>NC_138979.1:86475973-87854888 GCF_964341445.2 Mesoplodon mirus | reverse complement strand
CACAACACAGGACAGACTGCTGGGGTCAGCTCTTGCTACGCAGAGCGAAGGGCAGTGAACTGCTTCTCGCTTGCAGAGCTTGATGTCTACAGCTGTAAGGCAGCCCCGGGACAAAGTTTTGGCCAGTATTACATTCAGCGTGGCTCTCCCTCTGTGGAGGCCCTCCGAACGGCACTGAGAGAATCCTGAGCCTAAAGTGCATCCTGGCAACCCTTAACCTGTCATCTCACTATTGTGACGCAAGGTACACTGCAGGTGCAGCCTGACAGAAAGTACAGAAAAGCCGGTACGACTCTGAGGCATTTGGACGAGGCAAGGTCCCCTCGGCCTGACTAAGTCATTAAGCGGGTGCTGCTCCTCGTGGCACGCAGAACACCCCCCGTCCAACGAAGTGGGATCCTAGAAAGGCCCAGTGTTGCTGAAAGTCTCCAGGTGTCAGTCAGCGAGTGCTGGCAAATGCGTCGTGGGCTCAAGTTGGCACTGGGAGAATGTGGGAGAAGCCCGACTTTCCCCCTTTGGAAAGCCACTTCGTTGCAGCTTCCCAAGCCGCCTGCTACTATTCACTCCACAGATTCCTCTGAGGAGCAGTGAGTTTTTCCAAAAGAAACCAGGTGCTTGCGATTCCTTCCGGGGAGCTCACCCCCAGGAGCATACTGTAGCTAAGGTGCCCACTAAATGTGACCTCTAGTCTCGAGGTAAGGTGCACATTTTCCCATTCCCAGAGATAGGGGCGCCCCGGTTTCCAGGAGGTCTTAGTCAGTGGACGGCTTTAGCTTTAGTATGCCTCACAGCGCTCAAGACTCTCACGTGGGCACTTCTTTCCAAGGAAGTACACTGCGTACCCAAAGCCTTCTGAGCACAAGCAAGGGATACACAGCTCTGGGCACATCCCTCCCTATGCAGTTGGAAGGGCCGGGAACTAAGGTGTTCTCTGAGGCGAGCGTTCCACAGCTTTGAAACAGCCCCAGGAACGCGGTTCTTGGCAGGGTTTCGTTCCCTGCGGGTCTGCCACGTTGAGGAAAACTAAGCGGCCCTGAAAGAAACCACCGGGGCTCCAATTCGGTTTGGGGACTCCTGCTCGACGTCTCTCTAGGTGATGCGGAAACTGGACTTTAGGTCCAGCCCGAAGTAATGCAGAGAGTAACCCCGAGCATTGCTAGGCATTGGGAACATCCAAAGTCACCCAGGTAGGCCTGCTGAGGGCAGTTCGGGGTTTGTGCCGTTCACCACATGCAGCACACACTGCATCCAAAAGTTTCATCGCAGAAGGCCGAACTGTGTTCCACGGGTCTCCCTTGGATTGTCAGAGAAGATAGGTGTATGTGCTGGGTGATCCAGTTGGTAATTGAGAAGCCTGGCAGAGGGCAGTCTTTTCCCCATTTGAAAGGTCGATAGTGGCGGCCTCAAGGCTGACTGAAAGACACTGCCCTTACCCGTCTTCTAGTCACCTCCAGGAGTGCCTCAGTGAAGACAGTGAGTTTTCTCCTACGAATCCAGGTGGTCTCCAGTGCCTTGCTGGGAGCTCATCCCACGCTTGCCCTAGCTAAAGTGTGAAGTCAAAGTGACCCCTAGCCTCAAGGGAAGCGCGAGCGCTTCCTATCAGCCAAGTTGGGTGGGCAGCCACCTCCATGAACCCTGACTCCATAGAGTGCTTTAACTCCTCTGCGGCTTTGCGTAGGCCTAAGAGAGTCGCGTGTGAATTCCTTCTGAGGGAGAGCATGTGCGCTGGGAGTCCCCGTTTTGTTTTCCGAGCCACACAACACAGGACAGACTGCTGGGGTCAGCTCTTGCTACGCAGAGCGAAGGGCAGTGAACTGCTTCTCGCTTGCAGAGCTTGATGTCTACAGCTGTAAGGCAGCCCCGGGACAAAGTTTTGGCCAGTATTACATTCAGCGTGGCTCTCCCTCTGTGGAGGCCCTCCGAACGGCACTGAGAGAATCCCTGAGCCTAAAGTGCATCCTGGCAACCCTTAACCTGTCATCTCACTATTGTGACGCAAGGTACACTGCAGGTGCAGCCTGACAGAAAGTACAGAAAAGCCGGTACGACTCTGAGGCATTTGGACGAGGCAAGGTCCCCTCGGCCTGACTAAGTCATTAAGCGGGTGCTGCTCCTCGTGGCACGCAGAACACCCCCCGTCCAACGAAGTGGGATCCTAGAAAGGCCCAGTGTTGCTGAAAGTCTCCAGGTGTCAGTCAGCGAGTGCTGGCAAATGCGTCGTGGGCTCAAGTTGGCACTGGGAGAATGTGGGAGAAGCCCGACTTTCCCCCTTTGGAAAGCCACTTCGTTGCAGCTTCCAAGCCGCCTGCTACTATTCACTCCACAGATTCCTCTGAGGAGCAGTGAGTTTTTCCAAAAGAAACCAGGTGCTTGCGATTCCTTCCGGGGAGCTCACCCCCAGGAGCATACTGTAGCTAAGGTGCCCACTAAATGTGACCTCTAGTCTCGAGGTAAGGTGCACATTTTCCCATTCCCAGAGATAGGGGCGCCCCGGTTTCCAGGAGGTCTTAGTCAGTGGACGGCTTTAGCTTTAGTATGCCTCACAGCGCTCAAGACTCTCACGTGGGCACTTCTTTCCAAGGAAGTACACTGCGTACCCAAAGCCTTCTGAGCACAAGCAAGGGATACACAGCTCTGGGCACATCCCTCCCTATGCAGTTGGAAGGGCCGGGAACTAAGGTGTTCTCTGAGGCGAGCGTTCCACAGCTTTGAAACAGCCCCAGGAACGCGGTTCTTGGCAGGGTTTCGTTCCCTGCGGGTCTGCCACGTTGAGGAAAACTAAGCGGCCCTGAAAGAAACCACCGGGGCTCCAATTCGGTTTGGGGACTCCTGCTCGACGTCTCTCTAGGTGATGCGGAAACTGGACTTTAGGTCCAGCCCGAAGTAATGCAGAGAGTAACCCCGAGCATTGCTAGGCATTGGGAACATCCAAAGTCACCCAGGTAGGCCTGCTGAGGGCAGTTCGGGGTTTGTGCCGTTCACCACATGCAGCACACACTGCATCCAAAAGTTTCATCGCAGAAGGCCGAACTGTGTTCCACGGGTCTCCCTTGGATTGTCAGAGAAGATAGGTGTATGTGCTGGGTGATCCAGTTGGTAATTGAGAAGCCTGGCAGAGGGCAGTCTTTTCCCCATTTGAAAGGTCGATAGTGGCGGCCTCAAGGCTGACTGAAAGACACTGCCCTTACCCGTCTTCTAGTCACCTCCAGGAGTGCCTCAGTGAAGACAGTGAGTTTTCTCCTACGAATCCAGGTGGTCTCCAGTGCCTTGCTGGGAGCTCATCCCACGCTTGCCCTAGCTAAAGTGTGAAGTCAAAGTGACCCTAGCCTCAAGGGAAGCGCGAGCGCTTCCTATCAGCCAAGTTGGGTGGGCAGCCACCTCCATGAACCCTGACTCCATAGAGTGCTTTAACTCCTCTGCGGCTTTGCGTAGGCCTAAGAGAGTCGCGTGTGAATTCCTTCTGAGGGAGAGCATGTGCGCTGGGAGTCCCCGTTTTGTTTTCCGAGCCACACAACACAGGACAGACTGCTGGGGTCAGCTCTTGCTACGCAGAGCGAAGGGCAGTGAACTGCTTCTCGCTTGCAGAGCTTGATGTCTACAGCTGTAAGGCAGCCCCGGGACAAAGTTTTGGCCAGTATTACATTCAGCGTGGCTCTCCCTCTGTGGAGGCCCTCCGAACGGCACTGAGAGAATCCCTGAGCCTAAAGTGCATCCTGGCAACCCTTAACCTGTCATCTCACTATTGTGACGCAAGGTACACTGCAGGTGCAGCCTGACAGAAAGTACAGAAAAGCCGGTACGACTCTGAGGCATTTGGACGAGGCAAGGTCCCCTCGGCCTGACTAAGTCATTAAGCGGGTGCTGCTCCTCGTGGCACGCAGAACACCCCCCGTCCAACGAAGTGGGATCCTAGAAAGGCCCAGTGTTGCTGAAAGTCTCCAGGTGTCAGTCAGCGAGTGCTGGCAAATGCGTCGTGGGCTCAAGTTGGCACTGGGAGAATGTGGGAGAAGCCCGACTTTCCCCCTTTGGAAAGCCACTTCGTTGCAGCTTCCACCAAGCCGCCTGCTACTATTCACTCCACAGATTCCTCTGAGGAGCAGTGAGTTTTTTCCAAAAGAAACCAGGTGCTTGCGATTCCTTCCGGGGAGCTCACCCCCAGGAGCATACTGTAGCTAAGGTGCCCACTAAATGTGACCTCTAGTCTCGAGGTAAGTGCACATTTTCCCATTCCCAGAGATAGGGGCGCCCCGGTTTCCAGGAGGTCTTAGTCAGTGGACGGCTTTAGCTTTAGTATGCCTCACAGCGCTCAAGACTCTCACGTGGGCACTTCTTTCCAAGGAAGTACACTGCGTACCCAAAGCCTTCTGAGCACAAGCAAGGGATACACAGCTCTGGGCACATCCCTCCCTATGCAGTTGGAAGGGCCGGGAACTAAGGTGTTCTCTGAGGCGAGCGTTCCACAGCTTTGAAACAGCCCCAGGAACGCGGTTCTTGGCAGGGTTTCGTTCCCTGCGGGTCTGCCACGTTGAGGAAAACTAAGCGGCCCTGAAAGAAACCACCGGGGCTCCAATTCGGTTTGGGGACTCCTGCTCGACGTCTCTCTAGGTGATGCGGAAACTGGACTTTAGGTCCAGCCCGAAGTAATGCAGAGAGTAACCCCGAGCATTGCTAGGCATTGGGAACATCCAAAGTCACCCAGGTAGGCCTGCTGAGGGCAGTTCGGGGTTTGTGCCGTTCACCACATGCAGCACACACTGCATCCAAAAGTTTCATCGCAGAAGCCGAACTGTGTTCCACGGGTCTCCCTTGGATTGTCAGAGAAGATAGGTGTATGTGCTGGGTGATCCAGTTGGTAATTGAGAAGCCTGGCAGAGGGCAGTCTTTTCCCCATTTGAAAGGTCGATAGTGGCGGCCTCAAGCTGACTGAAAGACACTGCCCTTACCCGTCTTCTAGTCACCTCCAGGAGTGCCTCAGTGAAGACAGTGAGTTTTCTCCTACGAATCCAGGTGGTCTCCAGTGCCTTGCTGGGAGCTCATCCCACGCTTGCCCTAGCTAAAGTGTGAAGTCAAAGTGACCCCTAGCCTCAAGGGAAGCGCGAGCGCTTCCTATCAGCCAAGTTGGGTGGGCAGCCACCTCCATGAACCCTGACTCCATAGAGTGCTTTAACTCCTCTGCGGCTTTGCGTAGGCCTAAGAGAGTCGCGTGTGAATTCCTTCTGAGGGAGAGCATGTGCGCTGGGAGTCCCCGTTTTGTTTTCCGAGCCACACAACACAGGACAGACTGCTGGGGTCAGCTCTTGCTACGCAGAGCGAAGGGCAGTGAACTGCTTCTCGCTTGCAGAGCTTGATGTCTACAGCTGTAAGGCAGCCCCGGGACAAAGTTTTGGCCAGTATTACATTCAGCGTGGCTCTCCCTCTGTGGAGGCCCTCCGAACGGCACTGAGAGAATCCCTGAGCCTAAAGTGCATCCTGGCAACCCTTAACCTGTCATCTCACTGTTGTGACGCAAGGTACACTGCAGGTGCAGCCTGACAGAAAGTACAGAAAAGCCGGTACGACTCTGAGGCATTTGGACGAGGCAAGGTCCCCTCGGCCTGACTAAGTCATTAAGCGGGTGCTGCTCCTCGTGGCACGCAGAACACCCCCCGTCCAACGAAGTGGGATCCTAGAAAGGCCCAGTGTTGCTGAAAGTCTCCAGGTGTCAGTCAGCGAGTGCTGGCAAATGCGTCGTGGGCTCAAGTTGGCACTGGGAGAATGTGGGAGAAGCCCGACTTTCCCCCTTTGGAAAGCCACTTCGTTGCAGCTTCCAAGCCGCCTGCTACTATTCACTCCACAGATTCCTCTGAGGAGCAGTGAGTTTTTCCAAAAGAAACCAGGTGCTTGCGATTCCTTCCGGGGAGCTCACCCCCAGGAGCATACTGTAGCTAAGGTGCCCACTAAATGTGACCTCTAGTCTCGAGGTAAGGTGCACATTTTCCCATTCCCAGAGATAGGGGCGCCCCGGTTTCCAGGAGGTCTTAGTCAGTGGACGGCTTTAGCTTTAGTATGCCTCACAGCGCTCAAGACTCTCACGTGGGCACTTCTTTCCAAGGAAGTACACTGCGTACCCAAAGCCTTCTGAGCACAAGCAAGGGATACACAGCTCTGGGCACATCCCTCCCTATGCAGTTGGAAGGGCCGGGAACTAAGGTGTTCTCTGAGGCGAGCGTTCCACAGCTTTGAAACAGCCCCAGGAACGCGGTTCTTGGCAGGGTTTCGTTCCCTGCGGGTCTGCCACGTTGAGGAAAACTAAGCGGCCCTGAAAGAAACCACCGGGGCTCCAATTCGGTTTGGGGACTCCTGCTCGACGTCTCTCTAGGTGATGCGGAAACTGGACTTTAGGTCCAGCCCGAAGTAATGCAGAGAGTAACCCCGAGCATTGCTAGGCATTGGGAACATCCAAAGTCACCCAGGTAGGCCTGCTGAGGGCAGTTCGGGGTTTGTGCCGTTCACCACATGCAGCACACACTGCATCCAAAAGTTTCATCGCAGAAGGCCGAACTGTGTTCCACGGGTCTCCCTTGGATTGTCAGAGAAGATAGGTGTATGTGCTGGGTGATCCAGTTGGTAATTGAGAAGCCTGGCAGAGGGCAGTCTTTTCCCCATTTGAAAGGTCGATAGTGGCGGCCTCAAGGCTGACTGAAAGACACTGCCCTTACCCGTCTTCTAGTCACCTCCAGGAGTGCCTCAGTGAAGACAGTGAGTTTTCTCCTACGAATCCAGGTGGTCTCCAGTGCCTTGCTGGGAGCTCATCCCACGCTTGCCCTAGCTAAAGTGTGAAGTCAAAGTGACCCCTAGCCTCAAGGGAAGCGCGAGCGCTTCCTATCAGCCAAGTTGGGTGGGCAGCCACCTCCATGAACCCTGACTCCATAGAGTGCTTTAACTCCTCTGCGGCTTTGCGTAGGCCTAAGAGAGTCGCGTGTGAATTCCTTCTGAGGGAGAGCATGTGCGCTGGGAGTCCCCGTTTTGTTTTCCGAGCCACACAACACAGGACAGACTGCTGGGGTCAGCTCTTGCTACGCAGAGCGAAGGGCAGTGAACTGCTTCTCGCTTGCAGAGCTTGATGTCTACAGCTGTAAGGCAGCCCCGGGACAAAGTTTTGGCCAGTATTACATTCAGCGTGGCTCTCCCTCTGTGGAGGCCCTCCGAACGGCACTGAGAGAATCCCTGAGCCTAAAGTGCATCCTGGCAACCCTTAACCTGTCATCTCACTGTTGTGACGCAAGGTACACTGCAGGTGCAGCCTGACAGAAAGTACAGAAAAGCCGGTACGACTCTGAGGCATTTGGACGAGGCAAGGTCCCCTCGGCCTGACTAAGTCATTAAGCGGGTGCTGCTCCTCGTGGCACGCAGAACACCCCCCGTCCAACGAAGTGGGATCCTAGAAAGGCCCAGTGTTGCTGAAAGTCTCCAGGTGTCAGTCAGCGAGTGCTGGCAAATGCGTCGTGGGCTCAAGTTGGCACTGGGAGAATGTGGGAGAAGCCCGACTTTCCCCCTTTGGAAAGCCACTTCGTTGCAGCTTCCAAGCCGCCTGCTACTATTCACTCCACAGATTCCTCTGAGGAGCAGTGAGTTTTTCCAAAAGAAACCAGGTGCTTGCGATTCCTTCCGGGGAGCTCACCCCCAGGAGCATACTGTAGCTAAGGTGCCCACTAAATGTGACCTCTAGTCTCGAGGTAAGGTGCACATTTTCCCATTCCCAGAGATAGGGGCGCCCCGGTTTCCAGGAGGTCTTAGTCAGTGGACGGCTTTAGCTTTAGTATGCCTCACAGCGCTCAAGACTCTCACGTGGGCACTTCTTTCCAAGGAAGTACACTGCGTACCCAAAGCCTTCTGAGCACAAGCAAGGGATACACAGCTCTGGGCACATCCCTCCCTATGCAGTTGGAAGGGCCGGGAACTAAGGTGTTCTCTGAGGCGAGCGTCCCACAGCTTTGAAACAGCCCCAGGAACGCGGTTCTTGGCAGGGTTTCGTTCCCTGCGGGTCTGCCACGTTGAGGAAAACTAAGCGGCCCTGAAAGAAACCACCGGGGCTCCAATTCGGTTTGGGGACTCCTGCTCGACGTCTCTCTAGGTGATGCGGAAACTGGACTTTAGGTCCAGCCCGAAGTAATGCAGAGAGTAACCCCGAGCATTGCTAGGCATTGGGAACATCCAAAGTCACCCAGGTAGGCCTGCTGAGGGCAGTTCGGGGTTTGTGCCGTTCACCACATGCAGCACACACTGCATCCAAAAGTTTCATCGCAGAAGGCCGAACTGTGTTCCAAGGGTCTCCCTTGGATTGTCAGAGAAGATAGGTGTATGTGCTGGGTGATCCAGTTGGTAATTGAGAAGCCTGGCAGAGGGCAGTCTTTTCCCCATTTGAAAGGTCGATAGTGGCGGCCTCAAGGCTGACTGAAAGACACTGCCCTTACCCGTCTTCTAGTCACCTCCAGGAGTGCCTCAGTGAAGACAGTGAGTTTTCTCCTACGAATCCAGGTGGTCTCCAGTGCCTTGCTGGGAGCTCATCCCACGCTTGCCCTAGCTAAAGTGTGAAGTCAAAGTGACCCCTAGCCTCAAGGGAAGCGCGAGCGCTTCCTATCAGCCAAGTTGGGTGGGCAGCCACCTCCATGAACCCTGACGCCATAGAGTGCTTTAACTCCTCTGCGGCTTTGCGTAGGCCTAAGAGAGTCGCGTGTGAATTCCTTCTGAGGGAGAGCATGTGCGCTGGGAGTCCCCGTTTTGTTTTCCGAGCCACACAACACAGGACAGACTGCTGGGGTCAGCTCTTGCTACGCAGAGCGAAGGGCAGTGAACTGCTTCTCGCTTGCAGAGCTTGATGTCTACAGCTGTAAGGCAGCCCCGGGACAAAGTTTTGGCCAGTATTACATTCAGCGTGGCTCTCCCTCTGTGGAGGCCCTCCGAACGGCACTGAGAGAATCCCTGAGCCTAAAGTGCATCCTGGCAACCCTTAACCTGTCATCTCACTGTTGTGACGCAAGGTACACTGCAGGTGCAGCCTGACAGAAAGTACAGAAAAGCCGGTACGACTCTGAGGCATTTGGACGAGGCAAGGTCCCCTCGGCCTGACTAAGTCATTAAGCGGGTGCTGCTCCTCGTGGCACGCAGAACACCCCCCGTCCAACGAAGTGGGATCCTAGAAAGGCCCAGTGTTGCTGAAAGTCTCCAGGTGTCAGTCAGCGAGTGCTGGCAAATGCGTCGTGGGCTCAAGTTGGCACTGGGAGAATGTGGGAGAAGCCCGACTTTCCCCCTTTGGAAAGCCACTTCGTTGCAGCTTCCAAGCCGCCTGCTACTATTCACTCCACAGATTCCTCTGAGGAGCAGTGAGTTTTTCCAAAAGAAACCAGGTGCTTGCGATTCCTTCCGGGGAGCTCACCCCCAGGAGCATACTGTAGCTAAGGTGCCCACTAAATGTGACCTCTAGTCTCGAGGTAAGGTGCACATTTTCCCATTCCCAGAGATAGGGGCGCCCCGGTTTCCAGGAGGTCTTAGTCAGTGGACGGCTTTAGCTTTAGTATGCCTCACAGCGCTCAAGACTCTCACGTGGGCACTTCTTTCCAAGGAAGTACACTGCGTACCCAAAGCCTTCTGAGCACAAGCAAGGGATACACAGCTCTGGGCACATCCCTCCCTATGCAGTTGGAAGGGCCGGGAACTAAGGTGTTCTCTGAGGCGAGCGTCCCACAGCTTTGAAACAGCCCCAGGAACGCGGTTCTTGGCAGGGTTTCGTTCCCTGCGGGTCTGCCACGTTGAGGAAAACTAAGCGGCCCTGAAAGAAACCACCGGGGCTCCAATTCGGTTTGGGGACTCCTGCTCGACGTCTCTCTAGGTGATGCGGAAACTGGACTTTAGGTCCAGCCCGAAGTAATGCAGAGAGTAACCCCGAGCATTGCTAGGCATTGGGAACATCCAAAGTCACCCAGGTAGGCCTGCTGAGGGCAGTTCGGGGTTTGTGCCGTTCACCACATGCAGCACACACTGCATCCAAAAGTTTCATCGCAGAAGGCCGAACTGTGTTCCAAGGGTCTCCCTTGGATTGTCAGAGAAGATAGGTGTATGTGCTGGGTGATCCAGTTGGTAATTGAGAAGCCTGGCAGAGGGCAGTCTTTTCCCCATTTGAAAGGTCGATAGTGGCGGCCTCAAGGCTGACTGAAAGACACTGCCCTTACCCGTCTTCTAGTCACCTCCAGGAGTGCCTCAGTGAAGACAGTGAGTTTTCTCCTACGAATCCAGGTGGTCTCCAGTGCCTTGCTGGGAGCTCATCCCACGCTTGCCCTAGCTAAAGTGTGAAGTCAAAGTGACCCCTAGCCTCAAGGGAAGCGCGAGCGCTTCCTATCAGCCAAGTTGGGTGGGCAGCCACCTCCATGAACCCTGACGCCATAGAGTGCTTTAACTCCTCTGCGGCTTTGCGTAGGCCTAAGAGAGTCGCGTGTGAATTCCTTCTGAGGGAGAGCATGTGCGCTGGGAGTCCCCGTTTTGTTTTCCGAGCCACACAACACAGGACAGACTGCTGGGGTCAGCTCTTGCTACGCAGAGCGAAGGGCAGTGAACTGCTTCTCGCTTGCAGAGCTTGATGTCTACAGCTGTAAGGCAGCCCCGGGACAAAGTTTTGGCCAGTATTACATTCAGCGTGGCTCTCCCTCTGTGGAGGCCCTCCGAACGGCACTGAGAGAATCCCTGAGCCTAAAGTGCATCCTGGCAACCCTTAACCTGTCATCTCACTGTTGTGACGCAAGGTACACTGCAGGTGCAGCCTGACAGAAAGTACAGAAAAGCCGGTACGACTCTGAGGCATTTGGACGAGGCAAGGTCCCCTCGGCCTGACTAAGTCATTAAGCGGGTGCTGCTCCTCGTGGCACGCAGAACACCCCCCGTCCAACGAAGTGGGATCCTAGAAAGGCCCAGTGTTGCTGAAAGTCTCCAGGTGTCAGTCAGCGAGTGCTGGCAAATGCGTCGTGGGCTCAAGTTGGCACTGGGAGAATGTGGGAGAAGCCCGACTTTCCCCCTTTGGAAAGCCACTTCGTTGCAGCTTCCAAGCCGCCTGCTACTATTCACTCCACAGATTCCTCTGAGGAGCAGTGAGTTTTTCCAAAAGAAACCAGGTGCTTGCGATTCCTTCCGGGGAGCTCACCCCCAGGAGCATACTGTAGCTAAGGTGCCCACTAAATGTGACCTCTAGTCTCGAGGTAAGGTGCACATTTTCCCATTCCCAGAGATAGGGGCGCCCCGGTTTCCAGGAGGTCTTAGTCAGTGGACGGCTTTAGCTTTAGTATGCCTCACAGCGCTCAAGACTCTCACGTGGGCACTTCTTTCCAAGGAAGTACACTGCGTACCCAAAGCCTTCTGAGCACAAGCAAGGGATACACAGCTCTGGGCACATCCCTCCCTATGCAGTTGGAAGGGCCGGGAACTAAGGTGTTCTCTGAGGCGAGCGTCCCACAGCTTTGAAACAGCCCCAGGAACGCGGTTCTTGGCAGGGTTTCGTTCCCTGCGGGTCTGCCACGTTGAGGAAAACTAAGCGGCCCTGAAAGAAACCACCGGGGCTCCAATTCGGTTTGGGGACTCCTGCTCGACGTCTCTCTAGGTGATGCGGAAACTGGACTTTAGGTCCAGCCCGAAGTAATGCAGAGAGTAACCCCGAGCATTGCTAGGCATTGGGAACATCCAAAGTCACCCAGGTAGGCCTGCTGAGGGCAGTTCGGGGTTTGTGCCGTTCACCACATGCAGCACACACTGCATCCAAAAGTTTCATCGCAGAAGGCCGAACTGTGTTCCAAGGGTCTCCCTTGGATTGTCAGAGAAGATAGGTGTATGTGCTGGGTGATCCAGTTGGTAATTGAGAAGCCTGGCAGAGGGCAGTCTTTTCCCCATTTGAAAGGTCGATAGTGGCGGCCTCAAGGCTGACTGAAAGACACTGCCCTTACCCGTCTTCTAGTCACCTCCAGGAGTGCCTCAGTGAAGACAGTGAGTTTTCTCCTACGAATCCAGGTGGTCTCCAGTGCCTTGCTGGGAGCTCATCCCACGCTTGCCCTAGCTAAAGTGTGAAGTCAAAGTGACCCCTAGCCTCAAGGGAAGCGCGAGCGCTTCCTATCAGCCAAGTTGGGTGGGCAGCCACCTCCATGAACCCTGACGCCATAGAGTGCTTTAACTCCTCTGCGGCTTTGCGTAGGCCTAAGAGAGTCGCGTGTGAATTCCTTCTGAGGGAGAGCATGTGCGCTGGGAGTCCCCGTTTTGTTTTCCGAGCCACACAACACAGGACAGACTGCTGGGGTCAGCTCTTGCTACGCAGAGCGAAGGGCAGTGAACTGCTTCTCGCTTGCAGAGCTTGATGTCTACAGCTGTAAGGCAGCCCCGGGACAAAGTTTTGGCCAGTATTACATTCAGCGTGGCTCTCCCTCTGTGGAGGCCCTCCGAACGGCACTGAGAGAATCCCTGAGCCTAAAGTGCATCCTGGCAACCCTTAACCTGTCATCTCACTGTTGTGACGCAAGGTACACTGCAGGTGCAGCCTGACAGAAAGTACAGAAAAGCCGGTACGACTCTGAGGCATTTGGACGAGGCAAGGTCCCCTCGGCCTGACTAAGTCATTAAGCGGGTGCTGCTCCTCGTGGCACGCAGAACACCCCCCGTCCAACGAAGTGGGATCCTAGAAAGGCCCAGTGTTGCTGAAAGTCTCCAGGTGTCAGTCAGCGAGTGCTGGCAAATGCGTCGTGGGCTCAAGTTGGCACTGGGAGAATGTGGGAGAAGCCCGACTTTCCCCCTTTGGAAAGCCACTTCGTTGCAGCTTCCAAGCCGCCTGCTACTATTCACTCCACAGATTCCTCTGAGGAGCAGTGAGTTTTTCCAAAAGAAACCAGGTGCTTGCGATTCCTTCCGGGGAGCTCACCCCCAGGAGCATACTGTAGCTAAGGTGCCCACTAAATGTGACCTCTAGTCTCGAGGTAAGGTGCACATTTTCCCATTCCCAGAGATAGGGGCGCCCCGGTTTCCAGGAGGTCTTAGTCAGTGGACGGCTTTAGCTTTAGTATGCCTCACAGCGCTCAAGACTCTCACGTGGGCACTTCTTTCCAAGGAAGTACACTGCGTACCCAAAGCCTTCTGAGCACAAGCAAGGGATACACAGCTCTGGGCACATCCCTCCCTATGCAGTTGGAAGGGCCGGGAACTAAGGTGTTCTCTGAGGCGAGCGTCCCACAGCTTTGAAACAGCCCCAGGAACGCGGTTCTTGGCAGGGTTTCGTTCCCTGCGGGTCTGCCACGTTGAGGAAAACTAAGCGGCCCTGAAAGAAACCACCGGGGCTCCAATTCGGTTTGGGGACTCCTGCTCGACGTCTCTCTAGGTGATGCGGAAACTGGACTTTAGGTCCAGCCCGAAGTAATGCAGAGAGTAACCCCGAGCATTGCTAGGCATTGGGAACATCCAAAGTCACCCAGGTAGGCCTGCTGAGGGCAGTTCGGGGTTTGTGCCGTTCACCACATGCAGCACACACTGCATCCAAAAGTTTCATCGCAGAAGGCCGAACTGTGTTCCAAGGGTCTCCCTTGGATTGTCAGAGAAGATAGGTGTATGTGCTGGGTGATCCAGTTGGTAATTGAGAAGCCTGGCAGAGGGCAGTCTTTTCCCCATTTGAAAGGTCGATAGTGGCGGCCTCAAGGCTGACTGAAAGACACTGCCCTTACCCGTCTTCTAGTCACCTCCAGGAGTGCCTCAGTGAAGACAGTGAGTTTTCTCCTACGAATCCAGGTGGTCTCCAGTGCCTTGCTGGGAGCTCATCCCACGCTTGCCCTAGCTAAAGTGTGAAGTCAAAGTGACCCCTAGCCTCAAGGGAAGCGCGAGCGCTTCCTATCAGCCAAGTTGGGTGGGCAGCCACCTCCATGAACCCTGACGCCATAGAGTGCTTTAACTCCTCTGCGGCTTTGCGTAGGCCTAAGAGAGTCGCGTGTGAATTCCTTCTGAGGGAGAGCATGTGCGCTGGGAGTCCCCGTTTTGTTTTCCGAGCCACACAACACAGGACAGACTGCTGGGGTCAGCTCTTGCTACGCAGAGCGAAGGGCAGTGAACTGCTTCTCGCTTGCAGAGCTTGATGTCTACAGCTGTAAGGCAGCCCCGGGACAAAGTTTTGGCCAGTATTACATTCAGCGTGGCTCTCCCTCTGTGGAGGCCCTCCGAACGGCACTGAGAGAATCCCTGAGCCTAAAGTGCATCCTGGCAACCCTTAACCTGTCATCTCACTGTTGTGACGCAAGGTACACTGCAGGTGCAGCCTGACAGAAAGTACAGAAAAGCCGGTACGACTCTGAGGCATTTGGACGAGGCAAGGTCCCCTCGGCCTGACTAAGTCATTAAGCGGGTGCTGCTCCTCGTGGCACGCAGAACACCCCCCGTCCAACGAAGTGGGATCCTAGAAAGGCCCAGTGTTGCTGAAAGTCTCCAGGTGTCAGTCAGCGAGTGCTGGCAAATGCGTCGTGGGCTCAAGTTGGCACTGGGAGAATGTGGGAGAAGCCCGACTTTCCCCCTTTGGAAAGCCACTTCGTTGCAGCTTCCAAGCCGCCTGCTACTATTCACTCCACAGATTCCTCTGAGGAGCAGTGAGTTTTTCCAAAAGAAACCAGGTGCTTGCGATTCCTTCCGGGGAGCTCACCCCCAGGAGCATACTGTAGCTAAGGTGCCCACTAAATGTGACCTCTAGTCTCGAGGTAAGGTGCACATTTTCCCATTCCCAGAGATAGGGGCGCCCCGGTTTCCAGGAGGTCTTAGTCAGTGGACGGCTTTAGCTTTAGTATGCCTCACAGCGCTCAAGACTCTCACGTGGGCACTTCTTTCCAAGGAAGTACACTGCGTACCCAAAGCCTTCTGAGCACAAGCAAGGGATACACAGCTCTGGGCACATCCCTCCCTATGCAGTTGGAAGGGCCGGGAACTAAGGTGTTCTCTGAGGCGAGCGTCCCACAGCTTTGAAACAGCCCCAGGAACGCGGTTCTTGGCAGGGTTTCGTTCCCTGCGGGTCTGCCACGTTGAGGAAAACTAAGCGGCCCTGAAAGAAACCACCGGGGCTCCAATTCGGTTTGGGGACTCCTGCTCGACGTCTCTCTAGGTGATGCGGAAACTGGACTTTAGGTCCAGCCCGAAGTAATGCAGAGAGTAACCCCGAGCATTGCTAGGCATTGGGGACATCCAAAGTCACCCAGGTAGGCCTGCTGAGGGCAGTTCGGGGTTTGTGCCGTTCACCACATGCAGCACACACTGCATCCAAAAGTTTCATCGCAGAAGGCCGAACTGTGTTCCACGGGTCTCCCTTGGATTGTCAGAGAAGATAGGTGTATGTGCTGGGTGATCCAGTTGGTAATTGAGAAGCCTGGCAGAGGGCAGTCTTTTCCCCATTTGAAAGGTCGATAGTGGCGGCCTCAAGGCTGACTGAAAGACACTGCCCTTACCCGTCTTCTAGTCACCTCCAGGAGTGCCTCAGTGAAGACAGTGAGTTTTCTCCTACGAATCCAGGTGGTCTCCAGTGCCTTGCTGGGAGCTCATCCCACGCTTGCCCTAGCTAAAGTGTGAAGTCAAAGTGACCCCTAGCCTCAAGGGAAGCGCGAGCGCTTCCTATCAGCCAAGTTGGGTGGGCAGCCACCTCCATGAACCCTGACGCCATAGAGTGCTTTAACTCCTCTGCGGCTTTGCGTAGGCCTAAGAGAGTCGCGTGTGAATTCCTTCTGAGGGAGAGCATGTGCGCTGGGAGTCCCCGTTTTGTTTTCCGAGCCACACAACACAGGACAGACTGCTGGGGTCAGCTCTTGCTACGCAGAGCGAAGGGCAGTGAACTGCTTCTCGCTTGCAGAGCTTGATGTCTACAGCTGTAAGGCAGCCCCGGGACAAAGTTTTGGCCAGTATTACATTCAGCGTGGCTCTCCCTCTGTGGAGGCCCTCCGAACGGCACTGAGAGAATCCCTGAGCCTAAAGTGCATCCTGGCAACCCTTAACCTGTCATCTCACTGTTGTGACGCAAGGTACACTGCAGGTGCAGCCTGACAGAAAGTACAGAAAAGCCGGTACGACTCTGAGGCATTTGGACGAGGCAAGGTCCCCTCGGCCTGACTAAGTCATTAAGCGGGTGCTGCTCCTCGTGGCACGCAGAACACCCCCCGTCCAACGAAGTGGGATCCTAGAAAGGCCCAGTGTTGCTGAAAGTCTCCAGGTGTCAGTCAGCGAGTGCTGGCAAATGCGTCGTGGGCTCAAGTTGGCACTGGGAGAATGTGGGAGAAGCCCGACTTTCCCCCTTTGGAAAGCCACTTCGTTGCAGCTTCCAAGCCGCCTGCTACTATTCACTCCACAGATTCCTCTGAGGAGCAGTGAGTTTTTCCAAAAGAAACCAGGTGCTTGCGATTCCTTCCGGGGAGCTCACCCCCAGGAGCATACTGTAGCTAAGGTGCCCACTAAATGTGACCTCTAGTCTCGAGGTAAGGTGCACATTTTCCCATTCCCAGAGATAGGGGCGCCCCGGTTTCCAGGAGGTCTTAGTCAGTGGACGGCTTTAGCTTTAGTATGCCTCACAGCGCTCAAGACTCTCACGTGGGCACTTCTTTCCAAGGAAGTACACTGCGTACCCAAAGCCTTCTGAGCACAAGCAAGGGATACACAGCTCTGGGCACATCCCTCCCTATGCAGTTGGAAGGGCCGGGAACTAAGGTGTTCTCTGAGGCGAGCGTCCCACAGCTTTGAAACAGCCCCAGGAACGCGGTTCTTGGCAGGGTTTCGTTCCCTGCGGGTCTGCCACGTTGAGGAAAACTAAGCGGCCCTGAAAGAAACCACCGGGGCTCCAATTCGGTTTGGGGACTCCTGCTCGACGTCTCTCTAGGTGATGCGGAAACTGGACTTTAGGTCCAGCCCGAAGTAATGCAGAGAGTAACCCCGAGCATTGCTAGGCATTGGGGACATCCAAAGTCACCCAGGTAGGCCTGCTGAGGGCAGTTCGGGGTTTGTGCCGTTCACCACATGCAGCACACACTGCATCCAAAAGTTTCATCGCAGAAGGCCGAACTGTGTTCCACGGGTCTCCCTTGGATTGTCAGAGAAGATAGGTGTATGTGCTGGGTGATCCAGTTGGTAATTGAGAAGCCTGGCAGAGGGCAGTCTTTTCCCCATTTGAAAGGTCGATAGTGGCGGCCTCAAGGCTGACTGAAAGACACTGCCCTTACCCGTCTTCTAGTCACCTCCAGGAGTGCCTCAGTGAAGACAGTGAGTTTTCTCCTACGAATCCAGGTGGTCTCCAGTGCCTTGCTGGGAGCTCATCCCACGCTTGCCCTAGCTAAAGTGTGAAGTCAAAGTGACCCCTAGCCTCAAGGGAAGCGCGAGCGCTTCCTATCAGCCAAGTTGGGTGGGCAGCCACCTCCATGAACCCTGACGCCATAGAGTGCTTTAACTCCTCTGCGGCTTTGCGTAGGCCTAAGAGAGTCGCGTGTGAATTCCTTCTGAGGGAGAGCATGTGCGCTGGGAGTCCCCGTTTTGTTTTCCGAGCCACACAACACAGGACAGACTGCTGGGGTCAGCTCTTGCTACGCAGAGCGAAGGGCAGTGAACTGCTTCTCGCTTGCAGAGCTTGATG
The DNA here is from genome assembly GCF_964341445.2 of Mesoplodon mirus. Classification (NCBI taxonomy): domain Eukaryota; kingdom Metazoa; phylum Chordata; class Mammalia; order Artiodactyla; family Ziphiidae; genus Mesoplodon; species Mesoplodon mirus. The sequence continues at coordinate 87,837,253 of NC_138979.1, read as the reverse complement.
TCTACAGCTGTAAGGCAGCCCCGGGACAAAGTTTTGGCCAGTATTACATTCAGCGTGGCTCTCCCTCTGTGGAGGCCCTCCGAACGGCACTGAGAGAATCCCTGAGCCTAAAGTGCATCCTGGCAACCCTTAACCTGTCATCTCACTGTTGTGACGCAAGGTACACTGCAGGTGCAGCCTGACAGAAAGTACAGAAAAGCCGGTACGACTCTGAGGCATTTGGACGAGGCAAGGTCCCCTCGGCCTGACTAAGTCATTAAGCGGGTGCTGCTCCTCGTGGCACGCAGAACACCCCCCGTCCAACGAAGTGGGATCCTAGAAAGGCCCAGTGTTGCTGAAAGTCTCCAGGTGTCAGTCAGCGAGTGCTGGCAAATGCGTCGTGGGCTCAAGTTGGCACTGGGAGAATGTGGGAGAAGCCCGACTTTCCCCCTTTGGAAAGCCACTTCGTTGCAGCTTCCAAGCCGCCTGCTACTATTCACTCCACAGATTCCTCTGAGGAGCAGTGAGTTTTTCCAAAAGAAACCAGGTGCTTGCGATTCCTTCCGGGGAGCTCACCCCCAGGAGCATACTGTAGCTAAGGTGCCCACTAAATGTGACCTCTAGTCTCGAGGTAAGGTGCACATTTTCCCATTCCCAGAGATAGGGGCGCCCCGGTTTCCAGGAGGTCTTAGTCAGTGGACGGCTATAGCTTTAGTATGCCTCACAGCGCTCAAGACTCTCACGTGGGCACTTCTTTCCAAGGAAGTACACTGCGTACCCAAAGCCTTCTGAGCACAAGCAAGGGATACACAGCTCTGGGCACATCCCTCCCTATGCAGTTGGAAGGGCCGGGAACTAAGGTGTTCTCTGAGGCGAGCGTTCCACAGCTTTGAAACAGCCCCAGGAACGCGGTTCTTGGCAGGGTTTCGTTCCCTGCGGGTCTGCCACGTTGAGGAAAACTAAGCGGCCCTGAAAGAAACCACCGGGGCTCCAATTCGGTTTGGGGACTCCTGCTCGACGTCTCTCTAGGTGATGCGGAAACTGGACTTTAGGTCCAGCCCGAAGTAATGCAGAGAGTAACCCCGAGCATTGCTAGGCATTGGGAACATCCAAAGTCACCCAGGTAGGCCTGCTGAGGGCAGTTCGGGGTTTGTGCCGTTCACCACATGCAGCACACACTGCATCCAAAAGTTTCATCGCAGAAGGCCGAACTGTGTTCCACGGGTCTCCCTTGGATTGTCAGAGAAGATAGGTGTATGTGCTGGGTGATCCAGTTGGTAATTGAGAAGCCTGGCAGAGGGCAGTCTTTTCCCCATTTGAAAGGTCGATAGTGGCGGCCTCAAGGCTGACTGAAAGACACTGCCCTTACCCGTCTTCTAGTCACCTCCAGGAGTGCCTCAGTGAAGACAGTGAGTTTTCTCCTACGAATCCAGGTGGTCTCCAGTGCCTTGCTGGGAGCTCATCCCACGCTTGCCCTAGCTAAAGTGTGAAGTCAAAGTGACCCCTAGCCTCAAGGGAAGCGCGAGCGCTTCCTATCAGCCAAGTTGGGTGGGCAGCCACCTCCATGAACCCTGACGCCATAGAGTGCTTTAACTCCTCTGCGGCTTTGCGTAGGCCTAAGAGAGTCGCGTGTGAATTCCTTCTGAGGGAGAGCATGTGCGCTGGGAGTCCCCGTTTTGTTTTCCGAGCCACACAACACAGGACAGACTGCTGGGGTCAGCTCTTGCTACGCAGAGCGAAGGGCAGTGAACTGCTTCTCGCTTGCAGAGCTTGATGTCTACAGCTGTAAGGCAGCCCCGGGACAAAGTTTTGGCCAGTATTACATTCAGCGTGGCTCTCCCTCTGTGGAGGCCCTCCGAACGGCACTGAGAGAATCCCTGAGCCTAAAGTGCATCCTGGCAACCCTTAACCTGTCATCTCACTGTTGTGACGCAAGGTACACTGCAGGTGCAGCCTGACAGAAAGTACAGAAAAGCCGGTACGACTCTGAGGCATTTGGACGAGGCAAGGTCCCCTCGGCCTGACTAAGTCATTAAGCGGGTGCTGCTCCTCGTGGCACGCAGAACACCCCCCGTCCAACGAAGTGGGATCCTAGAAAGGCCCAGTGTTGCTGAAAGTCTCCAGGTGTCAGTCAGCGAGTGCTGGCAAATGCGTCGTGGGCTCAAGTTGGCACTGGGAGAATGTGGGAGAAGCCCGACTTTCCCCCTTTGGAAAGCCACTTCGTTGCAGCTTCCAAGCCGCCTGCTACTATTCACTCCACAGATTCCTCTGAGGAGCAGTGAGTTTTTCCAAAAGAAACCAGGTGCTTGCGATTCCTTCCGGGGAGCTCACCCCCAGGAGCATACTGTAGCTAAGGTGCCCACTAAATGTGACCTCTAGTCTCGAGGTAAGGTGCACATTTTCCCATTCCCAGAGATAGGGGCGCCCCGGTTTCCAGGAGGTCTTAGTCAGTGGACGGCTTTAGCTTTAGTATGCCTCACAGCGCTCAAGACTCTCACGTGGGCACTTCTTTCCAAGGAAGTACACTGCGTACCCAAAGCCTTCTGAGCACAAGCAAGGGATACACAGCTCTGGGCACATCCCTCCCTATGCAGTTGGAAGGGCCGGGAACTAAGGTGTTCTCTGAGGCGAGCGTTCCACAGCTTTGAAACAGCCCCAGGAACGCGGTTCTTGGCAGGGTTTCGTTCCCTGCGGGTCTGCCACGTTGAGGAAAACTAAGCGGCCCTGAAAGAAACCACCGGGGCTCCAATTCGGTTTGGGGACTCCTGCTCGACGTCTCTCTAGGTGATGCGGAAACTGGACTTTAGGTCCAGCCCGAAGTAATGCAGAGAGTAACCCCGAGCATTGCTAGGCATTGGGAACATCCAAAGTCACCCAGGTAGGCCTGCTGAGGGCAGTTCGGGGTTTGTGCCGTTCACCACATGCAGCACACACTGCATCCAAAAGTTTCATCGCAGAAGGCCGAACTGTGTTCCACGGGTCTCCCTTGGATTGTCAGAGAAGATAGGTGTATGTGCTGGGTGATCCAGTTGGTAATTGAGAAGCCTGGCAGAGGGCAGTCTTTTCCCCATTTGAAAGGTCGATAGTGGCGGCCTCAAGGCTGACTGAAAGACACTGCCCTTACCCGTCTTCTAGTCACCTCCAGGAGTGCCTCAGTGAAGACAGTGAGTTTTCTCCTACGAATCCAGGTGGTCTCCAGTGCCTTGCTGGGAGCTCATCCCACGCTTGCCCTAGCTAAAGTGTGAAGTCAAAGTGACCCCTAGCCTCAAGGGAAGCGCGAGCGCTTCCTATCAGCCAAGTTGGGTGGGCAGCCACCTCCATGAACCCTGACTCCATAGAGTGCTTTAACTCCTCTGCGGCTTTGCGTAGGCCTAAGAGAGTCGCGTGTGAATTCCTTCTGAGGGAGAGCATGTGCGCTGGGAGTCCCCGTTTTGTTTTCCGAGCCACACAACACAGGACAGACTGCTGGGGTCAGCTCTTGCTACGCAGAGCGAAGGGCAGTGAACTGCTTCTCGCTTGCAGAGCTTGATGTCTACAGCTGTAAGGCAGCCCCGGGACAAAGTTTTGGCCAGTATTACATTCAGCGTGGCTCTCCCTCTGTGGAGGCCCTCCGAACGGCACTGAGAGAATCCCTGAGCCTAAAGTGCATCCTGGCAACCCTTAACCTGTCATCTCACTATTGTGACGCAAGGTACACTGCAGGTGCAGCCTGACAGAAAGTACAGAAAAGCCGGTACGACTCTGAGGCATTTGGACGAGGCAAGGTCCCCTCGGCCTGACTAAGTCATTAAGCGGGTGCTGCTCCTCGTGGCACGCAGAACACCCCCCGTCCAACGAAGTGGGATCCTAGAAAGGCCCAGTGTTGCTGAAAGTCTCCAGGTGTCAGTCAGCGAGTGCTGGCAAATGCGTCGTGGGCTCAAGTTGGCACTGGGAGAATGTGGGAGAAGCCCGACTTTCCCCCTTTGGAAAGCCACTTCGTTGCAGCTTCCAAGCCGCCTGCTACTATTCACTCCACAGATTCCTCTGAGGAGCAGTGAGTTTTTCCAAAAGAAACCAGGTGCTTGCGATTCCTTCCGGGGAGCTCACCCCCAGGAGCATACTGTAGCTAAGGTGCCCACTAAATGTGACCTCTAGTCTCGAGGTAAGGTGCACATTTTCCCATTCCCAGAGATAGGGGCGCCCCGGTTTCCAGGAGGTCTTAGTCAGTGGGCGGCTTTAGCTTTAGTATGCCTCACAGCGCTCAAGACTCTCACGTGGGCACTTCTTTCCAAGGAAGTACACTGCGTACCCAAAGCCTTCTGAGCACAAGCAAGGGATACACAGCTCTGGGCACATCCCTCCCTATGCAGTTGGAAGGGCCGGGAACTAAGGTGTTCTCTGAGGCGAGCGTTCCACAGCTTTGAAACAGCCCCAGGAACGCGGTTCTTGGCAGGGTTTCGTTCCCTGCGGGTCTGCCACGTTGAGGAAAACTAAGCGGCCCTGAAAGAAACCACCGGGGCTCCAATTCGGTTTGGGGACTCCTGCTCGACGTCTCTCTAGGTGATGCGGAAACTGGACTTTAGGTCCAGCCCGAAGTAATGCAGAGAGTAACCCCGAGCATTGCTAGGCATTGGGAACATCCAAAGTCACCCAGGTAGGCCTGCTGAGGGCAGTTCGGGGTTTGTGCCGTTCACCACATGCAGCACACACTGCATCCAAAAGTTTCATCGCAGAAGGCCGAACTGTGTTCCACGGGTCTCCCTTGGATTGTCAGAGAAGATAGGTGTATGTGCTGGGTGATCCAGTTGGTAATTGAGAAGCCTGGCAGAGGGCAGTCTTTTCCCCATTTGAAAGGTCGATAGTGGCGGCCTCAAGGCTGACTGAAAGACACTGCCCTTACCCGTCTTCTAGTCACCTCCAGGAGTGCCTCAGTGAAGACAGTGAGTTTTCTCCTACGAATCCAGGTGGTCTCCAGTGCCTTGCTGGGAGCTCATCCCACGCTTGCCCTAGCTAAAGTGTGAAGTCAAAGTGACCCCTAGCCTCAAGGGAAGCGCGAGCGCTTCCTATCAGCCAAGTTGGGTGGGCAGCCACCTCCATGAACCCTGACTCCATAGAGTGCTTTAACTCCTCTGCGGCTTTGCGTAGGCCTAAGAGAGTCGCGTGTGAATTCCTTCTGAGGGAGAGCATGTGCGCTGGGAGTCCCCGTTTTGTTTTCCGAGCCACACAACACAGGACAGACTGCTGGGGTCAGCTCTTGCTACGCAGAGCGAAGGGCAGTGAACTGCTTCTCGCTTGCAGAGCTTGATGTCTACAGCTGTAAGGCAGCCCCGGGACAAAGTTTTGGCCAGTATTACATTCAGCGTGGCTCTCCCTCTGTGGAGGCCCTCCGAACGGCACTGAGAGAATCCCTGAGCCTAAAGTGCATCCTGGCAACCCTTAACCTGTCATCTCACTGTTGTGACGCAAGGTACACTGCAGGTGCAGCCTGACAGAAAGTACAGAAAAGCCGGTACGACTCTGAGGCATTTGGACGAGGCAAGGTCCCCTCGGCCTGACTAAGTCATTAAGCGGGTGCTGCTCCTCGTGGCACGCAGAACACCCCCCGTCCAACGAAGTGGGATCCTAGAAAGGCCCAGTGTTGCTGAAAGTCTCCAGGTGTCAGTCAGCGAGTGCTGGCAAATGCGTCGTGGGCTCAAGTTGGCACTGGGAGAATGTGGGAGAAGCCCGACTTTCCCCCTTTGGAAAGCCACTTCGTTGCAGCTTCCAAGCCGCCTGCTACTATTCACTCCACAGATTCCTCTGAGGAGCAGTGAGTTTTTCCAAAAGAAACCAGGTGCTTGCGATTCCTTCCGGGGAGCTCACCCCCAGGAGCATACTGTAGCTAAGGTGCCCACTAAATGTGACCTCTAGTCTCGAGGTAAGGTGCACATTTTCCCATTCCCAGAGATAGGGGCGCCCCGGTTTCCAGGAGGTCTTAGTCAGTGGACGGCTTTAGCTTTAGTATGCCTCACAGCGCTCAAGACTCTCACGTGGGCACTTCTTTCCAAGGAAGTACACTGCGTACCCAAAGCCTTCTGAGCACAAGCAAGGGATACACAGCTCTGGGCACATCCCTCCCTATGCAGTTGGAAGGGCCGGGAACTAAGGTGTTCTCTGAGGCGAGCGTTCCACAGCTTTGAAACAGCCCCAGGAACGCGGTTCTTGGCAGGGTTTCGTTCCCTGCGGGTCTGCCACGTTGAGGAAAACTAAGCGGCCCTGAAAGAAACCACCGGGGCTCCAATTCGGTTTGGGGACTCCTGCTCGACGTCTCTCTAGGTGATGCGGAAACTGGACTTTAGGTCCAGCCCGAAGTAATGCAGAGAGTAACCCCGAGCATTGCTAGGCATTGGGAACATCCAAAGTCACCCAGGTAGGCCTGCTGAGGGCAGTTCGGGGTTTGTGCCGTTCACCACATGCAGCACACACTGCATCCAAAAGTTTCATCGCAGAAGGCCGAACTGTGTTCCACGGGTCTCCCTTGGATTGTCAGAGAAGATAGGTGTATGTGCTGGGTGATCCAGTTGGTAATTGAGAAGCCTGGCAGAGGGCAGTCTTTTCCCCATTTGAAAGGTCGATAGTGGCGGCCTCAAGGCTGACTGAAAGACACTGCCCTTACCCGTCTTCTAGTCACCTCCAGGAGTGCCTCAGTGAAGACAGTGAGTTTTCTCCTACGAATCCAGGTGGTCTCCAGTGCCTTGCTGGGAGCTCATCCCACGCTTGCCCTAGCTAAAGTGTGAAGTCAAAGTGACCCCTAGCCTCAAGGGAAGCGCGAGCGCTTCCTATCAGCCAAGTTGGGTGGGCAGCCACCTCCATGAACCCTGACTCCATAGAGTGCTTTAACTCCTCTGCGGCTTTGCGTAGGCCTAAGAGAGTCGCGTGTGAATTCCTTCTGAGGGAGAGCATGTGCGCTGGGAGTCCCCGTTTTGTTTTCCGAGCCACACAACACAGGACAGACTGCTGGGGTCAGCTCTTGCTACGCAGAGCGAAGGGCAGTGAACTGCTTCTCGCTTGCAGAGCTTGATGTCTACAGCTGTAAGGCAGCCCCGGGACAAAGTTTTGGCCAGTATTACATTCAGCGTGGCTCTCCCTCTGTGGAGGCCCTCCGAACGGCACTGAGAGAATCCCTGAGCCTAAAGTGCATCCTGGCAACCCTTAACCTGTCATCTCACTGTTGTGACGCAAGGTACACTGCAGGTGCAGCCTGACAGAAAGTACAGAAAAGCCGGTACGACTCTGAGGCATTTGGACGAGGCAAGGTCCCCTCGGCCTGACTAAGTCATTAAGCGGGTGCTGCTCCTCGTGGCACGCAGAACACCCCCCGTCCAACGAAGTGGGATCCTAGAAAGGCCCAGTGTTGCTGAAAGTCTCCAGGTGTCAGTCAGCGAGTGCTGGCAAATGCGTCGTGGGCTCAAGTTGGCACTGGGAGAATGTGGGAGAAGCCCGACTTTCCCCCTTTGGAAAGCCACTTCGTTGCAGCTTCCAAGCCGCCTGCTACTATTCACTCCACAGATTCCTCTGAGGAGCAGTGAGTTTTTCCAAAAGAAACCAGGTGCTTGCGATTCCTTCCGGGGAGCTCACCCCCAGGAGCATACTGTAGCTAAGGTGCCCACTAAATGTGACCTCTAGTCTCGAGGTAAGGTGCACATTTTCCCATTCCCAGAGATAGGGGCGCCCCGGTTTCCAGGAGGTCTTAGTCAGTGGGCGGCTTTAGCTTTAGTATGCCTCACAGCGCTCAAGACTCTCACGTGGGCACTTCTTTCCAAGGAAGTACACTGCGTACCCAAAGCCTTCTGAGCACAAGCAAGGGATACACAGCTCTGGGCACATCCCTCCCTATGCAGTTGGAAGGGCCGGGAACTAAGGTGTTCTCTGAGGCGAGCGTTCCACAGCTTTGAAACAGCCCCAGGAACGCGGTTCTTGGCAGGGTTTCGTTCCCTGCGGGTCTGCCACGTTGAGGAAAACTAAGCGGCCCTGAAAGAAACCACCGGGGCTCCAATTCGGTTTGGGGACTCCTGCTCGACGTCTCTCTAGGTGATGCGGAAACTGGACTTTAGGTCCAGCCCGAAGTAATGCAGAGAGTAACCCCGAGCATTGCTAGGCATTGGGAACATCCAAAGTCACCCAGGTAGGCCTGCTGAGGGCAGTTCGGGGTTTGTGCCGTTCACCACATGCAGCACACACTGCATCCAAAAGTTTCATCGCAGAAGGCCGAACTGTGTTCCACGGGTCTCCCTTGGATTGTCAGAGAAGATAGGTGTATGTGCTGGGTGATCCAGTTGGTAATTGAGAAGCCTGGCAGAGGGCAGTCTTTTCCCCATTTGAAAGGTCGATAGTGGCGGCCTCAAGGCTGACTGAAAGACACTGCCCTTACCCGTCTTCTAGTCACCTCCAGGAGTGCCTCAGTGAAGACAGTGAGTTTTCTCCTACGAATCCAGGTGGTCTCCAGTGCCTTGCTGGGAGCTCATCCCACGCTTGCCCTAGCTAAAGTGTGAAGTCAAAGTGACCCCTAGCCTCAAGGGAAGCGCGAGCGCTTCCTATCAGCCAAGTTGGGTGGGCAGCCACCTCCATGAACCCTGACGCCATAGAGTGCTTTAACTCCTCTGCGGCTTTGCGTAGGCCTAAGAGAGTCGCGTGTGAATTCCTTCTGAGGGAGAGCATGTGCGCTGGGAGTCCCCGTTTTGTTTTCCGAGCCACACAACACAGGACAGACTGCTGGGGTCAGCTCTTGCTACGCAGAGCGAAGGGCAGTGAACTGCTTCTCGCTTGCAGAGCTTGATGTCTACAGCTGTAAGGCAGCCCCGGGACAAAGTTTTGGCCAGTATTACATTCAGCGTGGCTCTCCCTCTGTGGAGGCCCTCCGAACGGCACTGAGAGAATCCCTGAGCCTAAAGTGCATCCTGGCAACCCTTAACCTGTCATCTCACTGTTGTGACGCAAGGTACACTGCAGGTGCAGCCTGACAGAAAGTACAGAAAAGCCGGTACGACTCTGAGGCATTTGGACGAGGCAAGGTCCCCTCGGCCTGACTAAGTCATTAAGCGGGTGCTGCTCCTCGTGGCACGCAGAACACCCCCCGTCCAACGAAGTGGGATCCTAGAAAGGCCCAGTGTTGCTGAAAGTCTCCAGGTGTCAGTCAGCGAGTGCTGGCAAATGCGTCGTGGGCTCAAGTTGGCACTGGGAGAATGTGGGAGAAGCCCGACTTTCCCCCTTTGGAAAGCCACTTCGTTGCAGCTTCCAAGCCGCCTGCTACTATTCACTCCACAGATTCCTCTGAGGAGCAGTGAGTTTTTCCAAAAGAAACCAGGTGCTTGCGATTCCTTCCGGGGAGCTCACCCCCAGGAGCATACTGTAGCTAAGGTGCCCACTAAATGTGACCTCTAGTCTCGAGGTAAGGTGCACATTTTCCCATTCCCAGAGATAGGGGCGCCCCGGTTTCCAGGAGGTCTTAGTCAGTGGACGGCTTTAGCTTTAGTATGCCTCACAGCGCTCAAGACTCTCACGTGGGCACTTCTTTCCAAGGAAGTACACTGCGTACCCAAAGCCTTCTGAGCACAAGCAAGGGATACACAGCTCTGGGCACATCCCTCCCTATGCAGTTGGAAGGGCCGGGAACTAAGGTGTTCTCTGAGGCGAGCGTTCCACAGCTTTGAAACAGCCCCAGGAACGCGGTTCTTGGCAGGGTTTCGTTCCCTGCGGGTCTGCCACGTTGAGGAAAACTAAGCGGCCCTGAAAGAAACCACCGGGGCTCCAATTCGGTTTGGGGACTCCTGCTCGACGTCTCTCTAGGTGATGCGGAAACTGGACTTTAGGTCCAGCCCGAAGTAATGCAGAGAGTAACCCCGAGCATTGCTAGGCATTGGGAACATCCAAAGTCACCCAGGTAGGCCTGCTGAGGGCAGTTCGGTGTTTGTGCCGTTCACCACATGCAGCACACACTGCATCCAAAAGTTTCATCGCAGAAGGCCGAACTGTGTTCCAAGGGTCTCCCTTGGATTGTCAGAGAAGATAGGTGTATGTGCTGGGTGATCCAGTTGGTAATTGAGAAGCCTGGCAGAGGGCAGTCTTTTCCCCATTTGAAAGGTCGATAGTGGCGGCCTCAAGGCTGACTGAAAGACACTGCCCTTACCCGTCTTCTAGTCACCTCCAGGAGTGCCTCAGTGAAGACAGTGAGTTTTCTCCTACGAATCCAGGTGGTCTCCAGTGCCTTGCTGGGAGCTCATCCCACGCTTGCCCTAGCTAAAGTGTGAAGTCAAAGTGACCCCTAGCCTCAAGGGAAGCGCGAGCGCTTCCTATCAGCCAAGTTGGGTGGGCAGCCACCTCCATGAACCCTGACGCCATAGAGTGCTTTAACTCCTCTGCGGCTTTGCGTAGGCCTAAGAGAGTCGCGTGTGAATTCCTTCTGAGGGAGAGCATGTGCGCTGGGAGTCCCCGTTTTGTTTTCCGAGCCACACAACACAGGACAGACTGCTGGGGTCAGCTCTTGCTACGCAGAGCGAAGGGCAGTGAACTGCTTCTCGCTTGCAGAGCTTGATGTCTACAGCTGTAAGGCAGCCCCGGGACAAAGTTTTGGCCAGTATTACATTCAGCGTGGCTCTCCCTCTGTGGAGGCCCTCCGAACGGCACTGAGAGAATCCCTGAGCCTAAAGTGCATCCTGGCAACCCTTAACCTGTCATCTCACTGTTGTGACGCAAGGTACACTGCAGGTGCAGCCTGACAGAAAGTACAGAAAAGCCGGTACGACTCTGAGGCATTTGGACGAGGCAAGGTCCCCTCGGCCTGACTAAGTCATTAAGCGGGTGCTGCTCCTCGTGGCACGCAGAACACCCCCCGTCCAACGAAGTGGGATCCTAGAAAGGCCCAGTGTTGCTGAAAGTCTCCAGGTGTCAGTCAGCGAGTGCTGGCAAATGCGTCGTGGGCTCAAGTTGGCACTGGGAGAATGTGGGAGAAGCCCGACTTTCCCCCTTTGGAAAGCCACTTCGTTGCAGCTTCCAAGCCGCCTGCTACTATTCACTCCACAGATTCCTCTGAGGAGCAGTGAGTTTTTCCAAAAGAAACCAGGTGCTTGCGATTCCTTCCGGGGAGCTCACCCCCAGGAGCATACTGTAGCTAAGGTGCCCACTAAATGTGACCTCTAGTCTCGAGGTAAGGTGCACATTTTCCCATTCCCAGAGATAGGGGCGCCCCGGTTTCCAGGAGGTCTTAGTCAGTGGACGGCTTTAGCTTTAGTATGCCTCACAGCGCTCAAGACTCTCACGTGGGCACTTCTTTCCAAGGAAGTACACTGCGTACCCAAAGCCTTCTGAGCACAAGCAAGGGATACACAGCTCTGGGCACATCCCTCCCTATGCAGTTGGAAGGGCCGGGAACTAAGGTGTTCTCTGAGGCGAGCGTTCCACAGCTTTGAAACAGCCCCAGGAACGCGGTTCTTGGCAGGGTTTCGTTCCCTGCGGGTCTGCCACGTTGAGGAAAACTAAGCGGCCCTGAAAGAAACCACCGGGGCTCCAATTCGGTTTGGGGACTCCTGCTCGACGTCTCTCTAGGTGATGCGGAAACTGGACTTTAGGTCCAGCCCGAAGTAATGCAGAGAGTAACCCCGAGCATTGCTAGGCATTGGGAACATCCAAAGTCACCCAGGTAGGCCTGCTGAGGGCAGTTCGGTGTTTGTGCCGTTCACCACATGCAGCACACACTGCATCCAAAAGTTTCATCGCAGAAGGCCGAACTGTGTTCCAAGGGTCTCCCTTGGATTGTCAGAGAAGATAGGTGTATGTGCTGGGTGATCCAGTTGGTAATTGAGAAGCCTGGCAGAGGGCAGTCTTTTCCCCATTTGAAAGGTCGATAGTGGCGGCCTCAAGGCTGACTGAAAGACACTGCCCTTACCCGTCTTCTAGTCACCTCCAGGAGTGCCTCAGTGAAGACAGTGAGTTTTCTCCTACGAATCCAGGTGGTCTCCAGTGCCTTGCTGGGAGCTCATCCCACGCTTGCCCTAGCTAAAGTGTGAAGTCAAAGTGACCCCTAGCCTCAAGGGAAGCGCGAGCGCTTCCTATCAGCCAAGTTGGGTGGGCAGCCACCTCCATGAACCCTGACGCCATAGAGTGCTTTAACTCCTCTGCGGCTTTGCGTAGGCCTAAGAGAGTCGCGTGTGAATTCCTTCTGAGGGAGAGCATGTGCGCTGGGAGTCCCCGTTTTGTTTTCCGAGCCACACAACACAGGACAGACTGCTGGGGTCAGCTCTTGCTACGCAGAGCGAAGGGCAGTGAACTGCTTCTCGCTTGCAGAGCTTGATGTCTACAGCTGTAAGGCAGCCCCGGGACAAAGTTTTGGCCAGTATTACATTCAGCGTGGCTCTCCCTCTGTGGAGGCCCTCCGAACGGCACTGAGAGAATCCCTGAGCCTAAAGTGCATCCTGGCAACCCTTAACCTGTCATCTCACTGTTGTGACGCAAGGTACACTGCAGGTGCAGCCTGACAGAAAGTACAGAAAAGCCGGTACGACTCTGAGGCATTTGGACGAGGCAAGGTCCCCTCGGCCTGACTAAGTCATTAAGCGGGTGCTGCTCCTCGTGGCACGCAGAACACCCCCCGTCCAACGAAGTGGGATCCTAGAAAGGCCCAGTGTTGCTGAAAGTCTCCAGGTGTCAGTCAGCGAGTGCTGGCAAATGCGTCGTGGGCTCAAGTTGGCACTGGGAGAATGTGGGAGAAGCCCGACTTTCCCCCTTTGGAAAGCCACTTCGTTGCAGCTTCCAAGCCGCCTGCTACTATTCACTCCACAGATTCCTCTGAGGAGCAGTGAGTTTTTCCAAAAGAAACCAGGTGCTTGCGATTCCTTCCGGGGAGCTCACCCCCAGGAGCATACTGTAGCTAAGGTGCCCACTAAATGTGACCTCTAGTCTCGAGGTAAGGTGCACATTTTCCCATTCCCAGAGATAGGGGCGCCCCGGTTTCCAGGAGGTCTTAGTCAGTGGACGGCTTTAGCTTTAGTATGCCTCACAGCGCTCAAGACTCTCACGTGGGCACTTCTTTCCAAGGAAGTACACTGCGTACCCAAAGCCTTCTGAGCACAAGCAAGGGATACACAGCTCTGGGCACATCCCTCCCTATGCAGTTGGAAGGGCCGGGAACTAAGGTGTTCTCTGAGGCGAGCGTTCCACAGCTTTGAAACAGCCCCAGGAACGCGGTTCTTGGCAGGGTTTCGTTCCCTGCGGGTCTGCCACGTTGAGGAAAACTAAGCGGCCCTGAAAGAAACCACCGGGGCTCCAATTCGGTTTGGGGACTCCTGCTCGACGTCTCTCTAGGTGATGCGGAAACTGGACTTTAGGTCCAGCCCGAAGTAATGCAGAGAGTAACCCCGAGCATTGCTAGGCATTGGGAACATCCAAAGTCACCCAGGTAGGCCTGCTGAGGGCAGTTCGGTGTTTGTGCCGTTCACCACATGCAGCACACACTGCATCCAAAAGTTTCATCGCAGAAGGCCGAACTGTGTTCCAAGGGTCTCCCTTGGATTGTCAGAGAAGATAGGTGTATGTGCTGGGTGATCCAGTTGGTAATTGAGAAGCCTGGCAGAGGGCAGTCTTTTCCCCATTTGAAAGGTCGATAGTGGCGGCCTCAAGGCTGACTGAAAGACACTGCCCTTACCCGTCTTCTAGTCACCTCCAGGAGTGCCTCAGTGAAGACAGTGAGTTTTCTCCTACGAATCCAGGTGGTCTCCAGTGCCTTGCTGGGAGCTCATCCCACGCTTGCCCTAGCTAAAGTGTGAAGTCAAAGTGACCCCTAGCCTCAAGGGAAGCGCGAGCGCTTCCTATCAGCCAAGTTGGGTGGGCAGCCACCTCCATGAACCCTGACGCCATAGAGTGCTTTAACTCCTCTGCGGCTTTGCGTAGGCCTAAGAGAGTCGCGTGTGAATTCCTTCTGAGGGAGAGCATGTGCGCTGGGAGTCCCCGTTTTGTTTTCCGAGCCACACAACACAGGACAGACTGCTGGGGTCAGCTCTTGCTACGCAGAGCGAAGGGCAGTGAACTGCTTCTCGCTTGCAGAGCTTGATGTCTACAGCTGTAAGGCAGCCCCGGGACAAAGTTTTGGCCAGTATTACATTCAGCGTGGCTCTCCCTCTGTGGAGGCCCTCCGAACGGCACTGAGAGAATCCCTGAGCCTAAAGTGCATCCTGGCAACCCTTAACCTGTCATCTCACTGTTGTGACGCAAGGTACACTGCAGGTGCAGCCTGACAGAAAGTACAGAAAAGCCGGTACGACTCTGAGGCATTTGGACGAGGCAAGGTCCCCTCGGCCTGACTAAGTCATTAAGCGGGTGCTGCTCCTCGTGGCACGCAGAACACCCCCCGTCCAACGAAGTGGGATCCTAGAAAGGCCCAGTGTTGCTGAAAGTCTCCAGGTGTCAGTCAGCGAGTGCTGGCAAATGCGTCGTGGGCTCAAGTTGGCACTGGGAGAATGTGGGAGAAGCCCGACTTTCCCCCTTTGGAAAGCCACTTCGTTGCAGCTTCCAAGCCGCCTGCTACTATTCACTCCACAGATTCCTCTGAGGAGCAGTGAGTTTTTCCAAAAGAAACCAGGTGCTTGCGATTCCTTCCGGGGAGCTCACCCCCAGGAGCATACTGTAGCTAAGGTGCCCACTAAATGTGACCTCTAGTCTCGAGGTAAGGTGCACATTTTCCCATTCCCAGAGATAGGGGCGCCCCGGTTTCCAGGAGGTCTTAGTCAGTGGACGGCTTTAGCTTTAGTATGCCTCACAGCGCTCAAGACTCTCACGTGGGCACTTCTTTCCAAGGAAGTACACTGCGTACCCAAAGCCTTCTGAGCACAAGCAAGGGATACACAGCTCTGGGCACATCCCTCCCTATGCAGTTGGAAGGGCCGGGAACTAAGGTGTTCTCTGAGGCGAGCGTTCCACAGCTTTGAAACAGCCCCAGGAACGCGGTTCTTGGCAGGGTTTCGTTCCCTGCGGGTCTGCCACGTTGAGGAAAACTAAGCGGCCCTGAAAGAAACCACCGGGGCTCCAATTCGGTTTGGGGACTCCTGCTCGACGTCTCTCTAGGTGATGCGGAAACTGGACTTTAGGTCCAGCCCGAAGTAATGCAGAGAGTAACCCCGAGCATTGCTAGGCATTGGGAACATCCAAAGTCACCCAGGTAGGCCTGCTGAGGGCAGTTCGGGGTTTGTGCCGTTCACCACATGCAGCACACACTGCATCCAAAAGTTTCATCGCAGAAGGCCGAACTGTGTTCCACGGGTCTCCCTTGGATTGTCAGAGAAGATAGGTGTATGTGCTGGGTGATCCAGTTGGTAATTGAGAAGCCTGGCAGAGGGCAGTCTTTTCCCCATTTGAAAGGTCGATAGTGGCGGCCTCAAGGCTGACTGAAAGACACTGCCCTTACCCGTCTTCTAGTCACCTCCAGGAGTGCCTCAGTGAAGACAGTGAGTTTTCTCCTACGAATCCAGGTGGTCTCCAGTGCCTTGCTGGGAGCTCATCCCACGCTTGCCCTAGCTAAAGTGTGAAGTCAAAGTGACCCCTAGCCTCAAGGGAAGCGCGAGCGCTTCCTATCAGCCAAGTTGGGTGGGCAGCCACCTCCATGAACCCTGACGCCATAGAGTGCTTTAACTCCTCTGCGGCTTTGCGTAGGCCTAAGAGAGTCGCGTGTGAATTCCTTCTGAGGGAGAGCATGTGCGCTGGGAGTCCCCGTTTTGTTTTCCGAGCCACACAACACAGGACAGACTGCTGGGGTCAGCTCTTGCTACGCAGAGCGAAGGGCAGTGAACTGCTTCTCGCTTGCAGAGCTTGATGTCTACAGCTGTAAGGCAGCCCCGGGACAAAGTTTTGGCCAGTATTACATTCAGCGTGGCTCTCCCTCTGTGGAGGCCCTCCGAACGGCACTGAGAGAATCCCTGAGCCTAAAGTGCATCCTGGCAACCCTTAACCTGTCATCTCACTGTTGTGACGCAAGGTACACTGCAGGTGCAGCCTGACAGAAAGTACAGAAAAGCCGGTACGACTCTGAGGCATTTGGACGAGGCAAGGTCCCCTCGGCCTGACTAAGTCATTAAGCGGGTGCTGCTCCTCGTGGCACGCAGAACACCCCCCGTCCAACGAAGTGGGATCCTAGAAAGGCCCAGTGTTGCTGAAAGTCTCCAGGTGTCAGTCAGCGAGTGCTGGCAAATGCGTCGTGGGCTCAAGTTGGCACTGGGAGAATGTGGGAGAAGCCCGACTTTCCCCCTTTGGAAAGCCACTTCGTTGCAGCTTCCAAGCCGCCTGCTACTATTCACTCCACAGATTCCTCTGAGGAGCAGTGAGTTTTTCCAAAAGAAACCAGGTGCTTGCGATTCCTTCCGGGGAGCTCACCCCCAGGAGCATACTGTAGCTAAGGTGCCCACTAAATGTGACCTCTAGTCTCGAGGTAAGGTGCACATTTTCCCATTCCCAGAGATAGGGGCGCCCCGGTTTCCAGGAGGTCTTAGTCAGTGGACGGCTATAGCTTTAGTATGCCTCACAGCGCTCAAGACTCTCACGTGGGCACTTCTTTCCAAGGAAGTACACTGCGTACCCAAAGCCTTCTGAGCACAAGCAAGGGATACACAGCTCTGGGCACATCCCTCCCTATGCAGTTGGAAGGGCCGGGAACTAAGGTGTTCTCTGAGGCGAGCGTTCCACAGCTTTGAAACAGCCCCAGGAACGCGGTTCTTGGCAGGGTTTCGTTCCCTGCGGGTCTGCCACGTTGAGGAAAACTAAGCGGCCCTGAAAGAAACCACCGGGGCTCCAATTCGGTTTGGGGACTCCTGCTCGACGTCTCTCTAGGTGATGCGGAAACTGGACTTTAGGTCCAGCCCGAAGTAATGCAGAGAGTAACCCCGAGCATTGCTAGGCATTGGGAACATCCAAAGTCACCCAGGTAGGCCTGCTGAGGGCAGTTCGGGGTTTGTGCCGTTCACCACATGCAGCACACACTGCATCCAAAAGTTTCATCGCAGAAGGCCGAACTGTGTTCCACGGGTCTCCCTTGGATTGTCAGAGAAGATGGGTGTATGTGCTGGGTGATCCAGTTGGTAATTGAGAAGCCTGGCAGAGGGCAGTCTTTTCCCCATTTGAAAGGTCGATAGTGGCGGCCTCAAGGCTGACTGAAAGACACTGCCCTTACCCGTCTTCTAGTCACCTCCAGGAGTGCCTCAGTGAAGACAGTGAGTTTTCTCCTACGAATCCAGGTGGTCTCCAGTGCCTTGCTGGGAGCTCATCCCACGCTTGCCCTAGCTAAAGTGTGAAGTCAAAGTGACCCCTAGCCTCAAGGGAAGCGCGAGCGCTTCCTATCAGCCAAGTTGGGTGGGCAGCCACCTCCATGAACCCTGACTCCATAGAGTGCTTTAACTCCTCTGCGGCTTTGCGTAGGCCTAAGAGAGTCGCGTGTGAATTCCTTCTGAGGGAGAGCATGTGCGCTGGGAGTCCCCGTTTTGTTTTCCGAGCCACACAACACAGGACAGACTGCTGGGGTCAGCTCTTGCTACGCAGAGCGAAGGGCAGTGAACTGCTTCTCGCTTGCAGAGCTTGATGTCTACAGCTGTAAGGCAGCCCCGGGACAAAGTTTTGGCCAGTATTACATTCAGCGTGGCTCTCCCTCTGTGGAGGCCCTCCGAACGGCACTGAGAGAATCCCTGAGCCTAAAGTGCATCCTGGCAACCCTTAACCTGTCATCTCACTGTTGTGACGCAAGGTACACTGCAGGTGCAGCCTGACAGAAAGTACAGAAAAGCCGGTACGACTCTGAGGCATTTGGACGAGGCAAGGTCCCCTCGGCCTGACTAAGTCATTAAGCGGGTGCTGCTCCTCGTGGCACGCAGAACACCCCCCGTCCAACGAAGTGGGATCCTAGAAAGGCCCAGTGTTGCTGAAAGTCTCCAGGTGTCAGTCAGCGAGTGCTGGCAAATGCGTCGTGGGCTCAAGTTGGCACTGGGAGAATGTGGGAGAAGCCCGACTTTCCCCCTTTGGAAAGCCACTTCGTTGCAGCTTCCAAGCCGCCTGCTACTATTCACTCCACAGATTCCTCTGAGGAGCAGTGAGTTTTTCCAAAAGAAACCAGGTGCTTGCGATTCCTTCCGGGGAGCTCACCCCCAGGAGCATACTGTAGCTAAGGTGCCCACTAAATGTGACCTCTAGTCTCGAGGTAAGGTGCACATTTTCCCATTCCCAGAGATAGGGGCGCCCCGGTTTCCAGGAGGTCTTAGTCAGTGGACGGCTATAGCTTTAGTATGCCTCACAGCGCTCAAGACTCTCACGTGGGCACTTCTTTCCAAGGAAGTACACTGCGTACCCAAAGCCTTCTGAGCACAAGCAAGGGATACACAGCTCTGGGCACATCCCTCCCTATGCAGTTGGAAGGGCCGGGAACTAAGGTGTTCTCTGAGGCGAGCGTTCCACAGCTTTGAAACAGCCCCAGGAACGCGGTTCTTGGCAGGGTTTCGTTCCCTGCGGGTCTGCCACGTTGAGGAAAACTAAGCGGCCCTGAAAGAAACCACCGGGGCTCCAATTCGGTTTGGGGACTCCTGCTCGACGTCTCTCTAGGTGATGCGGAAACTGGACTTTAGGTCCAGCCCGAAGTAATGCAGAGAGTAACCCCGAGCATTGCTAGGCATTGGGAACATCCAAAGTCACCCAGGTAGGCCTGCTGAGGGCAGTTCGGGGTTTGTGCCGTTCACCACATGCAGCACACACTGCATCCAAAAGTTTCATCGCAGAAGGCCGAACTGTGTTCCACGGGTCTCCCTTGGATTGTCAGAGAAGATGGGTGTATGTGCTGGGTGATCCAGTTGGTAATTGAGAAGCCTGGCAGAGGGCAGTCTTTTCCCCATTTGAAAGGTCGATAGTGGCGGCCTCAAGGCTGACTGAAAGACACTGCCCTTACCCGTCTTCTAGTCACCTCCAGGAGTGCCTCAGTGAAGACAGTGAGTTTTCTCCTACGAATCCAGGTGGTCTCCAGTGCCTTGCTGGGAGCTCATCCCACGCTTGCCCTAGCTAAAGTGTGAAGTCAAAGTGACCCCTAGCCTCAAGGGAAGCGCGAGCGCTTCCTATCAGCCAAGTTGGGTGGGCAGCCACCTCCATGAACCCTGACTCCATAGAGTGCTTTAACTCCTCTGCGGCTTTGCGTAGGCCTAAGAGAGTCGCGTGTGAATTCCTTCTGAGGGAGAGCATGTGCGCTGGGAGTCCCCGTTTTGTTTTCCGAGCCACACAACACAGGACAGACTGCTGGGGTCAGCTCTTGCTACGCAGAGCGAAGGGCAGTGAACTGCTTCTCGCTTGCAGAGCTTGATGTCTACAGCTGTAAGGCAGCCCCGGGACAAAGTTTTGGCCAGTATTACATTCAGCGTGGCTCTCCCTCTGTGGAGGCCCTCCGAACGGCACTGAGAGAATCCCTGAGCCTAAAGTGCATCCTGGCAACCCTTAACCTGTCATCTCACTGTTGTGACGCAAGGTACACTGCAGGTGCAGCCTGACAGAAAGTACAGAAAAGCCGGTACGACTCTGAGGCATTTGGACGAGGCAAGGTCCCCTCGGCCTGACTAAGTCATTAAGCGGGTGCTGCTCCTCGTGGCACGCAGAACACCCCCCGTCCAACGAAGTGGGATCCTAGAAAGGCCCAGTGTTGCTGAAAGTCTCCAGGTGTCAGTCAGCGAGTGCTGGCAAATGCGTCGTGGGCTCAAGTTGGCACTGGGAGAATGTGGGAGAAGCCCGACTTTCCCCCTTTGGAAAGCCACTTCGTTGCAGCTTCCAAGCCGCCTGCTACTATTCACTCCACAGATTCCTCTGAGGAGCAGTGAGTTTTTCCAAAAGAAACCAGGTGCTTGCGATTCCTTCCGGGGAGCTCACCCCCAGGAGCATACTGTAGCTAAGGTGCCCACTAAATGTGACCTCTAGTCTCGAGGTAAGGTGCACATTTTCCCATTCCCAGAGATAGGGGCGCCCCGGTTTCCAGGAGGTCTTAGTCAGTGGACGGCTATAGCTTTAGTATGCCTCACAGCGCTCAAGACTCTCACGTGGGCACTTCTTTCCAAGGAAGTACACTGCGTACCCAAAGCCTTCTGAGCACAAGCAAGGGATACACAGCTCTGGGCACATCCCTCCCTATGCAGTTGGAAGGGCCGGGAACTAAGGTGTTCTCTGAGGCGAGCGTTCCACAGCTTTGAAACAGCCCCAGGAACGCGGTTCTTGGCAGGGTTTCGTTCCCTGCGGGTCTGCCACGTTGAGGAAAACTAAGCGGCCCTGAAAGAAACCACCGGGGCTCCAATTCGGTTTGGGGACTCCTGCTCGACGTCTCTCTAGGTGATGCGGAAACTGGACTTTAGGTCCAGCCCGAAGTAATGCAGAGAGTAACCCCGAGCATTGCTAGGCATTGGGAACATCCAAAGTCACCCAGGTAGGCCTGCTGAGGGCAGTTCGGGGTTTGTGCCGTTCACCACATGCAGCACACACTGCATCCAAAAGTTTCATCGCAGAAGGCCGAACTGTGTTCCACGGGTCTCCCTTGGATTGTCAGAGAAGATGGGTGTATGTGCTGGGTGATCCAGTTGGTAATTGAGAAGCCTGGCAGAGGGCAGTCTTTTCCCCATTTGAAAGGTCGATAGTGGCGGCCTCAAGGCTGACTGAAAGACACTGCCCTTACCCGTCTTCTAGTCACCTCCAGGAGTGCCTCAGTGAAGACAGTGAGTTTTCTCCTACGAATCCAGGTGGTCTCCAGTGCCTTGCTGGGAGCTCATCCCACGCTTGCCCTAGCTAAAGTGTGAAGTCAAAGTGACCCCTAGCCTCAAGGGAAGCGCGAGCGCTTCCTATCAGCCAAGTTGGGTGGGCAGCCACCTCCATGAACCCTGACTCCATAGAGTGCTTTAACTCCTCTGCGGCTTTGCGTAGGCCTAAGAGAGTCGCGTGTGAATTCCTTCTGAGGGAGAGCATGTGCGCTGGGAGTCCCCGTTTTGTTTTCTGAGCCACACAACACAGGACAGACTGCTGGGGTCAGCTCTTGCTACGCAGAGCGAAGGGCAGTGAACTGCTTCTCGCTTGCAGAGCTTGATGTCTACAGCTGTAAGGCAGCCCCGGGACAAAGTTTTGGCCAGTATTACATTCAGCGTGGCTCTCCCTCTGTGGAGGCCCTCCGAACGGCACTGAGAGAATCCCTGAGCCTAAAGTGCATCCTGGCAACCCTTAACCTGTCATCTCACTGTTGTGACGCAAGGTACACTGCAGGTGCAGCCTGACAGAAAGTACAGAAAAGCCGGTACGACTCTGAGGCATTTGGACGAGGCAAGGTCCCCTCGGCCTGACTAAGTCATTAAGCGGGTGCTGCTCCTCGTGGCACGCAGAACACCCCCCGTCCAACGAAGTGGGATCCTAGAAAGGCCCAGTGTTGCTGAAAGTCTCCAGGTGTCAGTCAGCGAGTGCTGGCAAATGCGTCGTGGGCTCAAGTTGGCACTGGGAGAATGTGGGAGAAGCCCGACTTTCCCCCTTTGGAAAGCCACTTCGTTGCAGCTTCCAAGCCGCCTGCTACTATTCACTCCACAGATTCCTCTGAGGAGCAGTGAGTTTTTCCAAAAGAAACCAGGTGCTTGCGATTCCTTCCGGGGAGCTCACCCCCAGGAGCATACTGTAGCTAAGGTGCCCACTAAATGTGACCTCTAGTCTCGAGGTAAGGTGCACATTTTCCCATTCCCAGAGATAGGGGCGCCCCGGTTTCCAGGAGGTCTTAGTCAGTGGACGGCTATAGCTTTAGTATGCCTCACAGCGCTCAAGACTCTCACGTGGGCACTTCTTTCCAAGGAAGTACACTGCGTACCCAAAGCCTTCTGAGCACAAGCAAGGGATACACAGCTCTGGGCACATCCCTCCCTATGCAGTTGGAAGGGCCGGGAACTAAGGTGTTCTCTGAGGCGAGCGTTCCACAGCTTTGAAACAGCCCCAGGAACGCGGTTCTTGGCAGGGTTTCGTTCCCTGCGGGTCTGCCACGTTGAGGAAAACTAAGCGGCCCTGAAAGAAACCACCGGGGCTCCAATTCGGTTTGGGGACTCCTGCTCGACGTCTCTCTAGGTGATGCGGAAACTGGACTTTAGGTCCAGCCCGAAGTAATGCAGAGAGTAACCCCGAGCATTGCTAGGCATTGGGAACATCCAAAGTCACCCAGGTAGGCCTGCTGAGGGCAGTTCGGGGTTTGTGCCGTTCACCACATGCAGCACACACTGCATCCAAAAGTTTCATCGCAGAAGGCCGAACTGTGTTCCACGGGTCTCCCTTGGATTGTCAGAGAAGATGGGTGTATGTGCTGGGTGATCCAGTTGGTAATTGAGAAGCCTGGCAGAGGGCAGTCTTTTCCCCATTTGAAAGGTCGATAGTGGCGGCCTCAAGGCTGACTGAAAGACACTGCCCTTACCCGTCTTCTAGTCACCTCCAGGAGTGCCTCAGTGAAGACAGTGAGTTTTCTCCTACGAATCCAGGTGGTCTCCAGTGCCTTGCTGGGAGCTCATCCCACGCTTGCCCTAGCTAAAGTGTGAAGTCAAAGTGACCCCTAGCCTCAAGGGAAGCGCGAGCGCTTCCTATCAGCCAAGTTGGGTGGGCAGCCACCTCCATGAACCCTGACTCCATAGAGTGCTTTAACTCCTCTGCGGCTTTGCGTAGGCCTAAGAGAGTCGCGTGTGAATTCCTTCTGAGGGAGAGCATGTGCGCTGGGAGTCCCCGTTTTGTTTTCCGAGCCACACAACACAGGACAGACTGCTGGGGTCAGCTCTTGCTACGCAGAGCGAAGGGCAGTGAACTGCTTCTCGCTTGCAGAGCTTGATGTCTACAGCTGTAAGGCAGCCCCGGGACAAAGTTTTGGCCAGTATTACATTCAGCGTGGCTCTCCCTCTGTGGAGGCCCTCCGAACGGCACTGAGAGAATCCCTGAGCCTAAAGTGCATCCTGGCAACCCTTAACCTGTCATCTCACTGTTGTGACGCAAGGTACACTGCAGGTGCAGCCTGACAGAAAGTACAGAAAAGCCGGTACGACTCTGAGGCATTTGGACGAGGCAAGGTCCCCTCGGCCTGACTAAGTCATTAAGCGGGTGCTGCTCCTCGTGGCACGCAGAACACCCCCCGTCCAACGAAGTGGGATCCTAGAAAGGCCCAGTGTTGCTGAAAGTCTCCAGGTGTCAGTCAGCGAGTGCTGGCAAATGCGTCGTGGGCTCAAGTTGGCACTGGGAGAATGTGGGAGAAGCCCGACTTTCCCCCTTTGGAAAGCCACTTCGTTGCAGCTTCCAAGCCGCCTGCTACTATTCACTCCACAGATTCCTCTGAGGAGCAGTGAGTTTTTCCAAAAGAAACCAGGTGCTTGCGATTCCTTCCGGGGAGCTCACCCCCAGGAGCATACTGTAGCTAAGGTGCCCACTAAATGTGACCTCTAGTCTCGAGGTAAGGTGCACATTTTCCCATTCCCAGAGATAGGGGCGCCCCGGTTTCCAGGAGGTCTTAGTCAGTGGACGGCTATAGCTTTAGTATGCCTCACAGCGCTCAAGACTCTCACGTGGGCACTTCTTTCCAAGGAAGTACACTGCGTACCCAAAGCCTTCTGAGCACAAGCAAGGGATACACAGCTCTGGGCACATCCCTCCCTATGCAGTTGGAAGGGCCGGGAACTAAGGTGTTCTCTGAGGCGAGCGTTCCACAGCTTTGAAACAGCCCCAGGAACGCGGTTCTTGGCAGGGTTTCGTTCCCTGTGGGTCTGCCACGTTGAGGAAAACTAAGCGGCCCTGAAAGAAACCACCGGGGCTCCAATTCGGTTTGGGGACTCCTGCTCGACGTCTCTCTAGGTGATGCGGAAACTGGACTTTAGGTCCAGCCCGAAGTAATGCAGAGAGTAACCCCGAGCATTGCTAGGCATTGGGAACATCCAAAGTCACCCAGGTAGGCCTGCTGAGGGCAGTTCGGGGTTTGTGCCGTTCACCACATGCAGCACACACTGCATCCAAAAGTTTCATCGCAGAAGGCCGAACTGTGTTCCACGGGTCTCCCTTGGATTGTCAGAGAAGATGGGTGTATGTGCTGGGTGATCCAGTTGGTAATTGAGAAGCCTGGCAGAGGGCAGTCTTTTCCCCATTTGAAAGGTCGATAGTGGCGGCCTCAAGGCTGACTGAAAGACACTGCCCTTACCCGTCTTCTAGTCACCTCCAGGAGTGCCTCAGTGAAGACAGTGAGTTTTCTCCTACGAATCCAGGTGGTCTCCAGTGCCTTGCTGGGAGCTCATCCCACGCTTGCCCTAGCTAAAGTGTGAAGTCAAAGTGACCCCTAGCCTCAAGGGAAGCGCGAGCGCTTCCTATCAGCCAAGTTGGGTGGGCAGCCACCTCCATGAACCCTGACTCCATAGAGTGCTTTAACTCCTCTGCGGCTTTGCGTAGGCCTAAGAGAGTCGCGTGTGAATTCCTTCTGAGGGAGAGCATGTGCGCTGGGAGTCCCCGTTTTGTTTTCCGAGCCACACAACACAGGACAGACTGCTGGGGTCAGCTCTTGCTACGCAGAGCGAAGGGCAGTGAACTGCTTCTCGCTTGCAGAGCTTGATGTCTACAGCTGTAAGGCAGCCCCGGGACAAAGTTTTGGCCAGTATTACATTCAGCGTGGCTCTCCCTCTGTGGAGGCCCTCCGAACGGCACTGAGAGAATCCCTGAGCCTAAAGTGCATCCTGGCAACCCTTAACCTGTCATCTCACTATTGTGACGCAAGGTACACTGCAGGTGCAGCCTGACAGAAAGTACAGAAAAGCCGGTACGACTCTGAGGCATTTGGACGAGGCAAGGTCCCCTCGGCCTGACTAAGTCATTAAGCGGGTGCTGCTCCTCGTGGCACGCAGAACACCCCCCGTCCAACGAAGTGGGATCCTAGAAAGGCCCAGTGTTGCTGAAAGTCTCCAGGTGTCAGTCAGAGAGTGCTGGCAAATGCGTCGTGGGCTCAAGTTGGCACTGGGAGAATGTGGGAGAAGCCCGACTTTCCCCCTTTGGAAAGCCACTTCGTTGCAGCTTCCAAGCCGCCTGCTACTATTCACTCCACAGATTCCTCTGAGGAGCAGTGAGTTTTTCCAAAAGAAACCAGGTGCTTGCGATTCCTTCCGGGGAGCTCACCCCCAGGAGCATACTGTAGCTAAGGTGCCCACTAAATGTGACCTCTAGTCTCGAGGTAAGGTGCACATTTTCCCATTCCCAGAGATAGGGGCGCCCCGGTTTCCAGGAGGTCTTAGTCAGTGGACGGCTTTAGCTTTAGTATGCCTCACAGCGCTCAAGACTCTCACGTGGGCACTTCTTTCCAAGGAAGTACACTGCGTACCCAAAGCCTTCTGAGCACAAGCAAGGGATACACAGCTCTGGGCACATCCCTCCCTATGCAGTTGGAAGGGCCGGGAACTAAGGTGTTCTCTGAGGCGAGCGTTCCACAGCTTTGAAACAGCCTCAGGAACGCGGTTCTTGGCAGGGTTTCGTTCCCTGCGGGTCTGCCACGTTGAGGAAAACTAAGCGGCCCTGAAAGAAACCACCGGGGCTCCAATTCGGTTTGGGGACTCCTGCTCGACGTCTCTCTAAGTGATGCGGAAACTGGACTTTAGGTCCAGCCCGAAGTAATGCAGAGAGTAACCCCGAGCATTGCTAGGCATTGGGAACATCCAAAGTCACCCAGGTAGGCCTGCTGAGGGCAGTTCGGGGTTTGTGCCGTTCACCACATGCAGCACACACTGCATCCAAAAGTTTCATCGCAGAAGGCCGAACTGTGTTCCACGGGTCTCCCTTGGATTGTCAGAGAAGATAGGTGTATGTGCTGGGTGATCCAGTTGGTAATTGAGAAGCCTGGCAGAGGGCAGTCTTTTCCCCATTTGAAAGGTCGATAGTGGCGGCCTCAAGGCTGACTGAAAGACACTGCCCTTACCCGTCTTCTAGTCACCTCCAGGAGTGCCTCAGTGAAGACAGTGAGTTTTCTCCTACGAATCCAGGTGGTCTCCAGTGCCTTGCTGGGAGCTCATCCCACGCTTGCCCTAGCTAAAGTGTGAAGTCAAAGTGACCCCTAGCCTCAAGGGAAGCGCGAGCGCTTCCTATCAGCCAAGTTGGGTGGGCAGCCACCTCCATGAACCCTGACGCCATAGAGTGCTTTAACTCCTCTGCGGCTTTGCGTAGGCCTAAGAGAGTCGCGTGTGAATTCCTTCTGAGGGAGAGCATGTGCGCTGGGAGTCCCCGTTTTGTTTTCCGAGCCACACAACACAGGACAGACTGCTGGGGTCAGCTCTTGCTACGCAGAGCGAAGGGCAGTGAACTGCTTCTCGCTTGCAGAGCTTGATGTCTACAGCTGTAAGGCAGCCCCGGGACAAAGTTTTGGCCAGTATTACATTCAGCGTGGCTCTCCCTCTGTGGAGGCCCTCCGAACGGCACTGAGAGAATCCCTGAGCCTAAAGTGCATCCTGGCAACCCTTAACCTGTCATCTCACTGTTGTGACGCAAGGTACACTGCAGGTGCAGCCTGACAGAAAGTACAGAAAAGCCGGTACGACTCTGAGGCATTTGGACGAGGCAAGGTCCCCTCGGCCTGACTAAGTCATTAAGCGGGTGCTGCTCCTCGTGGCACGCAGAACACCCCCCGTCCAACGAAGTGGGATCCTAGAAAGGCCCAGTGTTGCTGAAAGTCTCCAGGTGTCAGTCAGAGAGTGCTGGCAAATGCGTCGTGGGCTCAAGTTGGCACTGGGAGAATGTGGGAGAAGCCCGACTTTCCCCCTTTGGAAAGCCACTTCGTTGCAGCTTCCAAGCCGCCTGCTACTATTCACTCCACAGATTCCTCTGAGGAGCAGTGAGTTTTTCCAAAAGAAACCAGGTGCTTGCGATTCCTTCCGGGGAGCTCACCCCCAGGAGCATACTGTAGCTAAGGTGCCCACTAAATGTGACCTCTAGTCTCGAGGTAAGGTGCACATTTTCCCATTCCCAGAGATAGGGGCGCCCCGGTTTCCAGGAGGTCTTAGTCAGTGGACGGCTTTAGCTTTAGTATGCCTCACAGCGCTCAAGACTCTCACGTGGGCACTTCTTTCCAAGGAAGTACACTGCGTACCCAAAGCCTTCTGAGCACAAGCAAGGGATACACAGCTCTGGGCACATCCCTCCCTATGCAGTTGGAAGGGCCGGGAACTAAGGTGTTCTCTGAGGCGAGCGTTCCACAGCTTTGAAACAGCCTCAGGAACGCGGTTCTTGGCAGGGTTTCGTTCCCTGCGGGTCTGGCACGTTGAGGAAAACTAAGCGGCCCTGAAAGAAACCACCGGGGCTCCAATTCGGTTTGGGGACTCCTGCTCGACGTCTCTCTAAGTGATGCGGAAACTGGACTTTAGGTCCAGCCCGAAGTAATGCAGAGAGTAACCCCGAGCATTGCTAGGCATTGGGAACATCCAAAGTCACCCAGGTAGGCCTGCTGAGGGCAGTTCGGGGTTTGTGCCGTTCACCACATGCAGCACACACTGCATCCAAAAGTTTCATCGCAGAAGGCCGAACTGTGTTCCACGGGTCTCCCTTGGATTGTCAGAGAAGATAGGTGTATGTGCTGGGTGATCCAGTTGGTAATTGAGAAGCCTGGCAGAGGGCAGTCTTTTCCCCATTTGAAAGGTCGATAGTGGCGGCCTCAAGGCTGACTGAAAGACACTGCCCTTACCCGTCTTCTAGTCACCTCCAGGAGTGCCTCAGTGAAGACAGTGAGTTTTCTCCTACGAATCCAGGTGGTCTCCAGTGCCTTGCTGGGAGCTCATCCCACGCTTGCCCTAGCTAAAGTGTGAAGTCAAAGTGACCCCTAGCCTCAAGGGAAGCGCGAGCGCTTCCTATCAGCCAAGTTGGGTGGGCAGCCACCTCCATGAACCCTGACGCCATAGAGTGCTTTAACTCCTCTGCGGCTTTGCGTAGGCCTAAGAGAGTCGCGTGTGAATTCCTTCTGAGGGAGAGCATGTGCGCTGGGAGTCCCCGTTTTGTTTTCCGAGCCACACAACACAGGACAGACTGCTGGGGTCAGCTCTTGCTACGCAGAGCGAAGGGCAGTGAACTGCTTCTCGCTTGCAGAGCTTGATGTCTACAGCTGTAAGGCAGCCCCGGGACAAAGTTTTGGCCAGTATTACATTCAGCGTGGCTCTCCCTCTGTGGAGGCCCTCCGAACGGCACTGAGAGAATCCCTGAGCCTAAAGTGCATCCTGGCAACCCTTAACCTGTCATCTCACTGTTGTGACGCAAGGTACACTGCAGGTGCAGCCTGACAGAAAGTACAGAAAAGCCGGTACGACTCTGAGGCATTTGGACGAGGCAAGGTCCCCTCGGCCTGACTAAGTCATTAAGCGGGTGCTGCTCCTCGTGGCACGCAGAACACCCCCCGTCCAACGAAGTGGGATCCTAGAAAGGCCCAGTGTTGCTGAAAGTCTCCAGGTGTCAGTCAGAGAGTGCTGGCAAATGCGTCGTGGGCTCAAGTTGGCACTGGGAGAATGTGGGAGAAGCCCGACTTTCCCCCTTTGGAAAGCCACTTCGTTGCAGCTTCCAAGCCGCCTGCTACTATTCACTCCACAGATTCCTCTGAGGAGCAGTGAGTTTTTCCAAAAGAAACCAGGTGCTTGCGATTCCTTCCGGGGAGCTCACCCCCAGGAGCATACTGTAGCTAAGGTGCCCACTAAATGTGACCTCTAGTCTCGAGGTAAGGTGCACATTTTCCCATTCCCAGAGATAGGGGCGCCCCGGTTTCCAGGAGGTCTTAGTCAGTGGACGGCTTTAGCTTTAGTATGCCTCACAGCGCTCAAGACTCTCACGTGGGCACTTCTTTCCAAGGAAGTACACTGCGTACCCAAAGCCTTCTGAGCACAAGCAAGGGATACACAGCTCTGGGCACATCCCTCCCTATGCAGTTGGAAGGGCCGGGAACTAAGGTGTTCTCTGAGGCGAGCGTTCCACAGCTTTGAAACAGCCTCAGGAACGCGGTTCTTGGCAGGGTTTCGTTCCCTGCGGGTCTGGCACGTTGAGGAAAACTAAGCGGCCCTGAAAGAAACCACCGGGGCTCCAATTCGGTTTGGGGACTCCTGCTCGACGTCTCTCTAAGTGATGCGGAAACTGGACTTTAGGTCCAGCCCGAAGTAATGCAGAGAGTAACCCCGAGCATTGCTAGGCATTGGGAACATCCAAAGTCACCCAGGTAGGCCTGCTGAGGGCAGTTCGGGGTTTGTGCCGTTCACCACATGCAGCACACACTGCATCCAAAAGTTTCATCGCAGAAGGCCGAACTGTGTTCCACGGGTCTCCCTTGGATTGTCAGAGAAGATAGGTGTATGTGCTGGGTGATCCAGTTGGTAATTGAGAAGCCTGGCAGAGGGCAGTCTTTTCCCCATTTGAAAGGTCGATAGTGGCGGCCTCAAGGCTGACTGAAAGACACTGCCCTTACCCGTCTTCTAGTCACCTCCAGGAGTGCCTCAGTGAAGACAGTGAGTTTTCTCCTACGAATCCAGGTGGTCTCCAGTGCCTTGCTGGGAGCTCATCCCACGCTTGCCCTAGCTAAAGTGTGAAGTCAAAGTGACCCCTAGCCTCAAGGGAAGCGCGAGCGCTTCCTATCAGCCAAGTTGGGTGGGCAGCCACCTCCATGAACCCTGACGCCATAGAGTGCTTTAACTCCTCTGCGGCTTTGCGTAGGCCTAAGAGAGTCGCGTGTGAATTCCTTCTGAGGGAGAGCATGTGCGCTGGGAGTCCCCGTTTTGTTTTCCGAGCCACACAACACAGGACAGACTGCTGGGGTCAGCTCTTGCTACGCAGAGCGAAGGGCAGTGAACTGCTTCTCGCTTGCAGAGCTTGATGTCTACAGCTGTAAGGCAGCCCCGGGACAAAGTTTTGGCCAGTATTACATTCAGCGTGGCTCTCCCTCTGTGGAGGCCCTCCGAACGGCACTGAGAGAATCCCTGAGCCTAAAGTGCATCCTGGCAACCCTTAACCTGTCATCTCACTGTTGTGACGCAAGGTACACTGCAGGTGCAGCCTGACAGAAAGTACAGAAAAGCCGGTACGACTCTGAGGCATTTGGACGAGGCAAGGTCCCCTCGGCCTGACTAAGTCATTAAGCGGGTGCTGCTCCTCGTGGCACGCAGAACACCCCCCGTCCAACGAAGTGGGATCCTAGAAAGGCCCAGTGTTGCTGAAAGTCTCCAGGTGTCAGTCAGAGAGTGCTGGCAAATGCGTCGTGGGCTCAAGTTGGCACTGGGAGAATGTGGGAGAAGCCCGACTTTCCCCCTTTGGAAAGCCACTTCGTTGCAGCTTCCAAGCCGCCTGCTACTATTCACTCCACAGATTCCTCTGAGGAGCAGTGAGTTTTTCCAAAAGAAACCAGGTGCTTGCGATTCCTTCCGGGGAGCTCACCCCCAGGAGCATACTGTAGCTAAGGTGCCCACTAAATGTGACCTCTAGTCTCGAGGTAAGGTGCACATTTTCCCATTCCCAGAGATAGGGGCGCCCCGGTTTCCAGGAGGTCTTAGTCAGTGGACGGCTTTAGCTTTAGTATGCCTCACAGCGCTCAAGACTCTCACGTGGGCACTTCTTTCCAAGGAAGTACACTGCGTACCCAAAGCCTTCTGAGCACAAGCAAGGGATACACAGCTCTGGGCACATCCCTCCCTATGCAGTTGGAAGGGCCGGGAACTAAGGTGTTCTCTGAGGCGAGCGTTCCACAGCTTTGAAACAGCCTCAGGAACGCGGTTCTTGGCAGGGTTTCGTTCCCTGCGGGTCTGCCACGTTGAGGAAAACTAAGCGGCCCTGAAAGAAACCACCGGGGCTCCAATTCGGTTTGGGGACTCCTGCTCGACGTCTCTCTAGGTGATGCGGAAACTGGACTTTAGGTCCAGCCCGAAGTAATGCAGAGAGTAACCCCGAGCATTGCTAGGCATTGGGAACATCCAAAGTCACCCAGGTAGGCCTGCTGAGGGCAGTTCGGGGTTTGTGCCGTTCACCACATGCAGCACACACTGCATCCAAAAGTTTCATCGCAGAAGGCCGAACTGTGTTCCACGGGTCTCCCTTGGATTGTCAGAGAAGATAGGTGTATGTGCTGGGTGATCCAGTTGGTAATTGAGAAGCCTGGCAGAGGGCAGTCTTTTCCCCATTTGAAAGGTCGATAGTGGCGGCCTCAAGGCTGACTGAAAGACACTGCCCTTACCCGTCTTCTAGTCACCTCCAGGAGTGCCTCAGTGAAGACAGTGAGTTTTCTCCTACGAATCCAGGTGGTCTCCAGTGCCTTGCTGGGAGCTCATCCCACGCTTGCCCTAGCTAAAGTGTGAAGTCAAAGTGACCCCTAGCCTCAAGGGAAGCGCGAGCGCTTCCTATCAGCCAAGTTGGGTGGGCAGCCACCTCCATGAACCCTGACGCCATAGAGTGCTTTAACTCCTCTGCGGCTTTGCGTAGGCCTAAGAGAGTCGCGTGT
The DNA here is from genome assembly GCF_964341445.2 of Mesoplodon mirus. Taxonomy (NCBI): domain Eukaryota; kingdom Metazoa; phylum Chordata; class Mammalia; order Artiodactyla; family Ziphiidae; genus Mesoplodon; species Mesoplodon mirus. The sequence goes on along the minus strand of NC_138979.1, from coordinate 87,805,806 downwards.
GAATTCCTTCTGAGGGAGAGCATGTGCGCTGGGAGTCCCCGTTTTGTTTTCCGAGCCACACAACACAGGACAGACTGCTGGGGTCAGCTCTTGCTACGCAGAGCGAAGGGCAGTGAACTGCTTCTCGCTTGCAGAGCTTGATGTCTACAGCTGTAAGGCAGCCCCGGGACAAAGTTTTGGCCAGTATTACATTCAGCGTGGCTCTCCCTCTGTGGAGGCCCTCCGAACGGCACTGAGAGAATCCCTGAGCCTAAAGTGCATCCTGGCAACCCTTAACCTGTCATCTCACTGTTGTGACGCAAGGTACACTGCAGGTGCAGCCTGACAGAAAGTACAGAAAAGCCGGTACGACTCTGAGGCATTTGGACGAGGCAAGGTCCCCTCGGCCTGACTAAGTCATTAAGCGGGTGCTGCTCCTCGTGGCACGCAGAACACCCCCCGTCCAACGAAGTGGGATCCTAGAAAGGCCCAGTGTTGCTGAAAGTCTCCAGGTGTCAGTCAGAGAGTGCTGGCAAATGCGTCGTGGGCTCAAGTTGGCACTGGGAGAATGTGGGAGAAGCCCGACTTTCCCCCTTTGGAAAGCCACTTCGTTGCAGCTTCCAAGCCGCCTGCTACTATTCACTCCACAGATTCCTCTGAGGAGCAGTGAGTTTTTCCAAAAGAAACCAGGTGCTTGCGATTCCTTCCGGGGAGCTCACCCCCAGGAGCATACTGTAGCTAAGGTGCCCACTAAATGTGACCTCTAGTCTCGAGGTAAGGTGCACATTTTCCCATTCCCAGAGATAGGGGCGCCCCGGTTTCCAGGAGGTCTTAGTCAGTGGACGGCTTTAGCTTTAGTATGCCTCACAGCGCTCAAGACTCTCACGTGGGCACTTCTTTCCAAGGAAGTACACTGCGTACCCAAAGCCTTCTGAGCACAAGCAAGGGATACACAGCTCTGGGCACATCCCTCCCTATGCAGTTGGAAGGGCCGGGAACTAAGGTGTTCTCTGAGGCGAGCGTTCCACAGCTTTGAAACAGCCTCAGGAACGCGGTTCTTGGCAGGGTTTCGTTCCCTGCGGGTCTGCCACGTTGAGGAAAACTAAGCGGCCCTGAAAGAAACCACCGGGGCTCCAATTCGGTTTGGGGACTCCTGCTCGACGTCTCTCTAGGTGATGCGGAAACTGGACTTTAGGTCCAGCCCGAAGTAATGCAGAGAGTAACCCCGAGCATTGCTAGGCATTGGGAACATCCAAAGTCACCCAGGTAGGCCTGCTGAGGGCAGTTCGGGGTTTGTGCCGTTCACCACATGCAGCACACACTGCATCCAAAAGTTTCATCGCAGAAGGCCGAACTGTGTTCCACGGGTCTCCCTTGGATTGTCAGAGAAGATAGGTGTATGTGCTGGGTGATCCAGTTGGTAATTGAGAAGCCTGGCAGAGGGCAGTCTTTTCCCCATTTGAAAGGTCGATAGTGGCGGCCTCAAGGCTGACTGAAAGACACTGCCCTTACCCGTCTTCTAGTCACCTCCAGGAGTGCCTCAGTGAAGACAGTGAGTTTTCTCCTACGAATCCAGGTGGTCTCCAGTGCCTTGCTGGGAGCTCATCCCACGCTTGCCCTAGCTAAAGTGTGAAGTCAAAGTGACCCCTAGCCTCAAGGGAAGCGCGAGCGCTTCCTATCAGCCAAGTTGGGTGGGCAGCCACCTCCATGAACCCTGACGCCATAGAGTGCTTTAACTCCTCTGCGGCTTTGCGTAGGCCTAAGAGAGTCGCGTGTGAATTCCTTCTGAGGGAGAGCATGTGCGCTGGGAGTCCCCGTTTTGTTTTCCGAGCCACACAACACAGGACAGACTGCTGGGGTCAGCTCTTGCTACGCAGAGCGAAGGGCAGTGAACTGCTTCTCGCTTGCAGAGCTTGATGTCTACAGCTGTAAGGCAGCCCCGGGACAAAGTTTTGGCCAGTATTACATTCAGCGTGGCTCTCCCTCTGTGGAGGCCCTCCGAACGGCACTGAGAGAATCCCTGAGCCTAAAGTGCATCCTGGCAACCCTTAACCTGTCATCTCACTGTTGTGACGCAAGGTACACTGCAGGTGCAGCCTGACAGAAAGTACAGAAAAGCCGGTACGACTCTGAGGCATTTGGACGAGGCAAGGTCCCCTCGGCCTGACTAAGTCATTAAGCGGGTGCTGCTCCTCGTGGCACGCAGAACACCCCCCGTCCAACGAAGTGGGATCCTAGAAAGGCCCAGTGTTGCTGAAAGTCTCCAGGTGTCAGTCAGAGAGTGCTGGCAAATGCGTCGTGGGCTCAAGTTGGCACTGGGAGAATGTGGGAGAAGCCCGACTTTCCCCCTTTGGAAAGCCACTTCGTTGCAGCTTCCAAGCCGCCTGCTACTATTCACTCCACAGATTCCTCTGAGGAGCAGTGAGTTTTTCCAAAAGAAACCAGGTGCTTGCGATTCCTTCCGGGGAGCTCACCCCCAGGAGCATACTGTAGCTAAGGTGCCCACTAAATGTGACCTCTAGTCTCGAGGTAAGGTGCACATTTTCCCATTCCCAGAGATAGGGGCGCCCCGGTTTCCAGGAGGTCTTAGTCAGTGGACGGCTTTAGCTTTAGTATGCCTCACAGCGCTCAAGACTCTCACGTGGGCACTTCTTTCCAAGGAAGTACACTGCGTACCCAAAGCCTTCTGAGCACAAGCAAGGGATACACAGCTCTGGGCACATCCCTCCCTATGCAGTTGGAAGGGCCGGGAACTAAGGTGTTCTCTGAGGCGAGCGTTCCACAGCTTTGAAACAGCCTCAGGAACGCGGTTCTTGGCAGGGTTTCGTTCCCTGCGGGTCTGCCACGTTGAGGAAAACTAAGCGGCCCTGAAAGAAACCACCGGGGCTCCAATTCGGTTTGGGGACTCCTGCTCGACGTCTCTCTAGGTGATGCGGAAACTGGACTTTAGGTCCAGCCCGAAGTAATGCAGAGAGTAACCCCGAGCATTGCTAGGCATTGGGAACATCCAAAGTCACCCAGGTAGGCCTGCTGAGGGCAGTTCGGGGTTTGTGCCGTTCACCACATGCAGCACACACTGCATCCAAAAGTTTCATCGCAGAAGGCCGAACTGTGTTCCACGGGTCTCCCTTGGATTGTCAGAGAAGATAGGTGTATGTGCTGGGTGATCCAGTTGGTAATTGAGAAGCCTGGCAGAGGGCAGTCTTTTCCCCATTTGAAAGGTCGATAGTGGCGGCCTCAAGGCTGACTGAAAGACACTGCCCTTACCCGTCTTCTAGTCACCTCCAGGAGTGCCTCAGTGAAGACAGTGAGTTTTCTCCTACGAATCCAGGTGGTCTCCAGTGCCTTGCTGGGAGCTCATCCCACGCTTGCCCTAGCTAAAGTGTGAAGTCAAAGTGACCCCTAGCCTCAAGGGAAGCGCGAGCGCTTCCTATCAGCCAAGTTGGGTGGGCAGCCACCTCCATGAACCCTGACGCCATAGAGTGCTTTAACTCCTCTGCGGCTTTGCGTAGGCCTAAGAGAGTCGCGTGTGAATTCCTTCTGAGGGAGAGCATGTGCGCTGGGAGTCCCCGTTTTGTTTTCCGAGCCACACAACACAGGACAGACTGCTGGGGTCAGCTCTTGCTACGCAGAGCGAAGGGCAGTGAACTGCTTCTCGCTTGCAGAGCTTGATGTCTACAGCTGTAAGGCAGCCCCGGGACAAAGTTTTGGCCAGTATTACATTCAGCGTGGCTCTCCCTCTGTGGAGGCCCTCCGAACGGCACTGAGAGAATCCCTGAGCCTAAAGTGCATCCTGGCAACCCTTAACCTGTCATCTCACTGTTGTGACGCAAGGTACACTGCAGGTGCAGCCTGACAGAAAGTACAGAAAAGCCGGTACGACTCTGAGGCATTTGGACGAGGCAAGGTCCCCTCGGCCTGACTAAGTCATTAAGCGGGTGCTGCTCCTCGTGGCACGCAGAACACCCCCCGTCCAACGAAGTGGGATCCTAGAAAGGCCCAGTGTTGCTGAAAGTCTCCAGGTGTCAGTCAGAGAGTGCTGGCAAATGCGTCGTGGGCTCAAGTTGGCACTGGGAGAATGTGGGAGAAGCCCGACTTTCCCCCTTTGGAAAGCCACTTCGTTGCAGCTTCCAAGCCGCCTGCTACTATTCACTCCACAGATTCCTCTGAGGAGCAGTGAGTTTTTCCAAAAGAAACCAGGTGCTTGCGATTCCTTCCGGGGAGCTCACCCCCAGGAGCATACTGTAGCTAAGGTGCCCACTAAATGTGACCTCTAGTCTCGAGGTAAGGTGCACATTTTCCCATTCCCAGAGATAGGGGCGCCCCGGTTTCCAGGAGGTCTTAGTCAGTGGACGGCTTTAGCTTTAGTATGCCTCACAGCGCTCAAGACTCTCACGTGGGCACTTCTTTCCAAGGAAGTACACTGCGTACCCAAAGCCTTCTGAGCACAAGCAAGGGATACACAGCTCTGGGCACATCCCTCCCTATGCAGTTGGAAGGGCCGGGAACTAAGGTGTTCTCTGAGGCGAGCGTTCCACAGCTTTGAAACAGCCTCAGGAACGCGGTTCTTGGCAGGGTTTCGTTCCCTGCGGGTCTGCCACGTTGAGGAAAACTAAGCGGCCCTGAAAGAAACCACCGGGGCTCCAATTCGGTTTGGGGACTCCTGCTCGACGTCTCTCTAGGTGATGCGGAAACTGGACTTTAGGTCCAGCCCGAAGTAATGCAGAGAGTAACCCCGAGCATTGCTAGGCATTGGGAACATCCAAAGTCACCCAGGTAGGCCTGCTGAGGGCAGTTCGGGGTTTGTGCCGTTCACCACATGCAGCACACACTGCATCCAAAAGTTTCATCGCAGAAGGCCGAACTGTGTTCCACGGGTCTCCCTTGGATTGTCAGAGAAGATAGGTGTATGTGCTGGGTGATCCAGTTGGTAATTGAGAAGCCTGGCAGAGGGCAGTCTTTTCCCCATTTGAAAGGTCGATAGTGGCGGCCTCAAGGCTGACTGAAAGACACTGCCCTTACCCGTCTTCTAGTCACCTCCAGGAGTGCCTCAGTGAAGACAGTGAGTTTTCTCCTACGAATCCAGGTGGTCTCCAGTGCCTTGCTGGGAGCTCATCCCACGCTTGCCCTAGCTAAAGTGTGAAGTCAAAGTGACCCCTAGCCTCAAGGGAAGCGCGAGCGCTTCCTATCAGCCAAGTTGGGTGGGCAGCCACCTCCATGAACCCTGACGCCATAGAGTGCTTTAACTCCTCTGCGGCTTTGCGTAGGCCTAAGAGAGTCGCGTGTGAATTCCTTCTGAGGGAGAGCATGTGCGCTGGGAGTCCCCGTTTTGTTTTCCGAGCCACACAACACAGGACAGACTGCTGGGGTCAGCTCTTGCTACGCAGAGCGAAGGGCAGTGAACTGCTTCTCGCTTGCAGAGCTTGATGTCTACAGCTGTAAGGCAGCCCCGGGACAAAGTTTTGGCCAGTATTACATTCAGCGTGGCTCTCCCTCTGTGGAGGCCCTCCGAACGGCACTGAGAGAATCCCTGAGCCTAAAGTGCATCCTGGCAACCCTTAACCTGTCATCTCACTGTTGTGACGCAAGGTACACTGCAGGTGCAGCCTGACAGAAAGTACAGAAAAGCCGGTACGACTCTGAGGCATTTGGACGAGGCAAGGTCCCCTCGGCCTGACTAAGTCATTAAGCGGGTGCTGCTCCTCGTGGCACGCAGAACACCCCCCGTCCAACGAAGTGGGATCCTAGAAAGGCCCAGTGTTGCTGAAAGTCTCCAGGTGTCAGTCAGCGAGTGCTGGCAAATGCGTCGTGGGCTCAAGTTGGCACTGGGAGAATGTGGGAGAAGCCCGACTTTCCCCCTTTGGAAAGCCACTTCGTTGCAGCTTCCAAGCCGCCTGCTACTATTCACTCCACAGATTCCTCTGAGGAGCAGTGAGTTTTTCCAAAAGAAACCAGGTGCTTGCGATTCCTTCCGGGGAGCTCACCCCCAGGAGCATACTGTAGCTAAGGTGCCCACTAAATGTGACCTCTAGTCTCGAGGTAAGGTGCACATTTTCCCATTCCCAGAGATAGGGGCGCCCCGGTTTCCAGGAGGTCTTAGTCAGTGGACGGCTTTAGCTTTAGTATGCCTCACAGCGCTCAAGACTCTCACGTGGGCACTTCTTTCCAAGGAAGTACACTGCGTACCCAAAGCCTTCTGAGCACAAGCAAGGGATACACAGCTCTGGGCACATCCCTCCCTATGCAGTTGGAAGGGCCGGGAACTAAGGTGTTCTCTGAGGCGAGCGTTCCACAGCTTTGAAACAGCCCCAGGAACGCGGTTCTTGGCAGGGTTTCGTTCCCTGCGGGTCTGCCACGTTGAGGAAAACTAAGCGGCCCTGAAAGAAACCACCGGGGCTCCAATTCGGTTTGGGGACTCCTGCTCGACGTCTCTCTAGGTGATGCGGAAACTGGACTTTAGGTCCAGCCCGAAGTAATGCAGAGAGTAACCCCGAGCATTGCTAGGCATTGGGAACATCCAAAGTCACCCAGGTAGGCCTGCTGAGGGCAGTTCGGGGTTTGTGCCGTTCACCACATGCAGCACACACTGCATCCAAAAGTTTCATCGCAGAAGGCCGAACTGTGTTCCAAGGGTCTCCCTTGGATTGTCAGAGAAGATAGGTGTATGTGCTGGGTGATCCAGTTGGTAATTGAGAAGCCTGGCAGAGGGCAGTCTTTTCCCCATTTGAAAGGTCGATAGTGGCGGCCTCAAGGCTGACTGAAAGACACTGCCCTTACCCGTCTTCTAGTCACCTCCAGGAGTGCCTCAGTGAAGACAGTGAGTTTTCTCCTACGAATCCAGGTGGTCTCCAGTGCCTTGCTGGGAGCTCATCCCACGCTTGCCCTAGCTAAAGTGTGAAGTCAAAGTGACCCCTAGCCTCAAGGGAAGCGCGAGCGCTTCCTATCAGCCAAGTTGGGTGGGCAGCCACCTCCATGAACCCTGACGCCATAGAGTGCTTTAACTCCTCTGCGGCTTTGCGTAGGCCTAAGAGAGTCGCGTGTGAATTCCTTCTGAGGGAGAGCATGTGCGCTGGGAGTCCCCGTTTTGTTTTCCGAGCCACACAACACAGGACAGACTGCTGGGGTCAGCTCTTGCTACGCAGAGCGAAGGGCAGTGAACTGCTTCTCGCTTGCAGAGCTTGATGTCTACAGCTGTAAGGCAGCCCCGGGACAAAGTTTTGGCCAGTATTACATTCAGCGTGGCTCTCCCTCTGTGGAGGCCCTCCGAACGGCACTGAGAGAATCCCTGAGCCTAAAGTGCATCCTGGCAACCCTTAACCTGTCATCTCACTGTTGTGACGCAAGGTACACTGCAGGTGCAGCCTGACAGAAAGTACAGAAAAGCCGGTACGACTCTGAGGCATTTGGACGAGGCAAGGTCCCCTCGGCCTGACTAAGTCATTAAGCGGGTGCTGCTCCTCGTGGCACGCAGAACACCCCCCGTCCAACGAAGTGGGATCCTAGAAAGGCCCAGTGTTGCTGAAAGTCTCCAGGTGTCAGTCAGCGAGTGCTGGCAAATGCGTCGTGGGCTCAAGTTGGCACTGGGAGAATGTGGGAGAAGCCCGACTTTCCCCCTTTGGAAAGCCACTTCGTTGCAGCTTCCAAGCCGCCTGCTACTATTCACTCCACAGATTCCTCTGAGGAGCAGTGAGTTTTTCCAAAAGAAACCAGGTGCTTGCGATTCCTTCCGGGGAGCTCACCCCCAGGAGCATACTGTAGCTAAGGTGCCCACTAAATGTGACCTCTAGTCTCGAGGTAAGGTGCACATTTTCCCATTCCCAGAGATAGGGGCGCCCCGGTTTCCAGGAGGTCTTAGTCAGTGGACGGCTTTAGCTTTAGTATGCCTCACAGCGCTCAAGACTCTCACGTGGGCACTTCTTTCCAAGGAAGTACACTGCGTACCCAAAGCCTTCTGAGCACAAGCAAGGGATACACAGCTCTGGGCACATCCCTCCCTATGCAGTTGGAAGGGCCGGGAACTAAGGTGTTCTCTGAGGCGAGCGTTCCACAGCTTTGAAACAGCCCCAGGAACGCGGTTCTTGGCAGGGTTTCGTTCCCTGCGGGTCTGCCACGTTGAGGAAAACTAAGCGGCCCTGAAAGAAACCACCGGGGCTCCAATTCGGTTTGGGGACTCCTGCTCGACGTCTCTCTAGGTGATGCGGAAACTGGACTTTAGGTCCAGCCCGAAGTAATGCAGAGAGTAACCCCGAGCATTGCTAGGCATTGGGAACATCCAAAGTCACCCAGGTAGGCCTGCTGAGGGCAGTTCGGGGTTTGTGCCGTTCACCACATGCAGCACACACTGCATCCAAAAGTTTCATCGCAGAAGGCCGAACTGTGTTCCAAGGGTCTCCCTTGGATTGTCAGAGAAGATAGGTGTATGTGCTGGGTGATCCAGTTGGTAATTGAGAAGCCTGGCAGAGGGCAGTCTTTTCCCCATTTGAAAGGTCGATAGTGGCGGCCTCAAGGCTGACTGAAAGACACTGCCCTTACCCGTCTTCTAGTCACCTCCAGGAGTGCCTCAGTGAAGACAGTGAGTTTTCTCCTACGAATCCAGGTGGTCTCCAGTGCCTTGCTGGGAGCTCATCCCACGCTTGCCCTAGCTAAAGTGTGAAGTCAAAGTGACCCCTAGCCTCAAGGGAAGCGCGAGCGCTTCCTATCAGCCAAGTTGGGTGGGCAGCCACCTCCATGAACCCTGACGCCATAGAGTGCTTTAACTCCTCTGCGGCTTTGCGTAGGCCTAAGAGAGTCGCGTGTGAATTCCTTCTGAGGGAGAGCATGTGCGCTGGGAGTCCCCGTTTTGTTTTCCGAGCCACACAACACAGGACAGACTGCTGGGGTCAGCTCTTGCTACGCAGAGCGAAGGGCAGTGAACTGCTTCTCGCTTGCAGAGCTTGATGTCTACAGCTGTAAGGCATTCCCGGGACAAAGTTTTGGCCAGTATTACATTCAGCGTGGCTCTCCCTCTGTGGAGGCCCTCCGAACGGCACTGAGAGAATCCCTGAGCCTAAAGTGCATCCTGGCAACCCTTAACCTGTCATCTCACTGTTGTGACGCAAGGTACACTGCAGGTGCAGCCTGACAGAAAGTACAGAAAAGCCGGTACGACTCTGAGGCATTTGGACGAGGCAAGGTCCCCTCGGCCTGACTAAGTCATTAAGCGGGTGCTGCTCCTCGTGGCACGCAGAACACCCCCCGTCCAACGAAGTGGGATCCTAGAAAGGCCCAGTGTTGCTGAAAGTCTCCAGGTGTCAGTCAGCGAGTGCTGGCAAATGCGTCGTGGGCTCAAGTTGGCACTGGGAGAATGTGGGAGAAGCCCGACTTTCCCCCTTTGGAAAGCCACTTCGTTGCAGCTTCCAAGCCGCCTGCTACTATTCACTCCACAGATTCCTCTGAGGAGCAGTGAGTTTTTCCAAAAGAAACCAGGTGCTTGCGATTCCTTCCGGGGAGCTCACCCCCAGGAGCATACTGTAGCTAAGGTGCCCACTAAATGTGACCTCTAGTCTCGAGGTAAGGTGCACATTTTCCCATTCCCAGAGATAGGGGCGCCCCGGTTTCCAGGAGGTCTTAGTCAGTGGACGGCTTTAGCTTTAGTATGCCTCACAGCGCTCAAGACTCTCACGTGGGCACTTCTTTCCAAGGAAGTACACTGCGTACCCAAAGCCTTCTGAGCACAAGCAAGGGATACACAGCTCTGGGCACATCCCTCCCTATGCAGTTGGAAGGGCCGGGAACTAAGGTGTTCTCTGAGGCGAGCGTTCCACAGCTTTGAAACAGCCTCAGGAACGCGGTTCTTGGCAGGGTTTCGTTCCCTGCGGGTCTGCCACGTTGAGGAAAACTAAGCGGCCCTGAAAGAAACCACCGGGGCTCCAATTCGGTTTGGGGACTCCTGCTCGACGTCTCTCTAGGTGATGCGGAAACTGGACTTTAGGTCCAGCCCGAAGTAATGCAGAGAGTAACCCCGAGCATTGCTAGGCATTGGGAACATCCAAAGTCACCCAGGTAGGCCTGCTGAGGGCAGTTCGGGGTTTGTGCCGTTCACCACATGCAGCACACACTGCATCCAAAAGTTTCATCGCAGAAGGCCGAACTGTGTTCCACGGGTCTCCCTTGGATTGTCAGAGAAGATAGGTGTATGTGCTGGGTGATCCAGTTGGTAATTGAGAAGCCTGGCAGAGGGCAGTCTTTTCCCCATTTGAAAGGTCGATAGTGGCGGCCTCAAGGCTGACTGAAAGACACTGCCCTTACCCGTCTTCTAGTCACCTCCAGGAGTGCCTCAGTGAAGACAGTGAGTTTTCTCCTACGAATCCAGGTGGTCTCCAGTGCCTTGCTGGGAGCTCATCCCACGCTTGCCCTAGCTAAAGTGTGAAGTCAAAGTGACCCCTAGCCTCAAGGGAAGCGCGAGCGCTTCCTATCAGCCAAGTTGGGTGGGCAGCCACCTCCATGAACCCTGACTCCATAGAGTGCTTTAACTCCTCTGCGGCTTTGCGTAGGCCTAAGAGAGTCGCGTGTGAATTCCTTCTGAGGGAGAGCATGTGCGCTGGGAGTCCCCGTTTTGTTTTCCGAGCCACACAACACAGGACAGACTGCTGGGGTCAGCTCTTGCTACGCAGAGCGAAGGGCAGTGAACTGCTTCTCGCTTGCAGAGCTTGATGTCTACAGCTGTAAGGCAGCCCCGGGACAAAGTTTTGGCCAGTATTACATTCAGCGTGGCTCTCCCTCTGTGGAGGCCCTCCGAACGGCACTGAGAGAATCCCTGAGCCTAAAGTGCATCCTGGCAACCCTTAACCTGTCATCTCACTGTTGTGACGCAAGGTACACTGCAGGTGCAGCCTGACAGAAAGTACAGAAAAGCCGGTACGACTCTGAGGCATTTGGACGAGGCAAGGTCCCCTCGGCCTGACTAAGTCATTAAGCGGGTGCTGCTCCTCGTGGCACGCAGAACACCCCCCGTCCAACGAAGTGGGATCCTAGAAAGGCCCAGTGTTGCTGAAAGTCTCCAGGTGTCAGTCAGCGAGTGCTGGCAAATGCGTCGTGGGCTCAAGTTGGCACTGGGAGAATGTGGGAGAAGCCCGACTTTCCCCCTTTGGAAAGCCACTTCGTTGCAGCTTCCAAGCCGCCTGCTACTATTCACTCCACAGATTCCTCTGAGGAGCAGTGAGTTTTTCCAAAAGAAACCAGGTGCTTGCGATTCCTTCCGGGGAGCTCACCCCCAGGAGCATACTGTAGCTAAGGTGCCCACTAAATGTGACCTCTAGTCTCGAGGTAAGGTGCACATTTTCCCATTCCCAGAGATAGGGGCGCCCCGGTTTCCAGGAGGTCTTAGTCAGTGGACGGCTTTAGCTTTAGTATGCCTCACAGCGCTCAAGACTCTCACGTGGGCACTTCTTTCCAAGGAAGTACACTGCGTACCCAAAGCCTTCTGAGCACAAGCAAGGGATACACAGCTCTGGGCACATCCCTCCCTATGCAGTTGGAAGGGCCGGGAACTAAGGTGTTCTCTGAGGCGAGCGTTCCACAGCTTTGAAACAGCCTCAGGAACGCGGTTCTTGGCAGGGTTTCGTTCCCTGCGGGTCTGCCACGTTGAGGAAAACTAAGCGGCCCTGAAAGAAACCACCGGGGCTCCAATTCGGTTTGGGGACTCCTGCTCGACGTCTCTCTAGGTGATGCGGAAACTGGACTTTAGGTCCAGCCCGAAGTAATGCAGAGAGTAACCCCGAGCATTGCTAGGCATTGGGAACATCCAAAGTCACCCAGGTAGGCCTGCTGAGGGCAGTTCGGGGTTTGTGCCGTTCACCACATGCAGCACACACTGCATCCAAAAGTTTCATCGCAGAAGGCCGAACTGTGTTCCACGGGTCTCCCTTGGATTGTCAGAGAAGATAGGTGTATGTGCTGGGTGATCCAGTTGGTAATTGAGAAGCCTGGCAGAGGGCAGTCTTTTCCCCATTTGAAAGGTCGATAGTGGCGGCCTCAAGGCTGACTGAAAGACACTGCCCTTACCCGTCTTCTAGTCACCTCCAGGAGTGCCTCAGTGAAGACAGTGAGTTTTCTCCTACGAATCCAGGTGGTCTCCAGTGCCTTGCTGGGAGCTCATCCCACGCTTGCCCTAGCTAAAGTGTGAAGTCAAAGTGACCCCTAGCCTCAAGGGAAGCGCGAGCGCTTCCTATCAGCCAAGTTGGGTGGGCAGCCACCTCCATGAACCCTGACTCCATAGAGTGCTTTAACTCCTCTGCGGCTTTGCGTAGGCCTAAGAGAGTCGCGTGTGAATTCCTTCTGAGGGAGAGCATGTGCGCTGGGAGTCCCCGTTTTGTTTTCCGAGCCACACAACACAGGACAGACTGCTGGGGTCAGCTCTTGCTACGCAGAGCGAAGGGCAGTGAACTGCTTCTCGCTTGCAGAGCTTGATGTCTACAGCTGTAAGGCAGCCCCGGGACAAAGTTTTGGCCAGTATTACATTCAGCGTGGCTCTCCCTCTGTGGAGGCCCTCCGAACGGCACTGAGAGAATCCCTGAGCCTAAAGTGCATCCTGGCAACCCTTAACCTGTCATCTCACTGTTGTGACGCAAGGTACACTGCAGGTGCAGCCTGACAGAAAGTACAGAAAAGCCGGTACGACTCTGAGGCATTTGGACGAGGCAAGGTCCCCTCGGCCTGACTAAGTCATTAAGCGGGTGCTGCTCCTCGTGGCACGCAGAACACCCCCCGTCCAACGAAGTGGGATCCTAGAAAGGCCCAGTGTTGCTGAAAGTCTCCAGGTGTCAGTCAGCGAGTGCTGGCAAATGCGTCGTGGGCTCAAGTTGGCACTGGGAGAATGTGGGAGAAGCCCGACTTTCCCCCTTTGGAAAGCCACTTCGTTGCAGCTTCCAAGCCGCCTGCTACTATTCACTCCACAGATTCCTCTGAGGAGCAGTGAGTTTTTCCAAAAGAAACCAGGTGCTTGCGATTCCTTCCGGGGAGCTCACCCCCAGGAGCATACTGTAGCTAAGGTGCCCACTAAATGTGACCTCTAGTCTCGAGGTAAGGTGCACATTTTCCCATTCCCAGAGATAGGGGCGCCCCGGTTTCCAGGAGGTCTTAGTCAGTGGACGGCTTTAGCTTTAGTATGCCTCACAGCGCTCAAGACTCTCACGTGGGCACTTCTTTCCAAGGAAGTACACTGCGTACCCAAAGCCTTCTGAGCACAAGCAAGGGATACACAGCTCTGGGCACATCCCTCCCTATGCAGTTGGAAGGGCCGGGAACTAAGGTGTTCTCTGAGGCGAGCGTTCCACAGCTTTGAAACAGCCTCAGGAACGCGGTTCTTGGCAGGGTTTCGTTCCCTGCGGGTCTGCCACGTTGAGGAAAACTAAGCGGCCCTGAAAGAAACCACCGGGGCTCCAATTCGGTTTGGGGACTCCTGCTCGACGTCTCTCTAGGTGATGCGGAAACTGGACTTTAGGTCCAGCCCGAAGTAATGCAGAGAGTAACCCCGAGCATTGCTAGGCATTGGGAACATCCAAAGTCACCCAGGTAGGCCTGCTGAGGGCAGTTCGGGGTTTGTGCCGTTCACCACATGCAGCACACACTGCATCCAAAAGTTTCATCGCAGAAGGCCGAACTGTGTTCCACGGGTCTCCCTTGGATTGTCAGAGAAGATAGGTGTATGTGCTGGGTGATCCAGTTGGTAATTGAGAAGCCTGGCAGAGGGCAGTCTTTTCCCCATTTGAAAGGTCGATAGTGGCGGCCTCAAGGCTGACTGAAAGACACTGCCCTTACCCGTCTTCTAGTCACCTCCAGGAGTGCCTCAGTGAAGACAGTGAGTTTTCTCCTACGAATCCAGGTGGTCTCCAGTGCCTTGCTGGGAGCTCATCCCACGCTTGCCCTAGCTAAAGTGTGAAGTCAAAGTGACCCCTAGCCTCAAGGGAAGCGCGAGCGCTTCCTATCAGCCAAGTTGGGTGGGCAGCCACCTCCATGAACCCTGACTCCATAGAGTGCTTTAACTCCTCTGCGGCTTTGCGTAGGCCTAAGAGAGTCGCGTGTGAATTCCTTCTGAGGGAGAGCATGTGCGCTGGGAGTCCCCGTTTTGTTTTCCGAGCCACACAACACAGGACAGACTGCTGGGGTCAGCTCTTGCTACGCAGAGCGAAGGGCAGTGAACTGCTTCTCGCTTGCAGAGCTTGATGTCTACAGCTGTAAGGCAGCCCCGGGACAAAGTTTTGGCCAGTATTACATTCAGCGTGGCTCTCCCTCTGTGGAGGCCCTCCGAACGGCACTGAGAGAATCCCTGAGCCTAAAGTGCATCCTGGCAACCCTTAACCTGTCATCTCACTGTTGTGACGCAAGGTACACTGCAGGTGCAGCCTGACAGAAAGTACAGAAAAGCCGGTACGACTCTGAGGCATTTGGACGAGGCAAGGTCCCCTCGGCCTGACTAAGTCATTAAGCGGGTGCTGCTCCTCGTGGCACGCAGAACACCCCCCGTCCAACGAAGTGGGATCCTAGAAAGGCCCAGTGTTGCTGAAAGTCTCCAGGTGTCAGTCAGCGAGTGCTGGCAAATGCGTCGTGGGCTCAAGTTGGCACTGGGAGAATGTGGGAGAAGCCCGACTTTCCCCCTTTGGAAAGCCACTTCGTTGCAGCTTCCAAGCCGCCTGCTACTATTCACTCCACAGATTCCTCTGAGGAGCAGTGAGTTTTTCCAAAAGAAACCAGGTGCTTGCGATTCCTTCCGGGGAGCTCACCCCCAGGAGCATACTGTAGCTAAGGTGCCCACTAAATGTGACCTCTAGTCTCGAGGTAAGGTGCACATTTTCCCATTCCCAGAGATAGGGGCGCCCCGGTTTCCAGGAGGTCTTAGTCAGTGGACGGCTTTAGCTTTAGTATGCCTCACAGCGCTCAAGACTCTCACGTGGGCACTTCTTTCCAAGGAAGTACACTGCGTACCCAAAGCCTTCTGAGCACAAGCAAGGGATACACAGCTCTGGGCACATCCCTCCCTATGCAGTTGGAAGGGCCGGGAACTAAGGTGTTCTCTGAGGCGAGCGTTCCACAGCTTTGAAACAGCCTCAGGAACGCGGTTCTTGGCAGGGTTTCGTTCCCTGCGGGTCTGCCACGTTGAGGAAAACTAAGCGGCCCTGAAAGAAACCACCGGGGCTCCAATTCGGTTTGGGGACTCCTGCTCGACGTCTCTCTAGGTGATGCGGAAACTGGACTTTAGGTCCAGCCCGAAGTAATGCAGAGAGTAACCCCGAGCATTGCTAGGCATTGGGAACATCCAAAGTCACCCAGGTAGGCCTGCTGAGGGCAGTTCGGGGTTTGTGCCGTTCACCACATGCAGCACACACTGCATCCAAAAGTTTCATCGCAGAAGGCCGAACTGTGTTCCACGGGTCTCCCTTGGATTGTCAGAGAAGATAGGTGTATGTGCTGGGTGATCCAGTTGGTAATTGAGAAGCCTGGCAGAGGGCAGTCTTTTCCCCATTTGAAAGGTCGATAGTGGCGGCCTCAAGGCTGACTGAAAGACACTGCCCTTACCCGTCTTCTAGTCACCTCCAGGAGTGCCTCAGTGAAGACAGTGAGTTTTCTCCTACGAATCCAGGTGGTCTCCAGTGCCTTGCTGGGAGCTCATCCCACGCTTGCCCTAGCTAAAGTGTGAAGTCAAAGTGACCCCTAGCCTCAAGGGAAGCGCGAGCGCTTCCTATCAGCCAAGTTGGGTGGGCAGCCACCTCCATGAACCCTGACTCCATAGAGTGCTTTAACTCCTCTGCGGCTTTGCGTAGGCCTAAGAGAGTCGCGTGTGAATTCCTTCTGAGGGAGAGCATGTGCGCTGGGAGTCCCCGTTTTGTTTTCCGAGCCACACAACACAGGACAGACTGCTGGGGTCAGCTCTTGCTACGCAGAGCGAAGGGCAGTGAACTGCTTCTCGCTTGCAGAGCTTGATGTCTACAGCTGTAAGGCAGCCCCGGGACAAAGTTTTGGCCAGTATTACATTCAGCGTGGCTCTCCCTCTGTGGAGGCCCTCCGAACGGCACTGAGAGAATCCCTGAGCCTAAAGTGCATCCTGGCAACCCTTAACCTGTCATCTCACTGTTGTGACGCAAGGTACACTGCAGGTGCAGCCTGACAGAAAGTACAGAAAAGCCGGTACGACTCTGAGGCATTTGGACGAGGCAAGGTCCCCTCGGCCTGACTAAGTCATTAAGCGGGTGCTGCTCCTCGTGGCACGCAGAACACCCCCCGTCCAACGAAGTGGGATCCTAGAAAGGCCCAGTGTTGCTGAAAGTCTCCAGGTGTCAGTCAGAGAGTGCTGGCAAATGCGTCGTGGGCTCAAGTTGGCACTGGGAGAATGTGGGAGAAGCCCGACTTTCCCCCTTTGGAAAGCCACTTCGTTGCAGCTTCCAAGCCGCCTGCTACTATTCACTCCACAGATTCCTCTGAGGAGCAGTGAGTTTTTCCAAAAGAAACCAGGTGCTTGCGATTCCTTCCGGGGAGCTCACCCCCAGGAGCATACTGTAGCTAAGGTGCCCACTAAATGTGACCTCTAGTCTCGAGGTAAGGTGCACATTTTCCCATTCCCAGAGATAGGGGCGCCCCGGTTTCCAGGAGGTCTTAGTCAGTGGACGGCTTTAGCTTTAGTATGCCTCACAGCGCTCAAGACTCTCACGTGGGCACTTCTTTCCAAGGAAGTACACTGCGTACCCAAAGCCTTCTGAGCACAAGCAAGGGATACACAGCTCTGGGCACATCCCTCCCTATGCAGTTGGAAGGGCCGGGAACTAAGGTGTTCTCTGAGGCGAGCGTTCCACAGCTTTGAAACAGCCTCAGGAACGCGGTTCTTGGCAGGGTTTCGTTCCCTGCGGGTCTGCCACGTTGAGGAAAACTAAGCGGCCCTGAAAGAAACCACCGGGGCTCCAATTCGGTTTGGGGACTCCTGCTCGACGTCTCTCTAAGTGATGCGGAAACTGGACTTTAGGTCCAGCCCGAAGTAATGCAGAGAGTAACACCGAGCATTGCTAGGCATTGGGAACATCCAAAGTCACCCAGGTAGGCCTGCTGAGGGCAGTTCGGGGTTTGTGCCGTTCACCACATGCAGCACACACTGCATCCAAAAGTTTCATCGCAGAAGGCCGAACTGTGTTCCACGGGTCTCCCTTGGATTGTCAGAGAAGATAGGTGTATGTGCTGGGTGATCCAGTTGGTAATTGAGAAGCCTGGCAGAGGGCAGTCTTTTCCCCATTTGAAAGGTCGATAGTGGCGGCCTCAAGGCTGACTGAAAGACACTGCCCTTACCCGTCTTCTAGTCACCTCCAGGAGTGCCTCAGTGAAGACAGTGAGTTTTCTCCTACGAATCCAGGTGGTCTCCAGTGCCTTGCTGGGAGCTCATCCCACGCTTGCCCTAGCTAAAGTGTGAAGTCAAAGTGACCCCTAGCCTCAAGGGAAGCGCGAGCGCTTCCTATCAGCCAAGTTGGGTGGGCAGCCACCTCCATGAACCCTGACTCCATAGAGTGCTTTAACTCCTCTGCGGCTTTGCGTAGGCCTAAGAGAGTCGCGTGTGAATTCCTTCTGAGGGAGAGCATGTGCGCTGGGAGTCCCCGTTTTGTTTTCCGAGCCACACAACACAGGACAGACTGCTGGGGTCAGCTCTTGCTACGCAGAGCGAAGGGCAGTGAACTGCTTCTCGCTTGCAGAGCTTGATGTCTACAGCTGTAAGGCAGCCCCGGGACAAAGTTTTGGCCAGTATTACATTCAGCGTGGCTCTCCCTCTGTGGAGGCCCTCCGAACGGCACTGAGAGAATCCCTGAGCCTAAAGTGCATCCTGGCAACCCTTAACCTGTCATCTCACTGTTGTGACGCAAGGTACACTGCAGGTGCAGCCTGACAGAAAGTACAGAAAAGCCGGTACGACTCTGAGGCATTTGGACGAGGCAAGGTCCCCTCGGCCTGACTAAGTCATTAAGCGGGTGCTGCTCCTCGTGGCACGCAGAACACCCCCCGTCCAACGAAGTGGGATCCTAGAAAGGCCCAGTGTTGCTGAAAGTCTCCAGGTGTCAGTCAGCGAGTGCTGGCAAATGCGTCGTGGGCTCAAGTTGGCACTGGGAGAATGTGGGAGAAGCCCGACTTTCCCCCTTTGGAAAGCCACTTCGTTGCAGCTTCCAAGCCGCCTGCTACTATTCACTCCACAGATTCCTCTGAGGAGCAGTGAGTTTTTCCAAAAGAAACCAGGTGCTTGCGATTCCTTCCGGGGAGCTCACCCCCAGGAGCATACTGTAGCTAAGGTGCCCACTAAATGTGACCTCTAGTCTCGAGGTAAGGTGCACATTTTCCCATTCCCAGAGATAGGGGCGCCCCGGTTTCCAGGAGGTCTTAGTCAGTGGACGGCTTTAGCTTTAGTATGCCTCACAGCGCTCAAGACTCTCACGTGGGCACTTCTTTCCAAGGAAGTACACTGCGTACCCAAAGCCTTCTGAGCACAAGCAAGGGATACACAGCTCTGGGCACATCCCTCCCTATGCAGTTGGAAGGGCCGGGAACTAAGGTGTTCTCTGAGGCGAGCGTTCCACAGCTTTGAAACAGCCTCAGGAACGCGGTTCTTGGCAGGGTTTCGTTCCCTGCGGGTCTGCCACGTTGAGGAAAACTAAGCGGCCCTGAAAGAAACCACCGGGGCTCCAATTCGGTTTGGGGACTCCTGCTCGACGTCTCTCTAAGTGATGCGGAAACTGGACTTTAGGTCCAGCCCGAAGTAATGCAGAGAGTAACCCCGAGCATTGCTAGGCATTGGGAACATCCAAAGTCACCCAGGTAGGCCTGCTGAGGGCAGTTCGGGGTTTGTGCCGTTCACCACATGCAGCACACACTGCATCCAAAAGTTTCATCGCAGAAGGCCGAACTGTGTTCCACGGGTCTCCCTTGGATTGTCAGAGAAGATGGGTGTATGTGCTGGGTGATCCAGTTGGTAATTGAGAAGCCTGGCAGAGGGCAGTCTTTTCCCCATTTGAAAGGTCGATAGTGGCGGCCTCAAGGCTGACTGAAAGACACTGCCCTTACCCGTCTTCTAGTCACCTCCAGGAGTGCCTCAGTGAAGACAGTGAGTTTTCTCCTACGAATCCAGGTGGTCTCCAGTGCCTTGCTGGGAGCTCATCCCACGCTTGCCCTAACTAAAGTGTGAAGTCAAAGTGACCCCTAGCCTCAAGGGAAGCGCGAGCGCTTCCTATCAGCCAAGTTGGGTGGGCAGCCACCTCCATGAACCCTGACGCCATAGAGTGCTTTAACTCCTCTGCGGCTTTGCGTAGGCCTAAGAGAGTCGCGTGTGAATTCCTTCTGAGGGAGAGCATGTGCGCTGGGAGTCCCCGTTTTGTTTTCCGAGCCACACAACACAGGACAGACTGCTGGGGTCAGCTCTTGCTACGCAGAGCGAAGGGCAGTGAACTGCTTCTCGCTTGCAGAGCTTGATGTCTACAGCTGTAAGGCAGCCCCGGGACAAAGTTTTGGCCAGTATTACATTCAGCGTGGCTCTCCCTCTGTGGAGGCCCTCCGAACGGCACTGAGAGAATCCCTGAGCCTAAAGTGCATCCTGGCAACCCTTAACCTGTCATCTCACTGTTGTGACGCAAGGTACACTGCAGGTGCAGCCTGACAGAAAGTACAGAAAAGCCGGTACGACTCTGAGGCATTTGGACGAGGCAAGGTCCCCTCGGCCTGACTAAGTCATTAAGCGGGTGCTGCTCCTCGTGGCACGCAGAACACCCCCCGTCCAACGAAGTGGGATCCTAGAAAGGCCCAGTGTTGCTGAAAGTCTCCAGGTGTCAGTCAGCGAGTGCTGGCAAATGCGTCGTGGGCTCAAGTTGGCACTGGGAGAATGTGGGAGAAGCCCGACTTTCCCCCTTTGGAAAGCCACTTCGTTGCAGCTTCCAAGCCGCCTGCTACTATTCACTCCACAGATTCCTCTGAGGAGCAGTGAGTTTTTCCAAAAGAAACCAGGTGCTTGCGATTCCTTCCGGGGAGCTCACCCCCAGGAGCATACTGTAGCTAAGGTGCCCACTAAATGTGACCTCTAGTCTCGAGGTAAGGTGCACATTTTCCCATTCCCAGAGATAGGGGCGCCCCGGTTTCCAGGAGGTCTTAGTCAGTGGACGGCTTTAGCTTTAGTATGCCTCACAGCGCTCAAGACTCTCACGTGGGCACTTCTTTCCAAGGAAGTACACTGCGTACCCAAAGCCTTCTGAGCACAAGCAAGGGATACACAGCTCTGGGCACATCCCTCCCTATGCAGTTGGAAGGGCCGGGAACTAAGGTGTTCTCTGAGGCGAGCGTTCCACAGCTTTGAAACAGCCTCAGGAACGCGGTTCTTGGCAGGGTTTCGTTCCCTGCGGGTCTGCCACGTTGAGGAAAACTAAGCGGCCCTGAAAGAAACCACCGGGGCTCCAATTCGGTTTGGGGACTCCTGCTCGACGTCTCTCTAAGTGATGCGGAAACTGGACTTTAGGTCCAGCCCGAAGTAATGCAGAGAGTAACCCCGAGCATTGCTAGGCATTGGGAACATCCAAAGTCACCCAGGTAGGCCTGCTGAGGGCAGTTCGGGGTTTGTGCCGTTCACCACATGCAGCACACACTGCATCCAAAAGTTTCATCGCAGAAGGCCGAACTGTGTTCCACGGGTCTCCCTTGGATTGTCAGAGAAGATGGGTGTATGTGCTGGGTGATCCAGTTGGTAATTGAGAAGCCTGGCAGAGGGCAGTCTTTTCCCCATTTGAAAGGTCGATAGTGGCGGCCTCAAGGCTGACTGAAAGACACTGCCCTTACCCGTCTTCTAGTCACCTCCAGGAGTGCCTCAGTGAAGACAGTGAGTTTTCTCCTACGAATCCAGGTGGTCTCCAGTGCCTTGCTGGGAGCTCATCCCACGCTTGCCCTAGCTAAAGTGTGAAGTCAAAGTGACCCCTAGCCTCAAGGGAAGCGCGAGCGCTTCCTATCAGCCAAGTTGGGTGGGCAGCCACCTCCATGAACCCTGACGCCATAGAGTGCTTTAACTCCTCTGCGGCTTTGCGTAGGCCTAAGAGAGTCGCGTGTGAATTCCTTCTGAGGGAGAGCATGTGCGCTGGGAGTCCCCGTTTTGTTTTCCGAGCCACACAACACAGGACAGACTGCTGGGGTCAGCTCTTGCTACGCAGAGCGAAGGGCAGTGAACTGCTTCTCGCTTGCAGAGCTTGATGTCTACAGCTGTAAGGCAGCCCCGGGACAAAGTTTTGGCCAGTATTACATTCAGCGTGGCTCTCCCTCTGTGGAGGCCCTCCGAACGGCACTGAGAGAATCCCTGAGCCTAAAGTGCATCCTGGCAACCCTTAACCTGTCATCTCACTGTTGTGACGCAAGGTACACTGCAGGTGCAGCCTGACAGAAAGTACAGAAAAGCCGGTACGACTCTGAGGCATTTGGACGAGGCAAGGTCCCCTCGGCCTGACTAAGTCATTAAGCGGGTGCTGCTCCTCGTGGCACGCAGAACACCCCCCGTCCAACGAAGTGGGATCCTAGAAAGGCCCAGTGTTGCTGAAAGTCTCCAGGTGTCAGTCAGCGAGTGCTGGCAAATGCGTCGTGGGCTCAAGTTGGCACTGGGAGAATGTGGGAGAAGCCCGACTTTCCCCCTTTGGAAAGCCACTTCGTTGCAGCTTCCAAGCCGCCTGCTACTATTCACTCCACAGATTCCTCTGAGGAGCAGTGAGTTTTTCCAAAAGAAACCAGGTGCTTGCGATTCCTTCCGGGGAGCTCACCCCCAGGAGCATACTGTAGCTAAGGTGCCCACTAAATGTGACCTCTAGTCTCGAGGTAAGGTGCACATTTTCCCATTCCCAGAGATAGGGGCGCCCCGGTTTCCAGGAGGTCTTAGTCAGTGGACGGCTTTAGCTTTAGTATGCCTCACAGCGCTCAAGACTCTCACGTGGGCACTTCTTTCCAAGGAAGTACACTGCGTACCCAAAGCCTTCTGAGCACAAGCAAGGGATACACAGCTCTGGGCACATCCCTCCCTATGCAGTTGGAAGGGCCGGGAACTAAGGTGTTCTCTGAGGCGAGCGTTCCACAGCTTTGAAACAGCCTCAGGAACGCGGTTCTTGGCAGGGTTTCGTTCCCTGCGGGTCTGCCACGTTGAGGAAAACTAAGCGGCCCTGAAAGAAACCACCGGGGCTCCAATTCGGTTTGGGGACTCCTGCTCGACGTCTCTCTAAGTGATGCGGAAACTGGACTTTAGGTCCAGCCCGAAGTAATGCAGAGAGTAACACCGAGCATTGCTAGGCATTGGGAACATCCAAAGTCACCCAGGTAGGCCTGCTGAGGGCAGTTCGGGGTTTGTGCCGTTCACCACATGCAGCACACACTGCATCCAAAAGTTTCATCGCAGAAGGCCGAACTGTGTTCCACGGGTCTCCCTTGGATTGTCAGAGAAGATAGGTGTATGTGCTGGGTGATCCAGTTGGTAATTGAGAAGCCTGGCAGAGGGCAGTCTTTTCCCCATTTGAAAGGTCGATAGTGGCGGCCTCAAGGCTGACTGAAAGACACTGCCCTTACCCGTCTTCTAGTCACCTCCAGGAGTGCCTCAGTGAAGACAGTGAGTTTTCTCCTACGAATCCAGGTGGTCTCCAGTGCCTTGCTGGGAGCTCATCCCACGCTTGCCCTAGCTAAAGTGTGAAGTCAAAGTGACCCCTAGCCTCAAGGGAAGCGCGAGCGCTTCCTATCAGCCAAGTTGGGTGGGCAGCCACCTCCATGAACCCTGACGCCATAGAGTGCTTTAACTCCTCTGCGGCTTTGCGTAGGCCTAAGAGAGTCGCGTGTGAATTCCTTCTGAGGGAGAGCATGTGCGCTGGGAGTCCCCGTTTTGTTTTCCGAGCCACACAACACAGGACAGACTGCTGGGGTCAGCTCTTGCTACGCAGAGCGAAGGGCAGTGAACTGCTTCTCGCTTGCAGAGCTTGATGTCTACAGCTGTAAGGCAGCCCCGGGACAAAGTTTTGGCCAGTATTACATTCAGCGTGGCTCTCCCTCTGTGGAGGCCCTCCGAACGGCACTGAGAGAATCCCTGAGCCTAAAGTGCATCCTGGCAACCCTTAACCTGTCATCTCACTGTTGTGACGCAAGGTACACTGCAGGTGCAGCCTGACAGAAAGTACAGAAAAGCCGGTACGACTCTGAGGCATTTGGACGAGGCAAGGTCCCCTCGGCCTGACTAAGTCATTAAGCGGGTGCTGCTCCTCGTGGCACGCAGAACACCCCCCGTCCAACGAAGTGGGATCCTAGAAAGGCCCAGTGTTGCTGAAAGTCTCCAGGTGTCAGTCAGCGAGTGCTGGCAAATGCGTCGTGGGCTCAAGTTGGCACTGGGAGAATGTGGGAGAAGCCCGACTTTCCCCCTTTGGAAAGCCACTTCGTTGCAGCTTCCAAGCCGCCTGCTACTATTCACTCCACAGATTCCTCTGAGGAGCAGTGAGTTTTTCCAAAAGAAACCAGGTGCTTGCGATTCCTTCCGGGGAGCTCA
Source organism: Mesoplodon mirus (assembly GCF_964341445.2). Lineage (NCBI taxonomy): Eukaryota > Metazoa > Chordata > Mammalia > Artiodactyla > Ziphiidae > Mesoplodon > Mesoplodon mirus. The sequence goes on along the minus strand of NC_138979.1, from coordinate 87,782,294 downwards.
CCCCCAGGAGCATACTGTAGCTAAGGTGCCCACTAAATGTGACCTCTAGTCTCGAGGTAAGGTGCACATTTTCCCATTCCCAGAGATAGGGGCGCCCCGGTTTCCAGGAGGTCTTAGTCAGTGGACGGCTTTAGCTTTAGTATGCCTCACAGCGCTCAAGACTCTCACGTGGGCACTTCTTTCCAAGGAAGTACACTGCGTACCCAAAGCCTTCTGAGCACAAGCAAGGGATACACAGCTCTGGGCACATCCCTCCCTATGCAGTTGGAAGGGCCGGGAACTAAGGTGTTCTCTGAGGCGAGCGTTCCACAGCTTTGAAACAGCCCCAGGAACGCGGTTCTTGGCAGGGTTTCGTTCCCTGCGGGTCTGCCACGTTGAGGAAAACTAAGCGGCCCTGAAAGAAACCACCGGGGCTCCAATTCGGTTTGGGGACTCCTGCTCGACGTCTCTCTAGGTGATGCGGAAACTGGACTTTAGGTCCAGCCCGAAGTAATGCAGAGAGTAACCCCGAGCATTGCTAGGCATTGGGAACATCCGAAGTCACCCAGGTAGGCCTGCTGAGGGCAGTTCGGGGTTTGTGCCGTTCACCACATGCAGCACACACTGCATCCAAAAGTTTCATCGCAGAAGGCCGAACTGTGTTCCAAGGGTCTCCCTTGGATTGTCAGAGAAGATAGGTGTATGTGCTGGGTGATCCAGTTGGTAATTGAGAAGCCTGGCAGAGGGCAGTCTTTTCCCCATTTGAAAGGTCGATAGTGGCGGCCTCAAGGCTGACTGAAAGACACTGCCCTTACCCGTCTTCTAGTCACCTCCAGGAGTGCCTCAGTGAAGACAGTGAGTTTTCTCCTACGAATCCAGGTGGTCTCCAGTGCCTTGCTGGGAGCTCATCCCACGCTTGCCCTAGCTAAAGTGTGAAGTCAAAGTGACCCCTAGCCTCAAGGGAAGCGCGAGCGCTTCCTATCAGCCAAGTTGGGTGGGCAGCCACCTCCATGAACCCTGACGCCATAGAGTGCTTTAACTCCTCTGCGGCTTTGCGTAGGCCTAAGAGAGTCGCGTGTGAATTCCTTCTGAGGGAGAGCATGTGCGCTGGGAGTCCCCGTTTTGTTTTCCGAGCCACACAACACAGGACAGACTGCTGGGGTCAGCTCTTGCTACGCAGAGCGAAGGGCAGTGAACTGCTTCTCGCTTGCAGAGCTTGATGTCTACAGCTGTAAGGCAGCCCCGGGACAAAGTTTTGGCCAGTATTACATTCAGCGTGGCTCTCCCTCTGTGGAGGCCCTCCGAACGGCACTGAGAGAATCCCTGAGCCTAAAGTGCATCCTGGCAACCCTTAACCTGTCATCTCACTGTTGTGACGCAAGGTACACTGCAGGTGCAGCCTGACAGAAAGTACAGAAAAGCCGGTACGACTCTGAGGCATTTGGACGAGGCAAGGTCCCCTCGGCCTGACTAAGTCATTAAGCGGGTGCTGCTCCTCGTGGCACGCAGAACACCCCCCGTCCAACGAAGTGGGATCCTAGAAAGGCCCAGTGTTGCTGAAAGTCTCCAGGTGTCAGTCAGCGAGTGCTGGCAAATGCGTCGTGGGCTCAAGTTGGCACTGGGAGAATGTGGGAGAAGCCCGACTTTCCCCCTTTGGAAAGCCACTTCGTTGCAGCTTCCAAGCCGCCTGCTACTATTCACTCCACAGATTCCTCTGAGGAGCAGTGAGTTTTTCCAAAAGAAACCAGGTGCTTGCGATTCCTTCCGGGGAGCTCACCCCCAGGAGCATACTGTAGCTAAGGTGCCCACTAAATGTGACCTCTAGTCTCGAGGTAAGGTGCACATTTTCCCATTCCCAGAGATAGGGGCGCCCCGGTTTCCAGGAGGTCTTAGTCAGTGGACGGCTTTAGCTTTAGTATGCCTCACAGCGCTCAAGACTCTCACGTGGGCACTTCTTTCCAAGGAAGTACACTGCGTACCCAAAGCCTTCTGAGCACAAGCAAGGGATACACAGCTCTGGGCACATCCCTCCCTATGCAGTTGGAAGGGCCGGGAACTAAGGTGTTCTCTGAGGCGAGCGTTCCACAGCTTTGAAACAGCCCCAGGAACGCGGTTCTTGGCAGGGTTTCGTTCCCTGCGGGTCTGCCACGTTGAGGAAAACTAAGCGGCCCTGAAAGAAACCACCGGGGCTCCAATTCGGTTTGGGGACTCCTGCTCGACGTCTCTCTAGGTGATGCGGAAACTGGACTTTAGGTCCAGCCCGAAGTAATGCAGAGAGTAACCCCGAGCATTGCTAGGCATTGGGAACATCCAAAGTCACCCAGGTAGGCCTGCTGAGGGCAGTTCGGGGTTTGTGCCGTTCACCACATGCAGCACACACTGCATCCAAAAGTTTCATCGCAGAAGGCCGAACTGTGTTCCACGGGTCTCCCTTGGATTGTCAGAGAAGATAGGTGTATGTGCTGGGTGATCCAGTTGGTAATTGAGAAGCCTGGCAGAGGGCAGTCTTTTCCCCATTTGAAAGGTCGATAGTGGCGGCCTCAAGGCTGACTGAAAGACACTGCCCTTACCCGTCTTCTAGTCACCTCCAGGAGTGCCTCAGTGAAGACAGTGAGTTTTCTCCTACGAATCCAGGTGGTCTCCAGTGCCTTGCTGGGAGCTCATCCCACGCTTGCCCTAGCTAAAGTGTGAAGTCAAAGTGACCCCTAGCCTCAAGGGAAGCGCGAGCGCTTCCTATCAGCCAAGTTGGGTGGGCAGCCACCTCCATGAACCCTGACGCCATAGAGTGCTTTAACTCCTCTGCGGCTTTGCGTAGGCCTAAGAGAGTCGCGTGTGAATTCCTTCTGAGGGAGAGCATGTGCGCTGGGAGTCCCCGTTTTGTTTTCCGAGCCACACAACACAGGACAGACTGCTGGGGTCAGCTCTTGCTACGCAGAGCGAAGGGCAGTGAACTGCTTCTCGCTTGCAGAGCTTGATGTCTACAGCTGTAAGGCAGCCCCGGGACAAAGTTTTGGCCAGTATTACATTCAGCGTGGCTCTCCCTCTGTGGAGGCCCTCCGAACGGCACTGAGAGAATCCCTGAGCCTAAAGTGCATCCTGGCAACCCTTAACCTGTCATCTCACTATTGTGACGCAAGGTACACTGCAGGTGCAGCCTGACAGAAAGTACAGAAAAGCCAGTACGACTCTGAGGCATTTGGACGAGGCAAGGTCCCCTCGGCCTGACTAAGTCATTAAGCGGGTGCTGCTCCTCGTGGCACGCAGAACACCCCCCGTCCAACGAAGTGGGATCCTAGAAAGGCCCAGTGTTGCTGAAAGTCTCCAGGTGTCAGTCAGCGAGTGCTGGCAAATGCGTCGTGGGCTCAAGTTGGCACTGGGAGAATGTGGGAGAAGCCCGACTTTCCCCCTTTGGAAAGCCACTTCGTTGCAGCTTCCAAGCCGCCTGCTACTATTCACTCCACAGATTCCTCTGAGGAGCAGTGAGTTTTTCCAAAAGAAACCAGGTGCTTGCGATTCCTTCCGGGGAGCTCACCCCCAGGAGCATACTGTAGCTAAGGTGCCCACTAAATGTGACCTCTAGTCTCGAGGTAAGGTGCACATTTTCCCATTCCCAGAGATAGGGGCGCCCCGGTTTCCAGGAGGTCTTAGTCAGTGGACGGCTTTAGCTTTAGTATGCCTCACAGCGCTCAAGACTCTCACGTGGGCACTTCTTTCCAAGGAAGTACACTGCGTACCCAAAGCCTTCTGAGCACAAGCAAGGGATACACAGCTCTGGGCACATCCCTCCCTATGCAGTTGGAAGGGCCGGGAACTAAGGTGTTCTCTGAGGCGAGCGTTCCACAGCTTTGAAACAGCCCCAGGAACGCGGTTCTTGGCAGGGTTTCGTTCCCTGCGGGTCTGCCACGTTGAGGAAAACTAAGCGGCCCTGAAAGAAACCACCGGGGCTCCAATTCGGTTTGGGGACTCCTGCTCGACGTCTCTCTAGGTGATGCGGAAACTGGACTTTAGGTCCAGCCCGAAGTAATGCAGAGAGTAACCCCGAGCATTGCTAGGCATTGGGAACATCCAAAGTCACCCAGGTAGGCCTGCTGAGGGCAGTTCGGGGTTTGTGCCGTTCACCACATGCAGCACACACTGCATCCAAAAGTTTCATCGCAGAAGGCCGAACTGTGTTCCACGGGTCTCCCTTGGATTGTCAGAGAAGATAGGTGTATGTGCTGGGTGATCCAGTTGGTAATTGAGAAGCCTGGCAGAGGGCAGTCTTTTCCCCATTTGAAAGGTCGATAGTGGCGGCCTCAAGGCTGACTGAAAGACACTGCCCTTACCCGTCTTCTAGTCACCTCCAGGAGTGCCTCAGTGAAGACAGTGAGTTTTCTCCTACGAATCCAGGTGGTCTCCAGTGCCTTGCTGGGAGCTCATCCCACGCTTGCCCTAGCTAAAGTGTGAAGTCAAAGTGACCCCTAGCCTCAAGGGAAGCGCGAGCGCTTCCTATCAGCCAAGTTGGGTGGGCAGCCACCTCCATGAACCCTGACGCCATAGAGTGCTTTAACTCCTCTGCGGCTTTGCGTAGGCCTAAGAGAGTCGCGTGTGAATTCCTTCTGAGGGAGAGCATGTGCGCTGGGAGTCCCCGTTTTGTTTTCCGAGCCACACAACACAGGACAGACTGCTGGGGTCAGCTCTTGCTACGCAGAGCGAAGGGCAGTGAACTGCTTCTCGCTTGCAGAGCTTGATGTCTACAGCTGTAAGGCAGCCCCGGGACAAAGTTTTGGCCAGTATTACATTCAGCGTGGCTCTCCCTCTGTGGAGGCCCTCCGAACGGCACTGAGAGAATCCCTGAGCCTAAAGTGCATCCTGGCAACCCTTAACCTGTCATCTCACTATTGTGACGCAAGGTACACTGCAGGTGCAGCCTGACAGAAAGTACAGAAAAGCCAGTACGACTCTGAGGCATTTGGACGAGGCAAGGTCCCCTCGGCCTGACTAAGTCATTAAGCGGGTGCTGCTCCTCGTGGCACGCAGAACACCCCCCGTCCAACGAAGTGGGATCCTAGAAAGGCCCAGTGTTGCTGAAAGTCTCCAGGTGTCAGTCAGCGAGTGCTGGCAAATGCGTCGTGGGCTCAAGTTGGCACTGGGAGAATGTGGGAGAAGCCCGACTTTCCCCCTTTGGAAAGCCACTTCGTTGCAGCTTCCAAGCCGCCTGCTACTATTCACTCCACAGATTCCTCTGAGGAGCAGTGAGTTTTTCCAAAAGAAACCAGGTGCTTGCGATTCCTTCCGGGGAGCTCACCCCCAGGAGCATACTGTAGCTAAGGTGCCCACTAAATGTGACCTCTAGTCTCGAGGTAAGGTGCACATTTTCCCATTCCCAGAGATAGGGGCGCCCCGGTTTCCAGGAGGTCTTAGTCAGTGGACGGCTTTAGCTTTAGTATGCCTCACAGCGCTCAAGACTCTCACGTGGGCACTTCTTTCCAAGGAAGTACACTGCGTACCCAAAGCCTTCTGAGCACAAGCAAGGGATACACAGCTCTGGGCACATCCCTCCCTATGCAGTTGGAAGGGCCGGGAACTAAGGTGTTCTCTGAGGCGAGCGTTCCACAGCTTTGAAACAGCCTCAGGAACGCGGTTCTTGGCAGGGTTTCGTTCCCTGCGGGTCTGCCACGTTGAGGAAAACTAAGCGGCCCTGAAAGAAACCACCGGGGCTCCAATTCGGTTTGGGGACTCCTGCTCGACGTCTCTCTAAGTGATGCGGAAACTGGACTTTAGGTCCAGCCCGAAGTAATGCAGAGAGTAACCCCGAGCATTGCTAGGCATTGGGAACATCCAAAGTCACCCAGGTAGGCCTGCTGAGGGCAGTTCGGGGTTTGTGCCGTTCACCACATGCAGCACACACTGCATCCAAAAGTTTCATCGCAGAAGGCCGAACTGTGTTCCACGGGTCTCCCTTGGATTGTCAGAGAAGATAGGTGTATGTGCTGGGTGATCCAGTTGGTAATTGAGAAGCCTGGCAGAGGGCAGTCTTTTCCCCATTTGAAAGGTCGATAGTGGCGGCCTCAAGGCTGACTGAAAGACACTGCCCTTACCCGTCTTCTAGTCACCTCCAGGAGTGCCTCAGTGAAGACAGTGAGTTTTCTCCTACGAATCCAGGTGGTCTCCAGTGCCTTGCTGGGAGCTCATCCCACGCTTGCCCTAGCTAAAGTGTGAAGTCAAAGTGACCCCTAGCCTCAAGGGAAGCGCGAGCGCTTCCTATCAGCCAAGTTGGGTGGGCAGCCACCTCCATGAACCCTGACGCCATAGAGTGCTTTAACTCCTCTGCGGCTTTGCGTAGGCCTAAGAGAGTCGCGTGTGAATTCCTTCTGAGGGAGAGCATGTGCGCTGGGAGTCCCCGTTTTGTTTTCCGAGCCACACAACACAGGACAGACTGCTGGGGTCAGCTCTTGCTACGCAGAGCGAAGGGCAGTGAACTGCTTCTCGCTTGCAGAGCTTGATGTCTACAGCTGTAAGGCAGCCCCGGGACAAAGTTTTGGCCAGTATTACATTCAGCGTGGCTCTCCCTCTGTGGAGGCCCTCCGAACGGCACTGAGAGAATCCCTGAGCCTAAAGTGCATCCTGGCAACCCTTAACCTGTCATCTCACTGTTGTGACGCAAGGTACACTGCAGGTGCAGCCTGACAGAAAGTACAGAAAAGCCGGTACGACTCTGAGGCATTTGGACGAGGCAAGGTCCCCTCGGCCTGACTAAGTCATTAAGCGGGTGCTGCTCCTCGTGGCACGCAGAACACCCCCCGTCCAACGAAGTGGGATCCTAGAAAGGCCCAGTGTTGCTGAAAGTCTCCAGGTGTCAGTCAGCGAGTGCTGGCAAATGCGTCGTGGGCTCAAGTTGGCACTGGGAGAATGTGGGAGAAGCCCGACTTTCCCCCTTTGGAAAGCCACTTCGTTGCAGCTTCCAAGCCGCCTGCTACTATTCACTCCACAGATTCCTCTGAGGAGCAGTGAGTTTTTCCAAAAGAAACCAGGTGCTTGCGATTCCTTCCGGGGAGCTCACCCCCAGGAGCATACTGTAGCTAAGGTGCCCACTAAATGTGACCTCTAGTCTCGAGGTAAGGTGCACATTTTCCCATTCCCAGAGATAGGGGCGCCCCGGTTTCCAGGAGGTCTTAGTCAGTGGACGGCTTTAGCTTTAGTATGCCTCACAGCGCTCAAGACTCTCACGTGGGCACTTCTTTCCAAGGAAGTACACTGCGTACCCAAAGCCTTCTGAGCACAAGCAAGGGATACACAGCTCTGGGCACATCCCTCCCTATGCAGTTGGAAGGGCCGGGAACTAAGGTGTTCTCTGAGGCGAGCGTTCCACAGCTTTGAAACAGCCCCAGGAACGCGGTTCTTGGCAGGGTTTCGTTCCCTGCGGGTCTGCCACGTTGAGGAAAACTAAGCGGCCCTGAAAGAAACCACCGGGGCTCCAATTCGGTTTGGGGACTCCTGCTCGACGTCTCTCTAGGTGATGCGGAAACTGGACTTTAGGTCCAGCCCGAAGTAATGCAGAGAGTAACCCCGAGCATTGCTAGGCATTGGGAACATCCAAAGTCACCCAGGTAGGCCTGCTGAGGGCAGTTCGGGGTTTGTGCCGTTCACCACATGCAGCACACACTGCATCCAAAAGTTTCATCGCAGAAGGCCGAACTGTGTTCCACGGGTCTCCCTTGGATTGTCAGAGAAGATAGGTGTATGTGCTGGGTGATCCAGTTGGTAATTGAGAAGCCTGGCAGAGGGCAGTCTTTTCCCCATTTGAAAGGTCGATAGTGGCGGCCTCAAGGCTGACTGAAAGACACTGCCCTTACCCGTCTTCTAGTCACCTCCAGGAGTGCCTCAGTGAAGACAGTGAGTTTTCTCCTACGAATCCAGGTGGTCTCCAGTGCCTTGCTGGGAGCTCATCCCACGCTTGCCCTAGCTAAAGTGTGAAGTCAAAGTGACCCCTAGCCTCAAGGGAAGCGCGAGCGCTTCCTATCAGCCAAGTTGGGTGGGCAGCCACCTCCATGAACCCTGACGCCATAGAGTGCTTTAACTCCTCTGCGGCTTTGCGTAGGCCTAAGAGAGTCGCGTGTGAATTCCTTCTGAGGGAGAGCATGTGCGCTGGGAGTCCCCGTTTTGTTTTCCGAGCCACACAACACAGGACAGACTGCTGGGGTCAGCTCTTGCTACGCAGAGCGAAGGGCAGTGAACTGCTTCTCGCTTGCAGAGCTTGATGTCTACAGCTGTAAGGCAGCCCCGGGACAAAGTTTTGGCCAGTATTACATTCAGCGTGGCTCTCCCTCTGTGGAGGCCCTCCGAACGGCACTGAGAGAATCCCTGAGCCTAAAGTGCATCCTGGCAACCCTTAACCTGTCATCTCACTATTGTGACGCAAGGTACACTGCAGGTGCAGCCTGACAGAAAGTACAGAAAAGCCAGTACGACTCTGAGGCATTTGGACGAGGCAAGGTCCCCTCGGCCTGACTAAGTCATTAAGCGGGTGCTGCTCCTCGTGGCACGCAGAACACCCCCCGTCCAACGAAGTGGGATCCTAGAAAGGCCCAGTGTTGCTGAAAGTCTCCAGGTGTCAGTCAGCGAGTGCTGGCAAATGCGTCGTGGGCTCAAGTTGGCACTGGGAGAATGTGGGAGAAGCCCGACTTTCCCCCTTTGGAAAGCCACTTCGTTGCAGCTTCCAAGCCGCCTGCTACTATTCACTCCACAGATTCCTCTGAGGAGCAGTGAGTTTTTCCAAAAGAAACCAGGTGCTTGCGATTCCTTCCGGGGAGCTCACCCCCAGGAGCATACTGTAGCTAAGGTGCCCACTAAATGTGACCTCTAGTCTCGAGGTAAGGTGCACATTTTCCCATTCCCAGAGATAGGGGCGCCCCGGTTTCCAGGAGGTCTTAGTCAGTGGACGGCTTTAGCTTTAGTATGCCTCACAGCGCTCAAGACTCTCACGTGGGCACTTCTTTCCAAGGAAGTACACTGCGTACCCAAAGCCTTCTGAGCACAAGCAAGGGATACACAGCTCTGGGCACATCCCTCCCTATGCAGTTGGAAGGGCCGGGAACTAAGGTGTTCTCTGAGGCGAGCGTTCCACAGCTTTGAAACAGCCCCAGGAACGCGGTTCTTGGCAGGGTTTCGTTCCCTGCGGGTCTGCCACGTTGAGGAAAACTAAGCGGCCCTGAAAGAAACCACCGGGGCTCCAATTCGGTTTGGGGACTCCTGCTCGACGTCTCTCTAAGTGATGCGGAAACTGGACTTTAGGTCCAGCCCGAAGTAATGCAGAGAGTAACCCCGAGCATTGCTAGGCATTGGGAACATCCAAAGTCACCCAGGTAGGCCTGCTGAGGGCAGTTCGGGGTTTGTGCCGTTCACCACATGCAGCACACACTGCATCCAAAAGTTTCATCGCAGAAGGCCGAACTGTGTTCCAAGGGTCTCCCTTGGATTGTCAGAGAAGATAGGTGTATGTGCTGGGTGATCCAGTTGGTAATTGAGAAGCCTGGCAGAGGGCAGTCTTTTCCCCATTTGAAAGGTCGATAGTGGCGGCCTCAAGGCTGACTGAAAGACACTGCCCTTACCCGTCTTCTAGTCACCTCCAGGAGTGCCTCAGTGAAGACAGTGAGTTTTCTCCTACGAATCCAGGTGGTCTCCAGTGCCTTGCTGGGAGCTCATCCCACGCTTGCCCTAGCTAAAGTGTGAAGTCAAAGTGACCCCTAGCCTCAAGGGAAGCGCGAGCGCTTCCTATCAGCCAAGTTGGGTGGGCAGCCACCTCCATGAACCCTGACGCCATAGAGTGCTTTAACTCCTCTGCGGCTTTGCGTAGGCCTAAGAGAGTCGCGTGTGAATTCCTTCTGAGGGAGAGCATGTGCGCTGGGAGTCCCCGTTTTGTTTTCCGAGCCACACAACACAGGACAGACTGCTGGGGTCAGCTCTTGCTACGCAGAGCGAAGGGCAGTGAACTGCTTCTCGCTTGCAGAGCTTGATGTCTACAGCTGTAAGGCAGCCCCGGGACAAAGTTTTGGCCAGTATTACATTCAGCGTGGCTCTCCCTCTGTGGAGGCCCTCCGAACGGCACTGAGAGAATCCCTGAGCCTAAAGTGCATCCTGGCAACCCTTAACCTGTCATCTCACTATTGTGACGCAAGGTACACTGCAGGTGCAGCCTGACAGAAAGTACAGAAAAGCCAGTACGACTCTGAGGCATTTGGACGAGGCAAGGTCCCCTCGGCCTGACTAAGTCATTAAGCGGGTGCTGCTCCTCGTGGCACGCAGAACACCCCCCGTCCAACGAAGTGGGATCCTAGAAAGGCCCAGTGTTGCTGAAAGTCTCCAGGTGTCAGTCAGCGAGTGCTGGCAAATGCGTCGTGGGCTCAAGTTGGCACTGGGAGAATGTGGGAGAAGCCCGACTTTCCCCCTTTGGAAAGCCACTTCGTTGCAGCTTCCAAGCCGCCTGCTACTATTCACTCCACAGATTCCTCTGAGGAGCAGTGAGTTTTTCCAAAAGAAACCAGGTGCTTGCGATTCCTTCCGGGGAGCTCACCCCCAGGAGCATACTGTAGCTAAGGTGCCCACTAAATGTGACCTCTAGTCTCGAGGTAAGGTGCACATTTTCCCATTCCCAGAGATAGGGGCGCCCCGGTTTCCAGGAGGTCTTAGTCAGTGGACGGCTTTAGCTTTAGTATGCCTCACAGCGCTCAAGACTCTCACGTGGGCACTTCTTTCCAAGGAAGTACACTGCGTACCCAAAGCCTTCTGAGCACAAGCAAGGGATACACAGCTCTGGGCACATCCCTCCCTATGCAGTTGGAAGGGCCGGGAACTAAGGTGTTCTCTGAGGCGAGCGTTCCACAGCTTTGAAACAGCCTCAGGAACGCGGTTCTTGGCAGGGTTTCGTTCCCTGCGGGTCTGCCACGTTGAGGAAAACTAAGCGGCCCTGAAAGAAACCACCGGGGCTCCAATTCGGTTTGGGGACTCCTGCTCGACGTCTCTCTAAGTGATGCGGAAACTGGACTTTAGGTCCAGCCCGAAGTAATGCAGAGAGTAACCCCGAGCATTGCTAGGCATTGGGAACATCCAAAGTCACCCAGGTAGGCCTGCTGAGGGCAGTTCGGGGTTTGTGCCGTTCACCACATGCAGCACACACTGCATCCAAAAGTTTCATCGCAGAAGGCCGAACTGTGTTCCACGGGTCTCCCTTGGATTGTCAGAGAAGATAGGTGTATGTGCTGGGTGATCCAGTTGGTAATTGAGAAGCCTGGCAGAGGGCAGTCTTTTCCCCATTTGAAAGGTCGATAGTGGCGGCCTCAAGGCTGACTGAAAGACACTGCCCTTACCCGTCTTCTAGTCACCTCCAGGAGTGCCTCAGTGAAGACAGTGAGTTTTCTCCTACGAATCCAGGTGGTCTCCAGTGCCTTGCTGGGAGCTCATCCCACGCTTGCCCTAGCTAAAGTGTGAAGTCAAAGTGACCCCTAGCCTCAAGGGAAGCGCGAGCGCTTCCTATCAGCCAAGTTGGGTGGGCAGCCACCTCCATGAACCCTGACTCCATAGAGTGCTTTAACTCCTCTGCGGCTTTGCGTAGGCCTAAGAGAGTCACGTGTGAATTCCTTCTGAGGGAGAGCATGTGCGCTGGGAGTCCCCGTTTTGTTTTCCGAGCCACACAACACAGGACAGACTGCTGGGGTCAGCTCTTGCTACGCAGAGCGAAGGGCAGTGAACTGCTTCTCGCTTGCAGAGCTTGATGTCTACAGCTGTAAGGCAGCCCCGGGACAAAGTTTTGGCCAGTATTACATTCAGCGTGGCTCTCCCTCTGTGGAGGCCCTCCGAACGGCACTGAGAGAATCCCTGAGCCTAAAGTGCATCCTGGCAACCCTTAACCTGTCATCTCACTGTTGTGACGCAAGGTACACTGCAGGTGCAGCCTGACAGAAAGTACAGAAAAGCCGGTACGACTCTGAGGCATTTGGACGAGGCAAGGTCCCCTCGGCCTGACTAAGTCATTAAGCGGGTGCTGCTCCTCGTGGCACGCAGAACACCCCCCGTCCAACGAAGTGGGATCCTAGAAAGGCCCAGTGTTGCTGAAAGTCTCCAGGTGTCAGTCAGCGAGTGCTGGCAAATGCGTCGTGGGCTCAAGTTGGCACTGGGAGAATGTGGGAGAAGCCCGACTTTCCCCCTTTGGAAAGCCACTTCGTTGCAGCTTCCAAGCCGCCTGCTACTATTCACTCCACAGATTCCTCTGAGGAGCAGTGAGTTTTTCCAAAAGAAACCAGGTGCTTGCGATTCCTTCCGGGGAGCTCACCCCCAGGAGCATACTGTAGCTAAGGTGCCCACTAAATGTGACCTCTAGTCTCGAGGTAAGGTGCACATTTTCCCATTCCCAGAGATAGGGGCGCCCCGGTTTCCAGGAGGTCTTAGTCAGTGGACGGCTTTAGCTTTAGTATGCCTCACAGCGCTCAAGACTCTCACGTGGGCACTTCTTTCCAAGGAAGTACACTGCGTACCCAAAGCCTTCTGAGCACAAGCAAGGGATACACAGCTCTGGGCACATCCCTCCCTATGCAGTTGGAAGGGCCGGGAACTAAGGTGTTCTCTGAGGCGAGCGTTCCACAGCTTTGAAACAGCCTCAGGAACGCGGTTCTTGGCAGGGTTTCGTTCCCTGCGGGTCTGCCACGTTGAGGAAAACTAAGCTGCCCTGAAAGAAACCACCGGGGCTCCAATTCGGTTTGGGGACTCCTGCTCGACGTCTCTCTAGGTGATGCGGAAACTGGACTTTAGGTCCAGCCCGAAGTAATGCAGAGAGTAACCCCGAGCATTGCTAGGCATTGGGAACATCCAAAGTCACCCAGGTAGGCCTGCTGAGGGCAGTTCGGGGTTTGTGCCGTTCACCACATGCAGCACACACTGCATCCAAAAGTTTCATCGCAGAAGGCCGAACTGTGTTCCAAGGGTCTCCCTTGGATTGTCAGAGAAGATAGGTGTATGTGCTGGGTGATCCAGTTGGTAATTGAGAAGCCTGGCAGAGGGCAGTCTTTTCCCCATTTGAAAGGTCGATAGTGGCGGCCTCAAGGCTGACTGAAAGACACTGCCCTTACCCGTCTTCTAGTCACCTCCAGGAGTGCCTCAGTGAAGACAGTGAGTTTTCTCCTACGAATCCAGGTGGTCTCCAGTGCCTTGCTGGGAGCTCATCCCACGCTTGCCCTAGCTAAAGTGTGAAGTCAAAGTGACCCCTAGCCTCAAGGGAAGCGCGAGCGCTTCCTATCAGCCAAGTTGGGTGGGCAGCCACCTCCATGAACCCTGACGCCATAGAGTGCTTTAACTCCTCTGCGGCTTTGCGTAGGCCTAAGAGAGTCGCGTGTGAATTCCTTCTGAGGGAGAGCATGTGCGCTGGGAGTCCCCGTTTTGTTTTCCGAGCCACACAACACAGGACAGACTGCTGGGGTCAGCTCTTGCTACGCAGAGCGAAGGGCAGTGAACTGCTTCTCGCTTGCAGAGCTTGATGTCTACAGCTGTAAGGCAGCCCCGGGACAAAGTTTTGGCCAGTATTACATTCAGCGTGGCTCTCCCTCTGTGGAGGCCCTCCGAACGGCACTGAGAGAATCCCTGAGCCTAAAGTGCATCCTGGCAACCCTTAACCTGTCATCTCACTGTTGTGACGCAAGGTACACTGCAGGTGCAGCCTGACAGAAAGTACAGAAAAGCCGGTACGACTCTGAGGCATTTGGACGAGGCAAGGTCCCCTCGGCCTGACTAAGTCATTAAGCGGGTGCTGCTCCTCGTGGCACGCAGAACACCCCCCGTCCAACGAAGTGGGATCCTAGAAAGGCCCAGTGTTGCTGAAAGTCTCCAGGTGTCAGTCAGCGAGTGCTGGCAAATGCGTCGTGGGCTCAAGTTGGCACTGGGAGAATGTGGGAGAAGCCCGACTTTCCCCCTTTGGAAAGCCACTTCGTTGCAGCTTCCAAGCCGCCTGCTACTATTCACTCCACAGATTCCTCTGAGGAGCAGTGAGTTTTTCCAAAAGAAACCAGGTGCTTGCGATTCCTTCCGGGGAGCTCACCCCCAGGAGCATACTGTAGCTAAGGTGCCCACTAAATGTGACCTCTAGTCTCGAGGTAAGGTGCACATTTTCCCATTCCCAGAGATAGGGGCGCCCCGGTTTCCAGGAGGTCTTAGTCAGTGGACGGCTTTAGCTTTAGTATGCCTCACAGCGCTCAAGACTCTCACGTGGGCACTTCTTTCCAAGGAAGTACACTGCGTACCCAAAGCCTTCTGAGCACAAGCAAGGGATACACAGCTCTGGGCACATCCCTCCCTATGCAGTTGGAAGGGCCGGGAACTAAGGTGTTCTCTGAGGCGAGCGTTCCACAGCTTTGAAACAGCCCCAGGAACGCGGTTCTTGGCAGGGTTTCGTTCCCTGCGGGTCTGCCACGTTGAGGAAAACTAAGCTGCCCTGAAAGAAACCACCGGGGCTCCAATTCGGTTTGGGGACTCCTGCTCGACGTCTCTCTAGGTGATGCGGAAACTGGACTTTAGGTCCAGCCCGAAGTAATGCAGAGAGTAACCCCGAGCATTGCTAGGCATTGGGAACATCCAAAGTCACCCAGGTAGGCCTGCTGAGGGCAGTTCGGGGTTTGTGCCGTTCACCACATGCAGCACACACTGCATCCAAAAGTTTCATCGCAGAAGGCCGAACTGTGTTCCAAGGGTCTCCCTTGGATTGTCAGAGAAGATAGGTGTATGTGCTGGGTGATCCAGTTGGTAATTGAGAAGCCTGGCAGAGGGCAGTCTTTTCCCCATTTGAAAGGTCGATAGTGGCGGCCTCAAGGCTGACTGAAAGACACTGCCCTTACCCGTCTTCTAGTCACCTCCAGGAGTGCCTCAGTGAAGACAGTGAGTTTTCTCCTACGAATCCAGGTGGTCTCCAGTGCCTTGCTGGGAGCTCATCCCACGCTTGCCCTAGCTAAAGTGTGAAGTCAAAGTGACCCCTAGCCTCAAGGGAAGCGCGAGCGCTTCCTATCAGCCAAGTTGGGTGGGCAGCCACCTCCATGAACCCTGACGCCATAGAGTGCTTTAACTCCTCTGCGGCTTTGCGTAGGCCTAAGAGAGTCGCGTGTGAATTCCTTCTGAGGGAGAGCATGTGCGCTGGGAGTCCCCGTTTTGTTTTCCGAGCCACACAACACAGGACAGACTGCTGGGGTCAGCTCTTGCTACGCAGAGCGAAGGGCAGTGAACTGCTTCTCGCTTGCAGAGCTTGATGTCTACAGCTGTAAGGCAGCCCCGGGACAAAGTTTTGGCCAGTATTACATTCAGCGTGGCTCTCCCTCTGTGGAGGCCCTCCGAACGGCACTGAGAGAATCCCTGAGCCTAAAGTGCATCCTGGCAACCCTTAACCTGTCATCTCACTATTGTGACGCAAGGTACACTGCAGGTGCAGCCTGACAGAAAGTACAGAAAAGCCAGTACGACTCTGAGGCATTTGGACGAGGCAAGGTCCCCTCGGCCTGACTAAGTCATTAAGCGGGTGCTGCTCCTCGTGGCACGCAGAACACCCCCCGTCCAACGAAGTGGGATCCTAGAAAGGCCCAGTGTTGCTGAAAGTCTCCAGGTGTCAGTCAGCGAGTGCTGGCAAATGCGTCGTGGGCTCAAGTTGGCACTGGGAGAATGTGGGAGAAGCCCGACTTTCCCCCTTTGGAAAGCCACTTCGTTGCAGCTTCCAAGCCGCCTGCTACTATTCACTCCACAGATTCCTCTGAGGAGCAGTGAGTTTTTCCAAAAGAAACCAGGTGCTTGCGATTCCTTCCGGGGAGCTCACCCCCAGGAGCATACTGTAGCTAAGGTGCCCACTAAATGTGACCTCTAGTCTCGAGGTAAGGTGCACATTTTCCCATTCCCAGAGATAGGGGCGCCCCGGTTTCCAGGAGGTCTTAGTCAGTGGACGGCTTTAGCTTTAGTATGCCTCACAGCGCTCAAGACTCTCACGTGGGCACTTCTTTCCAAGGAAGTACACTGCGTACCCAAAGCCTTCTGAGCACAAGCAAGGGATACACAGCTCTGGGCACATCCCTCCCTATGCAGTTGGAAGGGCCGGGAACTAAGGTGTTCTCTGAGGCGAGCGTTCCACAGCTTTGAAACAGCCTCAGGAACGCGGTTCTTGGCAGGGTTTCGTTCCCTGCGGGTCTGCCACGTTGAGGAAAACTAAGCGGCCCTGAAAGAAACCACCGGGGCTCCAATTCGGTTTGGGGACTCCTGCTCGACGTCTCTCTAAGTGATGCGGAAACTGGACTTTAGGTCCAGCCCGAAGTAATGCAGAGAGTAACCCTGAGCATTGCTAGGCATTGGGAACATCCAAAGTCACCCAGGTAGGCCTGCTGAGGGCAGTTCGGGGTTTGTGCCGTTCACCACATGCAGCACACACTGCATCCAAAAGTTTCATCGCAGAAGGCCGAACTGTGTTCCACGGGTCTCCCTTGGATTGTCAGAGAAGATAGGTGTATGTGCTGGGTGATCCAGTTGGTAATTGAGAAGCCTGGCAGAGGGCAGTCTTTTCCCCATTTGAAAGGTCGATAGTGGCGGCCTCAAGGCTGACTGAAAGACACTGCCCTTACCCGTCTTCTAGTCACCTCCAGGAGTGCCTCAGTGAAGACAGTGAGTTTTCTCCTACGAATCCAGGTGGTCTCCAGTGCCTTGCTGGGAGCTCATCCCACGCTTGCCCTAGCTAAAGTGTGAAGTCAAAGTGACCCCTAGCCTCAAGGGAAGCGCGAGCGCTTCCTATCAGCCAAGTTGGGTGGGCAGCCACCTCCATGAACCCTGACTCCATAGAGTGCTTTAACTCCTCTGCGGCTTTGCGTAGGCCTAAGAGAGTCACGTGTGAATTCCTTCTGAGGGAGAGCATGTGCGCTGGGAGTCCCCGTTTTGTTTTCCGAGCCACACAACACAGGACAGACTGCTGGGGTCAGCTCTTGCTACGCAGAGCGAAGGGCAGTGAACTGCTTCTCGCTTGCAGAGCTTGATGTCTACAGCTGTAAGGCAGCCCCGGGACAAAGTTTTGGCCAGTATTACATTCAGCGTGGCTCTCCCTCTGTGGAGGCCCTCCGAACGGCACTGAGAGAATCCCTGAGCCTAAAGTGCATCCTGGCAACCCTTAACCTGTCATCTCACTGTTGTGACGCAAGGTACACTGCAGGTGCAGCCTGACAGAAAGTACAGAAAAGCCGGTACGACTCTGAGGCATTTGGACGAGGCAAGGTCCCCTCGGCCTGACTAAGTCATTAAGCGGGTGCTGCTCCTCGTGGCACGCAGAACACCCCCCGTCCAACGAAGTGGGATCCTAGAAAGGCCCAGTGTTGCTGAAAGTCTCCAGGTGTCAGTCAGCGAGTGCTGGCAAATGCGTCGTGGGCTCAAGTTGGCACTGGGAGAATGTGGGAGAAGCCCGACTTTCCCCCTTTGGAAAGCCACTTCGTTGCAGCTTCCAAGCCGCCTGCTACTATTCACTCCACAGATTCCTCTGAGGAGCAGTGAGTTTTTCCAAAAGAAACCAGGTGCTTGCGATTCCTTCCGGGGAGCTCACCCCCAGGAGCATACTGTAGCTAAGGTGCCCACTAAATGTGACCTCTAGTCTCGAGGTAAGGTGCACATTTTCCCATTCCCAGAGATAGGGGCGCCCCGGTTTCCAGGAGGTCTTAGTCAGTGGACGGCTTTAGCTTTAGTATGCCTCACAGCGCTCAAGACTCTCACGTGGGCACTTCTTTCCAAGGAAGTACACTGCGTACCCAAAGCCTTCTGAGCACAAGCAAGGGATACACAGCTCTGGGCACATCCCTCCCTATGCAGTTGGAAGGGCCGGGAACTAAGGTGTTCTCTGAGGCGAGCGTTCCACAGCTTTGAAACAGCCCCAGGAACGCGGTTCTTGGCAGGGTTTCGTTCCCTGCGGGTCTGCCACGTTGAGGAAAACTAAGCTGCCCTGAAAGAAACCACCGGGGCTCCAATTCGGTTTGGGGACTCCTGCTCGACGTCTCTCTAGGTGATGCGGAAACTGGACTTTAGGTCCAGCCCGAAGTAATGCAGAGAGTAACCCCGAGCATTGCTAGGCATTGGGAACATCCAAAGTCACCCAGGTAGGCCTGCTGAGGGCAGTTCGGGGTTTGTGCCGTTCACCACATGCAGCACACACTGCATCCAAAAGTTTCATCGCAGAAGGCCGAACTGTGTTCCAAGGGTCTCCCTTGGATTGTCAGAGAAGATAGGTGTATGTGCTGGGTGATCCAGTTGGTAATTGAGAAGCCTGGCAGAGGGCAGTCTTTTCCCCATTTGAAAGGTCGATAGTGGCGGCCTCAAGGCTGACTGAAAGACACTGCCCTTACCCGTCTTCTAGTCACCTCCAGGAGTGCCTCAGTGAAGACAGTGAGTTTTCTCCTACGAATCCAGGTGGTCTCCAGTGCCTTGCTGGGAGCTCATCCCACGCTTGCCCTAGCTAAAGTGTGAAGTCAAAGTGACCCCTAGCCTCAAGGGAAGCGCGAGCGCTTCCTATCAGCCAAGTTGGGTGGGCAGCCACCTCCATGAACCCTGACGCCATAGAGTGCTTTAACTCCTCTGCGGCTTTGCGTAGGCCTAAGAGAGTCGCGTGTGAATTCCTTCTGAGGGAGAGCATGTGCGCTGGGAGTCCCCGTTTTGTTTTCCGAGCCACACAACACAGGACAGACTGCTGGGGTCAGCTCTTGCTACGCAGAGCGAAGGGCAGTGAACTGCTTCTCGCTTGCAGAGCTTGATGTCTACAGCTGTAAGGCAGCCCCGGGACAAAGTTTTGGCCAGTATTACATTCAGCGTGGCTCTCCCTCTGTGGAGGCCCTCCGAACGGCACTGAGAGAATCCCTGAGCCTAAAGTGCATCCTGGCAACCCTTAACCTGTCATCTCACTATTGTGACGCAAGGTACACTGCAGGTGCAGCCTGACAGAAAGTACAGAAAAGCCAGTACGACTCTGAGGCATTTGGACGAGGCAAGGTCCCCTCGGCCTGACTAAGTCATTAAGCGGGTGCTGCTCCTCGTGGCACGCAGAACACCCCCCGTCCAACGAAGTGGGATCCTAGAAAGGCCCAGTGTTGCTGAAAGTCTCCAGGTGTCAGTCAGCGAGTGCTGGCAAATGCGTCGTGGGCTCAAGTTGGCACTGGGAGAATGTGGGAGAAGCCCAACTTTCCCCCTTTGGAAAGCCACTTCGTTGCAGCTTCCAAGCCGCCTGCTACTATTCACTCCACAGATTCCTCTGAGGAGCAGTGAGTTTTTCCAAAAGAAACCAGGTGCTTGCGATTCCTTCCGGGGAGCTCACCCCCAGGAGCATACTGTAGCTAAGGTGCCCACTAAATGTGACCTCTAGTCTCGAGGTAAGGTGCACATTTTCCCATTCCCAGAGATAGGGGCGCCCCGGTTTCCAGGAGGTCTTAGTCAGTGGACGGCTTTAGCTTTAGTATGCCTCACAGCGCTCAAGACTCTCACGTGGGCACTTCTTTCCAAGGAAGTACACTGCGTACCCAAAGCCTTCTGAGCACAAGCAAGGGATACACAGCTCTGGGCACATCCCTCCCTATGCAGTTGGAAGGGCCGGGAACTAAGGTGTTCTCTGAGGCGAGCGTTCCACAGCTTTGAAACAGCCTCAGGAACGCGGTTCTTGGCAGGGTTTCGTTCCCTGCGGGTCTGCCACGTTGAGGAAAACTAAGCGGCCCTGAAAGAAACCACCGGGGCTCCAATTCGGTTTGGGGACTCCTGCTCGACGTCTCTCTAAGTGATGCGGAAGCTGGACTTTAGGTCCAGCCCGAAGTAATGCAGAGAGTAACCCCGAGCATTGCTAGGCATTGGGAACATCCAAAGTCACCCAGGTAGGCCTGCTGAGGGCAGTTCGGGGTTTGTGCCGTTCACCACATGCAGCACACACTGCATCCAAAAGTTTCATCGCAGAAGGCCGAACTGTGTTCCACGGGTCTCCCTTGGATTGTCAGAGAAGATAGGTGTATGTGCTGGGTGATCCAGTTGGTAATTGAGAAGCCTGGCAGAGGGCAGTCTTTTCCCCATTTGAAAGGTCGATAGTGGCGGCCTCAAGGCTGACTGAAAGACACTGCCCTTACCCGTCTTCTAGTCACCTCCAGGAGTGCCTCAGTGAAGACAGTGAGTTTTCTCCTACGAATCCAGGTGGTCTCCAGTGCCTTGCTGGGAGCTCATCCCACGCTTGCCCTAGCTAAAGTGTGAAGTCAAAGTGACCCCTAGCCTCAAGGGAAGCGCGAGCGCTTCCTATCAGCCAAGTTGGGTGGGCAGCCACCTCCATGAACCCTGACTCCATAGAGTGCTTTAACTCCTCTGCGGCTTTGCGTAGGCCTAAGAGAGTCGCGTGTGAATTCCTTCTGAGGGAGAGCATGTGCGCTGGGAGTCCCCGTTTTGTTTTCCGAGCCACACAACACAGGACAGACTGCTGGGGTCAGCTCTTGCTACGCAGAGCGAAGGGCAGTGAACTGCTTCTCGCTTGCAGAGCTTGATGTCTACAGCTGTAAGGCAGCCCCGGGACAAAGTTTTGGCCAGTATTACATTCAGCGTGGCTCTCCCTCTGTGGAGGCCCTCCGAACGGCACTGAGAGAATCCCTGAGCCTAAAGTGCATCCTGGCAACCCTTAACCTGTCATCTCACTGTTGTGACGCAAGGTACACTGCAGGTGCAGCCTGACAGAAAGTACAGAAAAGCCGGTACGACTCTGAGGCATTTGGACGAGGCAAGGTCCCCTCGGCCTGACTAAGTCATTAAGCGGGTGCTGCTCCTCGTGGCACGCAGAACACCCCCCGTCCAACGAAGTGGGATCCTAGAAAGGCCCAGTGTTGCTGAAAGTCTCCAGGTGTCAGTCAGCGAGTGCTGGCAAATGCGTCGTGGGCTCAAGTTGGCACTGGGAGAATGTGGGAGAAGCCCGACTTTCCCCCTTTGGAAAGCCACTTCGTTGCAGCTTCCAAGCCGCCTGCTACTATTCACTCCACAGATTCCTCTGAGGAGCAGTGAGTTTTTCCAAAAGAAACCAGGTGCTTGCGATTCCTTCCGGGGAGCTCACCCCCAGGAGCATACTGTAGCTAAGGTGCCCACTAAATGTGACCTCTAGTCTCGAGGTAAGGTGCACATTTTCCCATTCCCAGAGATAGGGGCGCCCCGGTTTCCAGGAGGTCTTAGTCAGTGGACGGCTTTAGCTTTAGTATGCCTCACAGCGCTCAAGACTCTCACGTGGGCACTTCTTTCCAAGGAAGTACACTGCGTACCCAAAGCCTTCTGAGCACAAGCAAGGGATACACAGCTCTGGGCACATCCCTCCCTATGCAGTTGGAAGGGCCGGGAACTAAGGTGTTCTCTGAGGCGAGCGTTCCACAGCTTTGAAACAGCCCCAGGAACGCGGTTCTTGGCAGGGTTTCGTTCCCTGCGGGTCTGCCACGTTGAGGAAAACTAAGCGGCCCTGAAAGAAACCACCGGGGCTCCAATTCGGTTTGGGGACTCCTGCTCGACGTCTCTCTAAGTGATGGGGAAACTGGACTTTAGGTCCAGCCCGAAGTAATGCAGAGTGTAACCCCGAGCATTGCTAGGCATTGGGAACATCCAAAGTCACCCAGGTAGGCCTGCTGAGGGCAGTTCGGGGTTTGTGCCGTTCACCACATGCAGCACACACTGCATCCAAAAGTTTCATCGCAGAAGGCCGAACTGTGTTCCACGGGTCTCCCTTGGATTGTCAGAGAAGATAGGTGTATGTGCTGGGTGATCCAGTTGGTAATTGAGAAGCCTGGCAGAGGGCAGTCTTTTCCCCATTTGAAAGGTCGATAGTGGCGGCCTCAAGGCTGACTGAAAGACACTGCCCTTACCCGTCTTCTAGTCACCTCCAGGAGTGCCTCAGTGAAGACAGTGAGTTTTCTCCTACGAATCCAGGTGGTCTCCAGTGCCTTGCTGGGAGCTCATCCCACGCTTGCCCTAGCTAAAGTGTGAAGTCAAAGTGACCCCTAGCCTCAAGGGAAGCGCGAGCGCTTCCTATCAGCCAAGTTGGGTGGGCAGCCACCTCCATGAACCCTGACTCCATAGAGTGCTTTAACTCCTCTGCGGCTTTGCGTAGGCCTAAGAGAGTCGCGTGTGAATTCCTTCTGAGGGAGAGCATGTGCGCTGGGAGTCCCCGTTTTGTTTTCCGAGCCACACAACACAGGACAGACTGCTGGGGTCAGCTCTTGCTACGCAGAGCGAAGGGCAGTGAACTGCTTCTCGCTTGCAGAGCTTGATGTCTACAGCTGTAAGGCAGCCCCGGGACAAAGTTTTGGCCAGTATTACATTCAGCGTGGCTCTCCCTCTGTGGAGGCCCTCCGAACGGCACTGAGAGAATCCCTGAGCCTAAAGTGCATCCTGGCAACCCTTAACCTGTCATCTCACTGTTGTGACGCAAGGTACACTGCAGGTGCAGCCTGACAGAAAGTACAGAAAAGCCGGTACGACTCTGAGGCATTTGGACGAGGCAAGGTCCCCTCGGCCTGACTAAGTCATTAAGCGGGTGCTGCTCCTCGTGGCACGCAGAACACCCCCCGTCCAACGAAGTGGGATCCTAGAAAGGCCCAGTGTTGCTGAAAGTCTCCAGGTGTCAGTCAGCGAGTGCTGGCAAATGCGTCGTGGGCTCAAGTTGGCACTGGGAGAATGTGGGAGAAGCCCGACTTTCCCCCTTTGGAAAGCCACTTCGTTGCAGCTTCCAAGCCGCCTGCTACTATTCACTCCACAGATTCCTCTGAGGAGCAGTGAGTTTTTCCAAAAGAAACCAGGTGCTTGCGATTCCTTCCGGGGAGCTCACCCCCAGGAGCATACTGTAGCTAAGGTGCCCACTAAATGTGACCTCTAGTCTCGAGGTAAGGTGCACATTTTCCCATTCCCAGAGATAGGGGCGCCCCGGTTTCCAGGAGGTCTTAGTCAGTGGACGGCTTTAGCTTTAGTATGCCTCACAGCGCTCAAGACTCTCACGTGGGCACTTCTTTCCAAGGAAGTACACTGCGTACCCAAAGCCTTCTGAGCACAAGCAAGGGATACACAGCTCTGGGCACATCCCTCCCTATGCAGTTGGAAGGGCCGGGAACTAAGGTGTTCTCTGAGGCGAGCGTTCCACAGCTTTGAAACAGCCCCAGGAACGCGGTTCTTGGCAGGGTTTCGTTCCCTGCGGGTCTGCCACGTTGAGGAAAACTAAGCTGCCCTGAAAGAAACCACCGGGGCTCCAATTCGGTTTGGGGACTCCTGCTCGACGTCTCTCTAGGTGATGCGGAAACTGGACTTTAGGTCCAGCCCGAAGTAATGCAGAGAGTAACCCCGAGCATTGCTAGGCATTGGGAACATCCAAAGTCACCCAGGTAGGCCTGCTGAGGGCAGTTCGGGGTTTGTGCCGTTCACCACATGCAGCACACACTGCATCCAAAAGTTTCATCGCAGAAGGCCGAACTGTGTTCCACGGGTCTCCCTTGGATTGTCAGAGAAGATAGGTGTATGTGCTGGGTGATCCAGTTGGTAATTGAGAAGCCTGGCAGAGGGCAGTCTTTTCCCCATTTGAAAGGTCGATAGTGGCGGCCTCAAGGCTGACTGAAAGACACTGCCCTTACCCGTCTTCTAGTCACCTCCAGGAGTGCCTCAGTGAAGACAGTGAGTTTTCTCCTACGAATCCAGGTGGTCTCCAGTGCCTTGCTGGGAGCTCATCCCACGCTTGCCCTAGCTAAAGTGTGAAGTCAAAGTGACCCCTAGCCTCAAGGGAAGCGCGAGCGCTTCCTATCAGCCAAGTTGGGTGGGCAGCCACCTCCATGAACCCTGACGCCATAGAGTGCTTTAACTCCTCTGCGGCTTTGCGTAGGCCTAAGAGAGTCGCGTGTGAATTCCTTCTGAGGGAGAGCATGTGCGCTGGGAGTCCCCGTTTTGTTTTCCGAGCCACACAACACAGGACAGACTGCTGGGGTCAGCTCTTGCTACGCAGAGCGAAGGGCAGTGAACTGCTTCTCGCTTGCAGAGCTTGATGTCTACAGCTGTAAGGCAGCCCCGGGACAAAGTTTTGGCCAGTATTACATTCAGCGTGGCTCTCCCTCTGTGGAGGCCCTCCGAACGGCACTGAGAGAATCCCTGAGCCTAAAGTGCATCCTGGCAACCCTTAACCTGTCATCTCACTATTGTGACGCAAGGTACACTGCAGGTGCAGCCTGACAGAAAGTACAGAAAAGCCAGTACGACTCTGAGGCATTTGGACGAGGCAAGGTCCCCTCGGCCTGACTAAGTCATTAAGCGGGTGCTGCTCCTCGTGGCACGCAGAACACCCCCCGTCCAACGAAGTGGGATCCTAGAAAGGCCCAGTGTTGCTGAAAGTCTCCAGGTGTCAGTCAGCGAGTGCTGGCAAATGCGTCGTGGGCTCAAGTTGGCACTGGGAGAATGTGGGAGAAGCCCGACTTTCCCCCTTTGGAAAGCCACTTCGTTGCAGCTTCCAAGCCGCCTGCTACTATTCACTCCACAGATTCCTCTGAGGAGCAGTGAGTTTTTCCAAAAGAAACCAGGTGCTTGCGATTCCTTCCGGGGAGCTCACCCCCAGGAGCATACTGTAGCTAAGGTGCCCACTAAATGTGACCTCTAGTCTCGAGGTAAGGTGCACATTTTCCCATTCCCAGAGATAGGGGCGCCCCGGTTTCCAGGAGGTCTTAGTCAGTGGACGGCTTTAGCTTTAGTATGCCTCACAGCGCTCAAGACTCTCACGTGGGCACTTCTTTCCAAGGAAGTACACTGCGTACCCAAAGCCTTCTGAGCACAAGCAAGGGATACACAGCTCTGGGCACATCCCTCCCTATGCAGTTGGAAGGGCCGGGAACTAAGGTGTTCTCTGAGGCGAGCGTTCCACAGCTTTGAAACAGCCTCAGGAACGCGGTTCTTGGCAGGGTTTCGTTCCCTGCGGGTCTGCCACGTTGAGGAAAACTAAGCGGCCCTGAAAGAAACCACCGGGGCTCCAATTCGGTTTGGGGACTCCTGCTCGACGTCTCTCTAAGTGATGCGGAAACTGGACTTTAGGTCCAGCCCGAAGTAATGCAGAGAGTAACCCCGAGCATTGCTAGGCATTGGGAACATCCAAAGTCACCCAGGTAGGCCTGCTGAGGGCAGTTCGGGGTTTGTGCCGTTCACCACATGCAGCACACACTGCATCCAAAAGTTTCATCGCAGAAGGCCGAACTGTGTTCCACGGGTCTCCCTTGGATTGTCAGAGAAGATAGGTGTATGTGCTGGGTGATCCAGTTGGTAATTGAGAAGCCTGGCAGAGGGCAGTCTTTTCCCCATTTGAAAGGTCGATAGTGGCGGCCTCAAGGCTGACTGAAAGACACTGCCCTTACCCGTCTTCTAGTCACCTCCAGGAGTGCCTCAGTGAAGACAGTGAGTTTTCTCCTACGAATCCAGGTGGTCTCCAGTGCCTTGCTGGGAGCTCATCCCACGCTTGCCCTAGCTAAAGTGTGAAGTCAAAGTGACCCCTAGCCTCAAGGGAAGCGCGAGCGCTTCCTATCAGCCAAGTTGGGTGGGCAGCCACCTCCATGAACCCTGACTCCATAGAGTGCTTTAACTCCTCTGCGGCTTTGCGTAGGCCTAAGAGAGTCGCGTGTGAATTCCTTCTGAGGGAGAGCATGTGCGCTGGGAGTCCCCGTTTTGTTTTCCGAGCCACACAACACAGGACAGACTGCTGGGGTCAGCTCTTGCTACGCAGAGCGAAGGGCAGTGAACTGCTTCTCGCTTGCAGAGCTTGATGTCTACAGCTGTAAGGCAGCCCCGGGACAAAGTTTTGGCCAGTATTACATTCAGCGTGGCTCTCCCTCTGTGGAGGCCCTCTGAACGGCACTGAGAGAATCCCTGAGCCTAAAGTGCATCCTGGCAACCCTTAACCTGTCATCTCACTATTGTGACGCAAGGTACACTGCAGGTGCAGCCTGACAGAAAGTACAGAAAAGCCAGTACGACTCTGAGGCATTTGGACGAGGCAAGGTCCCCTCGGCCTGACTAAGTCATTAAGCGGGTGCTGCTCCTCGTGGCACGCAGAACACCCCCCGTCCAACGAAGTGGGATCCTAGAAAGGCCCAGTGTTGCTGAAAGTCTCCAGGTGTCAGTCAGCGAGTGCTGGCAAATGCGTCGTGGGCTCAAGTTGGCACTGGGAGAATGTGGGAGAAGCCCGACTTTCCCCCTTTGGAAAGCCACTTCGTTGCAGCTTCCAAGCCGCCTGCTACTATTCACTCCACAGATTCCTCTGAGGAGCAGTGAGTTTTTCCAAAAGAAACCAGGTGCTTGCGATTCCTTCCGGGGAGCTCACCCCCAGGAGCATACTGTAGCTAAGGTGCCCACTAAATGTGACCTCTAGTCTCGAGGTAAGGTGCACATTTTCCCATTCCCAGAGATAGGGGCGCCCCGGTTTCCAGGAGGTCTTAGTCAGTGGACGGCTTTAGCTTTAGTATGCCTCACAGCGCTCAAGACTCTCACGTGGGCACTTCTTTCCAAGGAAGTACACTGCGTACCCAAAGCCTTCTGAGCACAAGCAAGGGATACACAGCTCTGGGCACATCCCTCCCTATGCAGTTGGAAGGGCCGGGAACTAAGGTGTTCTCTGAGGCGAGCGTTCCACAGCTTTGAAACAGCCTCAGGAACGCGGTTCTTGGCAGGGTTTCGTTCCCTGCGGGTCTGCCACGTTGAGGAAAACTAAGCGGCCCTGAAAGAAACCACCGGGGCTCCAATTCGGTTTGGGGACTCCTGCTCGACGTCTCTCTAAGTGATGCGGAAACTGGACTTTAGGTCCAGCCCGAAGTAATGCAGAGAGTAACCCCGAGCATTGCTAGGCATTGGGAACATCCAAAGTCACCCAGGTAGGCCTGCTGAGGGCAGTTCGGGGTTTGTGCCGTTCACCACATGCAGCACACACTGCATCCAAAAGTTTCATCGCAGAAGGCCGAACTGTGTTCCACGGGTCTCCCTTGGATTGTCAGAGAAGATAGGTGTATGTGCTGGGTGATCCAGTTGGTAATTGAGAAGCCTGGCAGAGGGCAGTCTTTTCCCCATTTGAAAGGTCGATAGTGGCGGCCTCAAGGCTGACTGAAAGACACTGCCCTTACCCGTCTTCTAGTCACCTCCAGGAGTGCCTCAGTGAAGACAGTGAGTTTTCTCCTACGAATCCAGGTGGTCTCCAGTGCCTTGCTGGGAGCTCATCCCACGCTTGCCCTAGCTAAAGTGTGAAGTCAAAGTGACCCCTAGCCTCAAGGGAAGCGCGAGCGCTTCCTATCAGCCAAGTTGGGTGGGCAGCCACCTCCATGAACCCTGACTCCATAGAGTGCTTTAACTCCTCTGCGGCTTTGCGTAGGCCTAAGAGAGTCACGTGTGAATTCCTTCTGAGGGAGAGCATGTGCGCTGGGAGTCCCCGTTTTGTTTTCCGAGCCACACAACACAGGACAGACTGCTGGGGTCAGCTCTTGCTACGCAGAGCGAAGGGCAGTGAACTGCTTCTCGCTTGCAGAGCTTGATGTCTACAGCTGTAAGGCAGCCCCGGGACAAAGTTTTGGCCAGTATTACATTCAGCGTGGCTCTCCCTCTGTGGAGGCCCTCCGAACGGCACTGAGAGAATCCCTGAGCCTAAAGTGCATCCTGGCAACCCTTAACCTGTCATCTCACTGTTGTGACGCAAGGTACACTGCAGGTGCAGCCTGACAGAAAGTACAGAAAAGCCGGTACGACTCTGAGGCATTTGGACGAGGCAAGGTCCCCTCGGCCTGACTAAGTCATTAAGCGGGTGCTGCTCCTCGTGGCACGCAGAACACCCCCCGTCCAACGAAGTGGGATCCTAGAAAGGCCCAGTGTTGCTGAAAGTCTCCAGGTGTCAGTCAGCGAGTGCTGGCAAATGCGTCGTGGGCTCAAGTTGGCACTGGGAGAATGTGGGAGAAGCCCGACTTTCCCCCTTTGGAAAGCCACTTCGTTGCAGCTTCCAAGCCGCCTGCTACTATTCACTCCACAGATTCCTCTGAGGAGCAGTGAGTTTTTCCAAAAGAAACCAGGTGCTTGCGATTCCTTCCGGGGAGCTCACCCCCAGGAGCATACTGTAGCTAAGGTGCCCACTAAATGTGACCTCTAGTCTCGAGGTAAGGTGCACATTTTCCCATTCCCAGAGATAGGGGCGCCCCGGTTTCCAGGAGGTCTTAGTCAGTGGACGGCTTTAGCTTTAGTATGCCTCACAGCGCTCAAGACTCTCACGTGGGCACTTCTTTCCAAGGAAGTACACTGCGTACCCAAAGCCTTCTGAGCACAAGCAAGGGATACACAGCTCTGGGCACATCCCTCCCTATGCAGTTGGAAGGGCCGGGAACTAAGGTGTTCTCTGAGGCGAGCGTTCCACAGCTTTGAAACAGCCCCAGGAACGCGGTTCTTGGCAGGGTTTCGTTCCCTGCGGGTCTGCCACGTTGAGGAAAACTAAGCTGCCCTGAAAGAAACCACCGGGGCTCCAATTCGGTTTGGGGACTCCTGCTCGACGTCTCTCTAGGTGATGCGGAAACTGGACTTTAGGTCCAGCCCGAAGTAATGCAGAGAGTAACCCCGAGCATTGCTAGGCATTGGGAACATCCAAAGTCACCCAGGTAGGCCTGCTGAGGGCAGTTCGGGGTTTGTGCCGTTCACCACATGCAGCACACACTGCATCCAAAAGTTTCATCGCAGAAGGCCGAACTGTGTTCCAAGGGTCTCCCTTGGATTGTCAGAGAAGATAGGTGTATGTGCTGGGTGATCCAGTTGGTAATTGAGAAGCCTGGCAGAGGGCAGTCTTTTCCCCATTTGAAAGGTCGATAGTGGCGGCCTCAAGGCTGACTGAAAGACACTGCCCTTACCCGTCTTCTAGTCACCTCCAGGAGTGCCTCAGTGAAGACAGTGAGTTTTCTCCTACGAATCCAGGTGGTCTCCAGTGCCTTGCTGGGAGCTCATCCCACGCTTGCCCTAGCTAAAGTGTGAAGTCAAAGTGACCCCTAGCCTCAAGGGAAGCGCGAGCGCTTCCTATCAGCCAAGTTGGGTGGGCAGCCACCTCCATGAACCCTGACGCCATAGAGTGCTTTAACTCCTCTGCGGCTTTGCGTAGGCCTAAGAGAGTCGCGTGTGAATTCCTTCTGAGGGAGAGCATGTGCGCTGGGAGTCCCCGTTTTGTTTTCCGAGCCACACAACACAGGACAGACTGCTGGGGTCAGCTCTTGCTACGCAGAGCGAAGGGCAGTGAACTGCTTCTCGCTTGCAGAGCTTGATGTCTACAGCTGTAAGGCAGCCCCGGGACAAAGTTTTGGCCAGTATTACATTCAGCGTGGCTCTCCCTCTGTGGAGGCCCTCCGAACGGCACTGAGAGAATCCCTGAGCCTAAAGTGCATCCTGGCAACCCTTAACCTGTCATCTCACTATTGTGACGCAAGGTACACTGCAGGTGCAGCCTGACAGAAAGTACAGAAAAGCCAGTACGACTCTGAGGCATTTGGACGAGGCAAGGTCCCCTCGGCCTGACTAAGTCATTAAGCGGGTGCTGCTCCTCGTGGCACGCAGAACACCCCCCGTCCAACGAAGTGGGATCCTAGAAAGGCCCAGTGTTGCTGAAAGTCTCCAGGTGTCAGTCAGCGAGTGCTGGCAAATGCGTCGTGGGCTCAAGTTGGCACTGGGAGAATGTGGGAGAAGCCCGACTTTCCCCCTTTGGAAAGCCACTTCGTTGCAGCTTCCAAGCCGCCTGCTACTATTCACTCCACAGATTCCTCTGAGGAGCAGTGAGTTTTTCCAAAAGAAACCAGGTGCTTGCGATTCCTTCCGGGGAGCTCACCCCCAGGAGCATACTGTAGCTAAGGTGCCCACTAAATGTGACCTCTAGTCTCGAGGTAAGGTGCACATTTTCCCATTCCCAGAGATAGGGGCGCCCCGGTTTCCAGGAGGTCTTAGTCAGTGGACGGCTTTAGCTTTAGTATGCCTCACAGCGCTCAAGACTCTCACGTGGGCACTTCTTTCCAAGGAAGTACACTGCGTACCCAAAGCCTTCTGAGCACAAGCAAGGGATACACAGCTCTGGGCACATCCCTCCCTATGCAGTTGGAAGGGCCGGGAACTAAGGTGTTCTCTGAGGCGAGCGTTCCACAGCTTTGAAACAGCCCCAGGAACGCGGTTCTTGGCAGGGTTTCGTTCCCTGCGGGTCTGCCACGTTGAGGAAAACTAAGCTGCCCTGAAAGAAACCACCGGGGCTCCAATTCGGTTTGGGGACTCCTGCTCGACGTCTCTCTAGGTGATGCGGAAACTGGACTTTAGGTCCAGCCCGAAGTAATGCAGAGAGTAACCCCGAGCATTGCTAGGCATTGGGAACATCCAAAGTCACCCAGGTAGGCCTGCTGAGGGCAGTTCGGGGTTTGTGCCGTTCACCACATGCAGCACACACTGCATCCAAAAGTTTCATCGCAGAAGGCCGAACTGTGTTCCAAGGGTCTCCCTTGGATTGTCAGAGAAGATAGGTGTATGTGCTGGGTGATCCAGTTGGTAATTGAGAAGCCTGGCAGAGGGCAGTCTTTTCCCCATTTGAAAGGTCGATAGTGGCGGCCTCAAGGCTGACTGAAAGACACTGCCCTTACCCGTCTTCTAGTCACCTCCAGGAGTGCCTCAGTGAAGACAGTGAGTTTTCTCCTACGAATCCAGGTGGTCTCCAGTGCCTTGCTGGGAGCTCATCCCACGCTTGCCCTAGCTAAAGTGTGAAGTCAAAGTGACCCCTAGCCTCAAGGGAAGCGCGAGCGCTTCCTATCAGCCAAGTTGGGTGGGCAGCCACCTCCATGAACCCTGACGCCATAGAGTGCTTTAACTCCTCTGCGGCTTTGCGTAGGCCTAAGAGAGTCGCGTGTGAATTCCTTCTGAGGGAGAGCATGTGCGCTGGGAGTCCCCGTTTTGTTTTCCGAGCCACACAACACAGGACAGACTGCTGGGGTCAGCTCTTGCTACGCAGAGCGAAGGGCAGTGAACTGCTTCTCGCTTGCAGAGCTTGATGTCTACAGCTGTAAGGCAGCCCCGGGACAAAGTTTTGGCCAGTATTACATTCAGCGTGGCTCTCCCTCTGTGGAGGCCCTCCGAACGGCACTGAGAGAATCCCTGAGCCTAAAGTGCATCCTGGCAACCCTTAACCTGTCATCTCACTATTGTGACGCAAGGTACACTGCAGGTGCAGCCTGACAGAAAGTACAGAAAAGCCAGTACGACTCTGAGGCATTTGGACGAGGCAAGGTCCCCTCGGCCTGACTAAGTCATTAAGCGGGTGCTGCTCCTCGTGGCACGCAGAACACCCCCCGTCCAACGAAGTGGGATCCTAGAAAGGCCCAGTGTTGCTGAAAGTCTCCAGGTGTCAGTCAGCGAGTGCTGGCAAATGCGTCGTGGGCTCAAGTTGGCACTGGGAGAATGTGGGAGAAGCCCGACTTTCCCCCTTTGGAAAGCCACTTCGTTGCAGCTTCCAAGCCGCCTGCTACTATTCACTCCACAGATTCCTCTGAGGAGCAGTGAGTTTTTCCAAAAGAAACCAGGTGCTTGTGATTCCTTCCGGGGAGCTCACCCCCAGGAGCATACTGTAGCTAAGGTGCCCACTAAATGTGACCTCTAGTCTCGAGGTAAGGTGCACATTTTCCCATTCCCAGAGATAGGGGCGCCCCGGTTTCCAGGAGGTCTTAGTCAGTGGACGGCTTTAGCTTTACTATGCCTCACAGCGCTCAAGACTCTCACGTGGGCACTTCTTTCCAAGGAAGTACACTGCGTACCCAAAGCCTTCTGAGCACAAGCAAGGGATACACAGCTCTGGGCACATCCCTCCCTATGCAGTTGGAAGGGCCGGGAACTAAGGTGTTCTCTGAGGCGAGCGTTCCACAGCTTTGAAACAGCCTCAGGAACGCGGTTCTTGGCAGGGTTTCGTTCCCTGCGGGTCTGCCACGTTGAGGAAAACTAAGCGGCCCTGAAAGAAACCACCGGGGCTCCAATTCGGTTTGGGGACTCCTGCTCGACGTCTCTCTAGGTGATGCGGAAACTGGACTTTAGGTCCAGCCCGAAGTAATGCAGAGAGTAACCCCGAGCATTGCTAGGCATTGGGAACATCCAAAGTCACCCAGGTAGGCCTGCTGAGGGCAGTTCGGGGTTTGTGCCGTTCACCACATGCAGCACACACTGCATCCAAAAGTTTCATCGCAGAAGGCCGAACTGTGTTCCACGGGTCTCCCTTGGATTGTCAGAGAAGATAGGTGTATGTGCTGGGTGATCCAGTTGGTAATTGAGAAGCCTGGCAGAGGGCAGTCTTTTCCCCATTTGAAAGGTCGATAGTGGCGGCCTCAAGGCTGACTGAAAGACACTGCCCTTACCCGTCTTCTAGTCACCTCCAGGAGTGCCTCAGTGAAGACAGTGAGTTTTCTCCTACGAATCCAGGTGGTCTCCAGTGCCTTGCTGGGAGCTCATCCCACGCTTGCCCTAGCTAAAGTGTGAAGTCAAAGTGACCCCTAGCCTCAAGGGAAGCGCGAGCGCTTCCTATCAGCCAAGTTGGGTGGGCAGCCACCTCCATGAACCCTGACTCCATAGAGTGCTTTAACTCCTCTGCGGCTTTGCGTAGGCCTAAGAGAGTCGCGTGTGAATTCCTTCTGAGGGAGAGCATGTGCGCTGGGAGTCCCCGTTTTGTTTTCCGAGCCACACAACACAGGACAGACTGCTGGGGTCAGCTCTTGCTACGCAGAGCGAAGGGCAGTGAACTGCTTCTCGCTTGCAGAGCTTGATGTCTACAGCTGTAAGGCAGCCCCGGGACAAAGTTTTGGCCAGTATTACATTCAGCGTGGCTCTCCCTCTGTGGAGGCCCTCCGAACGGCACTGAGAGAATCCCTGAGCCTAAAGTGCATCCTGGCAACCCTTAACCTGTCATCTCACTATTGTGACGCAAGGTACACTGCAGGTGCAGCCTGACAGAAAGTACAGAAAAGCCGGTACGACTCTGAGGCATTTGGACGAGGCAAGGTCCCCTCGGCCTGACTAAGTCATTAAGCGGGTGCTGCTCCTCGTGGCACGCAGAACACCCCCCGTCCAACGAAGTGGGATCCTAGAAAGGCCCAGTGTTGCTGAAAGTCTCCAGGTGTCAGTCAGCGAGTGCTGGCAAATGCGTCGTGGGCTCAAGTTGGCACTGGGAGAATGTGGGAGAAGCCCGACTTTCCCCCTTTGGAAAGCCACTTCGTTGCAGCTTCCAAGCCGCCTGCTACTATTCACTCCACAGATTCCTCTGAGGAGCAGTGAGTTTTTCCAAAAGAAACCAGGTGCTTGCGATTCCTTCCGGGGAGCTCACCCCCAGGAGCATACTGTAGCTAAGGTGCCCACTAAATGTGACCTCTAGTCTCGAGGTAAGGTGCACATTTTCCCATTCCCAGAGATAGGGGCGCCCCGGTTTCCAGGAGGTCTTAGTCAGTGGACGGCTTTAGCTTTAGTATGCCTCACAGCGCTCAAGACTCTCACGTGGGCACTTCTTTCCAAGGAAGTACACTGCGTACCCAAAGCCTTCTGAGCACAAGCAAGGGATACACAGCTCTGGGCACATCCCTCCCTATGCAGTTGGAAGGGCCGGGAACTAAGGTGTTCTCTGAGGCGAGCGTTCCACAGCTTTGAAACAGCCTCAGGAACGCGGTTCTTGGCAGGGTTTCGTTCCCTGCGGGTCTGCCACGTTGAGGAAAACTAAGCGGCCCTGAAAGAAACCACCGGGGCTCCAATTCGGTTTGGGGACTCCTGCTCGACGTCTCTCTAAGTGATGCGGAAACTGGACTTTAGGTCCAGCCCGAAGTAATGCAGAGAGTAACACCGAGCATTGCTAGGCATTGGGAACATCCAAAGTCACCCAGGTAGGCCTGCTGAGGGCAGTTCGGGGTTTGTGCCGTTCACCACATGCAGCACACACTGCATCCAAAAGTTTCATCGCAGAAGGCCGAACTGTGTTCCACGGGTCTCCCTTGGATTGTCAGAGAAGATAGGTGTATGTGCTGGGTGATCCAGTTGGTAATTGAGAAGCCTGGCAGAGGGCAGTCTTTTCCCCATTTGAAAGGTCGATAGTGGCGGCCTCAAGGCTGACTGAAAGACACTGCCCTTACCCGTCTTCTAGTCACCTCCAGGAGTGCCTCAGTGAAGACAGTGAGTTTTCTCCTACGAATCCAGGTGGTCTCCAGTGCCTTGCTGGGAGCTCATCCCACGCTTGCCCTAGCTAAAGTGTGAAGTCAAAGTGACCCCTAGCCTCAAGGGAAGCGCGAGCGCTTCCTATCAGCCAAGTTGGGTGGGCAGCCACCTCCATGAACCCTGACTCCATAGAGTGCTTTAACTCCTCTGCGGCTTTGCGTAGGCCTAAGAGAGTCACGTGTGAATTCCTTCTGAGGGAGAGCATGTGCGCTGGGAGTCCCCGTTTTGTTTTCCGAGCCACACAACACAGGACAGACTGCTGGGGTCAGCTCTTGCTACGCAGAGCGAAGGGCAGTGAACTGCTTCTCGCTTGCAGAGCTTGATGTCTACAGCTGTAAGGCAGCCCCGGGACAAAGTTTTGGCCAGTATTACATTCAGCGTGGCTCTCCCTCTGTGGAGGCCCTCCGAACGGCACTGAGAGAATCCCTGAGCCTAAAGTGCATCCTGGCAACCCTTAACCTGTCATCTCACTGTTGTGACGCAAGGTACACTGCAGGTGCAGCCTGACAGAAAGTACAGAAAAGCCGGTACGACTCTGAGGCATTTGGACGAGGCAAGGTCCCCTCGGCCTGACTAAGTCATTAAGCGGGTGCTGCTCCTCGTGGCACGCAGAACACCCCCCGTCCAACGAAGTGGGATCCTAGAAAGGCCCAGTGTTGCTGAAAGTCTCCAGGTGTCAGTCAGCGAGTGCTGGCAAATGCGTCGTGGGCTCAAGTTGGCACTGGGAGAATGTGGGAGAAGCCCGACTTTCCCCCTTTGGAAAGCCACTTCGTTGCAGCTTCCAAGCCGCCTGCTACTATTCACTCCACAGATTCCTCTGAGGAGCAGTGAGTTTTTCCAAAAGAAACCAGGTGCTTGCGATTCCTTCCGGGGAGCTCACCCCCAGGAGCATACTGTAGCTAAGGTGCCCACTAAATGTGACCTCTAGTCTCGAGGTAAGGTGCACATTTTCCCATTCCCAGAGATAGGGGCGCCCCGGTTTCCAGGAGGTCTTAGTCAGTGGACGGCTTTAGCTTTAGTATGCCTCACAGCGCTCAAGACTCTCACGTGGGCACTTCTTTCCAAGGAAGTACACTGCGTACCCAAAGCCTTCTGAGCACAAGCAAGGGATACACAGCTCTGGGCACATCCCTCCCTATGCAGTTGGAAGGGCCGGGAACTAAGGTGTTCTCTGAGGCGAGCGTTCCACAGCTTTGAAACAGCCTCAGGAACGCGGTTCTTGGCAGGGTTTCGTTCCCTGCGGGTCTGCCACGTTGAGGAAAACTAAGCGGCCCTGAAAGAAACCACCGGGGCTCCAATTCGGTTTGGGGACTCCTGCTCGACGTCTCTCTAAGTGATGCGGAAACTGGACTTTAGGTCCAGCCCGAAGTAATGCAGAGAGTAACACCGAGCATTGCTAGGCATTGGGAACATCCAAAGTCACCCAGGTAGGCCTGCTGAGGGCAGTTCGGGGTTTGTGCCGTTCACCACATGCAGCACACACTGCATCCAAAAGTTTCATCGCAGAAGGCCGAACTGTGTTCCAAGGGTCTCCCTTGGATTGTCAGAGAAGATAGGTGTATGTGCTGGGTGATCCAGTTGGTAATTGAGAAGCCTGGCAGAGGGCAGTCTTTTCCCCATTTGAAAGGTCGATAGTGGCGGCCTCAAGGCTGACTGAAAGACACTGCCCTTACCCGTCTTCTAGTCACCTCCAGGAGTGCCTCAGTGAAGACAGTGAGTTTTCTCCTACGAATCCAGGTGGTCTCCAGTGCCTTGCTGGGAGCTCATCCCACGCTTGCCCTAGCTAAAGTGTGAAGTCAAAGTGACCCCTAGCCTCAAGGGAAGCGCGAGCGCTTCCTATCAGCCAAGTTGGGTGGGCAGCCACCTCCATGAACCCTGACGCCATAGAGTGCTTTAACTCCTCTGCGGCTTTGCGTAGGCCTAAGAGAGTCGCGTGTGAATTCCTTCTGAGGGAGAGCATGTGCGCTGGGAGTCCCCGTTTTGTTTTCCGAGCCACAAAACACAGGACAGACTGCTGGGGTCAGCTCTTGCTACGCAGAGCGAAGGGCAGTGAACTGCTTCTCGCTTGCAGAGCTTGATGTCTACAGCTGTAAGGCAGCCCCGGGACAAAGTTTTGGCCAGTATTACATTCAGCGTGGCTCTCCCTCTGTGGAGGCCCTCCGAACGGCACTGAGAGAATCCCTGAGCCTAAAGTGCATCCTGGCAACCCTTAACCTGTCATCTCACTATTGTGACGCAAGGTACACTGCAGGTGCAGCCTGACAGAAAGTACAGAAAAGCCAGTACGACTCTGAGGCATTTGGACGAGGCAAGGTCCCCTCGGCCTGACTAAGTCATTAAGCGGGTGCTGCTCCTCGTGGCACGCAGAACACCCCCCGTCCAACGAAGTGGGATCCTAGAAAGGCCCAGTGTTGCTGAAAGTCTCCAGGTGTCAGTCAGCGAGTGCTGGCAAATGCGTCGTGGGCTCAAGTTGGCACTGGGAGAATGTGGGAGAAGCCCGACTTTCCCCCTTTGGAAAGCCACTTCGTTGCAGCTTCCAAGCCGCCTGCTACTATTCACTCCACAGATTCCTCTGAGGAGCAGTGAGTTTTTCCAAAAGAAACCAGGTGCTTGCGATTCCTTCCGGGGAGCTCACCCCCAGGAGCATACTGTAGCTAAGGTGCCCACTAAATGTGACCTCTAGTCTCGAGGTAAGGTGCACATTTTCCCATTCCCAGAGATAGGGGCGCCCCGGTTTCCAGGAGGTCTTAGTCAGTGGACGGCTTTAGCTTTAGTATGCCTCACAGCGCTCAAGACTCTCACGTGGGCACTTCTTTCCAAGGAAGTACACTGCGTACCCAAAGCCTTCTGAGCACAAGCAAGGGATACACAGCTCTGGGCACATCCCTCCCTATGCAGTTGGAAGGGCCGGGAACTAAGGTGTTCTCTGAGGCGAGCGTTCCACAGCTTTGAAACAGCCTCAGGAACGCGGTTCTTGGCAGGGTTTCGTTCCCTGCGGGTCTGCCACGTTGAGGAAAACTAAGCGGCCCTGAAAGAAACCACCGGGGCTCCAATTCGGTTTGGGGACTCCTGCTCGACGTCTCTCTAAGTGATGCGGAAACTGGACTTTAGGTCCAGCCCGAAGTAATGCAGAGAGTAACCCCGAGCATTGCTAGGCATTGGGAACATCCAAAGTCACCCAGGTAGGCCTGCTGAGGGCAGTTCGGGGTTTGTGCCGTTCACCACATGCAGCACACACTGCATCCAAAAGTTTCATCGCAGAAGGCCGAACTGTGTTCCACGGGTCTCCCTTGGATTGTCAGAGAAGATAGGTGTATGTGCTGGGTGATCCAGTTGGTAATTGAGAAGCCTGGCAGAGGGCAGTCTTTTCCCCATTTGAAAGGTCGATAGTGGCGGCCTCAAGGCTGACTGAAAGACACTGCCCTTACCCGTCTTCTAGTCACCTCCAGGAGTGCCTCAGTGAAGACAGTGAGTTTTCTCCTACGAATCCAGGTGGTCTCCAGTGCCTTGCTGGGAGCTCATCCCACGCTTGCCCTAGCTAAAGTGTGAAGTCAAAGTGACCCCTAGCCTCAAGGGAAGCGCGAGCGCTTCCTATCAGCCAAGTTGGGTGGGCAGCCACCTCCATGAACCCTGACTCCATAGAGTGCTTTAACTCCTCTGCGGCTTTGCGTAGGCCTA
The DNA here is from genome assembly GCF_964341445.2 of Mesoplodon mirus. Taxonomy (NCBI): domain Eukaryota; kingdom Metazoa; phylum Chordata; class Mammalia; order Artiodactyla; family Ziphiidae; genus Mesoplodon; species Mesoplodon mirus. Next base: position 87,744,395 of record NC_138979.1, on the reverse strand, counting down.
AGAGAGTCGCGTGTGAATTCCTTCTGAGGGAGAGCATGTGCGCTGGGAGTCCCCGTTTTGTTTTCCGAGCCACACAACACAGGACAGACTGCTGGGGTCAGCTCTTGCTACGCAGAGCGAAGGGCAGTGAACTGCTTCTCGCTTGCAGAGCTTGATGTCTACAGCTGTAAGGCAGCCCCGGGACAAAGTTTTGGCCAGTATTACATTCAGCGTGGCTCTCCCTCTGTGGAGGCCCTCCGAACGGCACTGAGAGAATCCCTGAGCCTAAAGTGCATCCTGGCAACCCTTAACCTGTCATCTCACTATTGTGACGCAAGGTACACTGCAGGTGCAGCCTGACAGAAAGTACAGAAAAGCCGGTACGACTCTGAGGCATTTGGACGAGGCAAGGTCCCCTCGGCCTGACTAAGTCATTAAGCGGGTGCTGCTCCTCGTGGCACGCAGAACACCCCCCGTCCAACGAAGTGGGATCCTAGAAAGGCCCAGTGTTGCTGAAAGTCTCCAGGTGTCAGTCAGAGAGTGCTGGCAAATGCGTCGTGGGCTCAAGTTGGCACTGGGAGAATGTGGGAGAAGCCCGACTTTCCCCCTTTGGAAAGCCACTTCGTTGCAGCTTCCAAGCCGCCTGCTACTATTCACTCCACAGATTCCTCTGAGGAGCAGTGAGTTTTTCCAAAAGAAACCAGGTGCTTGCGATTCCTTCCGGGGAGCTCACCCCCAGGAGCATACTGTAGCTAAGGTGCCCACTAAATGTGACCTCTAGTCTCGAGGTAAGGTGCACATTTTCCCATTCCCAGAGATAGGGGCGCCCCGGTTTCCAGGAGGTCTTAGTCAGTGGACGGCTTTAGCTTTAGTATGCCTCACAGCGCTCAAGACTCTCACGTGGGCACTTCTTTCCAAGGAAGTACACTGCGTACCCAAAGCCTTCTGAGCACAAGCAAGGGATACACAGCTCTGGGCACATCCCTCCCTATGCAGTTGGAAGGGCCGGGAACTAAGGTGTTCTCTGAGGCGAGCGTTCCACAGCTTTGAAACAGCCTCAGGAACGCGGTTCTTGGCAGGGTTTCGTTCCCTGCGGGTCTTCCACGTTGAGGAAAACTAAGCGGCCCTGAAAGAAACCACCGGGGCTCCAATTCGGTTTGGGGACTCCTGCTCGACGTCTCTCTAAGTGATGCGGAAACTGGACTTTAGGTCCAGCCCGAAGTAATGCAGAGAGTAACCCCGAGCATTGCTAGGCATTGGGAACATCCAAAGTCACCCAGGTAGGCCTGCTGAGGGCAGTTCGGGGTTTGTGCCGTTCACCACATGCAGCACACACTGCATCCAAAAGTTTCATCGCAGAAGGCCGAACTGTGTTCCACGGGTCTCCCTTGGATTGTCAGAGAAGATAGGTGTATGTGCTGGGTGATCCAGTTGGTAATTGAGAAGCCTGGCAGAGGGCAGTCTTTTCCCCATTTGAAAGGTCGATAGTGGCGGCCTCAAGGCTGACTGAAAGACACTGCCCTTACCCGTCTTCTAGTCACCTCCAGGAGTGCCTCAGTGAAGACAGTGAGTTTTCTCCTACGAATCCAGGTGGTCTCCAGTGCCTTGCTGGGAGCTCATCCCACGCTTGCCCTAGCTAAAGTGTGAAGTCAAAGTGACCCCTAGCCTCAAGGGAAGCGCGAGCGCTTCCTATCAGCCAAGTTGGGTGGGCAGCCACCTCCATGAACCCTGACTCCATAGAGTGCTTTAACTCCTCTGCGGCTTTGCGTAGGCCTAAGAGAGTCGCGTGTGAATTCCTTCTGAGGGAGAGCATGTGCGCTGGGAGTCCCCGTTTTGTTTTCCGAGCCACACAACACAGGACAGACTGCTGGGGTCAGCTCTTGCTACGCAGAGCGAAGGGCAGTGAACTGCTTCTCGCTTGCAGAGCTTGATGTCTACAGCTGTAAGGCAGCCCCGGGACAAAGTTTTGGCCAGTATTACATTCAGCGTGGCTCTCCCTCTGTGGAGGCCCTCCGAACGGCACTGAGAGAATCCCTGAGCCTAAAGTGCATCCTGGCAACCCTTAACCTGTCATCTCACTATTGTGACGCAAGGTACACTGCAGGTGCAGCCTGACAGAAAGTACAGAAAAGCCGGTACGACTCTGAGGCATTTGGACGAGGCAAGGTCCCCTCGGCCTGACTAAGTCATTAAGCGGGTGCTGCTCCTCGTGGCACGCAGAACACCGCCCGTCCAACGAAGTGGGATCCTAGAAAGGCCCAGTGTTGCTGAAAGTCTCCAGGTGTCAGTCAGAGAGTGCTGGCAAATGCGTCGTGGGCTCAAGTTGGCACTGGGAGAATGTGGGAGAAGCCCGACTTTCCCCCTTTGGAAAGCCACTTCGTTGCAGCTTCCAAGCCGCCTGCTACTATTCACTCCACAGATTCCTCTGAGGAGCAGTGAGTTTTTCCAAAAGAAACCAGGTGCTTGCGATTCCTTCCGGGGAGGTCACCCCCAGGAGCATACTGTAGCTAAGGTGCCCACTAAATGTGACCTCTAGTCTCGAGGTAAGGTGCACATTTTCCCATTCCCAGAGATAGGGGCGCCCCGGTTTCCAGGAGGTCTTAGTCAGTGGACGGCTTTAGCTTTAGTATGCCTCACAGCGCTCAAGACTCTCACGTGGGCACTTCTTTCCAAGGAAGTACACTGCGTACCCAAAGCCTTCTGAGCACAAGCAAGGGATACACAGCTCTGGGCACATCCCTCCCTATGCAGTTGGAAGGGCCGGGAACTAAGGTGTTCTCTGAGGCGAGCGTTCCACAGCTTTGAAACAGCCCCAGGAACGCGGTTCTTGGCAGGGTTTCGTTCCCTGCGGGTCTGCCACGTTGAGGAAAACTAAGCGGCCCTGAAAGAAACCACCGGGGCTCCAATTCGGTTTGGGGACTCCTGCTCGACGTCTCTCTAAGTGATGGGGAAACTGGACTTTAGGTCCAGCCCGAAGTAATGCAGAGAGTAACCCCGAGCATTGCTAGGCATTGGGAACATCCGAAGTCACCCAGGTAGGCCTGCTGAGGGCAGTTCGGGGTTTGTGCCGTTCACCACATGCAGCACACACTGCATCCAAAAGTTTCATCGCAGAAGGCCGAACTGTGTTCCACGGGTCTCCCTTGGATTGTCAGAGAAGATAGGTGTATGTGCTGGGTGATCCAGTTGGTAATTGAGAAGCCTGGCAGAGGGCAGTCTTTTCCCCATTTGAAAGGTCGATAGTGGCGGCCTCAAGGCTGACTGAAAGACACTGCCCTTACCCGTCTTCTAGTCACCTCCAGGAGTGCCTCAGTGAAGACAGTGAGTTTTCTCCTACGAATCCAGGTGGTCTCCAGTGCCTTGCTGGGAGCTCATCCCACGCTTGCCCTAGCTAAAGTGTGAAGTCAAAGTGACCCCTAGCCTCAAGGGAAGCGCGAGCGCTTCCTATCAGCCAAGTTGGGTGGGCAGCCACCTCCATGAACCCTGACTCCATAGAGTGCTTTAACTCCTCTGCGGCTTTGCGTAGGCCTAAGAGAGTCGCGTGTGAATTCCTTCTGAGGGAGAGCATGTGCGCTGGGAGTCCCCGTTTTGTTTTCCGAGCCACACAACACAGGACAGACTGCTGGGGTCAGCTCTTGCTACGCAGAGCGAAGGGCAGTGAACTGCTTCTCGCTTGCAGAGCTTGATGTCTACAGCTGTAAGGCAGCCCCGGGACAAAGTTTTGGCCAGTATTACATTCAGCGTGGCTCTCCCTCTGTGGAGGCCCTCCGAACGGCACTGAGAGAATCCCTGAGCCTAAAGTGCATCCTGGCAACTCTTAACCTGTCATCTCACTATTGTGACGCAAGGTACACTGCAGGTGCAGCCTGACAGAAAGTACAGAAAAGCCGGTACGACTCTGAGGCATTTGGACGAGGCAAGGTCCCCTCGGCCTGACTAAGTCATTAAGCGGGTGCTGCTCCTCGTGGCACGCAGAACACCCCCCGTCCAACGAAGTGGGATCCTAGAAAGGCCCAGTGTTGCTGAAAGTCTCCAGGTGTCAGTCAGAGAGTGCTGGCAAATGCGTCGTGGGCTCAAGTTGGCACTGGGAGAATGTGGGAGAAGCCCGACTTTCCCCCTTTGGAAAGCCACTTCGTTGCAGCTTCCAAGCCGCCTGCTACTATTCACTCCACAGATTCCTCTGAGGAGCGGTGACTTTTTCCAAAAGAAACCAGGTGCTTGCGATTCCTTCCGGGGAGCTCACCCCCAGGAGCATACTGTAGCTAAGGTGCCCACTAAATGTGACCTCTAGTCTCGAGGTAAGGTGCACATTTTCCCATTCCCAGAGATAGGGGCGCCCCGGTTTCCAGGAGGTCTTAGTCAGTGGACGGCTTTAGCTTTAGTATGCCTCACAGCGCTCAAGACTCTCACGTGGGCACTTCTTTCCAAGGAAGTACACTGCGTACCCAAAGCCTTCTGAGCACAAGCAAGGGATACACAGCTCTGGGCACATCCCTCCCTATGCAGTTGGAAGGGCCGGGAACTAAGGTGTTCTCTGAGGCGAGCGTTCCACAGCTTTGAAACAGCCTCAGGAACGCGGTTCTTGGCAGGGTTTCGTTCCCTGCGGGTCTGCCACGTTGAGGAAAACTAAGCGGCCCTGAAAGAAACCACCGGGGCTCCAATTCGGTTTGGGGACTCCTGCTCGACGTCTCTCTAAGTGATGCGGAAACTGGACTTTAGGTCCAGCCCGAAGTAATGCAGAGAGTAACCCCGAGCATTGCTAGGCATTGGGAACATCCGAAGTCACCCAGGTAGGCCTGCTGAGGGCAGTTCGGGGTTTGTGCCGTTCACCACATGCAGCACACACTGCATCCAAAAGTTTCATCGCAGAAGGCCGAACTGTGTTCCAAGGGTCTCCCTTGGATTGTCAGAGAAGATAGGTGTATGTGCTGGGTGATCCAGTTGGTAATTGAGAAGCCTGGCAGAGGGCAGTCTTTTCCCCATTTGAAAGGTCGATAGTGGCGGCCTCAAGGCTGACTGAAAGACACTGCCCTTACCCGTCTTCTAGTCACCTCCAGGAGTGCCTCAGTGAAGACAGTGAGTTTTCTCCTACGAATCCAGGTGGTCTCCAGTGCCTTGCTGGGAGCTCATCCCACGCTTGCCCTAGCTAAAGTGTGAAGTCAAAGTGACCCCTAGCCTCAAGGGAAGCGCGAGCGCTTCCTATCAGCCAAGTTGGGTGGGCAGCCACCTCCATGAACCCTGACTCCATAGAGTGCTTTAACTCCTCTGCGGCTTTGCGTAGGCCTAAGAGAGTCGCGTGTGAATTCCTTCTGAGGGAGAGCATGTGCGCTGGGAGTCCCCGTTTTGTTTTCCGAGCCACACAACACAGGACAGACTGCTGGGGTCAGCTCTTGCTACGCAGAGCGAAGGGCAGTGAACTGCTTCTCGCTTGCAGAGCTTGATGTCTACAGCTGTAAGGCAGCCCCGGGACAAAGTTTTGGCCAGTATTACATTCAGCGTGGCTCTCCCTCTGTGGAGGCCCTCCGAACGGCACTGAGAGAATCCCTGAGCCTAAAGTGCATCCTGGCAACTCTTAACCTGTCATCTCACTATTGTGACGCAAGGTACACTGCAGGTGCAGCCTGACAGAAAGTACAGAAAAGCCGGTACGACTCTGAGGCATTTGGACGAGGCAAGGTCCCCTCGGCCTGACTAAGTCATTAAGCGGGTGCTGCTCCTCGTGGCACGCAGAACACCCCCCGTCCAACGAAGTGGGATCCTAGAAAGGCCCAGTGTTGCTGAAAGTCTCCAGGTGTCAGTCAGAGAGTGCTGGCAAATGCGTCGTGGGCTCAAGTTGGCACTGGGAGAATGTGGGAGAAGCCCGACTTTCCCCCTTTGGAAAGCCACTTCGTTGCAGCTTCCAAGCCGCCTGCTACTATTCACTCCACAGATTCCTCTGAGGAGCGGTGACTTTTTCCAAAAGAAACCAGGTGCTTGCGATTCCTTCCGGGGAGCTCACCCCCAGGAGCATACTGTAGCTAAGGTGCCCACTAAATGTGACCTCTAGTCTCGAGGTAAGGTGCACATTTTCCCATTCCCAGAGATAGGGGCGCCCCGGTTTCCAGGAGGTCTTAGTCAGTGGACGGCTTTAGCTTTAGTATGCCTCACAGCGCTCAAGACTCTCACGTGGGCACTTCTTTCCAAGGAAGTACACTGCGTACCCAAAGCCTTCTGAGCACAAGCAAGGGATACACAGCTCTGGGCACATCCCTCCCTATGCAGTTGGAAGGGCCGGGAACTAAGGTGTTCTCTGAGGCGAGCGTTCCACAGCTTTGAAACAGCCCCAGGAACGCGGTTCTTGGCAGGGTTTCGTTCCCTGCGGGTCTGCCATGTTGAGGAAAACTAAGCGGCCCTGAAAGAAACCACCGGGGCTCCAATTCGGTTTGGGGACTCCTGCTCGACGTCTCTCTAAGTGATGCGGAAACTGGACTTTAGGTCCAGCCCGAAGTAATGCAGAGAGTAACCCCGAGCATTGCTAGGCATTGGGAACATCCGAAGTCACCCAGGTAGGCCTGCTGAGGGCAGTTCGGGGTTTGTGCCGTTCACCACATGCAGCACACACTGCATCCAAAAGTTTCATCGCAGAAGGCCGAACTGTGTTCCAAGGGTCTCCCTTGGATTGTCAGAGAAGATAGGTGTATGTGCTGGGTGATCCAGTTGGTAATTGAGAAGCCTGGCAGAGGGCAGTCTTTTCCCCATTTGAAAGGTCGATAGTGGCGGCCTCAAGGCTGACTGAAAGACACTGCCCTTACCCGTCTTCTAGTCACCTCCAGGAGTGCCTCAGTGAAGACAGTGAGTTTTCTCCTACGAATCCAGGTGGTCTCCAGTGCCTTGCTGGGAGCTCATCCCACGCTTGCCCTAGCTAAAGTGTGAAGTCAAAGTGACCCCTAGCCTCAAGGGAAGCGCGAGCGCTTCCTATCAGCCAAGTTGGGTGGGCAGCCACCTCCATGAACCCTGACTCCATAGAGTGCTTTAACTCCTCTGCGGCTTTGCGTAGGCCTAAGAGAGTCGCGTGTGAATTCCTTCTGAGGGAGAGCATGTGCGCTGGGAGTCCCCGTTTTGTTTTCCGAGCCACACAACACAGGACAGACTGCTGGGGTCAGCTCTTGCTACGCAGAGCGAAGGGCAGTGAACTGCTTCTCGCTTGCAGAGCTTGATGTCTACAGCTGTAAGGCAGCCCCGGGACAAAGTTTTGGCCAGTATTACATTCAGCGTGGCTCTCCCTCTGTGGAGGCCCTCCGAACGGCACTGAGAGAATCCCTGAGCCTAAAGTGCATCCTGGCAACTCTTAACCTGTCATCTCACTATTGTGACGCAAGGTACACTGCAGCTGCAGCCTGACAGAAAGTACAGAAAAGCCGGTACGACTCTGAGGCATTTGGACGAGGCAAGGTCCCCTCGGCCTGACTAAGTCATTAAGCGGGTGCTGCTCCTCGTGGCACGCAAAACACCCCCCGTCCAACGAAGTGGGATCCTAGAAAGGCCCAGTGTTGCTGAAAGTCTCCAGGTGTCAGTCAGAGAGTGCTGGCAAATGCGTCGTGGGCTCAAGTTGGCACTGGGAGAATGTGGGAGAAGCCCGACTTTCCCCCTTTGGAAAGCCACTTCGTTGCAGCTTCCAAGCCGCCTGCTACTATTCACTCCACAGATTCCTCTGAGGAGCAGTGAGTTTTTCCAAAAGAAACCAGGTGCTTGCGATTCCTTCCGGGGAGCTCACCCCCAGGAGCATACTGTAGCTAAGGTGCCCACTAAATGTGACCTCTAGTCTCGAGGTAAGGTGCACATTTTCCCATTCCCAGAGATAGGGGCGCCCCGGTTTCCAGGAGGTCTTAGTCAGTGGACGGCTTTAGCTTTAGTATGCCTCACAGCGCTCAAGACTCTCACGTGGGCACTTCTTTCCAAGGAAGTACACTGCGTACCCAAAGCCTTCTGAGCACAAGCAAGGGATACACAGCTCTGGGCACATCCCTCCCTATGCAGTTGGAAGGGCCGGGAACTAAGGTGTTCTCTGAGGCGAGCGTTCCACAGCTTTGAAACAGCCTCAGGAACGCGGTTCTTGGCAGGGTTTCGTTCCCTGCGGGTCTGCCACGTTGAGGAAAACTAAGCGGCCCTGAAAGAAACCACCGGGGCTCCAATTCGGTTTGGGGACTCCTGCTCGACGTCTCTCTAAGTGATGCGGAAACTGGACTTTAGGTCCAGCCCGAAGTAATGCAGAGAGTAACCCCGAGCATTGCTAGGCATTGGGAACATCCGAAGTCACCCAGGTAGGCCTGCTGAGGGCAGTTCGGGGTTTGTGCCGTTCACCACATGCAGCACACACTGCATCCAAAAGTTTCATCGCAGAAGGCCGAACTGTGTTCCACGGGTCTCCCTTGGATTGTCAGAGAAGATAGGTGTATGTGCTGGGTGATCCAGTTGGTAATTGAGAAGCCTGGCAGAGGGCAGTCTTTTCCCCATTTGAAAGGTTGATAGTGGCGGCCTCAAGGCTGACTGAAAGACACTGCCCTTACCCGTCTTCTAGTCACCTCCAGGAGTGCCTCAGTGAAGACAGTGAGTTTTCTCCTACGAATCCAGGTGGTCTCCAGTGCCTTGCTGGGAGCTCATCCCACGCTTGCCCTAGCTAAAGTGTGAAGTCAAAGTGACCCCTAGCCTCAAGGGAAGCGCGAGCGCTTCCTATCAGCCAAGTTGGGTGGGCAGCCACCTCCATGAACCCTGACTCCATAGAGTGCTTTAACTCCTCTGCGGCTTTGCGTAGGCCTAAGAGAGTCGCGTGTGAATTCCTTCTGAGGGAGAGCATGTGCGCTGGGAGTCCCCGTTTTGTTTTCCGAGCCACACAACACAGGACAGACTGCTGGGGTCAGCTCTTGCTACGCAGAGCGAAGGGCAGTGAACTGCTTCTCGCTTGCAGAGCTTGATGTCTACAGCTGTAAGGCAGCCCCGGGACAAAGTTTTGGCCAGTATTACATTCAGCGTGGCTCTCCCTCTGTGGAGGCCCTCCGAACGGCACTGAGAGAATCCCTGAGCCTAAAGTGCATCCTGGCAACCCTTAACCTGTCATCTCACTATTGTGACGCAAGGTACACTGCAGGTGCAGCCTGACAGAAAGTACAGAAAAGCCGGTACGACTCTGAGGCATTTGGACGAGGCAAGGTCCCCTCGGCCTGACTAAGTCATTAAGCGGGTGCTGCTCCTCGTGGCACGCAGAACACCCCCCGTCCAACGAAGTGGGATCCTAGAAAGGCCCAGTGTTGCTGAAAGTCTCCAGGTGTCAGTCAGAGAGTGCTGGCAAATGCGTCGTGGGCTCAAGTTGGCACTGGGAGAATGTGGGAGAAGCCCGACTTTCCCCCTTTGGAAAGCCACTTCGTTGCAGCTTCCAAGCCGCCTGCTACTATTCACTCCACAGATTCCTCTGAGGAGCAGTGAGTTTTTCCAAAAGAAACCAGGTGCTTGCGATTCCTTCCGGGGAGCTCACCCCCAGGAGCATACTGTAGCTAAGGTGCCCACTAAATGTGACCTCTAGTCTCGAGGTAAGGTGCACATTTTCCCATTCCCAGAGATAGGGGCGCCCCGGTTTCCAGGAGGTCTTAGTCAGTGGACGGCTTTAGCTTTAGTATGCCTCACAGCGCTCAAGACTCTCACGTGGGCACTTCTTTCCAAGGAAGTACACTGCGTACCCAAAGCCTTCTGAGCACAAGCAAGGGATACACAGCTCTGGGCACATCCCTCCCTATGCAGTTGGAAGGGCCGGGAACTAAGGTGTTCTCTGAGGCGAGCGTTCCACAGCTTTGAAACAGCCCCAGGAACGCGGTTCTTGGCAGGGTTTCGTTCCCTGCGGGTCTGCCACGTTGAGGAAAACTAAGCGGCCCTGAAAGAAACCACCGGGGCTCCAATTCGGTTTGGGGACTCCTGCTCGACGTCTCTCTAAGTGATGCGGAAACTGGACTTTAGGTCCAGCCCGAAGTAATGCAGAGAGTAACCCCGAGCATTGCTAGGCATTGGTAACATCCAAAGTCACCCAGGTAGGCCTGCTGAGGGCAGTTCGGGGTTTGTGCCGTTCACCACATGCAGCACACACTGCATCCAAAAGTTTCATCGCAGAAGGCCGAACTGTGTTCCACGGGTCTCCCTTGGATTGTCAGAGAAGATAGGTGTATGTGCTGGGTGATCCAGTTGGTAATTGAGAAGCCTGGCAGAGGGCAGTCTTTTCCCCATTTGAAAGGTCGATAGTGGCGGCCTCAAGGCTGACTGAAAGACACTGCCCTTACCCGTCTTCTAGTCACCTCCAGGAGTGCCTCAGTGAAGACAGTGAGTTTTCTCCTACGAATCCAGGTGGTCTCCAGTGCCTTGCTGGGAGCTCATCCCACGCTTGCCCTAGCTAAAGTGTGAAGTCAAAGTGACCCCTAGCCTCAAGGGAAGCGCGAGCGCTTCCTATCAGCCAAGTTGGGTGGGCAGCCACCTCCATGAACCCTGACTCCATAGAGTGCTTTAACTCCTCTGCGGCTTTGCGTAGGCCTAAGAGAGTCGCGTGTGAATTCCTTCTGAGGGAGAGCATGTGCGCTGGGAGTCCCCGTTTTGTTTTCCGAGCCACACAACACAGGACAGACTGCTGGGGTCAGCTCTTGCTACGCAGAGCGAAGGGCAGTGAACTGCTTCTCGCTTGCAGAGCTTGATGTCTACAGCTGTAAGGCAGCCCCGGGACAAAGTTTTGGCCAGTATTACATTCAGCGTGGCTCTCCCTCTGTGGAGGCCCTCCGAACGGCACTGAGAGAATCCCTGAGCCTAAAGTGCATCCTGGCAACCCTTAACCTGTCATCTCACTATTGTGACGCAAGGTACACTGCAGGTGCAGCCTGACAGAAAGTACAGAAAAGCCGGTACGACTCTGAGGCATTTGGACGAGGCAAGGTCCCCTCGGCCTGACTAAGTCATTAAGCGGGTGCTGCTCCTCGTGGCACGCAGAACACCCCCCGTCCAACGAAGTGGGATCCTAGAAAGGCCCAGTGTTGCTGAAAGTCTCCAGGTGTCAGTCAGAGAGTGCTGGCAAATGCGTCGTGGGCTCAAGTTGGCACTGGGAGAATGTGGGAGAAGCCCGACTTTCCCCCTTTGGAAAGCCACTTCGTTGCAGCTTCCAAGCCGCCTGCTACTATTCACTCCACAGATTCCTCTGAGGAGCAGTGAGTTTTTCCAAAAGAAACCAGGTGCTTGCGATTCCTTCCGGGGAGCTCACCCCCAGGAGCATACTGTAGCTAAGGTGCCCACTAAATGTGACCTCTAGTCTCGAGGTAAGGTGCACATTTTCCCATTCCCAGAGATAGGGGCGCCCCGGTTTCCAGGAGGTCTTAGTCAGTGGACGGCTTTAGCTTTAGTATGCCTCACAGCGCTCAAGACTCTCACGTGGGCACTTCTTTCCAAGGAAGTACACTGCGTACCCAAAGCCTTCTGAGCACAAGCAAGGGATACACAGCTCTGGGCACATCCCTCCCTATGCAGTTGGAAGGGCCGGGAACTAAGGTGTTCTCTGAGGCGAGCGTTCCACAGCTTTGAAACAGCCCCAGGAACGCGGTTCTTGGCAGGGTTTCGTTCCCTGCGGGTCTGCCACGTTGAGGAAAACTAAGCGGCCCTGAAAGAAACCACCGGGGCTCCAATTCGGTTTGGGGACTCCTGCTCGACGTCTCTCTAGGTGATGCGGAAACTGGACTTTAGGTCCAGCCCGAAGTAATGCAGAGAGTAACCCCGAGCATTGCTAGGCATTGGGAACATCCAAAGTCACCCAGGTAGGCCTGCTGAGGGCAGTTCGGGGTTTGTGCCGTTCACCACATGCAGCAAACACTGCATCCAAAAGTTTCATCGCAGAAGGCCGAACTGTGTTCCAAGGGTCTCCCTTGGATTGTCAGAGAAGATAGGTGTATGTGCTGGGTGATCCAGTTGGTAATTGAGAAGCCTGGCAGAAGGCAGTCTTTTCCCCATTTGAAAGGTCGATAGTGGCGGCCTCAAGGCTGACTGAAAGACACTGCCCTTACCCGTCTTCTAGTCACCTCCAGGAGTGCCTCAGTGAAGACAGTGAGTTTTCTCCTACGAATCAGGTGGTCTCCAGTGCCTTGCTGGGAGCTCATCCCACGCTTGCCCTAGCTAAAGTGTGAAGTCAAAGTGACCCCTAGCCTCAAGGGAAGCGCGAGCGCTTCCTATCAGCCAAGTTGGGTGGGCAGCCACCTCCATGAACCCTGACTCCATAGAGTGCTTTAACTCCTCTGCGGCTTTGCGTAGGCCTAAGAGAGTCGCGTGTGAATTCCTTCTGAGGGAGAGCATGTGCGCTGGGAGTCCCCGTTTTGTTTTCCGAGCCACACAACACAGGACAGACTGCTGGGGTCAGCTCTTGCTACGCAGAGCGAAGGGCAGTGAACTGCTTCTCGCTTGCAAAGCTTGATGTCTACAGCTGTAAGGCAGCCCCAGGACAAAGTTTTGGCCAGTATTACATTCAGCGTGGCTCTCCCTCTGTGGAGGCCCTCCGAACAGCACTGAGAGAATCCCTGAGCCTAAAGTGCATCCTGGCAACTCTTAACCTGTCATCTCACTATTGTGACGCAAGGTACACTGCAGGTTCAGCCTGACAGAAAGTACAGAAACGCCGGTACGACTCTGAGGCATTTGGACGAGGCAAGGTCCCCTCGGCCTGACTAAGTCATTAAGCGGGTGCTGCTCCTCGTGGCACGCAAAATACCCCCCGTCCAACGAAGTGGGATCCTAGAAAGGCCCAGTGTTGCTGAAAGTCTCCAGGTGTCAGTCAGCGAGTGCTGGCAAATGCGTCGTGGGCTCAAGTTGGCACTGGGAGAATGTGGGAGAAGCCCGACTTTCCCCCTTTGGAAAGCCACTTCGTTGCAGCTTCCAAGCCGCCTGCTACTATTCACTCCACAGATTCCTCTGAGGAGCAGTGAGTTTTTCCAAAAGAAACCAGGTGCTTGCGATTCCTTCCGGGGAGCTCACCCCCAGGAGCATACTGTAGCTAAGGTGCCCACTAAATGTGACCTCTAGTCTCGAGGTAAGATGTACATTTTCCCATTCCCAGAGATAGGGGCGCCCCGGTTTCCAGGAGGTCTTAGTCAGTGGACGGCTTTAGCTTTAGTATGCCTCACAGCGCTCAAGACTCTCACGTGGGCACTTCTTTCCAAGGAAGTACACTGCGTACCCAAAGCCTTCTGAGCACAAGCAAGGGATACACAGCTCTGGGCACATCCCTCCCTATGCAGTTGGAAGGGCCGGGAACTAAGGTGTTCTCTGAGGCGAGCGTTCCACAGCTTTGAAACAGCCTCAGGAACGCGGTTCTTGGCAGGGTTTCGTTCCCTGCGGGTCTGCCACGTTGAGGAAAACTAAGCGGCCCTGAAAGAAACCACCGGGGCTCCAATTCGGTTTGGGGACTCCTGCTCGACGTCTCTCTAAGTGATGCGGAAACTGGACTTTAGGTCCAGCCCGAAGTAATGCAGAGAGTAACCCCGAGCATTGCTAGGCATTGGGAACATCCAAAGTCACCCAGGTAGGCCTGCTGAGGGCAGTTCGGGGTTTGTGCCGTTCACCACATGCAGCACACACTGCATCCAAAAGTTTCATCGCAGAAGGCCGAACTGTGTTCCACGGGTCTCCCTTGGATTGTCAGAGAAGATAGGTGTATGTGCTGGGTGATCCAGTTGGTAATTGAGAAGCCTGGCAGAGGGCAGTCTTTTCCCCATTTGAAAGGTCGATAGTGGCGGCCTCAAGGCTGACTGAAAGACACTGCCCTTACCCGTCTTCTAGTCACCTCCAGGAGTGCCTCAGTGAAGACAGTGAGTTTTCTCCTACGAATCCAGGTGGTCTCCAGTGCCTTGCTGGGAGCTCATCACACGCTTGCCCTAGCTAAAGTGTGAAGTCAAAGTGACCCCTAGCCTCAAGGGAAGCGCGAGCGCTTCCTATCAGCCAAGTTGGGTGGGCAGCCACCTCCATGAACCCTGACTCCATAGAGTGCTTTAACTCCTCTGCGGCTTTGCGTAGGCCTAAGAGAGTCGCGTGTGAATTCCTTCTGAGGGAGAGCATGTGCGCTGGGAGTCCCCGTTTTGTTTTCCGAGCCACACAACACAGGACAGACTGCTGGGGTCAGCTCTTGCTACGCAGAGCGAAGGGCAGTGAACTGCTTCTCGCTTGCAGAGCTTGATGTCTACAGCTGTAAGGCAGCCCCGGGACAAAGTTTTGGCCAGTATTACATTCAGCGTGGCTCTCCCTCTGTGGAGGCCCTCCGAACGGCACTGAGAGAATCCCTGAGCCTAAAGTGCATCCTGGCAACCCTTAACCTGTCATCTCACTATTGTGACGCAAGGTACACTGCAGGTGCAGCCTGACAGAAAGTACAGAAAAGCCGGTACGACTCTGAGGCATTTGGACGAGGCAAGGTCCCCTCGGCCTGACTAAGTCATTAAGCGGGTGCTGCTCCTCGTGGCATGCAGAACACCCCCCGTCCAACGAAGTGGGATCCTAGAAAGGCCCAGTGTTGCTGAAAGTCTCCAGGTGTCAGTCAGCGAGTGCTGGCAAATGCGTCGTGGGCTCAAGTTGGCACTGGGAGAATGTGGGAGAAGCCCGACTTTCCCCCTTTGGAAAGCCACTTCGTTGCAGCTTCCAAGCCGCCTGCTACTATTCACTCCACAGATTCCTCTGAGGAGCAGTGAGTTTTTCCAAAAGAAACCAGGTGCTTGCGATTCCTTCCGGGGAGCTCACCCCCAGGAGCATACTGTAGCTAAGGTGCCCACTAAATGTGACCTCTAGTCTCGAGGTAAGGTGCACATTTTCCCATTCCCAGAGATAGGGGCGCCCCGGTTTCCAGGAGGTCTTAGTCAGTGGACGGCTTTAGCTTTAGTATGCCTCACAGCGCTCAAGACTCTCACGTGGGCACTTCTTTCCAAGGAAGTACACTGCGTACCCAAAGCCTTCTGAGCACAAGCAAGGGATACACAGCTCTGGGCACATCCCTCCCTATGCAGTTGGAAGGGCCGGGAACTAAGGTGTTCTCTGAGGCGAGCGTTCCACAGCTTTGAAACAGCCTCAGGAACGCGGTTCTTGGCAGGGTTTCGTTCCCTGCGGGTCTGCCACGTTGAGGAAAACTAAGCGGCCCTGAAAGAAACCACCGGGGCTCCAATTCGGTTTGGGGACTCCTGCTCGACGTCTCTCTAAGTGATGCGGAAACTGGACTTTAGGTCCAGCCCGAAGTAATGCAGAGAGTAACCCCGAGCATTGCTAGGCATTGGGAACATCCGAAGTCACCCAGGTAGGCCTGCTGAGGGCAGTTCGGGGTTTGTGCCGTTCACCACATGCAGCACACACTGCATCCAAAAGTTTCATCGCAGAAGGCCGAACTGTGTTCCACGGGTCTCCCTTGGATTGTCAGAGAAGATAGGTGTATGTGCTGGGTGATCCAGTTGGTAATTGAGAAGCCTGGCAGAGGGCAGTCTTTTCCCCATTTGAAAGGTCGATAGTGGCGGCCTCAAGGCTGACTGAAAGACACTGCCCTTACCCGTCTTCTAGTCACCTCCAGGAGTGCCTCAGTGAAGACAGTGAGTTTTCTCCTACGAATCCAGGTGGTCTCCAGTGCCTTGATGGGAGCTCATCCCACGCTTGCCCTAGCTAAAGTGTGAAGTCAAAGTGACCCCTAGCCTCAAGGGAAGCGCGAGCGCTTCCTATCAGCCAAGTTGGGTGGGCAGCCACCTCCATGAACCCTGACTCCATAGAGTGCTTTAACTCCTCTGCGGCTTTGCGTAGGCCTAAGAGAGTCGCGTGTGAATTCCTTCTGAGGGAGAGCATGTGCGCTGGGAGTCCCCGTTTTGTTTTCCGAGCCACACAACACAGGACAGACTGCTGGGGTCAGCTTTTGCTACGCAGAGCGAAGGGCAGTGAACTGCTTCTCGCTTGCAGAGCTTGATGTCTACAGCTGTAAGGCAGCCCCGGGACAAAGTTTTGGCCAGTATTACATTCAGCGTGGCTCTCCCTCTGTGGAGGCCCTCCGAACGGCACTGAGAGAATCCCTGAGCCTAAAGTGCATCCTGGCAACCCTTAACCTGTCATCTCACTATTGTGACGCAAGGTACACTGCAGGTGCAGCCTGACAGAAAGTACAGAAAAGCCGGTACGACTCTGAGGCATTTGGACGAGGCAAGGTCCCCTCGGCCTGACTAAGTCATTAAGCGGGTGCTGCTCCTCGTGGCACGCAGAACACCCCCCGTCCAACGAAGTGGGATCCTAGAAAGGCCCAGTGTTGCTGAAAGTCTCCAGGTGTCAGTCAGAGAGTGCTGGCAAATGCGTCGTGGGCTCAAGTTGGCACTGGGAGAATGTGGGAGAAGCCCGACTTTCCCCCTATGGAAAGCCACTTCGTTGCAGCTTCCAAGCCGCCTGCTACTATTCACTCCACAGATTCCTCTGAGGAGCAGTGAGTTTTTCCAAAAGAAACCAGGTGCTTGCGATTCCTTCCGGGGAGCTCACCCCCAGGAGCATACTGTAGCTAAGGTGCCCACTAAATGTGACCTCTAGTCTCGAGGTAAGGTGCACATTTTCCCATTCCCAGAGATAGGGGCGCCCCGGTTTCCAGGAGGTCTTAGTCAGTGGACGGCTTTAGCTTTAGTATGCCTCACAGCGCTCAAGACTCTCACGTGGGCACTTCTTTCCAAGGAAGTACACTGCGTACCCAAAGCCTTCTGAGCACAAGCAAGGGATACACAGCTCTGGGCACATCCCTCCCTATGCAGTTGGAAGGGCCGGGAACTAAGGTGTTCTCTGAGGCGAGCGTTCCACAGCTTTGAAACAGCCCCAGGAACGCGGTTCTTGGCAGGGTTTCGTTCCCTGCGGGTCTGCCACGTTGAGGAAAACTAAGCGGCCCTGAAAGAAACCACCGGGGCTCCAATTCGGTTTGGGGACTCCTGCTCGACGTCTCTCTAGGTGATGCGGAAACTGGACTTTAGGTCCAGCCCGAAGTAATGCAGAGAGTAACCCCGAGCATTGCTAGGCATTGGGAACATCCGAAGTCACCCAGGTAGGCCTGCTGAGGGCAGTTCGGGGTTTGTGCCGTTCACCACATGCAGCAAACACTGCATCCAAAAGTTTCATCGCAGAAGGCCGAACTGTGTTCCAAGGGTCTCCCTTGGATTGTCAGAGAAGATAGGTGTATGTGCTGGGTGATCCAGTTGGTAATTGAGAAGCCTGGCAGAGGGCAGTCTTTTCCCCATTTGAAAGGTCGATAGTGGCGGCCTCAAGGCTGACTGAAAGACACTGCCCTTACCCGTCTTCTAGTCACCTCCAGGAGTGCCTCAGTGAAGACAGTGAGTTTTCTCCTACGAATCAGGTGGTCTCCAGTGCCTTGCTGGGAGCTCATCCCACGCTTGCCCTAGCTAAAGTGTGAAGTCAAAGTGACCCCTAGCCTCAAGGGAAGCGCGAGCGCTTCCTATCAGCCAAGTTGGGTGGGCAGCCACCTCCATGAACCCTGACTCCATAGAGTGCTTTAACTCCTCTGCGGCTTTGCGTAGGCCTAAGAGAGTCGCGTGTGAATTCCTTCTGAGGGAGAGCATGTGCGCTGGGAGTCCCCGTTTTGTTTTCCGAGCCACACAACACAGGACAGACTGCTGGGGTCAGCTCTTGCTACGCAGAGCGAAGGGCAGTGAACTGCTTCTCGCTTGCAGAGCTTGATGTCTACAGCTGTAAGGCAGCCCCGGGACAAAGTTTTGGCCAGTATTACATTCAGCGTGGCTCTCCCTCTGTGGAGGCCCTCCGAACGGCACTGAGAGAATCCCTGAGCCTAAAGTGCATCCTGGCAACTCTTAACCTGTCATCTCACTATTGTGACGCAAGGTACACTGCAGGTGCAGCCTGACAGAAAGTACAGAAAAGCCGGTACGACTCTGAGGCATTTGGACGAGGCAAGGTCCCCTCGGCCTGACTAAGTCATTAAGCGGGTGCTGCTCCTCGTGGCACGCAGAACACCGCCCGTCCAACGAAGTGGGATCCTAGAAAGGCCCAGTGTTGCTGAAAGTCTCCAGGTGTCAGTCAGAGAGTGCTGGCAAATGCGTCGTGGGCTCAAGTTGGCACTGGGAGAATGTGGGAGAAGCCCGACTTTCCCCCTTTGGAAAGCCACTTCGTTGCAGCTTCCAAGCCGCCTGCTACTATTCACTCCACAGATTCCTCTGAGGAGCAGTGAGTTTTTCCAAAAGAAACCAGGTGCTTGCGATTCCTTCCGGGGAGGTCACCCCCAGGAGCATACTGTAGCTAAGGTGCCCACTAAATGTGACCTCTAGTCTCGAGGTAAGGTGCACATTTTCCCATTCCCAGAGATAGGGGCGCCCCGGTTTCCAGGAGGTCTTAGTCAGTGGACGGCTTTAGCTTTAGTATGCCTCACAGCGCTCAAGACTCTCACGTGGGCACTTCTTTCCAAGGAAGTACACTGCGTACCCAAAGCCTTCTGAGCACAAGCAAGGGATACACAGCTCTGGGCACATCCCTCCCTATGCAGTTGGAAGGGCCGGGAACTAAGGTGTTCTCTGAGGCGAGCGTTCCACAGCTTTGAAACAGCCTCAGGAACGCGGTTCTTGGCAGGGTTTCGTTCCCTGCGGGTCTGCCACGTTGAGGAAAACTAAGCGGCCCTGAAAGAAACCACCGGGGCTCCAATTCGGTTTGGGGACTCCTGCTCGACGTCTCTCTAAGTGATGCGGAAACTGGACTTTAGGTCCAGCCCGAAGTAATGCAGAGAGTAACCCCGAGCATTGCTAGGCATTGGGAACATCCGAAGTCACCCAGGTAGGCCTGCTGAGGGCAGTTCGGGGTTTGTGCCGTTCACCACATGCAGCACACACTGCATCCAAAAGTTTCATCGCAGAAGGCCGAACTGTGTTCCAAGGGTCTCCCTTGGATTGTCAGAGAAGATAGGTGTATGTGCTGGGTGATCCAGTTGGTAATTGAGAAGCCTGGCAGAGGGCAGTCTTTTCCCCATTTGAAAGGTCGATAGTGGCGGCCTCAAGGCTGACTGAAAGACACTGCCCTTACCCGTCTTCTAGTCACCTCCAGGAGTGCCTCAGTGAAGACAGTGAGTTTTCTCCTACGAATCCAGGTGGTCTCCAGTGCCTTGCTGGGAGCTCATCCCACGCTTGCCCTAGCTAAAGTGTGAAGTCAAAGTGACCCCTAGCCTCAAGGGAAGCGCGAGCGCTTCCTATCAGCCAAGTTGGGTGGGCAGCCACCTCCATGAACCCTGACTCCATAGAGTGCTTTAACTCCTCTGTGGCTTTGCGTAGGCCTAAGAGAGTCGCGTGTGAATTCCTTCTGAGGGAGAGCATGTGCGCTGGGAGTCCCCGTTTTCTTTTCCGAGCCACACAACACAGGACAGACTGCTGGGGTCAGCTCTTGCTACGCAGAGCGAAGGGCAGTGAACTGCTTCTCGCTTGCAGAGCTTGATGTCTACAGCTGTAAGGCAGCCCCGGGACAAAGTTTTGGCCAGTATTACATTCAGCGTGGCTCTCCCTCTGTGGAGGCCCTCCGAACGGCACTGAGAGAATCCCTGAGCCTAAAGTGCATCCTGGCAACTCTTAACCTGTCATCTCACTATTGTGACGCAAGGTACACTGCAGGTGCAGCCTGACAGAAAGTACAGAAAAGCCGGTACGACTCTGAGGCATTTGGACGAGGCAAGGTCCCCTCGGCCTGACTAAGTCATTAAGCGGGTGCTGCTCCTCGTGGCACGCAGAACACCCCCCGTCCAACGAAGTGGGATCCTAGAAAGGCCCAGTGTTGCTGAAAGTCTCCAGGTGTCAGTCAGAGAGTGCTGGCAAATGCGTCGTGGGCTCAAGTTGGCACTGGGAGAATGTGGGAGAAGCCCGACTTTCCCCCTTTGGAAAGCCACTTCGTTGCAGCTTCCAAGCCGCCTGCTACTATTCACTCCACAGATTCCTCTGAGGAGCAGTGAGTTTTTCCAAAAGAAACCAGGTGCTTGCGATTCCTTCCGGGGAGCTCACCCCCAGGAGCATACTGTAGCTAAGGTGCCCACTAAATGTGACCTCTAGTCTCGAGGTAAGGTGCACATTTTCCCATTCCCAGAGATAGGGGCGCCCCGGTTTCCAGGAGGTCTTAGTCAGTGGACGGCTTTAGCTTTAGTATGCCTCACAGCGCTCAAGACTCTCACGTGGGCACTTCTTTCCAAGGAAGTACACTGCGTACCCAAAGCCTTCTGAGCACAAGCAAGGGATACACAGCTCTGGGCACATCCCTCCCTATGCAGTTGGAAGGGCCGGGAACTAAGGTGTTCTCTGAGGCGAGCGTTCCACAGCTTTGAAACAGCCCCAGGAACGCGGTTCTTGGCAGGGTTTCGTTCCCTGCGGGTCTGCCATGTTGAGGAAAACTAAGCGGCCCTGAAAGAAACCACCGGGGCTCCAATTCGGTTTGGGGACTCCTGCTCGACGTCTCTCTAGGTGATGCGGAAACTGGACTTTAGGTCCAGCCCGAAGTAATGCAGAGAGTAACCCCGAGCATTGCTAGGCATTGGGAACATCCGAAGTCACCCAGGTAGGCCTGCTGAGGGCAGTTCGGGGTTTGTGCCGTTCACCACATGCAGCACACACTGCATCCAAAAGTTTCATCGCAGAAGGCCGAACTGTGTTCCAAGGGTCTCCCTTGGATTGTCAGAGAAGATAGGTGTATGTGCTGGGTGATCCAGTTGGTAATTGAGAAGCCTGGCAGAGGGCAGTCTTTTCCCCATTTGAAAGGTCGATAGTGGCGGCCTCAAGGCTGACTGAAAGACACTGCCCTTACCCGTCTTCTAGTCACCTCCAGGAGTGCCTCAGTGAAGACAGTGAGTTTTCTCCTACGAATCCAGGTGGTCTCCAGTGCCTTGCTGGGAGCTCATCCCACGCTTGCCCTAGCTAAAGTGTGAAGTCAAAGTGACCCCTAGCCTCAAGGGAAGCGCGAGCGCTTCCTATCAGCCAAGTTGGGTGGGCAGCCACCTCCATGAACCCTGACTCCATAGAGTGCTTTAACTCCTCTGCGGCTTTGCGTAGGCCTAAGAGAGTCGCGTGTGAATTCCTTCTGAGGGAGAGCATGTGCGCTGGGAGTCCCCGTTTTGTTTTCCGAGCCACACAACACAGGACAGACTGCTGGGGTCAGCTCTTGCTACGCAGAGCGAAGGGCAGTGAACTGCTTCTCGCTTGCAGAGCTTGATGTCTACAGCTGTAAGGCAGCCCCGGGACAAAGTTTTGGCCAGTATTACATTCAGCGTGGCTCTCCCTCTGTGGAGGCCCTCCGAACGGCACTGAGAGAATCCCTGAGCCTAAAGTGCATCCTGGCAACTCTTAACCTGTCATCTCACTATTGTGACGCAAGGTACACTGCAGCTGCAGCCTGACAGAAAGTACAGAAAAGCCGGTACGACTCTGAGGCATTTGGACGAGGCAAGGTCCCCTCGGCCTGACTAAGTCATTAAGCGGGTGCTGCTCCTCGTGGCACGCAGAACACCCCCCGTCCAACGAAGTGGGATCCTAGAAAGGCCCAGTGTTGCTGAAAGTCTCCAGGTGTCAGTCAGAGAGTGCTGGCAAATGCGTCGTGGGCTCAAGTTGGCACTGGGAGAATGTGGGAGAAGCCCGACTTTCCCCCTTTGGAAAGCCACTTCGTTGCAGCTTCCAAGCCGCCTGCTACTATTCACTCCACAGATTCCTCTGAGGAGCAGTGAGTTTTTCCAAAAGAAACCAGGTGCTTGCGATTCCTTCCGGGGAGCTCACCCCCAGGAGCATACTGTAGCTAAGGTGCCCACTAAATGTGACCTCTAGTCTCGAGGTAAGGTGCACATTTTCCCATTCCCAGAGATAGGGGCGCCCCGGTTTCCAGGAGGTCTTAGTCAGTGGACGGCTTTAGCTTTAGTATGCCTCACAGCGCTCAAGACTCTCACGTGGGCACTTCTTTCCAAGGAAGTACACTGCGTACCCAAAGCCTTCTGAGCACAAGCAAGGGATACACAGCTCTGGGCACATCCCTCCCTATGCAGTTGGAAGGGCCGGGAACTAAGGTGTTCTCTGAGGCGAGCGTTCCACAGCTTTGAAACAGCCCCAGGAACGCGGTTCTTGGCAGGGTTTCGTTCCCTGCGGGTCTGCCACGTTGAGGAAAACTAAGCGGCCCTGAAAGAAACCACCGGGGCTCCAATTCGGTTTGGGGACTCCTGCTCGACGTCTCTCTAAGTGATGCGGAAACTGGACTTTAGGTCCAGCCCGAAGTAATGCAGAGAGTAACCCCGAGCATTGCTAGGCATTGGGAACATCCGAAGTCACCCAGGTAGGCCTGCTGAGGGCAGTTCGGGGTTTGTGCCGTTCACCACATGCAGCACACACTGCATCCAAAAGTTTCATCGCAGAAGGCCGAACTGTGTTCCACGGGTCTCCCTTGGATTGTCAGAGAAGATAGGTGTATGTGCTGGGTGATCCAGTTGGTAATTGAGAAGCCTGGCAGAGGGCAGTCTTTTCCCCATTTGAAAGGTTGATAGTGGCGGCCTCAAGGCTGACTGAAAGACACTGCCCTTACCCGTCTTCTAGTCACCTCCAGGAGTGCCTCAGTGAAGACAGTGAGTTTTCTCCTACGAATCCAGGTGGTCTCCAGTGCCTTGCTGGGAGCTCATCCCACGCTTGCCCTAGCTAAAGTGTGAAGTCAAAGTGACCCCTAGCCTCAAGGGAAGCGCGAGCGCTTCCTATCAGCCAAGTTGGGTGGGCAGCCACCTCCATGAACCCTGACTCCATAGAGTGCTTTAACTCCTCTGCGGCTTTGCGTAGGCCTAAGAGAGTCGCGTGTGAATTCCTTCTGAGGGAGAGCATGTGCGCTGGGAGTCCCCGTTTTGTTTTCCGAGCCACACAACACAGGACAGACTGCTGGGGTCAGCTCTTGCTACGCAGAGCGAAGGGCAGTGAACTGCTTCTCGCTTGCAGAGCTTGATGTCTACAGCTGTAAGGCAGCCCCGGGACAAAGTTTTGGCCAGTATTACATTCAGCGTGGCTCTCCCTCTGTGGAGGCCCTCCGAACGGCACTGAGAGAATCCCTGAGCCTAAAGTGCATCCTGGCAACCCTTAACCTGTCATCTCACTATTGTGACGCAAGGTACACTGCAGGTGCAGCCTGACAGAAAGTACAGAAAAGCCGGTACGACTCTGAGGCATTTGGACGAGGCAAGGTCCCCTCGGCCTGACTAAGTCATTAAGCGGGTGCTGCTCCTCGTGGCACGCAGAACACCCCCCGTCCAACGAAGTGGGATCCTAGAAAGGCCCAGTGTTGCTGAAAATCTCCAGGTGTCAGTCAGAGAGTGCTGGCAAATGCGTCGTGGGCTCAAGTTGGCACTGGGAGAATGTGGGAGAAGCCCGACTTTCCCCCTTTGGAAAGCCACTTCGTTGCAGCTTCCAAGCCGCCTGCTACTATTCACTCCACAGATTCCTCTGAGGAGCAGTGAGTTTTTCCAAAAGAAACCAGGTGCTTGCGATTCCTTCCGGGGAGCTCACCCCCAGGAGCATACTGTAGCTAAGGTGCCCACTAAATGTGACCTCTAGTCTCGAGGTAAGGTGCACATTTTCCCATTCCCAGAGATAGGGGCGCCCCGGTTTCCAGGAGGTCTTAGTCAGTGGACGGCTTTAGCTTTAGTATGCCTCACAGCGCTCAAGACTCTCACGTGGGCACTTCTTTCCAAGGAAGTACACTGCGTACCCAAAGCCTTCTGAGCACAAGCAAGGGATACACAGCTCTGGGCACATCCCTCCCTATGCAGTTGGAAGGGCCGGGAACTAAGGTGTTCTCTGAGGCGAGCGTTCCACAGCTTTGAAACAGCCCCAGGAACGCGGTTCTTGGCAGGGTTTCGTTCCCTGCGGGTCTGCCACGTTGAGGAAAACTAAGCGGCCCTGAAAGAAACCACCGGGGCTCCAATTCGGTTTGGGGACTCCTGCTCGACGTCTCTCTAGGTGATGCGGAAACTGGACTTTAGGTCCAGCCCGAAGTAATGCAGAGAGTAACCCCGAGCATTGCTAGGCATTGGGAACATCCGAAGTCACCCAGGTAGGCCTGCTGAGGGCAGTTCGGGGTTTGTGCCGTTCACCACATGCAGCAAACACTGCATCCAAAAGTTTCATCGCAGAAGGCCGAACTGTGTTCCAAGGGTCTCCCTTGGATTGTCAGAGAAGATAGGTGTATGTGCTGGGTGATCCAGTTGGTAATTGAGAAGCCTGGCAGAAGGCAGTCTTTTCCCCATTTGAAAGGTCGATAGTGGCGGCCTCAAGGCTGACTGAAAGACACTGCCCTTACCCGTCTTCTAGTCACCTCCAGGAGTGCCTCAGTGAAGACAGTGAGTTTTCTCCTACGAATCAGGTGGTCTCCAGTGCCTTGCTGGGAGCTCATCCCACGCTTGCCCTAGCTAAAGTGTGAAGTCAAAGTGACCCCTAGCCTCAAGGGAAGCGCGAGCGCTTCCTATCAGCCAAGTTGGGTGGGCAGCCACCTCCATGAACCCTGACTCCATAGAGTGCTTTAACTCCTCTGCGGCTTTGCGTAGGCCTAAGAGAGTCGCGTGTGAATTCCTTCTGAGGGAGAGCATGTGCGCTGGGAGTCCCCGTTTTGTTTTCCGAGCCACACAACACAGGACAGACTGCTGGGGTCAGCTCTTGCTACGCAGAGCGAAGGGCAGTGAACTGCTTCTCGCTTGCAAAGCTTGATGTCTACAGCTGTAAGGCAGCCCCAGGACAAAGTTTTGGCCAGTATTACATTCAGCGTGGCTCTCCCTCTGTGGAGGCCCTCCGAACAGCACTGAGAGAATCCCTGAGCCTAAAGTGCATCCTGGCAACCCTTAACCTGTCATCTCACTATTGTGACGCAAGGTACACTGCAGGTTCAGCCTGACAGAAAGTACAGAAACGCCGGTACGACTCTGAGGCATTTGGACGAGGCAAGGTCCCCTCGGCCTGACTAAGTCATTAAGCGGGTGCTGCTCCTCGTGGCACGCAAAATACCCCCCGTCCAACGAAGTGGGATCCTAGAAAGGCCCAGTGTTGCTGAAAGTCTCCAGGTGTCAGTCAGCGAGTGCTGGCAAATGCGTCGTGGGCTCAAGTTGGCACTGGGAGAATGTGGGAGAAGCCCGACTTTCCCCCTTTGGAAAGCCACTTCGTTGCAGCTTCCAAGCCGCCTGCTACTATTCACTCCACAGATTCCTCTGAGGAGCAGTGAGTTTTTCCAAAAGAAACCAGGTGCTTGCGATTCCTTCCGGGGAGCTCACCCCCAGGAGCATACTGTAGCTAAGGTGCCCACTAAATGTGACCTCTAGTCTCGAGGTAAGGTGCACATTTTCCCATTCCCAGAGATAGGGGCGCCCCGGTTTCCAGGAGGTCTTAGTCAGTGGACGGCTTTAGCTTTAGTATGCCTCACAGCGCTCAAGACTCTCACGTGGGCACTTCTTTCCAAGGAAGTACACTGCGTACCCAAAGCCTTCTGAGCACAAGCAAGGGATACACAGCTCTGGGCACATCCCTCCCTATGCAGTTGGAAGGGCCGGGAACTAAGGTGTTCTCTGAGGCGAGCGTTCCACAGCTTTGAAACAGCCCCAGGAACGCGGTTCTTGGCAGGGTTTCGTTCCCTGCGGGTCTGCCACGTTGAGGAAAACTAAGCGGCCCTGAAAGAAACCACCGGGGCTCCAATTCGGTTTGGGGACTCCTGCTCGACGTCTCTCTAAGTGATGCGGAAACTGGACTTTAGGTCCAGCCCGAAGTAATGCAGAGAGTAACCCCGAGCATTGCTAGGCATTGGTAACATCCAAAGTCACCCAGGTAGGCCTGCTGAGGGCAGTTCGGGGTTTGTGCCGTTCACCACATGCAGCACACACTGCATCCAAAAGTTTCATCGCAGAAGGCCGAACTGTGTTCCACGGGTCTCCCTTGGATTGTCAGAGAAGATAGGTGTATGTGCTGGGTGATCCAGTTGGTAATTGAGAAGCCTGGCAGAGGGCAGTCT
The DNA here is from genome assembly GCF_964341445.2 of Mesoplodon mirus. Lineage (NCBI taxonomy): Eukaryota > Metazoa > Chordata > Mammalia > Artiodactyla > Ziphiidae > Mesoplodon > Mesoplodon mirus. The sequence goes on along the minus strand of NC_138979.1, from coordinate 87,718,385 downwards.
TTTCCCCATTTGAAAGGTCGATAGTGGCGGCCTCAAGGCTGACTGAAAGACACTGCCCTTACCCGTCTTCTAGTCACCTCCAGGAGTGCCTCAGTGAAGACAGTGAGTTTTCTCCTACGAATCCAGGTGGTCTCCAGTGCCTTGCTGGGAGCTCATCCCACGCTTGCCCTAGCTAAAGTGTGAAGTCAAAGTGACCCCTAGCCTCAAGGGAAGCGCGAGCGCTTCCTATCAGCCAAGTTGGGTGGGCAGCCACCTCCATGAACCCTGACTCCATAGAGTGCTTTAACTCCTCTGCGGCTTTGCGTAGGCCTAAGAGAGTCGCGTGTGAATTCCTTCTGAGGGAGAGCATGTGCGCTGGGAGTCCCCGTTTTGTTTTCCGAGCCACACAACACAGGACAGACTGCTGGGGTCAGCTCTTGCTACGCAGAGCGAAGGGCAGTGAACTGCTTCTCGCTTGTAGAGCTTGATGTCTACAGCTGTAAGGCAGCCCCGGGACAAAGTTTTGGCCAGTATTACATTCAGCGTGGCTCTCCCTCTGTGGAGGCCCTCCGAACGGCACTGAGAGAATCCCTGAGCCTAAAGTGCATCCTGGCAACCCTTAACCTGTCATCTCACTATTGTGACGCAAGGTACACTGCAGGTGCAGCCTGACAGAAAGTACAGAAAAGCCGGTACGACTCTGAGGCATTTGGACGAGGCAAGGTCCCCTCGGCCTGACTAAGTCATTAAGCGGGTGCTGCTCCTCGTGGCACGCAGAACACCCCCCGTCCAACGAAGTGGGATCCTAGAAAGGCCCAGTGTTGCTGAAAGTCTCCAGGTGTCAGTCAGAGAGTGCTGGCAAATGCGTCGTGGGCTCAAGTTGGCACTGGGAGAATGTGGGAGAAGCCCGACTTTCCCCCTTTGGAAAGCCACTTCGTTGCAGCTTCCAAGCCGCCTGCTACTATTCACTCCACAGATTCCTCTGAGGAGCAGTGAGTTTTTCCAAAAGAAACCAGGTGCTTGCGATTCCTTCCGGGGAGCTCACCCCCAGGAGCATACTGTAGCTAAGGTGCCCACTAAATGTGACCTCTAGTCTCGAGGTAAGGTGCACATTTTCCCATTCCCAGAGATAGGGGCGCCCCGGTTTCCAGGAGGTCTTAGTCAGTGGACGGCTTTAGCTTTAGTATGCCTCACAGCGCTCAAGACTCTCACGTGGGCACTTCTTTCCAAGGAAGTACACTGCGTACCCAAAGCCTTCTGAGCACAAGCAAGGGATACACAGCTCTGGGCACATCCCTCCCTATGCAGTTGGAAGGGCCGGGAACTAAGGTGTTCTCTGAGGCGAGCGTTCCACAGCTTTGAAACAGCCCCAGGAACGCGGTTCTTGGCAGGGTTTCGTTCCCTGCGGGTCTGCCACGTTGAGGAAAACTAAGCGGCCCTGAAAGAAACCACCGGGGCTCCAATTCGGTTTGGGGACTCCTGCTCGACGTCTCTCTAGGTGATGCGGAAACTGGACTTTAGGTCCAGCCCGAAGTAATGCAGAGAGTAACCCCGAGCATTGCTAGGCATTGGGAACATCCGAAGTCACCCAGGTAGGCCTGCTGAGGGCAGTTCGGGGTTTGTGCCGTTCACCACATGCAGCAAACACTGCATCCAAAAGTTTCATCGCAGAAGGCCGAACTGTGTTCCAAGGGTCTCCCTTGGATTGTCAGAGAAGATAGGTGTATGTGCTGGGTGATCCAGTTGGTAATTGAGAAGCCTGGCAGAAGGCAGTCTTTTCCCCATTTGAAAGGTCGATAGTGGCGGCCTCAAGGCTGACTGAAAGACACTGCCCTTACCCGTCTTCTAGTCACCTCCAGGAGTGCCTCAGTGAAGACAGTGAGTTTTCTCCTACGAATCAGGTGGTCTCCAGTGCCTTGCTGGGAGCTCATCCCACGCTTGCCCTAGCTAAAGTGTGAAGTCAAAGTGACCCCTAGCCTCAAGGGAAGCGCGAGCGCTTCCTATCAGCCAAGTTGGGTGGGCAGCCACCTCCATGAACCCTGACTCCATAGAGTGCTTTAACTCCTCTGCGGCTTTGCGTAGGCCTAAGAGAGTCGCGTGTGAATTCCTTCTGAGGGAGAGCATGTGCGCTGGGAGTCCCCGTTTTGTTTTCCGAGCCACACAACACAGGACAGACTGCTGGGGTCAGCTCTTGCTACGCAGAGCGAAGGGCAGTGAACTGCTTCTCGCTTGCAAAGCTTGATGTCTACAGCTGTAAGGCAGCCCCAGGACAAAGTTTTGGCCAGTATTACATTCAGCGTGGCTCTCCCTCTGTGGAGGCCCTCCGAACAGCACTGAGAGAATCCCTGAGCCTAAAGTGCATCCTGGCAACTCTTAACCTGTCATCTCACTATTGTGACGCAAGGTACACTGCAGGTTCAGCCTGACAGAAAGTACAGAAACGCCGGTACGACTCTGAGGCATTTGGACGAGGCAAGGTCCCCTCGGCCTGACTAAGTCATTAAGCGGGTGCTGCTCCTCGTGGCACGCAAAATACCCCCCGTCCAACGAAGTGGGATCCTAGAAAGGCCCAGTGTTGCTGAAAGTCTCCAGGTGTCAGTCAGCGAGTGCTGGCAAATGCGTCGTGGGCTCAAGTTGGCACTGGGAGAATGTGGGAGAAGCCCGACTTTCCCCCTTTGGAAAGCCACTTCGTTGCAGCTTCCAAGCCGCCTGCTACTATTCACTCCACAGATTCCTCTGAGGAGCAGTGAGTTTTTCCAAAAGAAACCAGGTGCTTGCGATTCCTTCCGGGGAGCTCACCCCCAGGAGCATACTGTAGCTAAGGTGCCCACTAAATGTGACCTCTAGTCTCGAGGTAAGATGTACATTTTCCCATTCCCAGAGATAGGGGCGCCCCGGTTTCCAGGAGGTCTTAGTCAGTGGACGGCTTTAGATTTAGTATGCCTCACAGCGCTCAAGACTCTCACGTGGGCACTTCTTTCCAAGGAAGTACACTGCGTACCCAAAGCCTTCTGAGCACAAGCAAGGGATACACAGCTCTGGGCACATCCCTCCCTATGCAGTTGGAAGGGCCGGGAACTAAGGTGTTCTCTGAGGCGAGCGTTCCACAGCTTTGAAACAGCCTCAGGAACGCGGTTCTTGGCAGGGTTTCGTTCCCTGCGGGTCTGCCACGTTGAGGAAAACTAAGCGGCCCTGAAAGAAACCACCGGGGCTCCAATTCGGTTTGGGGACTCCTGCTCGACGTCTCTCTAAGTGATGCGGAAACTGGACTTTAGGTCCAGCCCGAAGTAATGCAGAGAGTAACCCCGAGCATTGCTAGGCATTGGGAACATCCAAAGTCACCCAGGTAGGCCTGCTGAGGGCAGTTCGGGGTTTGTGCCGTTCACCACATGCAGCACACACTGCATCCAAAAGTTTCATCGCAGAAGGCCGAACTGTGTTCCACGGGTCTCCCTTGGATTGTCAGAGAAGATAGGTGTATGTGCTGGGTGATCCAGTTGGTAATTGAGAAGCCTGGCAGAGGGCAGTCTTTTCCCCATTTGAAAGGTCGATAGTGGCGGCCTCAAGGCTGACTGAAAGACACTGCCCTTACCCGTCTTCTAGTCACCTCCAGGAGTGCCTCAGTGAAGACAGTGAGTTTTCTCCTACGAATCCAGGTGGTCTCCAGTGCCTTGCTGGGAGCTCATCCCACGCTTGCCCTAGCTAAAGTGTGAAGTCAAAGTGACCCCTAGCCTCAAGGGAAGCGCGAGCGCTTCCTATCAGCCAAGTTGGGTGGGCAGCCACCTCCATGAACCCTGACTCCATAGAGTGCTTTAACTCCTCTGCGGCTTTGCGTAGGCCTAAGAGAGTCGCGTGTGAATTCCTTCTGAGGGAGAGCATGTGCGCTGGGAGTCCCCGTTTTGTTTTCCGAGCCACACAACACAGGACAGACTGCTGGGGTCAGCTCTTGCTACGCAGAGCGAAGGGCAGTGAACTGCTTCTCGCTTGCAGAGCTTGATGTCTACAGCTGTAAGGCAGCCCCGGGACAAAGTTTTGGCCAGTATTACATTCAGCGTGGCTCTCCCTCTGTGGAGGCCCTCCGAACGGCACTGAGAGAATCCCTGAGCCTAAAGTGCATCCTGGCAACCCTTAACCTGTCATCTCACTATTGTGACGCAAGGTACACTGCAGGTGCAGCCTGACAGAAAGTACAGAAAAGCCGGTACGACTCTGAGGCATTTGGACGAGGCAAGGTCCCCTCGGCCTGACTAAGTCATTAAGCGGGTGCTGCTCCTCGTGGCACGCAGAACACCCCCCGTCCAACGAAGTGGGATCCTAGAAAGGCCCAGTGTTGCTGAAAGTCTCCAGGTGTCAGTCAGCGAGTGCTGGCAAATGCGTCGTGGGCTCAAGTTGGCACTGGGAGAATGTGGGAGAAGCCCGACTTTCCCCCTTTGGAAAGCCACTTCGTTGCAGCTTCCAAGCCGCCTGCTACTATTCACTCCACAGATTCCTCTGAGGAGCAGTGAGTTTTTCCAAAAGAAACCAGGTGCTTGCGATTCCTTCCGGGGAGCTCACCCCCAGGAGCATACTGTAGCTAAGGTGCCCACTAAATGTGACCTCTAGTCTCGAGGTAAGGTGCACATTTTCCCATTCCCAGAGATAGGGGCGCCCCGGTTTCCAGGAGGTCTTAGTCAGTGGACGGCTTTAGCTTTAGTATGCCTCACAGCGCTCAAGACTCTCACGTGGGCACTTCTTTCCAAGGAAGTACACTGCGTACCCAAAGCCTTCTGAGCACAAGCAAGGGATACACAGCTCTGGGCACATCCCTCCCTATGCAGTTGGAAGGGCCGGGAACTAAGGTGTTCTCTGAGGCGAGCGTTCCACAGCTTTGAAACAGCCTCAGGAACGCGGTTCTTGGCAGGGTTTCGTTCCCTGCGGGTCTGCCACGTTGAGGAAAACTAAGCGGCCCTGAAAGAAACCACCGGGGCTCCAATTCGGTTTGGGGACTCCTGCTCGACGTCTCTCTAAGTGATGCGGAAACTGGACTTTAGGTCCAGCCCGAAGTAATGCAGAGAGTAACCCCGAGCATTGCTAGGCATTGGGAACATCCAAAGTCACCCAGGTAGGCCTGCTGAGGGCAGTTCGGGGTTTGTGCCGTTCACCACATGCAGCACACACTGCATCCAAAAGTTTCATCGCAGAAGGCCGAACTGTGTTCCACGGGTCTCCCTTGGATTGTCAGAGAAGATAGGTGTATGTGCTGGGTGATCCAGTTGGTAATTGAGAAGCCTGGCAGAGGGCAGTCTTTTCCCCATTTGAAAGGTCGATAGTGGCGGCCTCAAGGCTGACTGAAAGACACTGCCCTTACCCGTCTTCTAGTCACCTCCAGGAGTGCCTCAGTGAAGACAGTGAGTTTTCTCCTACGAATCCAGGTGGTCTCCAGTGCCTTGATGGGAGCTCATCCCACGCTTGCCCTAGCTAAAGTGTGAAGTCAAAGTGACCCCTAGCCTCAAGGGAAGCGCGAGCGCTTCCTATCAGCCAAGTTGGGTGGGCAGCCACCTCCATGAACCCTGACTCCATAGAGTGCTTTAACTCCTCTGCGGCTTTGCGTAGGCCTAAGAGAGTCGCGTGTGAATTCCTTCTGAGGGAGAGCATGTGCGCTGGGAGTCCCCGTTTTGTTTTCCGAGCCACACAACACAGGACAGACTGCTGGGGTCAGCTTTTGCTACGCAGAGCGAAGGGCAGTGAACTGCTTCTCGCTTGCAGAGCTTGATGTCTACAGCTGTAAGGCAGCCCCGGGACAAAGTTTTGGCCAGTATTACATTCAGCGTGGCTCTCCCTCTGTGGAGGCCCTCCGAACGGCACTGAGAGAATCCCTGAGCCTAAAGTGCATCCTGGCAACCCTTAACCTGTCATCTCACTATTGTGACGCAAGGTACACTGCAGGTGCAGCCTGACAGAAAGTACAGAAAAGCCGGTACGACTCTGAGGCATTTGGACGAGGCAAGGTCCCCTCGGCCTGACTAAGTCATTAAGCGGGTGCTGCTCCTCGTGGCACGCAGAACACCCCCCGTCCAACGAAGTGGGATCCTAGAAAGGCCCAGTGTTGCTGAAAGTCTCCAGGTGTCAGTCAGGGAGTGCTGGCAAATGCGTCGTGGGCTCAAGTTGGCACTGGGAGAATGTGGGAGAAGCCCGACTTTCCCCCTATGGAAAGCCACTTCGTTGCAGCTTCCAAGCCGCCTGCTACTATTCACTCCACAGATTCCTCTGAGGAGCAGTGAGTTTTTCCAAAAGAAACCAGGTGCTTGCGATTCCTTCCGGGGAGCTCACCCCCAGGAGCATACTGTAGCTAAGGTGCCCACTAAATGTGACCTCTAGTCTCGAGGTAAGGTGCACATTTTCCCATTCCCAGAGATAGGGGCGCCCCGGTTTCCAGGAGGTCTTAGTCAGTGGACGGCTTTAGCTTTAGTATGCCTCACAGCGCTCAAGACTCTCACGTGGGCACTTCTTTCCAAGGAAGTACACTGCGTACCCAAAGCCTTCTGAGCACAAGCAAGGGATACACAGCTCTGGGCACATCCCTCCCTATGCAGTTGGAAGGGCCGGGAACTAAGGTGTTCTCTGAGGCGAGCGTTCCACAGCTTTGAAACAGCCCCAGGAACGCGGTTCTTGGCAGGGTTTCGTTCCCTGCGGGTCTGCCACGTTGAGGAAAACTAAGCGGCCCTGAAAGAAACCACCGGGGCTCCAATTCGGTTTGGGGACTCCTGCTCGACGTCTCTCTAGGTGATGCGGAAACTGGACTTTAGGTCCAGCCCGAAGTAATGCAGAGAGTAACCCCGAGCATTGCTAGGCATTGGGAACATCCGAAGTCACCCAGGTAGGCCTGCTGAGGGCAGTTCGGGGTTTGTGCCGTTCACCACATGCAGCAAACACTGCATCCAAAAGTTTCATCGCAGAAGGCCGAACTGTGTTCCAAGGGTCTCCCTTGGATTGTCAGAGAAGATAGGTGTATGTGCTGGGTGATCCAGTTGGTAATTGAGAAGCCTGGCAGAAGGCAGTCTTTTCCCCATTTGAAAGGTCGATAGTGGCGGCCTCAAGGCTGACTGAAAGACACTGCCCTTACCCGTCTTCTAGTCACCTCCAGGAGTGCCTCAGTGAAGACAGTGAGTTTTCTCCTACGAATCAGGTGGTCTCCAGTGCCTTGCTGGGAGCTCATCCCACGCTTGCCCTAGCTAAAGTGTGAAGTCAAAGTGACCCCTAGCCTCAAGGGAAGCGCGAGCGCTTCCTATCAGCCAAGTTGGGTGGGCAGCCACCTCCATGAACCCTGACTCCATAGAGTGATTTAACTCCTCTGCGGCTTTGCGTAGGCCTAAGAGAGTCGCGTGTGAATTCCTTCTGAGGGAGAGCATGTGTGCTGGGAGTCCCCGTTTTGTTTTCCGAGCCACACAACACAGGACAGACTGCTGGGGTCAGCTCTTGCTACGCAGAGCGAAGGGCAGTGAACTGCTTCTCGCTTGCAGAGCTTGATGTCTACAGCTGTAAGGCAGCCCCGGGACAAAGTTTTGGCCAGTATTACATTCAGCGTGGCTCTCCCTCTGTGGAGGCCCTCCGAACGGCACTGAGAGAATCCCTGAGCCTAAAGTGCATCCTGGCAACCCTTAACCTGTCATCTCACTATTGTGACGCAAGGTACACTGCAGGTGCAGCCTGACAGAAAGTACAGAAACGCCGGTACGACTCTGAGGCATTTGGACGAGGCAAGGTCCCCTCGGCCTGACTAAGTCATTAAGCGGGTGCTGCTCCTCGTGGCACGCAAAACACCCCCCGTCCAACGAAGTGGGATCCTAGAAAGGCCCAGTGTTGCTGAAAGTCTCCAGGTGTCAGTCAGCGAGTGCTGGCAAATGCGTCGTGGGCTCAAGTTGGCACTGGGAGAATGTGGGAGAAGCCCGACTTTCCCCCTTTGGAAAGCCACTTCGTTGCAGCTTCCAAGCCGCCTGCTACTATTCACTCCACAGATTCCTCTGAGGAGCAGTGAGTTTTTCCAAAAGAAACCAGGTGCTTGCGATTCCTTCCGGGGAGCTCACCCCCAGGAGCATACTGTAGCTAAGGTGCCCACTAAATGTGACCTCTAGTCTCGAGGTAAGGTGTACAATTTCCCATTCCCAGAGATAGGGGCGCCCCGGTTTCCAGGAGGTCTTAGTCAGTGGACGGCTTTAGCTTTAGTATGCCTCACAGCGCTCAAGACTCTCACGTGGGCACTTCTTTCCAAGGAAGTACACTGCGTACCCAAAGCCTTCTGAGCACAAGCAAGGGATACACAGCTCTGGGCACATCCCTCCCTATGCAGTTGGAAGGGCCGGGAACTAAGGTGTTCTCTGAGGCGAGCGTTCCACAGCTTTGAAACAGCCTCAGGAACGCGGTTCTTGGCAGGGTTTCGTTCCCTGCGGGTCTGCCACGTTGAGGAAAACTAAGCGGCCCTGAAAGAAACCACCGGGGCTCCAATTCGGTTTGGGGACTCCTGCTCGACGTCTCTCTAAGTGATGCGGAAACTGGACTTTAGGTCCAGCCCGAAGTAATGCAGAGAGTAACCCCGAGCATTGCTAGGCATTGGGAACATCCAAAGTCACCCAGGTAGGCCTGCTGAGGGCAGTTCGGGGTTTGTGCCGTTCACCACATGCAGCACACACTGCATCCAAAAGTTTCATCGCAGAAGGCCGAACTGTGTTCCACGGGTCTCCCTTGGATTGTCAGAGAAGATAGGTGTATGTGCTGGGTGATCCAGTTGGTAATTGAGAAGCCTGGCAGAGGGCAGTCTTTTCCCCATTTGAAAGGTCGATAGTGGCGGCCTCAAGGCTGACTGAAAGACACTGCCCTTACCCGTCTTCTAGTCACCTCCAGGAGTGCCTCAGTGAAGACAGTGAGTTTTCTCCTACGAATCCAGGTGGTCTCCAGTGCCTTGCTGGGAGCTCATCCCACGCTTGCCCTAGCTAAAGTGTGAAGTCAAAGTGACCCCTAGCCTCAAGGGAAGCGCGAGCGCTTCCTATCAGCCAAGTTGGGTGGGCAGCCACCTCCATGAACCCTGACTCCATAGAGTGCTTTAACTCCTCTGCGGCTTTGCGTAGGCCTAAGAGAGTCGCGTGTGAATTCCTTCTGAGGGAGAGCATGTGCGCTGGGAGTCCCCGTTTTGTTTTCCGAGCCACACAACACAGGACAGACTGCTGGGGTCAGCTCTTGCTACGCAGAGCGAAGGGCAGTGAACTGCTTCTCGCTTGCAGAGCTTGATGTCTACAGCTGTAAGGCAGCCCCGGGACAAAGTTTTGGCCAGTATTACATTCAGCGTGGCTCTCCCTCTGTGGAGGCCCTCCGAACGGCACTGAGAGAATCCCTGAGCCTAAAGTGCATCCTGGCAACCCTTAACCTGTCATCTCACTGTTGTGACGCAAGGTACACTGCAGGTGCAGCCTGACAGAAAGTACAGAAAAGCCGGTACGACTCTGAGGCATTTGGACGAGGCAAGGTCCCCTCGGCCTGACTAAGTCATTAAGCGGGTGCTGCTCCTCGTGGCACGCAGAACACCCCCCGTCCAACGAAGTGGGATCCTAGAAAGGCCCAGTGTTGCTGAAAGTCTCCAGGTGTCAGTCAGCGAGTGCTGGCAAATGCGTCGTGGGCTCAAGTTGGCACTGGGAGAATGTGGGAGAAGCCCGACTTTCCCCCTTTGGAAAGCCACTTCGTTGCAGCTTCCAAGCCGCCTGCTACTATTCACTCCACAGATTCCTCTGAGGAGCAGTGAGTTTTTCCAAAAGAAACCAGGTGCTTGCGATTCCTTCCGGGGAGCTCACCCCCAGGAGCATACTGTAGCTAAGGTGCCCACTAAATGTGACCTCTAGTCTCGAGGTAAGGTGCACATTTTCCCATTCCCAGAGATAGGGGCGCCCCGGTTTCCAGGAGGTCTTAGTCAGTGGACGGCTTTAGCTTTAGTATGCCTCACAGCGCTCAAGACTCTCACGTGGGCACTTCTTTCCAAGGAAGTACACTGCGTACCCAAAGCCTTCTGAGCACAAGCAAGGGATACACAGCTCTGGGCACATCCCTCCCTATGCAGTTGGAAGGGCCGGGAACTAAGGTGTTCTCTGAGGCGAGCGTTCCACAGCTTTGAAACAGCCCCAGGAACGCGGTTCTTGGCAGGGTTTCGTTCCCTGCGGGTCTGCCACGTTGAGGAAAACTAAGCGGCCCTGAAAGAAACCACCGGGGCTCCAATTCGGTTTGGGGACTCCTGCTCGACGTCTCTCTAGGTGATGCGGAAACTGGACTTTTGGTCCCGCCCGAAGTAATGCAGAGAGTAACCCCGAGCATTGCTAGGCATTGGGAACATCCAAAGTCACCCAGGTAGGCCTGCTGAGGGCAGTTCGGGGTTTGTGCCGTTCACCACATGCAGCACACACTGCATCCAAAAGTTTCATCGCAGAAGGCCGAACTGTGTTCCACGGGTCTCCCTTGGATTGTCAGAGAAGATAGGTGTATGTGCTGGGTGATCCAGTTGGTAATTGAGAAGCCTGGCAGAGGGCAGTCTTTTCCCCATTTGAAAGGTCGATAGTGGCGGCCTCAAGGCTGACTGAAAGACACTGCCCTTACCCGTCTTCTAGTCACCTCCAGGAGTGCCTCAGTGAAGACAGTGAGTTTTCTCCTACGAATCCAGGTGGTCTCCAGTGCCTTGCTGGGAGCTCATCCCACGCTTGCCCTAGCTAAAGTGTGAAGTCAAAGTGACCCCTAGCCTCAAGGGAAGCGCGAGCGCTTCCTATCAGCCAAGTTGGGTGGGCAGCCACCTGCATGAACCCTGACTCCATAGAGTGCTTTAACTCCTCTGCGGCTTTGCGTAGGCCTAAGAGAGTCGCGTGTGAATTCCTTCTGAGGGAGAGCATGTGCGCTGGGAGTCCCCGTTTTGTTTTCCGAGCCACACAACACAGGACAGACTGCTGGGGTCAGCTCTTGCTACGCAGAGCGAAGGGCAGTGAACTGCTTCTCGCTTGCAGAGCTTGATGTCTACAGCTGTAAGGCAGCCCCGGGACAAAGTTTTGGCCAGTATTACATTCAGCGTGGCTCTCCCTCTGTGGAGGCCCTCCGAACGGCACTGAGAGAATCCCTGAGCCTAAAGTGCATCCTGGCAACCCTTAACCTGTCATCTCACTATTGTGACGCAAGGTACACTGCAGGTGCAGCCTGACAGAAAGTACAGAAAAGCCGGTACGACTCTGAGGCATTTGGACGAGGCAAGGTCCCCTCGGCCTGACTAAGTCATTAAGCGGGTGCTGCTCCTCGTGGCACGCAGAACACCCCCCGTCCAACGAAGTGGGATCCTAGAAAGGCCCAGTGTTGCTGAAAGTCTCCAGGTGTCAGTCAGAGAGTGCTGGCAAATGCGTCGTGGGCTCAAGTTGGCACTGGGAGAATGTGGGAGAAGCCCGACTTTCCCCCTTTGGAAAGCCACTTCATTGCAGCTTCCAAGCCGCCTGCTACTATTCACTCCACAGATTCCTCTGAGGAGCAGTGAGTTTTTCCAAAAGAAACCAGGTGCTTGCGATTCCTTCCGGGGAGCTCACCCCCAGGAGCATACTGTAGCTAAGGTGCCCACTAAATGTGACCTCTAGTCTCGAGGTAAGGTGCACATTTTCCCATTCCCAGAGATAGGGGCGCCCCGGTTTCCAGGAGGTCTTAGTCAGTGGACGGCTTTAGCTTTAGTATGCCTCACAGCGCTCAAGACTCTCACGTGGGCACTTCTTTCCAAGGAAGTACACTGCGTACCCAAAGCCTTCTGAGCACAAGCAAGGGATACACAGCTCTGGGCACATCCCTCCCTATGCAGTTGGAAGGGCCGGGAACTAAGGTGTTCTCTGAGGCGAGCGTTCCACAGCTTTGAAACAGCCCCAGGAACGCGGTTCTTGGCAGGGTTTCGTTCCCTGCGGGTCTGCCACGTTGAGGAAAACTAAGCGGCCCTGAAAGAAACCACCGGGGCTCCAATTCGGTTTGGGGACTCCTGCTCGACGTCTCTCTAGGTGATGCGGAAACTGGACTTTAGGTCCAGCCCGAAGTAATGCAGAGAGTAACCCCGAGCATTGCTAGGCATTGGGAACATCCAAAGTCACCCAGGTAGGCCTGCTGAGGGCAGTTCGGGGTTTGTGCCATTCACCACATGCAGCACACACTGCATCCAAAAGTTTCATCGCAGAAGGCCGAACTGTGTTCCACGGGTCTCCCTTGGATTGTCAGAGAAGATAGGTGTATGTGCTGGGTGATCCAGTTGGTAATTGAGAAGCCTGGCAGAAGGCAGTCTTTTCCCCATTTGAAAGGTCGATAGTGGCGGCCTCAAGGCTGACTGAAAGACACTGCCCTTACCCGTCTTCTAGTCACCTCCAGGAGTGCCTCAGTGAAGACAGTGAGTTTTCTCCTACGAATCAGGTGGTCTCCAGTGCCTTGCTGGGAGCTCATCCCACGCTTGCCCTAGCTAAAGTGTGAAGTCAAAGTGACCCCTAGCCTCAAGGGAAGCGCGAGCGCTTCCTATCAGCCAAGTTGGGTGGGCAGCCACCTCCATGAACCCTGACTCCATAGAGTGCTTTAACTCCTCTGCGGCTTTGCGTAGGCCTAAGAGAGTCGCGTGTGAATTCCTTCTGAGGGAGAGCATGTGCGCTGGGAGTCCCCGTTTTGTTTTCCGAGCCACACAACACAGGACAGACTGCTGGGGTCAGCTCTTGCTACGCAGAGCGAAGGGCAGTGAACTGCTTCTCGCTTGCAGAGCTTGATGTCTACAGCTGTAAGGCAGCCCCGGGACAAAGTTTTGGCCAGTATTACATTCAGCGTGGCTCTCCCTCTGTGGAGGCCCTCCGAACGGCACTGAGAGAATCCCTGAGCCTAAAGTGCATCCTGGCAACTCTTAACCTGTCATCTCACTATTGTGACGCAAGGTACACTGCAGGTGCAGCCTGACAGAAAGTACAGAAAAGCCGGTACGACTCTGAGGCATTTGGACGAGGCAAGGTCCCCTCGGCCTGACTAAGTCATTAAGCGGGTGCTGCTCCTCGTGGCACGCAGAACACCCCCCGTCCAACGAAGTGGGATCCTAGAAAGGCCCAGTGTTGCTGAAAGTCTCCAGGTGTCAGTCAGCGAGTGCTGGCAAATGCGTCGTGGGCTCAAGTTGGCACTGGGAGAATGTGGGAGAAGCCCGACTTTCCCCCTTTGGAAAGCCACTTCGTTGCAGCTTCCAAGCCGCCTGCTACTATTCACTCCACAGATTCCTCTGAGGAGCAGTGAGTTTTTCCAAAAGAAACCAGGTGCTTGCGATTCCTTCCGGGGAGCTCACCCCCAGGAGCATACTGTAGCTAAGGTGCCCACTAAATGTGACCTCTAGTCTCGAGGTAAGGTGCACATTTTCCCATTCCCAGAGATAGGGGCGCCCCGGTTTCCAGGAGGTCTTAGTCAGTGGACGGCTTTAGCTTTAGTATGCCTCACAGCGCTCAAGACTCTCACGTGGGCACTTCTTTCCAAGGAAGTACACTGCGTACCCAAAGTCTTCTGAGCACAAGCAAGGGATACACAGCTCTGGGCACATCCCTCCCTATGCAGTTGGAAGGGCCGGGAACTAAGGTGTTCTCTGAGGCGAGCATTCCACAGCTTTGAAACAGCCTCAGGAACGCGGTTCTTGGCAGGGTTTCGTTCCCTGCGGGTCTGCCACGTTGAGGAAAACTAAGCGGCCCTGAAAGAAACCACCGGGGCTCCAATTCGGTTTGGGGACTCCTGCTCGACGTCTCTCTAAGTGATGCGGAAACTGGACTTTAGGTCCAGCCCGAAGTAATGCAGAGAGTAACCCCGAGCATTGCTAGGCATTGGGAACATCCAAAGTCACCCAGGTAGGCCTGCTGAGGGCAGTTCGGGGTTTGTGCCGTTCACCACATGCAGCACACACTGCATCCAAAAGTTTCATCGCAGAAGGCCGAACTGTGTTCCACGGGTCTCCCTTGGATTGTCAGAGAAGATAGGTGTATGTGCTGGGTGATCCAGTTGGTAATTGAGAAGCCTGGCAGAGGGCAGTCTTTTCCCCATTTGAAAGGTCGATAGTGGCGGCCTCAAGGCTGACTGAAAGACACTGCCCTTACCCGTCTTCTAGTCACCTCCAGGAGTGCCTCAGTGAAGACAGTGAGTTTTCTCCTACGAATCCAGGTGGTCTCCAGTGCCTTGCTGGGAGCTCATCCCACGCTTGCCCTAGCTAAAGTGTGAAGTCAAAGTGACCCCTAGCCTCAAGGGAAGCGCGAGCGCTTCCTATCAGCCAAGTTGGGTGGGCAGCCACCTGCATGAACCCTGACTCCATAGAGTGCTTTAACTCCTCTGCGGCTTTGCGTAGGCCTAAGAGAGTCGCGTGTGAATTCCTTCTGAGGGAGAGCATGTGCGCTGGGAGTCCCCGTTTTGTTTTCCGAGCCACACAACACAGGACAGACTGCTGGGGTCAGCTCTTGCTACGCAGAGCGAAGGGCAGTGAACTGCTTCTCGCTTGCAGAGCTTGATGTCTACAGCTGTAAGGCAGCCCCGGGACAAAGTTTTGGCCAGTATTACATTCAGCGTGGCTCTCCCTCTGTGGAGGCCCTCCGAACGGCACTGAGAGAATCCCTGAGCCTAAAGTGCATCCTGGCAACCCTTAACCTGTCATCTCACTATTGTGACGCAAGGTACACTGCAGGTGCAGCCTGACAGAAAGTACAGAAAAGCCGGTACGACTCTGAGGCATTTGGACGAGGCAAGGTCCCCTCGGCATGACTAAGTCATTAAGCGGGTGCTGCTCCTCGTGGCACGCAGAACACCCCCCGTCCAACGAAGTGGGATCCTAGAAAGGCCCAGTGTTGCTGAAAGTCTCCAGGTGTCAGTCAGCGAGTGCTGGCAAATGCGTCGTGGGCTCAAGTTGGCACTGGGAGAATGTGGGAGAAGCCCGACTTTCCCCCTTTGGAAAGCCACTTCGTTGCAGCTTCCAAGCCGCCTGCTACTATTCACTCCACAGATTCCTCTGAGGAGCAGTGAGTTTTTCCAAAAGAAACCAGGTGCTTGCGATTCCTTCCGGGGAGCTCACCCCCAGGAGCATACTGTAGCTAAGGTGCCCAGTAAATGTGACCTCTAGTCTCGAGGTAAGGTGCACATTTTCCCATTCCCAGAGATAGGGGCGCCCCGGTTTCCAGGAGGTCTTAGTCAGTGGACGGCTTTAGCTTTAGTATGCCTCACAGCGCTCAAGACTCTCACGTGGGCACTTCTTTCCAAGGAATTACACTGCGTACCCAAAGCCTTCTGAGCACAAGCAAGGGATACACAGCTCTGGGCACATCCCTCCCTATGCAGTTGGAAGGGCCGGGAACTAAGGTGTTCTCTGAGGCGAGCGTTCCACAGCTTTGAAACAGCCCCAGGAACGCGGTTCTTGGCAGGGTTTCGTTCCCTGCGGGTCTGCCACGTTGAGGAAAACTAAGCGGCCCTGAAAGAAACCACCGGGGCTCCAATTCGGTTTGGGGACTCCTGCTCGACGTCTCTCTAGGTGATGCGGAAACTGGACTTTAGGTCCAGCCCGAAGTAATGCAGAGAGTAACCCCGAGCATTGCTAGGCATTGGGAACATCCGAAGTCACCCAGGTAGGCCTGCTGAGGGCAGTTCGGGGTTTGTGCCGTTCACCACATGCAGCACACACTGCATCCAAAAGTTTCATCGCAGAAGGCCGAACTGTGTTCCAAGGGTCTCCCTTGGATTGTCAGAGAAGATAGGTGTATGTGCTGGGTGATCCAGTTGGTAATTGAGAAGCCTGGCAGAGGGCAGTCTTTTCCCCATTTGAAAGGTCGATAGTGGCGGCCTCAAGGCTGACTGAAAGACACTGCCCTTACCCGTCTTCTAGTCACCTCCAGGAGTGCCTCAGTGAAGACAGTGAGTTTTCTCCTACGAATCCAGGTGGTCTCCAGTGCCTTGCTGGGAGCTCATCCCACGCTTGCCCTAGCTAAAGTGTGAAGTCAAAGTGACCCCTAGCCTCAAGGGAAGCGCGAGCGCTTCCTATCAGCCAAGTTGGGTGGGCAGCCACCTCCATGAACCCTGACTCCATAGAGTGCTTTAACTCCTCTGCGGCTTTGCGTAGGCCTAAGAGAGTCGCGTGTGAATTCCTTCTGAGGGAGAGCATGTGCGCTGGGAGTCCCCGTTTTGTTTTCCGAGCCACACAACACAGGACAGACTGCTGGGGTCAACTCTTGCTACGCAGAGCGAAGGGCAGTGAACTGCTTCTCGCTTGCAGAGCTTGATGTCTACAGCTGTAAGGCAGCCCCGGGACAAAGTTTTGGCCAGTATTACATTCAGCGTGGCTCTCCCTCTGTGGAGGCCCTCCGAACGGCACTGAGAGAATCCCTGAGCCTAAAGTGCATCCTGGCAACCCTTAACCTGTCATCTCACTATTGTGACGCAAGGTACACTGCAGGTGCAGCCTGACAGAAAGTACAGAAAAGCCGGTACGACTCTGAGGCATTTGGACGAGGCAAGGTCCCCTCGGCCTGACTAAGTCATTAAGCGGGTGCTGCTCCTCGTGGCACGCAGAACACCCCCCGTCCAACGAAGTGGGATCCTAGAAAGGCCCAGTGTTGCTGAAAGTCTCCAGGTGTCAGTCAGAGAGTGCTGGCAAATGCGTCGTGGGCTCAAGTTGGCACTGGGAGAATGTGGGAGAAGCCCGACTTTCCCCCTTTGGAAAGCCACTTCATTGCAGCTTCCAAGCCGCCTGCTACTATTCACTCCACAGATTCCTCTGAGGAGCAGTGAGTTTTTCCAAAAGAAACCAGGTGCTTGCGATTCCTTCCGGGGAGCTCACCCCCAGGAGCATACTGTAGCTAAGGTGCCCACTAAATGTGACCTCTAGTCTCGAGGTAAGGTGCACATTTTCCCATTCCCAGAGATAGGGGCGCCCCGGTTTCCAGGAGGTCTTAGTCAGTGGACGGCTTTAGCTTTAGTATGCCTCACAGCGCTCAAGACTCTCACGTGGGCACTTCTTTCCAAGGAAGTACACTGCGTACCCAAAGCCTTCTGAGCACAAGCAAGGGATACACAGCTCTGGGCACATCCCTCCCTATGCAGTTGGAAGGGCCGGGAACTAAGGTGTTCTCTGAGGCGAGCGTTCCACAGCTTTGAAACAGCCCCAGGAACGCGGTTCTTGGCAGGGTTTCGTTCCCTGCGGGTCTGCCACGTTGAGGAAAACTAAGCGGCCCTGAAAGAAACCACCGGGGCTCCAATTCGGTTTGGGGACTCCTGCTCGACGTCTCTCTAGGTGATGCGGAAACTGGACTTTAGGTCCAGCCCGAAGTAATGCAGAGAGTAACCCCGAGCATTGCTAGGCATTGGGAACATCCAAAGTCACCCAGGTAGGCCTGCTGAGGGCAGTTCGGGGTTTGTGCCATTCACCACATGCAGCACACACTGCATCCAAAAGTTTCATCGCAGAAGGCCGAACTGTGTTCCACGGGTCTCCCTTGGATTGTCAGAGAAGATAGGTGTATGTGCTGGGTGATCCAGTTGGTAATTGAGAAGCCTGGCAGAAGGCAGTCTTTTCCCCATTTGAAAGGTCGATAGTGGCGGCCTCAAGGCTGACTGAAAGACACTGCCCTTACCCGTCTTCTAGTCACCTCCAGGAGTGCCTCAGTGAAGACAGTGAGTTTTCTCCTACGAATCAGGTGGTCTCCAGTGCCTTGCTGGGAGCTCATCCCACGCTTGCCCTAGCTAAAGTGTGAAGTCAAAGTGACCCCTAGCCTCAAGGGAAGCGCGAGCGCTTCCTATCAGCCAAGTTGGGTGGGCAGCCACCTCCATGAACCCTGACTCCATAGAGTGCTTTAACTCCTCTGCGGCTTTGCGTAGGCCTAAGAGAGTCGCGTGTGAATTCCTTCTGAGGGAGAGCATGTGCGCTGGGAGTCCCCGTTTTGTTTTCCGAGCCACACAACACAGGACAGACTGCTGGGGTCAGCTCTTGCTACGCAGAGCGAAGGGCAGTGAACTGCTTCTCGCTTGCAGAGCTTGATGTCTACAGCTGTAAGGCAGCCCCGGGACAAAGTTTTGGCCAGTATTACATTCAGCGTGGCTCTCCCTCTGTGGAGGCCCTCCGAACGGCACTGAGAGAATCCCTGAGCCTAAAGTGCATCCTGGCAACTCTTAACCTGTCATCTCACTATTGTGACGCAAGGTACACTGCAGGTGCAGCCTGACAGAAAGTACAGAAAAGCCGGTACGACTCTGAGGCATTTGGACGAGGCAAGGTCCCCTCGGCCTGACTAAGTCATTAAGCGGGTGCTGCTCCTCGTGGCACGCAGAACACCCCCCGTCCAACGAAGTGGGATCCTAGAAAGGCCCAGTGTTGCTGAAAGTCTCCAGGTGTCAGTCAGCGAGTGCTGGCAAATGCGTCGTGGGCTCAAGTTGGCACTGGGAGAATGTGGGAGAAGCCCGACTTTCCCCCTTTGGAAAGCCACTTCGTTGCAGCTTCCAAGCCGCCTGCTACTATTCACTCCACAGATTCCTCTGAGGAGCAGTGAGTTTTTCCAAAAGAAACCAGGTGCTTGCGATTCCTTCCGGGGAGCTCACCCCCAGGAGCATACTGTAGCTAAGGTGCCCACTAAATGTGACCTCTAGTCTCGAGGTAAGGTGCACATTTTCCCATTCCCAGAGATAGGGGCGCCCCGGTTTCCAGGAGGTCTTAGTCAGTGGACGGCTTTAGCTTTAGTATGCCTCACAGCGCTCAAGACTCTCACGTGGGCACTTCTTTCCAAGGAAGTACACTGCGTACCCAAAGTCTTCTGAGCACAAGCAAGGGATACACAGCTCTGGGCACATCCCTCCCTATGCAGTTGGAAGGGCCGGGAACTAAGGTGTTCTCTGAGGCGAGCATTCCACAGCTTTGAAACAGCCTCAGGAACGCGGTTCTTGGCAGGGTTTCGTTCCCTGCGGGTCTGCCACGTTGAGGAAAACTAAGCGGCCCTGAAAGAAACCACCGGGGCTCCAATTCGGTTTGGGGACTCCTGCTCGACGTCTCTCTAAGTGATGCGGAAACTGGACTTTAGGTCCAGCCCGAAGTAATGCAGAGAGTAACCCCGAGCATTGCTAGGCATTGGGAACATCCAAAGTCACCCAGGTAGGCCTGCTGAGGGCAGTTCGGGGTTTGTGCCGTTCACCACATGCAGCACACACTGCATCCAAAAGTTTCATCGCAGAAGGCCGAACTGTGTTCCACGGGTCTCCCTTGGATTGTCAGAGAAGATAGGTGTATGTGCTGGGTGATCCAGTTGGTAATTGAGAAGCCTGGCAGAGGGCAGTCTTTTCCCCATTTGAAAGGTCGATAGTGGCGGCCTCAAGGCTGACTGAAAGACACTGCCCTTACCCGTCTTCTAGTCACCTCCAGGAGTGCCTCAGTGAAGACAGTGAGTTTTCTCCTACGAATCCAGGTGGTCTCCAGTGCCTTGCTGGGAGCTCATCCCACGCTTGCCCTAGCTAAAGTGTGAAGTCAAAGTGACCCCTAGCCTCAAGGGAAGCGCGAGCGCTTCCTATCAGCCAAGTTGGGTGGGCAGCCACCTGCATGAACCCTGACTCCATAGAGTGCTTTAACTCCTCTGCGGCTTTGCGTAGGCCTAAGAGAGTCGCGTGTGAATTCCTTCTGAGGGAGAGCATGTGCGCTGGGAGTCCCCGTTTTGTTTTCCGAGCCACACAACACAGGACAGACTGCTGGGGTCAGCTCTTGCTACGCAGAGCGAAGGGCAGTGAACTGCTTCTCGCTTGCAGAGCTTGATGTCTACAGCTGTAAGGCAGCCCCGGGACAAAGTTTTGGCCAGTATTACATTCAGCGTGGCTCTCCCTCTGTGGAGGCCCTCCGAACGGCACTGAGAGAATCCCTGAGCCTAAAGTGCATCCTGGCAACCCTTAACCTGTCATCTCACTATTGTGACGCAAGGTACACTGCAGGTGCAGCCTGACAGAAAGTACAGAAAAGCCGGTACGACTCTGAGGCATTTGGACGAGGCAAGGTCCCCTCGGCATGACTAAGTCATTAAGCGGGTGCTGCTCCTCGTGGCACGCAGAACACCCCCCGTCCAACGAAGTGGGATCCTAGAAAGGCCCAGTGTTGCTGAAAGTCTCCAGGTGTCAGTCAGCGAGTGCTGGCAAATGCGTCGTGGGCTCAAGTTGGCACTGGGAGAATGTGGGAGAAGCCCGACTTTCCCCCTTTGGAAAGCCACTTCGTTGCAGCTTCCAAGCCGCCTGCTACTATTCACTCCACAGATTCCTCTGAGGAGCAGTGAGTTTTTCCAAAAGAAACCAGGTGCTTGCGATTCCTTCCGGGGAGCTCACCCCCAGGAGCATACTGTAGCTAAGGTGCCCAGTAAATGTGACCTCTAGTCTCGAGGTAAGGTGCACATTTTCCCATTCCCAGAGATAGGGGCGCCCCGGTTTCCAGGAGGTCTTAGTCAGTGGACGGCTTTAGCTTTAGTATGCCTCACAGCGCTCAAGACTCTCACGTGGGCACTTCTTTCCAAGGAATTACACTGCGTACCCAAAGCCTTCTGAGCACAAGCAAGGGATACACAGCTCTGGGCACATCCCTCCCTATGCAGTTGGAAGGGCCGGGAACTAAGGTGTTCTCTGAGGCGAGCGTTCCACAGCTTTGAAACAGCCCCAGGAACGCGGTTCTTGGCAGGGTTTCGTTCCCTGCGGGTCTGCCACGTTGAGGAAAACTAAGCGGCCCTGAAAGAAACCACCGGGGCTCCAATTCGGTTTGGGGACTCCTGCTCGACGTCTCTCTAGGTGATGCGGAAACTGGACTTTAGGTCCAGCCCGAAGTAATGCAGAGAGTAACCCCGAGCATTGCTAGGCATTGGGAACATCCGAAGTCACCCAGGTAGGCCTGCTGAGGGCAGTTCGGGGTTTGTGCCGTTCACCACATGCAGCACACACTGCATCCAAAAGTTTCATCGCAGAAGGCCGAACTGTGTTCCAAGGGTCTCCCTTGGATTGTCAGAGAAGATAGGTGTATGTGCTGGGTGATCCAGTTGGTAATTGAGAAGCCTGGCAGAGGGCAGTCTTTTCCCCATTTGAAAGGTCGATAGTGGCGGCCTCAAGGCTGACTGAAAGACACTGCCCTTACCCGTCTTCTAGTCACCTCCAGGAGTGCCTCAGTGAAGACAGTGAGTTTTCTCCTACGAATCCAGGTGGTCTCCAGTGCCTTGCTGGGAGCTCATCCCACGCTTGCCCTAGCTAAAGTGTGAAGTCAAAGTGACCCCTAGCCTCAAGGGAAGCGCGAGCGCTTCCTATCAGCCAAGTTGGGTGGGCAGCCACCTCCATGAACCCTGACTCCATAGAGTGCTTTAACTCCTCTGCGGCTTTGCGTAGGCCTAAGAGAGTCGCGTGTGAATTCCTTCTGAGGGAGAGCATGTGCGCTGGGAGTCGCCGTTTTGTTTTCCGAGCCACACAACACAGGACAGACTGCTGGGGTCAGCTCTTGCTACGCAGAGCGAAGGGCAGTGAACTGCTTCTCGCTTGCAGAGCTTGATGTCTACAGCTGTAAGGCAGCCCCGGGACAAAGTTTTGGCCAGTATTACATTCAGCGTGGCTCTCCCTCTGTGGAGGCCCTCTGAACGGCACTGAGAGAATCCCTGAGCCTAAAGTGCATCCTGGCAACTCTTAACCTGTCATCTCACTATTGTGACGCAAGGTACACTGCAGGTGCAGCCTGACAGAAAGTACAGAAAAGCCGGTACGACTCTGAGGCATTTGGACGAGGCAAGGTCCCCTCGGCCTGACTAAGTCATTAAGCGGGTGCTGCTCCTCGTGGCACGCAAAACACCCCCCGTCCAACGAAGTGGGATCCTAGAAAGGCCCAGTGTTGCTGAAAGTCTCCAGGTGTCAGTCAGAGAGTGCTGGCAAATGCGTCGTGGGCTCAAGTTGGCACTGGGAGAATGTGGGAGAAGCCCGACTTTCCCCCTTTGGAAAGCCACTTCATTGCAGCTTCCAAGCCGCCTGCTACTATTCACTCCACAGATTCCTCTGAGGAGCAGTGAGTTTTTCCAAAAGAAACCAGGTGCTTGCGATTCCTTCCGGGGAGCTCACCCCCAGGAGCATACTGTAGCTAAGGTGCCCACTAAATGTGACCTCTAGTCTCGAGGTAAGGTGCACATTTTCCCATTCCCAGAGATAGGGGCGCCCCGGTTTCCAGGAGGTCTTAGTCAGTGGACGGCTTTAGCTTTAGTATGCCTCACAGCGCTCAAGACTCTCACGTGGGCACTTCTTTCCAAGGAATTACACTGCGTACCCAAAGCCTTCTGAGCACAAGCAAGGGATACACAGCTCTGGGCACATCCCTCCCTATGCAGTTGGAAGGGCCGGGAACTAAGGTGTTCTCTGAGGCGAGCGTTCCACAGCTTTGAAACAGCCTCAGGAACGCGGTTCTTGGCAGGGTTTCGTTCCCTGTGGGTCTGCCACATTGAGGAAAACTAAGCGGCCCTGAAAGAAACCACCGGGGCTCCAATTCGGTTTGGGGACTCCTGCTCGACGTCTCTCTAAGTGATGCGGAAACTGGACTTTAGGTCCAGCCCGAAGTAATGCAGAGAGTAACCCCGAGCATTGCTAGGCATTGGGAACATCCAAAGTCACCCAGGTAGGCCTGCTGAGGGCAGTTCGGGGTTTGTGCCGTTCACCACATGCAGCACACACTGCATCCAAAAGTTTCATCGCAGAAGGCCGAACTGTGTTCCACGGGTCTCCCTTGGATTGTCAGAGAAGATAGGTGTATGTGCTGGGTGATCCAGTTGGTAATTGAGAAGCCTGGCAGAGGGCAGTCTTTTCCCCATTTGAAAGGTCGATAGTGGCGGCCTCAAGGCTGACTGAAAGACACTGCCCTTACCCGTCTTCTAGTCACCTCCAGGAGTGCCTCAGTGAAGACAGTGAGTTTTCTCCTACGAATCCAGGTGGTCTCCAGTGCCTTGCTGGGAGCTCATCCCACGCTTGCCCTAGCTAAAGTGTGAAGTCAAAGTGACCCCTAGCCTCAAGGGAAGCGCGAGCGCTTCCTATCAGCCAAGTTGGGTGGGCAGCCACCTCCATGAACCCTGACTCCATAGAGTGCTTTAACTCCTCTGCGGCTTTGCGTAGGCCTAAGAGAGTCGCATGTGAATTCCTTCTGAGGGAGAGCATGTGCGCTGGGAGTCCCCGTTTTGTTTTCCGAGCCACACAACACAGGACAGACTGCTGGGGTCAGCTCTTGCTACGCAGAGCGAAGGGCAGTGAACTGCTTCTCGCTTGCAGAGCTTGATGTCTACAGCTGTAAGGCAGCCCCGGGACAAAGTTTTGGCCAGTATTACATTCAGCGTGGCTCTCCCTCTGTGGAGGCCCTCCGAACGGCACTGAGAGAATCCCTGAGCCTAAAGTGCATCCTGGCAACCCTTAACCTGTCATCTCACTGTTGTGACGCAAGGTACACTGCAGGTGCAGCCTGACAGAAAGTACAGAAAAGCCGGTACGACTCTGAGGCATTTGGACGAGGCAAGGTCCCCTCGGCCTGACTAAGTCATTAAGCGGGTGCTGCTCCTCGTGGCACGCAGAACACCCCCCGTCCAACGAAGTGGGATCCTAGAAAGGCCCAGTGTTGCTCAAAGTCTCCAGGTGTCAGTCAGCGAGTGCTGGCAAATGCGTCGTGGGCTCAAGTTGGCACTGGGAGAATGTGGGAGAAGCCCGACTTTCCCCCTTTGGAAAGCCACTTCGTTGCAGCTTCCAAGCCGCCTGCTACTATTCACTCCACAGATTCCTCTGAGGAGCGGTGACTTTTTCCAAAAGAAACCAGGTGCTTGCGATTCCTTCTGGGGAGCTCACCCCCAGGAGCATACTATAGCTAAGGTGCCCACTAAATGTGACCTCTAGTCTCGAGGTAAGGTGCACATTTTCCCATTCCCAGAGATAGGGGCGCCCCGGTTTCCAGGAGGTCTTAGTCAGTGGACGGCTTTAGCTTTAGTATGCCTCACAGCGCTCAAGACTCTCACGTGGGCACTTCTTTCCAAGGAAGTACACTGCGTACCCAAAGCCTTCTGAGCACAAGCAAGGGATACACAGCTCTGGGCACATCCCTCCCTATGCAGTTGGAAGGGCCGGGAACTAAGGTGTTCTCTGAGGCGAGCGTTCCACAGCTTTGAAACAGCCCCAGGAACGCGGTTCTTGGCAGGGTTTCGTTCCCTGCGGGTCTGCCACGTTGAGGAAAACTAAGCGGCCCTGAAAGAAACCACCGGGGCTCCAATTCGGTTTGGGGACTCCTGCTCGACGTCTCTCTAGGTGATGCGGAAACTGGACTTTAGGTCCAGCCCGAAGTAATGCAGAGAGTAACCCCGAGCATTGCTAGGCATTGGGAACATCCAAAGTCACCCAGGTAGGCCTGCTGAGGGCAGTTCGGGGTTTGTGCCGTTCACCACATGCAGCACACACTGCATCCAAAAGTTTCATCGCAGAAGGCCGAACTGTGTTCCACGGGTCTCCCTTGGATTGTCAGAGAAGATAGGTGTATGTGCTGGGTGATCCAGTTGGTAATTGAGAAGCCTGGCAGAGGGCAGTCTTTTCCCCATTTGAAAGGTCGATAGTGGCGGCCTCAAGGCTGACTGAAAGACACTGCCCTTACCCGTCTTCTAGTCACCTCCAGGAGTGCCTCAGTGAAGACAGTGAGTTTTCTCCTACGAATCCAGGTGGTCTCCAGTGCCTTGCTGGGAGCTCATCCCACGCTTGCCCTAGCTAAAGTGTGAAGTCAAAGTGACCCCTAGCCTCAAGGGAAGCGCGAGCGCTTCCTATCAGCCAAGTTGGGTGGGCAGCCACCTCCATGAACCCTGACTCCATAGAGTGCTTTAACTCCTCTGCGGCTTTGCGTAGGCCTAAGAGAGTCGCGTGTGAATTCCTTCTGAGGGAGAGCATGTGCGCTGGGAGTCCCCGTTTTGTTTTCCGAGCCACACAACACAGGACAGACTGCTGGGGTCAGCTCTTGCTACGCAGAGCGAAGGGCAGTGAACTGCTTCTCGCTTGCAGAGCTTGATGTCTACAGCTGTAAGGCAGCCCCGGGACAAAGTTTTGGCCAGTATTACATTCAGCGTGGCTCTCCCTCTGTGGAGGCCCTCCGAACGGCACTGAGAGAATCCCTGAGCCTAAAGTGCATCCTGGCAACCCTTAACCTGTCATCTCACTATTGTGACGCAAGGTACACTGCAGGTGCAGCCTGACAGAAAGTACAGAAAAGCCGGTACGACTCTGAGGCATTTGGACGAGGCAAGGTCCCCTCGGCCTGACTAAGTCATTAAGCGGGTGCTGCTCCTCGTGGCACGCAGAACACCCCCCGTCCAACGAAGTGGGATCCTAGAAAGGCCCAGTGTTGCTGAAAGTCTCCAGGTGTCAGTCAGCGAGTGCTGGCAAATGCGTCGTGGGCTCAAGTTGGCACTGGGAGAATGTGGGAGAAGCCCGACTTTCCCCCTTTGGAAAGCCACTTCGTTGCAGCTTCCAAGCCGCCTGCTACTATTCACTCCACAGATTCCTCTGAGGAGCAGTGAGTTTTTCCAAAAGAAACCAGGTGCTTGCGATTCCTTCCGGGGAGCTCACCCCCAGGAGCATACTGTAGCTAAGGTGCCCACTAAATGTGACCTCTAGTCTCGAGGTAAGGTGCACATTTTCCCATTCCCAGAGATAGGGGCGCCCCGGTTTCCAGGAGGTCTTAGTCAGTGGACGGCTTTAGCTTTAGTATGCCTCACAGCGCTCAAGACTCTCACGTGGGCACTTCTTTCCAAGGAAGTACACTGCGTACCCAAAGCCTTCTGAGCACAAGCAAGGGATACACAGCTCTGGGCACATCCCTCCCTATGCAGTTGGAAGGGCCGGGAACTAAGGTGTTCTCTGAGGCGAGCATTCCACAGCTTTGAAACAGCCTCAGGAACGCGGTTCTTGGCAGGGTTTCGTTCCCTGCGGGTCTGCCACGTTGAGGAAAACTAAGCGGCCCTGAAAGAAACCACCGGGGCTCCAATTCGGTTTGGGGACTCCTGCTCGACGTCTCTCTAAGTGATGCGGAAACTGGACTTTAGGTCCAGCCCGAAGTAATGCAGAGAGTAACCCCGAGCATTGCTAGGCATTGGGAACATCCAAAGTCACCCAGGTAGGCCTGCTGAGGGCAGTTCGGGGTTTGTGCCGTTCACCACATGCAGCACACACTGCATCCAAAAGTTTCATCGCAGAAGGCCGAACTGTGTTCCACGGGTCTCCCTTGGATTGTCAGAGAAGATAGGTGTATGTGCTGGGTGATCCAGTTGGTAATTGAGAAGCCTGGCAGAGGGCAGTCTTTTCCCCATTTGAAAGGTCGATAGTGGCGGCCTCAAGGCTGACTGAAAGACACTGCCCTTACCCGTCTTCTAGTCACCTCCAGGAGTGCCTCAGTGAAGACAGTGAGTTTTCTCCTACGAATCCAGGTGGTCTCCAGTGCCTTGCTGGGAGCTCATCCCACGCTTGCCCTAGCTAAAGTGTGAAGTCAAAGTGACCCCTAGCCTCAAGGGAAGCGCGAGCGCTTCCTATCAGCCAAGTTGGGTGGGCAGCCACCTGCATGAACCCTGACTCCATAGAGTGCTTTAACTCCTCTGCGGCTTTGCGTAGGCCTAAGAGAGTCGCGTGTGAATTCCTTCTGAGGGAGAGCATGTGCGCTGGGAGTCCCCGTTTTGTTTTCCGAGCCACACAACACAGGACAGACTGCTGGGGTCAGCTCTTGCTACGCAGAGCGAAGGGCAGTGAACTGCTTCTCGCTTGCAGAGCTTGATGTCTACAGCTGTAAGGCAGCCCCGGGACAAAGTTTTGGCCAGTATTACATTCAGCGTGGCTCTCCCTCTGTGGAGGCCCTCCGAACGGCACTGAGAGAATCCCTGAGCCTAAAGTGCATCCTGGCAACCCTTAACCTGTCATCTCACTATTGTGACGCAAGGTACACTGCAGGTGCAGCCTGACAGAAAGTACAGAAAAGCCGGTACGACTCTGAGGCATTTGGACGAGGCAAGGTCCCCTCGGCCTGACTAAGTCATTAAGCGGGTGCTGCTCCTCGTGGCACGCAGAACACCCCCCGTCCAACGAAGTGGGATCCTAGAAAGGCCCAGTGTTGCTGAAAGTCTCCAGGTGTCAGTCAGCGAGTGCTGGCAAATGCGTCGTGGGCTCAAGTTGGCACTGGGAGAATGTGGGAGAAGCCCGACTTTCCCCCTTTGGAAAGCCACTTCGTTGCAGCTTCCAAGCCGCCTGCTACTATTCACTCCACAGATTCCTCTGAGGAGCAGTGAGTTTTTCCAAAAGAAACCAGGTGCTTGCGATTCCTTCCGGGGAGCTCACCCCCAGGAGCATACTGTAGCTAAGGTGCCCAGTAAATGTGACCTCTAGTCTCGAGGTAAGGTGCACATTTTCCCATTCCCAGAGATAGGGGCGCCCCGGTTTCCAGGAGGTCTTAGTCAGTGGACGGCTTTAGCTTTAGTATGCCTCACAGCGCTCAAGACTCTCACGTGGGCACTTCTTTCCAAGGAATTACACTGCGTACCCAAAGCCTTCTGAGCACAAGCAAGGGATACACAGCTCTGGGCACATCCCTCCCTATGCAGTTGGAAGGGCCGGGAACTAAGGTGTTCTCTGAGGCGAGCGTTCCACAGCTTTGAAACAGCCCCAGGAACGCGGTTCTTGGCAGGGTTTCGTTCCCTGCGGGTCTGCCACGTTGAGGAAAACTAAGCGGCCCTGAAAGAAACCACCGGGGCTCCAATTCGGTTTGGGGACTCCTGCTCGACGTCTCTCTAGGTGATGCGGAAACTGGACTTTAGGTCCAGCCCGAAGTAATGCAGAGAGTAACCCCGAGCATTGCTAGGCATTGGGAACATCCGAAGTCACCCAGGTAGGCCTGCTGAGGGCAGTTCGGGGTTTGTGCCGTTCACCACATGCAGCACACACTGCATCCAAAAGTTTCATCGCAGAAGGCCGAACTGTGTTCCAAGGGTCTCCCTTGGATTGTCAGAGAAGATAGGTGTATGTGCTGGGTGATCCAGTTGGTAATTGAGAAGCCTGGCAGAGGGCAGTCTTTTCCCCATTTGAAAGGTCGATAGTGGCGGCCTCAAGGCTGACTGAAAGACACTGCCCTTACCCGTCTTCTAGTCACCTCCAGGAGTGCCTCAGTGAAGACAGTGAGTTTTCTCCTACGAATCCAGGTGGTCTCCAGTGCCTTGCTGGGAGCTCATCCCACGCTTGCCCTAGCTAAAGTGTGAAGTCAAAGTGACCCCTAGCCTCAAGGGAAGCGCGAGCGCTTCCTATCAGCCAAGTTGGGTGGGCAGCCACCTCCATGAACCCTGACTCCATAGAGTGCTTTAACTCCTCTGCGGCTTTGCGTAGGCCTAAGAGAGTCGCGTGTGAATTCCTTCTGAGGGAGAGCATGTGCGCTGGGAGTCCCCGTTTTGTTTTCCGAGCCACACAACACAGGACAGACTGCTGGGGTCAGCTCTTGCTACGCAGAGCGAAGGGCAGTGAACTGCTTCTCGCTTGCAGAGCTTGATGTCTACAGCTGTAAGGCAGCCCCGGGACAAAGTTTTGGCCAGCATTACATTCAGCGTGGCTCTCCCTCTGTGGAGGCCCTCCGAACGGCACTGAGAGAATCCCTGAGCCTAAAGTGCATCCTGGCAACCCTTAACCTGTCATCTCACTGTTGTGACGCAAGGTACACTGCAGGTGCAGCCTGACAGAAAGTACAGAAAAGCCGGTACGACTCTGAGGCATTTGGACGAGGCAAGGTCCCCTCGGCCTGACTAAGTCATTAAGCGGGTGCTGCTCCTCGTGGCACGCAGAACACCCCCCGTCCAACGAAGTGGGATCCTAGAAAGGCCCAGTGTTGCTCAAAGTCTCCAGGTGTCAGTCAGCGAGTGCTGGCAAATGCGTCGTGGGCTCAAGTTGGCACTGGGAGAATGTGGGAGAAGCCCGACTTTCCCCCTTTGGAAAGCCACTTCGTTGCAGCTTCCAAGCCGCCTGCTACTATTCACTCCACAGATTCCTCTGAGGAGTGGTGACTTTTTCCAAAAGAAACCAGGTGCTTGCGATTCCTTCTGGGGAGCTCACCCCCAGGAGCATACTGTAGCTAAGGTGCCCACTAAATGTGACCTCTAGTCTCGAGGTAAGGTGCACATTTTCCCATTCCCAGAGATAGGGGCGCCCCGGTTTCCAGGAGGTCTTAGTCAGTGGACGGCTTTAGCTTTAGTATGCCTCACAGCGCTCAAGACTCTCACGTGGGCACTTCTTTCCAAGGAAGTACACTGCGTACCCAAAGCCTTCTGAGCACAAGCAAGGGATACACAGCTCTGGGCACATCCCTCCCTATGCAGTTGGAAGGGCCGGGAACTAAGGTGTTCTCTGAGGCGAGCGTTCCACAGCTTTGAAACAGCCCCAGGAACGCGGTTCTTGGCAGGGTTTCGTTCCCTGCGGGTCTGCCACGTTGAGGAAAACTAAGCGGCCCTGAAAGAAACCACCGGGGCTCCAATTCGGTTTGGGGACTCCTGCTCGACGTCTCTCTAGGTGATGCGGAAACTGGACTTTAGGTCCAGCCCGAAGTAATGCAGAGAGTAACCCCGAGCATTGCTAGGCATTGGGAACATCCAAAGTCACCCAGGTAGGCCTGCTGAGGGCAGTTCGGGGTTTGTGCCGTTCACCACATGCAGCACACACTGCATCCAAAAGTTTCATCGCAGAAGGCCGAACTGTGTTCCACGGGTCTCCCTTGGATTGTCAGAGAAGATAGGTGTATGTGCTGGGTGATCCAGTTGGTAATTGAGAAGCCTGGCAGAGGGCAGTCTTTTCCCCATTTGAAAGGTCGATAGTGGCGGCCTCAAGGCTGACTGAAAGACACTGCCCTTACCCGTCTTCTAGTCACCTCCAGGAGTGCCTCAGTGAAGACAGTGAGTTTTCTCCTACGAATCCAGGTGGTCTCCAGTGCCTTGCTGGGAGCTCATCCCACGCTTGCCCTAGCTAAAGTGTGAAGTCAAAGTGACCCCTAGCCTCAAGGGAAGCGCGAGCGCTTCCTATCAGCCAAGTTGGGTGGGCAGCCACCTCCATGAACCCTGACTCCATAGAGTGCTTTAACTCCTCTGCGGCTTTGCGTAGGCCTAAGAGAGTCGCGTGTGAATTCCTTCTGAGGGAGAGCATGTGCGCTGGGAGTCCCCGTTTTGTTTTCCGAGCCACACAACACAGGACAGACTGCTGGGGTCAGCTCTTGCTACGCAGAGCGAAGGGCAGTGAACTGCTTCTCGCTTGCAGAGCTTGATGTCTACAGCTGTAAGGCAGCCCCGGGACAAAGTTTTGGCCAGTATTACATTCAGCGTGGCTCTCCCTCTGTGGAGGCCCTCCGAACGGCACTGAGAGAATCCCTGAGCCTAAAGTGCATCCTGGCAACCCTTAACCTGTCATCTCACTATTGTGACGCAAGGTACACTGCAGGTGCAGCCTGACAGAAAGTACAGAAAAGCCGGTACGACTCTGAGGCATTTGGACGAGGCAAGGTCCCCTCGGCCTGACTAAGTCATTAAGCGGGTGCTGCTCCTCGTGGCACGCAGAACACCCCCCGTCCAACGAAGTGGGATCCTAGAAAGGCCCAGTGTTGCTGAAAGTCTCCAGGTGTCAGTCAGCGAGTGCTGGCAAATGCGTCGTGGGCTCAAGTTGGCACTGGGAGAATGTGGGAGAAGCCCGACTTTCCCCCTTTGGAAAGCCACTTCGTTGCAGCTTCCAAGCCGCCTGCTACTATTCACTCCACAGATTCCTCTGAGGAGCAGTGAGTTTTTCCAAAAGAAACCAGGTGCTTGCGATTCCTTCCGGGGAGCTCACCCCCAGGAGCATACTGTAGCTAAGGTGCCCACTAAATGTGACCTCTAGTCTCGAGGTAAGGTGCACATTTTCCCATTCCCAGAGATAGGGGCGCCCCGGTTTCCAGGAGGTCTTAGTCAGTGGACGGCTTTAGCTTTAGTATGCCTCACAGCGCTCAAGACTCTCACGTGGGCACTTCTTTCCAAGGAAGTACACTGCGTACCCAAAGCCTTCTGAGCACAAGCAAGGGATACACAGCTCTGGGCACATCCCTCCCTATGCAGTTGGAAGGGCCGGGAACTAAGGTGTTCTCTGAGGCGAGCGTTCCACAGCTTTGAAACAGCCTCAGGAACGCGGTTCTTGGCAGGGTTTCGTTCCCTGCGGGTCTGCCACGTTGAGGAAAACTAAGCGGCCCTGAAAGAAACCACCGGGGCTCCAATTCGGTTTGGGGACTCCTGCTCGACGTCTCTCTAAGTGATGCGGAAACTGGACTTTAGGTCCAGCCCGAAGTAATGCAGAGAGTAACCCCGAGCATTGCTAGGCATTGGGAACATCCAAAGTCACCCAGGTAGGCCTGCTGAGGGCAGTTCGGGGTTTGTGCCGTTCACCACATGCAGCACACACTGCATCCAAAAGTTTCATCGCAGAAGGCCGAACTGTGTTCCACGGGTCTCCCTTGGATTGTCAGAGAAGATAGGTGTATGTGCTGGGTGATCCAGTTGGTAATTGAGAAGCCTGGCAGAGGGCAGTCTTTTCCCCATTTGAAAGGTCGATAGTGGCGGCCTCAAGGCTGACTGAAAGACACTGCCCTTACCCGTCTTCTAGTCACCTCCAGGAGTGCCTCAGTGAAGACAGTGAGTTTTCTCCTACGAATCCAGGTGGTCTCCAGTGCCTTGCTGGGAGCTCATCCCACGCTTGCCCTAGCTAAAGTGTGAAGTCAAAGTGACCCCTAGCCTCAAGGGAAGCGCGAGCGCTTCCTATCAGCCAAGTTGGGTGGGCAGCCACCTCCATGAACCCTGACTCCATAGAGTGCTTTAACTCCTCTGCGGCTTTGCGTAGGCCTAAGAGAGTCGCGTGTGAATTCCTTCTGAGGGAGAGCATGTGCGCTGGGAGTCCCCGTTTTGTTTTCCGAGCCACACAACACAGGACAGACTGCTGGGGTCAGCTCTTGCTACGCAGAGCGAAGGGCAGTGAACTGCTTCTCGCTTGCAGAGCTTGATGTCTACAGCTGTAAGGCAGCCCCGGGACAAAGTTTTGGCCAGTATTACATTCAGCGTGGCTCTCCCTCTGTGGAGGCCCTCCGAACGGCACTGAGAGAATCCCTGAGCCTAAAGTGCATCCTGGCAACCCTTAACCTGTCATCTCACTATTGTGACGCAAGGTACACTGCAGGTGCAGCCTGACAGAAAGTACAGAAAAGCCGGTACGACTCTGAGGCATTTGGACGAGGCAAGGTCCCCTCGGCCTGACTAAGTCATTAAGCGGGTGCTGCTCCTCGTGGCACGCAGAACACCCCCCGTCCAACGAAGTGGGATCCTAGAAAGGCCCAGTGTTGCTGAAAGTCTCCAGGTGTCAGTCAGCGAGTGCTGGCAAATGCGTCGTGGGCTCAAGTTGGCACTGGGAGAATGTGGGAGAAGCCCGACTTTCCCCCTTTGGAAAGCCACTTCGTTGCAGCTTCCAAGCCGCCTGCTACTATTCACTCCACAGATTCCTCTGAGGAGCAGTGAGTTTTTCCAAAAGAAACCAGGTGCTTGCGATTCCTTCCGGGGAGCTCACCCCCAGGAGCATACTGTAGCTAAGGTGCCCACTAAATGTGACCTCTAGTCTCGAGGTAAGGTGCACAATTTCCCATTCCCAGAGGTAGGGGCGCCCCGGTTTCCAGGAGGTCTTAGTCAGTGGACGGCTTTAGCTTTAGTATGCCTCACAGCGCTCAAGACTCTCACGTGGGCACTTCTTTCCAAGGAAGTACACTGCGTACCCAAAGCCTTCTGAGCACAAGCAAGGGATACACAGCTCTGGGCACATCCCTCCCTATGCAGTTGGAAGGGCCGGGAACTAAGGTGTTCTCTGAGGCGAGCGTTCCACAGCTTTGAAACAGCCCCAGGAACGCGGTTCTTGGCAGGGTTTCGTTCCCTGCGGGTCTGCCACGTTGAGGAAAACTAAGCGGCCCTGAAAGAAACCACCGGGGCTCCAATTCGGTTTGGGGACTCCTGCTCGACGTCTCTCTAGGTGATGCGGAAACTGGACTTTAGGTCCAGCCCGAAGTAATGCAGAGAGTAACCCCGAGCATTGCTAGGCATTGGGAACATCCAAAGTCACCCAGGTAGGCCTGCTGAGGGCAGTTCGGGGTTTGTGCCGTTCACCACATGCAGCACACACTGCATCCAAAAGTTTCATCGCAGAAGGCCGAACTGTGTTCCACGGGTCTCCCTTGGATTGTCAGAGAAGATAGGTGTATGTGCTGGGTGATCCAGTTGGTAATTGAGAAGCCTGGCAGAGGGCAGTCTTTTCCCCATTTGAAAGGTCGATAGTGGCGGCCTCAAGGCTGACTGAAAGACACTGCCCTTACCCGTCTTCTAGTCACCTCCAGGAGTGCCTCAGTGAAGACAGTGAGTTTTCTCCTACGAATCCAGGTGGTCTCCAGTGCCTTGCTGGGAGCTCATCCCACGCTTGCCCTAGCTAAAGTGTGAAGTCAAAGTGACCCCTAGCCTCAAGGGAAGCGCGAGCGCTTCCTATCAGCCAAGTTGGGTGGGCAGCCACCTCCATGAACCCTGACTCCATAGAGTGCTTTAACTCCTCTGCGGCTTTGCGTAGGCCTAAGAGAGTCGCGTGTGAATTCCTTCTGAGGGAGAGCATGTGCGCTGGGAGTCCCCGTTTTGTTTTCCGAGCCACACAACACAGGACAGACTGCTGGGGTCAGCTCTTGCTACGCAGAGCGAAGGGCAGTGAACTGCTTCTCGCTTGCAGAGCTTGATGTCTACAGCTGTAAGGCAGCCCCGGGACAAAGTTTTGGCCAGTATTACATTCAGCGTGGCTCTCCCTCTGTGGAGGCCCTCCGAACGGCACTGAGAGAATCCCTGAGCCTAAAGTGCATCCTGGCAACCCTTAACCTGTCATCTCACTATTGTGACGCAAGGTACACTGCAGGTGCAGCCTGACAGAAAGTACAGAAAAGCCGGTACGACTCTGAGGCATTTGGACGAGGCAAGGTCCCCTCGGCCTGACTAAGTCATTAAGCGGGTGCTGCTCCTCGTGGCACGCAGAACACCCCCCGTCCAACGAAGTGGGATCCTAGAAAGGCCCAGTGTTGCTGAAAGTCTCCAGGTGTCAGTCAGCGAGTGCTGGCAAATGCGTCGTGGGCTCAAGTTGGCACTGGGAGAATGTGGGAGAAGCCCGACTTTCCCCCTTTGGAAAGCCACTTCGTTGCAGCTTCCAAGCCGCCTGCTACTATTCACTCCACAGATTCCTCTGAGGAGCAGTGAGTTTTTCCAAAAGAAACCAGGTGCTTGCGATTCCTTCCGGGGAGCTCACCCCCAGGAGCATACTGTAGCTAAGGTGCCCACTAAATGTGACCTCTAGTCTCGAGGTAAGGTGCACATTTTCCCATTCCCAGAGATAGGGGCGCCCCGGTTTCCAGGAGGTCTTAGTCAGTGGACGGCTTTAGCTTTAGTATGCCTCACAGCGCTCAAGACTCTCACGTGGGCACTTCTTTCCAAGGAAGTACACTGCGTACCCAAAGCCTTCTGAGCACAAGCAAGGGATACACAGCTCTGGGCACATCCCTCCCTATGCAGTTGGAAGGGCCGGGAACTAAGGTGTTCTCTGAGGCG
Source organism: Mesoplodon mirus (assembly GCF_964341445.2). NCBI lineage: Eukaryota > Metazoa > Chordata > Mammalia > Artiodactyla > Ziphiidae > Mesoplodon > Mesoplodon mirus. The sequence goes on along the minus strand of NC_138979.1, from coordinate 87,683,721 downwards.
AGCGTTCCACAGCTTTGAAACAGCCCCAGGAACGCGGTTCTTGGCAGGGTTTCGTTCCCTGCGGGTCTGCCACGTTGAGGAAAACTAAGCGGCCCTGAAAGAAACCACCGGGGCTCCAATTCGGTTTGGGGACTCCTGCTCGACGTCTCTCTAAGTGATGCGGAAACTGGACTTTAGGTCCAGCCCGAAGTAATGCAGAGAGTAACCCCGAGCATTGCTAGGCATCGGGAACATCCAAAGTCACCCAGGTAGGCCTGCTGAGGGCAGTTCGGGGTTTGTGCCGTTCACCACATGCAGCACACACTGCATCCAAAAGTTTCATCGCAGAAGGCCGAACTGTGTTCCACGGGTCTCCCTTGGATTGTCAGAGAAGATAGGTGTATGTGCTGGGTGATCCAGTTGGTAATTGAGAATCCTGGCAGAAGGCAGTCTTTTCCCCATTTGAAAGGTCGATAGTGGCGGCCTCAAGGCTGACTGAAAGACACTGCCCTTACCCGTCTTCTAGTCACCTCCAGGAGTGCCTCAGTGAAGACAGTGAGTTTTCTCCTACGAATCCAGGTGGTCTCCAGTGCCTTGCTGGGAGCTCATCCCACGCTTGCCCTAGCTAAAGTGTGAAGTCAAAGTGACCCCTAGCCTCAAGGGAAGCGCGAGCGCTTCCTATCAGCCAAGTTCGGTGGGCAGCCACCTCCATGAACCCTGACTCCATAGAGTGCTTTAACTCCTCTGCGGCTTTGCGTAGGCCTAAGAGAGTCGCGTGTGAATTCCTTCTGAGGGAGATCATGTGCGCTGGGAGTCCCCGTTTTGTTTTCCGAGCCACACAACACAGGACAGACTGCTGGGGTCAGCTCTTGCTACGCAGAGCGAAGGGCAGTGAACTGCTTCTCGCTTGCAGAGCTTGATGTCTACAGCTGTAAGGCAGCCCCGGGACAAAGTTTTGGCCAGTATTACATTCAGCGTGGCTCTCCCTCTGTGGAGGCCCTCCGAACGGCACTGAGAGAATCCCTGAGCCTAAAGTGCATCCTGGCAACTCTTAACCTGTCATCTCACTATTGTGACGCAAGGTACACTGCAGGTGCAGCCTGACAGAAAGTACAGAAAAGCCGGTACGACTCTGAGGCATTTGGACGAGGCAAGGTCCCCTCGGCCTGACTAAGTCATTAAGCGGGTGCTGCTCCTCGTGGCACGCAAAACACCCCCCGTCCAACGAAGTGGGATCCTAGAAAGGCCCAGTGTTGCTCAAAGTCTCCAGGTGTCAGTCAGAGAATGCTGGCAAATGCGTCGTGGGCTCAAGTTGGCACTGGGAGAATGTGGGAGAAGCCCGACTTTCCCCCTTTGGAAAGCCACTTCGTTGCAGCTTCCAAGCCGCCTGCTACTATTCACTCCACAGATTCCTCTGAGGAGCAGTGAGTTTTTCCAAAAGAAACCAGGTGCTTGCGATTCCTTCCGGGGAGCTCACCCCCAGGAGCATACTGTAGCTAAGGTGCCCACTAAATGTGACCTCTAGTCTCGAGGTAAGGTGCACATTTTCCCATTCCCAGAGATAGGGGCGCCCCGGTTTCCAGGAGGTCTTAGTCAGTGGACGGCTTTAGCTTTAGTATGCCTCACAGCGCTCAAGACTCTCACGTGGGCACTTCTTTCCAAGGAAGTACACTGCATACCCAAAGCCTTCTGAGCACAAGCAAGGGATACACAGCTCTGGGCACATCCCTCCCTATGCAGTTGGAAGGGCCGGGAACTAAGGTGTTCTCTGAGGCGAGCGTTCCACAGCTTTGAAACAGCCTCAGGAACGCGGTTCTTGGCAGGGTTTCGTTCCCTGCGGGTCTGCCACGTTGAGGAAAACTAAGCGGCCCTGAAAGAAACCACCGGGGCTCCAATTCGGTTTGGGGACTCCTGCTCGACGTCTCTCTAGGTGATGCGGAAACTGGACTTTAGGTCCAGCCTGAAGTAATGCAGAGAGTAACCCCGAGCATTGCTAGGCATTGGGAACATCCAAAGTCACCCAGGTAGGCCTGCTGAGGGCAGTTCGGGGTTTGTGCCGTTCACCACATGCAGCACACACTGCACCCAAAAGTTTCATCGCAGAAGGCCGAACTGTGTTCCACGGGTCTCCCTTGGATTGTCAGAGAAGATAGGTGTATGTGCTGGGTGATCCAGTTGGTAATTGAGAAGCCTGGCAGAGGGCAGTCTTTTCCCCATTTGAAAGGTCGATAGTGGCGGCCTCAAGGCTGACTGAAAGACACTGCCCTTACCCGTCTTCTAGTCACCTCCAGGAGTGCCTCAGTGAAGACAGTGAGTTTTCTCCTACGAATCCAGGTGGTCTCCAGTGCCTTGCTGGGAGCTCATCCCACGCTTGCCCTAGCTAAAGTGTGAAGTCAAAGTGACCCCTAGCCTCAAGGGAAGCGCGAGCGCTTCCTATCAGCCAAGTTGGGTGGGCAGCCACCTCCATGAACCCTGACTCCATAGAGTGCTTTAACTCCTCTGCGGCTTTGCGTAGGCCTAAGAGAGTCGCGTGTGAATTCCTTCTGAGGGAGAGCATGTGCGCTGGGAGTCCCCGTTTTGTTTTCCGAGCCACACAACACAGGACAGACTGCTGGGGTCAGCTCTTGCTACGCAGAGCGAAGGGCAGTGAACTGCTTCTCGCTTGCAGAGCTTGATGTCTACAGCTGTAAGGCAGCCCCAGGACAAAGTTTTGGCCAGTATTACATTCAGCGTGGCTCTCCCTCTGTGGAGGCCCTCCGAACGGCACTGAGAGAATCCCTGAGCCTAAAGTGCATCCTGGCAACCCTTAACCTGTCATCTCACTATTGTGACGCAAGGTACACTGCAGGTGCAGCCTGACAGAAAGTACAGAAAAGCCGGTACGACTCTGAGGCATTTGGACGAGGCAAGGTCCCCTCGGCCTGACTAAGTCATTAAGCGGGTGCTGCTCCTCGTGGCACGCAGAACACCCCCCGTCCAACGAAGTGGGATCCTAGAAAGGCCCAGTGTTGCTGAAAGTCTCCAGGTGTCAGTCAGAGAGTGCTGGCAAATGCGTCGTGGGCTCAAGTTGGCACTGGGAGAATGTGGGAGAAGCCCGACTTTCCCCCTTTGGAAAGCCACTTCGTTGCAGCTTCCAAGCCGCCTGCTAATATTCACTCCACAGATTCCTCTGAGGAGCAGTGAGTTTTTCCAAAAGAAACCAGGTGCTTGCGATTCCTTCCGGGCAGCTCACCCCCAGGAGCATACTGTAGCTAAGGTGCCCACTAAATGTGACCTCTAGTCTCGAGGTAAGGTGCACATTTTCCCATTCCCAGAGATAGGGGTGCCCCGGTTTCCAGGAGGTCTTAGTCAGTGGACGGCTTTAGCTTTAGTATGCCTCACAGCGCTCAAGACTCTCACGTGGGCACTTCTTTCCAAGGAAGTACACTGCGTACCCAAAGCCTTCTGAGCACAAGCAAGGGATACACAGCTCTGGGCACATCCCTCCCTATGCAGTTGGAAGGGCCGGGAACTAAGGTGTTCTCTGAGGCGAGCGTTCCACAGCTTTGAAACAGCCCCAGGAACGCGGTTCTTGGCAGGGTTTCATTCCCTGCGGGTCTGCCACGTTGAGGAAAACTAAGCGGCCCTGAAAGAAACCACCGGGGCTCCAATTCGGTTTGGGGACTCCTGCTCGACGTCTCTCTAGGTGATGCGGAAACTGGACTTTAGGTCCAGCCCGAAGTAATGCAGAGAGTAACCCCGAGCATTGCTAGGCATCGGGAACATACGAAGTCACCCAGGTAGGCCTGCTGAGGGCAGTTCGGGGTTTGTGCCGTTCACCACATGCAGCAAACACTGCATCCAAAAGTTTCATCGCAGAAGGCCGAACTGTGTTCCAAGGGTCTCCCTTGGATTGTCAGAGAAGATAGGTGTATGTGCTGGGTGATCCAGTTGGTAATTGAGAAGCCTGGCAGAAGGCAGTCTTTTCCCCATTTGAAAGGTCGATAGTGGCGGCCTCAAGGCTGACTGAAAGACACTGCCCTTACCCGTCTTCTAGTCACCTCCAGGAGTGCCTCAGTGAAGACAGTGAGTTTTCTCCTACGAATCCAGGTGGTCTCCAGTGCCTTGCTGGGAGCTCATCCCACGCTTGCCCTAGCTAAAGTGTGAAGTCAAAGTGACCCCTAGCCTCAAGGGAAGCGCGAGCGCTTCCTATCAGCCAAGTTGGGTGGGCAGCCACCTCCATGAACCCTGACTCCATAGAGTGCTTTAACTCCTCTGCGGCTTTGCGTAGGCCTAAGAGAGTCGCGTGTGAATTCCTTCTGAGGGAGAGCATGTGCGCTGGGAGTCCCCGTTTTGTTTTCCGAGCCACACAACACAGGACAGACTGCTGGGGTCAGCTCTTTCTACGCAGAGCGAAGGGCAGTGAACTGCTTCTCGCTTGCAGAGCTTGATGTCTACAGCTGTAAGGCAGCCCCGGGACAAAGTTTTGGCCAGTATTACATTCAGCGTGGCTCTCCCTCTGTGGAGGCCCTCCGAACGGCACTGAGAGAATCCCTGAGCCTAAAGTGCATCCTGGCAACTCTTAACCTGTCATCTCACTATTGTGACGCAAGGTACACTGCAGGTGCAGCCTGACAGAAAGTACAGAAAAGCCGGTACGACTCTGAGGCATTTGGACGAGGCAAGGTCCCCTCGGCCTGACTAAGTCATTAAGCGGGTGCTGCTCCTCGTGGCACGCAAAACACCCCCCGTCCAACGAAGTGGGATCCTAGAAAGGCCCAGTGTTGCTGAAAGTCTCCAGGTGTCAGTCAGAGAGTGCTGGCAAATGCGTCGTGGGCTCAAGTTGGCACTGGGAGAATGTGGGAGAAGCCCGACTTTCCCCCTTTGGAAAGCCACTTCGTTGCAGCTTCCAAGCCGCCTGCTACTATTCACTCCACAGATTCCTCTGAGGAGCAGTGAGTTTTTCCAAAAGAAACCAGGTGCTTGCGATTCCTTCCGGGGAGCTCACCCCCAGGAGCATACTGTAGCTAAGGTGCCCACTAAATGTGACCTCTAGTCTCGAGGTAAGGTGCACATTTTCCCATTCCCAGAGATAGGGGCGCCCCGGTTTCCAGGAGGTCTTAGTCAGTGGACGGCTTTAGCTTTAGTATGCCTCACAGCGCTCAAGACTCTCACGTGGGCACTTCTTTCCAAGGAAGTACACTGCGTACCCAAAGCCTTCTGAGCACAAGCAAGGGATACACAGCTCTGGGCACATCCCTCCCTATGCAGTTGGAAGGGCCGGGAACTAAGGTGTTCTCTGAGGCGAGCGTTCCACAGCTTTGAAACAGCCTCAGGAACGCGGTTCCTGGCAGGGTTTCGTTCCCTGCGGGTCTGCCACGTTGAGGAAAACTAAGCGGCCCTGAAAGAAACCACCGGGGCTCCAATTCGGTTTGGGGACTCCTGCTCGACGTCTCTCTAGGTGATGCGGAAAGTGGACTTTACGTCCAGCCCGAAGTAATGCAGAGAGTAACCCCGAGCATTGCTAGGCATTGGGAACATCCAAAGTCACCCAGGTAGGCCTGCTGAGGGCAGTTCGGGGTTTGTGCCGTTCACCACATGCAGCACACACTGCATCCAAAAGTTTCATCGCAGAAGGCCGAACTGTGTTCCACGGGTCTCCCTTGGATTGTCAGAGAAGATAGGTGTATGTGCTGGGTGATCCAGTTGGTAATTGAGAAGCCTGGCAGAGGGCAGTCTTTTCCCCATTTGAAAGGTCGATAGTGGCGGCCTCAAGGCTGACTGAAAGACACTGCCCTTACCCGTCTTCTAGTCACCTCCAGGAGTGCCTCAGTGAAGACAGTGAGTTTTCTCCTACGAATCCAGGTGGTCTCCAGTGCCTTGCTGGGAGCTCATCCCACGCTTGCCCTAGCTAAAGTGTGAAGTCAAAGTGACCCCTAGCCTCAAGGGAAGCGCGAGCGCTTCCTATCAGCCAAGTTGGGTGGGCAGCCACCTCCATGAACCCTGACTCCATAGAGTGCTTTAACTCCTCTGCGGCTTTGCGTAGGCCTAAGAGAGTCGCGTGTGAATTCCTTCTGAGGGAGAGCATGTGTGCTGGGAGTCCCCGTTTTGTTTTCCGAGCCACACAACACAGGACAGACTGCTGGGGTCAGCTCTTGCTACGCAGAGCGAAGGGCAGTGAACTGCTTCTCGCTTGCAGAGCTTGATGTCTACAGCTGTAAGGCAGCCCCGGGACAAAGTTTTGGCCAGTATTACATTCAGCGTGGCTCTCCCTCTGTGGAGGCCCTCCGAACGGCACTGAGAGAATCCCTGAGCCTAAAGTGCATCCTGGCAACCCTTAACCTGTCATCTCACTATTGTGACGCAAGGTACACTGCAGGTGCAGCCTGACAGAAAGTACAGAAAAGCCGGTACGACTCTGAGGCATTTGGACGAGGCAAGGTCCCCTCGGCCTGACTAAGTCATTAAGCGGGTGCTGCTCCTCGTGGCACGCAGAACACCCCCCGTCCAACGAAGTGGGATCCTAGAAAGGCCCAGTGTTGCTGAAAGTCTCCAGGTGTCAGTCAGAGAGTGCTGGCAAATGCGTCGTGGGCTCAAGTTGGCACTGGGAGAATGTGGGAGAAGCCCGACTTTCCCCCTTTGGAAAGCCACTTCGTTGCAGCTTCCAAGCCGCCTGCTAATATTCACTCCACAGATTCCTCTGAGGAGCAGTGAGTTTTTCCAAAAGAAACCAGGTGCTTGCGATTCCTTCCGGGCAGCTCACCCCCAGGAGCATACTGTAGCTAAGGTGCCCACTAAATGTGACCTCTAGTCTCGAGGTAAGGTGCACATTTTCCCATTCCCAGAGATAGGGGTGCCCCGGTTTCCAGGAGGTCTTAGTCAGTGGACGGCTTTAGCTTTAGTATGCCTCACAGCGCTCAAGACTCTCACGTGGGCACTTCTTTCCAAGGAAGTACACTGCGTACCCAAAGCCTTCTGAGCACAAGCAAGGGATACACAGCTCTGGGCACATCCCTCCCTATGCAGTTGGAAGGGCCGGGAACTAAGGTGTTCTCTGAGGCGAGCGTTCCACAGCTTTGAAACAGCCCCAGGAACGCGGTTCTTGGCAGGGTTTCATTCCCTGCGGGTCTGCCACGTTGAGGAAAACTAAGCGGCCCTGAAAGAAACCACCGGGGCTCCAATTCGGTTTGGGGACTCCTGCTCGACGTCTCTCTAGGTGATGCGGAAACTGGACTTTAGGTCCAGCCCGAAGTAATGCAGAGAGTAACCCCGAGCATTGCTAGGCATCGGGAACATACGAAGTCACCCAGGTAGGCCTGCTGAGGGCAGTTCGGGGTTTGTGCCGTTCACCACATGCAGCAAACACTGCATCCAAAAGTTTCATCGCAGAAGGCCGAACTGTGTTCCAAGGGTCTCCCTTGGATTGTCAGAGAAGATAGGTGTATGTGCTGGGTGATCCAGTTGGTAATTGAGAAGCCTGGCAGAAGGCAGTCTTTTCCCCATTTGAAAGGTCGATAGTGGCGGCCTCAAGGCTGACTGAAAGACACTGCCCTTACCCGTCTTCTAGTCACCTCCAGGAGTGCCTCAGTGAAGACAGTGAGTTTTCTCCTACGAATCCAGGTGGTCTCCAGTGCCTTGCTGGGAGCTCATCCCACGCTTGCCCTAGCTAAAGTGTGAAGTCAAAGTGACCCCTAGCCTCAAGGGAAGCGCGAGCGCTTCCTATCAGCCAAGTTGGGTGGGCAGCCACCTCCATGAACCCTGACTCCATAGAGTGCTTTAACTCCTCTGCGGCTTTGCGTAGGCCTAAGAGAGTCGCGTGTGAATTCCTTCTGAGGGAGAGCATGTGCGCTGGGAGTCCCCGTTTTGTTTTCCGAGCCACACAACACAGGACAGACTGCTGGGGTCAGCTCTTTCTACGCAGAGCGAAGGGCAGTGAACTGCTTCTCGCTTGCAGAGCTTGATGTCTACAGCTGTAAGGCAGCCCCGGGACAAAGTTTTGGCCAGTATTACATTCAGCGTGGCTCTCCCTCTGTGGAGGCCCTCCGAACGGCACTGAGAGAATCCCTGAGCCTAAAGTGCATCCTGGCAACTCTTAACCTGTCATCTCACTATTGTGACGCAAGGTACACTGCAGGTGCAGCCTGACAGAAAGTACAGAAAAGCCGGTACGACTCTGAGGCATTTGGACGAGGCAAGGTCCCCTCGGCCTGACTAAGTCATTAAGCGGGTGCTGCTCCTCGTGGCACGCAAAACACCCCCCGTCCAACGAAGTGGGATCCTAGAAAGGCCCAGTGTTGCTGAAAGTCTCCAGGTGTCAGTCAGAGAGTGCTGGCAAATGCGTCGTGGGCTCAAGTTGGCACTGGGAGAATGTGGGAGAAGCCCGACTTTCCCCCTTTGGAAAGCCACTTCGTTGCAGCTTCCAAGCCGCCTGCTACTATTCACTCCACAGATTCCTCTGAGGAGCAGTGAGTTTTTCCAAAAGAAACCAGGTGCTTGCGATTCCTTCCGGGGAGCTCACCCCCAGGAGCATACTGTAGCTAAGGTGCCCACTAAATGTGACCTCTAGTCTCGAGGTAAGGTGCACATTTTCCCATTCCCAGAGATAGGGGCGCCCCGGTTTCCAGGAGGTCTTAGTCAGTGGACGGCTTTAGCTTTAGTATGCCTCACAGCGCTCAAGACTCTCACGTGGGCACTTCTTTCCAAGGAAGTACACTGCGTACCCAAAGCCTTCTGAGCACAAGCAAGGGATACACAGCTCTGGGCACATCCCTCCCTATGCAGTTGGAAGGGCCGGGAACTAAGGTGTTCTCTGAGGCGAGCGTTCCACAGCTTTGAAACAGCCTCAGGAACGCGGTTCCTGGCAGGGTTTCGTTCCCTGCGGGTCTGCCACGTTGAGGAAAACTAAGCGGCCCTGAAAGAAACCACCGGGGCTCCAATTCGGTTTGGGGACTCCTGCTCGACGTCTCTCTAGGTGATGCGGAAAGTGGACTTTACGTCCAGCCCGAAGTAATGCAGAGAGTAACCCCGAGCATTGCTAGGCATTGGGAACATCCAAAGTCACCCAGGTAGGCCTGCTGAGGGCAGTTCGGGGTTTGTGCCGTTCACCACATGCAGCACACACTGCATCCAAAAGTTTCATCGCAGAAGGCCGAACTGTGTTCCACGGGTCTCCCTTGGATTGTCAGAGAAGATAGGTGTATGTGCTGGGTGATCCAGTTGGTAATTGAGAAGCCTGGCAGAGGGCAGTCTTTTCCCCATTTGAAAGGTCGATAGTGGCGGCCTCAAGGCTGACTGAAAGACACTGCCCTTACCCGTCTTCTAGTCACCTCCAGGAGTGCCTCAGTGAAGACAGTGAGTTTTCTCCTACGAATCCAGGTGGTCTCCAGTGCCTTGCTGGGAGCTCATCCCACGCTTGCCCTAGCTAAAGTGTGAAGTCAAAGTGACCCCTAGCCTCAAGGGAAGCGCGAGCGCTTCCTATCAGCCAAGTTGGGTGGGCAGCCACCTCCATGAACCCTGACTCCATAGAGTGCTTTAACTCCTCTGCGGCTTTGCGTAGGCCTAAGAGAGTCGCGTGTGAATTCCTTCTGAGGGAGAGCATGTGTGCTGGGAGTCCCCGTTTTGTTTTCCGAGCCACACAACACAGGACAGACTGCTGGGGTCAGCTCTTGCTACGCAGAGCGAAGGGCAGTGAACTGCTTCTCGCTTGCAGAGCTTGATGTCTACAGCTGTAAGGCAGCCCCGGGACAAAGTTTTGGCCAGTATTACATTCAGCGTGGCTCTCCCTCTGTGGAGGCCCTCCGAACGGCACTGAGAGAATCCCTGAGCCTAAAGTGCATCCTGGCAACCCTTAACCTGTCATCTCACTATTGTGACGCAAGGTACACTGCAGGTGCAGCCTGACAGAAAGTACAGAAAAGCCGGTACGACTCTGAGGCATTTGGACGAGGCAAGGTCCCCTCGGCCTGACTAAGTCATTAAGCGGGTGCTGCTCCTCGTGGCACGCAAAACACCCCCCGTCCAACGAAGTGGGATCCTAGAAAGGCCCAGTGTTGCTGAAAGTCTCCAGGTGTCAGTCAGAGAGTGCTGGCAAATGCGTCGTGGGCTCAAGTTGGCACTGGGAGAATGTGGGAGAAGCCCGAATTTCCCCCTTTGGAAAGCCACTTCGTTGCAGCTTGCAAGCCGCCTGCTACTATTCACTCCACAGATTCCTCTGAGGAGCAGTGAGTTTTTCCAAAAGAAACCAGGTGCTTGCGATTCCTTCCGGGGAGCTCACCCCCAGGAGCATACTGTAGCTAAGGTGCCCACTAAATGTGACCTCTAGTCTCGAGGTAAGGTGCACATTTTCCCATTCCCAGAGATAGGGGTGCCCCGGTTTCCAGGAGGTCTTAGTCAGTGGACGGCTTTAGCTTTAGTATGCCTCACAGCGCTCAAGACTCTCACGTGGGCACTTCTTTCCAAGGAAGTACACTGCGTACCCAAAGCCTTCTGAGCACAAGCAAGGGATACACAGCTCTGGGCACATCCCTCCCTATGCAGTTGGAAGGGCCGGGAACTAAGGTGTTCTCTGAGGCGAGCGTTCCACAGCTTTGAAACAGCCCCAGGAACGCGGTTCTTGGCAGGGTTTCATTCCCTGCGGGTCTGCCACGTTGAGGAAAACTAAGCGGCCCTGAAAGAAACCACCGGGGCTCCAATTCGGTTTGGGGACTCCTGCTCGACGTCTCTCTAGGTGATGCGGAAACTGGACTTTAGGTCCAGCCCGAAGTAATGCAGAGAGTAACCCCGAGCATTGCTAGGCATCGGGAACATACGAAGTCACCCAGGTAGGCCTGCTGAGGGCAGTTCGGGGTTTGTGCCGTTCACCACATGCAGCAAACACTGCATCCAAAAGTTTCATCGCAGAAGGCCGAACTGTGTTCCACGGGTCTCCCTTGGATTGTCAGAGAAGATAGGTGTATGTGCTGGGTGATCCAGTTGGTAATTGAGAAGCCTGGCAGAGGGCAGTCTTTTCCCCATTTGAAAGGTCGATAGTGGCGGCCTCAAGGCTGACTGAAAGACACTGCCCTTACCCGTCTTCTAGTCACCTCCAGGAGTGCCTCAGTGAAGACAGTGAGTTTTCTCCTACGAATCCAGGTGGTCTCCAGTGCCTTGCTGGGAGCTCATCCCACGCTTGCCCTAGCTAAAGTGTGAAGTCAAAGTGACCCCTAGCCTCAAGGGAAGCGCGAGCGCTTCCTATCAGCCAAGTTGGGTGGGCAGCCACCTCCATGAACCCTGACTCCATAGAGTGCTTTAACTCCTCTGCGGCTTTGCGTAGGCCTAAGAGAGTCGCGTGTGAATTCCTTCTGAGGGAGAGCATGTGCGCTGGGAGTCCCCGTTTTGTTTTCCGAGCCACACAACACAGGACAGACTGCTGGGGTCAGCTCTTGCTACGCAGAGCGAAGGGCAGTGAACTGCTTCTCGCTTGCAGAGCTTGATGTCTACAGCTGTAAGGCAGCCCCGGGACAAAGTTTTGGCCAGTATTACATTCAGCGTGGCTCTCCCTCTGTGGAGGCCCTCCGAACGGCACTGAGAGAATCCCTGAGCCTAAAGTGCATCCTGGCAACTCTTAACCTGTCATCTCACTATTGTGACGCAAGGTACACTGCAGGTGCAGCCTGACAGAAAGTACAGAAAAGCCGGTACGACTCTGAGGCATTTGGACGAGGCAAGGTCCCCTCGGCCTGACTAAGTCATTAAGCGGGTGCTGCTCCTCGTGGCACGCAGAACACCCCCCGTCCAACGAAGTGGGATCCTAGAAAGGCCCAGTGTTGCTGAAAGTCTCCAGGTGTCAGTCAGAGAGTGCTGGCAAATGCGTCGTGGGCTCAAGTTGGCACTGGGAGAATGTGGGAGAAGCCCGACTTTCCCCCTTTGGAAAGCCACTTCGTTGCAGCTTCCAAGCCGCCTGCTACTATTCACTCCACAGATTCCTCTGAGGAGCAGTGAGTTTTTCCAAAAGAAACCAGGTGCTTGCGATTCCTTCCGGGGAGCTCACCCCCAGGAGCATACTGTAGCTAAGGTGCCCACTAAATGTGACCTCTACTCTCGAGGTAAGGTGCACATTTTCCCATTCCCAGAGATAGGGGCGCCCCGGTTTCCAGGAGGTCTTAGTCAGTGGACGGCTTTAGCTTTAGTATGCCTCACAGCGCTCAAGACTCTCACGTGGGCACTTCTTTCCAAGGAAGTACACTGCGTACCCAAAGCCTTCTGAGCACAAGCAAGGGATACACAGCTCTGGGCACATCCCTCCCTATGCAGTTGGAAGGGCCGGGAACTAAGGTGTTCTCTGAGGCGAGCGTTCCACAGCTTTGAAACAGCCTCAGGAACGCGGTTCTTGGCAGGGTTTCGTTCCCTGCGGGTCTGCCACGTTGAGGAAAACTAAGCGGCCCTGAAAGAAACCACCGGGGCTCCAATTCGGTTTGGGGACTCCTGCTCGACGTCTCTCTAGGTGATGCGGAACCTGGACTTTAGGTCCAGCCCGAAGTAATGCAGAGAGTAACCCCGAGCATTGCTAGGCATTGGGAACATCCAAAGTCACCCAGGTAGGCCTGCTGAGGGCAGTTCGGGGTTTGTGCCGTTCACCACATGCAGCACACACTGCATCCAAAAGTTTCATCGCAGAAGGCCGAACTGTGTTCCACGGGTCTCCCTTGGATTGTCAGAGAAGATAGGTGTATGTGCTGGGTGATCCAGTTGGTAATTGAGAAGCCTGGCAGAGGGCAGTCTTTTCCCCATTTGAAAGGTCGATAGTGGCGGCCTCAAGGCTGACTGAAAGACACTGCCCTTACCCGTCTTCTAGTCACCTCCAGGAGTGCCTCAGTGAAGACAGTGAGTTTTCTCCTACGAATCCAGGTGGTCTCCAGTGCCTTGCTGGGAGCTCATCCCACGCTTGCCCTAGCTAAAGTGTGAAGTCAAAGTGACCCCTAGCCTCAAGGGAAGCGCGAGCGCTTCCTATCAGCCAAGTTGGGTGGGCAGCCACCTCCATGAACCCTGACTCCATAGAGTGCTTTAACTCCTCTGTGGCTTTGCGTAGGCCTAAGAGAGTCGCGTGTGAATTCCTTCTGAGGGAGAGCATGTGCGCTGGGAGTCCCCGTTTTGTTTTCCGAGCCACACAACACAGGACAGACTGCTGGGGTCAGCTCTTGCTACGCAGAGCGAAGGGCAGTGAACTGCTTCTCGCTTGCAGAGCTTGATGTCTACAGCTGTAAGGCAGCCCCGGGACAAAGTTTTGGCCAGTATTACATTCAGCGTGGCTCTCCCTCTGTGGAGGCCCTCCGAACGGCACTGAGAGAATCCCTGAGCCTAAAGTGCATCCTGGCAACCCTTAACCTGTCATCTCACTATTGTGACGCAAGGTACACTGCAGGTGCAGCCTGACAGAAAGTACAGAAAAGCCGGTACGACTCTGAGGCATTTGGACGAGGCAAGGTCCCCTCGGCCTGACTAAGTCATTAAGCGGGTGCTGCTCCTCGTGGCACGCAGAACACCCCCCGTCCAACGAAGTGGGATCCTAGAAAGGCCCAGTGTTGCTGAAAGTCTCCAGGTGTCAGTCAGAGAGTGCTGGCAAATGCGTCGTGGGCTCAAGTTGGCACTGGGAGAATGTGGGAGAAGCCCGACTTTCCCCCTTTGGAAAGCCACTTCGTTGCAGCTTCCAAGCCGCCTGCTAATATTCACTCCACAGATTCCTCTGAGGAGCAGTGAGTTTTTCCAAAAGAAACCAGGTGCTTGCGATTCCTTCCGGGCAGCTCACCCCCAGGAGCATACTGTAGCTAAGGTGCCCACTAAATGTGACCTCTAGTCTCGAGGTAAGGTGCACATTTTCCCATTCCCAGAGATAGGGGTGCCCCGGTTTCCAGGAGGTCTTAGTCAGTGGACGGCTTTAGCTTTAGTATGCCTCACAGCGCTCAAGACTCTCACGTGGGCACTTCTTTCCAAGGAAGTACACTGCGTACCCAAAGCCTTCTGAGCACAAGCAAGGGATACACAGCTCTGGGCACATCCCTCCCTATGCAGTTGGAAGGGCCGGGAACTAAGGTGTTCTCTGAGGCGAGCGTTCCACAGCTTTGAAACAGCCCCAGGAACGCGGTTCCTGGCAGGGTTTCATTCCCTGCGGGTCTGCCACGTTGAGGAAAACTAAGCGGCCCTGAAAGAAACCACCGGGGCTCCAATTCGGTTTGGGGACTCCTGCTCGACGTCTCTCTAGGTGATGCGGAAACTGGACTTTAGGTCCAGCCCGAAGTAATGCAGAGAGTAACCCCGAGCATTGCTAGGCATCGGGAACATCCGAAGTCACCCAGGTAGGCCTGCTGAGGGCAGTTCGGGGTTTGTGCCGTTCACCACATGCAGCACACACTGCATCCAAAAGTTTCATCGCAGAAGGCCGAACTGTGTTCCAAGGGTCTCCCTTGGATTGTCAGAGAAGATGGGTGTATGTGCTGGGTGATCCAGTTGGTAATTGAGAAGCCTGGCAGAGGGCAGTCTTTTCCCCATTTGAAAGGTCGATAGTGGCGGCCTCAAGGCTGACTGAAAGACACTGCCCTTACCCGTCTTCTAGTCACCTCCAGGAGTGCCTCAGTGAAGACAGTGAGTTTTCTCCTACGAATCCAGGTGGTCTCCAGTGCCTTGCTGGGAGCTCATCCCACGCTTGCCCTAGCTAAAGTGTGAAGTCAAAGTGACCCCTAGCCTCAAGGGAAGCGCGAGCGCTTCCTATCAGCCAAGTTGGGTGGGCAGCCACCTCCATGAACCCTGACTCCATAGAGTGCTTTAACTCCTCTGCGGCTTTGCGTAGGCCTAAGAGAGTCGCGTGTGAATTCCTTCTGAGGGAGAGCATGTGCGCTGGGAGTCCCCGTTTTGTTTTCCGAGCCACACAACACAGGACAGACTGCTGGGGTCAGCTCTTGCTACGCAGAGCGAAGGGCAGTGAACTGCTTCTCGCTTGCAGAGCTTGATGTCTACAGCTGTAAGGCAGCCCCGGGACAAAGTTTTGGCCAGTATTACATTCAGCGTGGCTCTCCCTCTGTGGAGGCCCTCCGAACGGCACTGAGAGAATCCCTGAGCCTAAAGTGCATCCTGGCAACTCTTAACCTGTCATCTCACTATTGTGACGCAAGGTACACTGCAGGTGCAGCCTGACAGAAAGTACAGAAAAGCCGGTACGACTCTGAGGCATTTGGACGAGGCAAGGTCCCCTCGGCCTGACTAAGTCATTAAGCGGGTGCTGCTCCTCGTGGCACGCAGAACACCCCCCGTCCAACGAAGTGGGATCCTAGAAAGGCCCAGTGTTGCTGAAAGTCTCCAGGTGTCAGTCAGAGAGTGCTGGCAAATGCGTCGTGGGCTCAAGTTGGCACTGGGAGAATGTGGGAGAAGCCCGACTTTCCCCCTTTGGAAAGCCACTTCGTTGCAGCTTCCAAGCCGCCTGCTACTATTCACTCCACAGATTCCTCTGAGGAGCAGTGAGTTTTTCCAAAAGAAACCAGGTGCTTGCGATTCCTTCCGGGGAGCTCACCCCCAGGAGCATACTGTAGCTAAGGTGCCCACTAAATGTGACCTCTACTCTCGAGGTAAGGTGCACATTTTCCCATTCCCAGAGATAGGGGCGCCCCGGTTTCCAGGAGGTCTTAGTCAGTGGACGGCTTTAGCTTTAGTATGCCTCACAGCGCTCAAGACTCTCACGTGGGCACTTCTTTCCAAGGAAGTACACTGCGTACCCAAAGCCTTCTGAGCACAAGCAAGGGATACACAGCTCTGGGCACATCCCTCCCTATGCAGTTGGAAGGGCCGGGAACTAAGGTGTTCTCTGAGGCGAGCGTTCCACAGCTTTGAAACAGCCTCAGGAACGCGGTTCTTGGCAGGGTTTCGTTCCCTGCGGGTCTGCCACGTTGAGGAAAACTAAGCGGCCCTGAAAGAAACCACCGGGGCTCCAATTCGGTTTGGGGACTCCTGCTCGACGTCTCTCTAGGTGATGCGGAAACTGGACTTTAGGTCCAGCCCGAAGTAATGCAGAGAGTAACCCCGAGCATTGCTAGGCATCGGGAACATCCGAAGTCACCCAGGTAGGCCTGCTGAGGGCAGTTCGGGGTTTGTGCCGTTCACCACATGCAGCACACACTGCATCCAAAAGTTTCATCGCAGAAGGCCGAACTGTGTTCCAAGGGTCTCCCTTGGATTGTCAGAGAAGATGGGTGTATGTGCTGGGTGATCCAGTTGGTAATTGAGAAGCCTGGCAGAGGGCAGTCTTTTCCCCATTTGAAAGGTCGATAGTGGCGGCCTCAAGGCTGACTGAAAGACACTGCCCTTACCCGTCTTCTAGTCACCTCCAGGAGTGCCTCAGTGAAGACAGTGAGTTTTCTCCTACGAATCCAGGTGGTCTCCAGTGCCTTGCTGGGAGCTCATCCCACGCTTGCCCTAGCTAAAGTGTGAAGTCAAAGTGACCCCTAGCCTCAAGGGAAGCGCGAGCGCTTCCTATCAGCCAAGTTGGGTGGGCAGCCACCTCCATGAACCCTGACTCCATAGAGTGCTTTAACTCCTCTGTGGCTTTGCGTAGGCCTAAGAGAGTCGCGTGTGAATTCCTTCTGAGGGAGAGCATGTGCGCTGGGAGTCCCCGTTTTGTTTTCCGAGCCACACAACACAGGACAGACTGCTGGGGTCAGCTCTTGCTACGCAGAGCGAAGGGCAGTGAACTGCTTCTCGCTTGCAGAGCTTGATGTCTACAGCTGTAAGGCAGCCCCGGGACAAAGTTTTGGCCAGTATTACATTCAGCGTGGCTCTCCCTCTGTGGAGGCCCTCCGAACGGCACTGAGAGAATCCCTGAGCCTAAAGTGCATCCTGGCAACCCTTAACCTGTCATCTCACTATTGTGACGCAAGGTACACTGCAGGTGCAGCCTGACAGAAAGTACAGAAAAGCCGGTACGACTCTGAGGCATTTGGACGAGGCAAGGTCCCCTCGGCCTGACTAAGTCATTAAGCGGGTGCTGCTCCTCGTGGCACGCAGAACACCCCCCGTCCAACGAAGTGGGATCCTAGAAAGGCCCAGTGTTGCTGAAAGTCTCCAGGTGTCAGTCAGAGAGTGCTGGCAAATGCGTCGTGGGCTCAAGTTGGCACTGGGAGAATGTGGGAGAAGCCCGACTTTCCCCCTTTGGAAAGCCACTTCGTTGCAGCTTCCAAGCCGCCTGCTAATATTCACTCCACAGATTCCTCTGAGGAGCAGTGAGTTTTTCCAAAAGAAACCAGGTGCTTGCGATTCCTTCCGGGCAGCTCACCCCCAGGAGCATACTGTAGCTAAGGTGCCCACTAAATGTGACCTCTAGTCTCGAGGTAAGGTGCACATTTTCCCATTCCCAGAGATAGGGGTGCCCCGGTTTCCAGGAGGTCTTAGTCAGTGGACGGCTTTAGCTTTAGTATGCCTCACAGCGCTCAAGACTCTCACGTGGGCACTTCTTTCCAAGGAAGTACACTGCGTACCCAAAGCCTTCTGAGCACAAGCAAGGGATACACAGCTCTGGGCACATCCCTCCCTATGCAGTTGGAAGGGCCGGGAACTAAGGTGTTCTCTGAGGCGAGCGTTCCACAGCTTTGAAACAGCCCCAGGAACGCGGTTCTTGGCAGGGTTTCATTCCCTGCGGGTCTGCCACGTTGAGGAAAACTAAGCGGCCCTGAAAGAAACCACCGGGGCTCCAATTCGGTTT
The DNA here is from genome assembly GCF_964341445.2 of Mesoplodon mirus. Classification (NCBI taxonomy): domain Eukaryota; kingdom Metazoa; phylum Chordata; class Mammalia; order Artiodactyla; family Ziphiidae; genus Mesoplodon; species Mesoplodon mirus. The sequence goes on along the minus strand of NC_138979.1, from coordinate 87,666,044 downwards.
GGGGACTCCTGCTCGACGTCTCTCTAGGTGATGCGGAAACTGGACTTTAGGTCCAGCCCGAAGTAATGCAGAGAGTAACCCCGAGCATTGCTAGGCATCGGGAACATCCGAAGTCACCCAGGTAGGCCTGCTGAGGGCAGTTCGGGGTTTGTGCCGTTCACCACATGCAGCAAACACTGCATCCAAAAGTTTCATCGCAGAAGGCCGAACTGTGTTCCAAGGGTCTCCCTTGGATTGTCAGAGAAGATAGGTGTATGTGCTGGGTGATCCAGTTGGTAATTGAGAAGCCTGGCAGAAGGCAGTCTTTTCCCCATTTGAAAGGTCGATAGTGGCGGCCTCAAGGCTGACTGAAAGACACTGCCCTTACCCGTCTTCTAGTCACCTCCAGGAGTGCCTCAGTGAAGACAGTGAGTTTTCTCCTACGAATCCAGGTGGTCTCCAGTGCCTTGCTGGGAGCTCATCCCACGCTTGCCCTAGCTAAAGTGTGAAGTCAAAGTGACCCCTAGCCTCAAGGGAAGCGCGAGCGCTTCCTATCAGCCAAGTTGGGTGGGCAGCCACCTCCATGAACCCTGACTCCATAGAGTGCTTTAACTCCTCTGCGGCTTTGCGTAGGCCTAAGAGAGTCGCGTGTGAATTCCTTCTGAGGGAGAGCATGTGCGCTGGGAGTCCCCGTTTTGTTTTCCGAGCCACACAACACAGGACAGACTGCTGGGGTCAGCTCTTGCTACGCAGAGCGAAGGGCAGTGAACTGCTTCTCGCTTGCAGAGCTTGATGTCTACAGCTGTAAGGCAGCCCCGGGACAAAGTTTTGGCCAGTATTACATTCAGCGTGGCTCTCCCTCTGTGGAGGCCCTCCGAACGGCACTGAGAGAATCCCTGAGCCTAAAGTGCATCCTGGCAACTCTTAACCTGTCATCTCACTATTGTGACGCAAGGTACACTGCAGGTGCAGCCTGACAGAAAGTACAGAAAAGCCGGTACGACTCTGAGGCATTTGGACGAGGCAAGGTCCCCTCGGCCTGACTAAGTCATTAAGCGGGTGCTGCTCCTCGTGGCACGCAAAACACCCCCCGTCCAACGAAGTGGGATCCTAGAAAGGCCCAGTGTTGCTGAAAGTCTCCAGGTGTCAGTCAGAGAGTGCTGGCAAATGCGTCGTGGGCTCAAGTTGGCACTGGGAGAATGTGGGAGAAGCCCGACTTTCCCCCTTTGGAAAGCCACTTCGTTGCAGCTTCCAAGCCGCCTGCTACTATTCACTCCACAGATTCCTCTGAGGAGCAGTGAGTTTTTCCAAAAGAAACCAGGTGCTTGCGATTCCTTCCGGGGAGCTCACCCCCAGGAGCATACTGTAGCTAAGGTGCCCACTAAATGTGACCTCTAGTCTCGAGGTAAGGTGCACATTTTCCCATTCCCAGAGATAGGGGCGCCCCGGTTTCCAGGAGGTCTTAGTCAGTGGACGGCTTTAGCTTTAGTATGCCTCACAGCGCTCAAGACTCTCACGTGGGCACTTCTTTCCAAGGAAGTACACTGCGTACCCAAAGCCTTCTGAGCACAAGCAAGGGATACACAGCTCTGGGCACATCCCTCCCTATGCAGTTGGAAGGGCCGGGAACTAAGGTGTTCTCTGAGGCGAGCGTTCCACAGCTTTGAAACAGCCTCAGGAACGCGGTTCCTGGCAGGGTTTCGTTCCCTGCGGGTCTGCCACGTTGAGGAAAACTAAGCGGCCCTGAAAGAAACCACCGGGGCTCCAATTCGGTTTGGGGACTCCTGCTCGACGTCTCTCTAGGTGATGCGGAAAGTGGACTTTACGTCCAGCCCGAAGTAATGCAGAGAGTAACCCCGAGCATTGCTAGGCATTGGGAACATCCAAAGTCACCCAGGTAGGCCTGCTGAGGGCAGTTCGGGGTTTGTGCCATTCACCACATGCAGCACACACTGCATCCAAAAGTTTCATCGCAGAAGGCCGAACTGTGTTCCACGGGTCTCCCTTGGATTGTCAGAGAAGATAGGTGTATGTGCTGGGTGATCCAGTTGGTAATTGAGAAGCCTGGCAGAGGGCAGTCTTTTCCCCATTTGAAAGGTCGATAGTGGCGGCCTCAAGGCTGACTGAAAGACACTGCCCTTACCCGTCTTCTAGTCACCTCCAGGAGTGCCTCAGTGAAGACAGTGAGTTTTCTCCTACGAATCCAGGTGGTCTCCAGTGCCTTGCTGGGAGCTCATCCCACGCTTGCCCTAGCTAAAGTGTGAAGTCAAAGTGACCCCTAGCCTCAAGGGAAGCGCGAGCGCTTCCTATCAGCCAAGTTGGGTGGGCAGCCACCTCCATGAACCCTGACTCCATAGAGTGCTTTAACTCCTCTGCGGCTTTGCGTAGGCCTAAGAGAGTCGCGTGTGAATTCCTTCTGAGGGAGAGCATGTGCGCTGGGAGTCCCCGTTTTGTTTTCCGAGCCACACAACACAGGACAGACTGCTGGGGTCAGCTCTTGCTACGCAGAGCGAAGGGCAGTGAACTGCTTCTCGCTTGCAGAGCTTGATGTCTACAGCTGTAAGGCAGCCCCGGGACAAAGTTTTGGCCAGTATTACATTCAGCGTGGCTCTCCCTCTGTGGAGGCCCTCCGAACGGCACTGAGAGAATCCCTGAGCCTAAAGTGCATCCTGGCAACTCTTAACCTGTCATCTCACTATTGTGACGCAAGGTACACTGCAGGTGCAGCCTGACAGAAAGTACAGAAAAGCCGGTACGACTCTGAGGCATTTGGACGAGGCAAGGTCCCCTCGGCCTGACTAAGTCATTAAGCGGGTGCTGCTCCTCGTGGCACGCAGAACACCCCCCGTCCAACGAAGTGGGATCCTAGAAAGGCCCAGTGTTGCTGAAAGTCTCCAGGTGTCAGTCAGAGAGTGCTGGCAAATGCGTCGTGGGCTCAAGTTGGCACTGGGAGAATGTGGGAGAAGCCCGACTTTCCCCCTTTGGAAAGCCACTTCGTTGCAGCTTCCAAGCCGCCTGCTACTATTCACTCCACAGATTCCTCTGAGGAGCAGTGAGTTTTTCCAAAAGAAACCAGGTGCTTGCGATTCCTTCCGGGGAGCTCACCCCCAGGAGCATACTGTAGCTAAGGTGCCCACTAAATGTGACCTCTAGTCTCGAGGTAAGGTGCACATTTTCCCATTCCCAGAGATAGGGGCGCCCCGGTTTCCAGGAGGTCTTAGTCAGTGGACGGCTTTAGCTTTAGTATGCCTCACAGCGCTCAAGACTCTCACATGGGCACTTCTTTCCAAGGAAGTACACTGCGTACCCAAAGCCTTCTGAGCACAAGCAAGGGATACACAGCTCTGGGCACATCCCTCCCTATGCAGTTGGAAGGGCCGGGAACTAAGGTGTTCTCTGAGGCGAGCGTTCCACAGCTTTGAAACAGCCTCAGGAACGCGGTTCTTGGCAGGGTTTCGTTCCCTGCGGGTCTGCCACGTTGAGGAAAACTAAGCGGCCCTGAAAGAAACCACCGGGGCTCCAATTCGGTTTGGGGACTCCTGCTCGACGTCTCTCTAGGTGATGCGGAAACTGGACTTTAGGTCCAGCCCGAAGTAATGCAGAGAGTAACCCCGAGCATTGCTAGGCATTGGGAACATCCAAAGTCACCCAGGTAGGCCTGCTGAGGGCAGTTCGGGGTTTGTGCCGTTCACCACATGCAGCACACACTGCATCCAAAAGTTTCATCGCAGAAGGCCGAACTGTGTTCCACGGGTCTCCCTTGGATTGTCAGAGAAGATAGGTGTATGTGCTGGGTGATCCAGTTGGTAATTGAGAAGCCTGGCAGAGGGCAGTCTTTTCCCCATTTGAAAGGTCGATAGTGGCGGCCTCAAGGCTGACTGAAAGACACTGCCCTTACCCGTCTTCTAGTCACCTCCAGGAGTGCCTCAGTGAAGACAGTGAGTTTTCTCCTACGAATCCAGGTGGTCTCCAGTGCCTTGCTGGGAGCTCATCCCACGCTTGCCCTAGCTAAAGTGTGAAGTCAAAGTGACCCCTAGCCTCAAGGGAAGCGCGAGCGCTTCCTATCAGCCAAGTTGGGTGGGCAGCCACCTCCATGAACCCTGACTCCATAGAGTGCTTTAACTCCTCTGCGGCTTTGCGTAGGCCTAAGAGAGTCGCGTGTGAATTCCTTCTGAGGGAGAGCATGTGCGCTGGGAGTCCCCGTTTTGTTTTCCGAGCCACACAGCACAGGACAGACTGCTGGGGTCAGCTCTTGCTACGCAGAGCGAAGGGCAGTGAACTGCTTCTCGCTTGCAGAGCTTGATGTCTACAGCTGTAAGGCAGCCCCAGGACAAAGTTTTGGCCAGTATTACATTCAGCGTGGCTCTCCCTCTGTGGAGGCCCTCCGAACGGCACTGAGAGAATCCCTGAGCCTAAAGTGCATCCTGGCAACCCTTAACCTGTCATCTCACTATTGTGACGCAAGGTACACTGCAGGTGCAGCCTGACAGAAAGTACAGAAAAGCCGGTACGACTCTGAGGCATTTGGACGAGGCAAGGTCCCCTCGGCCTGACTAAGTCATTAAGCGGGTGCTGCTCCTCGTGGCACGCAGAACACCCCCCGTCCAACGAAGTGGGATCCTAGAAAGGCCCAGTGTTGCTGAAAGTCTCCAGGTGTCAGTCAGAGAGTGCTGGCAAATGCGTCGTGGGCTCAAGTTGGCACTGGGAGAATGTGGGAGAAGCCCGACTTTCCCCCTTTGGAAAGCCACTTCGTTGCAGCTTCCAAGCCGCCTGCTAATATTCACTCCACAGATTCCTCTGAGGAGCAGTGAGTTTTTCCAAAAGAAACCAGGTGCTTGCGATTCCTTCCGGGCAGCTCACCCCCAGGAGCATACTGTAGCTAAGGTGCCCACTAAATGTGACCTCTAGTCTCGAGGTAAGGTGCACATTTTCCCATTCCCAGAGATAGGGGTGCCCCGGTTTCCAGGAGGTCTTAGTCAGTGGACGGCTTTAGCTTTAGTATGCCTCACAGCGCTCAAGACTCTCACGTGGGCACTTCTTTCCAAGGAAGTACACTGCGTACCCAAAGCCTTCTGAGCACAAGCAAGGGATACACAGCTCTGGGCACATCCCTCCCTATGCAGTTGGAAGGGCCGGGAACTAAGGTGTTCTCTGAGGCGAGCGTTCCACAGCTTTGAAACAGCCCCAGGAACGCGGTTCTTGGCAGGGTTTCATTCCCTGCGGGTCTGCCACGTTGAGGAAAACTAAGCGGCCCTGAAAGAAACCACCGGGGCTCCAATTCGGTTTGGGGACTCCTGCTCGACGTCTCTCTAGGTGATGCGGAAACTGGACTTTAGGTCCAGCCCGAAGTAATGCAGAGAGTAACCCCGAGCATTGCTAGGCATCGGGAACATCCGAAGTCACCCAGGTAGGCCTGTTGAGGGCAGTTCGGGGTTTGTGCCGTTCACCACATGCAGCAAACACTGCATCCAAAAGTTTCATCGCAGAAGGCCGAACTGTGTTCCAAGGGTCTCCCTTGGATTGTCAGAGAAGATAGGTGTATGTGCTGGGTGATCCAGTTGGTAATTGAGAAGCCTGGCAGAAGGCAGTCTTTTCCCCATTTGAAAGGTCGATAGTGGCGGCCTCAAGGCTGACTGAAAGACACTGCCCTTACCCGTCTTCTAGTCACCTCCAGGAGTGCCTCAGTGAAGACAGTGAGTTTTCTCCTACGAATCCAGGTGGTCTCCAGTGCCTTGCTGGGAGCTCATCCCACGCTTGCCCTAGCTAAAGTGTGAAGTCAAAGTGACCCCTAGCCTCAAGGGAAGCGCGAGCGCTTCCTATCAGCCAAGTTGGGTGGGCAGCCACCTCCATGAACCCTGACTCCATAGAGTGCTTTAACTCCTCTGCGGCTTTGCGTAGGCCTAAGAGAGTCGCGTGTGAATTCCTTCTGAGGGAGAGCATGTGCGCTGGGAGTCCCCGTTTTGTTTTCCGAGCCACACAACACAGGACAGACTGCTGGGGTCAGCTCTTGCTACGCAGAGCGAAGGGCAGTGAACTGCTTCTCGCTTGCAGAGCTTGATGTCTACAGCTGTAAGGCAGCCCCGGGACAAAGTTTTGGCCAGTATTACATTCAGCGTGGCTCTCCCTCTGTGGAGGCCCTCCGAACGGCACTGAGAGAATCCCTGAGCCTAAAGTGCATCCTGGCAACTCTTAACCTGTCATCTCACTATTGTGACGCAAGGTACACTGCAGGTGCAGCCTGACAGAAAGTACAGAAAAGCCGGTACGACTCTGAGGCATTTGGACGAGGCAAGGTCCCCTCGGCCTGACTAAGTCATTAAGCGGGTGCTGCTCCTCGTGGCACGCAAAACACCCCCCGTCCAACGAAGTGGGATCCTAGAAAGGCCCAGTGTTGCTGAAAGTCTCCAGGTGTCAGTCAGAGAGTGCTGGCAAATGCGTCGTGGGCTCAAGTTGGCACTGGGAGAATGTGGGAGAAGCCCGACTTTCCCCCTTTGGAAAGCCACTTCGTTGCAGCTTCCAAGCCGCCTGCTACTATTCACTCCACAGATTCCTCTGAGGAGCAGTGAGTTTTTCCAAAAGAAACCAGGTGCTTGCGATTCCTTCCGGGGAGCTCACCCCCAGGAGCATACTGTAGCTAAGGTGCCCACTAAATGTGACCTCTAGTCTCGAGGTAAGGTGCACATTTTCCCATTCCCAGAGATAGGGGCGCCCCGGTTTCCAGGAGGTCTTAGTCAGTGGACGGCTTTAGCTTTAGTATGCCTCACAGCGCTCAAGACTCTCACGTGGGCACTTCTTTCCAAGGAAGTACACTGCGTACCCAAAGCCTTCTGAGCACAAGCAAGGGATACACAGCTCTGGGCACATCCCTCCCTATGCAGTTGGAAGGGCCGGGAACTAAAGTGTTCTCTGAGGCGAGCGTTCCACAGCTTTGAAACAGCCTCAGGAACGCGGTTCCTGGCAGGGTTTCGTTCCCTGCGGGTCTGCCACGTTGAGGAAAACTAAGCGGCCCTGAAAGAAACCACCGGGGCTCCAATTCGGTTTGGGGACTCCTGCTCGACGTCTCTCTAGGTGATGCGGAAACTGGACTTTACGTCCAGCCCGAAGTAATGCAGAGAGTAACCCCGAGCATTGCTAGGCATTGGGAACATCCAAAGTCACCCAGGTAGGCCTGCTGAGGGCAGTTCGGGGTTTGTGCCGTTCACCACATGCAGCACACACTGCATCCAAAAGTTTCATCGCAGAAGGCCGAACTGTGTTCCACGGGTCTCCCTTGGATTGTCAGAGAAGATAGGTGTATGTGCTGGGTGATCCAGTTGGTAATTGAGAAGCCTGGCAGAGGGCAGTCTTTTCCCCATTTGAAAGGTCGATAGTGGCGGCCTCAAGGCTGACTGAAAGACACTGCCCTTACCCGTCTTCTAGTCACCTCCAGGAGTGCCTCAGTGAAGACAGTGAGTTTTCTCCTACGAATCCAGGTGGTCTCCAGTGCCTTGCTGGGAGCTCATCCCACGCTTGCCCTAGCTAAAGTGTGAAGTCAAAGTGACCCCTAGCCTCAAGGGAAGCGCGAGCGCTTCCTATCAGCCAAGTTGGGTGGGCAGCCACCTCCATGAACCCTGACTCCATAGAGTGCTTTAACTCCTCTGCGGCTTTGCGTAGGCCTAAGAGAGTCGCGTGTGAATTCCTTCTGAGGGAGAGCATGTGTGCTGGGAGTCCCCGTTTTGTTTTTCGAGCCACACAACACAGGACAGACTGCTGGGGTCAGCTCTTGCTACGCAGAGCGAAGGGCAGTGAACTGCTTCTCGCTTGCAGAGCTTGATGTCTACAGCTGTAAGGCAGCCCCGGGACAAAGTTTTGGCCAGTATTACATTCAGCGTGGCTCTCCCTCTGTGGAGGCCCTCCGAACGGCACTGAGAGAATCCCTGAGCCTAAAGTGCATCCTGGCAACCCTTAACCTGTCATCTCACTATTGTGACGCAAGGTACACTGCAGGTGCAGCCTGACAGAAAGTACAGAAAAGCCGGTACGACTCTGAGGCATTTGGACGAGGCAAGGTCCCCTCGGCCTGACTAAGTCATTAAGCGGGTGCTGCTCCTCGTGGCACGCAGAACACCCCCCGTCCAACGAAGTGGGATCCTAGAAAGGCCCAGTGTTGCTGAAAGTCTCCAGGTGTCAGTCAGAGAGTGCTGGCAAATGCGTCGTGGGCTCAAGTTGGCACTGGGAGAATGTGGGAGAAGCCCGACTTTCCCCCTTTGGAAAGCCACTTCGTTGCAGCTTCCAAGCCGCCTGCTACTATTCACTCCACAGATTCCTCTGAGGAGCAGTGAGTTTTTCCAAAAGAAACCAGGTGCTTGCGATTCCTTCTGGGGAGCTCACCCCCAGGAGCATACTGTAGCTAAGGTGCCCACTAAATGTGACCTCTAGTCTCGAGGTAAGGTGCACATTTTCCCATTCCCAGAGATAGGGGCGCCCCGGTTTCCAGGAGGTCTTAGTCAGTGGACGGCTTTAGCTTTAGTATGCCTCACAGCGCTCAAGACTCTCACGTGGGCACTTCTTTCCAAGGAAGTACACTGCGTACCCAAAGCCTTCTGAGCACAAGCAAGGGATACACAGCTCTGGGCACATCCCTCCCTATGCAGTTGGAAGGGCCGGGAACTAAGGTGTTCTCTGAGGCGAGCGTTCCACAGCTTTGAAACAGCCCCAGGAACGCGGTTCTTGGCAGGGTTTCATTCCCTGCGGGTCTGCCACGTTGAGGAAAACTAAGCGGCCCTGAAAGAAACCACCGGGGCTCCAATTCGGTTTGGGGACTCCTGCTCGACGTCTCTCTAGGTGATGCGGAAACTGGACTTTAGGTCCAGCCCGAAGTAATGCAGAGAGTAACCCCGAGCATTGCTAGGCATCGGGAACATACGAAGTCACCCAGGTAGGCCTGCTGAGGGCAGTTCGGGGTTTGTGCCGTTCACCACATGCAGCAAACACTGCATCCAAAAGTTTCATCGCAGAAGGCCGAACTGTGTTCCACGGGTCTCCCTTGGATTGTCAGAGAAGATAGGTGTATGTGCTGGGTGATCCAGTTGGTAATTGAGAAGCCTGGCAGAGGGCAGTCTTTTCCCCATTTGAAAGGTCGATAGTGGCGGCCTCAAGGCTGACTGAAAGACACTGCCCTTACCCGTCTTCTAGTCACCTCCAGGAGTGCCTCAGTGAAGACAGTGAGTTTTCTCCTACGAATCCAGGTGGTCTCCAGTGCCTTGCTGGGAGCTCATCCCACGCTTGCCCTAGCTAAAGTGTGAAGTCAAAGTGACCCCTAGCCTCAAGGGAAGCGCGAGCGCTTCCTATCAGCCAAGTTGGGTGGGCAGCCACCTCCATGAACCCTGACTCCATAGAGTGCTTTAACTCCTCTGCGGCTTTGCGTAGGCCTAAGAGAGTCGCGTGTGAATTCCTTCTGAGGGAGAGCATGTGCGCTGGGAGTCCCCGTTTTGTTTTCCGAGCCACACAACACAGGACAGACTGCTGGGGTCAGCTCTTGCTACGCAGAGCGAAGGGCAGTGAACTGCTTCTCGCTTGCAGAGCTTGATGTCTACAGCTGTAAGGCAGCCCCGGGACAAAGTTTTGGCCAGTATTACATTCAGCGTGGCTCTCCCTCTGTGGAGGCCCTCCGAACGGCACTGAGAGAATCCCTGAGCCTAAAGTGCATCCTGGCAACTCTTAACCTGTCATCTCACTATTGTGACGCAAGGTACACTGCAGGTGCAGCCTGACAGAAAGTACAGAAAAGCCGGTACGACTCTGAGGCATTTGGACGAGGCAAGGTCCCCTCGGCCTGACTAAGTCATTAAGCGGGTGCTGCTCCTCGTGGCACGCAGAACACCCCCCGTCCAACGAAGTGGGATCCTAGAAAGGCCCAGTGTTGCTGAAAGTCTCCAGGTGTCAGTCAGAGAGTGCTGGCAAATGCGTCGTGGGCTCAAGTTGGCACTGGGAGAATGTGGGAGAAGCCCGACTTTCCCCCTTTGGAAAGCCACTTCGTTGCAGCTTCCAAGCCGCCTGCTACTATTCACTCCACAGATTCCTCTGAGGAGCAGTGAGTTTTTCCAAAAGAAACCAGGTGCTTGCGATTCCTTCCGGGGAGCTCACCCCCAGGAGCATACTGTAGCTAAGGTGCCCACTAAATGTGACCTCTAGTCTCGAGGTAAGGTGCACATTTTCCCATTCCCAGAGATAGGGGCGCCCCGGTTTCCAGGAGGTCTTAGTCAGTGGACGGCTTTAGCTTTAGTATGCCTCACAGCGCTCAAGACTCTCACGTGGGCACTTCTTTCCAAGGAAGTACACTGCGTACCCAAAGCCTTCTGAGCACAAGCAAGGGATACACAGCTCTGGGCACATCCCTCCCTATGCAGTTGGAAGGGCCGGGAACTAAGGTGTTCTCTGAGGCGAGCGTTCCACAGCTTTGAAACAGCCCCAGGAACGCGGTTCTTGGCAGGGTTTCGTTCCCTGCGGGTCTGCCACGTTGAGGAAAACTAAGCGGCCCTGAAAGAAACCACTGGGGCTCCAATTCGGTTTGGGGACTCCTGCTCGACGTCTCTCTAAGTGATGCGGAAACTGGACTTTAGGTCCAGCCCGAAGTAATGCAGAGAGTAACCCCGAGCATTGCTAGGCATTGGGAACATCCAAAGTCACCCAGGTAGGCCTGCTGAGGGCAGTTCGGGGTTTGTGCCGTTCACCACATGCAGCACACACTGCATCCAAAAGTTTCATCGCAGAAGGCCGAACTGTGTTCCACGGGTCTCCCTTGGATTGTCAGAGAAGATAGGTGTATGTGCTGGGTGATCCAGTTGGTAATTGAGAAGCCTGGCAGAGGGCAGTCTTTTCCCCATTTGAAAGGTCGATAGTGGCGGCCTCAAGGCTGACTGAAAGACACTGCCCTTACCCGTCTTCTAGTCACCTCCAGGAGTGCCTCAGTGAAGACAGTGAGTTTTCTCCTACGAATCCAGGTGGTCTCCAGTGCCTTGCTGGGAGCTCATCCCACGCTTGCCCTAGCTAAAGTGTGAAGTCAAGGTGACCCCTAGCCTCAAGGGAAGCGTGAGCGCTTCCTATCAGCCAAGTTGGGTGGGCAGCCACCTCCATGAACCCTGACTCCATAGAGTGCTTTAACTCCTCTGCGGCTTTGCGTAGGCCTAAGAGAGTCGCGTGTGAATTCCTTCTGAGGGAGAGCATGTGCGCTGGGAGTCCCCGTTTTGTTTTCCGAGCCACACAACACAGGACAGACTGCTGGGGTCAGCTCTTGCTACGCAGAGCGAAGGGCAGTGAACTGCTTCTCGCTTGCAGAGCTTGATGTCTACAGCTGTAAGGCAGCCCCGGGACAAAGTTTTGGCCAGTATTACATTCAGCGTGTCTCTCCCTCTGTGGAGGCCCTCCGAACGGCACTGAGAGAATCCCTGAGCCTAAAGTGCATCCTGGCAACTCTTAACCTGTCATCTCACTATTGTGACGCAAGGTACACTGCAGGTGCAGCCTGACAGAAAGTACAGAAAAGCCGGTACGACTCTGAGGCATTTGGACGAGGCAAGGTCCCCTCGGCCTGACTAAGTCATTAAGCGGGTGCTGCTCCTCGTGGCACGCAGAACACCCCCCGTCCAACGAAGTGGGATCCTAGAAAGGCCCAGTGTTGCTGAAAGTCTCCAGGTGTCAGTCAGCGAGTGCTGGCAAATGCGTCGTGGGCTCAAGTTGGCACTGGGAGAATGTGGGAGAAGCCCGACTTTCCCCCTTTGGAAAGCCACTTCGTTGCAGCTTCCAAGCCGCCTGCTACTATTCACTCCACAGATTCCTCTGAGGAGCAGTGAGTTTTTCCAAAAGAAACCAGGTGCTTGCGATTCCTTCCGGGGAGCTCACCCCCAGGAGCATACTGTAGCTAAGGTGCCCACTAAATGTGACCTCTAGTCTCGAGGTAAGGTGCACATTTTCCCATTCCCAGAGATAGGGGCGCCCCGGTTTCCAGGAGGTCTTAGTCAGTGGACGGCTTTAGCTTTAGTATGCCTCACAGCGCTCAAGACTCTCACGTGGGCACTTCTTTCCAAGGAAGTACACTGCGTACCCAAAGCCTTCTGAGCACAAGCAAGGGATACACAGCTCTGGGCACATCCCTCCCTATGCAGTTGGAAGGGCCGGGAACTAAGGTGTTCTCTGAGGCGAGCGTTCCACAGCTTTGAAACAGCCCCAGGAACGCGGTTCTTGGCAGGGTTTCGTTCCCTGCGGGTCTGCCACGTTGAGGAAAACTAAGCGGCCCTGAAAGAAACCACCGGGGCTCCAATTCGGTTTGGGGACTCCTGCTCGACGTCTCTCTAAGTGATGCGGAAACTGGACTTTAGGTCCAGCCCGAAGTAATGCAGAGAGTAACCCCGAGCATTGCTAGGCATTGGGAACATCCAAAGTCACCCAGGTAGGCCTGCTGAGGGCAGTTCGGGGTTTGTGCCGTTCACCACATGCAGCACACACTGCATCCAAAAGTTTCATCGCAGAAGGCCGAACTGTGTTCCACGGGTCTCCCTTGGATTGTCAGAGAAGATAGGTGTATGTGCTGGGTGATCCAGTTGGTAATTGAGAAGCCTGGCAGAGGGCAGTCTTTTCCCCATTTGAAAGGTCGATAGTGGCGGCCTCAAGGCTGACTGAAAGACACTGCCCTTACCCGTCTTCTAGTCACCTCCAGGAGTGCCTCAGTGAAGACAGTGAGTTTTCTCCTACGAATCCAGGTGGTCTCCAGTGCCTTGCTGGGAGCTCATCCCACGCTTGCCCTAGCTAAAGTGTGAAGTCAAAGTGACCCCTAGCCTCAAGGGAAGCGCGAGCGCTTCCTATCAGCCAAGTTGGGTGGGCAGCCACCTCCATGAACCCTGACTCCATAGAGTGCTTTAACTCCTCTGCGGCTTTGCGTAGGCCTAAGAGAGTCGCGTGTGAATTCCTTCTGAGGGAGAGCATGTGTGCTGGGAGTCGCCGTTTTGTTTTCCGAGCCACACAACACAGGACAGACTGCTGGGGTCAGCTCTTGCTACGCAGAGCGAAGGGCAGTGAACTGCTTCTCGCTTGCAGAGCTTGATGTCTACAGCTGTAAGGCAGCCCCGGGACAAAGTTTTGGCCAGTATTACATTCAGCGTGGCTCTCCCTCTGTGGAGGCCCTCTGAACGGCACTGAGAGAATCCCTGGGCCTAAAGTGCATCCTGGCAACTCTTAACCTGTCATCTCACTATTGTGACGCAAGGTACACTGCAGGTGCAGCCTGACAGAAAGTACAGAAAAGCCGGTACGACTCTGAGGCATTTGGACGAGGCAAGGTCCCCTCGGCCTGACTAAGTCATTAAGCGGGTGCTGCTCCTCGTGGCACGCAGAACACCCCCCGTCCAACGAAGTGGGATCCTAGAAAGGCCCAGTGTTGCTGAAAGTCTCCAGGTGTCAGTCAGCGAGTGCTGGCAAATGCGTCGTGGGCTCAAGTTGGCACTGGGAGAATGTGGGAGAAGCCCGACTTTCCCCCTTTGGAAAGCCACTTCGTTGCAGCTTCCAAGCCGCCTGCTACTATTCACTCCACAGATTCCTCTGAGGAGCAGTGAGTTTTTCCAAAAGAAACCAGGTGCTTGCGATTCCTTCCGGGGAGCTCACCCCCAGGAGCATACTGTAGCTAAGGTGCCCACTAAATGTGACCTCTAGTCTCGAGGTAAGGTGCACATTTTCCCATTCCCAGAGATAGGGGCGCCCCGGTTTCCAGGAGGTCTTAGTCAGTGGACGGCTTTAGCTTTAGTATGCCTCACAGCGCTCAAGACTCTCACGTGGGCACTTCTTTCCAAGGAAGTACACTGCGTACCCAAAGCCTTCTGAGCACAAGCAAGGGATACACAGCTCTGGGCACATCCCTCCCTATGCAGTTGGAAGGGCCGGGAACTAAGGTGTTCTCTGAGGCGAGCGTTCCACAGCTTTGAAACAGCCCCAGGAACGCGGTTCTTGGCAGGGTTTCGTTCCCTGCGGGTCTGCCACGTTGAGGAAAACTAAGCGGCCCTGAAAGAAACCACCGGGGCTCCAATTCGGTTTGGGGACTCCTGCTCGACGTCTCTCTAGGTGATGCGGAAACTGGACTTTAGGTCCAGCCCGAAGTAATGCAGAGAGTAACCCCGAGCATTGCTAGGCATTGGGAACATCCGAAGTCACCCAGGTAGGCCTGCTGAGGGCAGTTCGGGGTTTGTGCCGTTCACCACATGCAGCACACACTGCATCCAAAAGTTTCATCGCAGAAGGACGAACTGTGTTCCAAGGGTCTCCCTTGGATTGTCAGAGAAGATAGGTGTATGTGCTGGGTGATCCAGTTGGTAATTGAGAAGCCTGGCAGAGGGCAGTCTTTTCCCCATTTGAAAGGTCGATAGTGGCGGCCTCAAGGCTGACTGAAAGACACTGCCCTTACCCGTCTTCTAGTCACCTCCAGGAGTGCCTCAGTGAAGACAGTGAGTTTTCTCCTACGAATCCAGGTGGTCTCCAGTGCCTTGCTGGGAGCTCATCCCACGCTTGCCCTAGCTAAAGTGTGAAGTCAAAGTGACCCCTAGCCTCAAGGGAAGCGCGAGCGCTTCCTATCAGCCAAGTTGGGTGGGCAGCCACCTCCATGAACCCTGACTCCATAGAGTGCTTTAACTCCTCTGCGGCTTTGCGTAGGCCTAAGAGAGTCGCGTGTGAATTCCTTCTGAGGGAGAGCATGTGCGCTGGGAGTCGCCGTTTTGTTTTCCGAGCCACACAACACAGGACAGACTGCTGGGGTCAGCTCTTGCTACGCAGAGCGAAGGGCAGTGAACTGCTTCTCGCTTGCAGAGCTTGATGTCTACAGCTGTAAGGCAGCCCCGGGACAAAGTTTTGGCCAGTATTACATTCAGCGTGGCTCTCCCTCTGTGGAGGCCCTCTGAACGGCACTGAGAGAATCCCTGAGCCTAAAGTGCATCCTGGCAACTCTTAACCTGTCATCTCACTATTGTGACGCAAGGTACACTGCAGGTGCAGCCTGACAGAAAGTACAGAAAAGCCTGTACGACTCTGAGGCATTTGGACGAGGCAAGGTCCCCTCGGCCTGACTAAGTCATTAAGCGGGTGCTGCTCCTCGTGGCACGCAGAACACCCCCCGTCCAACGAAGTGGGATCCTAGAAAGGCCCAGTGTTGCTGAAAGTCTCCAGGTGTCAGTCAGAGAGTGCTGGCAAATGCGTCGTGGGCTCAAGTTGGCACTGGGAGAATGTGGGAGAAGCCCGACTTTCCCCCTTTGGAAAGCCACTTCGTTGCAGCTTCCAAGCCGCCTGCTACTATTCACTCCACAGATTCCTCTGAGGAGCAGTGAGTTTTTCCAAAAGAAACCAGGTGCTTGCGATTCCTTCCGGGGAGCTCACCCCCAGGAGCATACTGTAGCTAAGGTGCCCACTAAATGTGACCTCTAGTCTCGAGGTAAGGTGCACATTTTCCCATTCCCAGAGATAGGGGCGCCCCGGTTTCCAGGAGGTCTTAGTCAGTGGACGGCTTTAGCTTTAGTATGCCTCACAGCGCTCAAGACTCTCACGTGGGCACTTCTTTCCAAGGAAGTACACTGCGTACCCAAAGCCTTCTGAGCACAAGCAAGGGATACACAGCTCTGGGCACATCCCTCCCTATGCAGTTGGAAGGGCCGGGAACTAAGGTGTTCTCTGAGGCGAGCGTTCCACAGCTTTGAAACAGCCTCAGGAACGCGGTTCTTGGCAGGGTTTCGTTCCCTGTGGGTCTGCCACATTGAGGAAAACTAAGCGGCCCTGAAAGAAACCACCGGGGCTCCAATTCGGTTTGGGGACTCCTGCTCGACGTCTCTCTAAGTGATGCGGAAACTGGACTTTAGGTCCAGCCCGAAGTAATGCAGAGAGTAACCCCGAGCATTGCTAGGCATTGGGAACATCCAAAGTCACCCAGGTAGGCCTGCTGAGGGCAGTTCGGGGTTTGTGCCGTTCACCACATGCAGCACACACTGCATCCAAAAGTTTCATCGCAGAAGGCCGAACTGTGTTCCACGGGTCTCCCTTGGATTGTCAGAGAAGATAGGTGTATGTGCTGGGTGATCCAGTTGGTAATTGAGAAGCCTGGCAGAGGGCAGTCTTTTCCCCATTTGAAAGGTCGATAGTGGCGGCCTCAAGGCTGACTGAAAGACACTGCCCTTACCCGTCTTCTAGTCACCTCCAGGAGTGCCTCAGTGAAGACAGTGAGTTTTCTCCTACGAATCCAGGTGGTCTCCAGTGCCTTGCTGGGAGCTCATCCCACGCTTGCCCTAGCTAAAGTGTGAAGTCAAAGTGACCCCTAGCCTCAAGGGAAGCGCGAGCGCTTCCTATCAGCCAAGTTGGGTGGGCAGCCACCTCCATGAACCCTGACTCCATAGAGTGCTTTAACTCCTCTGCGGCTTTGCGTAGGCCTAAGAGAGTCGCATGTGAATTCCTTCTGAGGGAGAGCATGTGCGCTGGGAGTCCCCGTTTTGTTTTCCGAGCCACACAACACAGGACAGACTGCTGGGGTCAGCTCTTGCTACGCAGAGCGAAGGGCAGTGAACTGCTTCTCGCTTGCAGAGCTTGATGTCTACAGCTGTAAGGCAGCCCCGGGACAAAGTTTTGGCCAGCATTACATTCAGCGTGGCTCTCCCTCTGTGGAGGCCCTCCGAACGGCACTGAGAGAATCCCTGAGCCTAAAGTGCATCCTGGCAACCCTTAACCTGTCATCTCACTGTTGTGACGCAAGGTACACTGCAGGTGCAGCCTGACAGAAAGTACAGAAAAGCCGGTACGACTCTGAGGCATTTGGACGAGGCAAGGTCCCCTCGGCCTGACTAAGTCATTAAGCGGGTGCTGCTCCTCGTGGCACGCAGAACACCCCCCGTCCAACGAAGTGGGATCCTAGAAAGGCCCAGTGTTGCTCAAAGTCTCCAGGTGTCAGTCAGCGAGTGCTGGCAAATGCGTCGTGGGCTCAAGTTGGCACTGGGAGAATGTGGGAGAAGCCCGACTTTCCCCCTTTGGAAAGCCACTTCGTTGCAGCTTCCAAGCCGCCTGCTACTATTCACTCCACAGATTCCTCTGAGGAGCGGTGACTTTTTCCAAAAGAAACCAGGTGCTTGCGATTCCTTCTGGGGAGCTCACCCCCAGGAGCATACTGTAGCTAAGGTGCCCACTAAATGTGACCTCTAGTCTCGAGGTAAGGTGCACATTTTCCCATTCCCAGAGATAGGGGCGCCCCGGTTTCCAGGAGGTCTTAGTCAGTGGACGGCTTTAGCTTTAGTATGCCTCACAGCGCTCAAGACTCTCACGTGGGCACTTCTTTCCAAGGAAGTACACTGCGTACCCAAAGCCTTCTGAGCACAAGCAAGGGATACACAGCTCTGGGCACATCCCTCCCTATGCAGTTGGAAGGGCCGGGAACTAAGGTGTTCTCTGAGGCGAGCGTTCCACAGCTTTGAAACAGCCCCAGGAACGCGGTTCTTGGCAGGGTTTCGTTCCCTGCGGGTCTGCCACGTTGAGGAAAACTAAGCGGCCCTGAAAGAAACCACCGGGGCTCCAATTCGGTTTGGGGACTCCTGCTCGACGTCTCTCTAGGTGATGCGGAAACTGGACTTTAGGTCCAGCCCGAAGTAATGCAGAGAGTAACCCCGAGCATTGCTAGGCATTGGGAACATCCAAAGTCACCCAGGTAGGCCTGCTGAGGGCAGTTCGGGGTTTGTGCCGTTCACCACATGCAGCACACACTGCATCCAAAAGTTTCATCGCAGAAGGCCGAACTGTGTTCCACGGGTCTCCCTTGGATTGTCAGAGAAGATAGGTGTATGTGCTGGGTGATCCAGTTGGTAATTGAGAAGCCTGGCAGAGGGCAGTCTTTTCCCCATTTGAAAGGTCGATAGTGGCGGCCTCAAGGCTGACTGAAAGACACTGCCCTTACCCGTCTTCTAGTCACCTCCAGGAGTGCCTCAGTGAAGACAGTGAGTTTTCTCCTACGAATCCAGGTGGTCTCCAGTGCCTTGCTGGGAGCTCATCCCACGCTTGCCCTAGCTAAAGTGTGAAGTCAAAGTGACCCCTAGCCTCAAGGGAAGCGCGAGCGCTTCCTATCAGCCAAGTTGGGTGGGCAGCCACCTCCATGAACCCTGACTCCATAGAGTGCTTTAACTCCTCTGCGGCTTTGCGTAGGCCTAAGAGAGTCGCGTGTGAATTCCTTCTGAGGGAGAGCATGTGCGCTGGGAGTCCCCGTTTTGTTTTCCGAGCCACACAACACAGGACAGACTGCTGGGGTCAGCTCTTGCTACGCAGAGCGAAGGGCAGTGAACTGCTTCTCGCTTGCAGAGCTTGATGTCTACAGCTGTAAGGCAGCCCCGGGACAAAGTTTTGGCCAGTATTACATTCAGCGTGGCTCTCCCTCTGTGGAGGCCCTCCGAACGGCACTGAGAGAATCCCTGAGCCTAAAGTGCATCCTGGCAACCCTTAACCTGTCATCTCACTATTGTGACGCAAGGTACACTGCAGGTGCAGCCTGACAGAAAGTACAGAAAAGCCGGTACGACTCTGAGGCATTTGGACGAGGCAAGGTCCCCTCGGCCTGACTAAGTCATTAAGCGGGTGCTGCTCCTCGTGGCACGCAGAACACCCCCCGTCCAACGAAGTGGGATCCTAGAAAGGCCCAGTGTTGCTGAAAGTCTCCAGGTGTCAGTCAGCGAGTGCTGGCAAATGCGTCGTGGGCTCAAGTTGGCACTGGGAGAATGTGGGAGAAGCCCGACTTTCCCCCTTTGGAAAGCCACTTCGTTGCAGCTTCCAAGCCGCCTGCTACTATTCACTCCACAGATTCCTCTGAGGAGCAGTGAGTTTTTCCAAAAGAAACCAGGTGCTTGCGATTCCTTCCGGGGAGCTCACCCCCAGGAGCATACTGTAGCTAAGGTGCCCACTAAATGTGACCTCTAGTCTCGAGGTAAGGTGCACATTTTCCCATTCCCAGAGATAGGGGCGCCCCGGTTTCCAGGAGGTCTTAGTCAGTGGACGGCTTTAGCTTTAGTATGCCTCACAGCGCTCAAGACTCTCACGTGGGCACTTCTTTCCAAGGAAGTACACTGCGTACCCAAAGCCTTCTGAGCACAAGCAAGGGATACACAGCTCTGGGCACATCCCTCCCTATGCAGTTGGAAGGGCCGGGAACTAAGGTGTTCTCTGAGGCGAGCGTTCCACAGCTTTGAAACAGCCCCAGGAACGCGGTTCTTGGCAGGGTTTCGTTCCCTGCGGGTCTGCCACGTTGAGGAAAACTAAGCGGCCCTGAAAGAAACCACCGGGGCTCCAATTCGGTTTGGGGACTCCTGCTCGACGTCTCTCTAAGTGATGCGGAAACTGGACTTTAGGTCCAGCCCGAAGTAATGCAGAGAGTAACCCCGAGCATTGCTAGGCATTGGGAACATCCAAAGTCACCCAGGTAGGCCTGCTGAGGGCAGTTCGGGGTTTGTGCCGTTCACCACATGCAGCAAACACTGCATCCAAAAGTTTCATCGCAGAAGGCCGAACTGTGTTCCACGGGTCTCCCTTGGATTGTCAGAGAAGATAGGTGTATGTGCTGGGTGATCCAGTTGGTAATTGAGAAGCCTGGCAGAGGGCAGTCTTTTCCCCATTTGAAAGGTCGATAGTGGCGGCCTCAAGGCTGACTGAAAGACACTGCCCTTACCCGTCTTCTAGTCACCTCCAGGAGTGCCTCAGTGAAGACAGTGAGTTTTCTCCTACGAATCCAGGTGGTCTCCAGTGCCTTGCTGGGAGCTCATCCCACGCTTGCCCTAGCTAAAGTGTGAAGTCAAAGTGACCCCTAGCCTCAAGGGAAGCGCGAGCGCTTCCTATCAGCCAAGTTGGGTGGGCAGCCACCTCCATGAACCCTGACTCCATAGAGTGCTTTAACTCCTCTGCGGCTTTGCGTAGGCCTAAGAGAGTCGCGTGTGAATTCCTTCTGAGGGAGAGCATGTGCGCTGGGAGTCCCCGTTTTGTTTTCCGAGCCACACAACACAGGACAGACTGCTGGGGTCAGCTCTTGCTACGCAGAGCGAAGGGCAGTGAACTGCTTCTCGCTTGCAGAGCTTGATGTCTACAGCTGTAAGGCAGCCCCGGGACAAAGTTTTGGCCAGTATTACATTCAGCGTGGCTCTCCCTCTGTGGAGGCCCTCCGAACGGCACTGAGAGAATCCCTGAGCCTAAAGTGCATCCTGGCAACCCTTAACCTGTCATCTCACTATTGTGACGCAAGGTACACTGCAGGTGCAGCCTGACAGAAAGTACAGAAAAGCCGGTACGACTCTGAGGCATTTGGACGAGGCAAGGTCCCCTCGGCCTGACTAAGTCATTAAGCGGGTGCTGCTCCTCGTGGCACGCAGAACACCCCCCGTCCAACGAAGTGGGATCCTAGAAAGGCCCAGTGTTGCTGAAAGTCTCCAGGTGTCAGTCAGCGAGTGCTGGCAAATGCGTCGTGGGCTCAAGTTGGCACTGGGAGAATGTGGGAGAAGCCCGACTTTCCCCCTTTGGAAAGCCACTTCGTTGCAGCTTCCAAGCCGCCTGCTACTATTCACTCCACAGATTCCTCTGAGGAGCAGTGAGTTTTTCCAAAAGAAACCAGGTGCTTGCGATTCCTTCCGGGGAGCTCACCCCCAGGAGCATACTGTAGCTAAGGTGCCCACTAAATGTGACCTCTAGTCTCGAGGTAAGGTGCACAATTTCCCATTCCCAGAGGTAGGGGCGCCCCGGTTTCCAGGAGGTCTTAGTCAGTGGACGGCTTTAGCTTTAGTATGCCTCACAGCGCTCAAGACTCTCACGTGGGCACTTCTTTCCAAGGAAGTACACTGCGTACCCAAAGCCTTCTGAGCACAAGCAAGGGATACACAGCTCTGGGCACATCCCTCCCTATGCAGTTGGAAGGGCCGGGAACTAAGGTGTTCTCTGAGGCGAGCGTTCCACAGCTTTGAAACAGCCCCAGGAACGCGGTTCTTGGCAGGGTTTCGTTCCCTGCGGGTCTGCCACGTTGAGGAAAACTAAGCGGCCCTGAAAGAAACCACCGGGGCTCCAATTCGGTTTGGGGACTCCTGCTCGACGTCTCTCTAGGTGATGCGGAAACTGGACTTTAGGTCCAGCCCGAAGTAATGCAGAGAGTAACCCCGAGCATTGCTAGGCATTGGGAACATCCAAAGTCACCCAGGTAGGCCTGCTGAGGGCAGTTCGGGGTTTGTGCCGTTCACCACATGCAGCACACACTGCATCCAAAAGTTTCATCGCAGAAGGCCGAACTGTGTTCCACGGGTCTCCCTTGGATTGTCAGAGAAGATAGGTGTATGTGCTGGGTGATCCAGTTGGTAATTGAGAAGCCTGGCAGAGGGCAGTCTTTTCCCCATTTGAAAGGTCGATAGTGGCGGCCTCAAGGCTGACTGAAAGACACTGCCCTTACCCGTCTTCTAGTCACCTCCAGGAGTGCCTCAGTGAAGACAGTGAGTTTTCTCCTACGAATCCAGGTGGTCTCCAGTGCCTTGCTGGGAGCTCATCCCACGCTTGCCCTAGCTAAAGTGTGAAGTCAAAGTGACCCCTAGCCTCAAGGGAAGCGCGAGCGCTTCCTATCAGCCAAGTTGGGTGGGCAGCCACCTCCATGAACCCTGACTCCATAGAGTGCTTTAACTCCTCTGCGGCTTTGCGTAGGCCTAAGAGAGTCGCGTGTGAATTCCTTCTGAGGGAGAGCATGTGCGCTGGGAGTCCCCGTTTTGTTTTCCGAGCCACACAACACAGGACAGACTGCTGGGGTCAGCTCTTGCTACGCAGAGCGAAGGGCAGTGAACTGCTTCTCGCTTGCAGAGCTTGATGTCTACAGCTGTAAGGCAGCCCCGGGACAAAGTTTTGGCCAGTATTACATTCAGCGTGGCTCTCCCTCTGTGGAGGCCCTCCGAACGGCACTGAGAGAATCCCTGAGCCTAAAGTGCATCCTGGCAACCCTTAACCTGTCATCTCACTATTGTGACGCAAGGTACACTGCAGGTGCAGCCTGACAGAAAGTACAGAAAAGCCGGTACGACTCTGAGGCATTTGGACGAGGCAAGGTCCCCTCGGCCTGACTAAGTCATTAAGCGGGTGCTGCTCCTCGTGGCACGCAGAACACCCCCCGTCCAACGAAGTGGGATCCTAGAAAGGCCCAGTGTTGCTGAAAGTCTCCAGGTGTCAGTCAGCGAGTGCTGGCAAATGCGTCGTGGGCTCAAGTTGGCACTGGGAGAATGTGGGAGAAGCCCGACTTTCCCCCTTTGGAAAGCCACTTCGTTGCAGCTTCCAAGCCGCCTGCTACTATTCACTCCACAGATTCCTCTGAGGAGCAGTGAGTTTTTCCAAAAGAAACCAGGTGCTTGCGATTCCTTCCGGGGAGCTCACCCCCAGGAGCATACTGTAGCTAAGGTGCCCACTAAATGTGACCTCTAGTCTCGAGGTAAGGTGCACATTTTCCCATTCCCAGAGATAGGGGCGCCCCGGTTTCCAGGAGGTCTTAGTCAGTGGACGGCTTTAGCTTTAGTATGCCTCACAGCGCTCAAGACTCTCACGTGGGCACTTCTTTCCAAGGAAGTACACTGCGTACCCAAAGCCTTCTGAGCACAAGCAAGGGATACACAGCTCTGGGCACATCCCTCCCTATGCAGTTGGAAGGGCCGGGAACTAAGGTGTTCTCTGAGGCGAGCGTTCCACAGCTTTGAAACAGCCTCAGGAACGCGGTTCTTGGCAGGGTTTCGTTCCCTGCGGGTCTGCCACGTTGAGGAAAACTAAGCGGCCCTGAAAGAAACCACCGGGGCTCCAATTCGGTTTGGGGACTCCTGCTCGACGTCTCTCTAAGTGATGCGGAAACTGGACTTTAGGTCCAGCCCGAAGTAATGCAGAGAGTAACCCCGAGCATTGCTAGGCATTGGGAACATCCAAAGTCACCCAGGTAGGCCTGCTGAGGGCAGTTCGGGGTTTGTGCCGTTCACCACATGCAGCACACACTGCATCCAAAAGTTTCATCGCAGAAGGCCGAACTGTGTTCCACGGGTCTCCCTTGGATTGTCAGAGAAGATAGGTGTATGTGCTGGGTGATCCAGTTGGTAATTGAGAAGCCTGGCAGAGGGCAGTCTTTTCCCCATTTGAAAGGTCGATAGTGGCGGCCTCAAGGCTGACTGAAAGACACTGCCCTTACCCGTCTTCTAGTCACCTCCAGGAGTGCCTCAGTGAAGACAGTGAGTTTTCTCCTACGAATCCAGGTGGTCTCCAGTGCCTTGCTGGGAGCTCATCCCACGCTTGCCCTAGCTAAAGTGTGAAGTCAAAGTGACCCCTAGCCTCAAGGGAAGCGCGAGCGCTTCCTATCAGCCAAGTTGGGTGGGCAGCCACCTCCATGAACCCTGACTCCATAGAGTGCTTTAACTCCTCTGCGGCTTTGCGTAGGCCTAAGAGAGTCGCGTGTGAATTCCTTCTGAGGGAGAGCATGTGCGCTGGGAGTCCCCGTTTTGTTTTCCGAGCCACACAACACAGGACAGACTGCTGGGGTCAGCTCTTGCTACGCAGAGCGAAGGGCAGTGAACTGCTTCTCGCTTGCAGAGCTTGATGTCTACAGCTGTAAGGCAGCCCCGGGACAAAGTTTTGGCCAGTATTACATTCAGCGTGGCTCTCCCTCTGTGGAGGCCCTCCGAACGGCACTGAGAGAATCCCTGAGCCTAAAGTGCATCCTGGCAACCCTTAACCTGTCATCTCACTATTGTGACGCAAGGTACACTGCAGGTGCAGCCTGACAGAAAGTACAGAAAAGCCGGTACGACTCTGAGGCATTTGGACGAGGCAAGGTCCCCTCGGCCTGACTAAGTCATTAAGCGGGTGCTGCTCCTCGTGGCACGCAGAACACCCCCCGTCCAACGAAGTGGGATCCTAGAAAGGCCCAGTGTTGCTGAAAGTCTCCAGGTGTCAGTCAGCGAGTGCTGGCAAATGCGTCGTGGGCTCAAGTTGGCACTGGGAGAATGTGGGAGAAGCCCGACTTTCCCCCTTTGGAAAGCCACTTCGTTGCAGCTTCCAAGCCGCCTGCTACTATTCACTCCACAGATTCCTCTGAGGAGCAGTGAGTTTTTCCAAAAGAAACCAGGTGCTTGCGATTCCTTCCGGGGAGCTCACCCCCAGGAGCATACTGTAGCTAAGGTGCCCACTAAATGTGACCTCTAGTCTCGAGGTAAGGTGCACAATTTCCCATTCCCAGAGGTAGGGGCGCCCCGGTTTCCAGGAGGTCTTAGTCAGTGGACGGCTTTAGCTTTAGTATGCCTCACAGCGCTCAAGACTCTCACGTGGGCACTTCTTTCCAAGGAAGTACACTGCGTACCCAAAGCCTTCTGAGCACAAGCAAGGGATACACAGCTCTGGGCACATCCCTCCCTATGCAGTTGGAAGGGCCGGGAACTAAGGTGTTCTCTGAGGCGAGCGTTCCACAGCTTTGAAACAGCCTCAGGAACGCGGTTCTTGGCAGGGTTTCGTTCCCTGTGGGTCTGCCACGTTGAGGAAAACTAAGCGGCCCTGAAAGAAACCACCGGGGCTCCAATTCGGTTTGGGGACTCCTGCTCGACGTCTCTCTAAGTGATGCGGAAACTGGACTTTAGGTCCAGCCCGAAGTAATGCAGAGAGTAACCCCGAGCATTGCTAGGCATTGGGAACATCCAAAGTCACCCAGGTAGGCCTGCTGAGGGCAGTTCGGGGTTTGTGCCGTTCACCACATGCAGCACACACTGCATCCAAAAGTTTCATCGCAGAAGGCCGAACTGTGTTCCACGGGTCTCCCTTGGATTGTCAGAGAAGATAGGTGTATGTGCTGGGTGATCCAGTTGGTAATTGAGAAGCCTGGCAGAGGGCAGTCTTTTCCCCATTTGAAAGGTCGATAGTGGCGGCCTCAAGGCTGACTGAAAGACACTGCCCTTACCCGTCTTCTAGTCACCTCCAGGAGTGCCTCAGTGAAGACAGTGAGTTTTCTCCTACGAATCCAGGTGGTCTCCAGTGCCTTGCTGGGAGCTCATCCCACGCTTGCCCTAGCTAAAGTGTGAAGTCAAAGTGACCCCTAGCCTCAAGGGAAGCGCGAGCGCTTCCTATCAGCCAAGTTGGGTGGGCAGCCACCTCCATGAACCCTGACTCCATAGAGTGCTTTAACTCCTCTGCGGCTTTGCGTAGGCCTAAGAGAGTCGCATGTGAATTCCTTCTGAGGGAGAGCATGTGCGCTGGGAGTCCCCGTTTTGTTTTCCGAGCCACACAACACAGGACAGACTGCTGGGGTCAGCTCTTGCTACGCAGAGCGAAGGGCAGTGAACTGCTTCTCGCTTGCAGAGCTTGATGTCTACAGCTGTAAGGCAGCCCCGGGACAAAGTTTTGGCCAGCATTACATTCAGCGTGGCTCTCCCTCTGTGGAGGCCCTCCGAACGGCACTGAGAGAATCCCTGAGCCTAAAGTGCATCCTGGCAACCCTTAACCTGTCATCTCACTGTTGTGACGCAAGGTACACTGCAGGTGCAGCCTGACAGAAAGTACAGAAAAGCCGGTACGACTCTGAGGCATTTGGACGAGGCAAGGTCCCCTCGGCCTGACTAAGTCATTAAGCGGGTGCTGCTCCTCGTGGCACGCAGAACACCCCCCGTCCAACGAAGTGGGATCCTAGAAAGGCCCAGTGTTGCTCAAAGTCTCCAGGTGTCAGTCAGCGAGTGCTGGCAAATGCGTCGTGGGCTCAAGTTGGCACTGGGAGAATGTGGGAGAAGCCCGACTTTCCCCCTTTGGAAAGCCACTTCGTTGCAGCTTCCAAGCCGCCTGCTACTATTCACTCCACAGATTCCTCTGAGGAGCGGTGACTTTTTCCAAAAGAAACCAGGTGCTTGCGATTCCTTCTGGGGAGCTCACCCCCAGGAGCATACTGTAGCTAAGGTGCCCACTAAATGTGACCTCTAGTCTCGAGGTAAGGTGCACATTTTCCCATTCCCAGAGATAGGGGCGCCCCGGTTTCCAGGAGGTCTTAGTCAGTGGACGGCTTTAGCTTTAGTATGCCTCACAGCGCTCAAGACTCTCACGTGGGCACTTCTTTCCAAGGAAGTACACTGCGTACCCAAAGCCTTCTGAGCACAAGCAAGGGATACACAGCTCTGGGCACATCCCTCCCTATGCAGTTGGAAGGGCCGGGAACTAAGGTGTTCTCTGAGGCGAGCGTTCCACAGCTTTGAAACAGCCCCAGGAACGCGGTTCTTGGCAGGGTTTCGTTCCCTGCGGGTCTGCCACGTTGAGGAAAACTAAGCGGCCCTGAAAGAAACCACCGGGGCTCCAATTCGGTTTGGGGACTCCTGCTCGACGTCTCTCTAGGTGATGCGGAAACTGGACTTTAGGTCCAGCCCGAAGTAATGCAGAGAGTAACCCCGAGCATTGCTAGGCATTGGGAACATCCAAAGTCACCCAGGTAGGCCTGCTGAGGGCAGTTCGGGGTTTGTGCCGTTCACCACATGCAGCACACACTGCATCCAAAAGTTTCATCGCAGAAGGCCGAACTGTGTTCCACGGGTCTCCCTTGGATTGTCAGAGAAGATAGGTGTATGTGCTGGGTGATCCAGTTGGTAATTGAGAAGCCTGGCAGAGGGCAGTCTTTTCCCCATTTGAAAGGTCGATAGTGGCGGCCTCAAGGCTGACTGAAAGACACTGCCCTTACCCGTCTTCTAGTCACCTCCAGGAGTGCCTCAGTGAAGACAGTGAGTTTTCTCCTACGAATCCAGGTGGTCTCCAGTGCCTTGCTGGGAGCTCATCCCACGCTTGCCCTAGCTAAAGTGTGAAGTCAAAGTGACCCCTAGCCTCAAGGGAAGCGCGAGCGCTTCCTATCAGCCAAGTTGGGTGGGCAGCCACCTCCATGAACCCTGACTCCATAGAGTGCTTTAACTCCTCTGCGGCTTTGCGTAGGCCTAAGAGAGTCGCGTGTGAATTCCTTCTGAGGGAGAGCATGTGCGCTGGGAGTCCCCGTTTTGTTTTCCGAGCCACACAACACAGGACAGACTGCTGGGGTCAGCTCTTGCTACGCAGAGCGAAGGGCAGTGAACTGCTTCTCGCTTGCAGAGCTTGATGTCTACAGCTGTAAGGCAGCCCCGGGACAAAGTTTTGGCCAGTATTACATTCAGCGTGGCTCTCCCTCTGTGGAGGCCCTCCGAACGGCACTGAGAGAATCCCTGAGCCTAAAGTGCATCCTGGCAACCCTTAACCTGTCATCTCACTATTGTGACGCAAGGTACACTGCAGGTGCAGCCTGACAGAAAGTACAGAAAAGCCGGTACGACTCTGAGGCATTTGGACGAGGCAAGGTCCCCTCGGCCTGACTAAGTCATTAAGCGGGTGCTGCTCCTCGTGGCACGCAGAACACCCCCCGTCCAACGAAGTGGGATCCTAGAAAGGCCCAGTGTTGCTGAAAGTCTCCAGGTGTCAGTCAGCGAGTGCTGGCAAATGCGTCGTGGGCTCAAGTTGGCACTGGGAGAATGTGGGAGAAGCCCGACTTTCCCCCTTTGGAAAGCCACTTCGTTGCAGCTTCCAAGCCGCCTGCTACTATTCACTCCACAGATTCCTCTGAGGAGCAGTGAGTTTTTCCAAAAGAAACCAGGTGCTTGCGATTCCTTCCGGGGAGCTCACCCCCAGGAGCATACTGTAGCTAAGGTGCCCACTAAATGTGACCTCTAGTCTCGAGGTAAGGTGCACATTTTCCCATTCCCAGAGATAGGGGCGCCCCGGTTTCCAGGAGGTCTTAGTCAGTGGACGGCTTTAGCTTTAGTATGCCTCACAGCGCTCAAGACTCTCACGTGGGCACTTCTTTCCAAGGAAGTACACTGCGTACCCAAAGCCTTCTGAGCACAAGCAAGGGATACACAGCTCTGGGCACATCCCTCCCTATGCAGTTGGAAGGGCCGGGAACTAAGGTGTTCTCTGAGGCGAGCGTTCCACAGCTTTGAAACAGCCCCAGGAACGCGGTTCTTGGCAGGGTTTCGTTCCCTGCGGGTCTGCCACGTTGAGGAAAACTAAGCGGCCCTGAAAGAAACCACCGGGGCTCCAATTCGGTTTGGGGACTCCTGCTCGACGTCTCTCTAAGTGATGCGGAAACTGGACTTTAGGTCCAGCCCGAAGTAATGCAGAGAGTAACCCCGAGCATTGCTAGGCATTGGGAACATCCAAAGTCACCCAGGTAGGCCTGCTGAGGGCAGTTCGGGGTTTGTGCCGTTCACCACATGCAGCAAACACTGCATCCAAAAGTTTCATCGCAGAAGGCCGAACTGTGTTCCACGGGTCTCCCTTGGATTGTCAGAGAAGATAGGTGTATGTGCTGGGTGATCCAGTTGGTAATTGAGAAGCCTGGCAGAGGGCAGTCTTTTCCCCATTTGAAAGGTCGATAGTGGCGGCCTCAAGGCTGACTGAAAGACACTGCCCTTACCCGTCTTCTAGTCACCTCCAGGAGTGCCTCAGTGAAGACAGTGAGTTTTCTCCTACGAATCCAGGTGGTCTCCAGTGCCTTGCTGGGAGCTCATCCCACGCTTGCCCTAGCTAAAGTGTGAAGTCAAAGTGACCCCTAGCCTCAAGGGAAGCGCGAGCGCTTCCTATCAGCCAAGTTGGGTGGGCAGCCACCTCCATGAACCCTGACTCCATAGAGTGCTTTAACTCCTCTGCGGCTTTGCGTAGGCCTAAGAGAGTCGCGTGTGAATTCCTTCTGAGGGAGAGCATGTGCGCTGGGAGTCCCCGTTTTGTTTTCCGAGCCACACAACACAGGACAGACTGCTGGGGTCAGCTCTTGCTACGCAGAGCGAAGGGCAGTGAACTGCTTCTCGCTTGCAGAGCTTGATGTCTACAGCTGTAAGGCAGCCCCGGGACAAAGTTTTGGCCAGTATTACATTCAGCGTGGCTCTCCCTCTGTAGAGGCCCTCCGAACGGCACTGAGAGAATCCCTGAGCCTAAAGTGCATCCTGGCAACCCTTAACCTGTCATCTCACTATTGTGACGCAAGGTACACTGCAGGTGCAGCCTGACAGAAAGTACAGAAAAGCCGGTACGACTCTGAGGCATTTGGACGAGGCAAGGTCCCCTCGGCCTGACTAAGTCATTAAGCGGGTGCTGCTCCTCGTGGCACGCAGAACACCCCCCGTCCAACGAAGTGGGATCCTAGAAAGGCCCAGTGTTGCTGAAAGTCTCCAGGTGTCAGTCAGCGAGTGCTGGCAAATGCGTCGTGGGCTCAAGTTGGCACTGGGAGAATGTGGGAGAAGCCCGACTTTCCCCCTTTGGAAAGCCACTTCGTTGCAGCTTCCAAGCCGCCTGCTACTATTCACTCCACAGATTCCTCTGAGGAGCAGTGAGTTTTTCCAAAAGAAACCAGGTGCTTGCGATTCCTTCCGGGGAGCTCACCCCCAGGAGCATACTGTAGCTAAGGTGCCCACTAAATGTGACCTCTAGTCTCGAGGTAAGGTGCACAATTTCCCATTCCCAGAGGTAGGGGCGCCCCGGTTTCCAGGAGGTCTTAGTCAGTGGACGGCTTTAGCTTTAGTATGCCTCACAGCGCTCAAGACTCTCACGTGGGCACTTCTTTCCAAGGAAGTACACTGCGTACCCAAAGCCTTCTGAGCACAAGCAAGGGATACACAGCTCTGGGCACATCCCTCCCTATGCAGTTGGAAGGGCCGGGAACTAAGGTGTTCTCTGAGGCGAGCGTTCCACAGCTTTGAAACAGCCCCAGGAACGCGGTTCTTGGCAGGGTTTCGTTCCCTGCGGGTCTGCCACGTTGAGGAAAACTAAGCGGCCCTGAAAGAAACCACCGGGGCTCCAATTCGGTTTGGGGACTCCTGCTCGACGTCTCTCTAGGTGATGCGGAAACTGGACTTTAGGTCCAGCCCGAAGTAATGCAGAGAGTAACCCCGAGCATTGCTAGGCATTGGGAACATCCAAAGTCACCCAGGTAGGCCTGCTGAGGGCAGTTCGGGGTTTGTGCCGTTCACCACATGCAGCACACACTGCATCCAAAAGTTTCATCGCAGAAGGCCGAACTGTGTTCCACGGGTCTCCCTTGGATTGTCAGAGAAGATAGGTGTATGTGCTGGGTGATCCAGTTGGTAATTGAGAAGCCTGGCAGAGGGCAGTCTTTTCCCCATTTGAAAGGTCGATAGTGGCGGCCTCAAGGCTGACTGAAAGACACTGCCCTTACCCGTCTTCTAGTCACCTCCAGGAGTGCCTCAGTGAAGACAGTGAGTTTTCTCCTACGAATCCAGGTGGTCTCCAGTGCCTTGCTGGGAGCTCATCCCACGCTTGCCCTAGCTAAAGTGTGAAGTCAAAGTGACCCCTAGCCTCAAGGGAAGCGCGAGCGCTTCCTATCAGCCAAGTTGGGTGGGCAGCCACCTCCATGAACCCTGACTCCATAGAGTGCTTTAACTCCTCTGCGGCTTTGCGTAGGCCTAAGAGAGTCGCGTGTGAATTCCTTCTGAGGGAGAGCATGTGCGCTGGGAGTCCCCGTTTTGTTTTCCGAGCCACACAACACAGGACAGACTGCTGGGGTCAGCTCTTGCTACGCAGAGCGAAGGGCAGTGAACTGCTTCTCGCTTGCAGAGCTTGATGTCTACAGCTGTAAGGCAGCCCCGGGACAAAGTTTTGGCCAGTATTACATTCAGCGTGGCTCTCCCTCTGTGGAGGCCCTCCGAACGGCACTGAGAGAATCCCTGAGCCTAAAGTGCATCCTGGCAACCCTTAACCTGTCATCTCACTATTGTGACGCAAGGTACACTGCAGGTGCAGCCTGACAGAAAGTACAGAAAAGCCGGTACGACTCTGAGGCATTTGGACGAGGCAAGGTCCCCTCGGCCTGACTAAGTCATTAAGCGGGTGCTGCTCCTCGTGGCACGCAGAACACCCCCCGTCCAACGAAGTGGGATCCTAGAAAGGCCCAGTGTTGCTGAAAGTCTCCAGGTGTCAGTCAGCGAGTGCTGGCAAATGCGTCGTGGGCTCAAGTTGGCACTGGGAGAATGTGGGAGAAGCCCGACTTTCCCCCTTTGGAAAGCCACTTCGTTGCAGCTTCCAAGCCGCCTGCTACTATTCACTCCACAGATTCCTCTGAGGAGCAGTGAGTTTTTCCAAAAGAAACCAGGTGCTTGCGATTCCTTCCGGGGAGCTCACCCCCAGGAGCATACTGTAGCTAAGGTGCCCACTAAATGTGACCTCTAGTCTCGAGGTAAGGTGCACATTTTCCCATTCCCAGAGATAGGGGCGCCCCGGTTTCCAGGAGGTCTTAGTCAGTGGACGGCTTTAGCTTTAGTATGCCTCACAGCGCTCAAGACTCTCACGTGGGCACTTCTTTCCAAGGAAGTACACTGCGTACCCAAAGCCTTCTGAGCACAAGCAAGGGATACACAGCTCTGGGCACATCCCTCCCTATGCAGTTGGAAGGGCCGGGAACTAAGGTGTTCTCTGAGGCGAGCGTTCCACAGCTTTGAAACAGCCTCAGGAACGCGGTTCTTGGCAGGGTTTCGTTCCCTGCGGGTCTGTCACGTTGAGGAAAACTAAGCGGCCCTGAAAGAAACCACCGGGGCTCCAATTCGGTTTGGGGACTCCTGCTCGACGTCTCTCTAAGTGATGCGGAAACTGGACTTTAGGTCCAGCCCGAAGTAATGCAGAGAGTAACCCCGAGCATTGCTAGGCATTGGGAACATCCAAAGTCACCCAGGTAGGCCTGCTGAGGGCAGTTCGGGGTTTGTGCCGTTCACCACATGCAGCACACACTGCATCCAAAAGTTTCATCGCAGAAGGCCGAACTGTGTTCCACGGGTCTCCCTTGGATTGTCAGAGAAGATAGGTGTATGTGCTGGGTGATCCAGTTGGTAATTGAGAAGCCTGGCAGAGGGCAGTCTTTTCCCCATTTGAAAGGTCGATAGTGGCGGCCTCAAGGCTGACTGAAAGACACTGCCCTTACCCGTCTTCTAGTCACCTCCAGGAGTGCCTCAGTGAAGACAGTGAGTTTTCTCCTACGAATCCAGGTGGTCTCCAGTGCCTTGCTGGGAGCTCATCCCACGCTTGCCCTAGCTAAAGTGTGAAGTCAAAGTGACCCCTAGCCTCAAGGGAAGCGCGAGCGCTTCCTATCAGCCAAGTTGGGTGGGCAGCCACCTCCATGAACCCTGACGCCATAGAGTGCTTTAACTCCTCTGCGGCTTTGCGTAGGCCTAAGAGAGTCGCGTGTGAATTCCTTCTGAGGGAGAGCATGTGCGCTGGGAGTCCCCGTTTTGTTTTCCGAGCCACACAACACAGGACAGACTGCTGGGGTCAGCTCTTGCTACGCAGAGCGAAGGGCAGTGAACTGCTTCTCGCTTGCAGAGCTTGATGTCTACAGCTGTAAGGCAGCCCCGGGACAAAGTTTTGGCCAGTATTACATTCAGCGTGGCTCTCCCTCTGTGGAGGCCCTCCGAACGGCACTGAGAGAATCCCTGAGCCTAAAGTGCATCCTGGCAACCCTTAACCTGTCATCTCACTATTGTGACGCAAGGTACACTGCAGGTGCAGCCTGACAGAAAGTACAGAAAAGCCGGTACGACTCTGAGGCATTTGGACGAGGCAAGGTCCCCTCGGCCTGACTAAGTCATTAAGCGGGTGCTGCTCCTCGTGGCACGCAGAACACCCCCCGTCCAACGAAGTGGGATCCTAGAAAGGCCCAGTGTTGCTGAAAGTCTCCAGGTGTCAGTCAGCGAGTGCTG
Source organism: Mesoplodon mirus (assembly GCF_964341445.2). NCBI lineage: Eukaryota > Metazoa > Chordata > Mammalia > Artiodactyla > Ziphiidae > Mesoplodon > Mesoplodon mirus. The sequence continues at coordinate 87,633,312 of NC_138979.1, read as the reverse complement.
GCAAATGCGTCGTGGGCTCAAGTTGGCACTGGGAGAATGTGGGAGAAGCCCGACTTTCCCCCTTTGGAAAGCCACTTCGTTGCAGCTTCCAAGCCGCCTGCTACTATTCACTCCACAGATTCCTCTGAGGAGCAGTGAGTTTTTCCAAAAGAAACCAGGTGCTTGCGATTCCTTCCGGGGAGCTCACCCCCAGGAGCATACTGTAGCTAAGGTGCCCACTAAATGTGACCTCTAGTCTCGAGGTAAGGTGCACAATTTCCCATTCCCAGAGGTAGGGGCGCCCCGGTTTCCAGGAGGTCTTAGTCAGTGGACGGCTTTAGCTTTAGTATGCCTCACAGCGCTCAAGACTCTCACGTGGGCACTTCTTTCCAAGGAAGTACACTGCGTACCCAAAGCCTTCTGAGCACAAGCAAGGGATACACAGCTCTGGGCACATCCCTCCCTATGCAGTTGGAAGGGCCGGGAACTAAGGTGTTCTCTGAGGCGAGCGTTCCACAGCTTTGAAACAGCCTCAGGAACGCGGTTCTTGGCAGGGTTTCGTTCCCTGCGGGTCTGCCACGTTGAGGAAAACTAAGCGGCCCTGAAAGAAACCACCGGGGCTCCAATTCGGTTTGGGGACTCCTGCTCGACGTCTCTCTAAGTGATGCGGAAACTGGACTTTAGGTCCAGCCCGAAGTAATGCAGAGAGTAACCCCGAGCATTGCTAGGCATTGGGAACATCCAAAGTCACCCAGGTAGGCCTGCTGAGGGCAGTTCGGGGTTTGTGCCGTTCACCACATGCAGCACACACTGCATCCAAAAGTTTCATCGCAGAAGGCCGAACTGTGTTCCACGGGTCTCCCTTGGATTGTCAGAGAAGATAGGTGTATGTGCTGGGTGATCCAGTTGGTAATTGAGAAGCCTGGCAGAGGGCAGTCTTTTCCCCATTTGAAAGGTCGATAGTGGCGGCCTCAAGGCTGACTGAAAGACACTGCCCTTACCCGTCTTCTAGTCACCTCCAGGAGTGCCTCAGTGAAGACAGTGAGTTTTCTCCTACGAATCCAGGTGGTCTCCAGTGCCTTGCTGGGAGCTCATCCCACGCTTGCCCTAGCTAAAGTGTGAAGTCAAAGTGACCCCTAGCCTCAAGGGAAGCGCGAGCGCTTCCTATCAGCCAAGTTGGGTGGGCAGCCACCTCCATGAACCCTGACTCCATAGAGTGCTTTAACTCCTCTGCGGCTTTGCGTAGGCCTAAGAGAGTCGCGTGTGAATTCCTTCTGAGGGAGAGCATGTGCGCTGGGAGTCCCCGTTTTGTTTTCCGAGCCACACAACACAGGACAGACTGCTGGGGTCAGCTCTTGCTACGCAGAGCGAAGGGCAGTGAACTGCTTCTCGCTTGCAGAGCTTGATGTCTACAGCTGTAAGGCAGCCCCGGGACAAAGTTTTGGCCAGTATTACATTCAGCGTGGCTCTCCCTCTGTGGAGGCCCTCCGAACGGCACTGAGAGAATCCCTGAGCCTAAAGTGCATCCTGGCAACCCTTAACCTGTCATCTCACTATTGTGACGCAAGGTACACTGCAGGTGCAGCCTGACAGAAAGTACAGAAAAGCCGGTACGACTCTGAGGCATTTGGACGAGGCAAGGTCCCCTCGGCCTGACTAAGTCATTAAGCGGGTGCTGCTCCTCGTGGCACGCAGAACACCCCCCGTCCAACGAAGTGGGATCCTAGAAAGGCCCAGTGTTGCTGAAAGTCTCCAGGTGTCAGTCAGCGAGTGCTGGCAAATGCGTCGTGGGCTCAAGTTGGCACTGGGAGAATGTGGGAGAAGCCCGACTTTCCCCCTTTGGAAAGCCACTTCGTTGCAGCTTCCAAGCCGCCTGCTACTATTCACTCCACAGATTCCTCTGAGGAGCAGTGAGTTTTTCCAAAAGAAACCAGGTGCTTGCGATTCCTTCCGGGGAGCTCACCCCCAGGAGCATACTGTAGCTAAGGTGCCCACTAAATGTGACCTCTAGTCTCGAGGTAAGGTGCACATTTTCCCATTCCCAGAGATAGGGGCGCCCCGGTTTCCAGGAGGTCTTAGTCAGTGGACGGCTTTAGCTTTAGTATGCCTCACAGCGCTCAAGACTCTCACGTGGGCACTTCTTTCCAAGGAAGTACACTGCGTACCCAAAGCCTTCTGAGCACAAGCAAGGGATACACAGCTCTGGGCACATCCCTCCCTATGCAGTTGGAAGGGCCGGGAACTAAGGTGTTCTCTGAGGCGAGCGTTCCACAGCTTTGAAACAGCCTCAGGAACGCGGTTCTTGGCAGGGTTTCGTTCCCTGCGGGTCTGCCACGTTGAGGAAAACTAAGCGGCCCTGAAAGAAACCACCGGGGCTCCAATTCGGTTTGGGGACTCCAGCTCGACGTCTCTCTAGGTGATGCGGAAACTTGACTTTAGGTCCAGCCTGAAGTAATGCAGAGAGTAACCCCGAGCATTGCTAGGCATTGGGAACATCCAAAGTCACCCAGGTAGGCCTGCTGAGGGCAGTTCGGGGTTTGTGCCGTTCACCACATGCAGCACACACTGCACCCAAAAGTTTCATCGCAGAAGGCCGAACTGTGTTCCACGGGTCTCCCTTGGATTGTCAGAGAAGATAGGTGTATGTGCTGGGTGATCCAGTTGGTAATTGAGAAGCCTGGCAGAGGGCAGTCTTTTCCCCATTTGAAAGGTCGATAGTGGCGGCCTCAAGGCTGACTGAAAGACACTGCCCTTACCCGTCTTCTAGTCACCTCCAGGAGTGCCTCAGTGAAGACAGTGAGTTTTCTCCTACGAATCCAGGTGGTCTCCAGTGCCTTGCTGGGAGCTCATCCCACGCTTGCCCTAGCTAAAGTGTGAAGTCAAAGTGACCCCTAGCCTCAAGGGAAGCGCGAGCGCTTCCTATCAGCCAAGTTGGGTGGGCAGCCACCTCCATGAACCCTGACTCCATAGAGTGCTTTAACTCCTCTGTGGCTTTGCGTAGGCCTAAGAGAGTCGCGTGTGAATTCCTTCTGAGGGAGAGCATGTGCGCTGGGAGTCCCCGTTTTGTTTTCCGAGCCACACAACACAGGACAGACTGCTGGGGTCAGCTCTTGCTACGCAGAGCGAAGGGCAGTGAACTGCTTCTCGCTTGCAGAGCTTGATGTCTACAGCTGTAAGGCAGCCCCAGGACAAAGTTTTGGCCAGTATTACATTCAGCGTGGCTCTCCCTCTGTGGAGGCCCTCCGAACGGCACTGAGAGAATCCCTGAGCCTAAAGTGCATCCTGGCAACCCTTAACCTGTCATCTCACTATTGTGACGCAAGGTACACTGCAGGTGCAGCCTGACAGAAAGTACAGAAAAGCCGGTACGACTCTGAGGCATTTGGACGAGGCAAGGTCCCCTCGGCCTGACTAAGTCATTAAGCGGGTGCTGCTCCTCGTGGCACGCAGAACACCCCCCGTCCAACGAAGTGGGATCCTAGAAAGGCCCAGTGTTGCTGAAAGTCTCCAGGTGTCAGTCAGAGAGTGCTGGCAAATGCGTCGTGGGCTCAAGTTGGCACTGGGAGAATGTGGGAGAAGCCCGACTTTCCCCCTTTGGAAAGCCACTTCGTTGCAGCTTCCAAGCCGCCTGCTACTATTCACTCCACAGATTCCTCTGAGGAGCAGTGAGTTTTTCCAAAAGAAACCAGGTGCTTGCGATTCCTTCCGGGCAGCTCACCCCCAGGAGCATACTGTAGCTAAGGTGCCCACTAAATGTGACCTCTAGTCTCGAGGTAAGGTGCACATTTTCCCATTCCCAGAGATAGGGGTGCCCCGGTTTCCAGGAGGTCTTAGTCAGTGGACGGCTTTAGCTTTAGTATGCCTCACAGCGCTCAAGACTCTCACGTGGGCACTTCTTTCCAAGGAAGTACACTGCGTACCCAAAGCCTTCTGAGCACAAGCAAGGGATACACAGCTCTGGGCACATCCCTCCCTATGCAGTTGGAAGGGCCGGGAACTAAGGTGTTCTCTGAGGCGAGCGTTCCACAGCTTTGAAACAGCCCCAGGAACGCGGTTCTTGGCAGGGTTTCATTCCCTGCGGGTCTGCCACGTTGAGGAAAACTAAGCGGCCCTGAAAGAAACCACCGGGGCTCCAATTCGGTTTGGGGACTCCTGCTCGACGTCTCTCTAGGTGATGCGGAAACTGGACTTTAGGTCCAGCCCGAAGTAATGCAGAGAGTAACCCCGAGCATTGCTAGGCATCGGGAACATCCGAAGTCACCCAGGTAGGCCTGCTGAGGGCAGTTCGGGGTTTGTGCCGTTCACCACATGCAGCAAACACTGCATCCAAAAGTTTCATCGCAGAAGGCCGAACTGTGTTCCAAGGGTCTCCCTTGGATTGTCAGAGAAGATAGGTGTATGTGCTGGGTGATCCAGTTGGTAATTGAGAAGCCTGGCAGAAGGCAGTCTTTTCCCCATTTGAAAGGTCGATAGTGGCGGCCTCAAGGCTGACTGAAAGACACTGCCCTTACCCGTCTTCTAGTCACCTCCAGGAGTGCCTCAGTGAAGACAGTGAGTTTTCTCCTACGAATCCAGGTGGTCTCCAGTGCCTTGCTGGGAGCTCATCCCACGCTTGCCCTAGCTAAAGTGTGAAGTCAAAGTGACCCCTAGCCTCAAGGGAAGCGCGAGCGCTTCCTATCAGCCAAGTTGGGTGGGCAGCCACCTCCATGAACCCTGACTCCATAGAGTGCTTTAACTCCTCTGCGGCTTTGCGTAGGCCTAAGAGAGTCGCGTGTGAATTCCTTCTGAGGGAGAGCATGTGCGCTGGGAGTCCCCGTTTTGTTTTCCGAGCCACACAACACAGGACAGACTGCTGGGGTCAGCTCTTGCTACGCAGAGCGAAGGGCAGTGAACTGCTTCTCGCTTGCAGAGCTTGATGTCTACAGCTGTAAGGCAGCCCCGGGACAAAGTTTTGGCCAGTATTACATTCAGCGTGGCTCTCCCTCTGTGGAGGCCCTCCGAACGGCACTGAGAGAATCCCTGAGCCTAAAGTGCATCCTGGCAACTCTTAACCTGTCATCTCACTATTGTGACGCAAGGTACACTGCAGGTGCAGCCTGACAGAAAGTACAGAAAAGCCGGTACGACTCTGAGGCATTTGGACGAGGCAAGGTCCCCTCGGCCTGACTAAGTCATTAAGCGGGTGCTGCTCCTCGTGGCACGCAAAACACCCCCCGTCCAACGAAGTGGGATCCTAGAAAGGCCCAGTGTTGCTGAAAGTCTCCAGGTGTCAGTCAGAGAGTGCTGGCAAATGCGTCGTGGGCTCAAGTTGGCACTGGGAGAATGTGGGAGAAGCCCGACTTTCCCCCTTTGGAAAGCCACTTCGTTGCAGCTTCCAAGCCGCCTGCTACTATTCACTCCACAGATTCCTCTGAGGAACAGTGAGTTTTTCCAAAAGAAACCAGGTGCTTGCGATTCCTTCCGGGGAGCTCACCCCCAGGAGCATACTGTAGCTAAGGTGCCCACTAAATGTGACCTCTAGTCTCGAGGTAAGGTGCACATTTTCCCATTCCCAGAGATAGGGGCGCCCCGGTTTCCAGGAGGTCTTAGTCAGTGGACGGCTTTAGCTTTAGTATGCCTCACAGCGCTCAAGACTCTCACGTGGGCACTTCTTTCCAAGGAAGTACACTGCGTACCCAAAGCCTTCTGAGCACAAGCAAGGGATACACAGCTCTGGGCACATCCCTCCCTATGCAGTTGGAAGGGCCGGGAACTAAGGTGTTCTCTGAAGCGAGCGTTCCACAGCTTTGAAACAGCCTCAGGAACGCGGTTCCTGGCAGGGTTTCGTTCCCTGCGGGTCTGCCACGTTGAGGAAAACTAAGCGGCCCTGAAAGAAACCACCGGGGCTCCAATTCGGTTTGGGGACTCCTGCTCGACGTCTCTCTAGGTGATGCGGAAACTGGACTTTACGTCCAGCCCGAAGTAATGCAGAGAGTAACCCCGAGCATTGCTAGGCATTGGGAACATCCAAAGTCACCCAGGTAGGCCTGCTGAGGGCAGTTCGGGGTTTGTGCCGTTCACCACATGCAGCACACACTGCATCCAAAAGTTTCATCGCAGAAGGCCGAACTGTGTTCCACGGGTCTCCCTTGGATTGTCAGAGAAGATAGGTGTATGTGCTGGGTGATCCAGTTGGTAATTGAGAAGCCTGGCAGAGGGCAGTCTTTTCCCCATTTGAAAGGTCGATAGTGGCGGCCTCAAGGCTGACTGAAAGACACTGCCCTTACCCGTCTTCTAGTCACCTCCAGGAGTGCCTCAGTGAAGACAGTGAGTTTTCTCCTACGAATCCAGGTGGTCTCCAGTGCCTTGCTGGGAGCTCATCCCACGCTTGCCCTAGCTAAAGTGTGAAGTCAAAGTGACCCCTAGCCTCAAGGGAAGCGCGAGCGCTTCCTATCAGCCAAGTTGGGTGGGCAGCCACCTCCATGAACCCTGACTCCATAGAGTGCTTTAACTCCTCTGCGGCTTTGCGTAGGCCTAAGAGAGTCGCGTGTGAATTCCTTCTGAGGGAGAGCATGTGTGCTGGGAGTCCCCGTTTTGTTTTCCGAGCCACACAACACAGGACAGACTGCTGGGGTCAGCTCTTGCTACGCAGAGCGAAGGGCAGTGAACTGCTTCTCGCTTGCAGAGCTTGATGTCTACAGCTGTAAGGCAGCCCCGGGACAAAGTTTTGGCCAGTATTACATTCAGCGTGGCTCTCCCTCTGTGGAGGCCCTCCGAACGGCACTGAGAGAATCCCTGAGCCTAAAGTGCATCCTGGCAACCCTTAACCTGTCATCTCACTATTGTGACGCAAGGTACACTGCAGGTGCAGCCTGACAGAAAGTACAGAAAAGCCGGTACGACTCTGAGGCATTTGGACGAGGCAAGGTCCCCTCGGCCTGACTAAGTCATTAAGCGGGTGCTGCTCCTCGTGGCACGCAGAACACCCCCCGTCCAACGAAGTGGGATCCTAGAAAGGCCCAGTGTTGCTGAAAGTCTCCAGGTGTCAGTCAGAGAGTGCTGGCAAATGCGTCGTGGGCTCAAGTTGGCACTGGGAGAATGTGGGAGAAGCCCGACTTTCCCCCTTTGGAAAGCCACTTCGTTGCAGCTTCCAAGCCGCCTGCTACTATTCACTCCACAGATTCCTCTGAGGAGCAGTGAGTTTTTCCAAAAGAAACCAGGTGCTTGCGATTCCTTCCGGGGAGCTCACCCCCAGGAGCATACTGTAGCTAAGGTGCCCACTAAATGTGACCTCTAGTCTCGAGGTAAGGTGCACATTTTCCCATTCCCAGAGATAGGGGCGCCCCGGTTTCCAGGAGGTCTTAGTCAGTGGACGGCTTTAGCTTTAGTATGCCTCACAGCGCTCAAGACTCTCACGTGGGCACTTCTTTCCAAGGAAGTACACTGCGTACCCAAAGCCTTCTGAGCACAAGCAAGGGATACACAGCTCTGGGCACATCCCTCCCTATGCAGTTGGAAGGGCCGGGAACTAAGGTGTTCTCTGAGGCGAGCGTTCCACAGCTTTGAAACAGCCCCAGGAACGCGGTTCTTGGCAGGGTTTCATTCCCTGCGGGTCTGCCACGTTGAGGAAAACTAAGCGGCCCTGAAAGAAACCACCGGGGCTCCAATTCGGTTTGGGGACTCCTGCTCGACGTCTCTCTAGGTGATGCGGAAACTGGACTTTAGGTCCAGCCCGAAGTAATGCAGAGAGTAACCCCGAGCATTGCTAGGCATCGGGAACATACGAAGTCACCCAGGTAGGCCTGCTGAGGGCAGTTCGGGGTTTGTGCCGTTCACCACATGCAGCACACACTGCATCCAAAAGTTTCATCGCAGAAGGCCGAACTGTGTTCCACGGGTCTCCCTTGGATTGTCAGAGAAGATAGGTGTATGTGCTGGGTGATCCAGTTGGTAATTGAGAAGCCTGGCAGAGGGCAGTCTTTTCCCCATTTGAAAGGTCGATAGTGGCGGCCTCAAGGCTGACTGAAAGACACTGCCCTTACCCGTCTTCTAGTCACCTCCAGGAGTGCCTCAGTGAAGACAGTGAGTTTTCTCCTACGAATCCAGGTGGTCTCCAGTGCCTTGCTGGGAGCTCATCCCACGCTTGCCCTAGCTAAAGTGTGAAGTCAAAGTGACCCCTAGCCTCAAGGGAAGCGCGAGCGCTTCCTATCAGCCAAGTTGGGTGGGCAGCCACCTCCATGAACCCTGACTCCATAGAGTGCTTTAACTCCTCTGCGGCTTTGCGTAGGCCTAAGAGAGTCGCGTGTGAATTCCTTCTGAGGGAGAGCATGTGCGCTGGGAGTCCCCGTTTTGTTTTCCGAGCCACACAACACAGGACAGACTGCTGGGGTCAGCTCTTGCTACGCAGAGCGAAGGGCAGTGAACTGCTTCTCGCTTGCAGAGCTTGATGTCTACAGCTGTAAGGCAGCCCCGGGACAAAGTTTTGGCCAGTATTACATTCAGCGTGGCTCTCCCTCTGTGGAGGCCCTCCGAACGGCACTGAGAGAATCCCTGAGCCTAAAGTGCATCCTGGCAACTCTTAACCTGTCATCTCACTATTGTGACGCAAGGTACACTGCAGGTGCAGCCTGACAGAAAGTACAGAAAAGCCGGTACGACTCTGAGGCATTTGGACGAGGCAAGGTCCCCTCGGCCTGACTAAGTCATTAAGCGGGTGCTGCTCCTCGTGGCACGCAGAACACCCCCCGTCCAACGAAGTGGGATCCTAGAAAGGCCCAGTGTTGCTGAAAGTCTCCAGGTGTCAGTCAGAGAGTGCTGGCAAATGCGTCGTGGGCTCAAGTTGGCACTGGGAGAATGTGGGAGAAGCCCGACTTTCCCCCTTTGGAAAGCCACTTCGTTGCAGCTTCCAAGCCGCCTGCTACTATTCACTCCACAGATTCCTCTGAGGAGCAGTGAGTTTTTCCAAAAGAAACCAGGTGCTTGCGATTCCTTCCGGGGAGCTCACCCCCAGGAGCATACTGTAGCTAAGGTGCCCACTAAATGTGACCTCTAGTCTCGAGGTAAGGTGCACATTTTCCCATTCCCAGAGATAGGGGCGCCCCGGTTTCCAGGAGGTCTTAGTCAGTGGACGGCTTTAGCTTTAGTATGCCTCACAGCGCTCAAGACTCTCACGTGGGCACTTCTTTCCAAGGAAGTACACTGCGTACCCAAAGCCTTCTGAGCACAAGCAAGGGATACACAGCTCTGGGCACATCCCTCCCTATGCAGTTGGAAGGGCCGGGAACTAAGGTGTTCTCTGAGGCGAGCGTTCCACAGCTTTGAAACAGCCTCAGGAACGCGGTTCTTGGCAGGGTTTCGTTCCCTGCGGGTCTGCCACGTTGAGGAAAACTAAGCGGCCCTGAAAGAAACCACCGGGGCTCCAATTCGGTTTGGGGACTCCTGCTCGACGTCTCTCTAGGTGATGCGGAAACTGGACTTTAGGTCCAGCCCGAAGTAATGCAGAGAGTAACCCCGAGCATTGCTAGGCATTGGGAACATCCAAAGTCACCCAGGTAGGCCTGCTGAGGGCAGTTCGGGGTTTGTGCCGTTCACCACATGCAGCACACACTGCATCCAAAAGTTTCATCGCAGAAGGCCGAACTGTGTTCCACGGGTCTCCCTTGGATTGTCAGAGAAGATAGGTGTATGTGCTGGGTGATCCAGTTGGTAATTGAGAAGCCTGGCAGAGGGCAGTCTTTTCCCCATTTGAAAGGTCGATAGTGGCGGCCTCAAGGCTGACTGAAAGACACTGCCCTTACCCGTCTTCTAGTCACCTCCAGGAGTGCCTCAGTGAAGACAGTGAGTTTTCTCCTACGAATCCAGGTGGTCTCCAGTGCCTTGCTGGGAGCTCATCCCACGCTTGCCCTAGCTAAAGTGTGAAGTCAAAGTGACCCCTAGCCTCAAGGGAAGCGCGAGCGCTTCCTATCAGCCAAGTTGGGTGGGCAGCCACCTCCATGAACCCTGACTCCATAGAGTGCTTTAACTCCTCTGTGGCTTTGCGTAGGCCTAAGAGAGTCGCGTGTGAATTCCTTCTGAGGGAGAGCATGTGCGCTGGGAGTCCCCGTTTTGTTTTCCGAGCCACACAACACAGGACAGACTGCTGGGGTCAGCTCTTGCTACGCAGAGCGAAGGGCAGTGAACTGCTTCTCGCTTGCAGAGCTTGATGTCTACAGCTGTAAGGCAGCCCCGGGACAAAGTTTTGGCCAGTATTACATTCAGCGTGGCTCTCCCTCTGTGGAGGCCCTCCGAACGGCACTGAGAGAATCCCTGAGCCTAAAGTGCATCCTGGCAACCCTTAACCTGTCATCTCACTATTGTGACGCAAGGTACACTGCAGGTGCAGCCTGACAGAAAGTACAGAAAAGCCGGTACGACTCTGAGGCATTTGGACGAGGCAAGGTCCCCTCGGCCTGACTAAGTCATTAAGCGGGTGCTGCTCCTCGTGGCACGCAGAACACCCCCCGTCCAACGAAGTGGGATCCTAGAAAGGCCCAGTGTTGCTGAAAGTCTCCAGGTGTCAGTCAGAGAGTGCTGGCAAATGCGTCGTGGGCTCAAGTTGGCACTGGGAGAATGTGGGAGAAGCCCGACTTTCCCCCTTTGGAAAGCCACTTCGTTGCAGCTTCCAAGCCGCCTGCTAATATTCACTCCACAGATTCCTCTGAGGAGCAGTGAGTTTTTCCAAAAGAAACCAGGTGCTTGCGATTCCTTCCGGGCAGCTCACCCCCAGGAGCATACTGTAGCTAAGGTGCCCACTAAATGTGACCTCTAGTCTCGAGGTAAGGTGCACATTTTCCCATTCCCAGAGATAGGGGTGCCCCGGTTTCCAGGAGGTCTTAGTCAGTGGACGGCTTTAGCTTTAGTATGCCTCACAGCGCTCAAGACTCTCACGTGGGCACTTCTTTCCAAGGAAGTACACTGCGTACCCAAAGCCTTCTGAGCACAAGCAAGGGATACACAGCTCTGGGCACATCCCTCCCTATGCAGTTGGAAGGGCCGGGAACTAAGGTGTTCTCTGAGGCGAGCGTTCCACAGCTTTGAAACAGCCCCAGGAACGCGGTTCTTGGCAGGGTTTCATTCCCTGCGGGTCTGCCACGTTGAGGAAAACTAAGCGGCCCTGAAAGAAACCACCGGGGCTCCAATTCGGTTTGGGGACTCCTGCTCGACGTCTCTCTAGGTGATGCGGAAACTGGACTTTAGGTCCAGCCCGAAGTAATGCAGAGAGTAACCCCGAGCATTGCTAGGCATCGGGAACATCCGAAGTCACCCAGGTAGGCCTGCTGAGGGCAGTTCGGGGTTTGTGCCGTTCACCACATGCAGCAAACACTGCATCCAAAAGTTTCATCGCAGAAGGCCGAACTGTGTTCCAAGGGTCTCCCTTGGATTGTCAGAGAAGATAGGTGTATGTGCTGGGTGATCCAGTTGGTAATTGAGAAGCCTGGCAGAAGGCAGTCTTTTCCCCATTTGAAAGGTCGATAGTGGCGGCCTCAAGGCTGACTGAAAGACACTGCCCTTACCCGTCTTCTAGTCACCTCCAGGAGTGCCTCAGTGAAGACAGTGAGTTTTCTCCTACGAATCCAGGTGGTCTCCAGTGCCTTGCTGGGAGCTCATCCCACGCTTGCCCTAGCTAAAGTGTGAAGTCAAAGTGACCCCTAGCCTCAAGGGAAGCGCGAGCGCTTCCTATCAGCCAAGTTGGGTGGGCAGCCACCTCCATGAACCCTGACTCCATAGAGTGCTTTAACTCCTCTGCGGCTTTGCGTAGGCCTAAGAGAGTCGCGTGTGAATTCCTTCTGAGGGAGAGCATGTGCGCTGGGAGTCCCCGTTTTGTTTTCCGAGCCACACAACACAGGACAGACTGCTGGGGTCAGCTCTTGCTACGCAGAGCGAAGGGCAGTGAACTGCTTCTCGCTTGCAGAGCTTGATGTCTACAGCTGTAAGGCAGCCCCGGGACAAAGTTTTGGCCAGTATTACATTCAGCGTGGCTCTCCCTCTGTGGAGGCCCTCCGAACGGCACTGAGAGAATCCCTGAGCCTAAAGTGCATCCTGGCAACTCTTAACCTGTCATCTCACTATTGTGACGCAAGGTACACTGCAGGTGCAGCCTGACAGAAAGTACAGAAAAGCCGGTACGACTCTGAGGCATTTGGACGAGGCAAGGTCCCCTCGGCCTGACTAAGTCATTAAGCGGGTGCTGCTCCTCGTGGCACGCAAAACACCCCCCGTCCAACGAAGTGGGATCCTAGAAAGGCCCAGTGTTGCTGAAAGTCTCCAGGTGTCAGTCAGAGAGTGCTGGCAAATGCGTCGTGGGCTCAAGTTGGCACTGGGAGAATGTGGGAGAAGCCCGACTTTCCCCCTTTGGAAAGCCACTTCGTTGCAGCTTCCAAGCCGCCTGCTACTATTCACTCCACAGATTCCTCTGAGGAGCAGTGAGTTTTTCCAAAAGAAACCAGGTGCTTGCGATTCCTTCCGGGGAGCTCACCCCCAGGAGCATACTGTAGCTAAGGTGCCCACTAAATGTGACCTCTAGTCTCGAGGTAAGGTGCACATTTTCCCATTCCCAGAGATAGGGGCGCCCCGGTTTCCAGGAGGTCTTAGTCAGTGGACGGCTTTAGCTTTAGTATGCCTCACAGCGCTCAAGACTCTCACGTGGGCACTTCTTTCCAAGGAAGTACACTGCGTACCCAAAGCCTTCTGAGCACAAGCAAGGGATACACAGCTCTGGGCACATCCCTCCCTATGCAGTTGGAAGGGCCGGGAACTAAGGTGTTCTCTGAGGCGAGCGTTCCACAGCTTTGAAACAGCCTCAGGAACGCGGTTCCTGGCAGGGTTTCGTTCCCTGCGGGTCTGCCACGTTGAGGAAAACTAAGCGGCCCTGAAAGAAACCACCGGGGCTCCAATTCGGTTTGGGGACTCCTGCTCGACGTCTCTCTAGGTGATGCGGAAAGTGGACTTTACGTCCAGCCCGAAGTAATGCAGAGAGTAACCCCGAGCATTGCTAGGCATTGGGAACATCCAAAGTCACCCAGGTAGGCCTGCTGAGGGCAGTTCGGGGTTTGTGCCGTTCACCACATGCAGCACACACTGCATCCAAAAGTTTCATCGCAGAAGGCCGAACTGTGTTCCACGGGTCTCCCTTGGATTGTCAGAGAAGATAGGTGTATGTGCTGGGTGATCCAGTTGGTAATTGAGAAGCCTGGCAGAGGGCAGTCTTTTCCCCATTTGAAAGGTCGATAGTGGCGGCCTCAAGGCTGACTGAAAGACACTGCCCTTACCCGTCTTCTAGTCACCTCCAGGAGTGCCTCAGTGAAGACAGTGAGTTTTCTCCTACGAATCCAGGTGGTCTCCAGTGCCTTGCTGGGAGCTCATCCCACGCTTGCCCTAGCTAAAGTGTGAAGTCAAAGTGACCCCTAGCCTCAAGGGAAGCGCGAGCGCTTCCTATCAGCCAAGTTGGGTGGGCAGCCACCTCCATGAACCCTGACTCCATAGAGTGCTTTAACTCCTCTGCGGCTTTGCGTAGGCCTAAGAGAGTCGCGTGTGAATTCCTTCTGAGGGAGAGCATGTGCGCTGGGAGTCCCCGTTTTGTTTTCCGAGCCACACAACACAGGACAGACTGCTGGGGTCAGCTCTTGCTACGCAGAGCGAAGGGCAGTGAACTGCTTCTCGCTTGCAGAGCTTGATGTCTACAGCTGTAAGGCAGCCCCGGGACAAAGTTTTGGCCAGTATTACATTCAGCGTGGCTCTCCCTCTGTGGAGGCCCTCCGAACGGCACTGAGAGAATCCCTGAGCCTAAAGTGCATCCTGGCAACTCTTAACCTGTCATCTCACTATTGTGACGCAAGGTACACTGCAGGTGCAGCCTGACAGAAAGTACAGAAAAGCCGGTACGACTCTGAGGCATTTGGACGAGGCAAGGTCCCCTCGGCCTGACTAAGTCATTAAGCGGGTGCTGCTCCTCGTGGCACGCAGAACACCCCCCGTCCAACGAAGTGGGATCCTAGAAAGGCCCAGTGTTGCTGAAAGTCTCCAGGTGTCAGTCAGAGAGTGCTGGCAAATGCGTCGTGGGCTCAAGTTGGCACTGGGAGAATGTGGGAGAAGCCCGACTTTCCCCCTTTGGAAAGCCACTTCGTTGCAGCTTCCAAGCCGCCTGCTACTATTCACTCCACAGATTCCTCTGAGGAGCAGTGAGTTTTTCCAAAAGAAACCAGGTGCTTGCGATTCCTTCCGGGGAGCTCACCCCCAGGAGCATACTGTAGCTAAGGTGCCCACTAAATGTGACCTCTAGTCTCGAGGTAAGGTGCACATTTTCCCATTCCCAGAGATAGGGGCGCCCCGGTTTCCAGGAGGTCTTAGTCAGTGGACGGCTTTAGCTTTAGTATGCCTCACAGCGCTCAAGACTCTCACGTGGGCACTTCTTTCCAAGGAAGTACACTGCGTACCCAAAGCCTTCTGAGCACAAGCAAGGGATACACAGCTCTGGGCACATCCCTCCCTATGCAGTTGGAAGGGCCGGGAACTAAGGTGTTCTCTGAGGCGAGCGTTCCACAGCTTTGAAACAGCCTCAGGAACGCGGTTCTTGGCAGGGTTTCGTTCCCTGCGGGTCTGCCACGTTGAGGAAAACTAAGCGGCCCTGAAAGAAACCACCGGGGCTCCAATTCGGTTTGGGGACTCCTGCTCGACGTCTCTCTAGGTGATGCGGAAACTGGACTTTAGGTCCAGCCCGAAGTAATGCAGAGAGTAACCCCGAGCATTGCTAGGCATTGGGAACATCCAAAGTCACCCAGGTAGGCCTGCTGAGGGCAGTTCGGGGTTTGTGCCGTTCACCACATGCAGCACACACTGCATCCAAAAGTTTCATCGCAGAAGGCCGAACTGTGTTCCACGGGTCTCCCTTGGATTGTCAGAGAAGATAGGTGTATGTGCTGGGTGATCCAGTTGGTAATTGAGAAGCCTGGCAGAGGGCAGTCTTTTCCCCATTTGAAAGGTCGATAGTGGCGGCCTCAAGGCTGACTGAAAGACACTGCCCTTACCCGTCTTCTAGTCACCTCCAGGAGTGCCTCAGTGAAGACAGTGAGTTTTCTCCTACGAATCCAGGTGGTCTCCAGTGCCTTGCTGGGAGCTCATCCCACGCTTGCCCTAGCTAAAGTGTGAAGTCAAAGTGACCCCTAGCCTCAAGGGAAGCGCGAGCGCTTCCTATCAGCCAAGTTGGGTGGGCAGCCACCTCCATGAACCCTGACTCCATAGAGTGCTTTAACTCCTCTGTGGCTTTGCGTAGGCCTAAGAGAGTCGCGTGTGAATTCCTTCTGAGGGAGAGCATGTGCGCTGGGAGTCCCCGTTTTGTTTTCCGAGCCACACAACACAGGACAGACTGCTGGGGTCAGCTCTTGCTACGCAGAGCGAAGGGCAGTGAACTGCTTCTCGCTTGCAGAGCTTGATGTCTACAGCTGTAAGGCAGCCCCGGGACAAAGTTTTGGCCAGTATTACATTCAGCGTGGCTCTCCCTCTGTGGAGGCCCTCCGAACGGCACTGAGAGAATCCCTGAGCCTAAAGTGCATCCTGGCAACCCTTAACCTGTCATCTCACTATTGTGACGCAAGGTACACTGCAGGTGCAGCCTGACAGAAAGTACAGAAAAGCCGGTACGACTCTGAGGCATTTGGACGAGGCAAGGTCCCCTCGGCCTGACTAAGTCATTAAGCGGGTGCTGCTCCTCGTGGCACGCAGAACACCCCCCGTCCAACGAAGTGGGATCCTAGAAAGGCCCAGTGTTGCTGAAAGTCTCCAGGTGTCAGTCAGAGAGTGCTGGCAAATGCGTCGTGGGCTCAAGTTGGCACTGGGAGAATGTGGGAGAAGCCCGACTTTCCCCCTTTGGAAAGCCACTTCGTTGCAGCTTCCAAGCCGCCTGCTAATATTCACTCCACAGATTCCTCTGAGGAGCAGTGAGTTTTTCCAAAAGAAACCAGGTGCTTGCGATTCCTTCCGGGCAGCTCACCCCCAGGAGCATACTGTAGCTAAGGTGCCCACTAAATGTGACCTCTAGTCTCGAGGTAAGGTGCACATTTTCCCATTCCCAGAGATAGGGGTGCCCCGGTTTCCAGGAGGTCTTAGTCAGTGGACGGCTTTAGCTTTAGTATGCCTCACAGCGCTCAAGACTCTCACGTGGGCACTTCTTTCCAAGGAAGTACACTGCGTACCCAAAGCCTTCTGAGCACAAGCAAGGGATACACAGCTCTGGGCACATCCCTCCCTATGCAGTTGGAAGGGCCGGGAACTAAGGTGTTCTCTGAGGCGAGCGTTCCACAGCTTTGAAACAGCCCCAGGAACGCGGTTCTTGGCAGGGTTTCATTCCCTGCGGGTCTGCCACGTTGAGGAAAACTAAGCGGCCCTGAAAGAAACCACCGGGGCTCCAATTCGGTTTGGGGACTCCTGCTCGACGTCTCTCTAGGTGATGCGGAAACTGGACTTTAGGTCCAGCCCGAAGTAATGCAGAGAGTAACCCCGAGCATTGCTAGGCATCGGGAACATCCGAAGTCACCCAGGTAGGCCTGCTGAGGGCAGTTCGGGGTTTGTGCCGTTCACCACATGCAGCAAACACTGCATCCAAAAGTTTCATCGCAGAAGGCCGAACTGTGTTCCAAGGGTCTCCCTTGGATTGTCAGAGAAGATAGGTGTATGTGCTGGGTGATCCAGTTGGTAATTGAGAAGCCTGGCAGAAGGCAGTCTTTTCCCCATTTGAAAGGTCGATAGTGGCGGCCTCAAGGCTGACTGAAAGACACTGCCCTTACCCGTCTTCTAGTCACCTCCAGGAGTGCCTCAGTGAAGACAGTGAGTTTTCTCCTACGAATCCAGGTGGTCTCCAGTGCCTTGCTGGGAGCTCATCCCACGCTTGCCCTAGCTAAAGTGTGAAGTCAAAGTGACCCCTAGCCTCAAGGGAAGCGCGAGCGCTTCCTATCAGCCAAGTTGGGTGGGCAGCCACCTCCATGAACCCTGACTCCATAGAGTGCTTTAACTCCTCTGCGGCTTTGCGTAGGCCTAAGAGAGTCGCGTGTGAATTCCTTCTGAGGGAGAGCATGTGCGCTGGGAGTCCCCGTTTTGTTTTCCGAGCCACACAACACAGGACAGACTGCTGGGGTCAGCTCTTGCTACGCAGAGCGAAGGGCAGTGAACTGCTTCTCGCTTGCAGAGCTTGATGTCTACAGCTGTAAGGCAGCCCCGGGACAAAGTTTTGGCCAGTATTACATTCAGCGTGGCTCTCCCTCTGTGGAGGCCCTCCGAACGGCACTGAGAGAATCCCTGAGCCTAAAGTGCATCCTGGCAACTCTTAACCTGTCATCTCACTATTGTGACGCAAGGTACACTGCAGGTGCAGCCTGACAGAAAGTACAGAAAAGCCGGTACGACTCTGAGGCATTTGGACGAGGCAAGGTCCCCTCGGCCTGACTAAGTCATTAAGCGGGTGCTGCTCCTCGTGGCACGCAGAACACCCCCCGTCCAACGAAGTGGGATCCTAGAAAGGCCCAGTGTTGCTGAAAGTCTCCAGGTGTCAGTCAGCGAGTGCTGGCAAATGCGTCGTGGGCTCAAGTTGGCACTGGGAGAATGTGGGAGAAGCCCGACTTTCCCCCTTTGGAAAGCCACTTCGTTGCAGCTTCCAAGCCGCCTGCTACTATTCACTCCACAGATTCCTCTGAGGAGCAGTGAGTTTTTCCAAAAGAAACCAGGTGCTTGCGATTCCTTCCGGGGAGCTCACCCCCAGGAGCATACTGTAGCTAAGGTGCCCACTAAATGTGACCTCTAGTCTCGAGGTAAGGTGCACATTTTCCCATTCCCAGAGATAGGGGCGCCCCGGTTTCCAGGAGGTCTTAGTCAGTGGACGGCTTTAGCTTTAGTATGCCTCACAGCGCTCAAGACTCTCACGTGGGCACTTCTTTCCAAGGAAGTACACTGCGTACCCAAAGCCTTCTGAGCACAAGCAAGGGATACACAGCTCTGGGCACATCCCTCCCTATGCAGTTGGAAGGGCCGGGAACTAAGGTGTTCTCTGAGGCGAGCGTTCCACAGCTTTGAAACAGCCTCAGGAACGCGGTTCCTGGCAGGGTTTCGTTCCCTGCGGGTCTGCCACGTTGAGGAAAACTAAGCGGCCCTGAAAGAAACCACCGGGGCTCCAATTCGGTTTGGGGACTCCTGCTCGACGTCTCTCTAGGTGATGCGGAAAGTGGACTTTACGTCCAGCCCGAAGTAATGCAGAGAGTAACCCCGAGCATTGCTAGGCATTGGGAACATCCAAAGTCACCCAGGTAGGCCTGCTGAGGGCAGTTCGGGGTTTGTGCCGTTCACCACATGCAGCACACACTGCATCCAAAAGTTTCATCGCAGAAGGCCGAACTGTGTTCCACGGGTCTCCCTTGGATTGTCAGAGAAGATAGGTGTATGTGCTGGGTGATCCAGTTGGTAATTGAGAAGCCTGGCAGAGGGCAGTCTTTTCCCCATTTGAAAGGTCGATAGTGGCGGCCTCAAGGCTGACTGAAAGACACTGCCCTTACCCGTCTTCTAGTCACCTCCAGGAGTGCCTCAGTGAAGACAGTGAGTTTTCTCCTACGAATCCAGGTGGTCTCCAGTGCCTTGCTGGGAGCTCATCCCACGCTTGCCCTAGCTAAAGTGTGAAGTCAAAGTGACCCCTAGCCTCAAGGGAAGCGCGAGCGCTTCCTATCAGCCAAGTTGGGTGGGCAGCCACCTCCATGAACCCTGACTCCATAGAGTGCTTTAACTCCTCTGCGGCTTTGCGTAGGCCTAAGAGAGTCGCGTGTGAATTCCTTCTGAGGGAGAGCATGTGCGCTGGGAGTCCCCGTTTTGTTTTCCGAGCCACACAACACAGGACAGACTGCTGGGGTCAGCTCTTGCTACGCAGAGCGAAGGGCAGTGAACTGCTTCTCGCTTGCAGAGCTTGATGTCTACAGCTGTAAGGCAGCCCCGGGACAAAGTTTTGGCCAGTATTACATTCAGCGTGGCTCTCCCTCTGTGGAGGCCCTCCGAACGGCACTGAGAGAATCCCTGAGCCTAAAGTGCATCCTGGCAACTCTTAACCTGTCATCTCACTATTGTAACGCAAGGTACACTGCAGGTGCAGCCTGACAGAAAGTACAGAAAAGCCGGTACGACTCTGAGGCATTTGGACGAGGCAAGGTCCCCTCGGCCTGACTAAGTCATTAAGCGGGTGCTGCTCCTCGTGGCACGCAGAACACCCCCCGTCCAACGAAGTGGGATCCTAGAAAGGCCCAGTGTTGCTGAAAGTCTCCAGGTGTCAGTCAGAGAGTGCTGGCAAATGCGTCGTGGGCTCAAGTTGGCACTGGGAGAATGTGGGAGAAGCCCGACTTTCCCCCTTTGGAAAGCCACTTCGTTGCAGCTTCCAAGCCGCCTGCTACTATTCACTCCACAGATTCCTCTGAGGAGCAGTGAGTTTTTCCAAAAGAAACCAGGTGCTTGCGATTCCTTCCGGGGAGCTCACCCCCAGGAGCATACTGTAGCTAAGGTGCCCACTAAATGTGACCTCTAGTCTCGAGGTAAGGTGCACATTTTCCCATTCCCAGAGATAGGGGCGCCCCGGTTTCCAGGAGGTCTTAGTCAGTGGACGGCTTTAGCTTTAGTATGCCTCACAGCGCTCAAGACTCTCACGTGGGCACTTCTTTCCAAGGAAGTACACTGCGTACCCAAAGCCTTCTGAGCACAAGCAAGGGATACACAGCTCTGGGCACATCCCTCCCTATGCAGTTGGAAGGGCCGGGAACTAAGGTGTTCTCTGAGGCGAGCGTTCCACAGCTTTGAAACAGCCCCAGGAACGCGGTTCTTGGCAGGGTTTCGTTCCCTGCGGGTCTGCCACGTTGAGGAAAACTAAGCGGCCCTGAAAGAAACCACCGGGGCTCCAATTCGGTTTGGGGACTCCTGCTCGACGTCTCTCTAGGTGATGCGGAAACTGGACTTTAGGTCCAGCCCGAAGTAATGCAGAGAGTAACCCCGAGCATTGCTAGGCATTGGGAACATCCAAAGTCACCCAGGTAGGCCTGCTGAGGGCAGTTCGGGGTTTGTGCCGTTCACCACATGCAGCACACACTGCATCCAAAAGTTTCATCGCAGAAGGCCGAACTGTGTTCCACGGGTCTCCCTTGGATTGTCAGAGAAGATAGGTGTATGTGCTGGGTGATCCAGTTGGTAATTGAGAAGCCTGGCAGAGGGCAGTCTTTTCCCCATTTGAAAGGTCGATAGTGGCGGCCTCAAGGCTGACTGAAAGACACTGCCCTTACCCGTCTTCTAGTCACCTCCAGGAGTGCCTCAGTGAAGACAGTGAGTTTTCTCCTACGAATCCAGGTGGTCTCCAGTGCCTTGCTGGGAGCTCATCCCACGCTTGCCCTAGCTAAAGTGTGAAGTCAAAGTGACCCCTAGCCTCAAGGGAAGCGCGAGCGCTTCCTATCAGCCAAGTTGGGTGGGCAGCCACCTCCATGAACCCTGACTCCATAGAGTGCTTTAACTCCTCTGCGGCTTTGCGTAGGCCTAAGAGAGTCGCGTGTGAATTCCTTCTGAGGGAGAGCATGTGCGCTGGGAGTCCCCGTTTTGTTTTCCGAGCCACACAGCACAGGACAGACTGCTGGGGTCAGCTCTTGCTACGCAGAGCGAAGGGCAGTGAACTGCTTCTCGCTTGCAGAGCTTGATGTCTACAGCTGTAAGGCAGCCCCAGGACAAAATTTTGGCCAGTATTACATTCAGCGTGGCTCTCCCTCTGTGGAGGCCCTCCGAACGGCACTGAGAGAATCCCTGAGCCTAAAGTGCATCCTGGCAACCCTTAACCTGTCATCTCACTATTGTGACGCAAGGTACACTGCAGGTGCAGCCTGACAGAAAGTACAGAAAAGCCGGTACGACTCTGAGGCATTTGGACGAGGCAAGGTCCCCTCGGCCTGACTAAGTCATTAAGCGGGTGCTGCTCCTCGTGGCACGCAGAACACCCCCCGTCCAACGAAGTGGGATCCTAGAAAGGCCCAGTGTTGCTGAAAGTCTCCAGGTGTCAGTCAGAGAGTGCTGGCAAATGCGTCGTGGGCTCAAGTTGGCACTGGGAGAATGTGGGAGAAGCCCGACTTTCCCCCTTTGGAAAGCCACTTCGTTGCAGCTTCCAAGCCGCCTGCTAATATTCACTCCACAGATTCCTCTGAGGAGCAGTGAGTTTTTCCAAAAGAAACCAGGTGCTTGCGATTCCTTCCGGGCAGCTCACCCCCAGGAGCATACTGTAGCTAAGGTGCCCACTAAATGTGACCTCTAGTCTCGAGGTAAGGTGCACATTTTCCCATTCCCAGAGATAGGGGTGCCCCGGTTTCCAGGAGGTCTTAGTCAGTGGACGGCTTTAGCTTTAGTATGCCTCACAGCGCTCAAGACTCTCACGTGGGCACTTCTTTCCAAGGAAGTACACTGCGTACCCAAAGCCTTCTGAGCACAAGCAAGGGATACACAGCTCTGGGCACATCCCTCCCTATGCAGTTGGAAGGGCCGGGAACTAAGGTGTTCTCTGAGGCGAGCGTTCCACAGCTTTGAAACAGCCCCAGGAACGCGGTTCTTGGCAGGGTTTCATTCCCTGCGGGTCTGCCACGTTGAGGAAAACTAAGCGGCCCTGAAAGAAACCACCGGGGCTCCAATTCAGTTTGGGGACTCCTGCTCGACGTCTCTCTAGGTGATGCGGAAACTGGACTTTAGGTCCAGCCCGAAGTAATGCAGAGAGTAACCCCGAGCATTGCTAGGCATCGGGAACATCCGAAGTCACCCAGGTAGGCCTGCTGAGGGCAGTTCGGGGTTTGTGCCGTTCACCACATGCAGCAAACACTGCATCCAAAAGTTTCATCGCAGAAGGCCGAACTGTGTTCCAAGGGTCTCCCTTGGATTGTCAGAGAAGATAGGTGTATGTGCTGGGTGATCCAGTTGGTAATTGAGAAGCCTGGCAGAAGGCAGTCTTTTCCCCATTTGAAAGGTCGATAGTGGCGGCCTCAAGGCTGACTGAAAGACACTGCCCTTACCCGTCTTCTAGTCACCTCCAGGAGTGCCTCAGTGAAGACAGTGAGTTTTCTCCTACGAATCCAGGTGGTCTCCAGTGCCTTGCTGGGAGCTCATCCCACGCTTGCCCTAGCTAAAGTGTGAAGTCAAAGTGACCCCTAGCCTCAAGGGAAGCGCGAGCGCTTCCTATCAGCCAAGTTGGGTGGGCAGCCACCTCCATGAACCCTGACTCCATAGAGTGCTTTAACTCCTCTGCGGCTTTGCGTAGGCCTAAGAGAGTCGCGTGTGAATTCCTTCTGAGGGAGAGCATGTGCGCTGGGAGTCCCCGTTTTGTTTTCCGAGCCACACAACACAGGACAGACTGCTGGGGTCAGCTCTTGCTACGCAGAGCGAAGGGCAGTGAACTGCTTCTCGCTTGCAGAGCTTGATGTCTACAGCTGTAAGGCAGCCCCGGGACAAAGTTTTGGCCAGTATTACATTCAGCGTGGCTCTCCCTCTGTGGAGGCCCTCCGAACGGCACTGAGAGAATCCCTGAGCCTAAAGTGCATCCTGGCAACTCTTAACCTGTCATCTCACTATTGTGACGCAAGGTACACTGCAGGTGCAGCCTGACAGAAAGTACAGAAAAGCCGGTACGACTCTGAGGCATTTGGACGAGGCAAGGTCCCCTCGGCCTGACTAAGTCATTAAGCGGGTGCTGCTCCTCGTGGCACGCAAAACACCCCCCGTCCAACGAAGTGGGATCCTAGAAAGGCCCAGTGTTGCTGAAAGTCTCCAGGTGTCAGTCAGAGAGTGCTGGCAAATGCGTCGTGGGCTCAAGTTGGCACTGGGAGAATGTGGGAGAAGCCCGACTTTCCCCCTTTGGAAAGCCACTTCGTTGCAGCTTCCAAGCCGCCTGCTACTATTCACTCCACAGATTCCTCTGAGGAGCAGTGAGTTTTTCCAAAAGAAACCAGGTGCTTGCGATTCCTTCCGGGGAGCTCACCCCCAGGAGCATACTGTAGCTAAGGTGCCCACTAAATGTGACCTCTAGTCTCGAGGTAAGGTGCACATTTTCCCATTCCCAGAGATAGGGGCGCCCCGGTTTCCAGGAGGTCTTAGTCAGTGGACGGCTTTAGCTTTAGTATGCCTCACAGCGCTCAAGACTCTCACGTGGGCACTTCTTTCCAAGGAAGTACACTGTGTACCCAAAGCCTTCTGAGCACAAGCAAGGGATACACAGCTCTGGGCACATCCCTCCCTATGCAGTTGGAAGGGCCGGGAACTAAGGTGTTCTCTGAGGCGAGCGTTCCACAGCTTTGAAACAGCCTCAGGAACGCGGTTCCTGGCAGGGTTTCGTTCCCTGCGGGTCTGCCACGTTGAGGAAAACTAAGCGGCCCTGAAAGAAACCACCGGGGCTCCAATTCGGTTTGGGGACTCCTGCTCGACGTCTCTCTAGGTGATGCGGAAACTGGACTTTACGTCCAGCCCGAAGTAATTCAGAGAGTAACCCCGAGCATTGCTAGGCATTGGGAACATCCAAAGTCACCCAGGTAGGCCTGCTGAGGGCAGTTCGGGGTTTGTGCCGTTCACCACATGCAGCACACACTGCATCCAAAAGTTTCATCGCAGAAGGCCGAACTGTGTTCCACGGGTCTCCCTTGGATTGTCAGAGAAGATAGGTGTATGTGCTGGGTGATCCAGTTGGTAATTGAGAAGCCTGGCAGAGGGCAGTCTTTTCCCCATTTGAAAGGTCGATAGTGGCGGCCTCAAGGCTGACTGAAAGACACTGCCCTTACCCGTCTTCTAGTCACCTCCAGGAGTGCCTCAGTGAAGACAGTGAGTTTTCTCCTACGAATCCAGGTGGTCTCCAGTGCCTTGCTGGGAGCTCATCCCACGCTTGCCCTAGCTAAAGTGTGAAGTCAAAGTGACCCCTAGCCTCAAGGGAAGCGCGAGCGCTTCCTATCAGCCAAGTTGGGTGGGCAGCCACCTCCATGAACCCTGACTCCATAGAGTGCTTTAACTCCTCTGCGGCTTTGCGTAGGCCTAAGAGAGTCGCGTGTGAATTCCTTCTGAGGGAGAGCATGTGTGCTGGGAGTCCCCGTTTTGTTTTCCGAGCCACACAACACAGGACAGACTGCTGGGGTCAGCTCTTGCTACGCAGAGCGAAGGGCAGTGAACTGCTTCTCGCTTGCAGAGCTTGATGTCTACAGCTGTAAGGCAGCCCCGGGACAAAGTTTTGGCCAGTATTACATTCAGCGTGGCTCTCCCTCTGTGGAGGCCCTCCGAACGGCACTGAGAGAATCCCTGAGCCTAAAGTGCATCCTGGCAACCCTTAACCTGTCATCTCACTATTGTGACGCAAGGTACACTGCAGGTGCAGCCTGACAGAAAGTACAGAAAAGCCGGTACGACTCTGAGGCATTTGGACGAGGCAAGGTCCCCTCGGCCTGACTAAGTCATTAAGCGGGTGCTGCTCCTCGTGGCACGCAGAACACCCCCCGTCCAACGAAGTGGGATCCTAGAAAGGCCCAGTGTTGCTGAAAGTCTCCAGGTGTCAGTCAGAGAGTGCTGGCAAATGCGTCGTGGGCTCAAGTTGGCACTGGGAGAATGTGGGAGAAGCCCGACTTTCCCCCTTTGGAAAGCCACTTCGTTGCAGCTTCCAAGCCGCCTGCTACTATTCACTCCACAGATTCCTCTGAGGAGCAGTGAGTTTTTCCAAAAGAAACCAGGTGCTTGCGATTCCTTCCGGGGAGCTCACCCCCAGGAGCATACTGTAGCTAAGGTGCCCACTAAATGTGACCTCTAGTCTCGAGGTAAGGTGCACATTTTCCCATTCCCAGAGATAGGGGTGCCCCGGTTTCCAGGAGGTCTTAGTCAGTGGACGGCTTTAGCTTTAGTATGCCTCACAGCGCTCAAGACTCTCACGTGGGCACTTCTTTCCAAGGAAGTACACTGCGTACCCAAAGCCTTCTGAGCACAAGCAAGGGATACACAGCTCTGGGCACATCCCTCCCTATGCAGTTGGAAGGGCCGGGAACTAAGGTGTTCTCTGAGGCGAGCGTTCCACAGCTTTGAAACAGCCCCAGGAACGCGGTTCTTGGCAGGGTTTCATTCCCTGCGGGTCTGCCACGTTGAGGAAAACTAAGCGGCCCTGAAAGAAACCACCGGGGCTCCAATTCGGTTTGGGGACTCCTGCTCGACGTCTCTCTAGGTGATGCGGAAACTGGACTTTAGGTCCAGCCCGAAGTAATGCAGAGAGTAACCCCGAGCATTGCTAGGCATCGGGAACATACGAAGTCACCCAGGTAGGCCTGCTGAGGGCAGTTCGGGGTTTGTGCCGTTCACCACATGCAGCAAACACTGCATCCAAAAGTTTCATCGCAGAAGGCCGAACTGTGTTCCACGGGTCTCCCTTGGATTGTCAGAGAAGATAGGTGTATGTGCTGGGTGATCCAGTTGGTAATTGAGAAGCCTGGCAGAGGGCAGTCTTTTCCCCATTTGAAAGGTCGATAGTGGCGGCCTCAAGGCTGACTGAAAGACACTGCCCTTACCCGTCTTCTAGTCACCTCCAGGAGTGCCTCAGTGAAGACAGTGAGTTTTCTCCTACGAATCCAGGTGGTCTCCAGTGCCTTGCTGGGAGCTCATCCCACGCTTGCCCTAGCTAAAGTGTGAAGTCAAAGTGACCCCTAGCCTCAAGGGAAGCGCGAGCGCTTCCTATCAGCCAAGTTGGGTGGGCAGCCACCTCCATGAACCCTGACTCCATAGAGTGCTTTAACTCCTCTGCGGCTTTGCGTAGGCCTAAGAGAGTCGCGTGTGAATTCCTTCTGAGGGAGAGCATGTGCGCTGGGAGTCCCCGTTTTGTTTTCCGAGCCACACAACACAGGACAGACTGCTGGGGTCAGCTCTTGCTACGCAGAGCGAAGGGCAGTGAACTGCTTCTCGCTTGCAGAGCTTGATGTCTACAGCTGTAAGGCAGCCCCGGGACAAAGTTTTGGCCAGTATTACATTCAGCGTGGCTCTCCCTCTGTGGAGGCCCTCCGAACGGCACTGAGAGAATCCCTGAGCCTAAAGTGCATCCTGGCAACTCTTAACCTGTCATCTCACTATTGTGACGCAAGGTACACTGCAGGTGCAGCCTGACAGAAAGTACAGAAAAGCCGGTACGACTCTGAGGCATTTGGACGAGGCAAGGTCCCCTCGGCCTGACTAAGTCATTAAGCGGGTGCTGCTCCTCGTGGCACGCAGAACACCCCCCGTCCAACGAAGTGGGATCCTAGAAAGGCCCAGTGTTGCTGAAAGTCTCCAGGTGTCAGTCAGAGAGTGCTGGCAAATGCGTCGTGGGCTCAAGTTGGCACTGGGAGAATGTGGGAGAAGCCCGACTTTCCCCCTTTGGAAAGCCACTTCGTTGCAGCTTCCAAGCCGCCTGCTACTATTCACTCCACAGATTCCTCTGAGGAGCAGTGAGTTTTTCCAAAAGAAACCAGGTGCTTGCGATTCCTTCCGGGGAGCTCACCCCCAGGAGCATACTGTAGCTAAGGTGCCCACTAAATGTGACCTCTAGTCTCGAGGTAAGGTGCACATTTTCCCATTCCCAGAGATAGGGGCGCCCCGGTTTCCAGGAGGTCTTAGTCAGTGGACGGCTTTAGCTTTAGTATGCCTCACAGCGCTCAAGACTCTCACGTGGGCACTTCTTTCCAAGGAAGTACACTGCGTACCCAAAGCCTTCTGAGCACAAGCAAGGGATACACAGCTCTGGGCACATCCCTCCCTATGCAGTTGGAAGGGCCGGGAACTAAGGTGTTCTCTGAGGCGAGCGTTCCACAGCTTTGAAACAGCCCCAGGAACGCGGTTCTTGGCAGGGTTTCGTTCCCTGCGGGTCTGCCACGTTGAGGAAAACTAAGCGGCCCTGAAAGAAACCACCGGGGCTCCAATTCGGTTTGGGGACTCCTGCTCGACGTCTCTCTAAGTGATGCGGAAACTGGACTTTAGGTCCAGCCCGAAGTAATGCAGAGAGTAACCCCGAGCATTGCTAGGCATTGGGAACATCCAAAGTCACCCAGGTAGGCCTGCTGAGGGCAGTTCGGGGTTTGTGCCGTTCACCACATGCAGCACACACTGCATCCAAAAGTTTCATCGCAGAAGGCCGAACTGTGTTCCACGGGTCTCCCTTGGATTGTCAGAGAAGATAGGTGTATGTGCTGGGTGATCCAGTTGGTAATTGAGAAGCCTGGCAGAGGGCAGTCTTTTCCCCATTTGAAAGGTCGATAGTGGCGGCCTCAAGGCTGACTGAAAGACACTGCCCTTACCCGTCTTCTAGTCACCTCCAGGAGTGCCTCAGTGAAGACAGTGAGTTTTCTCCTACGAATCCAGGTGGTCTCCAGTGCCTTGCTGGGAGCTCATCCCACGCTTGCCCTAGCTAAAGTGTGAAGTCAAAGTGACCCCTAGCCTCAAGGGAAGCGCGAGCGCTTCCTATCAGCCAAGTTGGGTGGGCAGCCACCTCCATGAACCCTGACTCCATAGAGTGCTTTAACTCCTCTGCGGCTTTGCGTAGGCCTAAGAGAGTCGCGTGTGAATTCCTTCTGAGGGAGAGCATGTGCGCTGGGAGTCCCCGTTTTGTTTTCCGAGCCACACAACACAGGACAGACTGCTGGGGTCAGCTCTTGCTACGCAGAGCGAAGGGCAGTGAACTGCTTCTCGCTTGCAGAGCTTGATGTCTACAGCTGTAAGGCAGCCCCGGGACAAAGTTTTGGCCAGTATTACATTCAGCGTGGCTCTCCCTCTGTGGAGGCCCTCCGAACGGCACTGAGAGAATCCCTGAGCCTAAAGTGCATCCTGGCAACTCTTAACCTGTCATCTCACTATTGTGACGCAAGGTACACTGCAGGTGCAGCCTGACAGAAAGTACAGAAAAGCCGGTACGACTCTGAGGCATTTGGACGAGGCAAGGTCCCCTCGGCCTGACTAAGTCATTAAGCGGGTGCTGCTCCTCGTGGCACGCAGAACACCCCCCGTCCAACGAAGTGGGATCCTAGAAAGGCCCAGTGTTGCTGAAAGTCTCCAGGTGTCAGTCAGAGAGTGCTGGCAAATGCGTCGTGGGCTCAAGTTGGCACTGGGAGAATGTGGGAGAAGCCCGACTTTCCCCCTTTGGAAAGCCACTTCGTTGCAGCTTCCAAGCCGCCTGCTACTATTCACTCCACAGATTCCTCTGAGGAGCAGTGAGTTTTTCCAAAAGAAACCAGGTGCTTGCGATTCCTTCCGGGGAGCTCACCCCCAGGAGCATACTGTAGCTAAGGTGCCCACTAAATGTGACCTCTAGTCTCGAGGTAAGGTGCACATTTTCCCATTCCCAGAGATAGGGGCGCCCCGGTTTCCAGGAGGTCTTAGTCAGTGGACGGCTTTAGCTTTAGTATGCCTCACAGCGCTCAAGACTCTCACGTGGGCACTTCTTTCCAAGGAAGTACACTGCGTACCCAAAGCCTTCTGAGCACAAGCAAGGGATACACAGCTCTGGGCACATCCCTCCCTATGCAGTTGGAAGGGCCGGGAACTAAGGTGTTCTCTGAGGCGAGCGTTCCACAGCTTTGAAACAGCCCCAGGAACGCGGTTCTTGGCAGGGTTTCGTTCCCTGCGGGTCTGCCACGTTGAGGAAAACTAAGCGGCCCTGAAAGAAACCACCGGGGCTCCAATTCGGTTTGGGGACTCCTGCTCGACGTCTCTCTAAGTGATGCGGAAACTGGACTTTAGGTCCAGCCCGAAGTAATGCAGAGAGTAACCCCGAGCATTGCTAGGCATTGGGAACATCCAAAGTCACCCAGGTAGGCCTGCTGAGGGCAGTTCGGGGTTTGTGCCGTTCACCACATGCAGCACACACTGCATCCAAAAGTTTCATCGCAGAAGGCCGAACTGTGTTCCACGGGTCTCCCTTGGATTGTCAGAGAAGATAGGTGTATGTGCTGGGTGATCCAGTTGGTAATTGAGAAGCCTGGCAGAGGGCAGTCTTTTCCCCATTTGAAAGGTCGATAGTGGCGGCCTCAAGGCTGACTGAAAGACACTGCCCTTACCCGTCTTCTAGTCACCTCCAGGAGTGCCTCAGTGAAGACAGTGAGTTTTCTCCTACGAATCCAGGTGGTCTCCAGTGCCTTGCTGGGAGCTCATCCCACGCTTGCCCTAGCTAAAGTGTGAAGTCAAGGTGACCCCTAGCCTCAAGGGAAGCGTGAGCGCTTCCTATCAGCCAAGTTGGGTGGGCAGCCACCTCCATGAACCCTGACTCCATAGAGTGCTTTAACTCCTCTGCGGCTTTGCGTAGGCCTAAGAGAGTCGCGTGTGAATTCCTTCTGAGGGAGAGCATGTGCGCTGGGAGTCCCCGTTTTGTTTTCCGAGCCACACAACACAGGACAGACTGCTGGGGTCAGCTCTTGCTACGCAGAGCGAAGGGCAGTGAACTGCTTCTCGCTTGCAGAGCTTGATGTCTACAGCTGTAAGGCAGCCCCGGGACAAAGTTTTGGCCAGTATTACATTCAGCGTGTCTCTCCCTCTGTGGAGGCCCTCCGAACGGCACTGAGAGAATCCCTGAGCCTAAAGTGCATCCTGGCAACTCTTAACCTGTCATCTCACTATTGTGACGCAAGGTACACTGCAGGTGCAGCCTGACAGAAAGTACAGAAAAGCCGGTACGACTCTGAGGCATTTGGACGAGGCAAGGTCCCCTCGGCCTGACTAAGTCATTAAGCGGGTGCTGCTCCTCGTGGCACGCAGAACACCCCCCGTCCAACGAAGTGGGATCCTAGAAAGGCCCAGTGTTGCTGAAAGTCTCCAGGTGTCAGTCAGCGAGTGCTGGCAAATGCGTCGTGGGCTCAAGTTGGCACTGGGAGAATGTGGGAGAAGCCCGACTTTCCCCCTTTGGAAAGCCACTTCGTTGCAGCTTCCAAGCCGCCTGCTACTATTCACTCCACAGATTCCTCTGAGGAGCAGTGAGTTTTTCCAAAAGAAACCAGGTGCTTGCGATTCCTTCCGGGGAGCTCACCCCCAGGAGCATACTGTAGCTAAGGTGCCCACTAAATGTGACCTCTAGTCTCGAGGTAAGGTGCACATTTTCCCATTCCCAGAGATAGGGGCGCCCCGGTTTCCAGGAGGTCTTAGTCAGTGGACGGCTTTAGCTTTAGTATGCCTCACAGCGCTCAAGACTCTCACGTGGGCACTTCTTTCCAAGGAAGTACACTGCGTACCCAAAGCCTTCTGAGCACAAGCAAGGGATACACAGCTCTGGGCACATCCCTCCCTATGCAGTTGGAAGGGCCGGGAACTAAGGTGTTCTCTGAGGCGAGCGTTCCACAGCTTTGAAACAGCCCCAGGAACGCGGTTCTTGGCAGGGTTTCGTTCCCTGCGGGTCTGCCACGTTGAGGAAAACTAAGCGGCCCTGAAAGAAACCACCGGGGCTCCAATTCGGTTTGGGGACTCCTGCTCGACGTCTCTCTAAGTGATGCGGAAACTGGACTTTAGGTCCAGCCCGAAGTAATGCAGAGAGTAACCCCGAGCATTGCTAGGCATTGGGAACATCCAAAGTCACCCAGGTAGGCCTGCTGAGGGCAGTTCGGGGTTTGTGCCGTTCACCACATGCAGCACACACTGCATCCAAAAGTTTCATCGCAGAAGGCCGAACTGTGTTCCACGGGTCTCCCTTGGATTGTCAGAGAAGATAGGTGTATGTGCTGGGTGATCCAGTTGGTAATTGAGAAGCCTGGCAGAGGGCAGTCTTTTCCCCATTTGAAAGGTCGATAGTGGCGGCCTCAAGGCTGACTGAAAGACACTGCCCTTACCCGTCTTCTAGTCACCTCCAGGAGTGCCTCAGTGAAGACAGTGAGTTTTCTCCTACGAATCCAGGTGGTCTCCAGTGCCTTGCTGGGAGCTCATCCCACGCTTGCCCTAGCTAAAGTGTGAAGTCAAGGTGACCCCTAGCCTCAAGGGAAGCGTGAGCGCTTCCTATCAGCCAAGTTGGGTGGGCAGCCACCTCCATGAACCCTGACTCCATAGAGTGCTTTAACTCCTCTGCGGCTTTGCGTAGGCCTAAGAGAGTCGCGTGTGAATTCCTTCTGAGGGAGAGCATGTGCGCTGGGAGTCCCCGTTTTGTTTTCCGAGCCACACAACACAGGACAGACTGCTGGGGTCAGCTCTTGCTACGCAGAGCGAAGGGCAGTGAACTGCTTCTCGCTTGCAGAGCTTGATGTCTACAGCTGTAAGGCAGCCCCGGGACAAAGTTTTGGCCAGTATTACATTCAGCGTGTCTCTCCCTCTGTGGAGGCCCTCCGAACGGCACTGAGAGAATCCCTGAGCCTAAAGTGCATCCTGGCAACCCTTAACCTGTCATCTCACTATTGTGACGCAAGGTACACTGCAGGTGCAGCCTGACAGAAAGTACAGAAAAGCCGGTACGACTCTGAGGCATTTGGACGAGGCAAGGTCCCCTCGGCCTGACTAAGTCATTAAGCGGGTGCTGCTCCTCGTGGCACGCAGAACACCCCCCGTCCAACGAAGTGGGATCCTAGAAAGGCCCAGTGTTGCTGAAAGTCTCCAGGTGTCAGTCAGCGAGTGCTGGCAAATGCGTCGTGGGCTCAAGTTGGCACTGGGAGAATGTGGGAGAAGCCCGACTTTCCCCCTTTGGAAAGCCACTTCGTTGCAGCTTCCAAGCCGCCTGCTACTATTCACTCCACAGATTCCTCTGAGGAGCAGTGAGTTTTTCCAAAAGAAACCAGGTGCTTGCGATTCCTTCCGGGGAGCTCACCCCCAGGAGCATACTGTAGCTAAGGTGCCCACTAAATGTGACCTCTAGTCTCGAGGTAAGGTGCACATTTTCCCATTCCCAGAGATAGGGGCGCCCCGGTTTCCAGGAGGTCTTAGTCAGTGGACGGCTTTAGCTTTAGTATGCCTCACAGCGCTCAAGACTCTCACGTGGGCACTTCTTTCCAAGGAAGTACACTGCGTACCCAAAGCCTTCTGAGCACAAGCAAGGGATACACAGCTCTGGGCACATCCCTCCCTATGCAGTTGGAAGGGCCGGGAACTAAGGTGTTCTCTGAGGCGAGCGTTCCACAGCTTTGAAACAGCCCCAGGAACGCGGTTCTTGGCAGGGTTTCGTTCCCTGCGGGTCTGCCACGTTGAGGAAAACTAAGCGGCCCTGAAAGAAACCACCGGGGCTCCAATTCGGTTTGGGGACTCCTGCTCGACGTCTCTCTAAGTGATGCGGAAACTGGACTTTAGGTCCAGCCCGAAGTAATGCAGAGAGTAACCCCGAGCATTGCTAGGCATTGGGAACATCCAAAGTCACCCAGGTAGGCCTGCTGAGGGCAGTTCGGGGTTTGTGCCGTTCACCACATGCAGCACACACTGCATCCAAAAGTTTCATCGCAGAAGGCCGAACTGTGTTCCACGGGTCTCCCTTGGATTGTCAGAGAAGATAGGTGTATGTGCTGGGTGATCCAGTTGGTAATTGAGAAGCCTGGCAGAGGGCAGTCTTTTCCCCATTTGAAAGGTCGATAGTGGCGGCCTCAAGGCTGACTGAAAGACACTGCCCTTACCCGTCTTCTAGTCACCTCCAGGAGTGCCTCAGTGAAGACAGTGAGTTTTCTCCTACGAATCCAGGTGGTCTCCAGTGCCTTGCTGGGAGCTCATCCCACGCTTGCCCTAGCTAAAGTGTGAAGTCAAGGTGACCCCTAGCCTCAAGGGAAGCGTGAGCGCTTCCTATCAGCCAAGTTGGGTGGGCAGCCACCTCCATGAACCCTGACTCCATAGAGTGCTTTAACTCCTCTGCGGCTTTGCGTAGGCCTAAGAGAGTCGCGTGTGAATTCCTTCTGAGGGAGAGCATGTGCGCTGGGAGTCCCCGTTTTGTTTTCCGAGCCACACAACACAGGACAGACTGCTGGGGTCAGCTCTTGCTACGCAGAGCGAAGGGCAGTGAACTGCTTCTCGCTTGCAGAGCTTGATGTCTACAGCTGTAAGGCAGCCCCGGGACAAAGTTTTGGCCAGTATTACATTCAGCGTGTCTCTCCCTCTGTGGAGGCCCTCCGAACGGCACTGAGAGAATCCCTGAGCCTAAAGTGCATCCTGGCAACTCTTAACCTGTCATCTCACTATTGTGACGCAAGGTACACTGCAGGTGCAGCCTGACAGAAAGTACAGAAAAGCCGGTACGACTCTGAGGCATTTGGACGAGGCAAGGTCCCCTCGGCCTGACTAAGTCATTAAGCGGGTGCTGCTCCTCGTGGCACGCAGAACACCCCCCGTCCAACGAAGTGGGATCCTAGAAAGGCCCAGTGTTGCTGAAAGTCTCCAGGTGTCAGTCAGCGAGTGCTGGCAAATGCGTCGTGGGCTCAAGTTGGCACTGGGAGAATGTGGGAGAAGCCCGACTTTCCCCCTTTGGAAAGCCACTTCGTTGCAGCTTCCAAGCCGCCTGCTACTATTCACTCCACAGATTCCTCTGAGGAGCAGTGAGTTTTTCCAAAAGAAACCAGGTGCTTGCGATTCCTTCCGGGGAGCTCACCCCCAGGAGCATACTGTAGCTAAGGTGCCCACTAAATGTGACCTCTAGTCTCGAGGTAAGGTGCACATTTTCCCATTCCCAGAGATAGGGGCGCCCCGGTTTCCAGGAGGTCTTAGTCAGTGGACGGCTTTAGCTTTAGTATGCCTCACAGCGCTCAAGACTCTCACGTGGGCACTTCTTTCCAAGGAAGTACACTGCGTACCCAAAGCCTTCTGAGCACAAGCAAGGGATACACAGCTCTGGGCACATCCCTCCCTATGCAGTTGGAAGGGCCGGGAACTAAGGTGTTCTCTGAGGCGAGCGTTCCACAGCTTTGAAACAGCCCCAGGAACGCGGTTCTTGGCAGGGTTTCGTTCCCTGCGGGTCTGCCACGTTGAGGAAAACTAAGCGGCCCTGAAAGAAACCACCGGGGCTCCAATTCGGTTTGGGGACTCCTGCTCGACGTCTCTCTAGGTGATGCGGAAACTGGATTTTAGGTCCCGCCCGAAGTAATGCAGAGAGTAACCCCGAGCATTGCTAGGCATTGGGAACATCCGAAGTCACCCAGGTAGGCCTGCTGAGGGCAGTTCGGGGTTTGTGCCGTTCACCACATGCAGCAAACACTGCATCCAAAAGTTTCATCGCAGAAGGCCGAACTGTGTTCCAAGGGTCTCCCTTGGATTGTCAGAGAAGATAGGTGTATGTGCTGGGTGATCCAGTTGGTAATTGAGAAGCCTGGCAGAAGGCAGTCTTTTCCCCATTTGAAAGGTCGATAGTGGCGGCCTCAAGGCTGACTGAAAGACACTGCCCTTACCCGTCTTCTAGTCACCTCCAGGAGTGCCTCAGTGAAGACAGTGAGTTTTCTCCTACGAATCCAGGTGGTCTCCAGTGCCTTGCTGGGAGCTCATCCCACGCTTGCCCTAGCTAAAGTGTGAAGTCAAAGTGACCCCTAGCCTCAAGGGAAGCGCGAGCGCTTCCTATCAGCCAAGTTGGGTGGGCAGCCACCTCCATGAACCCTGACTCCATAGAGTGCTTTAACTCCTCTGCGGCTTTGCGTAGGCCTAAGAGAGTCGCGTGTGAATTCCTTCTGAGGGAGAGCATGTGCGCTGGGAGTCCCCGTTTTGTTTTCCGAGCCACACAACACAGGACAGACTGCTGGGGTCAGCTCTTGCTACGCAGAGCGAAGGGCAGTGAACTGCTTCTCGCTTGCAAAGCTTGATGTCTACAGCTGTAAGGCAGCCCCGGGACAAAGTTTTGGCCAGTATTACATTCAGCGTGGCTCTCCCTCTGTGGAGGCCCTCCGAACGGCACTGAGAGAATCCCTGAGCCTAAAGTGCATCCTGGCAACTCTTAACCTGTCATCTCACTATTGTGACGCAAGGTACACTGCAGGTGCAGCCTGACAGAAAGTACAGAAAAGCCGGTACGACTCTGAGGCATTTGGACGAGGCAAGGTCCCCTCGGCCTGACTAAGTCATTAAGCGGGTGCTGCTCCTCGTGGCACGCAAAACACCCCCCGTCCAACGAAGTGGGATCCTAGAAAGGCCCAGTGTTGCTGAAAGTCTCCAGGTGTCAGTCAGCGAGTGCTGGCAAATGCGTCGTGGGCTCAAGTTGGCACTGGGAGAATGTGGGAGAAGCCAGACTTTCCCCCTTTGGAAAGCCACTTCGTTGCAGCTTCCAAGCCGCCTGCTACTATTCACTCCACAGATTCCTCTGAGGAGCAGTGAGTTTTTCCAAAAGAAACCAGGTGCTTGCGATTCCTTCCGGGGAGCTCACCCCCAGGAGCATACTGTAGCTAAGGTGCCCACTAAATGTGACCTCTAGTCTCGAGGTAAGGTGCACATTTTCCCATTCCCAGAGATAGGGGCGCCCCGGTTTCCAGGAGGTCTTAGTCAGTGGACAGCTTTAGATTTAGTATGCCTCACAGTGCTCAAGACTCTCACGTGGGCACTTCTTTCCAAGGAAGTACACTGCGTACCCACAGCTTTCTGAGCACAAGCAAGGGATACACAGCTCTGGGCACATCCCTCCCTATGCAGTTGGAAGGGCCGGGAACTAAGGTGTTCTCTGAGGCGAGCGTTCCACAGCTTTGAAACAGCCCCAGGAACGTGGTTCTTGGCAGGGTTTCGTTCCCTGCGGGTCTGCCACGTTGAGGAAAACTAAGCGGCCCTGAAAGAAACCACCGGGGCTCCAATTCGGTTTGGGGACTCCTGCTCGACGTCTCTCTAGGTGATGCGGAAACTGGACTTTAGGTCCAGCCCGAAGTAATGCAGAGAGTAACCCCGAGCATTGCTAGGCATTGGGAACATCCGAAGTCACCCAGGTAGGCCTGCTGAGGGCAGTTCGGGTTTTGTGCCGTTCACCACATGCAGCACACACTGCATCCAAAAGTTTCATCGCAGAAGGCCGAACTGTGTTCCACGGGTCTCCCTTGGATTGTCAGAGAAGATAGGTGTATGTGCTGGGTGATCCAGTTGGTAATTGAGAAGCCTGGCAGAGGGCAGTCTTTTCCCCATTTGAAAGGTCGATAGTGGCGGCCTCAAGGCTGACTGAAAGACACTGCCCTTACCCGTCTTCTAGTCACCTCCAGGAGTGCCTCAGTGAAGACAGTGAGTTTTCTCCTACGAATCCAGGTGGTCTCCAGTGCCTTGCTGGGAGCTCATCCCACGCTTGCCCTAGCTAAAGTGTGAAGTCAAAGTGACCCCTAGCCTCAAGGGAAGCGCGAGCGCTTCCTATCAGCCAAGTTGGGTGGGCAGCCACCTCCATGAACCCTGACTCCATAGAGTGCTTTAACTCCTCTGCGGCTTTGCGTAGGCCTAAGAGAGTCGCGTGTGAATTCCTTCTGAGGGAGAGCATGTGCGCTGGGAGTCCCCGTTTTGTTTTCCGAGCCACACAACACAGGACAGACTGCTGGGGTCAGCTCTTGCTACGCAGAGCGAAGGGCAGTGAACTGCTTCTCGCTTGCAGAGCTTGATGTCTACAGCTGTAAGGCAGCCCCGGGACAAAGTTTTGGCCAGTATTACATTCAGCGTGGCTCTCCCTCTGTGGAGGCCCTCCGAACGGCACTGAGAGAATCCCTGAGCCTAAAGTGCATCCTGGCAACCCTTAACCTGTCATCTCACTATTGTGACGCAAGGTACACTGCAGGTGCAGCCTGACAGAAAGTACAGAAAAGCCTGTACGACTCTGAGGCATTTGGACGAGGCAAGGTCCCCTCGGCCTGACTAAGTCATTAAGCGGGTGCTGCTCCTCGTGGCACGCAGAACACCCCCCGTCCAACGAAGTGGGATCCTAGAAAGGCCCAGTGTTGCTGAAAGTCTCCAGGTGTCAGTCAGAGAGTGCTGGCAAATGCGTCGTGGGCTCAAGTTGGCACTGGGAGAATGTGGGAGAAGCCCGACTTTCCCCCTTTGGAAAGCCACTTCGTTGCAGCTTCCAAGCCGCCTGCTACTATTCACTCCACAGATTCCTCTGAGGAGCAGTGAGTTTTTCCAAAAGAAACCAGGTGCTTGCGATTCCTTCCGGGGAGCTCACCCCCAGGAGCATACTGTAGCTAAGGTGCCCACTAAATGTGACCTCTAGTCTCGAGGTAAGGTGCACATTTTCCCATTCCCAGAGATAGGGGCGCCCCGGTTTCCAGGAGGTCTTAGTCAGTGGACGGCTTTAGCTTTAGTATGCCTCACAGCGCTCAAGACTCTCACGTGGGCACTTCTTTCCAAGGAAGTACACTGCGTACCCAAAGCCTTCTGAGCACAAGCAAGGGATACACAGCTCTGGGCACATCCCTCCCTATGCAGTTGGAAGGGCCGGGAACTAAGGTGTTCTCTGAGGCGAGCGTTCCACAGCTTTGAAACAGCCCCAGGAACGCGGTTCTTGGCAGGGTTTCGTTCCCTGCGGGTCTGCCACGTTGAGGAAAACTAAGCGGCCCTGAAAGAAACCACCGGGGCTCCAATTCGGTTTGGGGACTCCTGCTCGACGTCTCTCTAGGTGATGCGGAAACTGGACTTTAGGTCCCGCCCGAAGTAATGCAGCGAGTAACCCCGAGCATTGCTAGGCATTGGGAACATCCGAAGTCACCCAGGTAGGCCTGCTGA
Organism: Mesoplodon mirus; assembly: GCF_964341445.2. Taxonomy (NCBI): domain Eukaryota; kingdom Metazoa; phylum Chordata; class Mammalia; order Artiodactyla; family Ziphiidae; genus Mesoplodon; species Mesoplodon mirus. The sequence continues at coordinate 87,595,710 of NC_138979.1, read as the reverse complement.
GGGCAGTTCGGGGTTTGTGCCGTTCACCACATGCAGCAAACACTGCATCCAAAAGTTTCATCGCAGAAGGCCGAACTGTGTTCCAAGGGTCTCCCTTGGATTGTCAGAGAAGATAGGTGTATGTGCTGGGTGATCCAGTTGGTAATTGAGAAGCCTGGCAGAAGGCAGTCTTTTCCCCATTTGAAAGGTCGATAGTGGCGGCCTCAAGGCTGACTGAAAGACACTGCCCTTACCCGTCTTCTAGTCACCTCCAGGAGTGCCTCAGTGAAGACAGTGAGTTTTCTCCTACGAATCCAGGTGGTCTCCAGTGCCTTGCTGGGAGCTCATCCCACGCTTGCCCTAGCTAAAGTGTGAAGTCAAAGTGACCCCTAGCCTCAAGGGAAGCGCGAGCGCTTCCTATCAGCCAAGTTGGGTGGGCAGCCACCTGCATGAACCCTGACTCCATAGAGTGCTTTAACTCCTCTGCGGCTTTGCGTAGGCCTAAGAGAGTCGCGTGTGAATTCCTTCTGAGGGAGAGCATGTGCGCTGGGAGTCCCCGTTTTGTTTTCCGAGCCACACAACACAGGACAGACTGCTGGGGTCAGCTCTTGCTACGCAGAGCGAAGGGCAGTGAACTGCTTCTCGCTTGCAGAGCTTGATGTCTACAGCTGTAAGGCAGCCCCGGGACAAAGTTTTGGCCAGTATTACATTCAGCGTGGCTCTCCCTCTGTGGAGGCCCTCCGAACGGCACTGAGAGAATCCCTGAGCCTAAAGTGCATCCTGGCAACTCTTAACCTGTCATCTCACTATTGTGACGCAAGGTACACTGCAGGTGCAGCCTGACAGAAAGTACAGAAAAGCCGGTACGACTCTGAGGCATTTGGACGAGGCAAGGTCCCCTCGGCCTGACTAAGTCATTAAGCGGGTGCTGCTCCTCGTGGCACGCAGAACACCCCCCGTCCAACGAAGTGGGATCCTAGAAAGGCCCAGTGTTGCTGAAAGTCTCCAGGTGTCAGTCAGCGAGTGCTGGCAAATGCGTCGTGGGCTCAAGTTGGCACTGGGAGAATGTGGGAGAAGCCCGACTTTCCCCCTTTGGAAAGCCACTTCGTTGCAGCTTCCAAGCCGCCTGCTACTATTCACTCCACAGATTCCTCTGAGGAGCAGTGAGTTTTTCCAAAAGAAACCAGGTGCTTGTGATTCCTTCCGGGGAGCTCACCCCCAGGAGCATACTGTAGCTAAGGTGCCCACTAAATGTGACCTCTAGTCTCGAGGTAAGGTGCACATTTTCCCATTCCCAGAGATAGGGGCGCCCCGGTTTCCAGGAGGTCTTAGTCAGTGGACGGCTTTAGCTTTAGTATGCCTCACAGCGCTCAAGACTCTCACGTGGGCACTTCTTTCCAAGGAAGTACACTGCGTACCCAAAGCCTTCTGAGCACAAGCAAGGGATACACAGCTCTGGGCACATCCCTCCCTATGCAGTTGGAAGGGCCGGGAACTAAGGTGTTCTCTGAGGCGAGCGTTCCACAGCTTTGAAACAGCCTCAGGAACGCGGTTCTTGGCAGGGTTTCGTTCCCTGCGGGTCTGCCACGTTGAGGAAAACTAAGCGGCCCTGAAAGAAACCACCGGGGCTCCAATTCGGTTTGGGGACTCCTGCTCGACGTCTCTCTAAGTGATGCGGAAACTGGACTTTAGGTCCCGCCCGAAGTAATGCAGAGAGTAACCCCGAGCATTGCTAGGCATTGGGAACATCCAAAGTCACCCAGGTAGGCCTGCTGAGGGCAGTTCGGGGTTTGTGCCGTTCACCACATGCAGCACACACTGCATCCAAAAGTTTCATCGCAGAAGGCCGAACTGTGTTCCACGGGTCTCCCTTGGATTGTCAGAGAAGATAGGTGTATGTGCTGGGTGATCCAGTTGGTAATTGAGAAGCCTGGCAGAGGGCAGTCTTTTCCCCATTTGAAAGGTCGATAGTGGCGGCCTCAAGGCTGACTGAAAGACACTGCCCTTACCCGTCTTCTAGTCACCTCCAGGAGTGCCTCAGTGAAGACAGTGAGTTTTCTCCTACGAATCCAGGTGGTCTCCAGTGCCTTGCTGGGAGCTCATCCCACGCTTGCCCTAGCTAAAGTGTGAAGTCAAAGTGACCCCTAGCCTCAAGGGAAGCGCGAGCGCTTCCTATCAGCCAAGTTGGGTGGGCAGCCACCTCCATGAACCCTGACTCCATAGAGTGCTTTAACTCCTCTGTGGCTTTGCATAGGCCTAAGAGAGTCGCGTGTGAATTCCTTCTGAGGGAGAGCATGTGCGCTGGGAGTCCCCGTTTGTTTTCCGAGCCACACAACACAGGACAGACTGCTGGGGTCAGCTCTTGCTACGCAGAGCGAAGGGCAGTGAACTGCTTCTCGCTTGCAGAGCTTGATGTCTACAGCTGTAAGGCAGCCCCGGGACAAAGTTTTGGCCAGTATTACATTCAGCGTGGCTCTCCCTCTGTGGAGGCCCTCCGAACGGCACTGAGAGAATCCCTGAGCCTAAAGTGCATCCTGGCAACCCTTAACCTGTCATCTCACTATTGTGACGCAAGGTACACTGCAGGTGCAGCCTGACAGAAAGTACAGAAAAGCCGGTACGACTCTGAGGCATTTGGACGAGGCAAGGTCCCCTCGGCCTGACTAAGTCATTAAGCGGGTGCTGCTCCTCGTGGCACGCAGAACACCCCCCGTCCAACGAAGTGGGATCCTAGAAAGGCCCAGTGTTGCTGAAAGTCTCCAGGTGTCAGTCAGAGAGTGCTGGCAAATGCGTCGTGGGCTCAAGTTGGCACTGGGAGAATGTGGGAGAAGCCCGACTTTCCCCCTTTGGAAAGCCACTTCGTTGCAGCTTCCAAGCCGCCTGCTACTATTCACTCCACAGATTCCTCTGAGGAGCAGTGAGTTTTTCCAAAAGAAACCAGGTGCTTGCGATTCCTTCCGGGGAGCTCACCCCCAGGAGCATACTGTAGCTAAGGTGCCCACTAAATGTGACCTCTAGTCTCGAGGTAAGGTGCACATTTTCCCATTCCCAGAGATAGGGGCGCCCCGGTTTCCAGGAGGTCTTAGTCAGTGGACGGCTTTAGCTTTAGTATGCCTCACAGCGCTCAAGACTCTCACGTGGGCACTTCTTTCCAAGGAAGTACACTGCGTACCCAAAGCCTTCTGAGCACAAGCAAGGGATACACAGCTCTGGGCACATCCCTCCCTATGCAGTTGGAAGGGCCGGGAACTAAGGTGTTCTCTGAGGCGAGCGTTCCACAGCTTTGAAACAGCCCCAGGAACGCGGTTCTTGGCAGGGTATCGTTCCCTGCGGGTCTGCCACGTTGAGGAAAACTAAGCGGCCCTGAAAGAAACCACCAGGGCTCCAATTCGGTTTGGGGACTCCTGCTCGACGTCTCTCTAGGTGATGCGGAAACTGGACTTTAGGTCCAGCCCGAAGTAATGCAGAGAGTAACCCCGAGCATTGCTAGGCATTGGGAACATCCGAAGTCACCCAGGTAGGCCTGCTGAGGGCAGTTCGGGGTTTGTGCCGTTCACCACATGCAGCAAACACTGCATCCAAAAGTTTCATCGCAGAAGGCCGAACTGTGTTCCAAGGGTCTCCCTTGGATTGTCAGAGAAGATAGGTGTATGTGCTGGGTGATCCAGTTGGTAATTGAGAAGCCTGGCAGAAGGCAGTCTTTTCCCCATTTGAAAGGTCGATAGTGGCGGCCTCAAGGCTGACTGAAGGACACTGCCCTTACCCGTCTTCTAGTCACCTCCAGGAGTGCCTCAGTGAAGACAGTGAGTTTTCTCCTACGAATCCAGGTGGTCTCCAGTGCCTTGCTGGGAGCTCATCCCACGCTTGCCCTAGCTAAAGTGTGAAGTCAAAGTGACCCCTAGCCTCAAGGGAAGCGCGAGCGCTTCCTATCAGCCAAGTTGGGTGGGCAGCCACCTCCATGAACCCTGACTCCATAGAGTGCTTTAACTCCTCTGCGGCTTTGCGTAGGCCTAAGAGAGTCGCGTGTGAATTCCTTCTGAGGGAGAGCATGTGCGCTGGGAGTCCCCGTTTTGTTTTCCGAGCCACACAACACAGGACAGACTGCTGGGGTCAGCTCTTGCTACGCAGAGCGAAGGGCAGTGAACTGCTTCTCGCTTGCAGAGCTTGATGTCTACAGCTGTAAGGCAGCCCCGGGACAAAGTTTTGGCCAGTATTACATTCAGCGTGGCTCTCCCTCTGTGGAGGCCCTCCGAACGGCACTGAGAGAATCCCTGAGCCTAAAGTGCATCCTGGCAACCCTTAACCTGTCATCTCACTATTGTGACGCAAGGTACACTGCAGGTGCAGCCTGACAGAAAGTACAGAAAAGCCGGTACGACTCTGAGGCATTTGGACGAGGCAAGGTCCCCTCGGCCTGACTAAGTCATTAAGCGGGTGCTGCTCCTCGTGGCACGCAGAACACCCCCCGTCCAACGAAGTGGGATCCTAGAAAGGCCCAGTGTTGCTGAAAGTCTCCAGGTGTCAGTCAGCGAGTGCTGGCAAATGTGTCGTGGGCTCAAGTTGGCACTGGGAGAATGTGGGAGAAGCCCGACTTTCCCCCTTTGGAAAGCCACTTCGTTGCAGCTTCCAAGCCACCTGCTACTATTCACTCCACAGATTCCTCTGAGGAGCAGTGAGTTTTTCCAAAAGAAACCAGGTGCTTGCGATTCCTTCCGGGGAGCTCACCCCCAGGAGCATACTGTAGCTAAGGTGCCCACTAAATGTGACCTCTAGTCTCGAGGTAAGGTGCACATTTTCCCATTCCCAGAGATAGGGGCGCCCCGGTTTCCAGGAGGTCTTAGTCAGTGGACGGCTTTAGCTTTAGTATGCCTCACAGCGCTCAAGACTCTCACGTGGGCACTTCTTTCCAAGGAAGTACACTGCGTACCCAAAGCCTTCTGAGCACAAGCAAGGGATACACAGCTCTGGGCACATCCCTCCCTATGCAGTTGGAAGGGCCGGGAACTAAGGTGTTCTCTGAGGCGAGCGTTCCACAGCTTTGAAACAGCCCCAGGAACGTGGTTCTTGGTAGGATTTCGTTCCCTGCGGGTCTGCCACGTTGAGGAAAACTTAGCGGCCCTGAAAGAAACCACCGGGGCTCCAATTCGGTTTGGGGACTCCTGCTCGACGTCTCTCTAGGTGATGCGGAAACTGGACTTTAGGTCCAGCCCGAAGTAATGCAGAGAGTAACCCCGAGCATTGCTAGGCATTGGGAACATCCAAAGTCACCCAGGTAGGCCTGCTGAGGGCAGTTCGGGGTTTGTGCCGTTCACCACATGCAGCACACACTGCATCCAAAAGTTTCATCGCAGAAGGCCGAACTGTGTTCCAAGGGTCTCCCTTGGATTGTCAGAGAAGATAGGTGTATGTGCTGGGTGATCCAGTTGGTAATTGAGAAGCCTGGCAGAGGGCAGTCTTTTCCCCATTTGAAAGGTCGATAGTGGCGGCCTCAAGGCTGACTGAAAGACACTGCCCTTACCCGTCTTCTAGTCACCTCCAGGAGTGCCTCAGTGAAGACAGTGAGTTTTCTCCTACGAATCCAGGTGGTCTCCAGTGCCTTGCTGGGAGCTCATCCCACGCTTGCCCTAGCTAAAGTGTGAAGTCAAAGTGACCCCTAGCCTCAAGGGAAGCGCGAGCGCTTCCTATCAGCCAAGTTGGGTGGGCAGCCACCTGCATGAACCCTGACTCCATAGAGTGCTTTAACTCCTCTGCGGCTTTGCGTAGGCCTAAGAGAGTCGCGTGTGAATTCCTTCTGAGGGAGAGCATGTGCGCTGGGAGTCCCCGTTTTGTTTTCCGAGCCACACAACACAGGACAGACTGCTGGGGTCAGCTCTTGCTACGCAGAGCGAAGGGCAGTGAACTGCTTCTCGCTTGCAGAGCTTGATGTCTACAGCTGTAAGGCAGCCCCGGGACAAAGTTTTGGCCAGTATTACATTCAGCGTGGCTCTCCCTCTGTGGAGGCCCTCCGAACGGCACTGAGAGAATCCCTGAGCCTAAAGTGCATCCTGGCAACCCTTAACCTGTCATCTCACTATTGTGACGCAAGGTACACTGCAGGTGCAGCCTGACAGAAAGTACAGAAAAGCCGGTACGACTCTGAGGCATTTGGACGAGGCAAGGTCCCCTCGGCCTGACTAAGTCATTAAGCGGGTGCTGCTCCTCGTGGCACGCAGAACACCCCCCGTCCAACGAAGTGGGATCCTAGAAAGGCCCAGTGTTGCTGAAAGTCTCCAGGTGTCAGTCAGAGAGTGCTGGCAAATGCGTCGTGGGCTCAAGTTGGCACTGGGAGAATGTGGGAGAAGCCCGACTTTCCCCCTTTGGAAAGCCACTTCGTTGCAGCTTCCAAGCCGCCTGCTACTATTCACTCCACAGATTCCTCTGAGGAGCAGTGAGTTTTTCCAAAAGAAACCAGGTGCTTGCGATTCCTTCCGGGGAGCTCACCCCCAGGAGCATACTGTAGCTAAGGTGCCCACTAAATGTGACCTCTAGTCTCGAGGTAAGGTGCACATTTTCCCATTCCCAGAGATAGGGGCGCCCCGGTTTCCAGGAGGTCTTAGTCAGTGGACGGCTTTAGCTTTAGTATGCCTCACAGCGCTCAAGACTCTCACGTGGGCACTTCTTTCCAAGGAAGTACACTGCGTACCCAAAGCCTTCTGAGCACAAGCAAGGGATACACAGCTCTGGGCACATCCCTCCCTATGCAGTTGGAAGGGCCGGGAACTAAGGTGTTCTCTGAGGCGAGCGTTCCACAGCTTTGAAACAGCCCCAGGAACGCGGTTCTTGGCAGGGTTTCGTTCCCTGCGGGTCTGCCACGTTGAGGAAAACTAAGCGGCCCTGAAAGAAACCACCGGGGCTCCAATTCGGTTTGGGGACTCCTGCTCGACGTCTCTCTAGGTGATGCGGAAACTGGACTTTAGGTCCAGCCCGAAGTAATGCAGAGAGTAACCCCGAGCATTGCTAGGCATTGGGAACATCCGAAGTCACCCAGGTAGGCCTGCTGAGGGCAGTTCGGGGTTTGTGCCGTTCACCACATGCAGCAAACACTGCATCCAAAAGTTTCATAGCAGAAGGCCGAACTGTGTTCCAAGGGTCTCCCTTGGATTGTCAGAGAAGATAGGTGTATGTGCTGGGTGATCCAGTTGGTAATTGAGAAGCCTGGCAGAAGGCAGTCTTTTCCCCATTTGAAAGGTCGATAGTGGCGGCCTCAAGGCTGACTGAAAGACACTGCCCTTACCCGTCTTCTAGTCACCTCCAGGAGTGCCTCAGTGAAGACAGTGAGTTTTCTCCTACGAATCCAGGTGGTCTCCAGTGCCTTGCTGGGAGCTCATCCCACGCTTGCCCTAGCTAAAGTGTGAAGTCAAAGTGACCCCTAGCCTCAAGGGAAGCGCGAGTGCTTCCTATCAGCCAAGTTGGGTGGGCAGCCACCTCCATGAACCCTGACTCCATAGAGTGCTTTAACTCCTCTGTGGCTTTGCGTAGGCCTAAGAGAGTCACGTGTGAATTCCTTCTGAGGGAGAGCATGTGCGCTGGGAGTCCCCGTTTTGTTTTCCGAGCCACACAACACAGGACAGACTGCTGGGGTCAGCTCTTGCTACGCAGAGCGAAGGGCAGTGAACTGCTTCTCGCTTGCAGAGCTTGATGTCTACAGCTGTAAGGCAGCCCCGGGACAAAGTTTTGGCCAGTATTACATTCAGCGTGGCTCTCCCTCTGTGGAGGCCCTCCGAACGGCACTGAGAGAATCCCTGAGCCTAAAGTGCATCCTGGCAACTCTTAACCTGTCATCTCACTATTGTGACGCAAGGTACACTGCAGGTGCAGCCTGACAGAAAGTACAGAAAAGCCGGTACGACTCTGAGGCATTTGGACGAGGCAAGGTCCCCTCGGCCTGACTAAGTCATTAAGCGGGTGCTGCTCCTCGTGGCACGCAGAACACCCCCCGTCCAATGAAGTGGGATCCTAGAAAGGCCCAGTGTTGCTGAAAGTCTCCAGGTGTCAGTCAGCGAGTGCTGGCAAATGTGTCGTGGGCTCAAGTTGGCACTGGGAGAATGTGGGAGAAGCCCGACTTTCCCCCTTTGGAAAGCCACTTCGTTGCAGCTTCCAAGCCGCCTGCTACTATTCACTCCACAGATTCCTCTGAGGAGCAGTGAGTTTTTCCAAAAGAAACCAGGTGCTTGCGATTCCTTCCGGGGAGCTCACCCCCAGGAGCATACTGTAGCTAAGGTGCCCACTAAATGTGACCTCTAGTCTCGAGGTAAGGTGCACATTTTCCCATTCCCAGAGATAGGGGCGCCCCGGTTTCCAGGAGGTCTTAGTCAGTGGACGGCTTTAGCTTTAGTATGCCTCACAGCGCTCAAGACTCTCACGTGGGCACTTCTTTCCAAGGAAGTACACTGCGTACCCAAAGCCTTCTGAGCACAAGCAAGGGATACACAGCTCTGGGCACATCCCTCCCTATGCAGTTGGAAGGGCCGGGAACTAAGGTGTTCTCTGAGACGAGCGTTCCACAGCTTTGAAACAGCCCCAGGAACGTGGTTCTTGGCAGGATTTCGTGCCCTGCGGGTCTGCCACGTTGAGGAAAACTTAGCGGCCCTGAAAGAAACCACCGGGGCTCCAATTCGGTTTGGGGACTCCTGCTCGACGTCTCTCTAGGTGATGCGGAAACTGGACTTTAGGTCCAGCCCGAAGTAATGCAGAGAGTAACCCCGAGCATTGCTAGGCATTGGGAACATCCAAAGTCACCCAGGTAGGCCTGCTGAGGGCAGTTCGGGGTTTGTGCCGTTCACCACATGCAGCACACACTGCATCCAAAAGTTTCATCGCAGAAGGCCGAACTGTGTTCCAAGGGTCTCCCTTGGATTGTCAGAGAAGATAGGTGTATGTGCTGGGTGATCCAGTTGGTAATTGAGAAGCCTGGCAGAGGGCAGTCTTTTCCCCATTTGAAAGGTCGATAGTGGCGGCCTCAAGGCTGACTGAAAGACACTGCCCTTACCCGTCTTCTAGTCACCTCCAGGAGTGCCTCAGTGAAGACAGTGAGTTTTCTCCTACGAATCCAGGTGGTCTCCAGTGCCTTGCTGGGAGCTCATCCCACGCTTGCCCTAGCTAAAGTGTGAAGTCAAAGTGACCCCTAGCCTCAAGGGAAGCGCGAGCGCTTCCTATCAGCCAAGTTGGGTGGGCAGCCACCTCCATGAACCCTGACTCCATAGAGTGCTTTAACTCCTCTGCGGCTTTGCGTAGGCCTAAGAGAGTCGCGTGTGAATTCCTTCTGAGGGAGAGCATGTGCGCTGGGAGTCCCCGTTTTGTTTTCCGAGCCACACAACACAGGACAGACTGCTGGGGTCAGCTCTTGCTACGCAGAGCGAAGGGCAGTGAACTGCTTCTCGCTTGCAGAGCTTGATGTCTACAGCTGTAAGGCAGCCCTGGGACAAAGTTTTGGCCAGTATTACATTCAGCGTGGCTCTCCCTCTGTGGAGGCCCTCCGAACGGCACTGAGAGAATCCCTGAGCCTAAAGTGCATCCTGGCAACCCTTAACCTGTCATCTCACTATTGTGACGCAAGGTACACTGCAGGTGCAGCCTGACAGAAAGTACAGAAAAGCCGGTACGACTCTGAGGCATTTGGACGAGGCAAGGTCCCCTCGGCCTGACTAAGTCATTAAGCGGGTGCTGCTCCTCGTGGCACGCAGAACACCCCCCGTCCAACGAAGTGGGATCCTAGAAAGGCCCAGTGTTGCTGAAAGTCTCCAGGTGTCAGTCAGAGAGTGCTGGCAAATGCGTCGTGGGCTCAAGTTGGCACTGGGAGAATGTGGGAGAAGCCCGACTTTCCCCCTTTGGAAAGCCACTTCGTTGCAGCTTCCAAGCCGCCTGCTACTATTCACTCCACAGATTCCTCTGAGGAGCAGTGAGTTTTTCCAAAAGAAACCAGGTGCTTGCGATTCCTTCCGGGGAGCTCACCCCCAGGAGCATACTGTAGCTAAGGTGCCCACTAAATGTGACCTCTAGTCTCGAGGTAAGGTGCACATTTTCCCATTCCCAGAGATAGGGGCGCCCCGGTTTCCAGGAGGTCTTAGTCAGTGGACGGCTTTAGCTTTAGTATGCCTCACAGCGCTCAAGACTCTCACGTGGGCACTTCTTTCCAAGGAAGTACACTGCGTACCCAAAGCCTTCTGAGCACAAGCAAGGGATACACAGCTCTGGGCACATCCCTCCCTATGCAGTTGGAAGGGCCGGGAACTAAGGTGTTCTCTGAGGCGAGCGTTCCACAGCTTTGAAACAGCCCCAGGAACGCGGTTCTTGGCAGGGTTTCGTTCCCTGCGGGTCTGCCACGTTGAGGAAAACTAAGCGGCCCTGAAAGAAACCACCGGGGCTCCAATTCGGTTTGGGGACTCCTGCTCGACGTCTCTCTAGGTGATGCGGAAACTGGACTTTAGGTCCAGCCCGAAGTAATGCAGAGAGTAACCCCGAGCATTGCTAGGCATTGGGAACATCCGAAGTCACCCAGGTAGGCCTGCTGAGGGCAGTTCGGGGTTTGTGCCGTTCACCACATGCAGCAAACACTGCATCCAAAAGTTTCATCGCAGAAGGCCGAACTGTGTTCCAAGGGTCTCCCTTGGATTGTCAGAGAAGATAGGTGTATGTGCTGGGTGATCCAGTTGGTAATTGAGAAGCCTGGCAGAAGGCAGTCTTTTCCCCATTTGAAAGGTCGATAGTGGCGGCCTCAAGGCTGACTGAAAGACACTGCCCTTACCCGTCTTCTAGTCACCTCCAGGAGTGCCTCAGTGAAGACAGTGAGTTTTCTCCTACGAATCCAGGTGGTCTCCAGTGCCTTGCTGGGAGCTCATCCCACGCTTGCCCTAGCTAAAGTGTGAAGTCAAAGTGACACCTAGCCTCAAGGGAAGCGCGAGCGCTTCCTATCAGCCAAGTTGGGTGGGCAGCCACCTCCATGAACCCTGACTCCATAGAGTGCTTTAACTCCTCTGTGGCTTTGCGTAGGCCTAAGAGAGTCACGTGTGAATTCCTTCTGAGGGAGAGCATGTGCGCTGGGAGTCCCCGTTTTGTTTTCCGAGCCACACAACACAGGACAGACTGCTGGGGTCAGCTCTTGCTACGCAGAGCGAAGGGCAGTGAACTGCTTCTCGCTTGCAGAGCTTGATGTCTACAGCTGTAAGGCAGCCCCGGGACAAAGTTTTGGCCAGTATTACATTCAGCGTGGCTCTCCCTCTGTGGAGGCCCTCCGAACGGCACTGAGAGAATCCCTGAGCCTAAAGTGCATCCTGGCAACTCTTAACCTGTCATCTCACTATTGTGACGCAAGGTACACTGCAGGTGCAGCCTGACAGAAAGTACAGAAAAGCCGGTACGACTCTGAGGCATTTGGACGAGGCAAGGTCCCCTCGGCCTGACTAAGTCATTAAGCGGGTGCTGCTCCTCGTGGCACGCAGAACACCCCCCGTCCAACGAAGTGGGATCCTAGAAAGGCCCAGTGTTGCTGAAAGTCTCCAGGTGTCAGTCAGCGAGTGCTGGCAAATGTGTCGTGGGCTCAAGTTGGCACTGGGAGAATGTGGGAGAAGCCCGACTTTCCCCCTTTGGAAAGCCACTTCGTTGCAGCTTCCAAGCCGCCTGCTACTATTCACTCCACAGATTCCTCTGAGGAGCAGTGAGTTTTTCCAAAAGAAACCAGGTGCTTGCGATTCCTTCCGGGGAGCTCACCCCCAGGAGCATACTGTAGCTAAGGTGCCCACTAAATGTGACCTCTAGTCTCGAGGTAAGGTGCACATTTTCCCATTCCCAGAGATAGGGGCGCCCCGGTTTCCAGGAGGTCTTAGTCAGTGGACGGCTTTAGCTTTAGTATGCCTCACAGCGCTCAAGACTCTCACGTGGGCACTTCTTTCCAAGGAAGTACACTGCGTACCCAAAGCCTTCTGAGCACAAGCAAGGGATACACAGCTCTGGGCACATCCCTCACTATGCAGTTGGAAGGGCCGGGAACTAAGGTGTTCTCTGAGTCGAGCGTTCCACAGCTTTGAAACAGCCCCAGGAACGCGGTTCTTGGCAGGGTTTCGTTCCCTGCGGGTCTGCCACGTTGAGGAAAACTTAGCGGCCCTGAAAGAAACCACCGGGGCTCCAATTCGGTTTGGGGACTCCTGCTCGACGTCTCTCTAGGTGATGCGGAAACTGGACTTTAGGTCCAGCCCGAAGTAATGCAGAGAGTAACCCCGAGCATTGCTAGGCATTGGGAACATCCAAAGTCACCCAGGTAGGCCTGCTGAGGGCAGTTCGGGGTTTGTGCCGTTCACCACATGCAGCACACACTGCATCCAAAAGTTTCATCGCAGAAGGCCGAACTGTGTTCCAAGGGTCTCCCTTGGATTGTCAGAGAAGATAGGTGTATGTGCTGGGTGATCCAGTTGGTAATTGAGAAGCCTGGCAGAAGGCAGTCTTTTCCCCATTTGAAAGGTCGATAGTGGCGGCCTCAAGGCTGACTGAAAGACACTGCCCTTACCCGTCTTCTAGTCACCTCCAGGAGTGCCTCAGTGAAGACAGTGAGTTTTCTCCTACGAATCCAGGTGGTCTCCAGTGCCTTGCTGGGAGCTCATCCCACGCTTGCCCTAGCTAAAGTGTGAAGTCAAAGTGACCCCTAGCCTCAAGGGAAGCGCGAGCGCTTCCTATCAGCCAAGTTGGGTGGGCAGCCACCTCCATGAACCCTGACTCCATAGAGTGCTTTAACTCCTCTGCGGCTTTGCGTAGGCCTAAGAGAGTCACGTGTGAATTCCTTCTGAGGGAGAGCATGTGCGCTGGGAGTCCCCGTTTTGTTTTCCGAGCCACACAACACAGGACAGACTGCTGGGGTCAGCTCTTGCTACGCAGAGCGAAGGGCAGTGAACTGCTTCTCGCTTGCAGAGCTTGATGTCTACAGCTGTAAGGCAGCCCCGGGACAAAGTTTTGGCCAGTATTACATTCAGCGTGGCTCTCCCTCTGTGGAGGCCCTCCGAACGGCACTGAGAGAATCCCTGAGCCTAAAGTGCATCCTGGCAACTCTTAACCTGTCATCTCACTATTGTGACGCAAGGTACACTGCAGGTGCAGCCTGACAGAAAGTACAGAAAAGCCGGTACGACTCTGAGGCATTTGGACGAGGCAAGGTCCCCTCGGCCTGACTAAGTCATTAAGCGGGTGCTGCTCCTCGTGGCACGCAGAACACCCCCCGTCCAACGAAGTGGGATCCTAGAAAGGCCCAGTGTTGCTGAAAGTCTCCAGGTGTCTGTCAGCGAGTGCTGGCAAATGCGTCGTGGGCTCAAGTTGGCACTGGGAGAATGTGGGAGAAGCCCGACTTTCCCCCTTTGGAAAGCCACTTCGTTGCAGCTTCCAAGCCGCCTGCTACTATTCACTCCACAGATTCCTCTGAGGAGCAGTGAGTTTTTCCAAAAGAAACCAGGTGCTTGCGATTCCTTCCGGGGAGCTCACCCCCAGGAGCATACTGTAGCTAAGGTGCCCACTAAATGTGACCTCTAGTCTCGAGGTAAGGTGCACATTTTCCCATTCCCAGAGATAGGGGCGCCCCGGTTTCCAGGAGGTCTTAGTCAGTGGACGGCTTTAGCTTTAGTATGCCTCACAGCGCTCAAGACTCTCACGTGGGCACTTCTTTCCAAGGAAGTACACTGCGTACCCAAAGCCTTCTGAGCACAAGCAAGGGATACACAGCTCTGGGCACATCCCTCCCTATGCAGTTGGAAGGGCCGGGAACTAAGGTGTTCTCTGAGGCGAGCGTTCCACAGCTTTGAAACAGCCTCAGGAACGCGGTTCTTGGCAGGGTTTCGTTCCCTGCGGGTCTGCCACGTTGAGGAAAACTAAGCGGCCCTGAAAGAAACCACCGGGGCTCCAATTCGGTTTGGGGACTCCTGCTCGACGTCTCTCTAAGTGATGCGGAAACTGGACTTTAGGTCCAGCCCGAAGTAATGCAGAGTGTAACCCCGAGCATTGCTAGGCATTGGGAACATCCAAAGTCACCCAGGTAGGCCTGCTGAGGGCAGTTCGGGGTTTGTGCCGTTCACCACATGCAGCACACACTGCATCCAAAAGTTTCATCGCAGAAGGCCGAACTGTGTTCCACGGGTCTCCCTTGGATTGTCAGAGAAGATAGGTGTATGTGCTGGGTGATCCAGTTGGTAATTGAGAAGCCTGGCAGAGGGCAGTCTTTTCCCCATTTGAAAGGTCGATAGTGGCGGCCTCAAGGCTGACTGAAAGACACTGCCCTTACCCGTCTTCTAGTCACCTCCAGGAGTGCCTCAGTGAAGACAGTGAGTTTTCTCCTACGAATCCAGGTGGTCTCCAGTGCCTTGCTGGGGGCTCATCCCACGCTTGCCCTAGCTAAAGTGTGAAGTCAAAGTGACCCCTAGCCTCAAGGGAAGCGCGAGCGCTTCCTATCAGCCAAGTTGGGTGGGCAGCCACCTCCATGAACCCTGACGCCATAGAGTGCTTTAACTCCTCTGCGGCTTTGCGTAGGCCTAAGAGAGTCGCGTGTGAATTCCTTCTGAGGGAGAGCATGTGCGCTGGGAGTCCCCGTTTTGTTTTCCGAGCCACACAACACAGGACAGACTGCTGGGGTCAGCTCTTGCTACGCAGAGCGAAGGGCAGTGAACTGCTTCTCGCTTGCAGAGCTTGATGTCTACAGCTGTAAGGCAGCCCCGGGACAAAGTTTTGGCCAGTATTACATTCAGCGTGGCTCTCCCTCTGTGGAGGCCCTCCGAATGGCACTGAGAGAATCCCTGAGCCTAAAGTGCATCCTGGCAACTCTTAACCTGTCATCTCACTATTGTGACGCAAGGTACACTGCAGGTGCAGCCTGACAGAAAGTACAGAAAAGCCGGTACGACTCTGAGGCATTTGGACGAGGCAAGGTCCCCTCGGCCTGACTAAGTCATTAAGCGGGTGCTGCTCCTCGTGGCACGCAGAACACCCCCCGTCCAACGAAGTGGGATCCTAGAAAGGCCCAGTGTTGCTGAAAGTCTCCAGGTGTCAGTCAGAGAGTGCTGGCAAATGCGTCGTGGGCTCAAGTTGGCACTGGGAGAATGTGGGAGAAGCCCGACTTTCCCCCTTTGGAAAGCCACTTCGTTGCAGCTTCCAAGCCGCCTGCTACTATTCACTCCACAGATTCCTCTGAGGAGCAGTGAGTTTTTCCAAAAGAAACCAGGTGCTTGCGATTCCTTCCGGGGAGCTCACCCCCAGGAGCATACTGTAGCTAAGGTGCCCACTAAATGTGACCTCTAGTCTCGAGGTAAGGTGCACATTTTCCCATTCCCAGAGATAGGGGCGCCCCGGTTTCCAGGAGGTCTTAGTCAGTGGACGGCTTTAGCTTTAGTATGCCTCACAGCGCTCAAGACTCTCACGTGGGCACTTCTTTCCAAGGAAGTACACTGCGTACCCAAAGCCTTCTGAGCACAAGCAAGGGATACACAGCTCTGGGCACATCCCTCACTATGCAGTTGGAAGGGCCGGGAACTAAGGTGTTCTCTGAGTCGAGCGTCCCACAGCTTTGAAACAGCCCCAGGAACGCGGTTCTTGGCAGGGTTTCGTTCCCTGCGGGTCTGCCACGTTGAGGAAAACTTAGCGGCCCTGAAAGAAACCACCGGGGCTCCAATTCGGTTTGGGGACTCCTGCTCGACGTCTCTCTAGGTGATGCGGAAACTGGACTTTAGGTCCAGCCCGAAGTAATGCAGAGAGTAACCCCGAGCATTGCTAGGCATTGGGAACATCCAAAGTCACCCAGGTAGGCCTGCTGAGGGCAGTTCGGGGTTTGTGCCGTTCACCACATGCAGCACACACTGCATCCAAAAGTTTCATCGCAGAAGGCCGAACTGTGTTCCAAGGGTCTCCCTTGGATTGTCAGAGAAGATAGGTGTATGTGCTGGGTGATCCAGTTGGTAATTGAGAAGCCTGGCAGAAGGCAGTCTTTTCCCCATTTGAAAGGTCGATAGTGGCGGCCTCAAGGCTGACTGAAAGACACTGCCCTTACCCGTCTTCTAGTCACCTCCAGGAGTGCCTCAGTGAAGACAGTGAGTTTTCTCCTACGAATCCAGGTGGTCTCCAGTGCCTTGCTGGGAGCTCATCCCACGCTTGCCCTAGCTAAAGTGTGAAGTCAAAGTGACCCCTAGCCTCAAGGGAAGCGCGAGTGCTTCCTATCAGCCAAGTTGGGTGGGCAGCCACCTCCATGAACCCTGACTCCATAGAGTGCTTTAACTCCTCTGTGGCTTTGCGTAGGCCTAAGAGAGTCACGTGTGAATTCCTTCTGAGGGAGAGCATGTGCGCTGGGAGTCCCCGTTTTGTTTTCCGAGCCACACAACACAGGACAGACTGCTGGGGTCAGCTCTTGCTACGCAGAGCGAAGGGCAGTGAACTGCTTCTCGCTTGCAGAGCTTGATGTCTACAGCTGTAAGGCAGCCCCGGGACAAAGTTTTGGCCAGTATTACATTCAGCGTGGCTCTCCCTCTGTGGAGGCCCTCCGAACGGCACTGAGAGAATCCCTGAGCCTAAAGTGCATCCTGGCAACTCTTAACCTGTCATCTCACTATTGTGACGCAAGGTACACTGCAGGTGCAGCCTGACAGAAAGTACAGAAAAGCCGGTACGACTCTGAGGCATTTGGACGAGGCAAGGTCCCCTCGGCCTGACTAAGTCATTAAGCGGGTGCTGCTCCTCGTGGCACGCAGAACACCCCCCGTCCAATGAAGTGGGATCCTAGAAAGGCCCAGTGTTGCTGAAAGTCTCCAGGTGTCAGTCAGCGAGTGCTGGCAAATGTGTCGTGGGCTCAAGTTGGCACTGGGAGAATGTGGGAGAAGCCCGACTTTCCCCCTTTGGAAAGCCACTTCGTTGCAGCTTCCAAGCCGCCTGCTACTATTCACTCCACAGATTCCTCTGAGGAGCAGTGAGTTTTTCCAAAAGAAACCAGGTGCTTGCGATTCCTTCCGGGGAGCTCACCCCCAGGAGCATACTGTAGCTAAGGTGCCCACTAAATGTGACCTCTAGTCTCGAGGTAAGGTGCACATTTTCCCATTCCCAGAGATAGGGGCGCCCCGGTTTCCAGGAGGTCTTAGTCAGTGGACGGCTTTAGCTTTAGTATGCCTCACAGCGCTCAAGACTCTCACGTGGGCACTTCTTTCCAAGGAAGTACACTGCGTACCCAAAGCCTTCTGAGCACAAGCAAGGGATACACAGCTCTGGGCACATCCCTCCCTATGCAGTTGGAAGGGCCGGGAACTAAGGTGTTCTCTGAGACGAGCGTTCCACAGCTTTGAAACAGCCCCAGGAACGTGGTTCTTGGCAGGATTTCGTGCCCTGCGGGTCTGCCACGTTGAGGAAAACTTAGCGGCCCTGAAAGAAACCACCGGGGCTCCAATTCGGTTTGGGGACTCCTGCTCGACGTCTCTCTAGGTGATGCGGAAACTGGACTTTAGGTCCAGCCCGAAGTAATGCAGAGAGTAACCCCGAGCATTGCTAGGCATTGGGAACATCCAAAGTCACCCAGGTAGGCCTGCTGAGGGCAGTTCGGGGTTTGTGCCGTTCACCACATGCAGCACACACTGCATCCAAAAGTTTCATCGCAGAAGGCCGAACTGTGTTCCAAGGGTCTCCCTTGGATTGTCAGAGAAGATAGGTGTATGTGCTGGGTGATCCAGTTGGTAATTGAGAAGCCTGGCAGAGGGCAGTCTTTTCCCCATTTGAAAGGTCGATAGTGGCGGCCTCAAGGCTGACTGAAAGACACTGCCCTTACCCGTCTTCTAGTCACCTCCAGGAGTGCCTCAGTGAAGACAGTGAGTTTTCTCCTACGAATCCAGGTGGTCTCCAGTGCCTTGCTGGGAGCTCATCCCACGCTTGCCCTAGCTAAAGTGTGAAGTCAAAGTGACCCCTAGCCTCAAGGGAAGCGCGAGCGCTTCCTATCAGCCAAGTTGGGTGGGCAGCCACCTCCATGAACCCTGACTCCATAGAGTGCTTTAACTCCTCTGCGGCTTTGCGTAGGCCTAAGAGAGTCGCGTGTGAATTCCTTCTGAGGGAGAGCATGTGCGCTGGGAGTCCCCGTTTTGTTTTCCGAGCCACACAACACAGGACAGACTGCTGGGGTCAGCTCTTGCTACGCAGAGCGAAGGGCAGTGAACTGCTTCTCGCTTGCAGAGCTTGATGTCTACAGCTGTAAGGCAGCCCCGGGACAAAGTTTTGGCCAGTATTACATTCAGCGTGGCTCTCCCTCTGTGGAGGCCCTCCGAACGGCACTGAGAGAATCCCTGAGCCTAAAGTGCATCCTGGCAACCCTTAACCTGTCATCTCACTATTGTGACGCAAGGTACACTGCAGGTGCAGCCTGACAGAAAGTACAGAAAAGCCGGTACGACTCTGAGGCATTTGGACGAGGCAAGGTCCCCTCGGCCTGACTAAGTCATTAAGCGGGTGCTGCTCCTCGTGGCACGCAGAACACCCCCCGTCCAACGAAGTGGGATCCTAGAAAGGCCCAGTGTTGCTGAAAGTCTCCAGGTGTCAGTCAGAGAGTGCTGGCAAATGCGTCGTGGGCTCAAGTTGGCACTGGGAGAATGTGGGAGAAGCCCGACTTTCCCCCTTTGGAAAGCCACTTCGTTGCAGCTTCCAAGCCGCCTGCTACTATTCACTCCACAGATTCCTCTGAGGAGCAGTGAGTTTTTCCAAAAGAAACCAGGTGCTTGCGATTCCTTCCGGGGAGCTCACCCCCAGGAGCATACTGTAGCTAAGGTGCCCACTAAATGTGACCTCTAGTCTCGAGGTAAGGTGCACATTTTCCCATTCCCAGAGATAGGGGCGCCCCGGTTTCCAGGAGGTCTTAGTCAGTGGACGGCTTTAGCTTTAGTATGCCTCACAGCGCTCAAGACTCTCACGTGGGCACTTCTTTCCAAGGAAGTACACTGCGTACCCAAAGCCTTCTGAGCACAAGCAAGGGATACACAGCTCTGGGCACATCCCTCCCTATGCAGTTGGAAGGGCCGGGAACTAAGGTGTTCTCTGAGGCGAGCGTCCCACAGCTTTGAAACAGCCCCAGGAACGCGGTTCTTGGCAGGGTTTCGTTCCCTGCGGGTCTGCCACGTTGAGGAAAACTAAGCGGCCCTGAAAGAAACCACCGGGGCTCCAATTCGGTTTGGGGACTCCTGCTCGACGTCTCTCTAGGTGATGCGGAAACTGGACTTTAGGTCCAGCCCGAAGTAATGCAGAGAGTAACCCCGAGCATTGCTAGGCATTGGGAACATCCGAAGTCACCCAGGTAGGCCTGCTGAGGGCAGTTCGGGGTTTGTGCCGTTCACCACATGCAGCAAACACTGCATCCAAAAGTTTCATCGCAGAAGGCCGAACTGTGTTCCAAGGGTCTCCCTTGGATTGTCAGAGAAGATAGGTGTATGTGCTGGGTGATCCAGTTGGTAATTGAGAAGCCTGGCAGAAGGCAGTCTTTTCCCCATTTGAAAGGTCGATAGTGGCGGCCTCAAGGCTGACTGAAAGACACTGCCCTTACCCGTCTTCTAGTCACCTCCAGGAGTGCCTCAGTGAAGACAGTGAGTTTTCTCCTACGAATCCAGGTGGTCTCCAGTGCCTTGCTGGGAGCTCATCCCACGCTTGCCCTAGCTAAAGTGTGAAGTCAAAGTGACACCTAGCCTCAAGGGAAGCGCGAGCGCTTCCTATCAGCCAAGTTGGGTGGGCAGCCACCTCCATGAACCCTGACTCCATAGAGTGCTTTAACTCCTCTGTGGCTTTGCGTAGGCCTAAGAGAGTCACGTGTGAATTCCTTCTGAGGGAGAGCATGTGCGCTGGGAGTCCCCGTTTTGTTTTCCGAGCCACACAACACAGGACAGACTGCTGGGGTC
The DNA here is from genome assembly GCF_964341445.2 of Mesoplodon mirus. Classification (NCBI taxonomy): domain Eukaryota; kingdom Metazoa; phylum Chordata; class Mammalia; order Artiodactyla; family Ziphiidae; genus Mesoplodon; species Mesoplodon mirus. Next base: position 87,575,824 of record NC_138979.1, on the reverse strand, counting down.
AGCTCTTGCTACGCAGAGCGAAGGGCAGTGAACTGCTTCTCGCTTGCAGAGCTTGATGTCTACAGCTGTAAGGCAGCCCCGGGACAAAGTTTTGGCCAGTATTACATTCAGCGTGGCTCTCCCTCTGTGGAGGCCCTCCGAACGGCACTGAGAGAATCCCTGAGCCTAAAGTGCATCCTGGCAACTCTTAACCTGTCATCTCACTATTGTGACGCAAGGTACACTGCAGGTGCAGCCTGACAGAAAGTACAGAAAAGCCGGTACGACTCTGAGGCATTTGGACGAGGCAAGGTCCCCTCGGCCTGACTAAGTCATTAAGCGGGTGCTGCTCCTCGTGGCACGCAGAACACCCCCCGTCCAACGAAGTGGGATCCTAGAAAGGCCCAGTGTTGCTGAAAGTCTCCAGGTGTCAGTCAGCGAGTGCTGGCAAATGTGTCGTGGGCTCAAGTTGGCACTGGGAGAATGTGGGAGAAGCCCGACTTTCCCCCTTTGGAAAGCCACTTCGTTGCAGCTTCCAAGCCGCCTGCTACTATTCACTCCACAGATTCCTCTGAGGAGCAGTGAGTTTTTCCAAAAGAAACCAGGTGCTTGCGATTCCTTCCGGGGAGCTCACCCCCAGGAGCATACTGTAGCTAAGGTGCCCACTAAATGTGACCTCTAGTCTCGAGGTAAGGTGCACATTTTCCCATTCCCAGAGATAGGGGCGCCCCGGTTTCCAGGAGGTCTTAGTCAGTGGACGGCTTTAGCTTTAGTATGCCTCACAGCGCTCAAGACTCTCACGTGGGCACTTCTTTCCAAGGAAGTACACTGCGTACCCAAAGCCTTCTGAGCACAAGCAAGGGATACACAGCTCTGGGCACATCCCTCACTATGCAGTTGGAAGGGCCGGGAACTAAGGTGTTCTCTGAGTCGAGCGTTCCACAGCTTTGAAACAGCCCCAGGAACGCGGTTCTTGGCAGGGTTTCGTTCCCTGCGGGTCTGCCACGTTGAGGAAAACTTAGCGGCCCTGAAAGAAACCACCGGGGCTCCAATTCGGTTTGGGGACTCCTGCTCGACGTCTCTCTAGGTGATGCGGAAACTGGACTTTAGGTCCAGCCCGAAGTAATGCAGAGAGTAACCCCGAGCATTGCTAGGCATTGGGAACATCCAAAGTCACCCAGGTAGGCCTGCTGAGGGCAGTTCGGGGTTTGTGCCGTTCACCACATGCAGCACACACTGCATCCAAAAGTTTCATCGCAGAAGGCCGAACTGTGTTCCAAGGGTCTCCCTTGGATTGTCAGAGAAGATAGGTGTATGTGCTGGGTGATCCAGTTGGTAATTGAGAAGCCTGGCAGAAGGCAGTCTTTTCCCCATTTGAAAGGTCGATAGTGGCGGCCTCAAGGCTGACTGAAAGACACTGCCCTTACCCGTCTTCTAGTCACCTCCAGGAGTGCCTCAGTGAAGACAGTGAGTTTTCTCCTACGAATCCAGGTGGTCTCCAGTGCCTTGCTGGGAGCTCATCCCACGCTTGCCCTAGCTAAAGTGTGAAGTCAAAGTGACCCCTAGCCTCAAGGGAAGCGCGAGCGCTTCCTATCAGCCAAGTTGGGTGGGCAGCCACCTCCATGAACCCTGACTCCATAGAGTGCTTTAACTCCTCTGCGGCTTTGCGTAGGCCTAAGAGAGTCACGTGTGAATTCCTTCTGAGGGAGAGCATGTGCGCTGGGAGTCCCCGTTTTGTTTTCCGAGCCACACAACACAGGACAGACTGCTGGGGTCAGCTCTTGCTACGCAGAGCGAAGGGCAGTGAACTGCTTCTCGCTTGCAGAGCTTGATGTCTACAGCTGTAAGGCAGCCCCGGGACAAAGTTTTGGCCAGTATTACATTCAGCGTGGCTCTCCCTCTGTGGAGGCCCTCCGAACGGCACTGAGAGAATCCCTGAGCCTAAAGTGCATCCTGGCAACTCTTAACCTGTCATCTCACTATTGTGACGCAAGGTACACTGCAGGTGCAGCCTGACAGAAAGTACAGAAAAGCCGGTACGACTCTGAGGCATTTGGACGAGGCAAGGTCCCCTCGGCCTGACTAAGTCATTAAGCGGGTGCTGCTCCTCGTGGCACGCAGAACACCCCCCGTCCAACGAAGTGGGATCCTAGAAAGGCCCAGTGTTGCTGAAAGTCTCCAGGTGTCTGTCAGCGAGTGCTGGCAAATGCGTCGTGGGCTCAAGTTGGCACTGGGAGAATGTGGGAGAAGCCCGACTTTCCCCCTTTGGAAAGCCACTTCGTTGCAGCTTCCAAGCCGCCTGCTACTATTCACTCCACAGATTCCTCTGAGGAGCAGTGAGTTTTTCCAAAAGAAACCAGGTGCTTGCGATTCCTTCCGGGGAGCTCACCCCCAGGAGCATACTGTAGCTAAGGTGCCCACTAAATGTGACCTCTAGTCTCGAGGTAAGGTGCACATTTTCCCATTCCCAGAGATAGGGGCGCCCCGGTTTCCAGGAGGTCTTAGTCAGTGGACGGCTTTAGCTTTAGTATGCCTCACAGCGCTCAAGACTCTCACGTGGGCACTTCTTTCCAAGGAAGTACACTGCGTACCCAAAGCCTTCTGAGCACAAGCAAGGGATACACAGCTCTGGGCACATCCCTCCCTATGCAGTTGGAAGGGCCGGGAACTAAGGTGTTCTCTGAGGCGAGCGTTCCACAGCTTTGAAACAGCCTCAGGAACGCGGTTCTTGGCAGGGTTTCGTTCCCTGCGGGTCTGCCACGTTGAGGAAAACTAAGCGGCCCTGAAAGAAACCACCGGGGCTCCAATTCGGTTTGGGGACTCCTGCTCGACGTCTCTCTAAGTGATGCGGAAACTGGACTTTAGGTCCAGCCCGAAGTAATGCAGAGTGTAACCCCGAGCATTGCTAGGCATTGGGAACATCCAAAGTCACCCAGGTAGGCCTGCTGAGGGCAGTTCGGGGTTTGTGCCGTTCACCACATGCAGCACACACTGCATCCAAAAGTTTCATCGCAGAAGGCCGAACTGTGTTCCACGGGTCTCCCTTGGATTGTCAGAGAAGATAGGTGTATGTGCTGGGTGATCCAGTTGGTAATTGAGAAGCCTGGCAGAGGGCAGTCTTTTCCCCATTTGAAAGGTCGATAGTGGCGGCCTCAAGGCTGACTGAAAGACACTGCCCTTACCCGTCTTCTAGTCACCTCCAGGAGTGCCTCAGTGAAGACAGTGAGTTTTCTCCTACGAATCCAGGTGGTCTCCAGTGCCTTGCTGGGAGCTCATCCCACGCTTGCCCTAGCTAAAGTGTGAAGTCAAAGTGACCCCTAGCCTCAAGGGAAGCGCGAGCGCTTCCTATCAGCCAAGTTGGGTGGGCAGCCACCTCCATGAACCCTGACTCCATAGAGTGCTTTAACTCCTCTGCGGCTTTGCGTAGGCCTAAGAGAGTCGCGTGTGAATTCCTTCTGAGGGAGAGCATGTGCGCTGGGAGTCCCCGTTTTGTTTTCCGAGCCACACAACACAGGACAGACTGCTGGGGTCAGCTCTTGCTACGCAGAGCGAAGGGCAGTGAACTGCTTCTCGCTTGCAGAGCTTGATGTCTACAGCTGTAAGGCAGCCCCGGGACAAAGTTTTGGCCAGTATTACATTCAGCGTGGCTCTCCCTCTGTGGAGGCCCTCCGAATGGCACTGAGAGAATCCCTGAGCCTAAAGTGCATCCTGGCAACTCTTAACCTGTCATCTCACTATTGTGACGCAAGGTACACTGCAGGTGCAGCCTGACAGAAAGTACAGAAAAGCCGGTACGACTCTGAGGCATTTGGACGAGGCAAGGTCCCCTCGGCCTGACTAAGTCATTAAGCGGGTGCTGCTCCTCGTGGCACGCAGAACACCCCCCGTCCAACGAAGTGGGATCCTAGAAAGGCCCAGTGTTGCTGAAAGTCTCCAGGTGTCAGTCAGAGAGTGCTGGCAAATGCGTCGTGGGCTCAAGTTGGCACTGGGAGAATGTGGGAGAAGCCCGACTTTCCCCCTTTGGAAAGCCACTTCGTTGCAGCTTCCAAGCCGCCTGCTACTATTCACTCCACAGATTCCTCTGAGGAGCAGTGAGTTTTTCCAAAAGAAACCAGGTGCTTGCGATTCCTTCCGGGGAGCTCACCCCCAGGAGCATACTGTAGCTAAGGTGCCCACTAAATGTGACCTCTAGTCTCGAGGTAAGGTGCACATTTTCCCATTCCCAGAGATAGGGGCGCCCCGGTTTCCAGGAGGTCTTAGTCAGTGGACGGCTTTAGCTTTAGTATGCCTCACAGCGCTCAAGACTCTCACGTGGGCACTTCTTTCCAAGGAAGTACACTGCGTACCCAAAGCCTTCTGAGCACAAGCAAGGGATACACAGCTCTGGGCACATCCCTCACTATGCAGTTGGAAGGGCCGGGAACTAAGGTGTTCTCTGAGTCGAGCGTCCCACAGCTTTGAAACAGCCCCAGGAACGCGGTTCTTGGCAGGGTTTCGTTCCCTGCGGGTCTGCCACGTTGAGGAAAACTAAGCGGCCCTGAAAGAAACCACCGGGGCTCCAATTCGGTTTGGGGACTCCTGCTCGACGTCTCTCTAGGTGATGCGGAAACTGGACTTTAGGTCCAGCCCGAAGTAATGCAGAGAGTAACCCCGAGCATTGCTAGGCATTGGGAACATCCAAAGTCACCCAGGTAGGCCTGCTGAGGGCAGTTCGGGGTTTGTGCCGTTCACCACATGCAGCACACACTGCATCCAAAAGTTTCATCGCAGAAGGCCGAACTGTGTTCCAAGGGTCTCCCTTGGATTGTCAGAGAAGATAGGTGTATGTGCTGGGTGATCCAGTTGGTAATTGAGAAGCCTGGCAGAAGGCAGTCTTTTCCCCATTTGAAAGGTCGATAGTGGCGGCCTCAAGGCTGACTGAAAGACACTGCCCTTACCCGTCTTCTAGTCACCTCCAGGAGTGCCTCAGTGAAGACAGTGAGTTTTCTCCTACGAATCCAGGTGGTCTCCAGTGCCTTGCTGGGAGCTCATCCCACGCTTGCCCTAGCTAAAGTGTGAAGTCAAAGTGACCCCTAGCCTCAAGGGAAGCGCGAGCGCTTCCTATCAGCCAAGTTGGGTGGGCAGCCACCTCCATGAACCCTGACTCCATAGAGTGCTTTAACTCCTCTGCGGCTTTGCGTAGGCCTAAGAGAGTCGCGTGTGAATTCCTTCTGAGGGAGAGCATGTGCGCTGGGAGTCCCCGTTTTGTTTTCCGAGCCACACAACACAGGACAGACTGCTGGGGTCAGCTCTTGCTACGCAGAGCGAAGGGCAGTGAACTGCTTCTCGCTTGCAGAGCTTGATGTCTACAGCTGTAAGGCAGCCCCGGGACAAAGTTTTGGCCAGTATTACATTCAGCGTGGCTCTCCCTCTGTGGAGGCCCTCCGAACGGCACTGAGAGAATCCCTGAGCCTAAAGTGCATCCTGGCAACTCTTAACCTGTCATCTCACTATTGTGACGCAAGGTACACTGCAGGTGCAGCCTGACAGAAAGTACAGAAAAGCCGGTACGACTCTGAGGCATTTGGACGAGGCAAGGTCCCCTCGGCCTGACTAAGTCATTAAGCGGGTGCTGCTCCTCGTGGCACGCAGAACACCCCCCGTCCAACGAAGTGGGATCCTAGAAAGGCCCAGTGTTGCTGAAAGTCTCCAGGTGTCAGTCAGCGAGTGCTGGCAAATGCGTCGTGGGCTCAAGTTGGCACTGGGAGAATGTGGGAGAAGCCCGACTTTCCCCCTTTGGAAAGCCACTTCGTTGCAGCTTCCAAGCCGCCTGCTACTATTCACTCCACAGATTCCTCTGAGGAGCAGTGAGTTTTTCCAAAAGAAACCAGGTGCTTGCGATTCCTTCCGGGGAGCTCACCCCCAGGAGCATACTGTAGCTAAGGTGCCCACTAAATGTGACCTCTAGTCTCGAGGTAAGGTGCACATTTTCCCATTCCCAGAGATAGGGGCGCCCCGGTTTCCAGGAGGTCTTAGTCAGTGGACGGCTTTAGCTTTAGTATGCCTCACAGCGCTCAAGACTCTCACGTGGGCACTTCTTTCCAAGGAAGTACACTGCGTACCCAAAGCCTTCTGAGCACAAGCAAGGGATACACAGCTCTGGGCACATCCCTCCCTATGCAGTTGGAAGGGCCGGGAACTAAGGTGTTCTCTGAGGCGAGCGTTCCACAGCTTTGAAACAGCCTCAGGAACGCGGTTCTTGGCAGGGTTTTGTTCCCTGCGGGTCTGCCACGTTGAGGAAAACTAAGCGGCCCTGAAAGAAACCACCGGGGCTCCAATTCGGTTTGGGGACTCCTGCTCGACGTCTCTCTAAGTGATGCGGAAACTGGACTTTAGGTCCAGCCCGAAGTAATGCAGAGAGTAACCCCGAGCATTGCTAGGCATTGGGAACATCCAAAGTCACCCAGGTAGGCCTGCTGAGGGCAGTTCGGGGTTTGTGCCGTTCACCACATGCAGCACACACTGCATCCAAAAGTTTCATCGCAGAAGGCCGAACTGTGTTCCACGGGTCTCCCTTGGATTGTCAGAGAAGATAGGTGTATGTGCTGGGTGATCCAGTTGGTAATTGAGAAGCCTGGCAGAGGGCAGTCTTTTCCCCATTTGAAAGGTCGATAGTGGCGGCCTCAAGGCTGACTGAAAGACACTGCCCTTACCCGTCTTCTAGTCACCTCCAGGAGTGCCTCAGTGAAGACAGTGAGTTTTCTCCTACGAATCCAGGTGGTCTCCAGTGCCTTGCTGGGAGCTCATCCCACGCTTGCCCTAGCTAAAGTGTGAAGTCAAAGTGACCCCTAGCCTCAAGGGAAGCGCGAGCGCTTCCTATCAGCCAAGTTGGGTGGGCAGCCACCTCCATGAACCCTGACTCCATAGAGTGCTTTAACTCCTCTGCGGCTTTGCGTAGGCCTAAGAGAGTCGCGTGTGAATTCCTTCTGAGGGAGAGCATGTGCGCTGGGAGTCCCCGTTTTGTTTTCCGAGCCACACAACACAGGACAGACTGCTGGGGTCAGCTCTTGCTACGCAGAGCGAAGGGCAGTGAACTGCTTCTCGCTTGCAGAGCTTGATGTCTACAGCTGTAAGGCAGCCCCGGGACAAAGTTTTGGCCAGTATTACATTCAGCGTGGCTCTCCCTCTGTGGAGGCCCTCCGAACGGCACTGAGAGAATCCCTGAGCCTAAAGTGCATCCTGGCAACTCTTAACCTGTCATCTCACTATTGTGACGCAAGGTACACTGCAGGTGCAGCCTGACAGAAAGTACAGAAAAGCCGGTACGACTCTGAGGCATTTGGACGAGGCAAGGTCCCCTCGGCCTGACTAAGTCATTAAGCGGGTGCTGCTCCTCGTGGCACGCAGAACACCCCCCGTCCAACGAAGTGGGATCCTAGAAAGGCCCAGTGTTGCTGAAAGTCTCCAGGTGTCAGTCAGAGAGTGCTGGCAAATGCGTCGTGGGCTCAAGTTGGCACTGGGAGAATGTGGGAGAAGCCCGACTTTCCCCCTTTGGAAAGCCACTTCGTTGCAGCTTCCAAGCCGCCTGCTACTATTCACTCCACAGATTCCTCTGAGGAGCAGTGAGTTTTTCCAAAAGAAACCAGGTGCTTGCGATTCCTTCCGGGGAGCTCACCCCCAGGAGCATACTGTAGCTAAGGTGCCCACTAAATGTGACCTCTAGTCTCGAGGTAAGGTGCACATTTTCCCATTCCCAGAGATAGGGGCGCCCCGGTTTCCAGGAGGTCTTAGTCAGTGGACGGCTTTAGCTTTAGTATGCCTCACAGCGCTCAAGACTCTCACGTGGGCACTTCTTTCCAAGGAAGTACACTGCGTACCCAAAGCCTTCTGAGCACAAGCAAGGGATACACAGCTCTGGGCACATCCCTCACTATGCAGTTGGAAGGGCCGGGAACTAAGGTGTTCTCTGAGTCGAGCGTTCCACAGCTTTGAAACAGCCCCAGGAACGCGGTTCTTGGCAGGGTTTCGTTCCCTGCGGGTCTGACACGTTGAGGAAAACTTAGCGGCCCTGAAAGAAACCACCGGGGCTCCAATTCGGTTTGGGGACTCCTGCTCGACGTCTCTCTAGGTGATGCGGAAACTGGACTTTAGGTCCAGCCCGAAGTAATGCAGAGAGTAACCCCGAGCATTGCTAGGCATTGGGAACATCCAAAGTCACCCAGGTAGGCCTGCTGAGGGCAGTTCGGGGTTTGTGCCGTTCACCACATGCAGCACACACTGCATCCAAAAGTTTCATCGCAGAAGGCCGAACTGTGTTCCAAGGGTCTCCCTTGGATTGTCAGAGAAGATAGGTGTATGTGCTGGGTGATCCAGTTGGTAATTGAGAAGCCTGGCAGAAGGCAGTCTTTTCCCCATTTGAAAGGTCGATAGTGGCGGCCTCAAGGCTGACTGAAAGACACTGCCCTTACCCGTCTTCTAGTCACCTCCAGGAGTGCCTCAGTGAAGACAGTGAGTTTTCTCCTACGAATCCAGGTGGTCTCCAGTGCCTTGCTGGGAGCTCATCCCACGCTTGCCCTAGCTAAAGTGTGAAGTCAAAGTGACCCCTAGCCTCAAGGGAAGCGCGAGCGCTTCCTATCAGCCAAGTTGGGTGGGCAGCCACCTCCATGAACCCTGACTCCATAGAGTGCTTTAACTCCTCTGCGGCTTTGCGTAGGCCTAAGAGAGTCGCGTGTGAATTCCTTCTGAGGGAGAGCATGTGCGCTGGGAGTCCCCGTTTTGTTTTCCGAGCCACACAACACAGGACAGACTGCTGGGGTCAGCTCTTGCTACGCAGAGCGAAGGGCAGTGAACTGCTTCTCGCTTGCAGAGCTTGATGTCTACAGCTGTAAGGCAGCCCCGGGACAAAGTTTTGGCCAGTATTACATTCAGCGTGGCTCTCCCTCTGTGGAGGCCCTCCGAACGGCACTGAGAGAATCCCTGAGCCTAAAGTGCATCCTGGCAACTCTTAACCTGTCATCTCACTATTGTGACGCAAGGTACACTGCAGGTGCAGCCTGACAGAAAGTACAGAAAAGCCGGTACGACTCTGAGGCATTTGGACGAGGCAAGGTCCCCTCGGCCTGACTAAGTCATTAAGCGGGTGCTGCTCCTCGTGGCACGCAGAACACCCCCCGTCCAACGAAGTGGGATCCTAGAAAGGCCCAGTGTTGCTGAAAGTCTCCAGGTGTCAGTCAGAGAGTGCTGGCAAATGCGTCGTGGGCTCAAGTTGGCACTGGGAGAATGTGGGAGAAGCCCGACTTTCCCCCTTTGGAAAGCCACTTCGTTGCAGCTTCCAAGCCGCCTGCTACTATTCACTCCACAGATTCCTCTGAGGAGCAGTGAGTTTTTCCAAAAGAAACCAGGTGCTTGCGATTCCTTCCGGGGAGCTCACCCCCAGGAGCATACTGTAGCTAAGGTGCCCACTAAATGTGACCTCTAGTCTCGAGGTAAGGTGCACATTTTCCCATTCCCAGAGATAGGGGCGCCCCGGTTTCCAGGAGGTCTTAGTCAGTGGACGGCTTTAGCTTTAGTATGCCTCACAGCGCTCAAGACTCTCACGTGGGCACTTCTTTCCAAGGAAGTACACTGCGTACCCAAAGCCTTCTGAGCACAAGCAAGGGATACACAGCTCTGGGCACATCCCTCACTATGCAGTTGGAAGGGCCGGGAACTAAGGTGTTCTCTGAGTCGAGCGTTCCACAGCTTTGAAACAGCCCCAGGAACGCGGTTCTTGGCAGGGTTTCGTTCCCTGCGGGTCTGCCACGTTGAGGAAAACTTAGCGGCCCTGAAAGAAACCACCGGGGCTCCAATTCGGTTTGGGGACTCCTGCTCGACGTCTCTCTAGGTGATGCGGAAACTGGACTTTAGGTCCAGCCCGAAGTAATGCAGAGAGTAACCCCGAGCATTGCTAGGCATTGGGAACATCCAAAGTCACCCAGGTAGGCCTGCTGAGGGCAGTTCGGGGTTTGTGCCGTTCACCACATGCAGCACACACTGCATCCAAAAGTTTCATCGCAGAAGGCCGAACTGTGTTCCAAGGGTCTCCCTTGGATTGTCAGAGAAGATAGGTGTATGTGCTGGGTGATCCAGTTGGTAATTGAGAAGCCTGGCAGAAGGCAGTCTTTTCCCCATTTGAAAGGTCGATAGTGGCGGCCTCAAGGCTGACTGAAAGACACTGCCCTTACCCGTCTTCTAGTCACCTCCAGGAGTGCCTCAGTGAAGACAGTGAGTTTTCTCCTACGAATCCAGGTGGTCTCCAGTGCCTTGCTGGGAGCTCATCCCACGCTTGCCCTAGCTAAAGTGTGAAGTCAAAGTGACCCCTAGCCTCAAGGGAAGCGCGAGCGCTTCCTATCAGCCAAGTTGGGTGGGCAGCCACCTCCATGAACCCTGACTCCATAGAGTGCTTTAACTCCTCTGCGGCTTTGCGTAGGCCTAAGAGAGTCGCGTGTGAATTCCTTCTGAGGGAGAGCATGTGCGCTGGGAGTCCCCGTTTTGTTTTCCGAGCCACACAACACAGGACAGACTGCTGGGGTCAGCTCTTGCTACGCAGAGCGAAGGGCAGTGAACTGCTTCTCGCTTGCAGAGCTTGATGTCTACAGCTGTAAGGCAGCCCCGGGACAAAGTTTTGGCCAGTATTACATTCAGCGTGGCTCTCCCTCTGTGGAGGCCCTCCGAACGGCACTGAGAGAATCCCTGAGCCTAAAGTGCATCCTGGCAACTCTTAACCTGTCATCTCACTATTGTGACGCAAGGTACACTGCAGGTGCAGCCTGACAGAAAGTACAGAAAAGCCGGTACGACTCTGAGGCATTTGGACGAGGCAAGGTCCCCTCGGCCTGACTAAGTCATTAAGCGGGTGCTGCTCCTCGTGGCACGCAGAACACCCCCCGTCCAACGAAGTGGGATCCTAGAAAGGCCCAGTGTTGCTGAAAGTCTCCAGGTGTCAGTCAGCGAGTGCTGGCAAATGCGTCGTGGGCTCAAGTTGGCACTGGGAGAATGTGGGAGAAGCCCGACTTTCCCCCTTTGGAAAGCCACTTCGTTGCAGCTTCCAAGCCGCCTGCTACTATTCACTCCACAGATTCCTCTGAGGAGCAGTGAGTTTTTCCAAAAGAAACCAGGTGCTTGCGATTCCTTCCGGGGAGCTCACCCCCAGGAGCATACTGTAGCTAAGGTGCCCACTAAATGTGACCTCTAGTCTCGAGGTAAGGTGCACATTTTCCCATTCCCAGAGATAGGGGCGCCCCGGTTTCCAGGAGGTCTTAGTCAGTGGACGGCTTTAGCTTTAGTATGCCTCACAGCGCTCAAGACTCTCACGTGGGCACTTCTTTCCAAGGAAGTACACTGCGTACCCAAAGCCTTCTGAGCACAAGCAAGGGATACACAGCTCTGGGCACATCCCTCCCTATGCAGTTGGAAGGGCCGGGAACTAAGGTGTTCTCTGAGGCGAGCGTTCCACAGCTTTGAAACAGCCTCAGGAACGCGGTTCTTGGCAGGGTTTTGTTCCCTGCGGGTCTGCCACGTTGAGGAAAACTAAGCGGCCCTGAAAGAAACCACCGGGGCTCCAATTCGGTTTGGGGACTCCTGCTCGACGTCTCTCTAAGTGATGCGGAAACTGGACTTTAGGTCCAGCCCGAAGTAATGCAGAGAGTAACCCCGAGCATTGCTAGGCATTGGGAACATCCAAAGTCACCCAGGTAGGCCTGCTGAGGGCAGTTCGGGGTTTGTGCCGTTCACCACATGCAGCACACACTGCATCCAAAAGTTTCATCGCAGAAGGCCGAACTGTGTTCCACGGGTCTCCCTTGGATTGTCAGAGAAGATAGGTGTATGTGCTGGGTGATCCAGTTGGTAATTGAGAAGCCTGGCAGAGGGCAGTCTTTTCCCCATTTGAAAGGTCGATAGTGGCGGCCTCAAGGCTGACTGAAAGACACTGCCCTTACCCGTCTTCTAGTCACCTCCAGGAGTGCCTCAGTGAAGACAGTGAGTTTTCTCCTACGAATCCAGGTGGTCTCCAGTGCCTTGCTGGGAGCTCATCCCACGCTTGCCCTAGCTAAAGTGTGAAGTCAAAGTGACCCCTAGCCTCAAGGGAAGCGCGAGCGCTTCCTATCAGCCAAGTTGGGTGGGCAGCCACCTCCATGAACCCTGACTCCATAGAGTGCTTTAACTCCTCTGCGGCTTTGCGTAGGCCTAAGAGAGTCGCGTGTGAATTCCTTCTGAGGGAGAGCATGTGCGCTGGGAGTCCCCGTTTTGTTTTCCGAGCCACACAACACAGGACAGACTGCTGGGGTCAGCTCTTGCTACGCAGAGCGAAGGGCAGTGAACTGCTTCTCGCTTGCAGAGCTTGATGTCTACAGCTGTAAGGCAGCCCCGGGACAAAGTTTTGGCCAGTATTACATTCAGCGTGGCTCTCCCTCTGTGGAGGCCCTCCGAACGGCACTGAGAGAATCCCTGAGCCTAAAGTGCATCCTGGCAACTCTTAACCTGTCATCTCACTATTGTGACGCAAGGTACACTGCAGGTGCAGCCTGACAGAAAGTACAGAAAAGCCGGTACGACTCTGAGGCATTTGGACGAGGCAAGGTCCCCTCGGCCTGACTAAGTCATTAAGCGGGTGCTGCTCCTCGTGGCACGCAGAACACCCCCCGTCCAACGAAGTGGGATCCTAGAAAGGCCCAGTGTTGCTGAAAGTCTCCAGGTGTCAGTCAGAGAGTGCTGGCAAATGCGTCGTGGGCTCAAGTTGGCACTGGGAGAATGTGGGAGAAGCCCGACTTTCCCCCTTTGGAAAGCCACTTCGTTGCAGCTTCCAAGCCGCCTGCTACTATTCACTCCACAGATTCCTCTGAGGAGCAGTGAGTTTTTCCAAAAGAAACCAGGTGCTTGCGATTCCTTCCGGGGAGCTCACCCCCAGGAGCATACTGTAGCTAAGGTGCCCACTAAATGTGACCTCTAGTCTCGAGGTAAGGTGCACATTTTCCCATTCCCAGAGATAGGGGCGCCCCGGTTTCCAGGAGGTCTTAGTCAGTGGACGGCTTTAGCTTTAGTATGCCTCACAGCGCTCAAGACTCTCACGTGGGCACTTCTTTCCAAGGAAGTACACTGCGTACCCAAAGCCTTCTGAGCACAAGCAAGGGATACACAGCTCTGGGCACATCCCTCACTATGCAGTTGGAAGGGCCGGGAACTAAGGTGTTCTCTGAGTCGAGCGTTCCACAGCTTTGAAACAGCCCCAGGAACGCGGTTCTTGGCAGGGTTTCGTTCCCTGCGGGTCTGACACGTTGAGGAAAACTTAGCGGCCCTGAAAGAAACCACCGGGGCTCCAATTCGGTTTGGGGACTCCTGCTCGACGTCTCTCTAGGTGATGCGGAAACTGGACTTTAGGTCCAGCCCGAAGTAATGCAGAGAGTAACCCCGAGCATTGCTAGGCATTGGGAACATCCAAAGTCACCCAGGTAGGCCTGCTGAGGGCAGTTCGGGGTTTGTGCCGTTCACCACATGCAGCACACACTGCATCCAAAAGTTTCATCGCAGAAGGCCGAACTGTGTTCCAAGGGTCTCCCTTGGATTGTCAGAGAAGATAGGTGTATGTGCTGGGTGATCCAGTTGGTAATTGAGAAGCCTGGCAGAAGGCAGTCTTTTCCCCATTTGAAAGGTCGATAGTGGCGGCCTCAAGGCTGACTGAAAGACACTGCCCTTACCCGTCTTCTAGTCACCTCCAGGAGTGCCTCAGTGAAGACAGTGAGTTTTCTCCTACGAATCCAGGTGGTCTCCAGTGCCTTGCTGGGAGCTCATCCCACGCTTGCCCTAGCTAAAGTGTGAAGTCAAAGTGACCCCTAGCCTCAAGGGAAGCGCGAGCGCTTCCTATCAGCCAAGTTGGGTGGGCAGCCACCTCCATGAACCCTGACTCCATAGAGTGCTTTAACTCCTCTGCGGCTTTGCGTAGGCCTAAGAGAGTCGCGTGTGAATTCCTTCTGAGGGAGAGCATGTGCGCTGGGAGTCCCCGTTTTGTTTTCCGAGCCACACAACACAGGACAGACTGCTGGGGTCAGCTCTTGCTACGCAGAGCAAAGGGCAGTGAACTGCTTCTCGCTTGCAGAGCTTGATGTCTACAGCTGTAAGGCAGCCCCGGGACAAAGTTTTGGCCAGTATTACATTCAGCGTGGCTCTCCCTCTGTGGAGGCCCTCCGAACGGCACTGAGAGAATCCCTGAGCCTAAAGTGCATCCTGGCAACTCTTAACCTGTCATCTTACTATTGTGACGCAAGGTACACTGCAGGTGCAGCCTGACAGAAAGTACAGAAAAGCCGGTACGACTCTGAGGCATTTGGACGAGGCAAGGTCCCCTCGGCCTGACTAAGTCATTAAGCGGGTGCTGCTCCTCGTGGCACGCAGAACACCCCCCGTCCAACGAAGTGGGATCCTAGAAAGGCCCAGTGTTGCTGAAAGTCTCCAGGTGTCAGTCAGAGAGTGCTGGCAAATGCGTCGTGGGCTCAAGTTGGCACTGGGAGAATGTGGGAGAAGCCCGACTTTCCCCCTTTGGAAAGCCACTTCGTTGCAGCTTCCAAGCCGCCTGCTACTATTCACTCCACAGATTCCTCTGAGGAGCAGTGAGTTTTTCCAAAAGAAACCAGGTGCTTGCGATTCCTTCCGGGGAGCTCACCCCCAGGAGCATACTGTAGCTAAGGTGCCCACTAAATGTGACCTCTAGTCTCGAGGTAAGGTGCACATTTTCCCATTCCCAGAGATAGGGGCGCCCCGGTTTCCAGGAGGTCTTAGTCAGTGGACGGCTTTAGCTTTAGTATGCCTCACAGCGCTCAAGACTCTCACGTGGGCACTTCTTTCCAAGGAAGTACACTGCGTACCCAAAGCCTTCTGAGCACAAGCAAGGGATACACAGCTCTGGGCACATCCCTCCCTATGCAGTTGGAAGGGCCGGGAACTAAGGTGTTCTCTGAGGCGAGCGTTCCACAGCTTTGAAACAGCCCCAGGAACGTGGTTCTTGGCAGGGTTTCGTTCCCTGCGGGTCTGCCACGTTGAGGAAAACTAAGCGGCCCTGAAAGAAACCACCGGGGCTCCAATTCGGTTTGGAGACTCCTGCTCGACGTCTCTCTAGGTGATGCGGAAACTGGACTTTAGGTCCAGCCCGAAGTAATGCAGAGAGTAACCCCGAGCATTGCTAGGCATTGGGAACATCCAAAGTCACCCAGGTAGGCCTGCTGAGGGCAGTTCGGGGTTTGTGCCGTTCACCACATGCAGCACACACTGCATCCAAAAGTTTCATCGCAGAAGGCCGAACTGTGTTCCACGGGTCTCCCTTGGATTGTCAGAGAAGATAGGTGTATGTGCTGGGTGATCCAGTTGGTAATTGAGAAGCCTGGCAGAGGGCAGTCTTTTCCCCATTTGAAAGGTCGATAGTGGCGGCCTCAAGGCTGACTGAAAGACACTGCCCTTACCTGTCTTCTAGTCACCTCCAGGAGTGCCTCAGTGAAGACAGTGAGTTTTCTCCTACGAATCCAGGTGGTCTCCAGTGCCTTGCTGGGAGCTCATCCCACGCTTGCCCTAGCTAAAGTGTGAAGTCAAAGTGACCCCTAGCCTCAAGGGAAGCGCGAGCGCTTCCTATCAGCCAAGTTCGGTGGGCAGCCACCTCCATGAACCCTGACTCCATAGAGTGCTTTAACTCCTCTGCGGCTTTGCGTAGGCCTAAGAGAGTCGCGTGTGAATTCCTTCTGAGGGAGAGCATGTGCGCTGGGAGTCCCCGTTTTGTTTTCCGAGCCACACAACACAGGACAGACTGCTGGGGTCAGCTCTTGCTACGCAGAGCGAAGGGCAGTGAACTGCTTCTCGCTTGCAGAGCTTGATGTCTACAGCTGTAAGGCAGCCCCGGGACAAAGTTTTGGCCAGTATTACATTCAGCGTGGCTCTCCCTCTGTGGAGGCCCTCCGAACGGCACTGAGAGAATCCCTGAGCCTAAAGTGCATCCTGGCAACCCTTAACCTGTCATCTCACTATTGTGACGCAAGGTACACTGCAGGTGCAGCCTGACAGAAAGTACAGAAAAGCCGGTACGACTCTGAGGCATTTGGACGAGGCAAGGTCCCCTCGGCCTGACTAAGTCATTAAGCGGGTGCTGCTCCTCGTGGCACGCAGAACACCCCCCGTCCAACGAAGTGGGATCCTAGAAAGGCCCAGTGTTGCTGAAAGTCTCCAGGTGTCAGTCAGAGAGTGCTGGCAAATGCGTCGTGGGCTCAAGTTGGCACTGGGAGAATGTGGGAGAAGCCCGACTTTCCCCCTTTGGAAAGCCACTTCGTTGCAGCTTCCAAGCCGCCTGCTACTATTCACTCCACAGATTCCTCTGAGGAGCAGTGAGTTTTTCCAAAAGAAACCAGGTGCTTGCGATTCCTTCCGGGGAGCTCACCCCCAGGAGCATACTGTAGCTAAGGTGCCCACTAAATGTGACCTCTAGTCTCGAGGTAAGGTGCACATTTTCCCATTCCCAGAGATAGGGGCGCCCCGGTTTCCAGGAGGTCTTAGTCAGTGGACGGCTTTAGCTTTAGTATGCCTCACAGCGCTCAAGACTCTCACGTGGGCACTTCTTTCCAAGGAAGTACACTGCGTACCCAAAGCCTTCTGAGCACAAGCAAGGGATACACAGCTCTGGGCACATCCCTCCCTATGCAGTTGGAAGGGCCGGGAACTAAGGTGTTCTCTGAGGCGAGCGTTCCACAGCTTTGAAACAGCCCCAGGAACGCGGTTCTTGGCAGGGTTTCGTTCCCTGCGGGTCTGCCACGTTGAGGAAAACTAAGCGGCCCTGAAAGAAACCACCGGGGCTCCAATTCGGTTTGGGGACTCCTGCTCGACGTCTCTCTAGGTGATGCGGAAACTGGACTTTAGGTCCAGCCCGAAGTAATGCAGAGAGTAACCCCGAGCATTGCTAGGCATTGGGAACATCCGAAGTCACCCAGGTAGGCCTGCTGAGGGCAGTTCGGGGTTTGTGCCGTTCACCACATGCAGCAAACACTGCATCCAAAAGTTTCATAGCAGAAGGCCGAACTGTGTTCCAAGGGTCTCCCTTGGATTGTCAGAGAAGATAGGTGTATGTGCTGGGTGATCCAGTTGGTAATTGAGAAGCCTGGCAGAAGGCAGTCTTTTCCCCATTTGAAAGGTCGATAGTGGCGGCCTCAAGGCTGACTGAAAGACACTGCCCTTACCCGTCTTCTAGTCACCTCCAGGAGTGCCTCAGTGAAGACAGTGAGTTTTCTCCTACGAATCCAGGTGGTCTCCAGTGCCTTGCTGGGAGCTCATCCCACGCTTGCCCTAGCTAAAGTGTGAAGTCAAAGTGACCCCTAGCCTCAAGGGAAGCGCGAGTGCTTCCTATCAGCCAAGTTGGGTGGGCAGGCACCTCCATGAACCCTGACTCCATAGAGTGCTTTAACTCCTCTGTGGCTTTGCGTAGGCCTAAGAGAGTCACGTGTGAATTCCTTCTGAGGGAGAGCATGTGCGCTGGGAGTCCCCGTTTTGTTTTCCGAGCCACACAACACAGGACAGACTGCTGGGGTCAGCTCTTGCTACGCAGAGCGAAGGGCAGTGAACTGCTTCTCGCTTGCAGAGCTTGATGTCTACAGCTGTAAGGCAGCCCCGGGACAAAGTTTTGGCCAGTATTACATTCAGCGTGGCTCTCCCTCTGTGGAGGCCCTCCGAACGGCACTGAGAGAATCCCTGAGCCTAAAGTGCATCCTGGCAACTCTTAACCTGTCATCTCACTATTGTGACGCAAGGTACACTGCAGGTGCAGCCTGACAGAAAGTACAGAAAAGCCGGTACGACTCTGAGGCATTTGGACGAGGCAAGGTCCCCTCGGCCTGACTAAGTCATTAAGCGGGTGCTGCTCCTCGTGGCACGCAGAACACCCCCCGTCCAACGAAGTGGGATCCTAGAAAGGCCCAGTGTTGCTGAAAGTCTCCAGGTGTCAGTCAGCGAGTGCTGGCAAATGTGTCGTGGGCTCAAGTTGGCACTGGGAGAATGTGGGAGAAGCCCGACTTTCCCCCTTTGGAAAGCCACTTCGTTGCAGCTTCCAAGCCGCCTGCTACTATTCACTCCACAGATTCCTCTGAGGAGCAGTGAGTTTTTCCAAAAGAAACCAGGTGCTTGCGATTCCTTCCGGGGAGCTCACCCCCAGGATCATACTGTAGCTAAGGTGCCCACTAAATGTGACCTCTAGTCTCGAGGTAAGGTGCACATTTTCCCATTCCCAGAGATAGGGGCGCCCCGGTTTCCAGGAGGTCTTAGTCAGTGGACGGCTTTAGCTTTAGTATGCCTCACAGCGCTCAAGACTCTCACGTGGGCACTTCTTTCCAAGGAAGTACACTGCGTACCCAAAGCCTTCTGAGCACAAGCAAGGGATACACAGCTCTGGGCACATCCCTCCCTATGCAGTTGGAAGGGCCGGGAACTAAGGTGTTCTCTGAGGCGAGCGTTCCACAGCTTTGAAACAGCCTCAGGAACGCGGTTCTTGGCAGGGTTTCGTTCCCTGCGGGTCTGCCACGTTGAGGAAAACTAAGCGGCCCTGAAAGAAACCACCGGGGCTCCAATTCGGTTTGGGGACTCCTGCTCGACGTCTCTCTAAGTGATGCGGAAACTGGACTTTAGGTCCAGCCCGAAGTAATGCAGAGAGTAACCCCGAGCATTGCTAGGCATTGGGAACATCCAAAGTCACCCAGGTAGGCCTGCTGAGGGCAGTTCGGGGTTTGTGCCGTTCACCACATGCAGCACACACTGCATCCAAAAGTTTCATCGCAGAAGGCCGAACTGTGTTCCACGGGTCTCCCTTGGATTGTCAGAGAAGATAGGTGTATGTGCTGGGTGATCCAGTTGGTAATTGAGAAGCCTGGCAGAGGGCAGTCTTTTCCCCATTTGAAAGGTCGATAGTGGCGGCCTCAAGGCTGACTGAAAGACACTGCCCTTACCTGTCTTCTAGTCACCTCCAGGAGTGCCTCAGTGAAGACAGTGAGTTTTCTCCTACGAATCCAGGTGGTCTCCAGTGCCTTGCTGGGAGCTCATCCCACGCTTGCCCTAGCTAAAGTGTGAAGTCAAAGTGACCCCTAGCCTCAAGGGAAGCGCGAGCGCTTCCTATCAGCCAAGTTGGGTGGGCAGCCACCTCCATGAACCCTGACTCCATAGAGTGCTTTAACTCCTCTGCGGCTTTGCGTAGGCCTAAGAGAGTCGCGTGTGAATTCCTTCTGAGGGAGAGCATGTGCGCTGGGAGTCCCCGTTTTGTTTTCCGAGCCACACAACACAGGACAGACTGCTGGGGTCAGCTCTTGCTACGCAGAGCGAAGGGCAGTGAACTGCTTCTCGCTTGCAGAGCTTGATGTCTACAGCTGTAAGGCAGCCCCGGGACAAAGTTTTGGCCAGTATTACATTCAGCGTGGCTCTCCCTCTGTGGAGGCCCTCCGAACGGCACTGAGAGAATCCCTGAGCCTAAAGTGCATCCTGGCAACCCTTAACCTGTCATCTCACTATTGTGACGCAAGGTACACTGCAGGTGCAGCCTGACAGAAAGTACAGAAAAGCCGGTACGACTCTGAGGCATTTGGACGAGGCAAGGTCCCCTCGGCCTGACTAAGTCATTAAGCGGGTGCTGCTCCTCGTGGCACGCAGAACACCCCCCGTCCAACGAAGTGGGATCCTAGAAAGGCCCAGTGTTGCTGAAAGTCTCCAGGTGTCAGTCAGAGAGTGCTGGCAAATGCGTCGTGGGCTCAAGTTGGCACTGGGAGAATGTGGGAGAAGCCCGACTTTCCCCCTTTGGAAAGCCACTTCGTTGCAGCTTCCAAGCCGCCTGCTACTATTCACTCCACAGATTCCTCTGAGGAGCAGTGAGTTTTTCCAAAAGAAACCAGGTGCTTGCGATTCCTTCCGGGGAGCTCACCCCCAGGAGCATACTGTAGCTAAGGTGCCCACTAAATGTGACCTCTAGTCTCGAGGTAAGGTGCACATTTTCCCATTCCCAGAGATAGGGGCGCCCCGGTTTCCAGGAGGTCTTAGTCAGTGGACGGCTTTAGCTTTAGTATGCCTCACAGCGCTCAAGACTCTCACGTGGGCACTTCTTTCCAAGGAAGTACACTGCGTACCCAAAGCCTTCTGAGCACAAGCAAGGGATACACAGCTCGGGGCACATCCCTCCCTATGCAGTTGGAAGGGCCGGGAACTAAGGTGTTCTCTGAGGCGAGCGTTCCACAGCTTTGAAACAGCCCCAGGAACGCGGTTCTTGGCAGGGTTTCATTCCCTGCGGGTCTGCCACGTTGAGGAAAACTAAGCGGCCCTGAAAGAAACCACCGGGGCTCCAATTCGGTTTGGGGACTCCTGCTCGACGTCTCTCTAGGTGATGCGGAAACTGGACTTTAGGTCCAGCCCGAAGTAATGCAGAGAGTAACCCCGAGCATTGCTAGGCATTGGGAACATCCGAAGTCACCCAGGTAGGCCTGCTGAGGGCAGTTCGGGGTTTGTGCCGTTCACCACATGCAGCAAACACTGCATCCAAAAGTTTCATAGCAGAAGGCCGAACTGTGTTCCAAGGGTCTCCCTTGGATTGTCAGAGAAGATAGGTGTATGTGCTGGGTGATCCAGTTGGTAATTGAGAAGCCTGGCAGAAGGCAGTCTTTTCCCCATTTGAAAGGTCGATAGTGGCGGCCTCAAGGCTGACTGAAAGACACTGCCCTTACCCGTCTTCTAGTCACCTCCAGGAGTGCCTCAGTGAAGACAGTGAGTTTTCTCCTACGAATCCAGGTGGTCTCCAGTGCCTTGCTGGGAGCTCATCCCACGCTTGCCCTAGCTAAAGTGTGAAGTCAAAGTGACCCCTAGCCTCAAGGGAAGCGCGAGTGCTTCCTATCAGCCAAGTTGGGTGGGCAGCCACCTCCATGAACCCTGACTCCATAGAGTGCTTTAACTCCTCTGTGGCTTTGCGTAGGCCTAAGAGAGTCACGTGTGAATTCCTTCTGAGGGAGAGCATGTGCGCTGGGAGTCCCCGTTTTGTTTTCCGAGCCACACAACACAGGACAGACTGCTGGGGTCAGCTCTTGCTACGCAGAGCGAAGGGCAGTGAACTGCTTCTCGCTTGCAGAGCTTGATGTCTACAGCTGTAAGGCAGCCCCGGGACAAAGTTTTGGCCAGTATTACATTCAGCGTGGCTCTCCCTCTGTGGAGGCCCTCCGAACGGCACTGAGAGAATCCCTGAGCCTAAAGTGCATCCTGGCAACTCTTAACCTGTCATCTCACTATTGTGACGCAAGGTACACTGCAGGTGCAGCCTGACAGAAAGTACAGAAAAGCCGGTACGACTCTGAGGCATTTGGACGAGGCAAGGTCCCCTCGGCCTGACTAAGTCATTAAGCGGGTGCTGCTCCTCGTGGCACGCAGAACACCCCCCGTCCAACGAAGTGGGATCCTAGAAAGGCCCAGTGTTGCTGAAAGTCTCCAGGTGTCATTCAGCGAGTGCTGGCAAATGTGTCGTGGGCTCAAGTTGGCACTGGGAGAATGTGGGAGAAGCCCGACTTTCCCCCTTTGGAAAGCCACTTCGTTGCAGCTTCCAAGCCGCCTGCTACTATTCACTCCACAGATTCCTCTGAGGAGCAGTGAGTTTTTCCAAAAGAAACCAGGTGCTTGCGATTCCTTCCGGGGAGCTCACCCCCAGGAGCATACTGTAGCTAAGGTGCCCACTAAATGTGACCTCTAGTCTCGAGGTAAGGTGCACATTTTCCCATTCCCAGAGATAGGGGCGCCCCGGTTTCCAGGAGGTCTTAGTCAGTGGACGGCTTTAGCTTTAGTATGCCTCACAGCGCTCAAGACTCTCACGTGGGCACTTCTTTCCAAGGAAGTACACTGCGTACCCAAAGCCTTCTGAGCACAAGCAAGGGATACACAGCTCTGGGCACATCCCTCCCTATGCAGTTGGAAGGGCCGGGAACTAAGGTGTTCTCTGAGGCGAGCGTTCCACAGCTTTGAAACAGCCTCAGGAACGCGGTTCTTGGCAGGGTTTCGTTCCCTGCGGGTCTGCCACGTTGAGGAAAACTAAGCGGCCCTGAAAGAAACCACCGGGGCTCCAATTCGGTTTGGGGACTCCTGCTCGACGTCTCTCTAAGTGATGCGGAAACTGGACTTTAGGTCCAGCCCGAAGTAATGCAGAGAGTAACCCCGAGCATTGCTAGGCATTGGGAACATCCAAAGTCACCCAGGTAGGCCTGCTGAGGGCAGTTCGGGGTTTGTGCCGTTCACCACATGCAGCACACACTGCATCCAAAAGTTTCATCGCAGAAGGCCGAACTGTGTTCCACGGGTCTCCCTTGGATTGTCAGAGAAGATAGGTGTATGTGCTGGGTGATCCAGTTGGTAATTGAGAAGCCTGGCAGAGGGCAGTCTTTTCCCCATTTGAAAGGTCGATAGTGGCGGCCTCAAGGCTGACTGAAAGACACTGCCCTTACCCGTCTTCTAGTCACCTCCAGGAGTGCCTCAGTGAAGACAGTGAGTTTTCTCCTATGAATCCAGGTGGTCTCCAGTGCCTTGCTGGGAGCTCATCCCACGCTTGCCCTAGCTAAAGTGTGAAGTCAAAGTGACCCCTAGCCTCAAGGGAAGCGCGAGCGCTTCCTATCAGCCAAGTTGGGTGGGCAGCCACCTCCATGAACCCTGACTCCATAGAGTGCTTTAACTCCTCTGCGGCTTTGCGTAGGCCTAAGAGAGTCGCGTGTGAATTCCTTCTGAGGGAGAGCATGTGCGCTGGGAGTCCCCGTTTTGTTTTCCGAGCCACACAACACAGGACAGACTGCTGGGGTCAGCTCTTGCTACGCAGAGCGAAGGGCAGTGAACTGCTTCTCGCTTGCAGAGCTTGATGTCTACAGCTGTAAGGCAGCCCCGGGACAAAGTTTTGGCCAGTATTACATTCAGCGTGGCTCTCCCTCTGTGGAGGCCCTCCGAACGGCACTGAGAGAATCCCTGAGCCTAAAGTGCATCCTGGCAACTCTTAACCTGTCATCTCACTATTGTGACGCAAGGTACACTGCAGGTGCAGCCTGACAGAAAGTACAGAAAAGCCGGTACGACTCTGAGGCATTTGGACGAGGCAAGGTCCCCTCGGCCTGACTAAGTCATTAAGCGGGTGCTGCTCCTCGTGGCACGCAGAACACCCCCCGTCCAACGAAGTGGGATCCTAGAAAGGCCCAGTGTTGCTGAAAGTCTCCAGGTGTCAGTCAGAGAGTGCTGGCAAATGCGTCGTGGGCTCAAGTTGGCACTGGGAGAATGTGGGAGAAGCCCGACTTTCCCCCTTTGGAAAGCCACTTCGTTGCAGCTTCCAAGCCGCCTGCTACTATTCACTCCACAGATTCCTCTGAGGAGCAGTGAGTTTTTCCAAAAGAAACCAGGTGCTTGCGATTCCTTCCGGGGAGCTCACCCCCAGGAGCATACTGTAGCTAAGGTGCCCACTAAATGTGACCTCTAGTCTCGAGGTAAGGTGCACATTTTCCCATTCCCAGAGATAGGGGCGCCCCGGTTTCCAGGAGGTCTTAGTCAGTGGACGGCTTTAGCTTTAGTATGCCTCACAGCGCTCAAGACTCTCACGTGGGCACTTCTTTCCAAGGAAGTACACTGCGTACCCAAAGCCTTCTGAGCACAAGCAAGGGATACACAGCTCTGGGCACATCCCTCCCTATGCAGTTGGAAGGGCCGGGAACTAAGGTGTTCTCTGAGGCGAGCGTTCCACAGCTTTGAAACAGCCCCAGGAACGTGGTTCTTGGCAGGGTTTCGTTCCCTGCGGGTCTGCCACGTTGAGGAAAACTAAGCGGCCCTGAAAGAAACCACCGGGGCTCCAATTCGGTTTGGGGACTCCTGCTCGACGTCTCTCTAGGTGATGCGGAAACTGGACTTTAGGTCCAGCCCGAAGTAATGCAGAGAGTAACCCCGAGCATTGCTAGGCATTGGGAACATCCAAAGTCACCCAGGTAGGCCTGCTGAGGGCAGTTCGGGGTTTGTGCCGTTCACCACATGCAGCACACACTGCATCCAAAAGTTTCATCGCAGAAGGCCGAACTGTGTTCCAAGGGTCTCCCTTGGATTGTCAGAGAAGATAGGTGTATGTGCTGGGTGATCCAGTTGGTAATTGAGAAGCCTGGCAGAGGGCAGTCTTTTCCCCATTTGAAAGGTCGATAGTGGCGGCCTCAAGGCTGACTGAAAGACACTGCCCTTACCCGTCTTCTAGTCACCTCCAGGAGTGCCTCAGTGAAGACAGTGAGTTTTCTCCTACGAATCCAGGTGGTCTCCAGTGCCTTGCTGGGAGCTCATCCCACGCTTGCCCTAGCTAAAGTGTGAAGTCAAAGTGACCCCTAGCCTCAAGGGAAGCGCGAGCGCTTCCTATCAGCCAAGTTGGGTGGGCAGCCACCTCCATGAACCCTGACTCCATAGAGTGCTTTAACTCCTCTGCGGCTTTGCGTAGGCCTAAGAGAGTCGCGTGTGAATTCCTTCTGAGGGAGAGCATGTGCGCTGGGAGTCCCCGTTTTGTTTTCCGAGCCACACAACACAGGACAGACTGCTGGGGTCAGCTCTTGCTACGCAGAGCGAAGGGCAGTGAACTGCTTCTCGCTTGCAGAGCTTGATGTCTACAGCTGTAAGGCAGCCCCGGGACAAAGTTTTGGCCAGTATTACATTCAGCGTGGCTCTCCCTCTGTGGAGGCCCTCCGAACGGCACTGAGAGAATCCCTGAGCCTAAAGTGCATCCTGGCAACCCTTAACCTGTCATCTCACTATTGTGACGCAAGGTACACTGCAGGTGCAGCCTGACAGAAAGTACAGAAAAGCCGGTACGACTCTGAGGCATTTGGACGAGGCAAGGTCCCCTCGGCCTGACTAAGTCATTAAGCGGGTGCTGCTCCTCGTGGCACGCAGAACACCCCCCGTCCAACGAAGTGGGATCCTAGAAAGGCCCAGTGTTGCTGAAAGTCTCCAGGTGTCAGTCAGAGAGTGCTGGCAAATGCGTCGTGGGCTCAAGTTGGCACTGGGAGAATGTGGGAGAAGCCCGACTTTCCCCCTTTGGAAAGCCACTTCGTTGCAGCTTCCAAGCCGCCTGCTACTATTCACTCCACAGATTCCTCTGAGGAGCAGTGAGTTTTTCCAAAAGAAACCAGGTGCTTGCGATTCCTTCCGGGGAGCTCACCCACAGGAGCATACTGTAGCTAAGGTGCCCACTAAATGTGACCTCTAGTCTCGAGGTAAGGTGCACATTTTCCCATTCCCAGAGATAGGGGCGCCCCGGTTTCCAGGAGGTCTTAGTCAGTGGACGGCTTTAGCTTTAGTATGCCTCACAGCACTCAAGACTCTCACGTGGGCACTTCTTTCCAAGGAAGTACACTGCGTACCCAAAGCCTTCTGAGCACAAGCAAGGGATACACAGCTCTGGGCACATCCCTCCCTATGCAGTTGGAAGGGCCGGGAACTAAGGTGTTCTCTGAGGCGAGCGTTCCACAGCTTTGAAACAGCCCCAGGAACGCGGTTCTTGGCAGGGTTTCGTTCCCTGCGGGTCTGCCACGTTGAGGAAAACTAAGCGGCCCTGAAAGAAACCACCGGGGCTCCAATTCGGTTTGGGGACTCCTGCTCGACGTCTCTCTAGGTGATGCGGAAACTGGACTGTAGGTCCCACCCGAAGTAATGCAGAGAGTAACCCCGAGCATTGCTAGGCATTGGGAACATCCGAAGTCACCCAGGTAGGCCTGCTGAGGGCAGTTCGGGGTTTGTGCCGTTCACCACATGCAGCACACACTGCATCCAAAAGTTTCATCGCAGAAGGCCGAACTGTGTTCCAAGGGTCTCCCTTGGATTGTCAGAGAAGATAGGTGTATGTGCTGGGTGATCCAGTTGGTAATTGAGAAGCCTGGCAGAAGGCAGTCTTTTCCCCATTTGAAAGGTCGATAGTGGCGGCCTCAAGGCTGACTGAAAGACACTGCCCTTACCCGTCTTCTAGTCACCTCCAGGAGTGCCTCAGTGAAGACAGTGAGTTTTCTCCTACGAATCCAGGTGGTCTCCAGTGCCTTGCTGGGAGCTCATCCCACGCTTGCCCTAGCTAAAGTGTGAAGTCAAAGTGACCCCTAGCCTCAAGGGAAGCGCGAGCGCTTCCTATCAGCCAAGTTGGGTGGGCAGCCACCTCCATGAACCCTGACTCCATAGAGTGCTTTAACTCCTCTGCGGCTTTGCGTAGGCCTAAGAGAGTCGCGTGTGAATTCCTTCTGAGGGAGAGCATGTGCGCTGGGAGTCCCCGTTTTGTTTTCCGAGCCACACAACACAGGACAGACTGCTGGGGTCAGCTCTTGCTACGCAGAGCGAAGGGCAGTGAACTGCTTCTCGCTTGCAGAGCTTGATGTCTACAGCTTTAAGGCAGCCCCGGGACAAAGTTTTGGCCAGTATTACATTCAGCGTGGCTCTCCCTCTGTGGAGGCCCTCCGAACGGCACTGAGAGAATCCCTGAGCCTAAAGTGCATCCTGGCAACCCTTAACCTGTCATCTCACTATTGTGACGCAAGGTACACTGCAGGTGCAGCCTGACAGAAAGTACAGAAAAGCCGGTACGACTCTGAGGCATTTGGACGAGGCAAGGTCCCCTCGGCCTGACTAAGTCATTAAGCGGGTGCTGCTCCTCGTGGCACGCAGAACACCCCCCGTCCAACGAAGTGGGATCCTAGAAAGGCCCAGTGTTGCTGAAAGTCTCCAGGTGTCAGTCAGAGAGTGCTGGCAAATGCGTCGTGGGCTCAAGTTGGCACTGGGAGAATGTGGGAGAAGCCCGACTTTCCCCCTTTGGAAAGCCACTTCGTTGCAGCTTCCAAGCCGCCTGCTACTATTCACTCCACAGATTCCTCTGAGGAGCAGTGAGTTTTTCCAAAAGAAACCAGGTGCTTGCGATTCCTTCCGGGGAGCTCACCCCCAGGAGCATACTGTAGCTAAGGTGCCCACTAAATGTGACCTCTAGTCTCGAGGTAAGGTGCACATTTTCCCATTCCCAGAGATAGGGGCGCCCCGGTTTCCAGGAGGTCTTAGTCAGTGGACGGCTTTAGCTTTAGTATGCCTCACAGCGCTCAAGACTCTCACGTGGGCACTTCTTTCCAAGGAAGTACACTGCATACCCAAAGCCTTCTGAGCACAAGCAAGGGATACACAGCTCTGGGCACATCCCTCCCTATGCAGTTGGAAGGGCCGGGAACTAAGGTGTTCTCTGAGGCGAGCGTTCCACAGCTTTGAAACAGCCCCAGGAACGCGGTTCTTGGCAGGGTTTCGTTCCCTGCGGGTCTGCCACGTTGAGGAAAACTAAGCGGCCCTGAAAGAAACCACCGGGGCTCCAATTCGGTTTGGGGACTCCTGCTCGACGTCTCTCTAAGTGATGCGGAAACTGGACTTTAGGTCCAGCCCGAAGTAATGCAGAGAGTAACCCCGAGCATTGCTAGGCATTGGGAACATCCAAAGTCACCCAGGTAGGCCTGCTGAGGGCAGTTCGGGGTTTGTGCCATTCACCACATGCAGCACACACTGCATCCAAAAGTTTCATCGCAGAAGGCCGAACTGTGTTCCACGGGTCTCCCTTGGATTGTCAGAGAAGATAGGTGTATGTGCTGGGTGATCCAGTTGGTAATTGAGAAGCCTGGCAGAGGGCAGTCTTTTCCCCATTTGAAAGGTCGATAGTGGCGGCCTCAAGGCTGACTGAAAGACACTGCCCTTACCCGTCTTCTAGTCACCTCCAGGAGTGCCTCAGTGAAGACAGTGAGTTTTCTCCTACGAATCCAGGTGGTCTCCAGTGCCTTGCTGGGAGCTCATCCCACGCTTGCCCTAGCTAAAGTGTGAAGTCAAAGTGACCCCTAGCCTCAAGGGAAGCGTGGGCGCTTCCTATCAGCCAAGTTGGGTGGGCAGCCACCTCCATGAACCCTGACTCCATAGAGTGCTTTAACTCCTCTGTGGTTTTGCGTAGGCCTAAGAGAGTCGCGTGTGAATTCCTTCTGAGGGAGAGCATGTGCGCTGGGAGTCCCCGTTTTGTTTTCCGAGCCACACAACACAGGACAGACTGCTGGGGTCAGCTCTTGCTACGCAGAGCGAAGGGCAGTGAACTGCTTCTCGCTTGCAGAGCTTGATGTCTACAGCTGTAAGGCAGCCCCGGGACAAAGTTTTGGCCAGTATTACATTCAGCGTGGCTCTCCCTCTGTGGAGGCCCTCCGAACGGCACTGAGAGAATCCCTGAGCCTAAAGTGCATCCTGGCAACCCTTAACCTGTCATCTCACTATTGTGACGCAAGGTACACTGCAGGTGCAGCCTGACAGAAAGTACAGAAAAGCCGGTACGACTCTGAGGCATTTGGACGAGGCAAGGTCCCCTCGGCCTGACTAAGTCATTAAGCGGGTGCTGCTCCTCGTGGCACGCAGAACACCCCCCGTCCAACGAAGTGGGATCCTAGAAAGGCCCAGTGTTGCTGAAAGTCTCCAGGTGTCAGTCAGAGAGTGCTGGCAAATGCGTCGTGGGCTCAAGTTGGCACTGGGAGAATGTGGGAGAAGCCCGACTTTCCCCCTTTGGAAAGCCACTTCGTTGCAGCTTCCAAGCCGCCTGCTACTATTCACTCCACAGATTCCTCTGAGGAGCAGTGAGTTTTTCCAAAAGAAACCAGGTGCTTGCGATTCCTTCCGGGGAGCTCACCCCCAGGAGCATACTGTAGCTAAGGTGCCCACTAAATGTGACCTCTAGTCTCGAGGTAAGGTGCACATTTTCCCATTCCCAGAGATAGGGGCGCCCCGGTTTCCAGGAGGTCTTAGTCAGTGGACGGCTTTAGCTTTAGTATGCCTCACAGCACTCAAGACTCTCACGTGGGCACTTCTTTCCAAGGAAGTACACTGCGTACCCAAAGCCTTCTGAGCACAAGCAAGGGATACACAGCTCTGGGCACATCCCTCCCTATGCAGTTGGAAGGGCCGGGAACTAAGGTGTTCTCTGAGGCGAGCGTTCCACAGCTTTGAAACAGCCCCAGGAACGCGGTTCTTGGCAGGGTTTCGTTCCCTGCGGGTCTGCCACGTTGAGGAAAACTAAGCGGCCCTGAAAGAAACCACCGGGGCTCCAATTCGGTTTGGGGACTCCTGCTCGACGTCTCTCTAGGTGATGCGGAAACTGGACTTTAGGTCCCGCCCGAAGTAATGCAGAGAGTAACCCCGAGCATTGCTAGGCATTGGGAACATCCGAAGTCACCCAGGTAGGCCTGCTGAGGGCAGTTCGGGGTTTGTGCCGTTCACCACATGCAGCACACACTGCATCCAAAAGTTTCATCGCAGAAGGCCGAACTGTGTTCCAAGGGTCTCCCTTGGATTGTCAGAGAAGATAGGTGTATGTGCTGGGTGATCCAGTTGGTAATTGAGAAGCCTGGCAGAAGGCAGTCTTTTCCCCATTTGAAAGGTCGATAGTGGCGGCCTCAAGGCTGACTGAAAGACACTGCCCTTACCCGTCTTCTAGTCACCTCCAGGAGTGCCTCAGTGAAGACAGTGAGTTTTCTCCTACGAATCCAGGTGGTCTCCAGTGCCTTGCTGGGAGCTCATCCCACGCTTGCCCTAGCTAAAGTGTGAAGTCAAAGTGACCCCTAGCCTCAAGGGAAGCGTGAGCGCTTCCTATCAGCCAAGTTGGGTGGGCAGCCACCTCCATGAACCCTGACTCCATAGAGTGCTTTAACTCCTCTGCGGCTTTGCGTAGGCCTAAGAGAGTCGCGTGTGAATTCCTTCTGAGGGAGAGCATGTGCGCTGGGAGTCCCCGTTTTGTTTTCCGAGCCACACAACACAGGACAGACTGCTGGGGTCAGCTCTTGCTACGCAGAGCGAAGGGCAGTGAACTGCTTCTCGCTTGCAGAGCTTGATGTCTACAGCTGTAAGGCAGCCCCGGGACAAAGTTTTGGCCAGTATTACATTCAGCGTGGCTCTCCCTCTGTGGAGGCCCTCCGAACGGCACTGAGAGAATCCCTGAGCCTAAAGTGCATCCTGGCAACCCTTAACCTGTCATCTCACTATTGTGACGCAAGGTACACTGCAGGTGCAGCCTGACAGAAAGTACAGAAAAGCCGGTACGACTCTGAGGCATTTGGACGAGGCAAGGTCCCCTCGGCCTGACTAAGTCATTAAGCGGGTGCTGCTCCTCGTGGCACGCAGAACACCCCCCGTCCAACGAAGTGGGATCCTAGAAAGGCCCAGTGTTGCTGAAAGTCTCCAGGTGTCAGTCAGAGAGTGCTGGCAAATGCGTCGTGGGCTCAAGTTGGCACTGGGAGAATGTGGGAGAAGCCCGACTTTCCCCCTTTGGAAAGCCACTTCGTTGCAGCTTCCAAGCCGCCTGCTACTATTCACTCCACAGATTCCTCTGAGGAGCAGTGAGTTTTTCCAAAAGAAACCAGGTGCTTGCGATTCCTTCCGGGGAGCTCACCCCCAGGAGCATACTGTAGCTAAGGTGCCCACTAAATGTGACCTCTAGTCTCGAGGTAAGGTGCACATTTTCCCATTCCCAGAGATAGGGGCGCCCCGGTTTCCAGGAGGTCTTAGTCAGTGGACGGCTTTAGCTTTAGTATGCCTCACAGCACTCAAGACTCTCACGTGGGCACTTCTTTCCAAGGAAGTACACTGCGTACCCAAAGCCTTCTGAGCACAAGCAAGGGATACACAGCTCTGGGCACATCCCTCCCTATGCAGTTGGAAGGGCCGGGAACTAAGGTGTTCTCTGAGGCGAGCGTTCCACAGCTTTGAAACAGCCCCAGGAACGCGGTTCTTGGCAGGGTTTCGTTCCCTGCGGGTCTGCCACGTTGAGGAAAACTAAGCGGCCCTGAAAGAAACCACCGGGGCTCCAATTCGGTTTGGGGACTCCTGCTCGACGTCTCTCTAGGTGATGCGGAAACTGGACTTTAGGTCCAGCCCGAAGTAATGCAGAGAGTAACCCCGAGCATTGCTAGGCATTGGGAACATCCGAAGTCACCCAGGTAGGCCTGCTGAGGGCAGTTCGGGGTTTGTGCCGTTCACCACATGCAGCACACACTGCATCCAAAAGTTTCATCGCAGAAGGCCGAACTGTGTTCCAAGGGTCTCCCTTGGATTGTCAGAGAAGATAGGTGTATGTGCTGGGTGATCCAGTTGGTAATTGAGAAGCCTGGCAGAAGGCAGTCTTTTCCCCATTTGAAAGGTCGATAGTGGCGGCCTCAAGGCTGACTGAAAGACACTGCCCTTACCCGTCTTCTAGTCACCTCCAGGAGTGCCTCAGTGAAGACAGTGAGTTTTCTCCTACGAATCCAGGTGGTCTCCAGTGCCTTGCTGGGAGCTCATCCCACGCTTGCCCTAGCTAAAGTGTGAAGTCAAAGTGACCCCTAGCCTCAAGGGAAGCGTGAGCGCTTCCTATCAGCCAAGTTGGGTGGGCAGCCACCTCCATGAACCCTGACTCCATAGAGTGCTTTAACTCCTCTGCGGCTTTGCGTAGGCCTAAGAGAGTCGCGTGTGAATTCCTTCTGAGGGAGAGCATGTGCGCTGGGAGTCCCCGTTTTGTTTTCCGAGCCACACAACACAGGACAGACTGCTGGGGTCAGCTCTTGCTACGCAGAGCGAAGGGCAGTGAACTGCTTCTCGCTTGCAGAGCTTGATGTCTACAGCTGTAAGGCAGCCCCGGGACAAAGTTTTGGCCAGTATTACATTCAGCGTGGCTCTCCCTCTGTGGAGGCCCTCCGAACGGCACTGAGAGAATCCCTGAGCCTAAAGTGCATCCTGGCAACCCTTAACCTGTCATCTCACTATTGTGACGCAAGGTACACTGCAGGTGCAGCCTGACAGAAAGTACAGAAAAGCCGGTACGACTCTGAGGCATTTGGACGAGGCAAGGTCCCCTCGGCCTGACTAAGTCATTAAGCGGGTGCTGCTCCTCGTGGCACGCAGAACACCCCCCGTCCAACGAAGTGGGATCCTAGAAAGGCCCAGTGTTGCTGAAAGTCTCCAGGTGTCAGTCAGAGAGTGCTGGCAAATGCGTCGTGGGCTCAAGTTGGCACTGGGAGAATGTGGGAGAAGCCCGACTTTCCCCCTTTGGAAAGCCACTTCGTTGCAGCTTCCAAGCCGCCTGCTACTATTCACTCCACAGATTCCTCTGAGGAGCAGTGAGTTTTTCCAAAAGAAACCAGGTGCTTGCGATTCCTTCCGGGGAGCTCACCCCCAGGAGCATACTGTAGCTAAGGTGCCCACTAAATGTGACCTCTAGTCTCGAGGTAAGGTGCACATTTTCCCATTCCCAGAGATAGGGGCGCCCCGGTTTCCAGGAGGTCTTAGTCAGTGGACGGCTTTAGCTTTAGTATGCCTCACAGCACTCAAGACTCTCACGTGGGCACTTCTTTCCAAGGAAGTACACTGCGTACCCAAAGCCTTCTGAGCACAAGCAAGGGATACACAGCTCTGGGCACATCCCTCCCTATGCAGTTGGAAGGGCCGGGAACTAAGGTGTTCTCTGAGGCGAGCGTTCCACAGCTTTGAAACAGCCCCAGGAACGCGGTTCTTGGCAGGGTTTCGTTCCCTGCGGGTCTGCCACGTTGAGGAAAACTAAGCGGCCCTGAAAGAAACCACCGGGGCTCCAATTCGGTTTGGGGACTCCTGCTCGACGTCTCTCTAGGTGATGCGGAAACTGGACTTTAGGTCCCGCCCGAAGTAATGCAGAGAGTAACCCCGAGCATTGCTAGGCATTGGGAACATCCGAAGTCACCCAGGTAGGCCTGCTGAGGGCAGTTCGGGGTTTGTGCCGTTCACCACATGCAGCACACACTGCATCCAAAAGTTTCATCGCAGAAGGCCGAACTGTGTTCCAAGGGTCTCCCTTGGATTGTCAGAGAAGATAGGTGTATGTGCTGGGTGATCCAGTTGGTAATTGAGAAGCCTGGCAGAAGGCAGTCTTTTCCCCATTTGAAAGGTCGATAGTGGCGGCCTCAAGGCTGACTGAAAGACACTGCCCTTACCCGTCTTCTAGTCACCTCCAGGAGTGCCTCAGTGAAGACAGTGAGTTTTCTCCTACGAATCCAGGTGGTCTCCAGTGCCTTGCTGGGAGCTCATCCCACGCTTGCCCTAGCTAAAGTGTGAAGTCAAAGTGACCCCTAGCCTCAAGGGAAGCGTGAGCGCTTCCTATCAGCCAAGTTGGGTGGGCAGCCACCTCCATGAACCCTGACTCCATAGAGTGCTTTAACTCCTCTGCGGCTTTGCGTAGGCCTAAGAGAGTCGCGTGTGAATTCCTTCTGAGGGAGAGCATGTGCGCTGGGAGTCCCCGTTTTGTTTTCCGAGCCACACAACACAGGACAGACTGCTGGGGTCAGCTCTTGCTACGCAGAGCGAAGGGCAGTGAACTGCTTCTCGCTTGCAGAGCTTGATGTCTACAGCTGTAAGGCAGCCCCGGGACAAAGTTTTGGCCAGTATTACATTCAGCGTGGCTCTCCCTCTGTGGAGGCCCTCCGAACGGCACTGAGAGAATCCCTGAGCCTAAAGTGCATCCTGGCAACCCTTAACCTGTCATCTCACTATTGTGACGCAAGGTACACTGCAGGTGCAGCCTGACAGAAAGTACAGAAAAGCCGGTACGACTCTGAGGCATTTGGACGAGGCAAGGTCCCCTCGGCCTGACTAAGTCATTAAGCGGGTGCTGCTCCTCGTGGCACGCAGAACACCCCCCGTCCAACGAAGTGGGATCCTAGAAAGGCCCAGTGTTGCTGAAAGTCTCCAGGTGTCAGTCAGAGAGTGCTGGCAAATGCGTCGTGGGCTCAAGTTGGCACTGGGAGAATGTGGGAGAAGCCCGACTTTCCCCCTTTGGAAAGCCACTTCGTTGCAGCTTCCAAGCCGCCTGCTACTATTCACTCCACAGATTCCTCTGAGGAGCAGTGAGTTTTTCCAAAAGAAACCAGGTGCTTGCGATTCCTTCCGGGGAGCTCACCCCCAGGAGCATACTGTAGCTAAGGTGCCCACTAAATGTGACCTCTAGTCTCGAGGTAAGGTGCACATTTTCCCATTCCCAGAGATAGGGGCGCCCCGGTTTCCAGGAGGTCTTAGTCAGTGGACGGCTTTAGCTTTAGTATGCCTCACAGCGCTCAAGACTCTCACGTGGGCACTTCTTTCCAAGGAAGTACACTGCGTACCCAAAGCCTTCTGAGCACAAGCAAGGGATACACAGCTCTGGGCACATCCCTCCCTATGCAGTTGGAAGGGCCGGGAACTAAGGTGTTCTCTGAGGCGAGCGTTCCACAGCTTTGAAACAGCCCCAGGAACGCGGTTCTTGGCAGGGTTTCGTTCCCTGCGGGTCTGCCACGTTGAGGAAAACTAAGCGGCCCTGAAAGAAACCACCGGGGCTCCAATTCGGTTTGGGGACTCCTGCTCGACGTCTCTCTAAGTGATGCGGAAACTGGACTTTAGGTCCAGCCCGAAGTAATGCAGAGAGTAACCCCGAGCATTGCTAGGCATTGGGAACATCCAAAGTCACCCAGGTAGGCCTGCTGAGGGCAGTTCGGGGTTTGTGCCATTCACCACATGCAGCACACACTGCATCCAAAAGTTTCATCGCAGAAGGCCGAACTGTGTTCCACGGGTCTCCCTTGGATTGTCAGAGAAGATAGGTGTATGTGCTGGGTGATCCAGTTGGTAATTGAGAAGCCTGGCAGAGGGCAGTCTTTTCCCCATTTGAAAGGTCGATAGTGGCGGCCTCAAGGCTGACTGAAAGACACTGCCCTTACCCGTCTTCTAGTCACCTCCAGGAGTGCCTCAGTGAAGACAGTGAGTTTTCTCCTACGAATCCAGGTGGTCTCCAGTGCCTTGCTGGGAGCTCATCCCACGCTTGCCCTAGCTAAAGTGTGAAGTCAAAGTGACCCCTAGCCTCAAGGGAAGCGTGGGCGCTTCCTATCAGCCAAGTTGGGTGGGCAGCCACCTCCATGAACCCTGACTCCATAGAGTGCTTTAACTCCTCTGTGGCTTTGCGTAGGCCTAAGAGAGTCGCGTGTGAATTCCTTCTGAGGGAGAGCATGTGCGCTGGGAGTCCCCGTTTTGTTTTCCGAGCCACACAACACAGGACAGACTGCTGGGGTCAGCTCTTGCTACGCAGAGCGAAGGGCAGTGAACTGCTTCTCGCTTGCAGAGCTTGATGTCTACAGCTGTAAGGCAGCCCCGGGACAAAGTTTTGGCCAATATTACATTCAGCGTGGCTCTCCCTCTGTGGAGGCCCTCCGAACGGCACTGAGAGAATCCCTGAGCCTAAAGTGCATCCTGGCAACCCTTAACCTGTCATCTCACTATTGTGACGCAAGGTACACTGCAGGTGCAGCCTGACAGAAAGTACAGAAAAGCCGGTACGACTCTGAGGCATTTGGACGAGGCAAGGTCCCCTCGGCCTGACTAAGTCATTAAGCGGGTGCTGCTCCTCGTGGCACGCAGAACACCCCCCGTCCAACGAAGTGGGATCCTAGAAAGGCCCAGTGTTGCTGAAAGTCTCCAGGTGTCAGTCAGAGAGTGCTGGCAAATGCGTCGTGGGCTCAAGTTGGCACTGGGAGAATGTGGGAGAAGCCCGACTTTCCCCCTTTGGAAAGCCACTTCGTTGCAGCTTCCAAGCCGCCTGCTACTATTCACTCCACAGATTCCTCTGAGGAGCAGTGAGTTTTTCCAAAAGAAACCAGGTGCTTGCGATTCCTTCCGGGGAGCTCACCCCCAGGAGCATACTGTAGCTAAGGTGCCCACTAAATGTGACCTCTAGTCTCGAGGTAAGGTGCACATTTTCCCATTCCCAGAGATAGGGGCGCCCCGGTTTCCAGGAGGTCTTAGTCAGTGGACGGCTTTAGCTTTAGTATGCCTCACAGCGCTCAAGACTCTCACGTGGGCACTTCTTTCCAAGGAAGTACACTGCGTACCCAAAGCCTTCTGAGCACAAGCAAGGGATACACAGCTCTGGGCACATCCCTCCCTATGCAGTTGGAAGGGCCGGGAACTAAGGTGTTCTCTGAGGCGAGCGTTCCACAGCTTTGAAACAGCCCCAGGAACGCGGTTCTTGGCAGGGTTTCGTTCCCTGCGGGTCTGCCACGTTGAGGAAAACTAAGCGGCCCTGAAAGAAACCACCGGGGCTCCAATTCGGTTTGGGGACTCCTGCTCGACGTCTCTCTAGGTGATGCGGAAACTGGACTTTAGGTCCAGCCCGAAGTAATGCAGAGAGTAACCCCGAGCATTGCTAGGCATTGGGAACATCCAAAGTCACCCAGGTAGGCCTGCTGAGGGCAGTTCGGGGTTTGTGCCATTCACCACATGCAGCACACACTGCATCCAAAAGTTTCATCGCAGAAGGCCGAACTGTGTTCCACGGGTCTCCCTTGGATTGTCAGAGAAGATAGGTGTATGTGCTGGGTGATCCAGTTGGTAATTGAGAAGCCTGGCAGAGGGCAGTCTTTTCCCCATTTGAAAGGTCGATAGTGGCGGCCTCAAGGCTGACTGAAAGACACTGCCCTTACCCGTCTTCTAGTCACCTCCAGGAGTGCCTCAGTGAAGACAGTGAGTTTTCTCCTACGAATCCAGGTGGTCTCCAGTGCCTTGCTGGGAGCTCATCCCACGCTTGCCCTAGCTAAAGTGTGAAGTCAAAGTGACCCCTAGCCTCAAGGGAAGCGTGGGCGCTTCCTATCAGCCAAGTTGGGTGGGCAGCCACCTCCATGAACCCTGACTCCATAGAGTGCTTTAACTCCTCTGTGGCTTTGCGTAGGCCTAAGAGAGTCGCGTGTGAATTCCTTCTGAGGGAGAGCATGTGCGCTGGGAGTCCCCGTTTTGTTTTCCGAGCCACACAACACAGGACAGACTGCTGGGGTCAGCTCTTGCTACGCAGAGCGAAGGGCAGTGAACTGCTTCTCGCTTGCAGAGCTTGATGTCTACAGCTGTAAGGCAGCCCCGGGACAAAGTTTTGGCCAGTATTACATTCAGCGTGGCTCTCCCTCTGTGGAGGCCCTCCGAACGGCACTGAGAGAATCCCTGAGCCTAAAGTGCATCCTGGCAACCCTTAACCTGTCATCTCACTATTGTGACGCAAGGTACACTGCAGGTGCAGCCTGACAGAAAGTACAGAAAAGCCGGTACGACTCTGAGGCATTTGGACGAGGCAAGGTCCCCTCGGCCTGACTAAGTCATTAAGCGGGTGCTGCTCCTCGTGGCACGCAGAACACCCCCCGTCCAACGAAGTGGGATCCTAGAAAGGCCCAGTGTTGCTGAAAGTCTCCAGGTGTCAGTCAGAGAGTGCTGGCAAATGCGTCGTGGGCTCAAGTTGGCACTGGGAGAATGTGGGAGAAGCCCGACTTTCCCCCTTTGGAAAGCCACTTCGTTGCAGCTTCCAAGCCGCCTGCTACTATTCACTCCACAGATTCCTCTGAGGAGCAGTGAGTTTTTCCAAAAGAAACCAGGTGCTTGCGATTCCTTCCGGGGAGCTCACCCCCAGGAGCATACTGTAGCTAAGGTGCCCACTAAATGTGACCTCTAGTCTCGAGGTAAGGTGCACATTTTCCCATTCCCAGAGATAGGGGCGCCCCGGTTTCCAGGAGGTCTTAGTCAGTGGACGGCTTTAGCTTTAGTATGCCTCACAGCGCTCAAGACTCTCACGTGGGCACTTCTTTCCAAGGAAGTACACTGCGTACCCAAAGCCTTCTGAGCACAAGCAAGGGATACACAGCTCTGGGCACATCCCTCCCTATGCAGTTGGAAGGGCCGGGAACTAAGGTGTTCTCTGAGGCGAGCGTTCCACAGCTTTGAAACAGCCCCAGGAACGCGGTTCTTGGCAGGGTTTCGTTCCCTGCGGGTCTGCCACGTTGAGGAAAACTAAGCGGCCCTGAAAGAAACCACCGGGGCTCCAATTCGGTTTGGGGACTCCTGCTCGACGTCTCTCTAGGTGATGCGGAAACTGGACTTTAGGTCCCGCCCGAAGTAATGCAGAGAGTAACCCCGAGCATTGCTAGGCATTGGGAACATCCGAAGTCACCCAGGTAGGCCTGCTGAGGGCAGTTCGGGGTTTGTGCCGTTCACCACATGCAGCACACACTGCATCCAAAAGTTTCATCGCAGAAGGCCGAACTGTGTTCCAAGGGTCTCCCTTGGATTGTCAGAGAAGATAGGTGTATGTGCTGGGTGATCCAGTTGGTAATTGAGAAGCCTGGCAGAAGGCAGTCTTTTCCCCATTTGAAAGGTCGATAGTGGCGGCCTCAAGGCTGACTGAAAGACACTGCCCTTACCCGTCTTCTAGTCACCTCCAGGAGTGCCTCAGTGAAGACAGTGAGTTTTCTCCTACGAATCCAGGTGGTCTCCAGTGCCTTGCTGGGAGCTCATCCCACGCTTGCCCTAGCTAAAGTGTGAAGTCAAAGTGACCCCTAGCCTCAAGGGAAGCGTGAGCGCTTCCTATCAGCCAAGTTGGGTGGGCAGCCACCTCCATGAACCCTGACTCCATAGAGTGCTTTAACTCCTCTGCGGCTTTGCGTAGGCCTAAGAGAGTCGCGTGTGAATTCCTTCTGAGGGAGAGCATGTGCGCTGGGAGTCCCCGTTTTGTTTTCCGAGCCACACAACACAGGACAGACTGCTGGGGTCAGCTCTTGCTACGCAGAGCGAAGGGCAGTGAACTGCTTCTCGCTTGCAGAGCTTGATGTCTACAGCTGTAAGGCAGCCCCGGGACAAAGTTTTGGCCAGTATTACATTCAGCGTGGCTCTCCCTCTGTGGAGGCCCTCCGAACGGCACTGAGAGAATCCCTGAGCCTAAAGTGCATCCTGGCAACCCTTAACCTGTCATCTCACTATTGTGACGCAAGGTACACTGCAGGTGCAGCCTGACAGAAAGTACAGAAAAGCCGGTACGACTCTGAGGCATTTGGACGAGGCAAGGTCCCCTCGGCCTGACTAAGTCATTAAGCGGGTGCTGCTCCTCGTGGCACGCAGAACACCCCCCGTCCAACGAAGTGGGATCCTAGAAAGGCCCAGTGTT
Source organism: Mesoplodon mirus (assembly GCF_964341445.2). Taxonomy (NCBI): domain Eukaryota; kingdom Metazoa; phylum Chordata; class Mammalia; order Artiodactyla; family Ziphiidae; genus Mesoplodon; species Mesoplodon mirus. Next base: position 87,536,823 of record NC_138979.1, on the reverse strand, counting down.
GCTGAAAGTCTCCAGGTGTCAGTCAGAGAGTGCTGGCAAATGCGTCGTGGGCTCAAGTTGGCACTGGGAGAATGTGGGAGAAGCCCGACTTTCCCCCTTTGGAAAGCCACTTCGTTGCAGCTTCCAAGCCGCCTGCTACTATTCACTCCACAGATTCCTCTGAGGAGCAGTGAGTTTTTCCAAAAGAAACCAGGTGCTTGCGATTCCTTCCGGGGAGCTCACCCCCAGGAGCATACTGTAGCTAAGGTGCCCACTAAATGTGACCTCTAGTCTCGAGGTAAGGTGCACATTTTCCCATTCCCAGAGATAGGGGCGCCCCGGTTTCCAGGAGGTCTTAGTCAGTGGACGGCTTTAGCTTTAGTATGCCTCACAGCACTCAAGACTCTCACGTGGGCACTTCTTTCCAAGGAAGTACACTGCGTACCCAAAGCCTTCTGAGCACAAGCAAGGGATACACAGCTCTGGGCACATCCCTCCCTATGCAGTTGGAAGGGCCGGGAACTAAGGTGTTCTCTGAGGCGAGCGTTCCACAGCTTTGAAACAGCCCCAGGAACGCGGTTCTTGGCAGGGTTTCGTTCCCTGCGGGTCTGCCACGTTGAGGAAAACTAAGCGGCCCTGAAAGAAACCACGGGGGCTCCAATTCGGTTTGGGGACTCCTGCTCGACGTCTCTCTAGGTGATGCGGAAACTGGACTTTAGGTCCCACCCGAAGTAATGCAGAGAGTAACCCCGAGCATTGCTAGGCATTGGGAACATCCGAAGTCACCCAGGTAGGCCTGCTGAGGGCAGTTCGGGGTTTGTGCCGTTCACCACATGCAGCACACACTGCATCCAAAAGTTTCATCGCAGAAGGCCGAACTGTGTTCCAAGGGTCTCCCTTGGATTGTCAGAGAAGATAGGTGTATGTGCTGGGTGATCCAGTTGGTAATTGAGAAGCCTGGCAGAAGGCAGTCTTTTCCCCATTTGAAAGGTCGATAGTGGCGGCCTCAAGGCTGACTGAAAGACACTGCCCTTACCCGTCTTCTAGTCACCTCCAGGAGTGCCTCAGTGAAGACAGTGAGTTTTCTCCTACGAATCCAGGTGGTCTCCAGTGCCTTGCTGGGAGCTCATCCCACGCTTGCCCTAGCTAAAGTGTGAAGTCAAAGTGACCCCTAGCCTCAAGGGAAGCGTGAGCGCTTCCTATCAGCCAAGTTGGGTGGGCAGCCACCTCCATGAACCCTGACTCCATAGAGTGCTTTAACTCCTCTGCGGCTTTGCGTAGGCCTAAGAGAGTCGCGTGTGAATTCCTTCTGAGGGAGAGCATGTGCGCTGGGAGTCCCCGTTTTGTTTTCCGAGCCACACAACACAGGACAGACTGCTGGGGTCAGCTCTTGCTACGCAGAGCGAAGGGCAGTGAACTGCTTCTCGCTTGCAGAGCTTGATGTCTACAGCTGTAAGGCAGCCCCGGGACAAAGTTTTGGCCAGTATTACATTCAGCGTGGCTCTCCCTCTGTGGAGGCCCTCCGAACGGCACTGAGAGAATCCCTGAGCCTAAAGTGCATCCTGGCAACCCTTAACCTGTCATCTCACTATTGTGACGCAAGGTACACTGCAGGTGCAGCCTGACAGAAAGTACAGAAAAGCCGGTACGACTCTGAGGCATTTGGACGAGGCAAGGTCCCCTCGGCCTGACTAAGTCATTAAGCGGGTGCTGCTCCTCGTGGCACGCAGAACACCCCCCGTCCAACGAAGTGGGATCCTAGAAAGGCCCAGTGTTGCTGAAAGTCTCCAGGTGTCAGTCAGAGAGTGCTGGCAAATGCGTCGTGGGCTCAAGTTGGCACTGGGAGAATGTGGGAGAAGCCCGACTTTCCCCCTTTGGAAAGCCACTTCGTTGCAGCTTCCAAGCCGCCTGCTACTATTCACTCCACAGATTCCTCTGAGGAGCAGTGAGTTTTTCCAAAAGAAACCAGGTGCTTGCGATTCCTTCCGGGGAGCTCACCCCCAGGAGCATACTGTAGCTAAGGTGCCCACTAAATGTGACCTCTAGTCTCGAGGTAAGGTGCACATTTTCCCATTCCCAGAGATAGGGGCGCCCCGGTTTCCAGGAGGTCTTAGTCAGTGGACGGCTTTAGCTTTAGTATGCCTCACAGCGCTCAAGACTCTCACGTGGGCACTTCTTTCCAAGGAAGTACACTGCGTACCCAAAGCCTTCTGAGCACAAGCAAGGGATACACAGCTCTGGGCACATCCCTCCCTATGCAGTTGGAAGGGCCGGGAACTAAGGTGTTCTCTGAGGCGAGCGTTCCACAGCTTTGAAACAGCCCCAGGAACGCGGTTCTTGGCAGGGTTTCGTTCCCTGCGGGTCTGCCACGTTGAGGAAAACTAAGCGGCCCTGAAAGAAACCACCGGGGCTCCAATTCGGTTTGGGGACTCCTGCTCGACGTCTCTCTAAGTGATGCGGAAACTGGACTTTAGGTCCAGCCCGAAGTAATGCAGAGAGTAACCCCGAGCATTGCTAGGCATTGGGAACATCCAAAGTCACCCAGGTAGGCCTGCTGAGGGCAGTTCGGGGTTTGTGCCATTCACCACATGCAGCACACACTGCATCCAAAAGTTTCATCGCAGAAGGCCGAACTGTGTTCCACGGGTCTCCCTTGGATTGTCAGAGAAGATAGGTGTATGTGCTGGGTGATCCAGTTGGTAATTGAGAAGCCTGGCAGAGGGCAGTCTTTTCCCCATTTGAAAGGTCGATAGTGGCGGCCTCAAGGCTGACTGAAAGACACTGCCCTTACCCGTCTTCTAGTCACCTCCAGGAGTGCCTCAGTGAAGACAGTGAGTTTTCTCCTACGAATCCAGGTGGTCTCCAGTGCCTTGCTGGGAGCTCATCCCACGCTTGCCCTAGCTAAAGTGTGAAGTCAAAGTGACCCCTAGCCTCAAGGGAAGCGTGGGCGCTTCCTATCAGCCAAGTTGGGTGGGCAGCCACCTCCATGAACCCTGACTCCATAGAGTGCTTTAACTCCTCTGTGGCTTTGCGTAGGCCTAAGAGAGTCGCGTGTGAATTCCTTCTGAGGGAGAGCATGTGCGCTGGGAGTCCCCGTTTTGTTTTCCGAGCCACACAACACAGGACAGACTGCTGGGGTCAGCTCTTGCTACGCAGAGCGAAGGGCAGTGAACTGCTTCTCGCTTGCAGAGCTTGATGTCTACAGCTGTAAGGCAGCCCCGGGACAAAGTTTTGGCCAGTATTACATTCAGCGTGGCTCTCCCTCTGTGGAGGCCCTCCGAACGGCACTGAGAGAATCCCTGAGCCTAAAGTGCATCCTGGCAACCCTTAACCTGTCATCTCACTATTGTGACGCAAGGTACACTGCAGGTGCAGCCTGACAGAAAGTACAGAAAAGCCGGTACGACTCTGAGGCATTTGGACGAGGCAAGGTCCCCTCGGCCTGACTAAGTCATTAAGCGGGTGCTGCTCCTCGTGGCACGCAGAACACCCCCCGTCCAACGAAGTGGGATCCTAGAAAGGCCCAGTGTTGCTGAAAGTCTCCAGGTGTCAGTCAGAGAGTGCTGGCAAATGCGTCGTGGGCTCAAGTTGGCACTGGGAGAATGTGGGAGAAGCCCGACTTTCCCCCTTTGGAAAGCCACTTCGTTGCAGCTTCCAAGCCGCCTGCTACTATTCACTCCACAGATTCCTCTGAGGAGCAGTGAGTTTTTCCAAAAGAAACCAGGTGCTTGCGATTCCTTCCGGGGAGCTCACCCCCAGGAGCATACTGTAGCTAAGGTGCCCACTAAATGTGACCTCTAGTCTCGAGGTAAGGTGCACATTTTCCCATTCCCAGAGATAGGGGCGCCCCGGTTTCCAGGAGGTCTTATTCAGTGGACGGCTTTAGCTTTAGTATGCCTCACAGCGCTCAAGACTCTCACGTGGGCACTTCTTTCCAAGGAAGTACACTGCGTACCCAAAGCCTTCTGAGCACAAGCAAGGGATACACAGCTCTGGGCACATCCCTCCCTATGCAGTTGGAAGGGCCGGGAACTAAGGTGTTCTCTGAGGCGAGCGTTCCACAGCTTTGAAACAGCCCCAGGAACGCGGTTCTTGGCAGGGTTTCGTTCCCTGCGGGTCTGCCACGTTGAGGAAAACTAAGCGGCCCTGAAAGAAACCACCGGGGCTCCAATTCGGTTTGGGGACTCCTGCTCGACGTCTCTCTAAGTGATGCGGAAACTGGACTTTAGGTCCAGCCCGAAGTAATGCAGAGAGTAACCCCGAGCATTGCTAGGCATTGGGAACATCCAAAGTCACCCAGGTAGGCCTGCTGAGGGCAGTTCGGGGTTTGTGCCATTCACCACATGCAGCACACACTGCATCCAAAAGTTTCATCGCAGAAGGCCGAACTGTGTTCCACGGGTCTCCCTTGGATTGTCAGAGAAGATAGGTGTATGTGCTGGGTGATCCAGTTGGTAATTGAGAAGCCTGGCAGAGGGCAGTCTTTTCCCCATTTGAAAGGTCGATAGTGGCGGCCTCAAGGCTGACTGAAAGACACTGCCCTTACCCGTCTTCTAGTCACCTCCAGGAGTGCCTCAGTGAAGACAGTGAGTTTTCTCCTACGAATCCAGGTGGTCTCCAGTGCCTTGCTGGGAGCTCATCCCACGCTTGCCCTAGCTAAAGTGTGAAGTCAAAGTGACCCCTAGCCTCAAGGGAAGCGTGGGCGCTTCCTATAAGCCAAGTTGGGTGGGCAGCCACCTCCATGAACCCTGACTCCATAGAGTGCTTTAACTCCTCTGTGGCTTTGCGTAGGCCTAAGAGAGTCGCGTGTGAATTCCTTCTGAGGGAGAGCATGTGCGCTGGGAGTCCCCGTTTTGTTTTCCGAGCCACACAACACAGGACAGACTGCTGGGGTCAGCTCTTGCTACGCAGAGCGAAGGGCAGTGAACTGCTTCTCGCTTGCAGAGCTTGATGTCTACAGCTGTAAGGCAGCCCCGGGACAAAGTTTTGGCCAGTATTACATTCAGCGTGGCTCTCCCTCTGTGGAGGCCCTCCGAACGGCACTGAGAGAATCCCTGAGCCTAAAGTGCATCCTGGCAACCCTTAACCTGTCATCTCACTATTGTGACGCAAGGTACACTGCAGGTGCAGCCTGACAGAAAGTACAGAAAAGCCGGTACGACTCTGAGGCATTTGGACGAGGCAAGGTCCCCTCGGCCTGACTAAGTCATTAAGCGGGTGCTGCTCCTCGTGGCACGCAGAACACCCCCCGTCCAACGAAGTGGGATCCTAGAAAGGCCCAGTGTTGCTGAAAGTCTCCAGGTGTCAGTCAGAGAGTGCTGGCAAATGCGTCGTGGGCTCAAGTTGGCACTGGGAGAATGTGGGAGAAGCCCGACTTTCCCCCTTTGGAAAGCCACTTCGTTGCAGCTTCCAAGCCGCCTGCTACTATTCACTCCACAGATTCCTCTGAGGAGCAGTGAGTTTTTCCAAAAGAAACCAGGTGCTTGCGATTCCTTCCGGGGAGCTCACCCCCAGGAGCATACTGTAGCTAAGGTGCCCACTAAATGTGACCTCTAGTCTCGAGGTAAGGTGCACATTTTCCCATTCCCAGAGATAGGGGCGCCCCGGTTTCCAGGAGGTCTTAGTCAGTGGACGGCTTTAGCTTTAGTATGCCTCACAGCACTCAAGACTCTCACGTGGGCACTTCTTTCCAAGGAAGTACACTGCGTACCCAAAGCCTTCTGAGCACAAGCAAGGGATACACAGCTCTGGGCACATCCCTCCCTATGCAGTTGGAAGGGCCGGGAACTAAGGTGTTCTCTGAGGCGAGCGTTCCACAGCTTTGAAACAGCCCCAGGAACGCGGTTCTTGGCAGGGTTTCGTTCCCTGCGGGTCTGCCACGTTGAGGAAAACTAAGCGGCCCTGAAAGAAACCACCGGGGCTCCAATTCGGTTTGGGGACTCCTGCTCGACGTCTCTCTAGGTGATGCGGAAACTGGACTTTAGGTCCCGCCCGAAGTAATGCAGAGAGTAACCCCGAGCATTGCTAGGCATTGGGAACATCCGAAGTCACCCAGGTAGGCCTGCTGAGGGCAGTTCGGGGTTTGTGCCGTTCACCACATGCAGCACACACTGCATCCAAAAGTTTCATCGCAGAAGGCCGAACTGTGTTCCAAGGGTCTCCCTTGGATTGTCAGAGAAGATAGGTGTATGTGCTGGGTGATCCAGTTGGTAATTGAGAAGCCTGGCAGAAGGCAGTCTTTTCCCCATTTGAAAGGTCGATAGTGGCGGCCTCAAGGCTGACTGAAAGACACTGCCCTTACCCGTCTTCTAGTCACCTCCAGGAGTGCCTCAGTGAAGACAGTGAGTTTTCTCCTACGAATCCAGGTGGTCTCCAGTGCCTTGCTGGGAGCTCATCCCACGCTTGCCCTAGCTAAAGTGTGAAGTTAAAGTGACCCCTAGCCTCAAGGGAAGCGTGAGCGCTTCCTATCAGCCAAGTTGGGTGGGCAGCCACCTCCATGAACCCTGACTCCATAGAGTGCTTTAACTCCTCTGCGGCTTTGCGTAGGCCTAAGAGAGTCGCGTGTGAATTCCTTCTGAGGGAGAGCATGTGCGCTGGGAGTCCCCGTTTTGTTTTCCGAGCCACACAACACAGGACAGACTGCTGGGGTCAGCTCTTGCTACGCAGAGCGAAGGGCAGTGAACTGCTTCTCGCTTGCAGAGCTTGATGTCTACAGCTGTAAGGCAGCCCCGGGACAAAGTTTTGGCCAGTATTACATTCAGCGTGGCTCTCCCTCTGTGGAGGCCCTCCGAACGGCACTGAGAGAATCCCTGAGCCTAAAGTGCATCCTGGCAACCCTTAACCTGTCATCTCACTATTGTGACGCAAGGTACACTGCAGGTGCAGCCTGACAGAAAGTACAGAAAAGCCGGTACGACTCTGAGGCATTTGGACGAGGCAAGGTCCCCTCGGCCTGACTAAGTCATTAAGCGGGTGCTGCTCCTCGTGGCACGCAGAACACCCCCCGTCCAACGAAGTGGGATCCTAGAAAGGCCCAGTGTTGCTGAAAGTCTCCAGGTGTCAGTCAGAGAGTGCTGGCAAATGCGTCGTGGGCTCAAGTTGGCACTGGGAGAATGTGGGAGAAGCCCGACTTTCCCCCTTTGGAAAGCCACTTCGTTGCAGCTTCCAAGCCGCCTGCTACTATTCACTCCACAGATTCCTCTGAGGAGCAGTGAGTTTTTCCAAAAGAAACCAGGTGCTTGCGATTCCTTCCGGGGAGCTCACCCCCAGGAGCATACTGTAGCTAAGGTGCCCACTAAATGTGACCTCTAGTCTCGAGGTAAGGTGCACATTTTCCCATTCCCAGAGATAGGGGCGCCCCGGTTTCCAGGAGGTCTTAGTCAGTGGACGGCTTTAGCTTTAGTATGCCTCACAGCGCTCAAGACTCTCACGTGGGCACTTCTTTCCAAGGAAGTACACTGCGTACCCAAAGCCTTCTGAGCACAAGCAAGGGATACACAGCTCTGGGCACATCCCTCCCTATGCAGTTGGAAGGGCCGGGAACTAAGGTGTTCTCTGAGGCGAGCGTTCCACAGCTTTGAAACAGCCCCAGGAACGCGGTTCTTGGCAGGGTTTCGTTCCCTGCGGGTCTGCCACGTTGAGGAAAACTAAGCGGCCCTGAAAGAAACCACGGGGGCTCCAATTCGGTTTGGGGACTCCTGCTCGACGTCTCTCTAGGTGATGCGGAAACTGGACTTTAGGTCCCACCCGAAGTAATGCAGAGAGTAACCCCGAGCATTGCTAGGCATTGGGAACATCCGAAGTCACCCAGGTAGGCCTGCTGAGGGCAGTTCGGGGTTTGTGCCGTTCACCACATGCAGCACACACTGCATCCAAAAGTTTCATCGCAGAAGGCCGAACTGTGTTCCAAGGGTCTCCCTTGGATTGTCAGAGAAGATAGGTGTATGTGCTGGGTGATCCAGTTGGTAATTGAGAAGCCTGGCAGAAGGCAGTCTTTTCCCCATTTGAAAGGTCGATAGTGGCGGCCTCAAGGCTGACTGAAAGACACTGCCCTTACCCGTCTTCTAGTCACCTCCAGGAGTGCCTCAGTGAAGACAGTGAGTTTTCTCCTACGAATCCAGGTGGTCTCCAGTGCCTTGCTGGGAGCTCATCCCACGCTTGCCCTAGCTAAAGTGTGAAGTCAAAGTGACCCCTAGCCTCAAGGGAAGCGTGAGCGCTTCCTATCAGCCAAGTTGGGTGGGCAGCCACCTCCATGAACCCTGACTCCATAGAGTGCTTTAACTCCTCTGCGGCTTTGCGTAGGCCTAAGAGAGTCGCGTGTGAATTCCTTCTGAGGGAGAGCATGTGCGCTGGGAGTCCCCGTTTTGTTTTCCGAGCCACACAACACAGGACAGACTGCTGGGGTCAGCTCTTGCTATGCAGAGCGAAGGGCAGTGAACTGCTTCTCGCTTGCAGAGCTTGATGTCTACAGCTGTAAGGCAGCCCCGGGACAAAGTTTTGGCCAGTATTACATTCAGCGTGGCTCTCCCTCTGTGGAGGCCCTCCGAACGGCACTGAGAGAATCCCTGAGCCTAAAGTGCATCCTGGCAACCCTTAACCTGTCATCTCACTATTGTGACGCAAGGTACACTGCAGGTGCAGCCTGACAGAAAGTACAGAAAAGCCGGTACGACTCTGAGGCATTTGGACGAGGCAAGGTCCCCTCGGCCTGACTAAGTCATTAAGCGGGTGCTGCTCCTCGTGGCACGCAGAACACCCCCCGTCCAACGAAGTGGGATCCTAGAAAGGCCCAGTGTTGCTGAAAGTCTCCAGGTGTCAGTCAGAGAGTGCTGGCAAATGCGTCGTGGGCTCAAGTTGGCACTGGGAGAATGTGGGAGAAGCCCGACTTTCCCCCTTTGGAAAGCCACTTCGTTGCAGCTTCCAAGCCGCCTGCTACTATTCACTCCACAGATTCCTCTGAGGAGCAGTGAGTTTTTCCAAAAGAAACCAGGTGCTTGCGATTCCTTCCGGGGAGCTCACCCCCAGGAGCATACTGTAGCTAAGGTGCCCACTAAATGTGACCTCTAGTCTCGAGGTAAGGTGCACATTTTCCCATTCCCAGAGATAGGGGCGCCCCGGTTTCCAGGAGGTCTTAGTCAGTGGACGGCTTTAGCTTTAGTATGCCTCACAGCGCTCAAGACTCTCACGTGGGCACTTCTTTCCAAGGAAGTACACTGCGCACCCAAAGGCTTCTGAGCACAAGCAAGGGATACACAGCTCTGGGCACATCCCTCCCTATGCAGTTGGAAGGGCCGGGAACTAAGGTGTTCTCTGAGGCGAGCGTTCCACAGCTTTGAAACAGCCCCAGGAACGCGGTTCTTGGCAGGGTTTCGTTCCCTGCGGGTCTGCCACGTTGAGGAAAACTAAGCGGCCCTGAAAGAAACCACCGGGGCTCCAATTCGGTTTGGGGACTCCTGCTCGACGTCTCTCTAAGTGATGCGGAAACTGGACTTTAGGTCCAGCCCGAAGTAATGCAGAGAGTAACCCCGAGCATTGCTAGGCATTGGGAACATCCAAAGTCACCCAGGTAGGCCTGCTGAGGGCAGTTCGGGGTTTGTGCCATTCACCACATGCAGCACACACTGCATCCAAAAGTTTCATCGCAGAAGGCCGAACTGTGTTCCACGGGTCTCCCTTGGATTGTCAGAGAAGATAGGTGTATGTGCTGGGTGATCCAGTTGGTAATTGAGAAGCCTGGCAGAGGGCAGTCTTTTCCCCATTTGAAAGGTCGATAGTGGCGGCCTCAAGGCTGACTGAAAGACACTGCCCTTACCCGTCTTCTAGTCACCTCCAGGAGTGCCTCAGTGAAGACAGTGAGTTTTCTCCTACGAATCCAGGTGGTCTCCAGTGCCTTGCTGGGAGCTCATCCCACGCTTGCCCTAGCTAAAGTGTGAAGTCAAAGTGACCCCTAGCCTCAAGGGAAGCGTGGGCGCTTCCTATCAGCCAAGTTGGGTGGGCAGCCACCTCCATGAACCCTGACTCCATAGAGTGCTTTAACTCCTCTGCGGCTTTGCGTAGGCCTAAGAGAGTCGCGTGTAAATTCCTTCTGAGGGAGAGCATGTGCGCTGGGAGTCCCCGTTTTGTTTTCCGAGCCACACAACACAGGACAGACTGCTGGGGTCAGCTCTTGCTACGCAGAGCGAAGGGCAGTGAACTGCTTCTCGCTTGCAGAGCTTGATGTCTACAGCTGTAAGGCAGCCCCGGGACAAAGTTTTGGCCAGTATTACATTCAGCGTGGCTCTCCCTCTGTGGAGGCCCTCCGAACGGCACTGAGAGAATCCCTGAGCCTAAAGTGCATCCTGGCAACCCTTAACCTGTCATCTCACTATTGTGACGCAAGGTACACTGCAGGTGCAGCCTGACAGAAAGTACAGAAAAGCCGGTACGACTCTGAGGCATTTGGACGAGGCAAGGTCCCCTCGGCCTGACTAAGTCATTAAGCGGGTGCTGCTCCTCGTGGCACGCAGAACACCCCCCGTCCAACGAAGTGGGATCCTAGAAAGGCCCAGTGTTGCTGAAAGTCTCCAGGTGTCAGTCAGAGAGTGCTGGCAAATGCGTCGTGGGCTCAAGTTGGCACTGGGAGAATGTGGGAGAAGCCCGACTTTCCCCCTTTGGAAAGCCACTTCGTTGCAGCTTCCAAGCCGCCTGCTACTATTCACTCCACAGATTCCTCTGAGGAGCAGTGAGTTTTTCCAAAAGAAACCAGGTGCTTGCGATTCCTTCCGGGGAGCTCACCCCCAGGAGCATACTGTAGCTAAGGTGCCCACTAAATGTGACCTCTAGTCTCGAGGTAAGGTGCACATTTTCCCATTCCCAGAGATAGGGGCGCCCCGGTTTCCAGGAGGTCTTAGTCAGTGGACGGCTTTAGCTTTAGTATGCCTCACAGCGCTCAAGACTCTCACGTGGGCACTTCTTTCCAAGGAAGTACACTGCGTACCCAAAGCCTTCTGAGCACAAGCAAGGGATACACAGCTCTGGGCACATCCCTCCCTATGCAGTTGGAAGGGCCGGGAACTAAGGTGTTCTCTGAGGCGAGCGTTCCACAGCTTTGAAACAGCCCCAGGAACGCGGTTCTTGGCAGGGTTTCGTTCCCTGCGGGTCTGCCACGTTGAGGAAAACTAAGCGGCCCTGAAAGAAACCACCGGGGCTCCAATTCGGTTTGGGGACTCCTGCTCGACGTCTCTCTAAGTGATGCGGAAACTGGACTTTAGGTCCCGCCCGAAGTAATGCAGAGAGTAACCCCGAGCATTGCTAGGCATTGGGAACATCCAAAGTCACCCAGGTAGGCCTGCTGAGGGCAGTTCGGGGTTTGTGCCATTCACCACATGCAGCACACACTGCATCCAAAAGTTTCATCGCAGAAGGCCGAACTGTGTTCCACGGGTCTCCCTTGGATTGTCAGAGAAGATAGGTGTATGTGCTGGGTGATCCAGTTGGTAATTGAGAAGCCTGGCAGAGGGCAGTCTTTTCCCCATTTGAAAGGTCGATAGTGGCGGCCTCAAGGCTGACTGAAAGACACTGCCCTTACCCGTCTTCTAGTCACCTCCAGGAGTGCCTCAGTGAAGACAGTGAGTTTTCTCCTACGAATCCAGGTGGTCTCCAGTGCCTTGCTGGGAGCTCATCCCACGCTTGCCCTAGCTAAAGTGTGAAGTCAAAGTGACCCCTAGCCTCAAGGGAAGCGTGGGCGCTTCCTATCAGCCAAGTTGGGTGGGCAGCCACCTCCATGAACCCTGACTCCATAGAGTGCTTTAACTCCTCTGTGGCTTTGCGTAGGCCTAAGAGAGTCGCGTGTGAATTCCTTCTGAGGGAGAGCATGTGCGCTGGGAGTCCCCGTTTTGTTTTCCGAGCCACACAACACAGGACAGACTGCTGGGGTCAGCTCTTGCTACGCAGAGCGAAGGGCAGTGAACTGCTTCTCGCTTGCAGAGCTTGATGTCTACAGCTGTAAGGCAGCCCCGGGACAAAGTTTTGGCCAGTATTACATTCAGCGTGGCTCTCCCTCTGTGGAGGCCCTCCGAACGGCACTGAGAGAATCCCTGAGCCTAAAGTGCATCCTGGCAACCCTTAACCTGTCATCTCACTATTGTGACGCAAGGTACACTGCAGGTGCAGCCTGACAGAAAGTACAGAAAAGCCGGTACGACTCTGAGGCATTTGGACGAGGCAAGGTCCCCTCGGCCTGACTAAGTCATTAAGCGGGTGCTGCTCCTCGTGGCACGCAGAACACCCCCCGTCCAACGAAGTGGGATCCTAGAAAGGCCCAGTGTTGCTGAAAGTCTCCAGGTGTCAGTCAGAGAGTGCTGGCAAATGCGTCGTGGGCTCAAGTTGGCACTGGGAGAATGTGGGAGAAGCCCGACTTTCCCCCTTTGGAAAGCCACTTCGTTGCAGCTTCCAAGCCGCCTGCTACTATTCACTCCACAGATTCCTCTGAGGAGCAGTGAGTTTTTCCAAAAGAAACCAGGTGCTTGCGATTCCTTCCGGGGAGCTCACCCCCAGGAGCATACTGTAGCTAAGGTGCCCACTAAATGTGACCTCTAGTCTCGAGGTAAGGTGCACATTTTCCCATTCCCAGAGATAGGGGCGCCCCGGTTTCCAGGAGGTCTTAGTCAGTGGACGGCTTTAGCTTTAGTATGCCTCACAGCACTCAAGACTCTCACGTGGGCACTTCTTTCCAAGGAAGTACACTGCGTACCCAAAGCCTTCTGAGCACAAGCAAGGGATACACAGCTCTGGGCACATCCCTCCCTATGCAGTTGGAAGGGCCGGGAACTAAGGTGTTCTCTGAGGCGAGCGTTCCACAGCTTTGAAACAGCCCCAGGAACGCGGTTCTTGGCAGGGTTTCGTTCCCTGCGGGTCTGCCACGTTGAGGAAAACTAAGCGGCCCTGAAAGAAACCACCGGGGCTCCAATTCGGTTTGGGGACTCCTGCTCGACGTCTCTCTAGGTGATGCGGAAACTGGACTTTAGGTCCCGCCCGAAGTAATGCAGAGAGTAACCCCGAGCATTGCTAGGCATTGGGAACATCCGAAGTCACCCAGGTAGGCCTGCTGAGGGCAGTTCGGGGTTTGTGCCGTTCACCACATGCAGCACACACTGCATCCAAAAGTTTCATCGCAGAAGGCCGAACTGTGTTCCAAGGGTCTCCCTTGGATTGTCAGAGAAGATAGGTGTATGTGCTGGGTGATCCAGTTGGTAATTGAGAAGCCTGGCAGAAGGCAGTCTTTTCCCCATTTGAAAGGTCGATAGTGGCGGCCTCAAGGCTGACTGAAAGACACTGCCCTTACCCGTCTTCTAGTCACCTCCAGGAGTGCCTCAGTGAAGACAGTGAGTTTTCTCCTACGAATCCAGGTGGTCTCCAGTGCCTTGCTGGGAGCTCATCCCACGCTTGCCCTAGCTAAAGTGTGAAGTCAAAGTGACCCCTAGCCTCAAGGGAAGCGTGAGCGCTTCCTATCAGCCAAGTTGGGTGGGCAGCCACCTCCATGAACCCTGACGCCATAGAGTGCTTTAACTCCTCTGCGGCTTTGCGTAGGCCTAAGAGAGTCGCGTGTGAATTCCTTCTGAGGGAGAGCATGTGCGCTGGGAGTCCCCGTTTTGTTTTCCGAGCCACACAACACAGGACAGACTGCTGGGGTCAGCTCTTGCTACGCAGAGCGAAGGGCAGTGAACTGCTTCTCGCTTGCAGAGCTTGATGTCTACAGCTGTAAGGCAGCCCCGGGACAAAGTTTTGGCCAGTATTACATTCAGCGTGGCTCTCCCTCTGTGGAGGCCCTCCGAACGGCACTGAGAGAATCCCTGAGCCTAAAGTGCATCCTGGCAACCCTTAACCTGTCATCTCACTATTGTGACGCAAGGTACACTGCAGGTGCAGCCTGACAGAAAGTACAGAAAAGCCGGTACGACTCTGAGGCATTTGGACGAGGCAAGGTCCCCTCGGCCTGACTAAGTCATTAAGCGGGTGCTGCTCCTCGTGGCACGCAGAACACCCCCCGTCCAACGAAGTGGGATCCTAGAAAGGCCCAGTGTTGCTGAAAGTCTCCAGGTGTCAGTCAGAGAGTGCTGGCAAATGCGTCGTGGGCTCAAGTTGGCACTGGGAGAATGTGGGAGAAGCCCGACTTTCCCCCTTTGGAAAGCCACTTCGTTGCAGCTTCCAAGCCGCCTGCTACTATTCACTCCACAGATTCCTCTGAGGAGCAGTGAGTTTTTCCAAAAGAAACCAGGTGCTTGCGATTCCTTCCGGGGAGCTCACCCCCAGGAGCATACTGTAGCTAAGGTGCCCACTAAATGTGACCTCTAGTCTCGAGGTAAGGTGCACATTTTCCCATTCCCAGAGATAGGGGCGCCCCGGTTTCCAGGAGGTCTTAGTCAGTGGACGGCTTTAGCTTTAGTATGCCTCACAGCACTCAAGACTCTCACGTGGGCACTTCTTTCCAAGGAAGTACACTGCGTACCCAAAGCCTTCTGAGCACAAGCAAGGGATACACAGCTCTGGGCACATCCCTCCCTATGCAGTTGGAAGGGCCGGGAACTAAGGTGTTCTCTGAGGCGAGCGTTCCACAGCTTTGAAACAGCCCCAGGAACGCGGTTCTTGGCAGGGTTTCGTTCCCTGCGGGTCTGCCACGTTGAGGAAAACTAAGCGGCCCTGAAAGAAACCACGGGGGCTCCAATTCGGTTTGGGGACTCCTGCTCGACGTCTCTCTAGGTGATGCGGAAACTGGACTTTAGGTCCCACCCGAAGTAATGCAGAGAGTAACCCCGAGCATTGCTAGGCATTGGGAACATCCGAAGTCACCCAGGTAGGCCTGCTGAGGGCAGTTCGGGGTTTGTGCCGTTCACCACATGCAGCACACACTGCATCCAAAAGTTTCATCGCAGAAGGCCGAACTGTGTTCCAAGGGTCTCCCTTGGATTGTCAGAGAAGATAGGTGTATGTGCTGGGTGATCCAGTTGGTAATTGAGAAGCCTGGCAGAAGGCAGTCTTTTCCCCATTTGAAAGGTCGATAGTGGCGGCCTCAAGGCTGACTGAAAGACACTGCCCTTACCCGTCTTCTAGTCACCTCCAGGAGTGCCTCAGTGAAGACAGTGAGTTTTCTCCTACGAATCCAGGTGGTCTCCAGTGCCTTGCTGGGAGCTCATCCCACGCTTGCCCTAGCTAAAGTGTGAAGTCAAAGTGACCCCTAGCCTCAAGGGAAGCGTGAGCGCTTCCTATCAGCCAAGTTGGGTGGGCAGCCACCTCCATGAACCCTGACGCCATAGAGTGCTTTAACTCCTCTGCGGCTTTGCGTAGGCCTAAGAGAGTCGCGTGTGAATTCCTTCTGAGGGAGAGCATGTGCGCTGGGAGTCCCCGTTTTGTTTTCCGAGCCACACAACACAGGACAGACTGCTGGGGTCAGCTCTTGCTATGCAGAGCGAAGGGCAGTGAACTGCTTCTCGCTTGCAGAGCTTGATGTCTACAGCTGTAAGGCAGCCCCGGGACAAAGTTTTGGCCAGTATTACATTCAGCGTGGCTCTCCCTCTGTGGAGGCCCTCCGAACGGCACTGAGAGAATCCCTGAGCCTAAAGTGCATCCTGGCAACCCTTAACCTGTCATCTCACTATTGTGACGCAAGGTACACTGCAGGTGCAGCCTGACAGAAAGTACAGAAAAGCCGGTACGACTCTGAGGCATTTGGACGAGGCAAGGTCCCCTCGGCCTGACTAAGTCATTAAGCGGGTGCTGCTCCTCGTGGCACGCAGAACACCCCCCGTCCAACGAAGTGGGATCCTAGAAAGGCCCAGTGTTGCTGAAAGTCTCCAGGTGTCAGTCAGAGAGTGCTGGCAAATGCGTCGTGGGCTCAAGTTGGCACTGGGAGAATGTGGGAGAAGCCCGACTTTCCCCCTTTGGAAAGCCACTTCGTTGCAGCTTCCAAGCCGCCTGCTACTATTCACTCCACAGATTCCTCTGAGGAGCAGTGAGTTTTTCCAAAAGAAACCAGGTGCTTGCGATTCCTTCCGGGGAGCTCACCCCCAGGAGCATACTGTAGCTAAGGTGCCCACTAAATGTGACCTCTAGTCTCGAGGTAAGGTGCACATTTTCCCATTCCCAGAGATAGGGGCGCCCCGGTTTCCAGGAGGTCTTAGTCAGTGGACGGCTTTAGCTTTAGTATGCCTCACAGCGCTCAAGACTCTCACGTGGGCACTTCTTTCCAAGGAAGTACACTGCGTACCCAAAGCCTTCTGAGCACAAGCAAGGGATACACAGCTCTGGGCACATCCCTCCCTATGCAGTTGGAAGGGCCGGGAACTAAGGTGTTCTCTGAGGCGAGCGTTCCACAGCTTTGAAACAGCCCCAGGAACGCGGTTCTTGGCAGGGTTTCGTTCCCTGCGGGTCTGCCACGTTGAGGAAAACTAAGCGGCCCTGAAAGAAACCACCGGGGCTCCAATTCGGTTTGGGGACTCCTGCTCGACGTCTCTCTAAGTGATGCGGAAACTGGACTTTAGGTCCAGCCCGAAGTAATGCAGAGAGTAACCCCGAGCATTGCTAGGCATTGGGAACATCCAAAGTCACCCAGGTAGGCCTGCTGAGGGCAGTTCGGGGTTTGTGCCATTCACCACATGCAGCACACACTGCATCCAAAAGTTTCATCGCAGAAGGCCGAACTGTGTTCCACGGGTCTCCCTTGGATTGTCAGAGAAGATAGGTGTATGTGCTGGGTGATCCAGTTGGTAATTGAGAAGCCTGGCAGAGGGCAGTCTTTTCCCCATTTGAAAGGTCGATAGTGGCGGCCTCAAGGCTGACTGAAAGACACTGCCCTTACCCGTCTTCTAGTCACCTCCAGGAGTGCCTCAGTGAAGACAGTGAGTTTTCTCCTACGAATCCAGGTGGTCTCCAGTGCCTTGCTGGGAGCTCATCCCACGCTTGCCCTAGCTAAAGTGTGAAGTCAAAGTGACCCCTAGCCTCAAGGGAAGCGTGGGCGCTTCCTATCAGCCAAGTTGGGTGGGCAGCCACCTCCATGAACCCTGACTCCATAGAGTGCTTTAACTCCTCTGTGGCTTTGCGTAGGCCTAAGAGAGTCGCGTGTGAATTCCTTCTGAGGGAGAGCATGTGCGCTGGGAGTCCCCGTTTTGTTTTCCGAGCCACACAACACAGGACAGACTGCTGGGGTCAGCTCTTGCTACGCAGAGCGAAGGGCAGTGAACTGCTTCTCGCTTGCAGAGCTTGATGTCTACAGCTGTAAGGCAGCCCCGGGACAAAGTTTTGGCCAGTATTACATTCAGCGTGGCTCTCCCTCTGTGGAGGCCCTCCGAACGGCACTGAGAGAATCCCTGAGCCTAAAGTGCATCCTGGCAACCCTTAACCTGTCATCTCACTATTGTGACGCAAGGTACACTGCAGGTGCAGCCTGACAGAAAGTACAGAAAAGCCGGTACGACTCTGAGGCATTTGGACGAGGCAAGGTCCCCTCGGCCTGACTAAGTCATTAAGCGGGTGCTGCTCCTCGTGGCACGCAGAACACCCCCCGTCCAACGAAGTGGGATCCTAGAAAGGCCCAGTGTTGCTGAAAGTCTCCAGGTGTCAGTCAGAGAGTGCTGGCAAATGCGTCGTGGGCTCAAGTTGGCACTGGGAGAATGTGGGAGAAGCCCGACTTTCCCCCTTTGGAAAGCCACTTCGTTGCAGCTTCCAAGCCGCCTGCTACTATTCACTCCACAGATTCCTCTGAGGAGCAGTGAGTTTTTCCAAAAGAAACCAGGTGCTTGCGATTCCTTCCTGGGAGCTCACCCCCAGGAGCATACTGTAGCTAAGGTGCCCACTAAATGTGACCTCTAGTCTCGAGGTAAGGTGCACATTTTCCCATTCCCAGAGATAGGGGCGCCCCGGTTTCCAGGAGGTCTTAGTCAATGGACGGCTTTAGCTTTAGTATGCCTCACAGCGCTCAAGACTCTCACGTGGGCACTTCTTTCCAAGGAAGTACACTGCGTACCCAAAGCCTTCTGAGCACAAGCAAGGGATACACAGCTCTGGGCACATCCCTCCCTATGCAGTTGGAAGGGCCGGGAACTAAGGTGTTCTCTGAGGCGAGCGTTCCACAGCTTTGAAACAGCCCCAGGAACGCGGTTCTTGGCAGGGTTTCGTTCCCTGCGGGTCTGCCACGTTGAGGAAAACTAAGCGGCCCTGAAAGAAACCACCGGGGCTCCAATTCGGTTTGGGGACTCCTGCTCGACGTCTCTCTAAGTGATGCGGAAACTGGACTTTAGGTCCAGCCCGAAGTAATGCAGAGAGTAACCCCGAGCATTGCTAGGCATTGGGAACATCCAAAGTCACCCAGGTAGGCCTGCTGAGGGCAGTTCGGGGTTTGTGCCATTCACCACATGCAGCACACACTGCATCCAAAAGTTTCATCGCAGAAGGCCGAACTGTGTTCCACGGGTCTCCCTTGGATTGTCAGAGAAGATAGGTGTATGTGCTGGGTGATCCAGTTGGTAATTGAGAAGCCTGGCAGAGGGCAGTCTTTTCCCCATTTGAAAGGTCGATAGTGGCGGCCTCAAGGCTGACTGAAAGACACTGCCCTTACCCGTCTTCTAGTCACCTCCAGGAGTGCCTCAGTGAAGACAGTGAGTTTTCTCCTACGAATCCAGGTGGTCTCCAGTGCCTTGCTGGGAGCTCATCCCACGCTTGCCCTAGCTAAAGTGTGAAGTCAAAGTGACCCCTAGCCTCAAGGGAAGCGTGAGCGCTTCCTATCAGCCAAGTTGGGTGGGCAGCCACCTCCATGAACCCTGACTCCATAGAGTGCTTTAACTCCTCTGCGGCTTTGCGTAGGCCTAAGAGAGTCGCGTGTGAATTCCTTCTGAGGGAGAGCATGTGCGCTGGGAGTCCCCGTTTTGTTTTCCGAGCCACACAACACAGGACAGACTGCTGGGGTCAGCTCTTGCTATGCAGAGCGAAGGGCAGTGAACTGCTTCTCGCTTGCAGAGCTTGATGTCTACAGCTGTAAGGCAGCCCCGGGACAAAGTTTTGGCCAGTATTACATTCAGCGTGGCTCTCCCTCTGTGGAGGCCCTCCGAACGGCACTGAGAGAATCCCTGAGCCTAAAGTGCATCCTGGCAACCCTTAACCTGTCATCTCACTATTGTGACGCAAGGTACACTGCAGGTGCAGCCTGACAGAAAGTACAGAAAAGCCGGTACGACTCTGAGGCATTTGGACGAGGCAAGGTCCCCTCGGCCTGACTAAGTCATTAAGCGGGTGCTGCTCCTCGTGGCACGCAGAACACCCCCCGTCCAACGAAGTGGGATCCTAGAAAGGCCCAGTGTTGCTGAAAGTCTCCAGGTGTCAGTCAGAGAGTGCTGGCAAATGCGTCGTGGGCTCAAGTTGGCACTGGGAGAATGTGGGAGAAGCCCGACTTTCCCCCTTTGGAAAGCCACTTCGTTGCAGCTTCCAAGCCGCCTGCTACTATTCACTCCACAGATTCCTCTGAGGAGCAGTGAGTTTTTCCAAAAGAAACCAGGTGCTTGCGATTCCTTCCGGGGAGCTCACCCCCAGGAGCATACTGTAGCTAAGGTGCCCACTAAATGTGACCTCTAGTCTCGAGGTAAGGTGCACATTTTCCCATTCCCAGAGATAGGGGCGCCCCGGTTTCCAGGAGGTCTTAGTCAGTGGACGGCTTTAGCTTTAGTATGCCTCACAGCGCTCAAGACTCTCACGTGGGCACTTCTTTCCAAGGAAGTACACTGCGTACCCAAAGCCTTCTGAGCACAAGCAAGGGATACACAGCTCTGGGCACATCCCTCCCTATGCAGTTGGAAGGGCCGGGAACTAAGGTGTTCTCTGAGGCGAGCGTTCCACAGCTTTGAAACAGCCCCAGGA
The DNA here is from genome assembly GCF_964341445.2 of Mesoplodon mirus. Classification (NCBI taxonomy): domain Eukaryota; kingdom Metazoa; phylum Chordata; class Mammalia; order Artiodactyla; family Ziphiidae; genus Mesoplodon; species Mesoplodon mirus. The sequence continues at coordinate 87,516,966 of NC_138979.1, read as the reverse complement.
ACGCAGTTCTTGGCAGGGTTTCGTTCCCTGCGGGTCTGCCACGTTGAGGAAAACTAAGCGGCCCTGAAAGAAACCACCGGGGCTCCAATTCGGTTTGGGGACTCCTGCTCGACGTCTCTCTAAGTGATGCGGAAACTGGACTTTAGGTCCAGCCCGAAGTAATGCAGAGAGTAACCCCGAGCATTGCTAGGCATTGGGAACATCCAAAGTCACCCAGGTAGGCCTGCTGAGGGCAGTTCGGGGTTTGTGCCATTCACCACATGCAGCACACACTGCATCCAAAAGTTTCATCGCAGAAGGCCGAACTGTGTTCCACGGGTCTCCCTTGGATTGTCAGAGAAGATAGGTGTATGTGCTGGGTGATCCAGTTGGTAATTGAGAAGCCTGGCAGAGGGCAGTCTTTTCCCCATTTGAAAGGTCGATAGTGGCGGCCTCAAGGCTGACTGAAAGACACTGCCCTTACCCGTCTTCTAGTCACCTCCAGGAGTGCCTCAGTGAAGACAGTGAGTTTTCTCCTACGAATCCAGGTGGTCTCCAGTGCCTTGCTGGGAGCTCATCCCACGCTTGCCCTAGCTAAAGTGTGAAGTCAAAGTGACCCCTAGCCTCAAGGGAAGCGTGGGCGCTTCCTATCAGCCAAGTTGGGTGGGCAGCCACCTCCATGAACCCTGACTCCATAGAGTGCTTTAACTCCTCTGTGGCTTTGCGTAGGCCTAAGAGAGTCGCGTGTGAATTCCTTCTGAGGGAGAGCATGTGCGCTGGGAGTCCCCGTTTTGTTTTCCGAGCCACACAACACAGGACAGACTGCTGGGGTCAGCTCTTGCTACGCAGAGCGAAGGGCAGTGAACTGCTTCTCGCTTGCAGAGCTTGATGTCTACAGCTGTAAGGCAGCCCCGGGACAAAGTTTTGGCCAGTATTACATTCAGCGTGGCTCTCCCTCTGTGGAGGCCCTCCGAACGGCACTGAGAGAATCCCTGAGCCTAAAGTGCATCCTGGCAACCCTTAACCTGTCATCTCACTATTGTGACGCAAGGTACACTGCAGGTGCAGCCTGACAGAAAGTACAGAAAAGCCGGTACGACTCTGAGGCATTTGGACGAGGCAAGGTCCCCTCGGCCTGACTAAGTCATTAAGCGGGTGCTGCTCCTCGTGGCACGCAGAACACCCCCCGTCCAACGAAGTGGGATCCTAGAAAGGCCCAGTGTTGCTGAAAGTCTCCAGGTGTCAGTCAGAGAGTGCTGGCAAATGCGTCGTGGGCTCAAGTTGGCACTGGGAGAATGTGGGAGAAGCCCGACTTTCCCCCTTTGGAAAGCCACTTCGTTGCAGCTTCCAAGCCGCCTGCTACTATTCACTCCACAGATTCCTCTGAGGAGCAGTGAGTTTTTCCAAAAGAAACCAGGTGCTTGCGATTCCTTCCGGGGAGCTCACCCCCAGGAGCATACTGTAGCTAAGGTGCCCACTAAATGTGACCTCTAGTCTCGAGGTAAGGTGCACATTTTCCCATTCCCAGAGATAGGGGCGCCCCGGTTTCCAGGAGGTCTTAGTCAGTGGACGGCTTTAGCTTTAGTATGCCTCACAGCGCTCAAGACTCTCACGTGGGCACTTCTTTCCAAGGAAGTACACTGCGTACCCAAAGGCTTCTGAGCACAAGCAAGGGATACACAGCTCTGGGCACATCCCTCCCTATGCAGTTGGAAGGGCCGGGAACTAAGGTGTTCTCTGAGGCGAGCGTTCCACAGCTTTGAAACAGCCCCAGGAACGCGGTTCTTGGCAGGGTTTCGTTCCCTGCGGGTCTGCCACGTTGAGGAAAACTAAGCGGCCCTGAAAGAAACCACCGGGGCTCCAATTCGGTTTGGGGACTCCTGCTCGACGTCTCTCTAAGTGATGCGGAAACTGGACTTTAGGTCCAGCCCGAAGTAATGCAGAGAGTAACCCCGAGCATTGCTAGGCATTGGGAACATCCAAAGTCACCCAGGTAGGCCTGCTGAGGGCAGTTCGGGGTTTGTGCCATTCACCACATGCAGCACACACTGCATCCAAAAGTTTCATCGCAGAAGGCCGAACTGTGTTCCACGGGTCTCCCTTGGATTGTCAGAGAAGATAGGTGTATGTGCTGGGTGATCCAGTTGGTAATTGAGAAGCCTGGCAGAGGGCAGTCTTTTCCCCATTTGAAAGGTCGATAGTGGCGGCCTCAAGGCTGACTGAAAGACACTGCCCTTACCCGTCTTCTAGTCACCTCCAGGAGTGCCTCAGTGAAGACAGTGAGTTTTCTCCTACGAATCCAGGTGGTCTCCAGTGCCTTGCTGGGAGCTCATCCCACGCTTGCCCTAGCTAAAGTGTGAAGTCAAAGTGACCCCTAGCCTCAAGGGAAGCGTGGGCGCTTCCTATCAGCCAAGTTGGGTGGGCAGCCACCTCCATGAACCCTGACTCCATAGAGTGCTTTAACTCCTCTGTGGCTTTGCGTAGGCCTAAGAGAGTCGCGTGTGAATTCCTTCTGAGGGAGAGCATGTGCGCTGGGAGTCCCCGTTTTGTTTTCCGAGCCACACAACACAGGACAGACTGCTGGGGTCAGCTCTTGCTACGCAGAGCGAAGGGCAGTGAACTGCTTCTCGCTTGCAGAGCTTGATGTCTACAGCTGTAAGGCAGCCCCGGGACAAAGTTTTGGCCAGTATTACATTCAGCGTGGCTCTCCCTCTGTGGAGGCCCTCCGAACGGCACTGAGAGAATCCCTGAGCCTAAAGTGCATCCTGGCAACCCTTAACCTGTCATCTCACTATTGTGACGCAAGGTACACTGCAGGTGCAGCCTGACAGAAAGTACAGAAAAGCCGGTACGACTCTGAGGCATTTGGACGAGGCAAGGTCCCCTCGGCCTGACTAAGTCATTAAGCGGGTGCTGCTCCTCGTGGCACGCAGAACACCCCCCGTCCAACGAAGTGGGATCCTAGAAAGGCCCAGTGTTGCTGAAAGTCTCCAGGTGTCAGTCAGAGAGTGCTGGCAAATGCGTCGTGGGCTCAAGTTGGCACTGGGAGAATGTGGGAGAAGCCCGACTTTCCCCCTTTGGAAAGCCACTTCGTTGCAGCTTCCAAGCCGCCTGCTACTATTCACTCCACAGATTCCTCTGAGGAGCAGTGAGTTTTTCCAAAAGAAACCAGGTGCTTGCGATTCCTTCCGGGGAGCTCACCCACAGGAGCATACTGTAGCTAAGGTGCCCACTAAATGTGACCTCTAGTCTCGAGGTAAGGTGCACATTTTCCCATTCCCAGAGATAGGGGCGCCCCGGTTTCCAGGAGGTCTTAGTCAGTGGACGGCTTTAGCTTTAGTATGCCTCACAGCGCTCAAGACTCTCACGTGGGCACTTCTTTCCAAGGAAGTACACTGCGTACCCAAAGCCTTCTGAGCACAAGCAAGGGATACACAGCTCTGGGCACATCCCTCCCTATGCAGTTGGAAGGGCCGGGAACTAAGGTGTTCTCTGAGGCGAGCGTTCCACAGCTTTGAAACAGCCCCAGGAACGCGGTTCTTGGCAGGGTTTCGTTCCCTGCGGGTCTGCCACGTTGAGGAAAACTAAGCGGCCCTGAAAGAAACCACCGGGGCTCCAATTCGGTTTGGGGACTCCTGCTCGACGTCTCTCTAGGTGATGCGGAAACTGGACTTTAGGTCCCGCCCGAAGTAATGCAGAGAGTAACCCCGAGCATTGCTAGGCATTGGGAACATCCGAAGTCACCCAGGTAGGCCTGCTGAGGGCAGTTCGGGGTTTGTGCCGTTCACCACATGCAGCACACACTGCATCCAAAAGTTTCATCGCAGAAGGCCGAACTGTGTTCCAAGGGTCTCCCTTGGATTGTCAGAGAAGATAGGTGTATGTGCTGGGTGATCCAGTTGGTAATTGAGAAGCCTGGCAGAAGGCAGTCTTTTCCCCATTTGAAAGGTCGATAGTGGCGGCCTCAAGGCTGACTGAAAGACACTGCCCTTACCCGTCTTCTAGTCACCTCCAGGAGTGCCTCAGTGAAGACAGTGAGTTTTCTCCTACGAATCCAGGTGGTCTCCAGTGCCTTGCTGGGAGCTCATCCCACGCTTGCCCTAGCTAAAGTGTGAAGTCAAAGTGACCCCTAGCCTCAAGGGAAGCGTGAGCGCTTCCTATCAGCCAAGTTGGGTGGGCAGCCACCTCCATGAACCCTGACGCCATAGAGTGCTTTAACTCCTCTGCGGCTTTGCGTAGGCCTAAGAGAGTCGCGTGTGAATTCCTTCTGAGGGAGAGCATGTGCGCTGGGAGTCCCCGTTTTGTTTTCCGAGCCACACAACACAGGACAGACTGCTGGGGTCAGCTCTTGCTACGCAGAGCGAAGGGCAGTGAACTGCTTCTCGCTTGCAGAGCTTGATGTCTACAGCTGTAAGGCAGCCCCGGGACAAAGTTTTGGCCAGTATTACATTCAGCGTGGCTCTCCCTCTGTGGAGGCCCTCCGAACGGCACTGAGAGAATCCCTGAGCCTAAAGTGCATCCTGGCAACCCTTAACCTGTCATCTCACTATTGTGACGCAAGGTACACTGCAGGTGCAGCCTGACAGAAAGTACAGAAAAGCCGGTACGACTCTGAGGCATTTGGACGAGGCAAGGTCCCCTCGGCCTGACTAAGTCATTAAGCGGGTGCTGCTCCTCGTGGCACGCAGAACACCCCCCGTCCAACGAAGTGGGATCCTAGAAAGGCCCAGTGTTGCTGAAAGTCTCCAGGTGTCAGTCAGAGAGTGCTGGCAAATGCGTCGTGGGCTCAAGTTGGCACTGGGAGAATGTGGGAGAAGCCCGACTTTCCCCCTTTGGAAAGCCACTTCGTTGCAGCTTCCAAGCCGCCTGCTACTATTCACTCCACAGATTCCTCTGAGGAGCAGTGAGTTTTTCCAAAAGAAACCAGGTGCTTGCGATTCCTTCCGGGGAGCTCACCCCCAGGAGCATACTGTAGCTAAGGTGCCCACTAAATGTGACCTCTAGTCTCGAGGTAAGGTGCACATTTTCCCATTCCCAGAGATAGGGGCGCCCCGGTTTCCAGGAGGTCTTAGTCAGTGGACGGCTTTAGCTTTAGTATGCCTCACAGCGCTCAAGACTCTCACGTGGGCACTTCTTTCCAAGGAAGTACACTGCGTACCCAAAGCCTTCTGAGCACAAGCAAGGGATACACAGCTCTGGGCACATCCCTCCCTATGCAGTTGGAAGGGCCGGGAACTAAGGTGTTCTCTGAGGCGAGCGTTCCACAGCTTTGAAACAGCCCCAGGAACGCGGTTCTTGGCAGGGTTTCGTTCCCTGCGGGTCTGCCACGTTGAGGAAAACTAAGCGGCCCTGAAAGAAACCACCGGGGCTCCAATTCGGTTTGGGGACTCCTGCTCGACGTCTCTCTAGGTGATGCGGAAACTGGACTTTAGGTCCCACCCGAAGTAATGCAGAGAGTAACCCCGAGCATTGCTAGGCATTGGGAACATCCGAAGTCACCCAGGTAGGCCTGCTGAGGGCAGTTCGGGGTTTGTGCCGTTCACCACATGCAGCACACACTGCATCCAAAAGTTTCATCGCAGAAGGCCGAACTGTGTTCCAAGGGTCTCCCTTGGATTGTCAGAGAAGATAGGTGTATGTGCTGGGTGATCCAGTTGGTAATTGAGAAGCCTGGCAGAAGGCAGTCTTTTCCCCATTTGAAAGGTCGATAGTGGCGGCCTCAAGGCTGACTGAAAGACACTGCCCTTACCCGTCTTCTAGTCACCTCCAGGAGTGCCTCAGTGAAGACAGTGAGTTTTCTCCTACGAATCCAGGTGGTCTCCAGTGCCTTGCTGGGAGCTCATCCCACGCTTGCCCTAGCTAAAGTGTGAAGTCAAAGTGACCCCTAGCCTCAAGGGAAGCGTGAGCGCTTCCTATCAGCCAAGTTGGGTGGGCAGCCACCTCCATGAACCCTGACTCCATAGAGTGCTTTAACTCCTCTGCGGCTTTGCGTAGGCCTAAGAGAGTCGCGTGTGAATTCCTTCTGAGGGAGAGCATGTGCGCTGGGAGTCCCCGTTTTGTTTTCCGAGCCACACAACACAGGACAGACTGCTGGGGTCAGCTCTTGCTACGCAGAGCGAAGGGCAGTGAACTGCTTCTCGCTTGCAGAGCTTGATGTCTACAGCTGTAAGGCAGCCCCGGGACAAAGTTTTGGCCAGTATTACATTCAGCGTGGCTCTCCCTCTGTGGAGGCCCTCCGAACGGCACTGAGAGAATCCCTGAGCCTAAAGTGCATCCTGGCAACCCTTAACCTGTCATCTCACTATTGTGACGCAAGGTACACTGCAGGTGCAGCCTGACAGAAAGTACAGAAAAGCCGGTACGACTCTGAGGCATTTGGACGAGGCAAGGTCCCCTCGGCCTGACTAAGTCATTAAGCGGGTGCTGCTCCTCGTGGCACGCAGAACACCCCCCGTCCAACGAAGTGGGATCCTAGAAAGGCCCAGTGTTGCTGAAAGTCTCCAGGTGTCAGTCAGAGAGTGCTGGCAAATGCGTCGTGGGCTCAAGTTGGCACTGGGAGAATGTGGGAGAAGCCCGACTTTCCCCCTTTGGAAAGCCACTTCGTTGCAGCTTCCAAGCCGCCTGCTACTATTCACTCCACAGATTCCTCTGAGGAGCAGTGAGTTTTTCCAAAAGAAACCAGGTGCTTGCGATTCCTTCCTGGGAGCTCACCCCCAGGAGCATACTGTAGCTAAGGTGCCCACTAAATGTGACCTCTAGTCTCGAGGTAAGGTGCACATTTTCCCATTCCCAGAGATAGGGGCGCCCCGGTTTCCAGGAGGTCTTAGTCAGTGGACGGCTTTAGCTTTAGTATGCCTCACAGCGCTCAAGACTCTCACGTGGGCACTTCTTTCCAAGGAAGTACACTGCGTACCCAAAGCCTTCTGAGCACAAGCAAGGGATACACAGCTCTGGGCACATCCCTCCCTATGCAGTTGGAAGGGCCGGGAACTAAGGTGTTCTCTGAGGCGAGCGTTCCACAGCTTTGAAACAGCCCCAGGAACGCGGTTCTTGGCAGGGTTTCGTTCCCTGCGGGTCTGCCACGTTGAGGAAAACTAAGCGGCCCTGAAAGAAACCACCGGGGCTCCAATTCGGTTTGGGGACTCCTGCTCGACGTCTCTCTAAGTGATGCGGAAACTGGACTTTAGGTCCAGCCCGAAGTAATGCAGAGAGTAACCCCGAGCATTGCTAGGCATTGGGAACATCCAAAGTCACCCAGGTAGGCCTGCTGAGGGCAGTTCGGGGTTTGTGCCATTCACCACATGCAGCACACACTGCATCCAAAAGTTTCATCGCAGAAGGCCGAACTGTGTTCCACGGGTCTCCCTTGGATTGTCAGAGAAGATAGGTGTATGTGCTGGGTGATCCAGTTGGTAATTGAGAAGCCTGGCAGAGGGCAGTCTTTTCCCCATTTGAAAGGTCGATAGTGGCGGCCTCAAGGCTGACTGAAAGACACTGCCCTTACCCGTCTTCTAGTCACCTCCAGGAGTGCCTCAGTGAAGACAGTGAGTTTTCTCCTACGAATCCAGGTGGTCTCCAGTGCCTTGCTGGGAGCTCATCCCACGCTTGCCCTAGCTAAAGTGTGAAGTCAAAGTGACCCCTAGCCTCAAGGGAAGCGTGGGCGCTTCCTATCAGCCAAGTTGGGTGGGCAGCCACCTCCATGAACCCTGACTCCATAGAGTGCTTTAACTCCTCTGTGGCTTTGCGTAGGCCTAAGAGAGTCGCGTGTGAATTCCTTCTGAGGGAGAGCATGTGCGCTGGGAGTCCCCGTTTTGTTTTCCGAGCCACACAACACAGGACAGACTGCTGGGGTCAGCTCTTGCTACGCAGAGCGAAGGGCAGTGAACTGCTTCTCGCTTGCAGAGCTTGATGTCTACAGCTGTAAGGCAGCCCCGGGACAAAGTTTTGGCCAGTATTACATTCAGCGTGGCTCTCCCTCTGTGGAGGCCCTCCGAACGGCACTGAGAGAATCCCTGAGCCTAAAGTGCATCCTGGCAACCCTTAACCTGTCATCTCACTATTGTGACGCAAGGTACACTGCAGGTGCAGCCTGACAGAAAGTACAGAAAAGCCGGTACGACTCTGAGGCATTTGGACGAGGCAAGGTCCCCTCGGCCTGACTAAGTCATTAAGCGGGTGCTGCTCCTCGTGGCACGCAGAACACCCCCCGTCCAACGAAGTGGGATCCTAGAAAGGCCCAGTGTTGCTGAAAGTCTCCAGGTGTCAGTCAGAGAGTGCTGGCAAATGCGTCGTGGGCTCAAGTTGGCACTGGGAGAATGTGGGAGAAGCCCGACTTTCCCCCTTTGGAAAGCCACTTCGTTGCAGCTTCCAAGCCGCCTGCTACTATTCACTCCACAGATTCCTCTGAGGAGCAGTGAGTTTTTCCAAAAGAAACCAGGTGCTTGCGATTCCTTCCGGGGAGCTCACCCCCAGGAGCATACTGTAGCTAAGGTGCCCACTAAATGTGACCTCTAGTCTCGAGGTAAGGTGCACATTTTCCCATTCCCAGAGATAGGGGCGCCCCGGTTTCCAGGAGGTCTTAGTCAGTGGACGGCTTTAGCTTTAGTATGCCTCACAGCGCTCAAGACTCTCACGTGGGCACTTCTTTCCAAGGAAGTACACTGCGTACCCAAAGCCTTCTGAGCACAAGCAAGGGATACACAGCTCTGGGCACATCCCTCCCTATGCAGTTGGAAGGGCCGGGAACTAAGGTGTTCTCTGAGGCGAGCGTTCCACAGCTTTGAAACAGCCCCAGGAACGCGGTTCTTGGCAGGGTTTCGTTCCCTGCGGGTCTGCCACGTTGAGGAAAACTAAGCGGCCCTGAAAGAAACCACCGGGGCTCCAATTCGGTTTGGGGACTCCTGCTCGACGTCTCTCTAAGTGATGCGGAAACTGGACTTTAGGTCCAGCCCGAAGTAATGCAGAGAGTAACCCCGAGCATTGCTAGGCATTGGGAACATCCAAAGTCACCCAGGTAGGCCTGCTGAGGGCAGTTCGGGGTTTGTGCCGTTCACCACATGCAGCACACACTGCATCCAAAAGTTTCATCGCAGAAGGCCGAACTGTGTTCCAAGGGTCTCCCTTGGATTGTCAGAGAAGATAGGTGTATGTGCTGGGTGATCCAGTTGGTAATTGAGAAGCCTGGCAGAGGGCAGTCTTTTCCCCATTTGAAAGGTCGATAGTGGCGGCCTCAAGGCTGACTGAAAGACACTGCCCTTACCCGTCTTCTAGTCACCTCCAGGAGTGCCTCAGTGAAGACAGTGAGTTTTCTCCTACGAATCCAGGTGGTCTCCAGTGCCTTGCTGGGAGCTCATCCCACGCTTGCCCTAGCTAAAGTGTGAAGTCAAAGTGACCCCTAGCCTCAAGGGAAGCGCGAGTGCTTCCTATCAGCCAAGTTGGGTGGGCAGCCACCTCCATGAACCCTGACTCCATAGAGTGCTTTAACTCCTCTGTGGCTTTGCGTAGGCCTAAGAGAGTCGCGTGTGAATTCCTTCTGAGGGAGAGCATGTGCGCTGGGAGTCCCCGTTTTGTTTTCCGAGCCACACAACACAGGACAGACTGCTGGGGTCAGCTCTTGCTACGCAGAGCGAAGGGCAGTGAACTGCTTCTCGCTTGCAGAGCTTGATGTCTACAGCTGTAAGGCAGCCCCGGGACAAAGTTTTGGCCAGTATTACATTCAGCGTGGCTCTCCCTCTGTGGAGGCCCTCCGAACGGCACTGAGAGAATCCCTGAGCCTAAAGTGCATCCTGGCAACCCTTAACCTGTCATCTCACTATTGTGACTCAAGGTACACTGCAGGTGCAGCCTGACAGAAAGTACAGAAAAGCCGGTACGACTCTGAGGCATTTGGACGAGGCAAGGTCCCCTCGGCCTGACTAAGTCATTAAGCGGGTGCTGCTCCTCGTGGCACGCAGAACACCCCCCGTCCAACGAAGTGGGATCCTAGAAAGGCCCAGTGTTGCTGAAAGTCTCCAGGTGTCAGTCAGCGAGTGCTGGCAAATGCGTCGTGGGCTCAAGTTGGCACTGGGAGAATGTGGGAGAAGCCCGACTTTCCCCCTTTGGAAAGCCACTTCGTTGCAGCTTCCAAGCCGCCTGCTACTATTCACTCCACAGATTCCTCTGAGGAGCAGTGAGTTTTTCCAAAAGAAACCAGGTGCTTGCGATTCCTTCCGGGGAGCTCACCCCCAGGAGCATACTGTAGCTAAGGTGCCCACTAAATGTGACCTCTAGTCTCGAGGTAAGGTGCACATTTTCCCATTCCCAGAGATAGGGGCGCCCCGGTTTCCAGGAGGTCTTAGTCAGTGGACGGCTTTAGCTTTAGTATGCCTCACAGCACTCAAGACTCTCACGTGGGCACTTCTTTCCAAGGAAGTACACTGCGTACCCAAAGCCTTCTGAGCACAAGCAAGGGATACACAGCTCTGGGCACATCCCTCCCTATGCAGTTGGAAGGGCCGGGAACTAAGGTGTTCTCTGAGGCGAGCGTTCCACAGCTTTGAAACAGCCCCAGGAACGCGGTTCTTGGCAGGGTTTCGTTCCCTGCGGGTCTGCCACGTTGAGGAAAACTAAGCGGCCCTGAAAGAAACCACCGGGGCTCCAATTCGGTTTGGGGACTCCTGCTCGACGTCTCTCTAGGTGATGCGGAAACTGGACTTTAGGTCCCGCCCGAAGTAATGCAGAGAGTAACCCCGAGCATTGCTAGGCATTGGGAACATCCGAAGTCACCCAGGTAGGCCTGCTGAGGGCAGTTCGGGGTTTGTGCCGTTCACCACATGCAGCACACACTGCATCCAAAAGTTTCATCGCAGAAGGCCGAACTGTGTTCCAAGGGTCTCCCTTGGATTGTCAGAGAAGATAGGTGTATGTGCTGGGTGATCCAGTTGGTAATTGAGAAGCCTGGCAGAAGGCAGTCTTTTCCCCATTTGAAAGGTCGATAGTGGCGGCCTCAAGGCTGACTGAAAGACACTGCCCTTACCCGTCTTCTAGTCACCTCCAGGAGTGCCTCAGTGAAGACAGTGAGTTTTCTCCTACGAATCCAGGTGGTCTCCAGTGCCTTGCTGGGAGCTCATCCCACGCTTGCCCTAGCTAAAGTGTGAAGTCAAAGTGACCCCTAGCCTCAAGGGAAGCGTGAGCGCTTCCTATCAGCCAAGTTGGGTGGGCAGCCACCTCCATGAACCCTGACTCCATAGAGTGCTTTAACTCCTCTGCGGCTTTGCGTAGGCCTAAGAGAGTCGCGTGTGAATTCCTTCTGAGGGAGAGCATGTGCGCTGGGAGTCCCCGTTTTGTTTTCCGAGCCACACAACACAGGACAGACTGCTGGGGTCAGCTCTTGCTACGCAGAGCGAAGGGCAGTGAACTGCTTCTCGCTTGCAGAGCTTGATGTCTACAGCTGTAAGGCAGCCCCGGGACAAAGTTTTGGCCAGTATTACATTCAGCGTGGCTCTCCCTCTGTGGAGGCCCTCCGAACGGCACTGAGAGAATCCCTGAGCCTAAAGTGCATACTGGCAACCCTTAACCTGTCATCTCACTATTGTGACTCAAGGTACACTGCAGGTGCAGCCTGACAGAAAGTACAGAAAAGCCGGTACGACTCTGAGGCATTTGGACGAGGCAAGGTCCCCTCGGCCTGACTAAGTCATTAAGCGGGTGCTGCTCCTCGTGGCACGCAGAACACCCCCCGTCCAACGAAGTGGGATCCTAGAAAGGCCCAGTGTTGCTGAAAGTCTCCAGGTGTCAGTCAGAGAGTGCTGGCAAATGCGTCGTGGGCTCAAGTTGGCACTGGGAGAATGTGGGAGAAGCCAGACTTTCCCCCTTTGGAAAGCCACTTCGTTGCAGCTTCCAAGCCGCCTGCTACTATTCACTCCACAGATTCCTCTGAGGAGCAGTGAGTTTTTCCAAAAGAAACCAGGTGCTTGCGATTCCTTCCGGGGAGCTCACCCCCAGGAGCATACTGTAGCTAAGGTGCCCACTAAATGTGACCTCTAGTCTCGAGGTAAGGTGCACATTTTCCCATTCCCAGAGATAGGGGCGCCCCGGTTTCCAGGAGGTCTTAGTCAGTGGACGGCTTTAGCTTTAGTATGCCTCACAGCACTCAAGACTCTCACGTGGGCACTTCTTTCCAAGGAAGTACACTGCGTACCCAAAGCCTTCTGAGCACAAGCAAGGGATACACAGCTCTGGGCACATCCCTCCCTATGCAGTTGGAAGGGCCGGGAACTAAGGTGTTCTCTGAGGCGAGCGTTCCACAGCTTTGAAACAGCCCCAGGAACGCGGTTCTTGGCAGGGTTTCGTTCCCTGCGGGTCTGCCACGTTGAGGAAAACTAAGCGGCCCTGAAAGAAACCACCGGGGCTCCAATTCGGTTTGGGGACTCCTGCTCGACGTCTCTCTAGGTGATGCGGAAACTGGACTTTAGGTCCCACCCGAAGTAATGCAGAGAGTAACCCCGAGCATTGCTAGGCATTGGGAACATCCAAAGTCACCCAGGTAGGCCTGCTGAGGGCAGTTCGGGGTTTGTGCCGTTCACCACATGCAGCACACACTGCATCCAAAAGTTTCATCGCAGAAGGCCGAACTGTGTTCCACGGGTCTCCCTTGGATTGTCAGAGAAGATAGGTGTATGTGCTGGGTGATCCAGTTGGTAATTGAGAAGCCTGGCAGAGGGCAGTCTTTTCCCCATTTGAAAGGTCGATAGTGGCGGCCTCAAGGCTGACTGAAAGACACTGCCCTTACCCGTCTTCTAGTCACCTCCAGGAGTGCCTCAGTGAAGACAGTGAGTTTTCTCCTACGAATCCAGGTGGTCTCCAGTGCCTTGCTGGGAGCTCATCCCACGCTTGCCCTAGCTAAAGTGTGAAGTCAAAGTGACCCCTAGCCTCAAGGGAAGCGTGAGCGCTTCCTATCAGCCAAGTTGGGTGGGCAGCCACCTCCATGAACCCTGACTCCATAGAGTGCTTTAACTCCTCTGCAGCTTTGCGTAGGCCTAAGAGAGTCGCGTGTGAATTCCTTCTGAGGGAGAGCATGTGCGCTGGGAGTCCCCATTTTGTTTTCCGAGCCACACAACACAGGACAGACTGCTGGGGTCAGCTCTTGCTACGCAGAGCGAAGGGCAGTGAACTGCTTCTCGCTTGCAGAGCTTGATGTCTACAGCTGTAAGGCAGCCCCGGGACAAAGTTTTGGCCAGTATTACATTCAGCGTGGCTCTCCCTCTGTGGAGGCCCTCCGAACGGCACTGAGAGAATCCCTGAGCCTAAAGTGCATCCTGGCAACCCTTAACCTGTCATCTCACTATTGTGACGCAAGGTACACTGCAGGTGCAGCCTGACAGAAAGTACAGAAAAGCCGGTACGACTCTGAGGCATTTGGACGAGGCAAGGTCCCCTCGGCCTGACTAAGTCATTAAGCGGGTGCTGCTCCTCGTGGCACGCAAAACACCCCCCGTCCAACGAAGTGGGATCCTAGAAAGGCCCAGTGTTGCTGAAAGTCTCCAGGTGTCAGTCAGAGAGTGCTGGCAAATGCGTCGTGGGCTCAAGTTGGCACTGGGAGAATGTGGGAGAAGCCCGACTTTCCCCCTTTGGAAAGCCACTTCGTTGCAGCTTCCAAGCCGCCTGCTACTATTCACTCCACAGATTCCTCTGAGGAGCAGTGAGTTTTTCCAAAAGAAACCAGGTGCTTGCGATTCCTTCCGGGGAGCTCACCCCCAGGAGCATACTGTAGCTAAGGTGCCCACTAAATGTGACCTCTAGTCTCGAGGTAAGGTGCACATTTTCCCATTCCCAGAGATAGGGGCGCCCCGGTTTCCAGGAGGTCTTAGTCAGTGGACGGCTTTAGCTTTAGTATGCCTCACAGCGCTCAAGACTCTCACGTGGGCACTTCTTTCCAAGGAAGTACACTGAGTACCCAAAGCCTTCTGAGCACAAGCAAGGGATACACAGCTCTGGGCACATCCCTCCCTATGCAGTTGGAAGGGCCGGGAACTAAGGTGTTCTCTGAGGCGAGCGTTCCACAGCTTTGAAACAGCCTCAGGAACGCGGTTCTTGGCAGGGTTTCGTTCCCTGCGGGTCTGCCACGTTGAGGAAAACTAAGCGGCCCTGAAAGAAACCACCGGGGCTCCAATTCGGTTTGGGGACTCCTGCTCGACGTCTCTCTAGGTGATGCGGAAACTGGACTTTAGGTCCAGCCCGAAGTAATGCAGAGAGTAACCCCGAGCATTGCTAGGCATTGGGAACATCCAAAGTCACCCAGGTAGGCCTGCTGAGGGCAGTTCGGGGTTTGTGCCGTTCACCACATGCAGCACACACTGCATCCAAAAGTTTCATCGCAGAAGGCCGAACTGTGTTCCACGGGTCTCCCTTGGATTGTCAGAGAAGATAGGTGTATGTGCTGGGTGATCCAGTTGGTAATTGAGAAGCCTGGCAGAGGGCAGTCTTTTCCCCATTTGAAAGGTCGATAGTGGCGGCCTCAAGGCTGACTGAAAGACACTGCCCTTACCCGTCTTCTAGTCACCTCCAGGAGTGCCTCAGTGAAGACAGTGAGTTTTCTCCTACGAATCCAGGTGGTCTCCAGTGCCTTGCTGGGAGCTCATCCCACGCTTGCCCTAGCTAAAGTGTGAAGTCAAAGTGACCCCTAGCCTCAAGGGAAGCGTGAGCGCTTCCTATCAGCCAAGTTGGGTGGGCAGCCACCTCCATGAACCCTGACTCCATAGAGTGCTTTAACTCCTCTGCGGCTTTGCGTAGGCCTAAGAGAGTCGCGTGTGAATTCCTTCTGAGGGAGAGCATGTGCGCTGGGAGTCCCCGTTTTGTTTTCCGAGCCACACAACACAGGACAGACTGCTGGGGTCAGCTCTTGCTACGCAGAGCGAAGGGCAGTGAACTGCTTCTCGCTTGCAGAGCTTGATGTCTACAGCTGTAAGGCAGCCCCGGGACAAAGTTTTGGCCAGTATTACATTCAGCGTGGCTCTCCCTCTGTGGAGGCCCTCCGAACGGCACTGAGAGAATCCCTGAGCCTAAAGTGCATACTGGCAACCCTTAACCTGTCATCTCACTATTGTGACTCAAGGTACACTGCAGGTGCAGCCTGACAGAAAGTACAGAAAAGCCGGTACGACTCTGAGGCATTTGGACGAGGCAAGGTCCCCTCGGCCTGACTAAGTCATTAAGCGGGTGCTGCTCCTCGTGGCACGCAGAACACCCCCCGTCCAACGAAGTGGGATCCTAGAAAGGCCCAGTGTTGCTGAAAGTCTCCAGGTGTCAGTCAGAGAGTGCTGGCAAATGCGTCGTGGGCTCAAGTTGGCACTGGGAGAATGTGGGAGAAGCCAGACTTTCCCCCTTTGGAAAGCCACTTCGTTGCAGCTTCCAAGCCGCCTGCTACTATTCACTCCACAGATTCCTCTGAGGAGCAGTGAGTTTTTCCAAAAGAAACCAGGTGCTTGCGATTCCTTCCGGGGAGCTCACCCCCAGGAGCATACTGTAGCTAAGGTGCCCACTAAATGTGACCTCTAGTCTCGAGGTAAGGTGCACATTTTCCCATTCCCAGAGATAGGGGCGCCCCGGTTTCCAGGAGGTCTTAGTCAGTGGACGGCTTTAGCTTTAGTATGCCTCACAGCACTCAAGACTCTCACGTGGGCACTTCTTTCCAAGGAAGTACACTGCGTACCCAAAGCCTTCTGAGCACAAGCAAGGGATACACAGCTCTGGGCACATCCCTCCCTATGCAGTTGGAAGGGCCGGGAACTAAGGTGTTCTCTGAGGCGAGCGTTCCACAGCTTTGAAACAGCCCCAGGAACGCGGTTCTTGGCAGGGTTTCGTTCCCTGCGGGTCTGCCACGTTGAGGAAAACTAAGCGGCCCTGAAAGAAACCACCGGGGCTCCAATTCGGTTTGGGGACTCCTGCTCGACGTCTCTCTAGGTGATGCGGAAACTGGACTTTAGGTCCCACCCGAAGTAATGCAGAGAGTAACCCCGAGCATTGCTAGGCATTGGGAACATCCAAAGTCACCCAGGTAGGCCTGCTGAGGGCAGTTCGGGGTTTGTGCCGTTCACCACATGCAGCACACACTGCATCCAAAAGTTTCATCGCAGAAGGCCGAACTGTGTTCCACGGGTCTCCCTTGGATTGTCAGAGAAGATAGGTGTATGTGCTGGGTGATCCAGTTGGTAATTGAGAAGCCTGGCAGAGGGCAGTCTTTTCCCCATTTGAAAGGTCGATAGTGGCGGCCTCAAGGCTGACTGAAAGACACTGCCCTTACCCGTCTTCTAGTCACCTCCAGGAGTGCCTCAGTGAAGACAGTGAGTTTTCTCCTACGAATCCAGGTGGTCTCCAGTGCCTTGCTGGGAGCTCATCCCACGCTTGCCCTAGCTAAAGTGTGAAGTCAAAGTGACCCCTAGCCTCAAGGGAAGCGTGAGCGCTTCCTATCAGCCAAGTTGGGTGGGCAGCCACCTCCATGAACCCTGACTCCATAGAGTGCTTTAACTCCTCTGCAGCTTTGCGTAGGCCTAAGAGAGTCGCGTGTGAATTCCTTCTGAGGGAGAGCATGTGCGCTGGGAGTCCCCATTTTGTTTTCCGAGCCACACAACACAGGACAGACTGCTGGGGTCAGCTCTTGCTACGCAGAGCGAAGGGCAGTGAACTGCTTCTCGCTTGCAGAGCTTGATGTCTACAGCTGTAAGGCAGCCCCGGGACAAAGTTTTGGCCAGTATTACATTCAGCGTGGCTCTCCCTCTGTGGAGGCCCTCCGAACGGCACTGAGAGAATCCCTGAGCCTAAAGTGCATCCTGGCAACCCTTAACCTGTCATCTCACTATTGTGACGCAAGGTACACTGCAGGTGCAGCCTGACAGAAAGTACAGAAAAGCCGGTACGACTCTGAGGCATTTGGACGAGGCAAGGTCCCCTCGGCCTGACTAAGTCATTAAGCGGGTGCTGCTCCTCGTGGCACGCAAAACACCCCCCGTCCAACGAAGTGGGATCCTAGAAAGGCCCAGTGTTGCTGAAAGTCTCCAGGTGTCAGTCAGAGAGTGCTGGCAAATGCGTCGTGGGCTCAAGTTGGCACTGGGAGAATGTGGGAGAAGCCCGACTTTCCCCCTTTGGAAAGCCACTTCGTTGCAGCTTCCAAGCCGCCTGCTACTATTCACTCCACAGATTCCTCTGAGGAGCAGTGAGTTTTTCCAAAAGAAACCAGGTGCTTGCGATTCCTTCCGGGGAGCTCACCCCCAGGAGCATACTGTAGCTAAGGTGCCCACTAAATGTGACCTCTAGTCTCGAGGTAAGGTGCACATTTTCCCATTCCCAGAGATAGGGGCGCCCCGGTTTCCAGGAGGTCTTAGTCAGTGGACGGCTTTAGCTTTAGTATGCCTCACAGCGCTCAAGACTCTCACGTGGGCACTTCTTTCCAAGGAAGTACACTGAGTACCCAAAGCCTTCTGAGCACAAGCAAGGGATACACAGCTCTGGGCACATCCCTCCCTATGCAGTTGGAAGGGCCGGGAACTAAGGTGTTCTCTGAGGCGAGCGTTCCACAGCTTTGAAACAGCCTCAGGAACGCGGTTCTTGGCAGGGTTTCGTTCCCTGCGGGTCTGCCACGTTGAGGAAAACTAAGCGGCCCTGAAAGAAACCACCGGGGCTCCAATTCGGTTTGGGGACTCCTGCTCGACGTCTCTCTAGGTGATGCGGAAACTGGACTTTAGGTCCAGCCCGAAGTAATGCAGAGAGTAACCCCGAGCATTGCTAGGCATTGGGAACATCCAAAGTCACCCAGGTAGGCCTGCTGAGGGCAGTTCGGGGTTTGTGCCGTTCACCACATGCAGCACACACTGCATCCAAAAGTTTCATCGCAGAAGGCCGAACTGTGTTCCACGGGTCTCCCTTGGATTGTCAGAGAAGATAGGTGTATGTGCTGGGTGATCCAGTTGGTAATTGAGAAGCCTGGCAGAGGGCAGTCTTTTCCCCATTTGAAAGGTCGATAGTGGCGGCCTCAAGGCTGACTGAAAGACACTGCCCTTACCCGTCTTCTAGTCACCTCCAGGAGTGCCTCAGTGAAGACAGTGAGTTTTCTCCTACGAATCCAGGTGGTCTCCAGTGCCTTGCTGGGAGCTCATCCCACGCTTGCCCTAGCTAAAGTGTGAAGTCAAAGTGACCCCTAGCCTCAAGGGAAGCGCGAGCGCTTCCTATCAGCCAAGTTGGGTGGGCAGCCACCTCCATGAACCCTGACTCCATAGAGTGCTTTAACTCCTCTGTGGCTTTGCGTAGGCCTAAGAGAGTCGCGTGTGAATTCCTTCTGAGGGAGAGCATGTGCGCTGGGAGTCCCCGTTTTGTTTTCCGAGCCACACAACACAGGACAGACTGCTGGGGTCAGCTCTTGCTACGCAGAGCGAAGGGCAGTGAACTGCTTCTCGCTTGCAGAGCTTGATGTCTACAGCTGTAAGGCAGCCCCGGGACAAAGTTTTGGCCAGTATTACATTCAGCGTGGCTCTCCCTCTGTGGAGGCCCTCCGAACGGCACTGAGAGAATCCCTGAGCCTAAAGTGCATCCTGGCAACCCTTAACCTGTCATCTCACTATTGTGACGCAAGGTACACTGCATGTGCAGCCTGACAGAAAGTACAGAAAAGCCGGTACGACTCTGAGGCATTTGGACGAGGCAAGGTCCCCTCGGCCTGACTAAGTCATTAAGCGGGTGCTGCTCCTCGTGGCACACAGAACACACCCCGTCCAACGAAGTGGGATCCTAGAAAGGCCCAGTGTTGCTGAAAGTCTCCAGGTGTCAGTCAGAGAGTGCTGGCAAATGCGTCGTGGGCTCAAGTTGGCACTGGGAGAATGTGGGAGAAGCCCGACTTTCCCCCTTTGGAAAGCCACTTCGTTGCAGCTTCCAAGCCGCCTGCTACTATTCACTCCACAGATTCCTCTGAGGAGCAGTGAGTTTTTCCAAAAGAAACCAGGTGCTTGCGATTCCTTCCGGGGAGCTCACCCCCAGGAGCATACTGTAGCTAAGGTGCCCACTAAATGTGACCTCTAGTCTCGAGGTAAGGTGCACATTTTCCCATTCCCAGAGATAGGGGCGCCCCGGTTTCCAGGAGGTCTTAGTCAGTGGACGGCTTTAGCTTTAGTATGCCTCACAGCGCTCAAGACTCTCACGTGGGCACTTCTTTCCAAGGAAGTACACTGCGTACCCAAAGCCTTCTGAGCACAAGCAAGGGATACACAGCTCTGGGCACATCCCTCCCTATGCAGTTGGAAGGGCCGGGAACTAAGGTGTTCTCTGAGGCGAGCGTTCCACAGCTTTGAAACAGCCTCAGGAACGCGGTTCTTGGCAGGGTTTCGTTCCCTACGGGTCTGCCACATTGAGGAAAACTAAGCGGCCCTGAAAGAAACCACCGGGGCTCCAATTCGGTTTGGGGACTCCTGCTCGACGTCTCTCTAGGTGATGCGGAAACTGGACTTTAGGTCCAGCCCGAAGTAATGCAGAGAGTAACCCCGAGCATTGCTAGGCATTGGGAACATCCAAAGTCACCCAGGTAGGCCTGCTGAGGGCAGTTCGGGGTTTGTGCCGTTCACCACATGCAGCACACACTGCATCCAAAAGTTTCATCGCAGAAGGCCGAACTGTGTTCCACGGGTCTCCCTTGGATTGTCAGAGAAGATAGGTGTATGTGCTGGGTGATCCAGTTGGTAATTGAGAAGCCTGGCAGAGGGCAGTCTTTTCCCCATTTGAAAGGTCGATAGTGGCGGCCTCAAGGCTGACTGAAAGACACTGCCCTTACCCGTCTTCTAGTCACCTCCAGGAGTGCCTCAGTGAAGACAGTGAGTTTTCTCCTACGAATCCAGGTGGTCTCCAGTGCCTTGCTGGGAGCTCATCCCACGCTTGCCCTAGCTAAAGTGTGAAGTCAAAGTGACCCCTAGCCTCAAGGGAAGCGCGAGCGCTTCCTATCAGCCAAGTTGGGTGGGCAGCCACCTCCATGAACCCTGACTCCATAGAGTGCTTTAACTCCTCTGTGGCTTTGCGTAGGCCTAAGAGAGTCGCGTGTGAATTCCTTCTGAGGGAGAGCATGTGCGCTGGGAGTCCCCGTTTTGTTTTCCGAGCCACACAACACAGGACAGACTGCTGGGGTCAGCTCTTGCTACGCAGAGCGAAGGGCAGTGAACTGCTTCTCGCTTGCAGAGCTTGATGTCTACAGCTGTAAGGCAGCCCCGGGACAAAGTTTTGGCCAGTATTACATTCAGCGTGGCTCTCCCTCTGTGGAGGCCCTCCGAACGGCACTGAGAGAATCCCTGAGCCTAAAGTGCATCCTGGCAACCCTTAACCTGTCATCTCACTATTGTGACGCAAGGTACACTGCATGTGCAGCCTGACAGAAAGTACAGAAAAGCCGGTACGACTCTGAGGCATTTGGACGAGGCAAGGTCCCCTCGGCCTGACTAAGTCATTAAGCGGGTGCTGCTCCTCGTGGCACACAGAACACACCCCGTCCAACGAAGTGGGATCCTAGAAAGGCCCAGTGTTGCTGAAAGTCTCCAGGTGTCAGTCAGAGAGTGCTGGCAAATGCGTCGTGGGCTCAAGTTGGCACTGGGAGAATGTGGGAGAAGCCCGACTTTCCCCCTTTGGAAAGCCACTTCGTTGCAGCTTCCAAGCCGCCTGCTACTATTCACTCCACAGATTCCTCTGAGGAGCAGTGAGTTTTTCCAAAAGAAACCAGGTGCTTGCGATTCCTTCCGGGGAGCTCACCCCCAGGAGCATACTGTAGCTAAGGTGCCCACTAAATGTGACCTCTAGTCTCGAGGTAAGGTGCACATTTTCCCATTCCCAGAGATAGGGGCGCCCCGGTTTCCAGGAGGTCTTAGTCAGTGGACGGCTTTAGCTTTAGTATGCCTCACAGCGCTCAAGACTCTCACGTGGGCACTTCTTTCCAAGGAAGTACACTGCGTACCCAAAGCCTTCTGAGCACAAGCAAGGGATACACAGCTCTGGGCACATCCCTCCCTATGCAGTTGGAAGGGCCGGGAACTAAGGTGTTCTCTGAGGCGAGCGTTCCACAGCTTTGAAACAGCCCCAGGAACGCGGTTCTTGGCAGGGTTTCGTTCCCTGCGGGTCTGCCACGTTGAGGAAAACTAAGCGGCCCTGAAAGAAACCACCGGGGCTCCAATTCGGTTTGGGGACTCCTGCTCGACGTCTCTCTAGGTGATGCGGAAACTGGACTTTAGGTCCAGCCCGAAGTAATGCAGAGAGTAACCCCGAGCATTGCTAGGCATTGGGAACATCCAAAGTCACCCAGGTAGGCCTGCTGAGGGCAGTTCGGGGTTTGTGCCGTTCACCACATGCAGCACACACTGCATCCAAAAGTTTCATCGCAGAAGGCCGAACTGTGTTCCACGGGTCTCCCTTGGATTGTCAGAGAAGATAGGTGTATGTGCTGGGTGATCCAGTTGGTAATTGAGAAGCCTGGCAGAGGGCAGTCTTTTCCCCATTTGAAAGGTCGATAGTGGCGGCCTCAAGGCTGACTGAAAGACACTGCCCTTACCCGTCTTCTAGTCACCTCCAGGAGTGCCTCAGTGAAGACAGTGAGTTTTCTCCTACGAATCCAGGTGGTCTCCAGTGCCTTGCTGGGAGCTCATCCCACGCTTGCCCTAGCTAAAGTGTGAAGTCAAAGTGACCCCTAGCCTCAAGGGAAGCGCGAGCGCTTCCTATCAGCCAAGTTGGGTGGGCAGCCACCTCCATGAACCCTGACTCCATAGAGTGCTTTAACTCCTCTGCGGCTTTGCGTAGGCCTAAGAGAGTCACGTGTGAATTCCTTCTGAGGGAGAGCATGTGCGCTGGGAGTCCCCGTTTTGTTTTCCGAGCCACACAACACAGGACAGACTGCTGGGGTCAGCTCTTGCTACGCAGAGCGAAGGGCAGTGAACTGCTTCTCGCTTGCAGAGCTTGATGTCTACAGCTGTAAGGCAGCCCCGGGACAAAGTTTTGGCCAGTATTACATTCAGCGTGGCTCTCCCTCTGTGGAGGCCCTCCGAACGGCACTGAGAGAATCCCTGAGCCTAAAGTGCATCCTGGCAACCCTTAACCTGTCATCTCACTATTGTGACGCAAGGTACACTGCAGGTGCAGCCTGACAGAAAGTACAGAAAAGCCGGTACGACTCTGAGGCATTTGGACGAGGCAAGGTCCCCTCGGCCTGACTAAGTCATTAAGCGGGTGCTGCTCCTCGTGGCACGCAGAACACCCCCCGTCCAACGAAGTGGGATCCTAGAAAGGCCCAGTGTTGCTGAAAGTCTCCAGGTGTCAGTCAGAGAGTGCTGGCAAATGCGTCGTGGGCTCAAGTTGGCACTGGGAGAATGTGGGAGAAGCCCGACTTTCCCCCTTTGGAAAGCCACTTCGTTGCAGCTTCCAAGCCGCCTGCTACTATTCACTCCACAGATTCCTCTGAGGAGCAGTGAGTTTTTCCAAAAGAAACCAGGTGCTTGCGATTCCTTCCGGGGAGCTCACCCCCAGGAGCATACTGTAGCTAAGGTGCCCACTAAATGTGACCTCTAGTCTCGAGGTAAGGTGCACATTTTCCCATTCCCAGAGATAGGGGCGCCCCGGTTTCCAGGAGGTCTTAGTCAGTGGACGGCTTTAGCTTTAGTATGCCTCACAGCGCTCAAGACTCTCACGTGGGCACTTCTTTCCAAGGAAGTACACTGCGTACCCAAAGCCTTCTGAGCACAAGCAAGGGATACACAGCTCTGGGCACATCCCTCCCTATGCAGTTGGAAGGGCCGGGAACTAAGGTGTTCTCTGAGGCGAGCGTTCCACAGCTTTGAAACAGCCCCAGGAACGCGGTTCTTGGCAGGGTTTCGTTCCCTGCGGGTCTGCCACGTTGAGGAAAACTAAGCGGCCCTGAAAGAAACCACCGGGGCTCCAATTCGGTTTGGGGACTCCTGCTCGACGTCTCTCTAGGTGATGCGGAAACTGGACTTTAGGTCCAGCCCGAAGTAATGCAGAGAGTAACCCCGAGCATTGCTAGGCATTGGGAACATCCGAAGTCACCCAGGTAGGCCTGCTGAGGGCAGTTCGGGGTTTGTGCCGTTCACCACATGCAGCAAACACTGCATCCAAAAGTTTCATCGCAGAAGGCCGAACTGTGTTCCAAGGGTCTCCCTTGGATTGTCAGAGAAGATAGGTGTATGTGCTGGGTGATCCAGTTGGTAATTGAGAAGCCTGGCAGAAGGCAGTCTTTTCCCCATTTGAAAGGTCGATAGTGGCGGCCTCAAGGCTGACTGAAAGACACTGCCCTTACCCGTCTTCTAGTCACCTCCAGGAGTGCCTCAGTGAAGACAGTGAGTTTTCTCCTACGAATCCAGGTGGTCTCCAGTGCCTTGCTGGGAGCTCATCCCACGCTTGCCCTAGCTAAAGTGTGAAGTCAAAGTGACCCCTAGCCTCAAGGGAAGCGCGAGCGCTTCCTATCAGCCAAGTTGGGTGGGCAGCCACCTCCATGAACCCTGACTCCATAGAGTGCTTTAACTCCTCTGCGGCTTTGCGTAGGCCTAAGAGAGTCGCGTGTGAATTCCTTCTGAGGGAGAGCATGTGCGCTGGGAGTCCCCGTTTTGTTTTCCGAGCCACACAACACAGGACAGACTGCTGGGGTCAGCTCTTGCTACGCAGAGCGAAGGGCAGTGAACTGCTTCTCGCTTGCAGAGCTTGATGTCTACAGCTGTAAGGCAGCCCCGGGACAAAGTTTTGGCCAGTATTACATTCAGCGTGGCTCTCCCTCTGTGGAGGCCCTCCGAACGGCACTGAGAGAATCCCTGAGCCTAAAGTGCATCCTGGCAACCCTTAACCTGTCATCTCACTATTGTGACGCAAGGTACACTGCAGGTGCAGCCTGACAGAAAGTACAGAAAAGCCGGTACGACTCTGAGGCATTTGGACGAGGCAAGGTCCCCTCGGCCTGACTAAGTCATTAAGCGGGTGCTGCTCCTCGTGGCACGCAGAACACCCCCCGTCCAACGAAGTGGGATCCTAGAAAGGCCCAGTGTTGCTGAAAGTCTCCAGGTGTCAGTCAGAGAGTGCTGGCAAATGCGTCGTGGGCTCAAGTTGGCACTGGGAGAATGTGGGAGAAGCCCGACTTTCCCCCTTTGGAAAGCCACTTCGTTGCAGCTTCCAAGCCGCCTGCTACTATTCACTCCACAGATTCCTCTGAGGAGCAGTGAGTTTTTCCAAAAGAAACCAGGTGCTTGCGATTCCTTCCGGGGAGCTCACCCCCAGGAGCATACTGTAGCTAAGGTGCCCACTAAATGTGACCTCTAGTCTCGAGGTAAGGTGCACATTTTCCCATTCCCAGAGATAGGGGCGCCCCGGTTTCCAGGAGGTCTTAGTCAGTGGACGGCTTTAGCTTTAGTATGCCTCACAGCGCTCAAGACTCTCACGTGGGCACTTCTTTCCAAGGAAGTACACTGCGTACCCAAAGCCTTCTGAGCACAAGCAAGGGATACACAGCTCTGGGCACATCCCTCCCTATGCAGTTGGAAGGGCCGGGAACTAAGGTGTTCTCTGAGGCGAGCGTTCCACAGCTTTGAAACAGCCCCAGGAACGCGGTTCTTGGCAGGGTTTCGTTCCCTGCGGGTCTGCCACGTTGAGGAAAACTAAGCGGCCCTGAAAGAAACCACCGGGGCTCCAATTCGGTTTGGGGACTCCTGCTCGACGTCTCTCTAGGTGATGCGGAAACTGGACTTTAGGTCCAGCCCGAAGTAATGCAGAGAGTAACCCCGAGCATTGCTAGGCATTGGGAACATCCGAAGTCACCCAGGTAGGCCTGCTGAGGGCAGTTCGGGGTTTGTGCCGTTCACCACATGCAGCAAACACTGCATCCAAAAGTTTCATCGCAGAAGGCCGAACTGTGTTCCAAGGGTCTCCCTTGGATTGTCAGAGAAGATAGGTGTATGTGCTGGGTGATCCAGTTGGTAATTGAGAAGCCTGGCAGAAGGCAGTCTTTTCCCCATTTGAAAGGTCGATAGTGGCGGCCTCAAGGCTGACTGAAAGACACTGCCCTTACCCGTCTTCTAGTCACCTCCAGGAGTGCCTCAGTGAAGACAGTGAGTTTTCTCCTACGAATCCAGGTGGTCTCCAGTGCCTTGCTGGGAGCTCATCCCACGCTTGCCCTAGCTAAAGTGTGAAGTCAAAGTGACCCCTAGCCTCAAGGGAAGCGCGAGCGCTTCCTATCAGCCAAGTTGGGTGGGCAGCCACCTCCATGAACCCTGACTCCATAGAGTGCTTTAACTCCTCTGCGGCTTTGCGTAGGCCTAAGAGAGTCGCGTGTGAATTCCTTCTGAGGGAGAGCATGTGCGCTGGGAGTCCCCGTTTTGTTTTCCGAGCCACACAACACAGGACAGACTGCTGGGGTCAGCTCTTGCTACGCAGAGCGAAGGGCAGTGAACTGCTTCTCGCTTGCAGAGCTTGATGTCTACAGCTGTAAGGCAGCCCCGGGACAAAGTTTTGGCCAGTATTACATTCAGCGTGGCTCTCCCTCTGTGGAGGCCCTCCGAACGGCACTGAGAGAATCCCTGAGCCTAAAGTGCATCCTGGCAACTCTTAACCTGTCATCTCACTATTGTGACGCAAGGTACACTGCAGGTGCAGCCTGACAGAAAGTACAGAAAAGCCGGTACGACTCTGAGGCATTTGGACGAGGCAAGGTCCCCTCGGCCTGACTAAGTCATTAAGCGGGTGCTGCTCCTCGTGGCACGCAAAACACCCCCCGTCCAACGAAGTGGGATCCTAGAAAGGCCCAGTGTTGCTGAAAGTCTCCAGGTGTCAGTCAGAGAGTGCTGGCAAATGCGTCGTGGGCTCAAGTTGGCACTGGGAGAATGTGGGAGAAGCCCGACTTTCCCCCTTTGGAAAGCCACTTCGTTGCAGCTTCCAAGCCGCCTGCTACTATTCACTCCACAGATTCCTCTGAGGAGCAGTGAGTTTTTCCAAAAGAAACCAGGTGCTTGCGATTCCTTCCGGGGAGCTCACCCCCAGGAGCATACTGTAGCTAAGGTGCCCACTAAATGTGACCTCTAGTCTCGAGGTAAGGTGCACATTTTCCCATTCCCAGAGATAGGGGCGCCCCGGTTTCCAGGAGGTCTTAGTCAGTGGACGGCTTTAGCTTTAGTATGCCTCACAGCGCTCAAGACTCTCACGTGGGCACTTCTTTCCAAGGAAGTACACTGCGTACCCAAAGCCTTCTGAGCACAAGCAAGGGATACACAGCTCTGGGCACATCCCTCCCTATGCAGTTGGAAGGGCCGGGAACTAAGGTGTTCTCTGAGGCGAGCGTTCCACAGCTTTGAAACAGCCTCAGGAACGCGGTTCTTGGCAGGGTTTCGTTCCCTGCGGGTCTGCCACGTTGAGGAAAACTAAGCGGCCCTGAAAGAAACCACCGGGGCTCCAATTCGGTTTGGGGACTCCTGCTCGACGTCTCTCTAAGTGATGCGGAAACTGGACTTTAGGTCCAGCCCGAAGTAATGCAGAGAGTAACCCCGAGCATTGCTAGGCATTGGGAACATCCAAAGTCACCCAGGTAGGCCTGCTGAGGGCAGTTCGGGGTTTGTGCCGTTCACCACATGCAGCACACACTGCATCCAAAAGTTTCATCGCAGAAGGCCGAACTGTGTTCCACGGGTCTCCCTTGGATTGTCAGAGAAGATAGGTGTATGTGCTGGGTGATCCAGTTGGTAATTGAGAAGCCTGGCAGAGGGCAGTCTTTTCCCCATTTGAAAGGTCGATAGTGGCGGCCTCAAGGCTGACTGAAAGACACTGCCCTTACCCGTCTTCTAGTCACCTCCAGGAGTGCCTCAGTGAAGACAGTGAGTTTTCTCCTACGAATCCAGGTGGTCTCCAGTGCCTTGCTGGGAGCTCATCCCACGCTTGCCCTAGCTAAAGTGTGAAGTCAAAGTGACCCCTAGCCTCAAGGGAAGCGTGAGCGCTTCCTATCAGCCAAGTTGGGTGGGCAGCCACCTCCATGAACCCTGACTCCATAGAGTGCTTTAACTCCTCTGCGGCTTTGCGTAGGCCTAAGAGAGTCGCGTGTGAATTCCTTCTGAGGGAGAGCATGTGCGCTGGGAGTCCCCGTTCTGTTTTCCGAGCCACACAACACAGGACAGACTGCTGGGGTCAGCTCTTGCTACGCAGAGCGAAGGGCAGTGAACTGCTTCTCACTTTCAGAGCTTGATGTCTACAGCTGTAAGGCAGCCCCGGGACAAAGTTTTGGCCAGTATTACATTCAGCGTGGCTCTCCCTCTGTGGAGGCCCTCCGAACGGCACTGAGAGAATCCCTGAGCCTAAAGTGCATCCTGGCAACCCTTAACCTGTCATCTCACTATTGTGACGCAAGGTACACTGCAGGTGCAGCCTGACAGAAAGTACAGAAAAGCCGGTACGACTCTGAGGCATTTGGACGAGGCAAGGTCCCCTCGGCCTGACTAAGTCATTAAGCGGGTGCTGCTCCTCGTGGCACGCAGAACACCCCCCGTCCAACGAAGTGGGATCCTAGAAAGGCCCAGTGTTGCTGAAAGTCTCCAGGTGTCAGTCAGAGAGTGCTGGCAAATGCGTCGTGGGCTCAAGTTGGCACTGGGAGAATGTGGGAGAAGCCCGACTTTCCCCCTTTGGAAAGCCACTTCGTTGCAGCTTCCAAGCCGCCTGCTACTATTCACTCCACAGATTCCTCTGAGGAGCAGTGAGTTTTTCCAAAAGAAACCAGGTGCTTGCGATTCCTTCCGGGGAGCTCACCCCCAGGAGCATACTGTAGCTAAGGTGCCCACTAAATGTGACCTCTAGTCTCGAGGTAAGGTGCACATTTTCCCATTCCCAGAGATAGGGGCGCCCCGGTTTCCAGGAGGTCTTAGTCAGTGGACGGCTTTAGCTTTAGTATGCCTCACAGCGCTCAAGACTCTCACGTGGGCACTTCTTTCCAAGGAAGTACACTGCGTACCCAAAGCCTTCTGAGCACAAGCAAGGGATACACAGCTCTGGGCACATCCCTCCCTATGCAGTTGGAAGGGCCGGGAACTAAGGTGTTCTCTGAGGCGAGCGTTCCACAGCTTTGAAACAGCCCCAGGAACGCGGTTCTTGGCAGGGTTTCGTTCCCTGCGGGTCTGCCACGTTGAGGAAAACTAAGCGGCCCTGAAAGAAACCACCGGGGCTCCAATTCGGTTTGGGGACTCCTGCTCGACGTCTCTCTAAGTGATGCGGAAACTGGACTTTAGGTCCAGCCCGAAGTAATTCAGAGAGTAACCCCGAGCATTGCTAGGCATTGGGAACATCCAAAGTCACCCAGGTAGGCCTGCTGAGGGCAGTTCGGGGTTTGTGCCGTTCACCACATGCAGCACACACTGCATCCAAAAGTTTCATCGCAGAAGGCCGAACTGTGTTCCACGGGTCTCCCTTGGATTGTCAGAGAAGATAGGTGTATGTGCTGGGTGATCCAGTTGGTAATTGAGAAGCCTGGCAGAGGGCAGTCTTTTCCCCATTTGAAAGGTCGATAGTGGCGGCCTCAAGGCTGACTGAAAGACACTGCCCTTACCCGTCTTCTAGTCACCTCCAGGAGTGCCTCAGTGAAGACAGTGAGTTTTCTCCTACGAATCCAGGTGGTCTCCAGTGCCTTGCTGGGAGCTCATCCCACGCTTGCCCTAGCTAAAGTGTGAAGTCAAAGTGACCCCTAGCCTCAAGGGAAGCGCGAGCGCTTCCTATCAGCCAAGTTGGGTGGGCAGCCACCTCCATGAACCCTGACTCCATAGAGTGCTTTAACTCCTCTGCGGCTTTGCGTAGGCCTAAGAGAGTCACGTGTGAATTCCTTCTGAGGGAGAGCATGTGCGCTGGGAGTCCCCGTTTTGTTTTCCGAGCCACACAACACAGGACAGACTGCTGGGGTCAGCTCTTGCTACGCAGAGCGAAGGGCAGTGAACTGCTTCTCGCTTGCAGAGCTTGATGTCTACAGCTGTAAGGCAGCCCCGGGACAAAGTTTTGGCCAGTATTACATTCAGCGTGGCTCTCCCTCTGTGGAGGCCCTCCGAACGGCACTGAGAGAATCCCTGAGCCTAAAGTGCATCCTGGCAACCCTTAACCTGTCATCTCACTATTGTGACGCAAGGTACACTGCAGGTGCAGCCTGACAGAAAGTACAGAAAAGCCGGTACGACTCTGAGGCATTTGGACGAGGCAAGGTCCCCTCGGCCTGACTAAGTCATTAAGCGGGTGCTGCTCCTCGTGGCACGCAGAACACCCCCCGTCCAACGAAGTGGGATCCTAGAAAGGCCCAGTGTTGCTGAAAGTCTCCAGGTGTCAGTCAGAGAGTGCTGGCAAATGCGTCGTGGGCTCAAGTTGGCACTGGGAGAATGTGGGAGAAGCCCGACTTTCCCCCTTTGGAAAGCCACTTCGTTGCAGCTTCCAAGCCGCCTGCTACTATTCACTCCACAGATTCCTCTGAGGAGCAGTGAGTTTTTCCAAAAGAAACCAGGTGCTTGCGATTCCTTCCGGGGAGCTCACCCCCAGGAGCATACTGTAGCTAAGGTGCCCACTAAATGTGACCTCTAGTCTCGAGGTAAGGTGCACATTTTCCCATTCCCAGAGATAGGGGCGCCCCGGTTTCCAGGAGGTCTTAGTCAGTGGACGGCTTTAGCTTTAGTATGCCTCACAGCGCTCAAGACTCTCACGTGGGCACTTCTTTCCAAGGAAGTACACTGCGTACCCAAAGCCTTCTGAGCACAAGCAAGGGATACACAGCTCTGGGCACATCCCTCCCTATGCAGTTGGAAGGGCCGGGA
The DNA here is from genome assembly GCF_964341445.2 of Mesoplodon mirus. Lineage (NCBI taxonomy): Eukaryota > Metazoa > Chordata > Mammalia > Artiodactyla > Ziphiidae > Mesoplodon > Mesoplodon mirus. The sequence goes on along the minus strand of NC_138979.1, from coordinate 87,487,183 downwards.
ACTAAGGTGTTCTCTGAGGCGAGCGTCCCACAGCTTTGAAACAGCCCCAGGAACGCGGTTCTTGGCAGGGTTTCGTTCCCTGCGGGTCTGCCACGTTGAGGAAAACTAAGCGGCCCTGAAAGAAACCACCGGGGCTCCAATTCGGTTTGGGGACTCCTGCTCGACGTCTCTCTAGGTGATGCGGAAACTGGACTTTAGGTCCAGCCCGAAGTAATGCAGAGAGTAACCCCGAGCATTGCTAGGCATTGGGAACATCCGAAGTCACCCAGGTAGGCCTGCTGAGGGCAGTTCGGGGTTTGTGCCGTTCACCACATGCAGCAAACACTGCATCCAAAAGTTTCATCGCAGAAGGCCGAACTGTGTTCCAAGGGTCTCCCTTGGATTGTCAGAGAAGATAGGTGTATGTGCTGGGTGATCCAGTTGGTAATTGAGAAGCCTGGCAGAGGGCACTCTTTTCCCCATTTGAAAGGTCGATAGTGGCGGCCTCAAGGCTGACTGAAAGACACTGCCCTTACCCGTCTTCTAGTCACCTCCAGGAGTGCCTCAGTGAAGACAGTGAGTTTTCTCCTACGAATCCAGGTGGTCTCCAGTGCCTTGCTGGGAGCTCATCCCACGCTTGCCCTAGCTAAAGTGTGAAGTCAAAGTGACCCCTAGCCTCAAGGGAAGCGTGAGCGCTTCCTATCAGCCAAGTTGGGTGGGCAGCCACCTCCATGAACCCTGACTCCATAGAGTGCTTTAACTCCTCTGCGGCTTTGCGTAGGCCTAAGAGAGTCGCGTGTGAATTCCTTCTGAGGGAGAGCATGTGCGCTGGGAGTCCCCGTTTTGTTTTCCGAGCCACACAACACAGGACAGACTGCTGGGGTCAGCTCTTGCTACGCAGAGCGAAGGGCAGTGAACTGCTTCTCGCTTGCAGAGCTTGATGTCTACAGCTGTAAGGCAGCCCCGGGACAAAGTTTTGGCCAGTATTACATTCAGCGTGGCTCTCCCTCTGTGGAGGCCCTCCGAACGGCACTGAGAGAATCCCTGAGCCTAAAGTGCATCCTGGCAACTCTTAACCTGTCATCTCACTATTGTGACGCAAGGTACACTGCAGGTGCAGCCTGACAGAAAGTACAGAAAAGCCGGTACGACTCTGAGGCATTTGGACGAGGCAAGGTCCCCTCGGCCTGACTAAGTCATTAAGCGGGTGCTGCTCCTCGTGGCACGCAAAACACCCCCCGTCCAACGAAGTGGGATCCTAGAAAGGCCCAGTGTTGCTGAAAGTCTCCAGGTGTCAGTCAGAGAGTGCTGGCAAATGCGTCGTGGGCTCAAGTTGGCACTGGGAGAATGTGGGAGAAGCCCGACTTTCCCCCTTTGGAAAGCCACTTCGTTGCAGCTTCCAAGCCGCCTGCTACTATTCACTCCACAGATTCCTCTGAGGAGCAGTGAGTTTTTCCAAAAGAAACCAGGTGCTTGCGATTCCTTCCGGGGAGCTCACCCCCAGGAGCATACTGTAGCTAAGGTGCCCACTAAATGTGACCTCTAGTCTCGAGGTAAGGTGCACATTTTCCCATTCCCAGAGATAGGGGCGCCCCGGTTTCCAGGAGGTCTTAGTCAGTGGACGGCTTTAGCTTTAGTATGCCTCACAGCGCTCAAGACTCTCACGTGGGCACTTCTTTCCAAGGAAGTACACTGCGTACCCAAAGCCTTCTGAGCACAAGCAAGGGATACACAGCTCTGGGCACATCCCTCCCTATGCAGTTGGAAGGGCCGGGAACTAAGGTGTTCTCTGAGGCGAGCGTTCCACAGCTTTGAAACAGCCTCAGGAACGCGGTTCTTGGCAGGGTTTCGTTCCCTGCGGGTCTGCCACGTTGAGGAAAACTAAGCGGCCCTGAAAGAAACCACCGGGGCTCCAATTCGGTTTGGGGACTCCTGCTCGACGTCTCTCTAAGTGATGCGGAAACTGGACTTTAGGTCCAGCCCGAAGTAATGCAGAGAGTAACCCCGAGCATTGCTAGGCATTGGGAACATCCAAAGTCACCCAGGTAGGCCTGCTGAGGGCAGTTCGGGGTTTGTGCCGTTCACCACATGCAGCACACACTGCATCCAAAAGTTTCATCGCAGAAGGCCGAACTGTGTTCCACGGGTCTCCCTTGGATTGTCAGAGAAGATAGGTGTATGTGCTGGGTGATCCAGTTGGTAATTGAGAAGCCTGGCAGAGGGCAGTCTTTTCCCCATTTGAAAGGTCGATAGTGGCGGCCTCAAGGCTGACTGAAAGACACTGCCCTTACCCGTCTTCTAGTCACCTCCAGGAGTGCCTCAGTGAAGACAGTGAGTTTGCTCCTACGAATCCAGGTGGTCTCCAGTGCCTTGCTGGGAGCTCATCCCACGCTTGCCCTAGCTAAAGTGTGAAGTCAAAGTGACCCCTAGCCTCAAGGGAAGCGTGAGCGCTTCCTATCAGCCAAGTTGGGTGGGCAGCCACCTCCATGAACCCTGACTCCATAGAGTGCTTTAACTCCTCTGCGGCTTTGCGTAGGCCTAAGAGAGTCGCGTGTGAATTCCTTCTGAGGGAGCGCATGTGCGCTGGGAGTCCCCGTTCTGTTTTCCGAGCCACACAACACAGGACAGACTGCTGGGGTCAGCTCTTGCTACGCAGAGCGAAGGGCAGTGAACTGCTTCTCACTTTCAGAGCTTGATGTCTACAGCTGTAAGGCAGCCCCGGGACAAAGTTTTGGCCAGTATTACATTCAGCGTGGCTCTCCCTCTGTGGAGGCCCTCCGAACGGCACTGAGAGAATCCCTGAGCCTAAAGTGCATCCTGGCAACCCTTAACCTGTCATCTCACTATTGTGACGCAAGGTACACTGCAGGTGCAGCCTGACAGAAAGTACAGAAAAGCCGGTACGACTCTGAGGCATTTGGACGAGGCAAGGTCCCCTCGGCCTGACTAAGTCATTAAGCGGGTGCTGCTCCTCGTGGCACGCAGAACACCCCCCGTCCAACGAAGTGGGATCCTAGAAAGGCCCAGTGTTGCTGAAAGTCTCCAGGTGTCAGTCAGAGAGTGCTGGCAAATGCGTCGTGGGCTCAAGTTGGCACTGGGAGAATGTGGGAGAAGCCCGACTTTCCCCCTTTGGAAAGCCACTTCGTTGCAGCTTCCAAGCCGCCTGCTACTATTCACTCCACAGATTCCTCTGAGGAGCAGTGAGTTTTTCCAAAAGAAACCAGGTGCTTGCGATTCCTTCCGGGGAGCTCACCCCCAGGAGCATACTGTAGCTAAGGTGCCCACTAAATGTGACCTCTAGTCTCGAGGTAAGGTGCACATTTTCCCATTCCCAGAGATAGGGGTGCCCCGGTTTCCAGGAGGTCTTAGTCAGTGGACGGCTTTAGCTTTAGTATGCCTCACAGCGCTCAAGACTCTCACGTGGGCACTTCTTTCCAAGGAAGTACACTGCGTACCCAAAGCCTTCTGAGCACAAGCAAGGGATACACAGCTCTGGGCACATCCCTCCCTATGCAGTTGGAAGGGCCGGGAACTAAGGTGTTCTCTGAGGCGAGCGTTCCACAGCTTTGAAACAGCCCCAGGAACGCGGTTCTTGGCAGGGTTTCGTTCCCTGCGGGTCTGCCACGTTGAGGAAAACTAAGCGGCCCTGAAAGAAACCACCGGGGCTCCAATTCGGTTTGGGGACTCCTGCTCGACGTCTCTCTAAGTGATGCGGAAACTGGACTTTAGGTCCAGCCCGAAGTAATGCAGAGAGTAACCCCGAGCATTGCTAGGCATTGGGAACATCCAAAGTCACCCAGGTAGGCCTGCTGAGGGCAGTTCGGGGTTTGTGCCGTTCACCACATGCAGCACACACTGCATCCAAAAGTTTCATCACAGAAGGCCGAACTGTGTTCCACGGGTCTCCCTTGGATTGTCAGAGAAGATAGGTGTATGTGCTGGGTGATCCAGTTGGTAATTGAGAAGCCTGGCAGAGGGCAGTCTTTTCCCCATTTGAAAGGTCGATAGTGGCGGCCTCAAGGCTGACTGAAAGACACTGCCCTTACCCGTCTTCTAGTCACCTCCAGGAGTGCCTCAGTGAAGACAGTGAGTTTTCTCCTACGAATCCAGGTGGTCTCCAGTGCCTTGCTGGGAGCTCATCCCACGCTTGCCCTAGCTAAAGTGTGAAGTCAAAGTGACCCCTATCCTCAAGGGAAGCGCGAGCGCTTCCTATCAGCCAAGTTGGGTGGGCAGCCACCTCCATGAACCCTGACTCCATAGAGTGCTTTAACTCCTCTGCGGCTTTGCGTAGGCCTAAGAGAGTCACGTGTGAATTCCTTCTGAGGGAGAGCATGTGCGCTGGGAGTCCCCGTTTTGTTTTCCGAGCCACACAACACAGGACAGACTGCTGGGGTCAGCTCTTGCTACGCAGAGCGAAGGGCAGTGAACTGCTTCTCGCTTGCAGAGCTTGATGTCTACAGCTGTAAGGCAGCCCCGGGACAAAGTTTTGGCCAGTATTACATTCAGCGTGGCTCTCCCTCTGTGGAGGCCCTCCGAACGGCACTGAGAGAATCCCTGAGCCTAAAGTGCATCCTGGCAACCCTTAAACTGTCATCTCACTATTGTGACGCAAGGTACACTGCAGGTGCAGCCTGACAGAAAGTACAGAAAAGCCGGTACGACTCTGAGGCATTTGGACGAGGCAAGGTCCCCTCGGCCTGACTAAGTCATTAAGCGGGTGCTGCTCCTCGTGGCACGCAGAACACCCCCCGTCCAACGAAGTGGGATCCTAGAAAGGCCCAGTGTTGCTGAAAGTCTCCAGGTGTCAGTCAGAGAGTGCTGGCAAATGCGTCGTGGGCTCAAGTTGGCACTGGGAGAATGTGGGAGAAGCCCGACTTTCCCCCTTTGGAAAGCCACTTCGTTGCAGCTTCCAAGCCGCCTGCTACTATTCACTCCACAGATTCCTCTGAGGAGCAGTGAGTTTTTCCAAAAGAAACCAGGTGCTTGCGATTCCTTCCGGGGAGCTCACCCCCAGGAGCATACTGTAGCTAAGGTGCCCACTAAATGTGACCTCTAGTCTCGAGGTAAGGTGCACATTTTCCCATTCCCAGAGATAGGGGCGCCCCGGTTTCCAGGAGGTCTTAGTCAGTGGACGGCTTTAGCTTTAGTATGCCTCACAGCGCTCAAGACTCTCACGTGGGCACTTCTTTCCAAGGAAGTACACTGCGTACCCAAAGCCTTCTGAGCACAAGCAAGGGATACACAGCTCTGGGCACATCCCTCCCTATGCAGTTGGAAGGGCCGGGAACTAAGGTGTTCTCTGAGGCGAGCGTTCCACAGCTTTGAAACAGCCCCAGGAACGCGGTTCTTGGCAGGGTTTCATTCCCTGCGGGTCTGCCACGTTGAGGAAAACTAAGCGGCCCTGAAAGAAACCACCAGGGCTCCAATTCGGTTTGGGGACTCCTGCTCGACGTCTCTCTAGGTGATGCGGAAACTGGACTTTAGGTCCAGCCCGAAGTAATGCAGAGAGTAACCCCGAGCATTGCTAGGCATTGGGAACATCCAAAGTCACCCAGGTAGGCCTGCTGAGGGCAGTTCGGGGTTTGTGCCGTTCACCACATGCAGCAAACACTGCATCCAAAAGTTTCATCGCAGAAGGCCGAACTGTGTTCCAAGGGTCTCCCTTGGATTGTCAGAGAAGTTAGGTGTATGTGCTGGGTGATCCAGTTGGTAATTGAGAAGCCTGGCAGAAGGCAGTCTTTTCCCCATTTGAAAGGTCGATAGTGGCGGCCTCAAGGCTGACTGAAAGACACTGCCCTTACCCGTCTTCTAGTCACCTCCAGGAGTGCCTCAGTGAAGACAGTGAGTTTTCTCCTACGAATCCAGGTGGTCTCCAGTGCCTTGCTGGGAGCTCATCCCACGCTTGCCCTAGCTAAAGTGTGAAGTCAAAGTGACCCCTAGCCTCAAGGGAAGCGCGAGCGCTTCCTATCAGCCAAGTTGGGTGGGCAGCCACCTCCATGAACCCTGACTCCATAGAGTGCCTTAACTCCTCCGCGGCTTTGCGTAGGCCTAAGAGAGTCGCGTGTGAATTCCTTCTGAGGGAGAGCATGTGCGCTGGGAGTCCCCGTTTTGTTTTCCGAGCCACACAACACAGGACAGACTGCTGGGGTCAGCTCTTGCTACGCAGAGCGAAGGGCAGTGAACTGCTTCTCGCTTGCAGAGCTTGATGTCTACAGCTGTAAGGCAGCCCCGGGACAAAGTTTTGGCCAGTATTACATTCAGCGTGGCTCTCCCTCTGTGGAGGCCCTCCGAACGGCACTGAGAGAATCCCTGAGCCTAAAGTGCATCCTGGCAACTCTTAACCTGTCATCTCACTATTGTGACGCAAGGTACACTGCAGGTGCAGCCTGACAGAAAGTACAGAAAAGCCGGTACGACTCTGAGGCATTTGGACGAGGCAAGGTCCCCTCGGCCTGACTAAGTCATTAAGCGGGTGCTGCTCCTCGTGGCACTCAAAACACCCCCCGTCCAACGAAGTGGGATCCTAGAAAGGCCCAGTGTTGCTGAAAGTCTCCAGGTGTCAGTCAGAGAGTGCTGGCAAATGCGTCGTGGGCTCAAGTTGGCACTGGGAGAATGTGGGAGAAGCCCGACTTTCCCCCTTTGGAAAGCCACTTCGTTGCAGCTTCCAAGCCGCCTGCTACTATTCACTCCACAGATTCCTCTGAGGAGCAGTGAGTTTTTCCAAAAGAAACCAGGTGCTTGCGATTCCTTCCGGGGAGCTCACCCCCAGGAGCATACTGTAGCTAAGGTGCCCACTAAATGTGACCTCTAGTCTCGAGGTAAGGTGCACATTTTCCCATTCCCAGAGATAGGGGCGCCCCGGTTTCCAGGAGGTCTTAGTCAGTGGACGGCTTTAGCTTTAGTATGCCTCACAGCGCTCAAGACTCTCACGTGGGCACTTCTTTCCAAGGAAGTACACTGCGTACCCAAAGCCTTCTGAGCACAAGCAAGGGATACACAGCTCTGGGCACATCCCTCCCTATGCAGTTGGAAGGGCCGGGAACTAAGGTGTTCTCTGAGGCGAGCGTTCCACAGCTTTGAAACTGCCTCAGGAACGCGGTTCTTGGCAGGGTTTCATTCCCTGCGGGTCTGCCACGTTGAGGAAAACTAAGCGGCCCTGAAAGAAACCACCGGGGCTCCAATTCGGTTTGGGGACTCCTGCTCGACGTCTCTCTAGGTGATGCGGAAACTGGACTTTAGGTCCAGCCCGAAGTAATGCAGAGAGTAACCCCGAGCATTGCTAGGCATTGGGAACATCCAAAGTCACCCAGGTAGGCCTGCTGAGGGCAGTTCGGGGTTTGTGCCGTTCACCACATGCAGCACACACTGCATCCAAAAGTTTCATCGCAGAAGGCCGAACTGTGTTCCACGGGTCTCCCTTGGATTGTCAGAGAAGATAGGTGTATGTGCTGGGTGATCCAGTTGGTAATTGAGAAGCCTGGCAGAGGGCAGTCTTTTCCCCATTTGAAAGGTCGATAGTGGCGGCCTCAAGGCTGACTGAAAGACACTGCCCTTACCCGTCTTCTAGTCACCTCCAGGAGTGCCTCAGTGAAGACAGTGAGTTTTCTCCTACGAATCCAGGTGGTCTCCAGTGCCTTGCTGGGAGCTCATCCCACGCTTGCCCTAGCTAAAGTGTGAAGTCAAAGTGACCCCTAGCCTCAAGGGAAGCGCGAGCGCTTCCTATCAGCCAAGTTGGGTGGGCAGCCACCTCCATGAACCCTGACTCCATAGAGTGCTTTAACTCCTCTGTGGCTTTGCGTAGGCCTAAGAGAGTCGCGTGTGAATTCCTTCTGAGGGAGAGCATGTGCGCTGGGAGTCCCCGTTTTGTTTTCCGAGCCACACAACACAGGACAGACTGCTGGGGTCAGCTCTTGCTACGCAGAGCGAAGGGCAGTGAACTGCTTCTCGCTTGCAGAGCTTGATGTCTACAGCTGTAAGGCAGCCCCGGGACAAAGTTTTGGCCAGTATTACATTCAGCGTGGCTCTCCCTCTGTGGAGGCCCTCCGAACGGCACTGAGAGAATCCCTGAGCCTAAAGTGCATCCTGGCAACCCTTAACCTGTCATCTCACTATTGTGACGCAAGGTACACTGCAGGTGCAGCCTGACAGAAAGTACAGAAAAGCCGGTACGACTCTGAGGCATTTGGACGAGGCAAGGTCCCCTCGGCCTGACTAAGTCATTAAGCGGGTGCTGCTCCTCGTGGCACACAGAACATCCCCCGTCCAACGAAGTGGGATCCTAGAAAGGCCCAGTGTTGCTGAAAGTCTCCAGGTGTCAGTCAGAGAGTGCTGGCAAATGCGTCGTGGGCTCAAGTTGGCACTGGGAGAATGTGGGAGAAGCCCGACTTTCCCCCTTTGGAAAGCCACTTCGTTGCAGCTTCCAAGCCGCCTGCTACTATTCACTCCACAGATTCCTCTGAGGAGCAGTGAGTTTTTCCAAAAGAAACCAGGTGCTTGCGATTCCTTCCGGGGAGCTCACCCCCAGGAGCATACTGTAGCTAAGGTGCCCACTAAATGTGACCTCTAGTCTCGAGGTAAGGTGCACATTTTCCCATTCCCAGAGATAGGGGCGCCCCGGTTTCCAGGAGGTCTTAGTCAGTGGACGGCTTTAGCTTTAGTATGCCTCACAGCGCTCAAGACTCTCACGTGGGCACTTCTTTCCAAGGAAGTACACTGCGTACCCAAAGCCTTCTGAGCACAAGCAAGGGATACACAGCTCTGGGCACATCCCTCCCTATGCAGTTGGAAGGGCCGGGAACTAAGGTGTTCTCTGAGGCGAGCGTTCCACAGCTTTGAAACAGCCCCAGGAACGCGGTTCTTGGCAGGGTTTCGTTCCCTGCGGGTCTGCCACGTTGAGGAAAACTAAGCGGCCCTGAAAGAAACCACCGGGGCTCCAATTCGGTTTGGGGACTCCTGCTCGACGTCTCTCTAGGTGATGCGGAAACTGGACTTTAGGTCCAGCCCGAAGTAATGCAGAGAGTAACCCCGAGCATTGCTAGGCATTGGGAACATCCAAAGTCACCCAGGTAGGCCTGCTGAGGGCAGTTCGGGGTTTGTGCCGTTCACCACATGCAGCACACACTGCATCCAAAAGTTTCATCGCAGAAGGCCGAACTGTGTTCCACGGGTCTCCCTTGGATTGTCAGAGAAGATAGGTGTATGTGCTGGGTGATCCAGTTGGTAATTGAGAAGCCTGGCAGAGGGCAGTCTTTTCCCCATTTGAAAGGTCGATAGTGGCGGCCTCAAGGCTGACTGAAAGACACTGCCCTTACCCGTCTTCTAGTCACCTCCAGGAGTGCCTCAGTGAAGACAGTGAGTTTTCTCCTACGAATCCAGGTGGTCTCCAGTGCCTTGCTGGGAGCTCATCCCACGCTTGCCCTAGCTAAAGTGTGAAGTCAAAGTGACCCCTAGCCTCAAGGGAAGCGCGAGCGCTTCCTATCAGCCAAGTTGGGTGGGCAGCCACCTCCATGAACCCTGACTCCATAGAGTGCTTTAACTCCTCTGTGGCTTTGCGTAGGCCTAAGAGAGTCGCGTGTGAATTCCTTCTGAGGGAGAGCATGTGCGCTGGGAGTCCCCGTTTTGTTTTCCGAGCCACACAACACAGGACAGACTGCTGGGGTCAGCTCTTGCTACGCAGAGCGAAGGGCAGTGAACTGCTTCTCGCTTGCAGAGCTTGATGTCTACAGCTGTAAGGCAGCCCCGGGACAAAGTTTTGGCCAGTATTACATTCAGCGTGGCTCTCCCTCTGTGGAGGCCCTCCGAACGGCACTGAGAGAATCCCTGAGCCTAAAGTGCATCCTGGCAACCCTTAACCTGTCATCTCACTATTGTGACGCAAGGTACACTGCAGGTGCAGCCTGACAGAAAGTACAGAAAAGCCGGTACGACTCTGAGGCATTTGGACGAGGCAAGGTCCCCTCGGCCTGACTAAGTCATTAAGCGGGTGCTGCTCCTCGTGGCACGCAGAACACCCCCCGTCCAACGAAGTGGGATCCTAGAAAGGCCCAGTGTTGCTGAAAGTCTCCAGGTGTCAGTCAGAGAGTGCTGGCAAATGCGTCGTGGGCTCAAGTTGGCACTGGGAGAATGTGGGAGAAGCCCGAATTTCCCCCTTTGGAAAGCCACTTCGTTGCAGCTTCCAAGCCGCCTGCTACTATTCACTCCACAGATTCCTCTGAGGAGCAGTGAGTTTTTCCAAAAGAAACCAGGTGCTTGCGATTCCTTCCGGGGAGCTCACCCCCAGGAGCATACTGTAGCTAAGGTGCCCACTAAATGTGACCTCTAGTCTCGAGGTAAGGTGCACATTTTCCCATTCCCAGAGATAGGGGCGCCCCGGTTTCCAGGAGGTCTTAGTCAGTGGACGGCTTTAGCTTTAGTATGCCTCACAGCGCTCAAGACTCTCACGTGGGCACTTCTTTCCAAGGAAGTACACTGCGTACCCAAAGCCTTCTGAGCACAAGCAAGGGATACACAGCTCTGGGCACATCCCTCCCTATGCAGTTGGAAGGGCCGGGAACTAAGGTGTTCTCTGAGGCGAGCGTTCCACAGCTTTGAAACAGCCCCAGGAACGCGGTTCTTGGCAGGGTTTCGTTCCCTGCGGGTCTGCCACGTTGAGGAAAACTAAGCGGCCCTGAAAGAAACCACCGGGGCTCCAATTCGGTTTGGGGACTCCTGCTCGACGTCTCTCTAAGTGATGCGGAAACTGGACTTTAGGTCCAGCCCGAAGTAATGCAGAGAGTAACCCCGAGCATTGCTAGGCATTGGGAACATCCAAAGTCACCCAGGTAGGCCTGCTGAGGGCAGTTCGGGGTTTGTGCCGTTCACCACATGCAGCACACACTGCATCCAAAAGTTTCATCGCAGAAGGCCGAACTGTGTTCCACGGGTCTCCCTTGGATTGTCAGAGAAGATAGGTGTATGTGCTGGGTGATCCAGTTGGTAATTGAGAAGCCTGGCAGAGGGCAGTCTTTTCCCCATTTGAAAGGTCGATAGTGGCGGCCTCAAGGCTGACTGAAAGACACTGCCCTTACCCGTCTTCTAGTCACCTCCAGGAGTGCCTCAGTGAAGACAGTGAGTTTTCTCCTACGAATCCAGGTGGTCTCCAGTGCCTTGCTGGGAGCTCATCCCACGCTTGCCCTAGCTAAAGTGTGAAGTCAAAGTGACCCCTAGCCTCAAGGGAAGCGCGAGCGCTTCCTATCAGCCAAGTTGGGTGGGCAGCCACCTCCATGAACCCTGACTCCATAGAGTGCTTTAACTCCTCTGCGGCTTTGCGTAGGCCTAAGAGAGTCACGTGTGAATTCCTTCTGAGGGAGAGCATGTGCGCTGGGAGTCCCCGTTTTGTTTTCCGAGCCACACAACACAGGACAGACTGCTGGGGTCAGCTCTTGCTACGCAGAGCGAAGGGCAGTGAACTGCTTCTCGCTTGCAGAGCTTGATGTCTACAGCTGTAAGGCAGCCCCGGGACAAAGTTTTGGCCAGTATTACATTCAGCGTGGCTCTCCCTCTGTGGAGGCCCTCCGAACGGCACTGAGAGAATCCCTGAGCCTAAAGTGCATCCTGGCAACCCTTAAACTGTCATCTCACTATTGTGACGCAAGGTACACTGCAGGTGCAGCCTGACAGAAAGTACAGAAAAGCCGGTACGACTCTGAGGCATTTGGACGAGGCAAGGTCCCCTCGGCCTGACTAAGTCATTAAGCGGGTGCTGCTCCTCGTGGCACGCAGAACACCCCCCGTCCAACGAAGTGGGATCCTAGAAAGGCCCAGTGTTGCTGAAAGTCTCCAGGTGTCAGTCAGAGAGTGCTGGCAAATGCGTCGTGGGCTCAAGTTGGCACTGGGAGAATGTGGGAGAAGCCCGACTTTCCCCCTTTGGAAAGCCACTTCGTTGCAGCTTCCAAGCCGCCTGCTACTATTCACTCCACAGATTCCTCTGAGGAGCAGTGAGTTTTTCCAAAAGAAACCAGGTGCTTGCGATTCCTTCCGGGGAGCTCACCCCCAGGAGCATACTGTAGCTAAGGTGCCCACTAAATGTGACCTCTAGTCTCGAGGTAAGGTGCACATTTTCCCATTCCCAGAGATAGGGGCGCCCCGGTTTCCAGGAGGTCTTAGTCAGTGGACGGCTTTAGCTTTAGTATGCCTCACAGCGCTCAAGACTCTCACGTGGGCACTTCTTTCCAAGGAAGTACACTGCGTACCCAAAGCCTTCTGAGCACAAGCAAGGGATACACAGCTCTGGGCACATCCCTCCCTATGCAGTTGGAAGGGCCGGGAACTAAGGTGTTCTCTGAGGCGAGCGTTCCACAGCTTTGAAACAGCCCCAGGAACGCGGTTCTTGGCAGGGTTTCGTTCCCTGCGGGTCTGCCACGTTGAGGAAAACTAAGCGGCCCTGAAAGAAACCACCGGGGCTCCAATTCGGTTTGGGGACTCCTGCTCGACGTCTCTCTAGGTGATGCGGAAACTGGACTTTAGGTCCAGCCCGAAGTAATGCAGAGAGTAACCCCGAGCATTGCTAGGCATTGGGAACATCCAAAGTCACCCAGGTAGGCCTGCTGAGGGCAGTTCGGGGTTTGTGCCGTTCACCACATGCAGCACACACTGCATCCAAAAGTTTCATCGCAGAAGGCCGAACTGTGTTCCACGGGTCTCCCTTGGATTGTCAGAGAAGATAGGTGTATGTGCTGGGTGATCCAGTTGGTAATTGAGAAGCCTGGCAGAGGGCAGTCTTTTCCCCATTTGAAAGGTCGATAGTGGCGGCCTCAAGGCTGACTGAAAGACACTGCCCTTACCCGTCTTCTAGTCACCTCCAGGAGTGCCTCAGTGAAGACAGTGAGTTTTCTCCTACGAATCCAGGTGGTCTCCAGTGCCTTGCTGGGAGCTCATCCCACGCTTGCCCTAGCTAAAGTGTGAAGTCAAAGTGACCCCTAGCCTCAAGGGAAGCGCGAGCGCTTCCTATCAGCCAAGTTCGGTGGGCAGCCACCTCCATGAACCCTGACTCCATAGAGTGCTTTAACTCCTCTGTGGCTTTGCGTAGGCCTAAGAGAGTCGCGTGTGAATTCCTTCTGAGGGAGAGCATGTGCGCTGGGAGTCCCCGTTTTGTTTTCCGAGCCACACAACACAGGACAGACTGCTGGGGTCAGCTCTTGCTACGCAGAGCGAAGGGCAGTGAACTGCTTCTCGCTTGCAGAGCTTGATGTCTACAGCTGTAAGGCAGCCCCGGGACAAAGTTTTGGCCAGTATTACATTCAGCGTGGCTCTCCCTCTGTGGAGGCCCTCCGAACGGCACTGAGAGAATCCCTGAGCCTAAAGTGCATCCTGGCAACCCTTAACCTGTCATCTCACTATTGTGACGCAAGGTACACTGCATGTGCAGCCTGACAGAAAGTACAGAAAAGCCGGTACGACTCTGAGGCATTTGGACGAGGCAAGGTCCCCTCGGCCTGACTAAGTCATTAAGCGGGTGCTGCTCCTCGTGGCACACAGAACACACCCCGTCCAACGAAGTGGGATCCTAGAAAGGCCCAGTGTTGCTGAAAGTCTCCAGGTGTCAGTCAGAGAGTGCTGGCAAATGCGTCGTGGGCTCAAGTTGGCACTGGGAGAATGTGGGAGAAGCCCGACTTTCCCCCTTTGGAAAGCCACTTCGTTGCAGCTTCCAAGCCGCCTGCTACTATTCACTCCACAGATTCCTCTGAGGAGCAGTGAGTTTTTCCAAAAGAAACCAGGTGCTTGCGATTCCTTCCGGGGAGCTCACCCCCAGGAGCATACTGTAGCTAAGGTGCCCACTAAATGTGACCTCTAGTCTCGAGGTAAGGTGCACATTTTCCCATTCCCAGAGATAGGGGCGCCCCGGTTTCCAGGAGGTCTTAGTCAGTGGACGGCTTTAGCTTTAGTATGCCTCACAGCGCTCAAGACTCTCACGTGGGCACTTCTTTCCAAGGAAGTACACTGCGTACCCAAAGCCTTCTGAGCACAAGCAAGGGATACACAGCTCTGGGCACATCCCTCCCTATGCAGTTGGAAGGGCCGGGAACTAAGGTGTTCTCTGAGGCGAGCGTTCCACAGCTTTGAAACAGCCTCAGGAACGCGGTTCTTGGCAGGGTTTCGTTCCCTGCGGGTCTGCCACATTGAGGAAAACTAAGCGGCCCTGAAAGAAACCACCGGGGCTCCAATTCGGTTTGGGGACTCCTGCTCGACGTCTCTCTAGGTGATGCGGAAACTGGACTTTAGGTCCAGCCCGAAGTAATGCAGAGAGTAACCCCGAGCATTGCTAGGCATTGGGAACATCCAAAGTCACCCAGGTAGGCCTGCTGAGGGCAGTTCGGGGTTTGTGCCGTTCACCACATGCAGCACACACTGCATCCAAAAGTTTCATCGCAGAAGGCCGAACTGTGTTCCACGGGTCTCCCTTGGATTGTCAGAGAAGATAGGTGTATGTGCTGGGTGATCCAGTTGGTAATTGAGAAGCCTGGCAGAGGGCAGTCTTTTCCCCATTTGAAAGGTCGATAGTGGCGGCCTCAAGGCTGACTGAAAGACACTGCCCTTACCCGTCTTCTAGTCACCTCCAGGAGTGCCTCAGTGAAGACAGTGAGTTTTCTCCTACGAATCCAGGTGGTCTCCAGTGCCTTGCTGGGAGCTCATCCCACGCTTGCCCTAGCTAAAGTGTGAAGTCAAAGTGACCCCTAGCCTCAAGGGAAGCGCGAGCGCTTCCTATCAGCCAAGTTGGGTGGGCAGCCACCTCCATGAACCCTGACTCCATAGAGTGCTTTAACTCCTCTGTGGCTTTGCGTAGGCCTAAGAGAGTCGCGTGTGAATTCCTTCTGAGGGAGAGCATGTGCGCTGGGAGTCCCCGTTTTGTTTTCCGAGCCACACAACACAGGACAGACTGCTGGGGTCAGCTCTTGCTACGCAGAGCGAAGGGCAGTGAACTGCTTCTCGCTTGCAGAGCTTGATGTCTACAGCTGTAAGGCAGCCCCGGGACAAAGTTTTGGCCAGTATTACATTCAGCGTGGCTCTCCCTCTGTGGAGGCCCTCCGAACGGCACTGAGAGAATCCCTGAGCCTAAAGTGCATCCTGGCAACCCTTAACCTGTCATCTCACTATTGTGACGCAAGGTACACTGCATGTGCAGCCTGACAGAAAGTACAGAAAAGCCGGTACGACTCTGAGGCATTTGGACGAGGCAAGGTCCCCTCGGCCTGACTAAGTCATTAAGCGGGTGCTGCTCCTCGTGGCACACAGAACACACCCCGTCCAACGAAGTGGGATCCTAGAAAGGCCCAGTGTTGCTGAAAGTCTCCAGGTGTCAGTCAGAGAGTGCTGGCAAATGCGTCGTGGGCTCAAGTTGGCACTGGGAGAATGTGGGAGAAGCCCGACTTTCCCCCTTTGGAAAGCCACTTCGTTGCAGCTTCCAAGCCGCCTGCTACTATTCACTCCACAGATTCCTCTGAGGAGCAGTGAGTTTTTCCAAAAGAAACCAGGTGCTTGCGATTCCTTCCGGGGAGCTCACCCCCAGGAGCATACTGTAGCTAAGGTGCCCACTAAATGTGACCTCTAGTCTCGAGGTAAGGTGCACATTTTCCCATTCCCAGAGATAGGGGCGCCCCGGTTTCCAGGAGGTCTTAGTCAGTGGACGGCTTTAGCTTTAGTATGCCTCACAGCGCTCAAGACTCTCACGTGGGCACTTCTTTCCAAGGAAGTACACTGCGTACCCAAAGCCTTCTGAGCACAAGCAAGGGATACACAGCTCTGGGCACATCCCTCCCTATGCAGTTGGAAGGGCCGGGAACTAAGGTGTTCTCTGAGGCGAGCGTTCCACAGCTTTGAAACAGCCCCAGGAACGCGGTTCTTGGCAGGGTTTCGTTCCCTGCGGGTCTGCCACGTTGAGGAAAACTAAGCGGCCCTGAAAGAAACCACCGGGGCTCCAATTCGGTTTGGGGACTCCTGCTCGACGTCTCTCTAGGTGATGCGGAAACTGGACTTTAGGTCCAGCCCGAAGTAATGCAGAGAGTAACCCCGAGCATTGCTAGGCATTGGGAACATCCAAAGTCACCCAGGTAGGCCTGCTGAGGGCAGTTCGGGGTTTGTGCCGTTCACCACATGCAGCACACACTGCATCCAAAAGTTTCATCGCAGAAGGCCGAACTGTGTTCCACGGGTCTCCCTTGGATTGTCAGAGAA
This sequence comes from Mesoplodon mirus, assembly GCF_964341445.2. Lineage (NCBI taxonomy): Eukaryota > Metazoa > Chordata > Mammalia > Artiodactyla > Ziphiidae > Mesoplodon > Mesoplodon mirus. Next base: position 87,470,995 of record NC_138979.1, on the reverse strand, counting down.
GATAGGTGTATGTGCTGGGTGATCCAGTTGGTAATTGAGAAGCCTGGCAGAGGGCAGTCTTTTCCCCATTTGAAAGGTCGATAGTGGCGGCCTCAAGGCTGACTGAAAGACACTGCCCTTACCCGTCTTCTAGTCACCTCCAGGAGTGCCTCAGTGAAGACAGTGAGTTTTCTCCTACGAATCCAGGTGGTCTCCAGTGCCTTGCTGGGAGCTCATCCCACGCTTGCCCTAGCTAAAGTGTGAAGTCAAAGTGACCCCTAGCCTCAAGGGAAGCGCGAGCGCTTCCTATCAGCCAAGTTGGGTGGGCAGCCACCTCCATGAACCCTGACTCCATAGAGTGCTTTAACTCCTCTGTGGCTTTGCGTAGGCCTAAGAGAGTCGCGTGTGAATTCCTTCTGAGGGAGAGCATGTGCGCTGGGAGTCCCCGTTTTGTTTTCCGAGCCACACAACACAGGACAGACTGCTGGGGTCAGCTCTTGCTACGCAGAGCGAAGGGCAGTGAACTGCTTCTCGCTTGCAGAGCTTGATGTCTACAGCTGTAAGGCAGCCCCGGGACAAAGTTTTGGCCAGTATTACATTCAGCGTGGCTCTCCCTCTGTGGAGGCCCTCCGAACGGCACTGAGAGAATCCCTGAGCCTAAAGTGCATCCTGGCAACCCTTAACCTGTCATCTCACTATTGTGACGCAAGGTACACTGCAGGTGCAGCCTGACAGAAAGTACAGAAAAGCCGGTACGACTCTGAGGCATTTGGACGAGGCAAGGTCCCCTCGGCCTGACTAAGTCATTAAGCGGGTGCTGCTCCTCGTGGCACGCAGAACACCCCCCGTCCAACGAAGTGGGATCCTAGAAAGGCCCAGTGTTGCTGAAAGTCTCCAGGTGTCAGTCAGAGAGTGCTGGCAAATGCGTCGTGGGCTCAAGTTGGCACTGGGAGAATGTGGGAGAAGCCCGACTTTCCCCCTTTGGAAAGCCACTTCGTTGCAGCTTCCAAGCCGCCTGCTACTATTCACTCCACAGATTCCTCTGAGGAGCAGTGAGTTTTTCCAAAAGAAACCAGGTGCTTGCGATTCCTTCCGGGGAGCTCACCCCCAGGAGCATACTGTAGCTAAGGTGCCCACTAAATGTGACCTCTAGTCTCGAGGTAAGGTGCACATTTTCCCATTCCCAGAGATAGGGGCGCCCCGGTTTCCAGGAGGTCTTAGTCAGTGGACGGCTTTAGCTTTAGTATGCCTCACAGCGCTCAAGACTCTCACGTGGGCACTTCTTTCCAAGGAAGTACACTGCGTACCCAAAGCCTTCTGAGCACAAGCAAGGGATACACAGCTCTGGGCACATCCCTCCCTATGCAGTTGGAAGGGCCGGGAACTAAGGTGTTCTCTGAGGCGAGCGTTCCACAGCTTTGAAACAGCCCCAGGAACGCGGTTCTTGGCAGGGTTTCGTTCCCTGCGGGTCTGCCACGTTGAGGAAAACTAAGCGGCCCTGAAAGAAACCACCGGGGCTCCAATTCGGTTTGGGGACTCCTGCTCGACGTCTCTCTAAGTGATGCGGAAACTGGACTTTAGGTCCAGCCCGAAGTAATGCAGAGAGTAACCCCGAGCATTGCTAGGCATTGGGAACATCCAAAGTCACCCAGGTAGGCCTGCTGAGGGCAGTTCGGGGTTTGTGCCGTTCACCACATGCAGCACACACTGCATCCAAAAGTTTCATCGCAGAAGGCCGAACTGTGTTCCACGGGTCTCCCTTGGATTGTCAGAGAAGATAGGTGTATGTGCTGGGTGATCCAGTTGGTAATTGAGAAGCCTGGCAGAGGGCAGTCTTTTCCCCATTTGAAAGGTCGATAGTGGCGGCCTCAAGGCTGACTGAAAGACACTGCCCTTACCCGTCTTCTAGTCACCTCCAGGAGTGCCTCAGTGAAGACAGTGAGTTTTCTCCTACGAATCCAGGTGGTCTCCAGTGCCTTGCTGGGAGCTCATCCCACGCTTGCCCTAGCTAAAGTGTGAAGTCAAAGTGACCCCTAGCCTCAAGGGAAGCGCGAGCGCTTCCTATCAGCCAAGTTGGGTGGGCAGCCACCTCCATGAACCCTGACTCCATAGAGTGCTTTAACTCCTCTGCGGCTTTGCGTAGGCCTAAGAGAGTCACGTGTGAATTCCTTCTGAGGGAGAGCATGTGCGCTGGGAGTCCCCGTTTTGTTTTCCGAGCCACACAACACAGGACAGACTGCTGGGGTCAGCTCTTGCTACGCAGAGCGAAGGGCAGTGAACTGCTTCTCGCTTGCAGAGCTTGATGTCTACAGCTGTAAGGCAGCCCCGGGACAAAGTTTTGGCCAGTATTACATTCAGCGTGGCTCTCCCTCTGTGGAGGCCCTCCGAACGGCACTGAGAGAATCCCTGAGCCTAAAGTGCATCCTGGCAACCCTTAACCTGTCATCTCACTATTGTGACGCAAGGTACACTGCAGGTGCAGCCTGACAGAAAGTACAGAAAAGCCGGTACGACTCTGAGGCATTTGGACGAGGCAAGGTCCCCTCGGCCTGACTAAGTCATTAAGCGGGTGCTGCTCCTCGTGGCACGCAGAACACCCCCCGTCCAACGAAGTGGGATCCTAGAAAGGCCCAGTGTTGCTGAAAGTCTCCAGGTGTCAGTCAGAGAGTGCTGGCAAATGCGTCGTGGGCTCAAGTTGGCACTGGGAGAATGTGGGAGAAGCCCGACTTTCCCCCTTTGGAAAGCCACTTCGTTGCAGCTTCCAAGCCGCCTGCTACTATTCACTCCACAGATTCCTCTGAGGAGCAGTGAGTTTTTCCAAAAGAAACCAGGTGCTTGCGATTCCTTCCGGGGAGCTCACCCCCAGGAGCATACTGTAGCTAAGGTGCCCACTAAATGTGACCTCTAGTCTCGAGGTAAGGTGCACATTTTCCCATTCCCAGAGATAGGGGCGCCCCGGTTTCCAGGAGGTCTTAGTCAGTGGACGGCTTTAGCTTTAGTATGCCTCACAGCGCTCAAGACTCTCACGTGGGCACTTCTTTCCAAGGAAGTACACTGCGTACCCAAAGCCTTCTGAGCACAAGCAAGGGATACACAGCTCTGGGCACATCCCTCCCTATGCAGTTGGAAGGGCCGGGAACTAAGGTGTTCTCTGAGGCGAGCGTTCCACAGCTTTGAAACAGCCCCAGGAATGCGGTTCTTGGCAGGGTTTCGTTCCCTGCGGGTCTGCCACGTTGAGGAAAACTAAGCGGCCCTGAAAGAAACCACCGGGGCTCCAATTCGGTTTGGGGACTCCTGCTCGACGTCTCTCTAGGTGATGCGGAAACTGGACTTTAGGTCCAGCCCGAAGTAATGCAGAGAGTAACCCCGAGCATTGCTAGGCATTGGGAACATCCGAAGTCACCCAGGTAGGCCTGCTGAGGGCAGTTCGGGGTTTGTGCCGTTCACCACATGCAGCAAACACTGCATCCAAAAGTTTCATCGCAGAAGGCCGAACTGTGTTCCAAGGGTCTCCCTTGGATTGTCAGAGAAGATAGGTGTATGTGCTGGGTGATCCAGTTGGTAATTGAGAAGCCTGGCAGAAGGCAGTCTTTTCCCCATTTGAAAGGTCGATAGTGGCGGCCTCAAGGCTGACTGAAAGACACTGCCCTTACCCGTCTTCTAGTCACCTCCAGGAGTGCCTCAGTGAAGACAGTGAGTTTTCTCCTACGAATCCAGGTGGTCTCCAGTGCCTTGCTGGGAGCTCATCCCACGCTTGCCCTAGCTAAAGTGTGAAGTCAAAGTGACCCCTAGCCTCAAGGGAAGCGCGAGCGCTTCCTATCAGCCAAGTTGGGTGGGCAGCCACCTCCATGAACCCTGACTCCATAGAGTGCTTTAACTCCTCTGCGGCTTTGCGTAGGCCTAAGAGAGTCGCGTGTGAATTCCTTCTGAGGGAGAGCATGTGCGCTGGGAGTCCCCGTTTTGTTTTCCGAGCCACACAACACAGGACAGACTGCTGGGGTCAGCTCTTGCTACGCAGAGCGAAGGGCAGTGAACTGCTTCTCGCTTGCAGAGCTTGATGTCTACAGCTGTAAGGCAGCCCCGGGACAAAGTTTTGGCCAGTATTACATTCAGCGTGGCTCTCCCTCTGTGGAGGCCCTCCGAACGGCACTGAGAGAATCCCTGAGCCTAAAGTGCATCCTGGCAACTCTTAACCTGTCATCTCACTATTGTGACGCAAGGTACACTGCAGGTGCAGCCTGACAGAAAGTACAGAAAAGCCGGTACGACTCTGAGGCATTTGGACGAGGCAAGGTCCCCTCGGCCTGACTAAGTCATTAAGCGGGTGCTGCTCCTCGTGGCACGCAAAACACCCCCCGTCCAACGAAGTGGGATCCTAGAAAGGCCCAGTGTTGCTGAAAGTCTCCAGGTGTCAGTCAGAGAGTGCTGGCAAATGCGTCGTGGGCTCAAGTTGGCACTGGGAGAATGTGGGAGAAGCCCGACTTTCCCCCTTTGGAAAGCCACTTCGTTGCAGCTTCCAAGCCGCCTGCTACTATTCACTCCACAGATTCCTCTGAGGAGCAGTGAGTTTTTCCAAAAGAAACCAGGTGCTTGCGATTCCTTCCGGGGAGCTCACCCCCAGGAGCATACTGTAGCTAAGGTGCCCACTAAATGTGACCTCTAGTCTCGAGGTAAGGTGCACATTTTCCCATTCCCAGAGATAGGGGCGCCCCGGTTTCCAGGAGGTCTTAGTCAGTGGACGGCTTTAGCTTTAGTATGCCTCACAGCGCTCAAGACTCTCACGTGGGCACTTCTTTCCAAGGAAGTACACTGCGTACCCAAAGCCTTCTGAGCACAAGCAAGGGATACACAGCTCTGGGCACATCCCTCCCTATGCAGTTGGAAGGGCCGGGAACTAAGGTGTTCTCTGAGGCGAGCGTTCCACAGCTTTGAAACAGCCTCAGGAACGCGGTTCTTGGCAGGGTTTCGTTCCCTGCGGGTCTGCCACGTTGAGGAAAACTAAGCGGCCCTGAAAGAAACCACCGGGGCTCCAATTCGGTTTGGGGACTCCTGCTCGACGTCTCTCTAAGTGATGCGGAAACTGGACTTTAGGTCCAGCCCGAAGTAATGCAGAGAGTAACCCCGAGCATTGCTAGGCATTGGGAACATCCAAAGTCACCCAGGTAGGCCTGCTGAGGGCAGTTCGGGGTTTGTGCCGTTCACCACATGCAGCACACACTGCATCCAAAAGTTTCATCGCAGAAGGCCGAACTGTGTTCCAAGGGTCTCCCTTGGATTGTCAGAGAAGATAGGTGTATGTGCTGGGTGATCCAGTTGGTAATTGAGAAGCCTGGCAGAGGGCAGTCTTTTCCCCATTTGAAAGGTCGATAGTGGCGGCCTCAAGGCTGACTGAAAGACACTGCCCTTACCCGTCTTCTAGTCACCTCCAGGAGTGCCTCAGTGAAGACAGTGAGTTTTCTCCTACGAATCCAGGTGGTCTCCAGTGCCTTGCTGGGAGCTCATCCCACGCTTGCCCTAGCTAAAGTGTGAAGTCAAAGTGACCCCTAGCCTCAAGGGAAGCGTGAGCGCTTCCTATCAGCCAAGTTGGGTGGGCAGCCACCTCCATGAACCCTGACTCCATAGAGTGCTTTAACTCCTCTGCGGCTTTGCGTAGGCCTAAGAGAGTCGCGTGTGAATTCCTTCTGAGGGAGAGCATGTGCGCTGGGAGTCCCCGTTCTGTTTTCCGAGCCACACAACACAGGACAGACTGCTGGGGTCAGCTCTTGCTACGCAGAGCGAAGGGCAGTGAACTGCTTCTCACTTTCAGAGCTTGATGTCTACAGCTGTAAGGCAGCCCCGGGACAAAGTTTTGGCCAGTATTACATTCAGCGTGGCTCTCCCTCTGTGGAGGCCCTCCGAACGGCACTGAGAGAATCCCTGAGCCTAAAGTGCATCCTGGCAACCCTTAACCTGTCATCTCACTATTGTGACGCAAGGTACACTGCAGGTGCAGCCTGACAGAAAGTACAGAAAAGCCGGTACGACTCTGAGGCATTTGGACGAGGCAAGGTCCCCTCGGCCTGACTAAGTCATTAAGCGGGTGCTGCTCCTCGTGGCACGCAGAACACCCCCCGTCCAACGAAGTGGGATCCTAGAAAGGCCCAGTGTTGCTGAAAGTCTCCAGGTGTCAGTCAGAGAGTGCTGGCAAATGCGTCGTGGGCTCAAGTTGGCACTGGGAGAATGTGGGAGAAGCCCGACTTTCCCCCTTTGGAAAGCCACTTCGTTGCAGCTTCCAAGCCGCCTGCTACTATTCACTCCACAGATTCCTCTGAGGAGCAGTGAGTTTTTCCAAAAGAAACCAGGTGCTTGCGATTCCTTCCGGGGAGCTCACCCCCAGGAGCATACTGTAGCTAAGGTGCCCACTAAATGTGACCTCTAGTCTCGAGGTAAGGTGCACATTTTCCCATTCCCAGAGATAGGGGCGCCCCGGTTTCCAGGAGGTCTTAGTCAGTGGACGGCTTTAGCTTTAGTATGCCTCACAGCGCTCAAGACTCTCACGTGGGCACTTCTTTCCAAGGAAGTACACTGCGTACCCAAAGCCTTCTGAGCACAAGCAAGGGATACACAGCTCTGGGCACATCCCTCCCTATGCAGTTGGAAGGGCCGGGAACTAAGGTGTTCTCTGAGGCGAGCGTTCCACAGCTTTGAAACAGCCCCAGGAACGCGGTTCTTGGCAGGGTTTCGTTCCCTGCGGGTCTGCCACGTTGAGGAAAACTAAGCGGCCCTGAAAGAAACCACCGGGGCTCCAATTCGGTTTGGGGACTCCTGCTCGACGTCTCTCTAAGTGATGCGGAAACTGGACTTTAGGTCCAGCCCGAAGTAATTCAGAGAGTAACCCCGAGCATTGCTAGGCATTGGGAACATCCAAAGTCACCCAGGTAGGCCTGCTGAGGGCAGTTCGGGGTTTGTGCCGTTCACCACATGCAGCACACACTGCATCCAAAAGTTTCATCGCAGAAGGCCGAACTGTGTTCCACGGGTCTCCCTTGGATTGTCAGAGAAGATAGGTGTATGTGCTGGGTGATCCAGTTGGTAATTGAGAAGCCTGGCAGAGGGCAGTCTTTTCCCCATTTGAAAGGTCGATAGTGGCGGCCTCAAGGCTGACTGAAAGACACTGCCCTTACCCGTCTTCTAGTCACCTCCAGGAGTGCCTCAGTGAAGACAGTGAGTTTTCTCCTACGAATCCAGGTGGTCTCCAGTGCCTTGCTGGGAGCTCATCCCACGCTTGCCCTAGCTAAAGTGTGAAGTCAAAGTGACCCCTAGCCTCAAGGGAAGCGCGAGCGCTTCCTATCAGCCAAGTTGGGTGGGCAGCCACCTCCATGAACCCTGACTCCATAGAGTGCTTTAACTCCTCTGCGGCTTTGCGTAGGCCTAAGAGAGTCACGTGTGAATTCCTTCTGAGGGAGAGCATGTGCGCTGGGAGTCCCCGTTTTGTTTTCCGAGCCACACAACACAGGACAGACTGCTGGGGTCAGCTCTTGCTACGCAGAGCGAAGGGCAGTGAACTGCTTCTCGCTTGCAGAGCTTGATGTCTACAGCTGTAAGGCAGCCCCGGGACAAAGTTTTGGCCAGTATTACATTCAGCGTGGCTCTCCCTCTGTGGAGGCCCTCCGAACGGCACTGAGAGAATCCCTGAGCCTAAAGTGCATCCTGGCAACCCTTAACCTGTCATCTCACTATTGTGACGCAAGGTACACTGCAGGTGCAGCCTGACAGAAAGTACAGAAAAGCCGGTACGACTCTGAGGCATTTGGACGAGGCAAGGTCCCCTCGGCCTGACTAAGTCATTAAGCGGGTGCTGCTCCTCGTGGCACGCAGAACACCCCCCGTCCAACGAAGTGGGATCCTAGAAAGGCCCAGTGTTGCTGAAAGTCTCCAGGTGTCAGTCAGAGAGTGCTGGCAAATGCGTCGTGGGCTCAAGTTGGCACTGGGAGAATGTGGGAGAAGCCCGACTTTCCCCCTTTGGAAAGCCACTTCGTTGCAGCTTCCAAGCCGCCTGCTACTATTCACTCCACAGATTCCTCTGAGGAGCAGTGAGTTTTTCCAAAAGAAACCAGGTGCTTGCGATTCCTTCCGGGGAGCTCACCCCCAGGAGCATACTGTAGCTAAGGTGCCCACTAAATGTGACCTCTAGTCTCGAGGTAAGGTGCACATTTTCCCATTCCCAGAGATAGGGGCGCCCCGGTTTCCAGGAGGTCTTAGTCAGTGGACGGCTTTAGCTTTAGTATGCCTCACAGCGCTCAAGACTCTCACGTGGGCACTTCTTTCCAAGGAAGTACACTGCGTACCCAAAGCCTTCTGAGCACAAGCAAGGGATACACAGCTCTGGGCACATCCCTCCCTATGCAGTTGGAAGGGCCGGGAACTAAGGTGTTCTCTGAGGCGAGCGTTCCACAGCTTTGAAACAGCCCCAGGAACGCGGTTCTTGGCAGGGTTTCGTTCCCTGCGGGTCTGCCACGTTGAGGAAAACTAAGCGGCCCTGAAAGAAACCACCGGGGCTCCAATTCGGTTTGGGGACTCCTGCTCGACGTCTCTCTAGGTGATGCGGAAACTGGACTTTAGGTCCAGCCCGAAGTAATGCAGAGAGTAACCCCGAGCATTGCTAGGCATTGGGAACATCCGAAGTCACCCAGGTAGGCCTGCTGAGGGCAGTTCGGGGTTTGTGCCGTTCACCACATGCAGCAAACACTGCATCCAAAAGTTTCATCGCAGAAGGCCGAACTGTGTTCCAAGGGTCTCCCTTGGATTGTCAGAGAAGATAGGTGTATGTGCTGGGTGATCCAGTTGGTAATTGAGAAGCCTGGCAGAGGGCACTCTTTTCCCCATTTGAAAGGTCGATAGTGGCGGCCTCAAGGCTGACTGAAAGACACTGCCCTTACCCGTCTTCTAGTCACCTCCAGGAGTGCCTCAGTGAAGACAGTGAGTTTTCTCCTACGAATCCAGGTGGTCTCCAGTGCCTTGCTGGGAGCTCATCCCACGCTTGCCCTAGCTAAAGTGTGAAGTCAAAGTGACCCCTAGCCTCAAGGGAAGCGCGAGCGCTTCCTATCAGCCAAGTTGGGTGGGCAGCCACCTCCATGAACCCTGACTCCATAGAGTGCTTTAACTCCTCTGCGGCTTTGCGTAGGCCTAAGAGAGTCGCGTGTGAATTCCTTCTGAGGGAGAGCATGTGCGCTGGGAGTCCCCGTTTTGTTTTCCGAGCCACACAACACAGGACAGACTGCTGGGGTCAGCTCTTGCTACGCAGAGCGAAGGGCAGTGAACTGCTTCTCGCTTGCAGAGCTTGATGTCTACAGCTGTAAGGCAGCCCCGGGACAAAGTTTTGGCCAGTATTACATTCAGCGTGGCTCTCCCTCTGTGGAGGCCCTCCGAACGGCACTGAGAGAATCCCTGAGCCTAAAGTGCATCCTGGCAACTCTTAACCTGTCATCTCACTATTGTGACGCAAGGTACACTGCAGGTGCAGCCTGACAGAAAGTACAGAAAAGCCGGTACGACTCTGAGGCATTTGGACGAGGCAAGGTCCCCTCGGCCTGACTAAGTCATTAAGCGGGTGCTGCTCCTCGTGGCACGCAGAACACCCCCCGTCCAACGAAGTGGGATCCTAGAAAGGCCCAGTGTTGCTGAAAGTCTCCAGGTGTCAGTCAGAGAGTGCTGGCAAATGCGTCGTGGGCTCAAGTTGGCACTGGGAGAATGTGGGAGAAGCCCGACTTTCCCCCTTTGGAAAGCCACTTCGTTGCAGCTTCCAAGCCGCCTGCTACTATTCACTCCACAGATTCCTCTGAGGAGCAGTGAGTTTTTCCAAAAGAAACCAGGTGCTTGCGATTCCTTCCGGGGAGCTCACCCCCAGGAGCATACTGTAGCTAAGGTGCCCACTAAATGTGACCTCTAGTCTCGAGGTAAGGTGCACATTTTCCCATTCCCAGAGATAGGGGCGCCCCGGTTTCCAGGAGGTCTTAGTCAGTGGACGGCTTTAGCTTTAGTATGCCTCACAGCGCTCAAGACTCTCACGTGGGCACTTCTTTCCAAGGAAGTACACTGCGTACCCAAAGCCTTCTGAGCACAAGCAAGGGATACACAGCTCTGGGCACATCCCTCCCTATGCAGTTGGAAGGGCCGGGAACTAAGGTGTTCTCTGAGGCGAGCGTTCCACAGCTTTGAAACAGCCTCAGGAACGCGGTTCTTGGCAGGGTTTCGTTCCCTGCGGGTCTGCCACGTTGAGGAAAACTAAGCGGCCCTGAAAGAAACCACCGGGGCTCCAATTCGGTTTGGGGACTCCTGCTCGACGTCTCTCTAAGTGATGCGGAAACTGGACTTTAGGTCCAGCCCGAAGTAATGCAGAGAGTAACCCCGAGCATTGCTAGGCATTGGGAACATCCAAAGTCACCCAGGTAGGCCTGCTGAGGGCAGTTCGGGGTTTGTGCCGTTCACCACATGCAGCACACACTGCATCCAAAAGTTTCATCGCAGAAGGCCGAACTGTGTTCCACGGGTCTCCCTTGGATTGTCAGAGAAGATAGGTGTATGTGCTGGGTGATCCAGTTGGTAATTGAGAAGCCTGGCAGAGGGCAGTCTTTTCCCCATTTGAAAGGTCGATAGTGGCGGCCTCAAGGCTGACTGAAAGACACTGCCCTTACCCGTCTTCTAGTCACCTCCAGGAGTGCCTCAGTGAAGACAGTGAGTTTTCTCCTACGAATCCAGGTGGTCTCCAGTGCCTTGCTGGGAGCTCATCCCACGCTTGCCCTAGCTAAAGTGTGAAGTCAAAGTGACCCCTAGCCTCAAGGGAAGCGTGAGCGCTTCCTATCAGCCAAGTTGGGTGGGCAGCCACCTCCATGAACCCTGACTCCATAGAGTGCTTTAACTCCTCTGCGGCTTTGCGTAGGCCTAAGAGAGTCGCGTGTGAATTCCTTCTGAGGGAGCGCATGTGCGCTGGGAGTCCCCGTTCTGTTTTCCGAGCCACACAACACAGGACAGACTGCTGGGGTCAGCTCTTGCTACGCAGAGCGAAGGGCAGTGAACTGCTTCTCACTTTCAGAGCTTGATGTCTACAGCTGTAAGGCAGCCCCGGGACAAAGTTTTGGCCAGTATTACATTCAGCGTGGCTCTCCCTCTGTGGAGGCCCTCCGAACGGCACTGAGAGAATCCCTGAGCATAAAGTGCATCCTGGCAACCCTTAACCTGTCATCTCACTATTGTGACGCAAGGTACACTGCAGGTGCAGCCTGACAGAAAGTACAGAAAAGCCGGTACGACTCTGAGGCATTTGGACGAGGCAAGGTCCCCTCGGCCTGACTAAGTCATTAAGCGGGTGCTGCTCCTCGTGGCACGCAGAACACCCCCCGTCCAACGAAGTGGGATCCTAGAAAGGCCCAGTGTTGCTGAAAGTCTCCAGGTGTCAGTCAGAGAGTGCTGGCAAATGCGTCGTGGGCTCAAGTTGGCACTGGGAGAATGTGGGAGAAGCCCGACTTTCCCCCTTTGGAAAGCCACTTCGTTGCAGCTTCCAAGCCGCCTGCTACTATTCACTCCACAGATTCCTCTGAGGAGCAGTGAGTTTTTCCAAAAGAAACCAGGTGCTTGCGATTCCTTCCGGGGAGCTCACCCCCAGGAGCATACTGTAGCTAAGGTGCCCACTAAATGTGACCTCTAGTCTCGAGGTAAGGTGCACATTTTCCCATTCCCAGAGATAGGGGTGCCCCGGTTTCCAGGAGGTCTTAGTCAGTGGACGGCTTTAGCTTTAGTATGCCTCACAGCGCTCAAGACTCTCACGTGGGCACTTCTTTCCAAGGAAGTACACTGCGTACCCAAAGCCTTCTGAGCACAAGCAAGGGATACACAGCTCTGGGCACATCCCTCCCTATGCAGTTGGAAGGGCCGGGAACTAAGGTGTTCTCTGAGGCGAGCGTTCCACAGCTTTGAAACAGCCCCAGGAACGCGGTTCCTGGCAGGGTTTCGTTCCCTGCGGGTCTGCCACGTTGAGGAAAACTAAGCGGCCCTGAAAGAAACCACCGGGGCTCCAATTCGGTTTGGGGACTCCTGCTCGACGTCTCTCTAAGTGATGCGGAAACTGGACTTTAGGTCCAGCCCGAAGTAATGCAGAGAGTAACCCCGAGCATTGCTAGGCATTGGGAACATCCAAAGTCACCCAGGTAGGCCTGCTGAGGGCAGTTCGGGGTTTGTGCCGTTCACCACATGCAGCACACACTGCATCCAAAAGTTTCATCACAGAAGGCCGAACTGTGTTCCACGGGTCTCCCTTGGATTGTCAGAGAAGATAGGTGTATGTGCTGGGTGATCCAGTTGGTAATTGAGAAGCCTGGCAGAGGGCAGTCTTTTCCCCATTTGAAAGGTCGATAGTGGCGGCCTCAAGGCTGACTGAAAGACACTGCCCTTACCCGTCTTCTAGTCACCTCCAGGAGTGCCTCAGTGAAGACAGTGAGTTTTCTCCTACGAATCCAGGTGGTCTCCAGTGCCTTGCTGGGAGCTCATCCCACGCTTGCCCTAGCTAAAGTGTGAAGTCAAAGTGACCCCTAGCCTCAAGGGAAGCGCGAGCGCTTCCTATCAGCCAAGTTGGGTGGGCAGCCACCTCCATGAACCCTGACTCCATAGAGTGCTTTAACTCCTCTGCGGCTTTGCGTAGGCCTAAGAGAGTCGCGTGTGAATTCCTTCTGAGGGAGAGCATGTGCGCTGGGAGTCCCCGTTTTGTTTTCCGAGCCACACAACACAGGACAGACTGCTGGGGTCAGCTCTTGCTACGCAGAGCGAAGGGCAGTGAACTGCTTCTCGCTTGCAGAGCTTGATGTCTACAGCTGTAAGGCAGCCCCGGGACAAAGTTTTGGCCAGTATTACATTCAGCGTGGCTCTCCCTCTGTGGAGGCCCTCCGAACGGCACTGAGAGAATCCCTGAGCCTAAAGTGCATCCTGGCAACCCTTAAACTGTCATCTCACTATTGTGACGCAAGGTACACTGCAGGTGCAGCCTGACAGAAAGTACAGAAAAGCCGGTACGACTCTGAGGCATTTGGACGAGGCAAGGTCCCCTCGGCCTGACTAAGTCATTAAGCGGGTGCTGCTCCTCGTGGCACGCAGAACACCCCCCGTCCAACGAAGTGGGATCCTAGAAAGGCCCAGTGTTGCTGAAAGTCTCCAGGTGTCAGTCAGAGAGTGCTGGCAAATGCGTCGTGGGCTCAAGTTGGCACTGGGAGAATGTGGGAGAAGCCCGACTTTCCCCCTTTGGAAAGCCACTTCGTTGCAGCTTCCAAGCCGCCTGCTACTATTCACTCCACAGATTCCTCTGAGGAGCAGTGAGTTTTTCCAAAAGAAACCAGGTGCTTGCGATTCCTTCCGGGGAGCTCACCCCCAGGAGCATACTGTAGCTAAGGTGCCCACTAAATGTGACCTCTAGTCTCGAGGTAAGGTGCACATTTTCCCATTCCCAGAGATAGGGGCGCCCCGGTTTCCAGGAGGTCTTAGTCAGTGGACGGCTTTAGCTTTAGTATGCCTCACAGCGCTCAAGACTCTCACGTGGGCACTTCTTTCCAAGGAAGTACACTGCGTACCCAAAGCCTTCTGAGCACAAGCAAGGGATACACAGCTCTGGGCACATCCCTCCCTATGCAGTTGGAAGGGCCGGGAACTAAGGTGTTCTCTGAGGCGAGCGTTCCACAGCTTTGAAACAGCCCCAGGAACGCGGTTCTTGGCAGGGTTTCATTCCCTGCGGGTCTGCCACGTTGAGGAAAACTAAGCGGCCCTGAAAGAAACCACCGGGGCTCCAATTCGGTTTGGGGACTCCTGCTCGACGTCTCTCTAGGTGATGCGGAAACTGGACTTTAGGTCCAGCCCGAAGTAATGCAGAGAGTAACCCCGAGCATTGCTAGGCATTGGGAACATCCAAAGTCACCCAGGTAGGCCTGCTGAGGGCAGTTCGGGGTTTGTGCCGTTCACCACATGCAGCAAACACTGCATCCAAAAGTTTCATCGCAGAAGGCCGAACTGTGTTCCAAGGGTCTCCCTTGGATTGTCAGAGAAGATAGGTGTATGTGCTGGGTGATCCAGTTGGTAATTGAGAAGCCTGGCAGAAGGCAGTCTTTTCCCCATTTGAAAGGTCGATAGTGGCGGCCTCAAGGCTGACTGAAAGACACTGCCCTTACCCGTCTTCTAGTCACCTCCAGGAGTGCCTCAGTGAAGACAGTGAGTTTTCTCCTACGAATCCAGGTGGTCTCCAGTGCCTTGCTGGGAGCTCATCCCACGCTTGCCCTAGCTAAAGTGTGAAGTCAAAGTGACCCCTAGCCTCAAGGGAAGCGCGAGCGCTTCCTATCAGCCAAGTTGGGTGGGCAGCCACCTCCATGAACCCTGACTCCATAGAGTGCCTTAACTCCTCCGCGGCTTTGCGTAGGCCTAAGAGAGTCGCGTGTGAATTCCTTCTGAGGGAGAGCATGTGCGCTGGGAGTCCCCGTTTTGTTTTCCGAGCCACACAACACAGGACAGACTGCTGGGGTCAGCTCTTGCTACGCAGAGCGAAGGGCAGTGAACTGCTTCTCGCTTGCAGAGCTTGATGTCTACAGCTGTAAGGCAGCCCCGGGACAAAGTTTTGGCCAGTATTACATTCAGCGTGGCTCTCCCTCTGTGGAGGCCCTCCGAACGGCACTGAGAGAATCCCTGAGCCTAAAGTGCATCCTGGCAACCCTTAACCTGTCATCTCACTATTGTGACGCAAGGTACACTGCAGGTGCAGCCTGACAGAAAGTACAGAAAAGCCGGTACGACTCTGAGGCATTTGGACGAGGCAAGGTCCCCTCGGCCTGACTAAGTCATTAAGCGGGTGCTGCTCCTCGTGGCACTCAAAACACCCCCCGTCCAACGAAGTGGGATCCTAGAAAGGCCCAGTGTTGCTGAAAGTCTCCAGGTGTCAGTCAGAGAGTGCTGGCAAATGCGTCGTGGGCTCAAGTTGGCACTGGGAGAATGTGGGAGAAGCCCGACTTTCCCCCTTTGGAAAGCCACTTCGTTGCAGCTTCCAAGCCGCCTGCTACTATTCACTCCACAGATTCCTCTGAGGAGCAGTGAGTTTTTCCAAAAGAAACCAGGTGCTTGCGATTCCTTCCGGGGAGCTCACCCCCAGGAGCATACTGTAGCTAAGGTGCCCACTAAATGTGACCTCTAGTCTCGAGGTAAGGTGCACATTTTCCCATTCCCAGAGATAGGGGCGCCCCGGTTTCCAGGAGGTCTTAGTCAGTGGACGGCTTTAGCTTTAGTATGCCTCACAGCGCTCAAGACTCTCACGTGGGCACTTCTTTCCAAGGAAGTACACTGCGTACCCAAAGCCTTCTGAGCACAAGCAAGGGATACACAGCTCTGGGCACATCCCTCCCTATGCAGTTGGAAGGGCCGGGAACTAAGGTGTTCTCTGAGGCGAGCGTTCCACAGCTTTGAAACTGCCTCAGGAACGCGGTTCTTGGCAGGGTTTCGTTCCCTGCGGGTCTGCCACGTTGAGGAAAACTAAGCGGCCCTGAAAGAAACCACCGGGGCTCCAATTCGGTTTGGGGACTCCTGCTCGACGTCTCTCTAGGTGATGCGGAAACTGGACTTTAGGTCCAGCCCGAAGTAATGCAGAGAGTAACCCCGAGCATTGCTAGGCATTGGGAACATCCAAAGTCACCCAGGTAGGCCTGCTGAGGGCAGTTCGGGGTTTGTGCCGTTCACCACATGCAGCACACACTGCATCCAAAAGTTTCATCGCAGAAGGCCGAACTGTGTTCCACGGGTCTCCCTTGGATTGTCAGAGAAGATAGGTGTATGTGCTGGGTGATCCAGTTGGTAATTGAGAAGCCTGGCAGAGGGCAGTCTTTTCCCCATTTGAAAGGTCGATAGTGGCGGCCTCAAGGCTGACTGAAAGACACTGCCCTTACCCGTCTTCTAGTCACCTCCAGGAGTGCCTCAGTGAAGACAGTGAGTTTTCTCCTACGAATCCAGGTGGTCTCCAGTGCCTTGCTGGGAGCTCATCCCACGCTTGCCCTAGCTAAAGTGTGAAGTCAAAGTGACCCCTAGCCTCAAGGGAAGCGCGAGCGCTTCCTATCAGCCAAGTTGGGTGGGCAGCCACCTCCATGAACCCTGACTCCATAGAGTGCTTTAACTCCTCTGTGGCTTTGCGTAGGCCTAAGAGAGTCGCGTGTGAATTCCTTCTGAGGGAGAGCATGTGCGCTGGGAGTCCCCGTTTTGTTTTCCGAGCCACACAACACAGGACAGACTGCTGGGGTCAGCTCTTGCTACGCAGAGCGAAGGGCAGTGAACTGCTTCTCGCTTGCAGAGCTTGATGTCTACAGCTGTAAGGCAGCCCCGGGACAAAGTTTTGGCCAGTATTACATTCAGCGTGGCTCTCCCTCTGTGGAGGCCCTCCGAACGGCACTGAGAGAATCCCTGAGCCTAAAGTGCATCCTGGCAACCCTTAACCTGTCATCTCACTATTGTGACGCAAGGTACACTGCATGTGCAGCCTGACAGAAAGTACAGAAAAGCCGGTACGACTCTGAGGCATTTGGACGAGGCAAGGTCCCCTCGGCCTGACTAAGTCATTAAGCGGGTGCTGCTCCTCGTGGCACACAGAACATCCCCCGTCCAACGAAGTGGGATCCTAGAAAGGCCCAGTGTTGCTGAAAGTCTCCAGGTGTCAGTCAGAGAGTGCTGGCAAATGCGTCGTGGGCTCAAGTTGGCACTGGGAGAATGTGGGAGAAGCCCGACTTTCCCCCTTTGGAAAGCCACTTCGTTGCAGCTTCCAAGCCGCCTGCTACTATTCACTCCACAGATTCCTCTGAGGAGCAGTGAGTTTTTCCAAAAGAAACCAGGTGCTTGCGATTCCTTCCGGGGAGCTCACCCCCAGGAGCATACTGTAGCTAAGGTGCCCACTAAATGTGACCTCTAGTCTCGAGGTAAGGTGCACATTTTCCCATTCCCAGAGATAGGGGCGCCCCGGTTTCCAGGAGGTCTTAGTCAGTGGACGGCTTTAGCTTTAGTATGCCTCACAGCGCTCAAGACTCTCACGTGGGCACTTCTTTCCAAGGAAGTACACTGCGTACCCAAAGCCTTCTGAGCACAAGCAAGGGATACACAGCTCTGGGCACATCCCTCCCTATGCAGTTGGAAGGGCCGGGAACTAAGGTGTTCTCTGAGGCGAGCGTTCCACAGCTTTGAAACAGCCCCAGGAACGCGGTTCTTGGCAGGGTTTCGTTCCCTGCGGGTCTGCCACGTTGAGGAAAACTAAGCGGCCCTGAAAGAAACCACCGGGGCTCCAATTCGGTTTGGGGACTCCTGCTCGACGTCTCTCTAGGTGATGCGGAAACTGGACTTTAGGTCCAGCCCGAAGTAATGCAGAGAGTAACCCCGAGCATTGCTAGGCATTGGGAACATCCAAAGTCACCCAGGTAGGCCTGCTGAGGGCAGTTCGGGGTTTGTGCCGTTCACCACATGCAGCACACACTGCATCCAAAAGTTTCATCGCAGAAGGCCGAACTGTGTTCCACGGGTCTCCCTTGGATTGTCAGAGAAGATAGGTGTATGTGCTGGGTGATCCAGTTGGTAATTGAGAAGCCTGGCAGAGGGCAGTCTTTTCCCCATTTGAAAGGTCGATAGTGGCGGCCTCAAGGCTGACTGAAAGACACTGCCCTTACCCGTCTTCTAGTCACCTCCAGGAGTGCCTCAGTGAAGACAGTGAGTTTTCTCCTACGAATCCAGGTGGTCTCCAGTGCCTTGCTGGGAGCTCATCCCACGCTTGCCCTAGCTAAAGTGTGAAGTCAAAGTGACCCCTAGCCTCAAGGGAAGCGCGAGCGCTTCCTATCAGCCAAGTTGGGTGGGCAGCCACCTCCATGAACCCTGACTCCATAGAGTGCTTTAACTCCTCTGTGGCTTTGCGTAGGCCTAAGAGAGTCGCGTGTGAATTCCTTCTGAGGGAGAGCATGTGCGCTGGGAGTCCCCGTTTTGTTTTCCGAGCCACACAACACAGGACAGACTGCTGGGGTCAGCTCTTGCTACGCAGAGCGAAGGGCAGTGAACTGCTTCTCGCTTGCAGAGCTTGATGTCTACAGCTGTAAGGCAGCCCCGGGACAAAGTTTTGGCCAGTATTACATTCAGCGTGGCTCTCCCTCTGTGGAGGCCCTCCGAACGGCACTGAGAGAATCCCTGAGCCTAAAGTGCATCCTGGCAACCCTTAACCTGTCATCTCACTATTGTGACGCAAGGTACACTGCAGGTGCAGCCTGACAGAAAGTACAGAAAAGCCGGTACGACTCTGAGGCATTTGGACGAGGCAAGGTCCCCTCGGCCTGACTAAGTCATTAAGCGGGTGCTGCTCCTCGTGGCACGCAGAACACCCCCCGTCCAACGAAGTGGGATCCTAGAAAGGCCCAGTGTTGCTGAAAGTCTCCAGGTGTCAGTCAGAGAGTGCTGGCAAATGCGTCGTGGGCTCAAGTTGGCACTGGGAGAATGTGGGAGAAGCCCGAATTTCCCCCTTTGGAAAGCCACTTCGTTGCAGCTTCCAAGCCGCCTGCTACTATTCACTCCACAGATTCCTCTGAGGAGCAGTGAGTTTTTCCAAAAGAAACCAGGTGCTTGCGATTCCTTCCGGGGAGCTCACCCCCAGGAGCATACTGTAGCTAAGGTGCCCACTAAATGTGACCTCTAGTCTCGAGGTAAGGTGCACATTTTCCCATTCCCAGAGATAGGGGCGCCCCGGTTTCCAGGAGGTCTTAGTCAGTGGACGGCTTTAGCTTTAGTATGCCTCACAGCGCTCAAGACTCTCACGTGGGCACTTCTTTCCAAGGAAGTACACTGCGTACCCAAAGCCTTCTGAGCACAAGCAAGGGATACACAGCTCTGGGCACATCCCTCCCTATGCAGTTGGAAGGGCCGGGAACTAAGGTGTTCTCTGAGGCGAGCGTTCCACAGCTTTGAAACAGCCCCAGGAACGCGGTTCTTGGCAGGGTTTCGTTCCCTGCGGGTCTGCCACGTTGAGGAAAACTAAGCGGCCCTGAAAGAAACCACCGGGGCTCCAATTCGGTTTGGGGACTCCTGCTCGACGTCTCTCTAAGTGATGCGGAAACTGGACTTTAGGTCCAGCCCGAAGTAATGCAGAGAGTAACCCCGAGCATTGCTAGGCATTGGGAACATCCAAAGTCACCCAGGTAGGCCTGCTGAGGGCAGTTCGGGGTTTGTGCCGTTCACCACATGCAGCACACACTGCATCCAAAAGTTTCATCGCAGAAGGCCGAACTGTGTTCCACGGGTCTCCCTTGGATTGTCAGAGAAGATAGGTGTATGTGCTGGGTGATCCAGTTGGTAATTGAGAAGCCTGGCAGAGGGCAGTCTTTTCCCCATTTGAAAGGTCGATAGTGGCGGCCTCAAGGCTGACTGAAAGACACTGCCCTTACCCGTCTTCTAGTCACCTCCAGGAGTGCCTCAGTGAAGACAGTGAGTTTTCTCCTACGAATCCAGGTGGTCTCCAGTGCCTTGCTGGGAGCTCATCCCACGCTTGCCCTAGCTAAAGTGTGAAGTCAAAGTGACCCCTAGCCTCAAGGGAAGCGCGAGCGCTTCCTATCAGCCAAGTTGGGTGGGCAGCCACCTCCATGAACCCTGACTCCATAGAGTGCTTTAACTCCTCTGCGGCTTTGCGTAGGCCTAAGAGAGTCACGTGTGAATTCCTTCTGAGGGAGAGCATGTGCGCTGGGAGTCCCCGTTTTGTTTTCCGAGCCACACAACACAGGACAGACTGCTGGGGTCAGCTCTTGCTACGCAGAGCGAAGGGCAGTGAACTGCTTCTCGCTTGCAGAGCTTGATATCTACAGCTGTAAGGCAGCCCCGGGACAAAGTTTTGGCCAGTATTACATTCAGCGTGGCTCTCCCTCTGTGGAGGCCCTCCGAACGGCACTGAGAGAATCCCTGAGCCTAAAGTGCATCCTGGCAACCCTTAAACTGTCATCTCACTATTGTGACGCAAGGTACACTGCAGGTGCAGCCTGACAGAAAGTACAGAAAAGCCGGTACGACTCTGAGGCATTTGGACGAGGCAAGGTCCCCTCGGCCTGACTAAGTCATTAAGCGGGTGCTGCTCCTCGTGGCACGCAGAACACCCCCCGTCCAACGAAGTGGGATCCTAGAAAGGCCCAGTGTTGCTGAAAGTCTCCAGGTGTCAGTCAGAGAGTGCTGGCAAATGCGTCGTGGGCTCAAGTTGGCACTGGGAGAATGTGGGAGAAGCCCGACTTTCCCCCTTTGGAAAGCCACTTCGTTGCAGCTTCCAAGCCGCCTGCTACTATTCACTCCACAGATTCCTCTGAGGAGCAGTGAGTTTTTCCAAAAGAAACCAGGTGCTTGCGATTCCTTCCGGGGAGCTCACCCCCAGGAGCATACTGTAGCTAAGGTGCCCACTAAATGTGACCTCTAGTCTCGAGGTAAGGTGCACATTTTCCCATTCCCAGAGATAGGGGCGCCCCGGTTTCCAGGAGGTCTTAGTCAGTGGACGGCTTTAGCTTTAGTATGCCTCACAGCGCTCAAGACTCTCACGTGGGCACTTCTTTCCAAGGAAGTACACTGCGTACCCAAAGCCTTCTGAGCACAAGCAAGGGATACACAGCTCTGGGCACATCCCTCCCTATGCAGTTGGAAGGGCCGGGAACTAAGGTGTTCTCTGAGGCGAGCGTTCCACAGCTTTGAAACAGCCCCAGGAACGCGGTTCTTGGCAGGGTTTCGTTCCCTGCGGGTCTGCCACGTTGAGGAAAACTAAGCGGCCCTGAAAGAAACCACCGGGGCTCCAATTCGGTTTGGGGACTCCTGCTCGACGTCTCTCTAGGTGATGCGGAAACTGGACTTTAGGTCCAGCCCGAAGTAATGCAGAGAGTAACCCCGAGCATTGCTAGGCATTGGGAACATCCGAAGTCACCCAGGTAGGCCTGCTGAGGGCAGTTCGGGGTTTGTGCCGTTCACCACATGCAGCAAACACTGCATCCAAAAGTTTCATCGCAGAAGGCCGAACTGTGTTCCAAGGGTCTCCCTTGGATTGTCAGAGAAGATAGGTGTATGTGCTGGGTGATCCAGTTGGTAATTGAGAAGCCTGGCAGAAGGCAGTCTTTTCCCCATTTGAAAGGTCGATAGTGGCGGCCTCAAGGCTGACTGAAAGACACTGCCCTTACCCGTCTTCTAGTCACCTCCAGGAGTGCCTCAGTGAAGACAGTGAGTTTTCTCCTACGAATCCAGGTGGTCTCCAGTGCCTTGCTGGGAGCTCATCCCACGCTTGCCCTAGCTAAAGTGTGAAGTCAAAGTGACCCCTAGCCTCAAGGGAAGCGCGAGCGCTTCCTATCAGCCAAGTTGGGTGGGCAGCCACCTCCATGAACCCTGACTCCATAGAGTGCTTTAACTCCTCTGCGGCTTTGCGTAGGCCTAAGAGAGTCGCGTGTGAATTCCTTCTGAGGGAGAGCATGTGCGCTGGGAGTCCCCGTTTTGTTTTCCGAGCCACACAACACAGGACAGACTGCTGGGGTCAGCTCTTGCTACGCAGAGCGAAGGGCAGTGAACTGCTTCTCGCTTGCAGAGCTTGATGTCTACAGCTGTAAGGCAGCCCCGGGACAAAGTTTTGGCCAGTATTACATTCAGCGTGGCTCTCCCTCTGTGGAGGCCCTCCGAACGGCACTGAGAGAATCCCTGAGCCTAAAGTGCATCCTGGCAACCCTTAACCTGTCATCTCACTATTGTGACGCAAGGTACACTGCAGGTGCAGCCTGACAGAAAGTACAGAAAAGCCGGTACGACTCTGAGGCATTTGGACGAGGCAAGGTCCCCTCGGCCTGACTAAGTCATTAAGTGGGTGCTGCTCCTCGTGGCACGCAGAACACCCCCCGTCCAACGAAGTGGGATCCTAGAAAGGCCCAGTGTTGCTGAAAGTCTCCAGGTGTCAGTCAGAGAGTGCTGGCAAATGCGTCGTGGGCTCAAGTTGGCACTGGGAGAATGTGGGAGAAGCCCGACTTTCCCCCTTTGGAAAGCCACTTCGTTGCAGCTTCCAAGCCGCCTGCTACTATTCACTCCACAGATTCCTCTGAGGAGCAGTGAGTTTTTCCAAAAGAAACCAGGTGCTTGCGATTCCTTCCGGGGAGCTCACCCCCAGGAGCATACTGTAGCTAAGGTGCCCACTAAATGTGACCTCTAGTCTCGAGGTAAGGTGCACATTTTCCCATTCCCAGAGATAGGGGCGCCCCGGTTTCCAGGAGGTCTTAGTCAGTGGACGGCTTTAGCTTTAGTATGCCTCACAGCGCTCAAGACTCTCACGTGGGCACTTCTTTCCAAGGAAGTACACTGCGTACCCAAAGCCTTCTGAGCACAAGCAAGGGATACACAGCTCTGGGCACATCCCTCCCTATGCAGTAGGAAGGGCTTGGAACTAAGGTGTTCTCTGAGGCGAGCGTTCCACAGCTTTGAAACAGCCCCAGGAACGCGGTTCTTGGCAGGGTTTCGTTCCCTGCGGGTCTGCCACGTTGAGGAAAACTAAGCGGCCCTGAAAGAAACCACCGGGGCTCCAATTCGGTTTGGGGACTCCTGCTCGACGTCTCTCTAGGTGATGCGGAAACTGGACTTTAGGTCCAGCCCGAAGTAATGCAGAGAGTAACCCCGAGCATTGCTAGGCATTGGGAACATCCGAAGTCACCCAGGTAGGCCTGCTGAGGGCAGTTCGGGGTTTGTGCCGTTCACCACATGCAGCAAACACTGCATCCAAAAGTTTCATCGCAGAAGGCCGAACTGTGTTCCAAGGGTCTCCCTTGGATTGTCAGAGAAGATAGGTGTATGTGCTGGGTGATCCAGTTGGTAATTGAGAAGCCTGGCAGAAGGCAGTCTTTTCCCCATTTGAAAGGTCGATAGTGGCGGCCTCAAGGCTGACTGAAAGACACTGCCCTTACCCGTCTTCTAGTCACCTCCAGGAGTGCCTCAGTGAAGACAGTGAGTTTTCTCCTACGAATCCAGGTGGTCTCCAGTGCCTTGCTGGGAGCTCATCCCACGCTTGCCCTAGCTAAAGTGTGAAGTCAAAGTGACCCCTAGCCTCAAGGGAAGCGCGAGCGCTTCCTATCAGCCAAGTTGGGTGGGCAGCCACCTCCATGAACCCTGACTCCATAGAGTGCCTTAACTCCTCTGCGGCTTTGCGTAGGCCTAAGAGAGTCGCGTGTGAATTCCTTCTGAGGGAGAGCATGTGCGCTGGGAGTCCCCGTTTTGTTTTCCGAGCCACACAACACAGGACAGACTGCTGGGGTCAGCTCTTGCTACGCAGAGCGAAGGGCAGTGAACTGCTTCTCGCTTGCAGAGCTTGATGTCTACAGCTGTAAGGCAGCCCCGGGACAAAGTTTTGGCCAGTATTACATTCAGCGTGGCTCTCCCTCTGTGGAGGCCCTCCGAACGGCACTGAGAGAATCCCTGAGCCTAAAGTGCATCCTGGCAACTCTTAACCTGTCATCTCACTATTGTGACGCAAGGTACACTGCAGGTGCAGCCTGACAGAAAGTACAGAAAAGCCGGTACGACTCTGAGGCATTTGGACGAGGCAAGGTCCCCTCGGCCTGACTAAGTCATTAAGCGGGTGCTGCTCCTCGTGGCACACAAAACACCCCCCGTCCAACGAAGTGGGATCCTAGAAAGGCCCAGTGTTGCTGAAAGTCTCCAGGTGTCAGTCAGAGAGTGCTGGCAAATGCGTCGTGGGCTCAAGTTGGCACTGGGAGAATGTGGGAGAAGCCCGACTTTCCCCCTTTGGAAAGCCACTTCGTTGCAGCTTCCAAGCCTCCTGCTACTATTCACTCCACAGATTCCTCTGAGGAGCAGTGAGTTTTTCCAAAAGAAACCAGGTGCTTGCGATTCCTTCCTGGGAGCTCACCCCCAGGAGCATACTGTAGCTAAGGTGCCCACTAAATGTGACCTCTAGTCTCGAGGTAAGGTGCACATTTTCCCATTCCCAGAGATAGGGGCGCCCCGGTTTCCAGGAGGTCTTAGTCAGTGGACGGCTTTAGCTTTAGTATGCCTCACAGCGCTCAAGACTCTCACGTGGGCACTTCTTTCCAAGGAAGTACACTGCGTACCCAAAGCCTTCTGAGCACAAGCAAGGGATACACAGCTCTGGGCACATCCCTCCCTATGCAGTTGGAAGGGCCGGGAACTAAGGTGTTCTCTGAGGCGAGCGTTCCACAGCTTTGAAACAGCCTCAGGAACGCGGTTCTTGGCAGGGTTTCGTTCCCTGCGGGTCTGCCACGTTGAGGAAAACTAAGCGGCCCTGAAAGAAACCACCGGGGCTCCAATTCGGTTTGGGGACTCCTGCTCGACGTCTCTCTAAGTGATGCGGAAACTGGACTTTAGGTCCAGCCCGAAGTAATGCAGAGAGTAACCCCGAGCATTGCTAGGCATTGGGAACATCCAAAGTCACCCAGGTAGGCCTGCTGAGGGCAGTTCGGGGTTTGTGCCGTTCACCACATGCAGCACACACTGCATCCAAAAGTTTCATCGCAGAAGGCCGAACTGTGTTCCACGGGTCTCCCTTGGATTGTCAGAGAAGATAGGTGTATGTGCTGGGTGATCCAGTTGGTAATTGAGAAGCCTGGCAGAGGGCAGTCTTTTCCCCATTTGAAAGGTCGATAGTGGCGGCCTCAAGGCTGACTGAAAGACACTGCCCTTACCCGTCTTCTAGTCACCTCCAGGAGTGCCTCAGTGAAGACAGTGAGTTTGCTCCTACGAATCCAGGTGGTCTCCAGTGCCTTGCTGGGAGCTCATCCCACGCTTGCCCTAGCTAAAGTGTGAAGTCAAAGTGACCCCTAGCCTCAAGGGAAGCGTGAGCGCTTCCTATCAGCCAAGTTGGGTGGGCAGCCACCTCCATGAACCCTGACTCCATAGAGTGCTTTAACTCCTCTGCGGCTTTGCGTAGGCCTAAGAGAGTCGCGTGTGAATTCCTTCTGAGGGAGAGCATGTGCGCTGGGAGTCCCCGTTCTGTTTTCCGAGCCACACAACACAGGACAGACTGCTGGGGTCAGCTCTTGCTACGCAGAGTGAAGGGCAGTGAACTGCTTCTCGCTTGCAGAGCTTGATGTCTACAGCTGTAAGGCAGCCCCGGGACAAAGTTTTGGCCAGTATTACATTCAGCGTGGCTCTCCCTCTGTGGAGGCCCTCCGAACGGCACTGAGAGAATCCCTGAGCCTAAAGTGCATCCTGGCAACCCTTAACCTGTCATCTCACTATTGTGACGCAAGGTACACTGCAGGTGCAGCCTGACAGAAAGTACAGAAAAGCCGGTACGACTCTGAGGCATTTGGACGAGGCAAGGTCCCCTCGGCCTGACTAAGTCATTAAGCGGGTGCTGCTCCTCGTGGCACGCAGAACATCCCCCGTCCAACGAAGTGGGATCCTAGAAAGGCCCAGTGTTGCTGAAAGTCTCCAGGTGTCAGTCAGAGAGTGCTGGCAAATGCGTCGTGGGCTCAAGTTGGCACTGGGAGAATGTGGGAGAAGCCCGACTTTCCCCCTTTGGAAAGCCACTTCGTTGCAGCTTCCAAGCCGCCTGCTACTATTCACTCCACAGATTCCTCTGAGGAGCAGTGAGTTTTTCCAAAAGAAACCAGGTGCTTGCGATTCCTTCTGGGGAGCTCACTCCCAGGAGCATACTGTAGCTAAGGTGCCCACTAAATGTGACCTCTAGTCTCGAGGTAAGGTGCACATTTTCCCATTCCCAGAGATAGGGGCGCCCCGGTTTCCAGGAGGTCTTAGTCAGTGGACGGCTTTAGCTTTAGTATGCCTCACAGCGCTCAAGACTCTCACGTGGGCACTTCTTTCCAAGGAAGTACACTGCGTACCCAAAGCCTTCTGAGCACAAGCAAGGGATACACAGCTCTGGGCACATCCCTCCCTATGCAGTTGGAAGGGCCGGGAACTAAGGTGTTCTCTGAGGCGAGCGTTCCACAGCTTTGAAACAGCCCCAGGAACGTGGTTCTTGGCAGGGTTTCGTTCCCTGCGGGTCTGCCACGTTGAGGAAAACTAAGCGGCCCTGAAAGAAACCACCGGGGCTCCAATTCGGTTTGGGGACTCCTGCTCGACGTCTCTCTAGGTGATGCGGAAACTGGACTTTAGGTCCAGCCCGAAGTAATGCAGAGTGTAACCCCGAGCATTGCTAGGCATTGGGAACATCCAAAGTCACCCAGGTAGGCCTGCTGAGGGCAGTTCGGGGTTTGTGCCGTTCACCACATGCAGCACACACTGCATCCAAAAGTTTCATCGCAGAAGGCCGAACTGTGTTCCACGGGTCTCCCTTGGATTGTCAGAGAAGATAGGTGTATGTGCTGGGTGATCCAGTTGGTAATTGAGAAGCCTGGCAGAGGGCAGTCTTTTCCCCATTTGAAAGGTCGATAGTGGCGGCCTCAAGGCTGACTGAAAGACACTGCCCTTACCCGTCTTCTAGTCACCTCCAGGAGTGCCTCAGTGAAGACAGTGAGTTTTCTCCTACGAATCCAGGTGGTCTCCAGTGCCTTGCTGGGAGCTCATCCCACGCTTGCCCTAGCTAAAGTGTGAAGTCAAAGTGACCCCTAGCCTCAAGGGAAGCGCGAGCGCTTCCTATCAGCCAAGTTGGGTGGGCAGCCACCTCCATGAACCCTGACTCCATAGAGTGCTTTAACTCCTCTGTGGCTTTGCGTAGGCCTAAGAGAGTCGCGTGTGAATTCCTTCTGAGGGAGAGCATGTGCGCTGGGAGTCCCCGTTTTGTTTTCCGAGCCACACAACACAGGACAGACTGCTGGGGTCAGCTCTTGCTACGCAGAGCGAAGGGCAGTGAACTGCTTCTCGCTTGCAGAGCTTGATGTCTACAGCTGTAAGGCAGCCCCGGGACAAAGTTTTGGCCAGTATTACATTCAGCGTGGCTCTCCCTCTGTGGAGGCCCTCCGAACGGCACTGAGAGAATCCCTGAGCCTAAAGTGCATCCTGGCAACCCTTAACCTGTCATCTCACTATTGTGACGCAAGGTACACTGCAGGTGCAGCCTGACAGAAAGTACAGAAAAGCCGGTACGACTCTGAGGCATTTGGACGAGGCAAGGTCCCCTCGGCCTGACTAAGTCATTAAGCGGGTGCTGCTCCTCGTGGCACGCAGAACACCCCCCGTCCAACGAAGTGGGATCCTAGAAAGGCCCAGTGTTGCTGAAAGTCTCCAGGTGTCAGTCAGAGAGTGCTGGCAAATGCGTCGTGGGCTCAAGTTGGCACTGGGAGAATGTGGGAGAAGCCCGACTTTCCCCCTTTGGAAAGCCACTTCGTTGCAGCTTCCAAGCCGCCTGCTACTATTCACTCCACAGATTCCTCTGAGGAGCAGTGAGTTTTTCCAAAAGAAACCAGGTGCTTGCGATTCCTTCCGGGGAGCTCACCCCCAGGAGCATACTGTAGCTAAGGTGCCCACTAAATGTGACCTCTAGTCTCGAGGTAAGGTGCACATTTTCCCATTCCCAGAGATAGGGGCGCCCCGGTTTCCAGGAGGTCTTAGTCAGTGGACGGCTTTAGCTTTAGTATGCCTCACAGCGCTCAAGACTCTCACGTGGGCACTTCTTTCCAAGGAAGTACACTGCGTACCCAAAGCCTTCTGAGCACAAGCAAGGGATACACAGCTCTGGGCACATCCCTCCCTATGCAGTTGGAAGGGCCGGGAACTAAGGTGTTCTCTGAGGCGAGCGTTCCACAGCTTTGAAACAGCCCCAGGAACGCGGTTCTTGGCAGGGTTTCGTTCCCTGCGGGTCTGCCACGTTGAGGAAAACTAAGCGGCCCTGAAAGAAACCACCGGGGCTCCAATTCGGTTTGGGGACTCCTGCTCGACGTCTCTCTAAGTGATGCGGAAACTGGACTTTAGGTCCAGCCCGAAGTAATGCAGAGAGTAACCCCGAGCATTGCTAGGCATTGGGAACATCCAAAGTCACCCAGGTAGGCCTGCTGAGGGCAGTTCGGGGTTTGTGCCGTTCACCACATGCAGCACACACTGCATCCAAAAGTTTCATCGCAGAAGGCCGAACTGTGTTCCACGGGTCTCCCTTGGATTGTCAGAGAAGATAGGTGTATGTGCTGGGTGATCCAGTTGGTAATTGAGAAGCCTGGCAGAGGGCAGTCTTTTCCCCATTTGAAAGGTCGATAGTGGCGGCCTCAAGGCTGACTGAAAGACACTGCCCTTACCCGTCTTCTAGTCACCTCCAGGAGTGCCTCAGTGAAGACAGTGAGTTTTCTCCTACGAATCCAGGTGGTCTCCAGTGCCTTGCTGGGAGCTCATCCCACGCTTGCCCTAGCTAAAGTGTGAAGTCAAAGTGACCCCTAGCCTCAAGGGAAGCGCGAGCGCTTCCTATCAGCCAAGTTGGGTGGGCAGCCACCTCCATGAACCCTGACTCCATAGAGTGCTTTAACTCCTCTGCGGCTTTGCGTAGGCCTAAGAGAGTCACGTGTGAATTCCTTCTGAGGGAGAGCATGTGCGCTGGGAGTCCCCGTTTTGTTTTCCGAGCCACACAACACAGGACAGACTGCTGGGGTCAGCTCTTGCTACGCAGAGCGAAGGGCAGTGAACTGCTTCTCGCTTGCAGAGCTTGATATCTACAGCTGTAAGGCAGCCCCGGGACAAAGTTTTGGCCAGTATTACATTCAGCGTGGCTCTCCCTCTGTGGAGGCCCTCCGAACGGCACTGAGAGAATCCCTGAGCCTAAAGTGCATCCTGGCAACCCTTAAACTGTCATCTCACTATTGTGACGCAAGGTACACTGCAGGTGCAGCCTGACAGAAAGTACAGAAAAGCCGGTACGACTCTGAGGCATTTGGACGAGGCAAGGTCCCCTCGGCCTGACTAAGTCATTAAGCGGGTGCTGCTCCTCGTGGCACGCAGAACACCCCCCGTCCAACGAAGTGGGATCCTAGAAAGGCCCAGTGTTGCTGAAAGTCTCCAGGTGTCAGTCAGAGAGTGCTGGCAAATGCGTCGTGGGCTCAAGTTGGCACTGGGAGAATGTGGGAGAAGCCCGACTTTCCCCCTTTGGAAAGCCACTTCGTTGCAGCTTCCAAGCCGCCTGCTACTATTCACTCCACAGATTCCTCTGAGGAGCAGTGAGTTTTTCCAAAAGAAACCAGGTGCTTGCGATTCCTTCCGGGGAGCTCACCCCCAGGAGCATACTGTAGCTAAGGTGCCCACTAAATGTGACCTCTAGTCTCGAGGTAAGGTGCACATTTTCCCATTCCCAGAGATAGGGGCGCCCCGGTTTCCAGGAGGTCTTAGTCAGTGGACGGCTTTAGCTTTAGTATGCCTCACAGCGCTCAAGACTCTCACGTGGGCACTTCTTTCCAAGGAAGTACACTGCGTACCCAAAGCCTTCTGAGCACAAGCAAGGGATACACAGCTCTGGGCACATCCCTCCCTATGCAGTTGGAAGGGCCGGGAACTAAGGTGTTCTCTGAGGCGAGCGTTCCACAGCTTTGAAACAGCCCCAGGAACGCGGTTCTTGGCAGGGTTTCGTTCCCTGCGGGTCTGCCACGTTGAGGAAAACTAAGCGGCCCTGAAAGAAACCACCGGGGCTCCAATTCGGTTTGGGGACTCCTGCTCGACGTCTCTCTAGGTGATGCGGAAACTGGACTTTAGGTCCAGCCCGAAGTAATGCAGAGAGTAACCCCGAGCATTGCTAGGCATTGGGAACATCCGAAGTCACCCAGGTAGGCCTGCTGAGGGCAGTTCGGGGTTTGTGCCGTTCACCACATGCAGCAAACACTGCATCCAAAAGTTTCATCGCAGAAGGCCGAACTGTGTTCCAAGGGTCTCCCTTGGATTGTCAGAGAAGATAGGTGTATGTGCTGGGTGATCCAGTTGGTAATTGAGAAGCCTGGCAGAAGGCAGTCTTTTCCCCATTTGAAAGGTCGATAGTGGCGGCCTCAAGGCTGACTGAAAGACACTGCCCTTACCCGTCTTCTAGTCACCTCCAGGAGTGCCTCAGTGAAGACAGTGAGTTTTCTCCTACGAATCCAGGTGGTCTCCAGTGCCTTGCTGGGAGCTCATCCCACGCTTGCCCTAGCTAAAGTGTGAAGTCAAAGTGACCCCTAGCCTCAAGGGAAGCGCGAGCGCTTCCTATCAGCCAAGTTGGGTGGGCAGCCACCTCCATGAACCCTGACTCCATAGAGTGCTTTAACTCCTCTGCGGCTTTGCGTAGGCCTAAGAGAGTCGCGTGTGAATTCCTTCTGAGGGAGAGCATGTGCGCTGGGAGTCCCCGTTTTGTTTTCCGAGCCACACAACACAGGACAGACTGCTGGGGTCAGCTCTTGCTACGCAGAGCGAAGGGCAGTGAACTGCTTCTCGCTTGCAGAGCTTGATGTCTACAGCTGTAAGGCAGCCCCGGGACAAAGTTTTGGCCAGTATTACATTCAGCGTGGCTCTCCCTCTGTGGAGGCCCTCCGAACGGCACTGAGAGAATCCCTGAGCCTAAAGTGCATCCTGGCAACCCTTAACCTGTCATCTCACTATTGTGACGCAAGGTACACTGCAGGTGCAGCCTGACAGAAAGTACAGAAAAGCCGGTACGACTCTGAGGCATTTGGACGAGGCAAGGTCCCCTCGGCCTGACTAAGTCATTAAGTGGGTGCTGCTCCTCGTGGCACGCAGAACACCCCCCGTCCAACGAAGTGGGATCCTAGAAAGGCCCAGTGTTGCTGAAAGTCTCCAGGTGTCAGTCAGAGAGTGCTGGCAAATGCGTCGTGGGCTCAAGTTGGCACTGGGAGAATGTGGGAGAAGCCCGACTTTCCCCCTTTGGAAAGCCACTTCGTTGCAGCTTCCAAGCCGCCTGCTACTATTCACTCCACAGATTCCTCTGAGGAGCAGTGAGTTTTTCCAAAAGAAACCAGGTGCTTGCGATTCCTTCCGGGGAGCTCACCCCCAGGAGCATACTGTAGCTAAGGTGCCCACTAAATGTGACCTCTAGTCTCGAGGTAAGGTGCACATTTTCCCATTCCCAGAGATAGGGGCGCCCCGGTTTCCAGGAGGTCTTAGTCAGTGGACGGCTTTAGCTTTAGTATGCCTCACAGCGCTCAAGACTCTCACGTGGGCACTTCTTTCCAAGGAAGTACACTGCGTACCCAAAGCCTTCTGAGCACAAGCAAGGGATACACAGCTCTGGGCACATCCCTCCCTATGCAGTAGGAAGGGCTTGGAACTAAGGTGTTCTCTGAGGCGAGCGTTCCACAGCTTTGAAACAGCCCCAGGAACGCGGTTCTTGGCAGGGTTTCGTTCCCTGCGGGTCTGCCACGTTGAGGAAAACTAAGCGGCCCTGAAAGAAACCACCGGGGCTCCAATTCGGTTTGGGGACTCCTGCTCGACGTCTCTCTAGGTGATGCGGAAACTGGACTTTAGGTCCAGCCCGAAGTAATGCAGAGAGTAACCCCGAGCATTGCTAGGCATTGGGAACATCCGAAGTCACCCAGGTAGGCCTGCTGAGGGCAGTTCGGGGTTTGTGCCGTTCACCACATGCAGCAAACACTGCATCCAAAAGTTTCATCGCAGAAGGCCGAACTGTGTTCCAAGGGT
The DNA here is from genome assembly GCF_964341445.2 of Mesoplodon mirus. Taxonomy (NCBI): domain Eukaryota; kingdom Metazoa; phylum Chordata; class Mammalia; order Artiodactyla; family Ziphiidae; genus Mesoplodon; species Mesoplodon mirus. The sequence goes on along the minus strand of NC_138979.1, from coordinate 87,439,426 downwards.
CTCCCTTGGATTGTCAGAGAAGATAGGTGTATGTGCTGGGTGATCCAGTTGGTAATTGAGAAGCCTGGCAGAAGGCAGTCTTTTCCCCATTTGAAAGGTCGATAGTGGCGGCCTCAAGGCTGACTGAAAGACACTGCCCTTACCCGTCTTCTAGTCACCTCCAGGAGTGCCTCAGTGAAGACAGTGAGTTTTCTCCTACGAATCCAGGTGGTCTCCAGTGCCTTGCTGGGAGCTCATCCCACGCTTGCCCTAGCTAAAGTGTGAAGTCAAAGTGACCCCTAGCCTCAAGGGAAGCGCGAGCGCTTCCTATCAGCCAAGTTGGGTGGGCAGCCACCTCCATGAACCCTGACTCCATAGAGTGCCTTAACTCCTCTGCGGCTTTGCGTAGGCCTAAGAGAGTCGCGTGTGAATTCCTTCTGAGGGAGAGCATGTGCGCTGGGAGTCCCCGTTTTGTTTTCCGAGCCACACAACACAGGACAGACTGCTGGGGTCAGCTCTTGCTACGCAGAGCGAAGGGCAGTGAACTGCTTCTCGCTTGCAGAGCTTGATGTCTACAGCTGTAAGGCAGCCCCGGGACAAAGTTTTGGCCAGTATTACATTCAGCGTGGCTCTCCCTCTGTGGAGGCCCTCCGAACGGCACTGAGAGAATCCCTGAGCCTAAAGTGCATCCTGGCAACTCTTAACCTGTCATCTCACTATTGTGATGCAAGGTACACTGCAGGTGCAGCCTGACAGAAAGTACAGAAAAGCCGGTACGACTCTGAGGCATTTGGACGAGGCAAGGTCCCCTCGGCCTGACTAAGTCATTAAGCGGGTGCTGCTCCTCGTGGCACACAAAACACCCCCCGTCCAACGAAGTGGGATCCTAGAAAGGCCCAGTGTTGCTGAAAGTCTCCAGGTGTCAGTCAGAGAGTGCTGGCAAATGCGTCGTGGGCTCAAGTTGGCACTGGGAGAATGTGGGAGAAGCCCGACTTTCCCCCTTTGGAAAGCCACTTCGTTGCAGCTTCCAAGCCTCCTGCTACTATTCACTCCACAGATTCCTCTGAGGAGCAGTGAGTTTTTCCAAAAGAAACCAGGTGCTTGCGATTCCTTCCTGGGAGCTCACCCCCAGGAGCATACTGTAGCTAAGGTGCCCACTAAATGTGACCTCTAGTCTCGAGGTAAGGTGCACATTTTCCCATTCCCAGAGATAGGGGCGCCCCGGTTTCCAGGAGGTCTTGTTAAGTGGACGGCTTTAGCTTTAGTATGCCTCACAGCGCTCAAGACTCTCACGTGGGCACTTCTTTCCAAGGAAGTACACTGCGTACCCAAAGCCTTCTGAGCACAAGCAAGGGATACACAGCTCTGGGCACATCCCTCCCTATGCAGTTGGAAGGGCCGGGAACTAAGGTGTTCTCTGAGGCGAGCGTTCCACAGCTTTGAAACAGCCTCAGGAACGCGGTTCTTGGCAGGGTTTCGTTCCCTGCGGGTCTGCCACGTTGAGGAAAACTAAGCGGCCCTGAAAGAAACCACCGGGGCTCCAATTCGGTTTGGGGACTCCTGCTCGACGTCTCTCTAAGTGATGCGGAAACTGGACTTTAGGTCCAGCCCGAAGTAATGCAGAGAGTAACCCCGAGCATTGCTAGGCATTGGGAACATCCAAAGTCACCCAGGTAGGCCTGCTGAGGGCAGTTCGGGGTTTGTGCCGTTCACCACATGCAGCACACACTGCATCCAAAAGTTTCATCGCAGAAGGCCGAACTGTGTTCCACGGGTCTCCCTTGGATTGTCAGAGAAGATAGGTGTATGTGCTGGGTGATCCAGTTGGTAATTGAGAAGCCTGGCAGAGGGCAGTCTTTTCCCCATTTGAAAGGTCGATAGTGGCGGCCTCAAGGCTGACTGAAAGACACTGCCCTTACCCGTCTTCTAGTCACCTCCAGGAGTGCCTCAGTGAAGACAGTGAGTTTGCTCCTACGAATCCAGGTGGTCTCCAGTGCCTTGCTGGGAGCTCATCCCACGCTTGCCCTAGCTAAAGTGTGAAGTCAAAGTGACCCCTAGCCTCAAGGGAAGCGTGAGCGCTTCCTATCAGCCAAGTTGGGTGGGCAGCCACCTCCATGAACCCTGACTCCATAGAGTGCTTTAACTCCTCTGCGGCTTTGCGTAGGCCTAAGAGAGTCGCGTGTGAATTCCTTCTGAGGGAGAGCATGTGCGCTGGGAGTCCCCGTTCTGTTTTCCGAGCCACACAACACAGGACAGACTGCTGGGGTCAGCTCTTGCTACGCAGAGTGAAGGGCAGTGAACTGCTTCTCGCTTGCAGAGCTTGATGTCTACAGCTGTAAGGCAGCCCCGGGACAAAGTTTTGGCCAGTATTACATTCAGCGTGGCTCTCCCTCTGTGGAGGCCCTCCGAACGGCACTGAGAGAATCCCTGAGCCTAAAGTGCATCCTGGCAACCCTTAACCTGTCATCTCACTATTGTGACGCAAGGTACACTGCAGGTGCAGCCTGACAGAAAGTACAGAAAAGCCGGTACGACTCTGAGGCATTTGGACGAGGCAAGGTCCCCTCGGCCTGACTAAGTCATTAAGCGGGTGCTGCTCCTCGTGGCACGCAGAACATCCCCCGTCCAACGAAGTGGGATCCTAGAAAGGCCCAGTGTTGCTGAAAGTCTCCAGGTGTCAGTCAGAGAGTGCTGGCAAATGCGTCGTGGGCTCAAGTTGGCACTGGGAGAATGTGGGAGAAGCCCGACTTTCCCCCTTTGGAAAGCCACTTCGTTGCAGCTTCCAAGCCGCCTGCTACTATTCACTCCACAGATTCCTCTGAGGAGCAGTGAGTTTTTCCAAAAGAAACCAGGTGCTTGCGATTCCTTCTGGGGAGCTCACTCCCAGGAGCATACTGTAGCTAAGGTGCCCACTAAATGTGACCTCTAGTCTCGAGGTAAGGTGCACATTTTCCCATTCCCAGAGATAGGGGCGCCCCGGTTTCCAGGAGGTCTTAGTCAGTGGACGGCTTTAGCTTTAGTATGCCTCACAGCGCTCAAGACTCTCACGTGGGCACTTCTTTCCAAGGAAGTACACTGCGTACCCAAAGCCTTCTGAGCACAAGCAAGGGATACACAGCTCTGGGCACATCCCTCCCTATGCAGTTGGAAGGGCCGGGAACTAAGGTGTTCTCTGAGGCGAGCGTTCCACAGCTTTGAAACAGCCCCAGGAACGTGGTTCTTGGCAGGGTTTCGTTCCCTGCGGGTCTGCCACGTTGAGGAAAACTAAGCGGCCCTGAAAGAAACCACCGGGGCTCCAATTCGGTTTGGGGACTCCTGCTCGACGTCTCTCTAGGTGATGCGGAAACTGGACTTTAGGTCCAGCCCGAAGTAATGCAGAGTGTAACCCCGAGCATTGCTAGGCATTGGGAACATCCAAAGTCACCCAGGTAGGCCTGCTGAGGGCAGTTCGGGGTTTGTGCCGTTCACCACATGCAGCACACACTGCATCCAAAAGTTTCATCGCAGAAGGCCGAACTGTGTTCCACGGGTCTCCCTTGGATTGTCAGAGAAGATAGGTGTATGTGCTGGGTGATCCAGTTGGTAATTGAGAAGCCTGGCAGAGGGCAGTCTTTTCCCCATTTGAAAGGTCGATAGTGGCGGCCTCAAGGCTGACTGAAAGACACTGCCCTTACCCGTCTTCTAGTCACCTCCAGGAGTGCCTCAGTGAAGACAGTGAGTTTTCTCCTACGAATCCAGGTGGTCTCCAGTGCCTTGCTGGGAGCTCATCCCACGCTTGCCCTAGCTAAAGTGTGAAGTCAAAGTGACCCCTAGCCTCAAGGGAAGCGCGAGCGCTTCCTATCAGCCAAGTTGGGTGGGCAGCCACCTCCATGAACCCTGACTCCATAGAGTGCTTTAACTCCTCTGCGGCTTTGCGTAGGCCTAAGAGAGTCGCGTGTGAATTCCTTCTGAGGGAGAGCATGTGCGCTGGGAGTCCCTGTTTTGTTTTCCGAGCCACACAACACAGGACAGACTGCTGAGGTCAGCTCTTGCTACGCAGAGCGAAGGGCAGTGAACTGCTTCTCGCTTGCAGAGCTTGATGTCTACAGCTGTAAGGCAGCCCCGGGACAAAGTTTTGGCCAGTATTACATTCAGCGTGGCTCTCCCTCTGTGGAGGCCCTCCGAACGGCACTGAGAGAATCCCTGAGCCTAAAGTGCATCCTGGCAACCCTTAACCTGTCATCTCACTATTGTGACGCAAGGTACACTGCAGGTGCAGCCTGACAGAAAGTACAGAAAAGCCGGTACGACTCTGAGGCATTTGGACGAGGCAAGGTCCCCTCGGCCTGACTAAGTCATTAAGCGGGTGCTGCTCCTCGTGGCACGCAGAACACCCCCCGTCCAACGAAGTGGGATCCTAGAAAGGCCCAGTGTTGCTGAAAGTCTCCAGGTGTCAGTCAGAGAGTGCTGGCAAATGCGTCGTGGGCTCAAGTTGGCACTGGGAGAATGTGGGAGAAGCCCGACTTTCCCCCTTTGGAAAGCCACTTCGTTGCAGCTTCCAAGCCGCCTGCTACTATTCACTCCACAGATTCCTCTGAGGAGCAGTGAGTTTTTCCAAAAGAAACCAGGTGCTTGCGATTCCTTCCGGGGAGCTCACCCCCAGGAGCATACTGTAGCTAAGGTGCCCACTAAATGTGACCTCTAGTCTCGAGGTAAGGTGCACATTTTCCCATTCCCAGAGATAGGGGCGCCCCGGTTTCCAGGAGGTCTTAGTCAGTGGACGGCTTTAGCTTTAGTATGCCTCACAGCGCTCAAGACTCTCACGTGGGCACTTCTTTCCAAGGAAGTACACTGCGTACCCAAAGCCTTCTGAGCACAAGCAAGGGATACACAGCTCTGGGCACATCCCTCCCTATGCAGTTGGAAGGGCCGGGAACTAAGGTGTTCTCTGAGGCGAGCGTTCCACAGCTTTGAAACAGCCTCAGGAACGCGGTTCTTGGCAGGGTTTCGTTCCCTGCGGGTCTGCCACGTTGAGGAAAACTAAGCGGCCCTGAAAGAAACCACCGGGGCTCCAATTCGGTTTGGGGACTCCTGCTCGACGTCTCTCTAAGTGATGCGGAAACTGGACTTTAGGTCCAGCCCGAAGTAATGCAGAGAGTAACCCCGAGCATTGCTAGGCATTGGGAACATCCAAAGTCACCCAGGTAGGCCTGCTGAGGGCAGTTCGGGGTTTGTGCCGTTCACCACATGCAGCACACACTGCATCCAAAAGTTTCATCGCAGAAGGCCGAACTGTGTTCCACGGGTCTCCCTTGGATTGTCAGAGAAGATAGGTGTATGTGCTGGGTGATCCAGTTGGTAATTGAGAAGCCTGGCAGAGGGCAGTCTTTTCCCCATTTGAAAGGTCGATAGTGGCGGCCTCAAGGCTGACTGAAAGACACTGCCCTTACCCGTCTTCTAGTCACCTCCAGGAGTGCCTCAGTGAAGACAGTGAGTTTTCTCCTACGAATCCAGGTGGTCTCCAGTGCCTTGCTGGGAGCTCATCCCACGCTTGCCCTAGCTAAAGTGTGAAGTCAAGGTGACCCCTAGCCTCAAGGGAAGCGTGAGCGCTTCCTATCAGCCAAGTTGGGTGGGCAGCCACCTCCATGAACCCTGACTCCATAGAGTGCTTTAACTCCTCTGCGGCTTTGCGTAGGCCTAAGAGAGTCGCGTGTGAATTCCTTCTGAGGGAGAGCATGTGCGCTGGGAGTCCCCGTTCTGTTTTCCGAGCCACACAACACAGGACAGACTGCTGGGGTCAGCTCTTGCTACGCAGAGTGAAGGGCAGTGAACTGCTTCTCGCTTGCAGAGCTTGATGTCTACAGCTGTAAGGCAGCCCCGGGACAAAGTTTTGGCCAGTATTACATTCAGCGTGGCTCTCCCTCTGTGGAGGCCCTCCGAACGGCACTGAGAGAATCCCTGAGCCTAAAGTGCATCCTGGCAACCCTTAACCTGTCATCTCACTATTGTGACGCAAGGTACACTGCAGGTGCAGCCTGACAGAAAGTACAGAAAAGCCGGTACGACTCTGAGGCATTTGGACGAGGCAAGGTCCCCTCGGCCTGACTAAGTCATTAAGCGGGTGCTGCTCCTCGTGGCACGCAGAACACCCCCCGTCCAACGAAGTGGGATCCTAGAAAGGCCCAGTGTTGCTGAAAGTCTCCAGGTGTCAGTCAGAGAGTGCTGGCAAATGCGTCGTGGGCTCAAGTTGGCACTGGGAGAATGTGGGAGAAGCCCGACTTTCCCCCTTTGGAAAGCCACTTCGTTGCAGCTTCCAAGCCGCCTGCTACTATTCACTCCACAGATTCCTCTGAGGAGCAGTGAGTTTTTCCAAAAGAAACCAGGTGCTTGCGATTCCTTCTGGGGAGCTCACTCCCAGGAGCATACTGTAGCTAAGGTGCCCACTAAATGTGACCTCTAGTCTCGAGGTAAGGTGCACATTTTCCCATTCCCAGAGATAGGGGCGCCCCGGTTTCCAGGAGGTCTTAGTCAGTGGACGGCTTTAGCTTTAGTATGCCTCACAGCGCTCAAGACTCTCACGTGGGCACTTCTTTCCAAGGAAGTACACTGCGTACCCAAAGCCTTCTGAGCACAAGCAAGGGATACACAGCTCTGGGCACATCCCTCCCTATGCAGTTGGAAGGGCCGGGAACTAAGGTGTTCTCTGAGGCGAGCGTTCCACAGCTTTGAAACAGCCCCAGGAACGTGGTTCTTGGCAGGGTTTCGTTCCCTGCGGGTCTGCCACGTTGAGGAAAACTAAGCGGCCCTGAAAGAAACCACCGGGGCTCCAATTCGGTTTGGGGACTCCTGCTCGACGTCTCTCTAGGTGATGCGGAAACTGGACTTTAGGTCCAGCCCGAAGTAATGCAGAGTGTAACCCCGAGCATTGCTAGGCATTGGGAACATCCAAAGTCACCCAGGTAGGCCTGCTGAGGGCAGTTCGGGGTTTGTGCCGTTCACCACATGCAGCACACACTGCATCCAAAAGTTTCATCGCAGAAGGCCGAACTGTGTTCCACGGGTCTCCCTTGGATTGTCAGAGAAGATAGGTGTATGTGCTGGGTGATCCAGTTGGTAATTGAGAAGCCTGGCAGAGGGCAGTCTTTTCCCCATTTGAAAGGTCGATAGTGGCGGCCTCAAGGCTGACTGAAAGACACTGCCCTTACCCGTCTTCTAGTCACCTCCAGGAGTGCCTCAGTGAAGACAGTGAGTTTTCTCCTACGAATCCAGGTGGTCTCCAGTGCCTTGCTGGGAGCTCATCCCACGCTTGCCCTAGCTAAAGTGTGAAGTCAAAGTGACCCCTAGCCTCAAGGGAAGCGCGAGCGCTTCCTATCAGCCAAGTTGGGTGGGCAGCCACCTCCATGAACCCTGACTCCATAGAGTGCTTTAACTCCTCTGCGGCTTTGCGTAGGCCTAAGAGAGTCGCGTGTGAATTCCTTCTGAGGGAGAGCATGTGCGCTGGGAGTCCCTGTTTTGTTTTCCGAGCCACACAACACAGGACAGACTGCTGAGGTCAGCTCTTGCTACGCAGAGCGAAGGGCAGTGAACTGCTTCTCGCTTGCAGAGCTTGATGTCTACAGCTGTAAGGCAGCCCCGGGACAAAGTTTTGGCCAGTATTACATTCAGCGTGGCTCTCCCTCTGTGGAGGCCCTCCGAACGGCACTGAGAGAATCCCTGAGCCTAAAGTGCATCCTGGCAACCCTTAACCTGTCATCTCACTATTGTGACGCAAGGTACACTGCAGGTGCAGCCTGACAGAAAGTACAGAAAAGCCGGTACGACTCTGAGGCATTTGGACGAGGCAAGGTCCCCTCGGCCTGACTAAGTCATTAAGCGGGTGCTGCTCCTCGTGGCACGCAGAACACCCCCCGTCCAACGAAGTGGGATCCTAGAAAGGCCCAGTGTTGCTGAAAGTCTCCAGGTGTCAGTCAGAGAGTGCTGGCAAATGCGTCGTGGGCTCAAGTTGGCACTGGGAGAATGTGGGAGAAGCCCGACTTTCCCCCTTTGGAAAGCCACTTCGTTGCAGCTTCCAAGCCGCCTGCTACTATTCACTCCACAGATTCCTCTGAGGAGCAGTGAGTTTTTCCAAAAGAAACCAGGTGCTTGCGATTCCTTCCGGGGAGCTCACCCCCAGGAGCATACTGTAGCTAAGGTGCCCACTAAATGTGACCTCTAGTCTCGAGGTAAGGTGCACATTTTCCCATTCCCAGAGATAGGGGCGCCCCGGTTTCCAGGAGGTCTTAGTCAGTGGACGGCTTTAGCTTTAGTATGCCTCACAGCGCTCAAGACTCTCACGTGGGCACTTCTTTCCAAGGAAGTACACTGCGTACCCAAAGCCTTCTGAGCACAAGCAAGGGATACACAGCTCTGGGCACATCCCTCCCTATGCAGTTGGAAGGGCCGGGAACTAAGGTGTTCTCTGAGGCGAGCGTTCCACAGCTTTGAAACAGCCCCAGGAACGCGGTTCTTGGCAGGGTTTCGTTCCCTGCGGGTCTGCCACGTTGAGGAAAACTAAGCGGCCCTGAAAGAAACCACCGGGGCTCCAATTCGGTTTGGGGACTCCTGCTCGACGTCTCTCTAGGTGATGCGGAAACTGGACATTAGGTCCAGCCCGAAGTAATGCAGAGAGTAACCCCGAGCATTGCTAGGCATTGGGAACATCCAAAGTCACCCAGGTAGGCCTGCTGAGGGCAGTTCAGGGTTTGTGCCGTTCACCACATGCAGCAAACACTGCATCCAAAAGTTTCATCGCAGAAGGCCGAACTGTGTTCCAAGGGTCTCCCTTGGATTGTCAGAGAAGATAGGTGTATGTGCTGGGTGATCCAGTTGGTAATTGAGAAGCCTGGCAGAAGGCAGTCTTTTCCCCATTTGAAAGGTCGATAGTGGCGGCCTCAAGGCTGACTGAAAGACACTGCCCTTACCCGTCTTCTAGTCACCTCCAGGAGTGCCTCAGTGAAGACAGTGAGTTTTCTCCTACGAATCCAGGTGGTCTCCAGTGCCTTGCTGGGAGCTCATCCCACGCTTGCCCTAGCTAAAGTGTGAAGTCAAAGTGACCCCTAGCCTCAAGGGAAGCGCGAGCGCTTCCTATCAGCCAAGTTGGGTGGGCAGCCACCTCCATGAACCCTGATTCCATAGAGTGCTTTAACTCCTCTGTGGCTTTGCGTAGGCCTAAGAGAGTCGCGTGTGAATTCCTTCTGAGGGAGAGCATGTGCGCTGGGAGTCCCCGTTTTGTTTTCCGAGCCACACAACACAGGACAGACTGCTGGGGTCAGCTCTTGCTACGCAGAGCGAAGGGCAGTGAACTGCTTCTCGCTTGCAGAGCTTGATGTCTACAGCTGTAAGGCAGCCCCGGGACAAAGTTTTGGCCAGTATTACATTCAGCGTGGCTCTCCCTCTGTGGAGGCCCTCCGAACGGCACTGAGAGAATCCCTGAGCCTAAAGTGCATCCTGGCAACCCTTAACCTGTCATCTCACTATTGTGACGCAAGGTACACTGCAGGTGCAGCCTGACAGAAAGTACAGAAAAGCCGGTACGACTCTGAGGCATTCGGACGAGGCAAGGTCCCCTCGGCCTGACTAAGTCATTAAGCGGGTGCTGCTCCTCGTGGCACGCAGAACACCCCCCGTCCAACGAAGTGGGATCCTAGAAAGGCCCAGTGTTGCTGAAAGTCTCCAGGTGTCAGTCAGAGAGTGCTGGCAAATGCGTCGTGGGCTCAAGTTGGCACTGGGAGAATGTGGGAGAAGCCCGACTTTCCCCCTTTGGAAAGCCACTTCGTTGCAGCTTCCAAGCCGCCTGCTACTATTCACTCCACAGATTCCTCTGAGGAGCAGTGAGTTTTTCCAAAAGAAACCAGGTGCTTGCGATTCCTTCCGGGGAGCTCACCCCCAGGAGCATACTGTAGCTAAGGTGCCCACTAAATGTGACCTCTAGTCTCGAGGTAAGGTGCACATTTTCCCATTCCCAGAGATAGGGGCGCCCCGGTTTCCAGGAGGTCTTAGTCAGTGGACGGCTTTAGCTTTAGTATGCCTCACAGCGCTCAAGACTCTCACGTGGGCACTTCTTTCCAAGGAAGTACACTGCGTACCCAAAGCCTTCTGAGCACAAGCAAGGGATACACAGCTCTGGGCACATCCCTCCCTATGCAGTTGGAAGGGCCGGGAACTAAGGTGTTCTCTGAGGCGAGCGTTCCACAGCTTTGAAACAGCCCCAGGAACGCGGTTCATGGCAGGGTTTCGTTCCCTGCGGGTCTGCCACGTTGAGGAAAACTAAGCGGCCCTGAAAGAAACCACCGGGGCTCCAATTCGGTTTGGGGACTCCTGCTCGACGTCTCTCTAGGTGATGCGGAAACTGGACTTTAGGTCCAGCCCGAAGTAATGCAGAGAGTAACCCCGAGCATTGCTAGGCATTGGGAACATCCAAAGTCACCCAGGTAGGCCTGCTGAGGGCAGTTCGGGGTTTGTGCCGTTCACCACATGCAGCACACACTGCATCTAAAAGTTTCATCGCAGAAGGCCGAACTGTGTTCCACGGGTCTCCCTTGGATTGTCAGAGAAGATAGGTGTATGTGCTGGGTGATCCAGTTGGTAATTGAGAAGCCTGGCAGAGGGCAGTCTTTTCCCCATTTGAAAGGTCGATAGTGGCGGCCTCAAGGCTGACTGAAAGACACTGCCCTTACCCGTCTTCTAGTCACCTCCAGGAGTGCCTCAGTGAAGACAGTGAGTTTTCTCCTACGAATCCAGGTGGTCTCCAGTGCCTTGCTGGGAGCTCATCCCACGCTTGCCCTAGCTAAAGTGTGAAGTCAAAGTGACCCCTAGCCTCAAGGGAAGCGCGAGCGCTTCCTATCAGCCAAGTTGGGTGGGCAGCCACCTCCATGAACCCTGACTCCATAGAGTGCTTTAACTCCTCTGCGGCTTTGCGTAGGCCTAAGAGAGTCGCGTGTGAATTCCTTCTGAGGGAGAGCATGTGCGCTGGGAGTCCCCGTTTTGTTTTCCGAGCCACACAACACAGGACAGACTGCTGGGGTCAGCTCTTGCTACGCAGAGCGAAGGGCAGTGAACTGCTTCTCGCTTGCAGAGCTTGATGTCTACAGCTGTAAGGCAGCCCCGGGACAAAGTTTTGGCCAGTATTACATTCAGCGTGGCTCTCCCTCTGTGGAGGCCCTCCGAACGGCACTGAGAGAATCCCTGAGCCTAAAGTGCATCCTGGCAACCCTTAACCTGTCATCTCACTATTGTGACGCAAGGTACACTGCAGGTGCAGCCTGACAGAAAGTACAGAAAAGCCGGTACGACTCTGAGGCATTTGGACGAGGCAAGGTCCCCTCGGCCTGACTAAGTCATTAAGCGGGTGCTGCTCCTCGTGGCACGCAGAACACCCCCCGTCCAACGAAGTGGGATCCTAGAAAGGCCCAGTGTTGCTGAAAGTCTCCAGGTGTCAGTCAGAGAGTGCTGGCAAATGCGTCGTGGGCTCAAGTTGGCACTGGGAGAATGTGGGAGAAGCCCGACTTTCCCCCTTTGGAAAGCCACTTCGTTGCAGCTTCCAAGCCGCCTGCTACTATTCACTCCACAGATTCCTCTGAGGAGCAGTGAGTTTTTCCAAAAGAAACCAGGTGCTTGCGATTCCTTCCGGGGAGCTCACCCCCAGGAGCATACTGTAGCTAAGGTGCCCACTAAATGTGACCTCTAGTCTCGAGGTAAGGTGCACATTTTCCCATTCCCAGAGATAGGGGCGCCCCGGTTTCCAGGAGGTCTTAGTCAGTGGACGGCTTTAGCTTTAGTATGCCTCACAGTGCTCAAGACTCTCACGTGGGCACTTCTTTCCAAGGAAGTACACTGCGTACCCAAAGCCTTCCGAGCACAAGCAAGGGATACACAGCTCTGGGCACATCCCTCCCTATGCAGTTGGAAGGGCCGGGAACTAAGGTGTTCTCTGAGGCGAGCGTTCCACAGCTTTGAAACAGCCCCAGGAACGCAGTTCTTGGCAGGGTTTCGTTCCCTGCGGGTCTGCCACGTTGAGGAAAACTAAGCGGCCCTGAAAGAAACCACCGGGGCTCCAATTCGGTTTGGGGACTCCTGCTCGACGTCTCTCTAGGTGATGCGGAAACTGGACTTTAGGTCCAGCCCGAAGTAATGCAGAGAGTAACCCCGAGCATTGCTAGGCATTGGGAACATCCAAAGTCACCCAGGTAGGCCTGCTGAGGGCAGTTCGGGGTTTGTGCCGTTCACCACATGCAGCAAACACTGCATCCAAAAGTTTCATCGCAGAAGGCCGAACTGTGTTCCAAGGGTCTCCCTTGGATTGTCAGAGAAGATAGGTGTATGTGCTGGGTGATCCAGTTGGTAATTGAGAAGCCTGGCAGAAGGCAGTCTTTTCCCCAATTGAAAGGTCGATAGTGGCGGCCTCAAGGCTGACTGAAAGACACTGCCCTTACCCGTCTTCTAGTCACCTCCAGGAGTGCCTCAGTGAAGACAGTGAGTTTTCTCCTACGAATCCAGGTGGTCTCCAGTGCCTTGCTGGGAGCTCATCCCACGCTTGCCCTAGCTAAAATGTGAAGTCAAAGTGACCCCTAGCCTCAAGGGAAGCGTGGGCGCTTCCTATCAGCCAAGTTGGGTGGGCAGCCACCTCCATGAACCCTGACTCCATAGAGTGCTTTAACTCCTCTGTGGCTTTGCGTAGGCCTAAGAGAGTCGCGTGTGAATTCCTTCTGAGGGAGAGCATGTGCGCTGGGAGTCCCCGTTTTGTTTTCCGAGCCACACAACACAGGACAGACTGCTGGGGTCAGCTCTTGCTACGCAGAGCGAAGGGCAGTGAACTGCTTCTCGCTTGCAGAGCTTGATGTCTACAGCTGTAAGGCAGCCCCGGGACAAAGTTTTGGCCAGTATTACATTCAGCGTGGCTCTCCCTCTGTGGAGGCCCTCCGAACGGCACTGAGAGAATCCCTGAGCCTAAAGTGCATCCTGGCAACCCTTAACCTGTCATCTCACTATTGTGACGCAAGGTACACTGCAGGTGCAGCCTGACAGAAAGTACAGAAACGCCGGTACGACTCTGAGGCATTCGGACGAGGCAAGGTCCCCTCGGCCTGACTAAGTCATTAAGCGGGTGCTGCTCCTCGTGGCACGCAGAACACCCCCCGTCCAACGAAGTGGGATCCTAGAAAGGCCCAGTGTTGCTGAAAGTCTCCAGGTGTCAGTCAGCGAGTGCTGGCAAATGCGTCGTGGGCTCAAGTTGGCACTGGGAGAATGTGGGAGAAGCCCGACTTTCCCCCTTTGGAAAGCCACTTCGTTGCAGCTTCCAAGCCGCCTGCTACTATTCACTCCACAGATTCCTCTGAGGAGCAGTGAGTTTTTCCAAAAGAAACCAGGTGCTTGCGATTCCTTCCGGGGAGCTCACCCCCAGGAGCATACTGTAGCTAAGGTGCCCACTAAATGTGACCTCTAGTCTCGAGGTAAGGTGCACATTTTCCCATTCCCAGAGATAGGGGCGCCCTGGTTTCCAGGAGGTCTTAGTCAGTGGACGGCTTTAGCTTTAGTATGCCTCACAGCGCTCAAGACTCTCAAGTGGGCACTTCTTTCCAAGGAAGTACACTGCGTACCCAAAGCCTTCTGAGCACAAGCAAGGGATACACAGCTCTGGGCACATCCCTCCCTATGCAGTTGGAAGGGCCGGGAACTAAGGTGTTCTCTGAGGCGAGCGTTCCACAGCTTTGAAACAGCCCCAGGAACGTGGTTCTTGGCAGGGTTTCGTTCCCTGCGGGTCTGCCACGTTGAGGAAAACTAAGCGGCCCTGAAAGAAACCACCGGGGCTCCAATTCGGTTTGGGGACTCCTGCTCGACGTCTCTCTAGGTGATGCGGAAACTGGACTTTAGGTCCAGCCCGAAGTAATGCAGAGAGTAACCCCGAGCATTGCTAGGCATTGGGAACATCCAAAGTCACCCAGGTAGGCCTGCTGAGGGCAGTTCGGGGTTTGTGCCGTTCACCACATGCAGCACACACTGCATCCAAAAGTTTCATCGCAGAAGGCCGAACTGTGTTCCACGGGTCTCCCTTGGATTGTCAGAGAAGATAGGTGTATGTGCTGGGTGATCCAGTTGGTAATTGAGAAGCCTGGCAGAGGGCAGTCTTTTCCCCATTTGAAAGGTCGATAGTGGCGGCCTCAAGGCTGACTGAAAGACACTGCCCTTACCCGTCTTCTAGTCACCTCCAGGAGTGCCTCAGTGAAGACAGTGAGTTTTCTCCTACGAATCCAGGTGGTCTCCAGTGCCTTGCTGGGAGCTCATCCCACGCTTGCCCTAGCTAAAGTGTGAAGTCAAAGTGACCCCTAGCCTCAAGGGAAGCGCGAGCGCTTCCTATCAGCCAAGTTGGGTGGGCAGCCACCTCCATGAACCCTGACTCCATAGAGTGCTTTAACTCCTCTGCGGCTTTGCGTAGGCCTAAGAGAGTCGCGTGTGAATTCCTTCTGAGGGAGAGCATGTGCGCTGGGAGTCCCCGTTTTGTTTTCCGAGCCACACAACACAGGACAGACTGCTGGGGTCAGCTCTTGCTACGCAGAGCGAAGGGCAGTGAACTGCTTCTCGCTTGCAGAGCTTGATGTCTACAGCTGTAAGGCAGCCCCGGGACAAAGTTTTGGCCAGTATTACATTCAGCGTGGCTCTCCCTCTGTGGAGGCCCTCTGAACGGCACTGAGAGAATCCCTGAGCCTAAAGTGCATCCTGGCAACCCTTAACCTGTCATCTCACTATTGTGACGCAAGGTACACTGCAGGTGCAGCCTGACAGAAAGTACAGAAAAGCCGGTACGACTCTGAGGCATTTGGACGAGGCAAGGTCCCCTCGGCCTGACTAAGTCATTAAGCGGGTGCTGCTCCTCGTGGCACGCAGAACACCCCCCGTCCAACGAAGTGGGATCCTAGAAAGGCCCAGTGTTGCTGAAAGTCTCCAGGTGTCAGTCAGAGAGTGCTGGCAAATGCGTCGTGGGCTCAAGTTGGCACTGGGAGAATGTGGGAGAAGCCCGACTTTCCCCCTTTGGAAAGCCACTTCGTTGCAGCTTCCAAGCCGCCTGCTACTATTCACTCCACAGATTCCTCTGAGGAGCAGTGAGTTTTTCCAAAAGAAACCAGGTGCTTGCGATTCCTTCCGGGGAGCTCACCCCCAGGAGCATACTGTAGCTAAGGTGCCCACTAAATGTGACCTCTAGTCTCGAGGTAAGGTGCACATTTTCCCATTCCCAGAGATAGGGGCGCCCCGGTTTCCAGGAGGTCTTAGTCAGTGGACGGCTTTAGCTTTAGTATGCCTCACAGCGCTCAAGACTCTCACGTGGGCACTTCTTTCCAAGGAAGTACACTGCGTACCCAAAGCCTTCTGAGCACAAGCAAGGGATACACAGCTCTGGGCACATCCCTCCCTATGCAGTTGGAAGGGCCGGGAACTAAGGTGTTCTCTGAGGCGAGGATTCCACAGCTTTGAAACAGCCCCAGGAACGCGGTTCCTGGCAGGGTTTCATTCCCTGCGGGTCTGCCACGTTGAGGAAAACTAAGCGGCCCTGAAAGAAACCACCGGGGCTCCAATTCGGTTTGGGGACTCCTGCTCGACGTCTCTCTAGGTGATGCGGAAACTGGACTTTAGGTCCAGCCCGAAGTAATTCAGAGAGTAACCCCGAGCATTGCTAGGCATCGGGAACATCCGAAGTCACCCAGGTAGGCCTGCTGAGGGCAGTTCGGGGTTTGTGCCGTTCACCACATGCAGCAAACACTGCATCCAAAAGTTTCATCGCAGAAGGCCGAACTGTGTTCCACGGGTCTCCCTTGGATTGTCAGAGAAGATAGGTGTATGTGCTGGGTGATCCAGTTGGTAATTGAGAAGCCTGGCAGAGGGCAGTCTTTTCCCCATTTGAAAGGTCGATAGTGGCGGCCTCAAGGCTGACTGAAAGACACTGCCCTTACCCGTCTTCTAGTCACCTCCAGGAGTGCCTCAGTGAAGACAGTGAGTTTTCTCCTACGAATCCAGGTGGTCTCCAGTGCCTTGCTGGGAGCTCATCCCACGCTTGCCCTAGCTAAAGTGTGAAGTCAAAGTGACCCCTAGCCTCAAGGGAAGCGTGAGCGCTTCCTATCAGCCAAGTTGGGTGGGCAGCCACCTCCATGAACCCTGACTCCATAGAGTGCTTTAACTCCTCTGCGGCTTTGCGTAGGCCTAAGAGAGTCGCGTGTGAATTCCTTCTGAGGGAGAGCATGTGCGCTGGGAGTCCCCGTTTTGTTTTGCGAGCCACACAACACAGGACAGACTGCTGGGGTCAGCTCTTGCTACGCAGAGCGAAGGGCAGTGAACTGCTTCTCGCTTGCAGAGCTTGATGTCTACAGCTGTAAGGCAGCCCCGGGACAAAGTTTTGGCCAGTATTACATTCAGCGTGGCTCTCCCTCTGTGGAGGCCCTCCGAACGGCACTGAGAGAATCCCTGAGCCTAAAGTGCATCCTGGCAACCCTTAACCTGTCATCTCACTATTGTGACGCAAGGTACACTGCAGGTGCAGCCTGACAGAAAGTACAGAAAAGCCGGTACGACTCTGAGGCATTTGGACGAGGCAAGGTCCCCTCGGCCTGACTAAGTCATTAAGCGGGTGCTGCTCCTCGTGGCACGCAGAACACCCCCCGTCCAACGAAGTGGGATCCTAGAAAGGCCCAGTGTTGCTGAAAGTCTCCAGGTGTCAGTCAGCGAGTGCTGGCAAATGCGTCGTGGGCTCAAGTTGGCACTGGGAGAATGTGGGAGAAGCCCGACTTTCCCCCTTTGGAAAGCCACTTCGTTGCAGCTTCCAAGCCGCCTGCTACTATTCACTCCACAGATTCCTCTGAGGAGCAGTGAGTTTTTCCAAAAGAAACCAGGTGCTTGCGATTCCTTCCAGGGAGCTCACCCCCAGGAGCATACTGTAGCTAAGGTGCCCACTAAATGTGACCTCTAGTCTCGAGGTAAGGTGCACATTTTCCCATTCCCAGAGATAGGGGCGCCCCGGTTTCCAGGAGGTCTTAGTCAGTGGACGGCTTTAGCTTTAGTATGCCTCACAGCGCTCAAGACTCTCACGTGGGCACTTCTTTCCAAGGAAGTACACTGCGTACCCAAAGCCTTCTGAGCACAAGCAAGGGATACACAGCTCTGGGCACATCCCTCCCTATGCAGTTGGAAGGGCCGGGAACTAAGGTGTTCTCTGAGGCGAGCGTTCCACAGCTTTGAAACAGCCCCAGGAACGCGGTTCTTGGCAGGGTTTCGTTCCCTGCGGGTCTGCCACGTTGAGGAAAACTAAGCGGCCCTGAAAGAAACCACCGGGGCTCCAATTCGGTTTGGGGACTCCTGCTCGACGTCTCTCTAAGAGATGCGGAAACTGGACTTTAGGTCCAGCCCGAAGTAATGCAGAGAGTAACCCCGAGCATTGCTAGGCATTGGGAACATCCAAAGTCACCCAGGTAGGCCTGCTGAGGGCAGTTCGGGGTTTGTGCCGTTCACCACATGCAGCACACACTGCATCCAAAAGTTTCATCGCAGAAGGCCGAACTGTGTTCCACGGGTCTCCCTTGGATTGTCAGAGAAGATAGGTGTATGTGATGGGTGATCCAGTTGGTAATTGAGAAGCCTGGCAGAGGGCAGTCTTTTCCCCATTTGAAAGGTCGATAGTGGCGGCCTCAAGGCTGACTGAAAGACACTGCCCTTACCCGTCTTCTAGTCACCTCCAGGAGTGCCTCATTGAAGACAGTGAGTTTTCTCCTACGAATCCAGGTGGTCTCCAGTGCCTTGCTGGGAGCTCATCCCACGCTTGCCCTAGCTAAAGTGTGAAGTCAAAGTGACCCCTAGCCTCAAGGGAAGCGCGAGCGCTTCCTATCAGCCAAGTTGGGTGGGCAGCCACCTCCATGAACCCTGACTCCATAGAGTGCTTTAACTCCTCTGCGGCTTTGCGTAGGCCTAAGAGAGTGGCGTGTGAATTCCTTCTGAGGGAGAGCATGTGCGCTGGGAGTCCCCGTTTTGTTTTCCGAGCCACACAACACAGGACAGACTGCTGGGGTCAGCTCTTGCTATGCAGAGCGAAGGGCAGTGAACTGCTTCTCGCTTGCAGAGCTTGATGTCTACAGCTGTAAGGCAGCCCCGGGACAAAATTTTGGCCAGTATTACATTCAGCGTGGCTCTCCCTCTGTGGAGGCCCTCCGAACGGCACTGAGAGAATCCCTGAGCCTAAAGTGCATCCTGGCAACCCTTAACCTGTCATCTCACTATTGTGACGCAAGGTACACTGCAGGTGCAGCCTGACAGAAAGTACAGAAAAGCCGGTACGACTCTGAGGCATTTGGACGAGGCAAGGTCCCCTCGGCCTGACTAAGTCATTAAGCGGGTGCTGCTCCTCGTGGCACGCAGAACACACCCCGTCCAACGAAGTGGGATCCTAGAAAGGCCCAGTGTTGCTGAAAGTCTCCAGGTGTCAGTCAGAGAGTGCTGGCAAATGCGTCGTGGGCTCAAGTTGGCACTGGGAGAATGTGGGAGAAGCCCGACTTTCCCCCTTTGGAAAGCCACTTCGTTGCAGCTTCCAAGCCGCCTGCTACTATTCACTCCACAGATTCCTCTGAGGAGCAGTGAGTTTTTCCAAAAGAAACCAGGTGCTTGCGATTCCTTCCGGGGAGCTCACCCCCAGGAGCATACTGTAGCTAAGGTGCCCACTAAATGTGACCTCTAGTCTCGAGGTAAGGTGCACATTTTCCCATTCCCAGAGATAGGGGCGCCCCGGTTTCCAGGAGGTCTTAGTCAGTGGACGGCTTTAGCTTTAGTATGCCTCACAGCGCTCAAGACTCTCACGTGGGCACTTCTTTCCAAGGAAGTACACTGCGTACCCAAAGCCTTCTGAGCACAAGCAAGGGATACACAGCTCTGGGCACATCCCTCCCTATGCAGTTGGAAGGGCCGGGAACTAAGGTGTTCTCTGAGGCGAGGATTCCACAGCTTTGAAACAGCCCCAGGAACGCGGTTCCTGGCAGGGTTTCATTCCCTGCGGGTCTGCCACGTTGAGGAAAACTAAGCGGCCCTGAAAGAAACCACCGGGGCTCCAATTCGGTTTGGGGACTCCTGCTCGACGTCTCTCTAGGTGATGCGGAAACTGGACTTTAGGTCCAGCCCGAAGTAATTCAGAGAGTAACCCCGAGCATTGCTAGGCATCGGGAACATCCGAAGTCACCCAGGTAGGCCTGCTGAGGGCAGTTCGGGGTTTGTGCCGTTCACCACATGCAGCAAACACTGCATCCAAAAGTTTCATCGCAGAAGGCCGAACTGTGTTCCACGGGTCTCCCTTGGATTGTCAGAGAAGATAGGTGTATGTGCTGGGTGATCCAGTTGGTAATTGAGAAGCCTGGCAGAGGGCAGTCTTTTCCCCATTTGAAAGGTCGATAGTGGCGGCCTCAAGGCTGACTGAAAGACACTGCCCTTACCCGTCTTCTAGTCACCTCCAGGAGTGCCTCAGTGAAGACAGTGAGTTTTCTCCTACGAATCCAGGTGGTCTCCAGTGCCTTGCTGGGAGCTCATCCCACGCTTGCCCTAGCTAAAGTGTGAAGTCAAAGTGACCCCTAGCCTCAAGGGAAGCGTGAGCGCTTCCTATCAGCCAAGTTGGGTGGGCAGCCACCTCCATGAACCCTGACTCCATAGAGTGCTTTAACTCCTCTGCGGCTTTGCGTAGGCCTAAGAGAGTCGCGTGTGAATTCCTTCTGAGGGAGAGCATGTGCGCTGGGAGTCCCCGTTTTGTTTTGCGAGCCACACAACACAGGACAGACTGCTGGGGTCAGCTCTTGCTACGCAGAGCGAAGGGCAGTGAACTGCTTCTCGCTTGCAGAGCTTGATGTCTACAGCTGTAAGGCAGCCCCGGGACAAAGTTTTGGCCAGTATTACATTCAGCGTGGCTCTCCCTCTGTGGAGGCCCTCCGAACGGCACTGAGAGAATCCCTGAGCCTAAAGTGCATCCTGGCAACCCTTAACCTGTCATCTCACTATTGTGACGCAAGGTACACTGCAGGTGCAGCCTGACAGAAAGTACAGAAAAGCCGGTACGACTCTGAGGCATTTGGACGAGGCAAGGTCCCCTCGGCCTGACTAAGTCATTAAGCGGGTGCTGCTCCTCGTGGCACGCAGAACACCCCCCGTCCAACGAAGTGGGATCCTAGAAAGGCCCAGTGTTGCTGAAAGTCTCCAGGTGTCAGTCAGCGAGTGCTGGCAAATGCGTCGTGGGCTCAAGTTGGCACTGGGAGAATGTGGGAGAAGCCCGACTTTCCCCCTTTGGAAAGCCACTTCGTTGCAGCTTCCAAGCCGCCTGCTACTATTCACTCCACAGATTCCTCTGAGGAGCAGTGAGTTTTTCCAAAAGAAACCAGGTGCTTGCGATTCCTTCCAGGGAGCTCACCCCCAGGAGCATACTGTAGCTAAGGTGCCCACTAAATGTGACCTCTAGTCTCGAGGTAAGGTGCACATTTTCCCATTCCCAGAGATAGGGGCGCCCCGGTTTCCAGGAGGTCTTAGTCAGTGGACGGCTTTAGCTTTAGTATGCCTCACAGCGCTCAAGACTCTCACGTGGGCACTTCTTTCCAAGGAAGTACACTGCGTACCCAAAGCCTTCTGAGCACAAGCAAGGGATACACAGCTCTGGGCACATCCCTCCCTATGCAGTTGGAAGGGCCGGGAACTAAGGTGTTCTCTGAGGCGAGCGTTCCACAGCTTTGAAACAGCCCCAGGAACGCGGTTCTTGGCAGGGTTTCGTTCCCTGCGGGTCTGCCACGTTGAGGAAAACTAAGCGGCCCTGAAAGAAACCACCGGGGCTCCAATTCGGTTTGGGGACTCCTGCTCGACGTCTCTCTAAGAGATGCGGAAACTGGACTTTAGGTCCAGCCCGAAGTAATGCAGAGAGTAACCCCGAGCATTGCTAGGCATTGGGAACATCCAAAGTCACCCAGGTAGGCCTGCTGAGGGCAGTTCGGGGTTTGTGCCGTTCACCACATGCAGCACACACTGCATCCAAAAGTTTCATCGCAGAAGGCCGAACTGTGTTCCACGGGTCTCCCTTGGATTGTCAGAGAAGATAGGTGTATGTGATGGGTGATCCAGTTGGTAATTGAGAAGCCTGGCAGAGGGCAGTCTTTTCCCCATTTGAAAGGTCGATAGTGGCGGCCTCAAGGCTGACTGAAAGACACTGCCCTTACCCGTCTTCTAGTCACCTCCAGGAGTGCCTCATTGAAGACAGTGAGTTTTCTCCTACGAATCCAGGTGGTCTCCAGTGCCTTGCTGGGAGCTCATCCCACGCTTGCCCTAGCTAAAGTGTGAAGTCAAAGTGACCCCTAGCCTCAAGGGAAGCGCGAGCGCTTCCTATCAGCCAAGTTGGGTGGGCAGCCACCTCCATGAACCCTGACTCCATAGAGTGCTTTAACTCCTCTGCGGCTTTGCGTAGGCCTAAGAGAGTGGCGTGTGAATTCCTTCTGAGGGAGAGCATGTGCGCTGGGAGTCCCCGTTTTGTTTTCCGAGCCACACAACACAGGACAGACTGCTGGGGTCAGCTCTTGCTATGCAGAGCGAAGGGCAGTGAACTGCTTCTCGCTTGCAGAGCTTGATGTCTACAGCTGTAAGGCAGCCCCGGGACAAAATTTTGGCCAGTATTACATTCAGCGTGGCTCTCCCTCTGTGGAGGCCCTCCGAACGGCACTGAGAGAATCCCTGAGCCTAAAGTGCATCCTGGCAACTCTTAACCTGTCATCTCACTATTGTGACGCAAGGTACACTGCAGGTGCAGCCTGACAGAAAGTACAGAAAAGCCGGTACGACTCTGAGGCATTTGGACGAGGCAAGGTCCCCTCGGCCTGACTAAGTCATTAAGCGGGTGCTGCTCCTCGTGGCACGCAAAACACCCCCCGTCCAACGAAGTGGGATCCTAGAAAGGCCCAGTGTTGCTGAAAGTCTCCAGGTGTCAGTCAGAGAGTGCTGGCAAATGCGTCGTGGGCTCAAGTTGGCACTGGGAGAATGTGGGAGAAGCCCGACTTTCCCCCTTTGGAAAGCCACTTCGTTGCAGCTTCCAAGCCGCCTGCTACTATTCACTCCACAGATTCCTCTGAGGAGCAGTGAGTTTTTCCAAAAGAAACCAGGTGCTTGCGATTCCTTCCGGGGAGCTCACCCCCAGGAGCATACTGTAGCTAAGGTGCCCACTAAATGTGACCTCTAGTCTCGAGGTAAGGTGCACATTTTCCCATTCCCAGAGATAGGGGCGCCCCGGTTTCCAGGAGGTCTTACTCAGTGGACGGCTTTAGCTTTAGTATGCCTCACAGTGCTCAAGACTCTCACGTGGGCACTTCTTTCCAAGGAAGTACACTGCGTACCCAAAGCCTTCTGAGCACAAGCAAGGGATACACAGCTCTGGGCACATCCCTCCCTATGCAGTTGGAAGGGCCGGGAACTAAGGTGTTCTCTGAGGCGAGCGTTCCACAGCTTTGAAACAGCCTCAGGAACGCGGTTCTTGGCAGGGTTTCGTTCCCTGCGGGTCTGCCACGTTGAGGAAAACTAAGCGGCCCTGAAAGAAACCACCGGGGCTCCAATTCAGTTTGGGGACTCCTGCTCGACGTCTCTCTAAGTGATGCGGAAACTGGACTTTAGGTCCAGCCCGAAGTAATGCAGAGAGTAACCCTGAGCATTGCTAGGCATTGGGAACATCCAAAGTCACCCAGGTAGGCCTGCTGAGGGCAGTTCGGGGTTTGTGCCGTTCACCACATGCAGCACACACTGCATCCAAAAGTTTCATCGCAGAAGGCCGAACTGTGTTCCACGGGTCTCCCTTGGATTGTCAGAGAAGATAGGTGTATGTGCTGGGTGATCCAGTTGGTAATTGAGAAGCCTGGCAGAGGGCAGTCTTTTCCCCATTTGAAAGGTCGATAGTGGCGGCCTCAAGGCTGACTGAAAGACACTGCCCTTACCCGTCTTCTAGTCACCTCCAGGAGTGCCTCAGTGAAGACAGTGAGTTTTCTCCTACGAATCCAGGTGGTCTCCAGTGCCTTGCTGGGAGCTCATCCCACGCTTGCCCTAGCTAAAGTGTGAAGTCAAAGTGACCCCTAGCCTCAAGGGAAGCGTGAGCGCTTCCTATCAGCCAAGTTGGGTGGGCAGCCACCTCCATGAACCCTGACTCCATAGAGTGCTTTAACTCCTCTGCGGCTTTGCGTAGGCCTAAGAGAGTCGCGTGTGAATTCCTTCTGAGGGAGAGCATGTGCGCTGGGAGTCCCCGTTTTGTTTTCCGAGCCACACAACACAGGACAGACTGCTGGGGTCAGCTCTTGCTACGCAGAGCGAAGGGCAGTGAACTGCTTCTCGCTTGCAGAGCTTGATGTCTACAGCTGTAAGGCAGCCCCGGGACAAAGTTTTGGCCAGTATTACATTCAGCGTGGCTCTCCCTCTGTGGAGGCCCTCCGAACGGCACTGAGAGAATCCCTGAGCCTAAAGTGCATCCTGGCAACCCTTAACCTGTCATCTCACTATTGTGACGCAAGGTACACTGCAGGTGCAGCCTGACAGAAAGTATAGAAAAGCCGGTACGACTCTGAGGCATTTGGACGAGGCAAGGTCCCCTCGGCCTGACTAAGTCATTAAGCGGGTGCTGCTCCTCGTGGCACGCAGAACACCCCCCGTCCAACGAAGTGGGATCCTAGAAAGGCCCAGTGTTGCTGAAAGTCTCCAGGTGTCAGTCAGCGAGTGCTGGCAAATGCGTCGTGGGCTCAAGTTGGCACTGGGAGAATGTGGGAGAAGCCCGACTTTCCCCCTTTGGAAAGCCACTTCGTTGCAGCTTCCAAGCCGCCTGCTACTATTCACTCCACAGATTCCTCTGAGGAGCAGTGAGTTTTTCCAAAAGAAACCAGGTGCTTGCGATTCCTTCCGGGGAGCTCACCCCCAGGAGCATACTGTAGCTAAGGTGCCCACTAAATGTGACCTCTAGTCTCGAGGTAAGGTGCACATTTTCCCATTCCCAGAGATAGGGGCGCCCCGGTTTCCAGGAGGTCTTAGTCAGTGGACGGCTTTAGCTTTAGTATGCCTCACAGCGCTCAAGACTCTCACGTGGGCACTTCTTTCCAAGGAAGTACACTGCGTACCCAAAGCCTTCTGAGCACAAGCAAGGGATACACAGCTCTGGGCACATCCCTCCCTATGCAGTTGGAAGGGCCGGGAACTAAGGTGTTCTCTGAGGCGAGCGTTCCACAGCTTTGAAACAGCCCCAGGAACGTGGTTCTTGGCAGGGTTTCGTTCCCTGCGGGTCTGCCACGTTGAGGAAAACTAAGCGGCCCTGAAAGAAACCACCGGGGCTCCAATTCGGTTTGGGGACTCCTGCTCGACGTCTCTCTAGGTGATGCGGAAACTGGACTTTAGGTCCAGCCCGAAGTAATGCAGAGAGTAACCCCGAGCATTGCTAGGCATTGGGAACATCCGAAGTCACCCAGGTAGGCCTGCTGAGGGCAGTTCGGGGTTTGTGCTGTTCACCACATGCAGCACACACTGCATCCAAAAGTTTCATCGCAGAAGGCCGAACTGTGTTCCAAGGGTCTCCCTTGGATTGTCAGAGAAGATAGGTGTATGTGCTGGGTGATCCAGTTGGTAATTGAGAAGCCTGGCAGAGGGCAGTCTTTTCCCCATTTGAAAGGTCGATAGTGGCGGCCTCAAGGCTGACTGAAAGACACTGCCCTTACCCGTCTTCTAGTCACCTCCAGGAGTGCCTCAGTGAAGACAGTGAGTTTTCTCCTACGAATCCAGGTGGTCTCCAGTGCCTTGCTGGGAGCTCATCCCACGCTTGCCCTAGCTAAAGTGTGAAGTCAAAGTGACCCCTAGCCTCAAGGGAAGCGCGAGCGCTTCCTATCAGCCAAGTTGGGTGGGCAGCCACCTCCATGAACCCTGACTCCATAGAGTGCTTTAACTCCTCTGCGGCTTTGCGTAGGCCTAAGAGAGTCGCGTGTGAATTCCTTCTGAGGGAGAGCATGTGCGCTGGGAGTCCCCGTTTTGTTTTCCGAGCCACACAACACAGGACAGACTGCTGGGGTCAGCTCTTGCTACGCAGAGCGAAGGGCAGTGAACTGCTTCTCGCTTGCAGAGCTTGATGTCTACAGCTGTAAGGCAGCCCCGGGACAAAGTTTTGGCCAGTATTACATTCAGCGTGGCTCTCCCTCTGTGGAGGCCCTCCGAACGGCACTGAGAGAATCCCTGAGCCTAAAGTGCATCCTAGCAACCCTTAACCTGTCATCTCACTATTGTGACGCAAGGTACACTGCAGGTGCAGCCTGACAGAAAGTACAGAAAAGCCGGTACGACTCTGAGGCATTTGGACGAGGCAAGGTCCCCTCGGCCTGACTAAGTCATTAAGCGGGTGCTGCTCCTCGTGGCACGCAGAACACCCCCCGTCCAACGAAGTGGGATCCTAGAAAGGCCCAGTGTTGCTGAAAGTCTCCAGGTGTCAGTCAGCGAGTGCTGGCAAATGCGTCGTGGGCTCAAGTTGGCACTGGGAGAATGTGGGAGAAGCCCGACTTTCCCCCTTTGGAAAGCCACTTCGTTGCAGCTTCCAAGCCGCCTGCTACTATTCACTCCACAGATTCCTCTGAGGAGCAGTGAGTTTTTCCAAAAGAAACCAGGTGCTTGCGATTCCTTCCGGGGAGCTCACCCCCAGGAGCATACTGTAGCTAAGGTGCCCACTAAATGTGACCTCTAGTCTCGAGGTAAGGTGCACATTTTCCCATTCCCAGAGATAGGGGCGCCCCGGTTTCCAGGAGGTCTTAGTCAGTGGACGGCTTTAGCTTTAGTATGCCTCACAGCGCTCAAGACTCTCACGTGGGCACTTCTTTCCAAGGAAGTACACTGCGTACCCAAAGCCTTCTGAGCACAAGCAAGGGATACACAGCTCTGGGCACATCCCTCCCTATGCAGTTGGAAGGGCCGGGAACTAAGGTGTTCTCTGAGGCGAGCGTTCCACAGCTTTGAAACAGCCCCAGGAACGTGGTTCTTGGCAGGGTTTCGTTCCCTGCGGGTCTGCCACGTTGAGAAAAACTAAGCGGCCCTGAAAGAAACCACCGGGGCTCCAATTCGGTTTGGGGACTCCTGCTCGACGTCTCTCTAGGTGATGCGGAAACTGGACTTTAGGTCCAGCCCGAAGTAATGCAGAGAGTAACCCCGAGCATTGCTAGGCATTGGGAACATCCGAAGTCACCCAGGTAGGCCTGCTGAGGGCAGTTCGGGGTTTGTGCCGTTCACCACATGCAGCACACACTGCATCCAAAAGTTTCATCGCAGAAGGCCGAACTGTGTTCCAAGGGTCTCCCTTGGATTGTCAGAGAAGATAGGTGTATGTGCTGGGTGATCCAGTTGGTAATTGAGAAGCCTGGCAGAGGGCAGTCTTTTCCCCATTTGAAAGGTCGATAGTGGCGGCCTCAAGGCTGACTGAAAGACACTGCCCTTACCCGTCTTCTAGTCACCTCCAGGAGTGCCTCAGTGAAGACAGTGAGTTTTCTCCTACGAATCCAGGTGGTCTCCAGTGCCTTGCTGGGAGCTCATCCCACGCTTGCCCTAGCTAAAGTGTGAAGTCAAAGTGACCCCTAGCCTCAAGGGAAGCGCGAGCGCTTCCTATCAGCCAAGTTGGGTGGGCAGCCACCTCCATGAACCCTGATTCCATAGAGTGCTTTAACTCCTCTGTGGCTTTGCGTAGGCCTAAGAGAGTCGCGTGTGAATTCCTTCTGAGGGAGAGCATGTGCGCTGGGAGTCCCCGTTTTGTTTTCCGAGCCACACAACACAGGACAGACTGCTGGGGTCAGCTCTTGCTACGCAGAGCGAAGGGCAGTGAACTGCTTCTCGCTTGCAGAGCTTGATGTCTACAGCTGTAAGGCAGCCCCGGGACAAAGTTTTGGCCAGTATTACATTCAGCGTGGCTCTCCCTCTGTGGAGGCCCTCCGAACGGCACTGAGAGAATCCCTGAGCCTAAAGTGCATCCTGGCAACCCTTAACCTGTCATCTCACTATTGTGACGCAAGGTACACTGCAGGTGCAGCCTGACAGAAAGTACAGAAAAGCCGGTACGACTCTGAGGCATTCGGACGAGGCAAGGTCCCCTCGGCCTGACTAAGTCATTAAGCGGGTGCTGCTCCTCGTGGCACGCAGAACACCCCCCGTCCAACGAAGTGGGATCCTAGAAAGGCCCAGTGTTGCTGAAAGTCTCCAGGTGTCAGTCAGAGAGTGCTGGCAAATGCGTCGTGGGCTCAAGTTGGCACTGGGAGAATGTGGGAGAAGCCCGACTTTCCCCCTTTGGAAAGCCACTTCGTTGCAGCTTCCAAGCCGCCTGCTACTATTCACTCCACAGATTCCTCTGAGGAGCAGTGAGTTTTTCCAAAAGAAACCAGGTGCTTGCGATTCCTTCCGGGGAGCTCACCCCCAGGAGCATACTGTAGCTAAGGTGCCCACTAAATGTGACCTCTAGTCTCGAGGTAAGGTGCACATTTTCCCATTCCCAGAGATAGGGGCGCCCCGGTTTCCAGGAGGTCTTAGTCAGTGGACGGCTTTAGCTTTAGTATGCCTCACAGTGCTCAAGACTCTCACGTGGGCACTTCTTTCCAAGGAAGTACACTGCGTACCCAAAGCCTTCTGAGCACAAGCAAGGGATACACAGCTCTGGGCACATCCCTCCCTATGCAGTTGGAAGGGCCGGGAACTAAGGTGTTCTCTGAGGCGAGCGTTCCACAGCTTTGAAACAGCCCCAGGAACGCGGTTCATGGCAGGGTTTCGTTCCCTGCGGGTCTGCCACGTTGAGGAAAACTAAGCGGCCCTGAAAGAAACCACCGGGGCTCCAATTCGGTTTGGGGACTCCTGCTCGACGTCTCTCTAGGTGATGCGGAAACTGGACTTTAGGTCCAGCCCGAAGTAATGCAGAGAGTAACCCCGAGCATTGCTAGGCATTGGGAACATCCAAAGTCACCCAGGTAGGCCTGCTGAGGGCAGTTCGGGGTTTGTGCCGTTCACCACATGCAGCAAACACTGCATCCAAAAGTTTCATCGCAGAAGGCCGAACTGTGTTCCAAGGGTCTCCCTTGGATTGTCAGAGAAGATAGGTGTATGTGCTGGGTGATCCAGTTGGTAATTGAGAAGCCTGGCAGAAGGCAGTCTTTTCCCCATTTGAAAGGTCGATAGTGGCGGCCTCAAGGCTGACTGAAAGACACTGCCCTTACCCGTCTTCTAGTCACCTCCAGGAGTGCCTCAGTGAAGACAGTGAGTTTTCTCCTACGAATCCAGGTGGTCTCCAGTGCCTTGCTGGGAGCTCATCCCACGCTTGCCCTAGCTAAAATGTGAAGTCAAAGTGACCCCTAGCCTCAAGGGAAGCGTGGGCGCTTCCTATCAGCCAAGTTGGGTGGGCAGCCACCTCCATGAACCCTGACTCCATAGAGTGCTTTAACTCCTCTGTGGCTTTGCGTAGGCCTAAGAGAGTCGCGTGTGAATTCCTTCTGAGGGAGAGAATGTGCGCTGGGAGTCCCCGTTTTGTTTTCCGAGCCACACAACACAGGACAGACTGCTGGGGTCAGCTCTTGCTACGCAGAGCGAAGGGCAGTGAACTGCTTCTCGCTTGCAGAGCTTGATGTCTACAGCTGTAAGGCAGCCCCGGGACAAAGTTTTGGCCAGTATTACATTCAGCGTGGCTCTCCCTCTGTGGAGGCCCTCCGAACGGCACTGAGAGAATCCCTGAGCCTAAAGTGCATCCTGGCAACCCTTAACCTGTCATCTCACTATTGTGACGCAAGGTACACTGCAGGTGCAGCCTGACAGAAAGTACAGAAACGCCGGTACGACTCTGAGGCATTTGGACGAGGCAAGGTCCCCTCGGCCTGACTAAGTCATTAAGCGGGTGCTGCTCCTCGTGGCACGCAGAACACCCCCCGTCCAACGAAGTGGGATCCTAGAAAGGCCCAGTGTTGCTGAAAGTCTCCAGGTGTCAGTCAGCGAGTGCTGGCAAATGCGTCGTGGGCTCAAGTTGGCACTGGGAGAATGTGGGAGAAGCCCGACTTTCCCCCTTTGGAAAGCCACTTCGTTGCAGCTTCCAAGCCGCCTGCTACTATTCACTCCACAGATTCCTCTGAGGAGCAGTGAGTTTTTCCAAAAGAAACCAGGTGCTTGCGATTCCTTCCGGGGAGCTCACCCCCAGGAGCATACTGTAGCTAAGGTGCCCACTAAATGTGACCTCTAGTCTCGAGGTAAGGTGCACATTTTCCCATTCCCAGAGATAGGGGCGCCCTGGTTTCCAGGAGGTCTTAGTCAGTGGACGGCTTTAGCTTTAGTATGCCTCACAGCGCTCAAGACTCTCACGTGGGCACTTCTTTCCAAGGAAGTACACTGCGTACCCAAAGCCTTCTGAGCACAAGCAAGGGATACACAGCTCTGGGCACATCCCTCCCTATGCAGTTGGAAGGGCCGGGAACTAAGGTGTTCTCTGAGGCGAGCGTTCCACAGCTTTGAAACAGCCCCAGGAACGTGGTTCTTGGCAGGGTTTCGTTCCCTGCGGGTCTGCCACGTTGAGGAAAACTAAGCGGCCCTGAAAGAAACCACCGGGGCTCCAATTCGGTTTGGGGACTCCTGCTCGACGTCTCTCTAGGTGATGCGGAAACTGGACTTTAGGTCCAGCCCGAAGTAATGCAGAGAGTAACCCCGAGCATTGCTAGGCATTGGGAACATCCAAAGTCACCCAGGTAGGCCTGCTGAGGGCAGTTCGGGGTTTGTGCCGTTCACCACATGCAGCACACACTGCATCCAAAAGTTTCATCGCAGAAGGCCGAACTGTGTTCCACGGGTCTCCCTTGGATTGTCAGAGAAGATAGGTGTATGTGCTGGGTGATCCAGTTGGTAATTGAGAAGCCTGGCAGAGGGCAGTCTTTTCCCCATTTGAAAGGTCGATAGTGGCGGCCTCAAGGCTGACTGAAAGACACTGCCCTTACCCGTCTTCTAGTCACCTCCAGGAGTGCCTCAGTGAAGACAGTGAGTTTTCTCCTACGAATCCAGGTGGTCTCCAGTGCCTTGCTGGGAGCTCATCCCACGCTTGCCCTAGCTAAAGTGTGAAGTCAAAGTGACCCCTAGCCTCAAGGGAAGCGCGAGCGCTTCCTATCAGCCAAGTTGGGTGGGCAGCCACCTCCATGAACCCTGACTCCATAGAGTGCTTTAACTCCTCTGCGGCTTTGCGTAGGCCTAAGAGAGTCGCGTGTGAATTCCTTCTGAGGGAGAGCATGTGCGCTGGGAGTCCCCGTTTTGTTTTCCGAGCCACACAACACAGGACAGACTGCTGGGGTCAGCTCTTGCTACGCAGAGCGAAGGGCAGTGAACTGCTTCTCGCTTGCAGAGCTTGATGTCTACAGCTGTAAGGCAGCCCCGGGACAAAGTTTTGGCCAGTATTACATTCAGCGTGGCTCTCCCTCTGTGGAGGCCCTCTGAACGGCACTGAGAGAATCCCTGAGCCTAAAGTGCATCCTGGCAACCCTTAACCTGTCATCTCACTATTGTGACGCAAGGTACACTGCAGGTGCAGCCTGACAGAAAGTACAGAAAAGCCGGTACGACTCTGAGGCATTTGGACGAGGCAAGGTCCCCTCGGCCTGACTAAGTCATTAAGCGGGTGCTGCTCCTCGTGGCACGCAGAACACACCCCGTCCAACGAAGTGGGATCCTAGAAAGGCCCAGTGTTGCTGAAAGTCTCCAGGTGTCAGTCAGAGAGTGCTGGCAAATGCGTCGTGGGCTCAAGTTGGCACTGGGAGAATGTGGGAGAAGCCCGACTTTCCCCCTTTGGAAAGCCACTTCGTTGCAGCTTCCAAGCCGCCTGCTACTATTCACTCCACAGATTCCTCTGAGGAGCAGTGAGTTTTTCCAAAAGAAACCAGGTGCTTGCGATTCCTTCCGGGGAGCTCACCCCCAGGAGCATACTGTAGCTAAGGTGCCCACTAAATGTGACCTCTAGTCTCGAGGTAAGGTGCACATTTTCCCATTCCCAGAGATAGGGGCGCCCCGGTTTCCAGGAGGTCTTAGTCAGTGGACGGCTTTAGCTTTAGTATGCCTCACAGCGCTCAAGACTCTCACGTGGGCACTTCTTTCCAAGGAAGTACACTGCGTACCCAAAGCCTTCTGAGCACAAGCAAGGGATACACAGCTCTGGGCACATCCCTCCCTATGCAGTTGGAAGGGCCGGGAACTAAGGTGTTCTCTGAGGCGAGGATTCCACAGCTTTGAAACAGCCCCAGGAACGCGGTTCCTGGCAGGGTTTCATTCCCTGCGGGTCTGCCACGTTGAGGAAAACTAAGCGGCCCTGAAAGAAACCACCGGGGCTCCAATTCGGTTTGGGGACTCCTGCTCGACGTCTCTCTAGGTGATGCGGAAACTGGACTTTAGGTCCAGCCCGAAGTAATTCAGAGGGTAACCCCGAGCATTGCTAGGCATCGGGAACATCCGAAGTCACCCAGGTAGGCCTGCTGAGGGCAGTTCGGGGTTTGTGCCGTTCACCACATGCAGCAAACACTGCATCCAAAAGTTTCATCGCAGAAGGCCGAACTGTGTTCCACGGGTCTCCCTTGGATTGTCAGAGAAGATAGGTGTATGTGCTGGGTGATCCAGTTGGTAATTGAGAAGCCTGGCAGAGGGCAGTCTTTTCCCCATTTGAAAGGTCGATAGTGGCGGCCTCAAGGCTGACTGAAAGACACTGCCCTTACCCGTCTTCTAGTCACCTCCAGGAGTGCCTCAGTGAAGACAGTGAGTTTTCTCCTACGAATCCAGGTGGTCTCCAGTGCCTTGCTGGGAGCTCATCCCACGCTTGCCCTAGCTAAAGTGTGAAGTCAAAGTGACCCCTAGCCTCAAGGGAAGCGTGAGCGCTTCCTATCAGCCAAGTTGGGTGGGCAGCCACCTCCATGAACCCTGACTCCATAGAGTGCTTTAACTCCTCTGCGGCTTTGCGTAGGCCTAAGAGAGTCGCGTGTGAATTCCTTCTGAGGGAGAGCATGTGCGCTGGGAGTCCCCGTTTTGTTTTCCGAGCCACACAACACAGGACAGACTGCTGGGGTCAGCTCTTGCTACGCAGAGCGAAGGGCAGTGAACTGCTTCTCGCTTGCAGAGCTTGATGTCTACAGCTGTAAGGCAGCCCCGGGACAAAGTTTTGGCCAGTATTACATTCAGCGTGGCTCTCCCTCTGTGGAGGCCCTCCGAACGGCACTGAGAGAATCCCTGAGCCTAAAGTGCATCCTGGCAACCCTTAACCTGTCATCTCACTGTTGTGACGCAAGGTACACTGCAGGTGCAGCCTGACAGAAAGTACAGAAAAGCCGGTACGACTCTGAGGCATTTGGACGAGGCAAGGTCCCCTCGGCCTGACTAAGTAATTAAGCGGGTGCTGCTCCTCGTGGCACGCAGAACACCCCCCGTCCAACGAAGTGGGATCCTAGAAAGGCCCAGTGTTGCTGAAAGTCTCCAGGTGTCAGTCAGCGAGTGCTGGCAAATGCGTCGTGGGCTCAAGTTGGCACTGGGAGAATGTGGGAGAAGCCCGACTTTCCCCCTTTGGAAAGCCACTTCGTTGCAGCTTCCAAGCCGCCTGCTACTATTCACTCCACAGATTCCTCTGAGGAGCAGTGAGTTTTTCCAAAAGAAACCAGGTGCTTGCGATTCCTTCCAGGGAGCTCACCCCCAGGAGCATACTGTAGCTAAGGTGCCCACTAAATGTGACCTCTAGTCTCGAGGTAAGGTGCACATTTTCCCATTCCCAGAGATAGGGGCGCCCCGGTTTCCAGGAGGTCTTAGTCAGTGGACGGCTTTAGCTTTAGTATGCCTCACAGCGCTCAAGACTCTCACGTGGGCACTTCTTTCCAAGGAAGTACACTGCGTACCCAAAGCCTTCTGAGCACAAGCAAGGGATACACAGCTCTGGGCACATCCCTCCCTATGCAGTTGGAAGGGCCGGGAACTAAGGTGTTCTCTGAGGCGAGCGTTCCACAGCTTTGAAACAGCCCCAGGAACGCGGTTCTTGGCAGGGTTTCGTTCCCTGCGGGTCTGCCACGTTGAGGAAAACTAAGCGGCCCTGAAAGAAACCACCGGGGCTCCAATTCGGTTTGGGGACTCCTGCTCGACGTCTCTCTAAGAGATGCGGAAACTGGACTTTAGGTCCAGCCCGAAGTAATGCAGAGAGTAACCCCGAGCATTGCTAGGCATTGGGAACATCCAAAGTCACCCAGGTAGGCCTGCTGAGGGCAGTTCGGGGTTTGTGCCGTTCACCACATGCAGCACACACTGCATCCAAAAGTTTCATCGCAGAAGGCCGAACTGTGTTCCACGGGTCTCCCTTGGATTGTCAGAGAAGATAGGTGTATGTGATGGGTGATCCAGTTGGTAATTGAGAAGCCTGGCAGAGGGCAGTCTTTTCCCCATTTGAAAGGTCGATAGTGGCGGCCTCAAGGCTGACTGAAAGACACTGCCCTTACCCGTCTTCTAGTCACCTCCAGGAGTGCCTCATTGAAGACAGTGAGTTTTCTCCTACGAATCCAGGTGGTCTCCAGTGCCTTGCTGGGAGCTCATCCCACGCTTGCCCTAGCTAAAGTGTGAAGTCAAAGTGACCCCTAGCCTCAAGGGAAGCGCGAGCGCTTCCTATCAGCCAAGTTGGGTGGGCAGCCACCTCCATGAACCCTGACTCCATAGAGTGCTTTAACTCCTCTGCGGCTTTGCGTAGGCCTAAGAGAGTGGCGTGTGAATTCCTTCTGAGGGAGAGCATGTGCGCTGGGAGTCCCCGTTTTGTTTTCCGAGCCACACAACACAGGACAGACTGCTGGGGTCAGCTCTTGCTATGCAGAGCGAAGGGCAGTGAACTGCTTCTCGCTTGCAGAGCTTGATGTCTACAGCTGTAAGGCAGCCCCGGGACAAAATTTTGGCCAGTATTACATTCAGCGTGGCTCTCCCTCTGTGGAGGCCCTCCGAACGGCACTGAGAGAATCCCTGAGCCTAAAGTGCATCCTGGCAACTCTTAACCTGTCATCTCACTATTGTGACGCAAGGTACACTGCAGGTGCAGCCTGACAGAAAGTACAGAAAAGCCGGTACGACTCTGAGGCATTTGGACGAGGCAAGGTCCCCTCGGCCTGACTAAGTCATTAAGCGGGTGCTGCTCCTCGTGGCACGCAAAACACCCCCCGTCCAACGAAGTGGGATCCTAGAAAGGCCCAGTGTTGCTGAAAGTCTCCAGGTGTCAGTCAGAGAGTGCTGGCAAATGCGTCGTGGGCTCAAGTTGGCACTGGGAGAATGTGGGAGAAGCCCGACTTTCCCCCTTTGGAAAGCCACTTCGTTGCAGCTTCCAAGCCGCCTGCTACTATTCACTCCACAGATTCCTCTGAGGAGCAGTGAGTTTTTCCAAAAGAAACCAGGTGCTTGCGATTCCTTCCGGGGAGCTCACCCCCAGGAGCATACTGTAGCTAAGGTGCCCACTAAATGTGACCTCTAGTCTCGAGGTAAGGTGCACATTTTCCCATTCCCAGAGATAGGGGCGCCCCGGTTTCCAGGAGGTCTTACTCAGTGGACGGCTTTAGCTTTAGTATGCCTCACAGTGCTCAAGACTCTCACGTGGGCACTTCTTTCCAAGGAAGTACACTGCGTACCCAAAGCCTTCTGAGCACAAGCAAGGGATACACAGCTCTGGGCACATCCCTCCCTATGCAGTTGGAAGGGCCGGGAACTAAGGTGTTCTCTGAGGCGAGCGTTCCACAGCTTTGAAACAGCCTCAGGAACGCGGTTCTTGGCAGGGTTTCGTTCCCTGCGGGTCTGCCACGTTGAGGAAAACTAAGCGGCCCTGAAAGAAACCACCGGGGCTCCAATTCAGTTTGGGGACTCCTGCTCGACGTCTCTCTAAGTGATGCGGAAACTGGACTTTAGGTCCAGCCCGAAGAAATGCAGAGAGTAACCCTGAGCATTGCTAGGCATTGGGAACATCCAAAGTCACCCAGGTAGGCCTGCTGAGGGCAGTTCGGGGTTTGTGCCGTTCACCACATGCAGCACACACTGCATCCAAAAGTTTCATCGCAGAAGGCCGAACTGTGTTCCACGGGTCTCCCTTGGATTGTCAGAGAAGATAGGTGTATGTGCTGGGTGATCCAGTTGGTAATTGAGAAGCCTGGCAGAGGGCAGTCTTTTCCCCATTTGAAAGGTCGATAGTGGCGGCCTCAAGGCTGACTGAAAGACACTGCCCTTACCCGTCTTCTAGTCACCTCCAGGAGTGCCTCAGTGAAGACAGTGAGTTTTCTCCTACGAATCCAGGTGGTCTCCAGTGCCTTGCTGGGAGCTCATCCCACGCTTGCCCTAGCTAAAGTGTGAAGTCAAAGTGACCCCTAGCCTCAAGGGAAGCGTGAGCGCTTCCTATCAGCCAAGTTGGGTGGGCAGCCACCTCCATGAACCCTGACTCCATAGAGTGCTTTAACTCCTCTGCGGCTTTGCGTAGGCCTAAGAGAGTCGCGTGTGAATTCCTTCTGAGGGAGAGCATGTGCGCTGGGAGTCCCCGTTTTGTTTTCCGAGCCACACAACACAGGACAGACTGCTGGGGTCAGCTCTTGCTACGCAGAGCGAAGGGCAGTGAACTGCTTCTCGCTTGCAGAGCTTGATGTCTACAGCTGTAAGGCAGCCCCGGGACAAAGTTTTGGCCAGTATTACATTCAGCGTGGCTCTCCCTCTGTGGAGGCCCTCCGAACGGCACTGAGAGAATCCCTGAGCCTAAAGTGCATCCTGGCAACCCTTAACCTGTCATCTCACTATTGTGACGCAAGGTACACTGCAGGTGCAGCCTGACAGAAAGTATAGAAAAGCCGGTACGACTCTGAGGCATTTGGACGAGGCAAGGTCCCCTCGGCCTGACTAAGTCATTAAGCGGGTGCTGCTCCTCGTGGCACGCAGAACACCCCCCGTCCAACGAAGTGGGATCCTAGAAAGGCCCAGTGTTGCTGAAAGTCTCCAGGTGTCAGTCAGCGAGTGCTGGCAAATGCGTCGTGGGCTCAAGTTGGCACTGGGAGAATGTGGGAGAAGCCCGACTTTCCCCCTTTGGAAAGCCACTTCGTTGCAGCTTCCAAGCCGCCTGCTACTATTCACTCCACAGATTCCTCTGAGGAGCAGTGAGTTTTTCCAAAAGAAACCAGGTGCTTGCGATTCCTTCCGGGGAGCTCACCCCCAGGAGCATACTGTAGCTAAGGTGCCCACTAAATGTGACCTCTAGTCTCGAGGTAAGGTGCACATTTTCCCATTCCCAGAGATAGGGGCGCCCCGGTTTCCAGGAGGTCTTAGTCAGTGGACGGCTTTAGCTTTAGTATGCCTCACAGCGCTCAAGACTCTCACGTGGGCACTTCTTTCCAAGGAAGTACACTGCGTACCCAAAGCCTTCTGAGCACAAGCAAGGGATACA
Organism: Mesoplodon mirus; assembly: GCF_964341445.2. NCBI lineage: Eukaryota > Metazoa > Chordata > Mammalia > Artiodactyla > Ziphiidae > Mesoplodon > Mesoplodon mirus. The sequence goes on along the minus strand of NC_138979.1, from coordinate 87,402,987 downwards.
CAGCTCTGGGCACATCCCTCCCTATGCAGTTGGAAGGGCCGGGAACTAAGGTGTTCTCTGAGGCGAGCGTTCCACAGCTTTGAAACAGCCCCAGGAACGTGGTTCTTGGCAGGGTTTCGTTCCCTGCGGGTCTGCCACGTTGAGGAAAACTAAGCGGCCCTGAAAGAAACCACCGGGGCTCCAATTCGGTTTGGGGACTCCTGCTCGACGTCTCTCTAGGTGATGCGGAAACTGGACTTTAGGTCCAGCCCGAAGTAATGCAGAGAGTAACCCCGAGCATTGCTAGGCATTGGGAACATCCGAAGTCACCCAGGTAGGCCTGCTGAGGGCAGTTCGGGGTTTGTGCCGTTCACCACATGCAGCACACACTGCATCCAAAAGTTTCATCGCAGAAGGCCGAACTGTGTTCCAAGGGTCTCCCTTGGATTGTCAGAGAAGATAGGTGTATGTGCTGGGTGATCCAGTTGGTAATTGAGAAGCCTGGCAGAGGGCAGTCTTTTCCCCATTTGAAAGGTCGATAGTGGCGGCCTCAAGGCTGACTGAAAGACACTGCCCTTACCCGTCTTCTAGTCACCTCCAGGAGTGCCTCAGTGAAGACAGTGAGTTTTCTCCTATGAATCCAGGTGGTCTCCAGTGCCTTGCTGGGAGCTCATCCCACGCTTGCCCTAGCTAAAGTGTGAAGTCAAAGTGACCCCTAGCCTCAAGGGAAGCGCGAGCGCTTCCTATCAGCCAAGTTGGGTGGGCAGCCACCTCCATGAACCCTGACTCCATAGAGTGCTTTAACTCCTCTGCGGCTTTGCGTAGGCCTAAGAGAGTCGCGTGTGAATTCCTTCTGAGGGAGAGCATGTGCGCTGGGAGTCCCCGTTTTGTTTTCCGAGCCACACAACACAGGACAGACTGCTGGGGTCAGCTCTTGCTACGCAGAGCGAAGGGCAGTGAACTGCTTCTCGCTTGCAGAGCTTGATGTCTACAGCTGTAAGGCAGCCCCGGGACAAAGTTTTGGCCAGTATTACATTCAGCGTGGCTCTCCCTCTGTGGAGGCCCTCCGAACGGCACTGAGAGAATCCCTGAGCCTAAAGTGCATCCTAGCAACCCTTAACCTGTCATCTCACTATTGTGACGCAAGGTACACTGCAGGTGCAGCCTGACAGAAAGTACAGAAAAGCCGGTACGACTCTGAGGCATTTGGACGAGGCAAGGTCCCCTCGGCCTGACTAAGTCATTAAGCGGGTGCTGCTCCTCGTGGCACGCAGAACACCCCCCGTCCAACGAAGTGGGATCCTAGAAAGGCCCAGTGTTGCTGAAAGTCTCCAGGTGTCAGTCAGCGAGTGCTGGCAAATGCGTCGTGGGCTCAAGTTGGCACTGGGAGAATGTGGGAGAAGCCCGACTTTCCCCCTTTGGAAAGCCACTTCGTTGCAGCTTCCAAGCCGCCTGCTACTATTCACTCCACAGATTCCTCTGAGGAGCAGTGAGTTTTTCCAAAAGAAACCAGGTGCTTGCGATTCCTTCCGGGGAGCTCACCCCCAGGAGCATACTGTAGCTAAGGTGCCCACTAAATGTGACCTCTAGTCTCGAGGTAAGGTGCACATTTTCCCATTCCCAGAGATAGGGGCGCCCCGGTTTCCAGGAGGTCTTAGTCAGTGGACGGCTTTAGCTTTAGTATGCCTCACAGCGCTCAAGACTCTCACGTGGGCACTTCTTTCCAAGGAAGTACACTGCGTACCCAAAGCCTTCTGAGCACAAGCAAGGGATACACAGCTCTGGGCACATCCCTCCCTATGCAGTTGGAAGGGCCGGGAACTAAGGTGTTCTCTGAGGCGAGCGTTCCACAGCTTTGAAACAGCCCCAGGAACGTGGTTCTTGGCAGGGTTTCGTTCCCTGCGGGTCTGCCACGTTGAGAAAAACTAAGCGGCCCTGAAAGAAACCACCGGGGCTCCAATTCGGTTTGGGGACTCCTGCTCGACGTCTCTCTAGGTGATGCGGAAACTGGACTTTAGGTCCAGCCCGAAGTAATGCAGAGAGTAACCCCGAGCATTGCTAGGCATTGGGAACATCCGAAGTCACCCAGGTAGGCCTGCTGAGGGCAGTTCGGGGTTTGTGCCGTTCACCACATGCAGCACACACTGCATCCAAAAGTTTCATCGCAGAAGGCCGAACTGTGTTCCAAGGGTCTCCCTTGGATTGTCAGAGAAGATAGGTGTATGTGCTGGGTGATCCAGTTGGTAATTGAGAAGCCTGGCAGAGGGCAGTCTTTTCCCCATTTGAAAGGTCGATAGTGGCGGCCTCAAGGCTGACTGAAAGACACTGCCCTTACCCGTCTTCTAGTCACCTCCAGGAGTGCCTCAGTGAAGACAGTGAGTTTTCTCCTACGAATCCAGGTGGTCTCCAGTGCCTTGCTGGGAGCTCATCCCACGCTTGCCCTAGCTAAAGTGTGAAGTCAAAGTGACCCCTAGCCTCAAGGGAAGCGCGAGCGCTTCCTATCAGCCAAGTTGGGTGGGCAGCCACCTCCATGAACCCTGACTCCATAGAGTGCTTTAACTCCTCTGCGGCTTTGCGTAGGCCTAAGAGAGTCGCGTGTGAATTCCTTCTGAGGGAGAGCATGTGCGCTGGGAGTCCCCGTTTTGTTTTCCGAGCCACACAACACAGGACAGACTGCTGGGGTCAGCTCTTGCTACGCAGAGCGAAGGGCAGTGAACTGCTTCTCGCTTGCAGAGCTTGATGTCTACAGCTGTAAGGCAGCCCCGGGACAAAGTTTTGGCCAGTATTACATTCAGCGTGGCTCTCCCTCTGTGGAGGCCCTCCGAACGGCACTGAGAGAATCCCTGAGCCTAAAGTGCATCCTGGCAACTCTTAACCTGTCATCTCACTATTGTGACGCAAGGTACACTGCAGGTGCAGCCTGACAGAAAGTACAGAAAAGCCGGTACAACTCTGAGGCATTTGGACGAGGCAAGGTCCCCTCGGCCTGACTAAGTCATTAAGCGGGTGCTGCTCCTCGTGGCACGCCAAACACCCCCCGTCCAACGAAGTGGGATCCTAGAAAGGCCCAGTGTTGCTGAAAGTCTCCAGGTGTCAGTCAGCGAGTGCTGGCAAATGCGTCGTGGGCTCAAGTTGGCACTGGGAGAATGTGGGAGAAGCCCGACTTTCCCCCTTTGGAAAGCCACTTCGTTGCAGCTTCCAAGCCGCCTGCTACTATTCACTCCACAGATTCCTCTGAGGAGCAGTGAGTTTTTCCAAAAGAAACCAGGTGCTTGCGATTCCTTCCGGGGAGCTCACCCACAGGAGCATACTGTAGCTAAGGTGCCCACTAAATGTGACCTCTAGTCTTGAGGTAAGGTGCACATTTTCCCATTCCCAGAGATAGGGGCGCCCCGGTTTCCAGGAGGTCTTAGTCAGTGGATGGCTTTAGCTTTAGTATGCCTCACAGCGCTCAAGACTCTCACGTGGGCACTTCTTTCCAAGGAAGTACACTGCGTACCCAAAGCCTTCTGAGCACAAGCAAGGGATACACAGCTCTGGGCACATCCCTCCCTATGCAGTTGGAAGGGCCGGGAACTAAGGTGTTCTCTGAGGCGAGCGTTCCACAGCTTTGAAACAGCCTCAGGAACGCGGTTCTTGGCAGGGTTTCGTTCCCTGCGGGTCTGCCACGTTGAGGAAAACTAAGCGGCCATGAAAGAAACCACCGGGGCTCCAATTCGGTTTGGGGACTCCTGCTCGACGTCTCTCTAGGTGATGCGGAAACTGGACTTTAGGTCCAGCCCGAAGTAATGCAGAGAGTAACCCCGAGCATTGCTAGGCATTGGGAACATCCAAAGTCACCCAGGTAGGCCTGCTGAGGGCAGTTCGGGGTTTGTGCCGTTCACCACATGCAGCACACACTGCATCCAAAAGTTTCATCGCAGAAGGCCGAACTGTGTTCCAAGGGTCTCCCTTGGATTGTCAGAGAAGATAGGTGTATGTGCTGGGTGATCCAGTTGGTAATTGAGAAGCCTGGCAGAGGGCAGTCTTTTCCCCATTTGAAAGGTCGATAGTGGCGGCCTCAAGGCTGACTGAAAGACACTGCCCTTACCCGTCTTCTAGTCACCTCCAGGAGTGCCTCAGTGAAGACAGTGAGTTTTCTCCTACGAATCCAGGTGGTCTCCAGTGCCTTGCTGGGAGCTCATCCCACGCTTGCCCTAGCTAAAGTGTGAAGTCAAAGTGACCCCTAGCCTCAAGGGAAGCGTGAGCGCTTCCTATCAGCCAAGTTGGGTGGGCAGCCACCTCCATGAACCCTGACGCCATAGAGTGCTTTAACTCCTCTGCGGCTTTGCGTAGGCCTAAGAGAGTCGCGTGTGAATTCCTTCTGAGGGAGAGCATGTGCGCTGGGAGTCCCCGTTTTGTTTTCCGAGCCACACAACACAGGACAGACTGCTGGGGTCAGCTCTTGCTACGCAGAGCGAAGGGCAGTGAACTGCTTCTCGCTTGCAGAGCTTGATGTCTACAGCTGTAAGGCAGCCCCGGGACAAAGTTTTGGCCAGTATTACATTCAGCGTGGCTCTCCCTCTGTGGAGGCCCTCCGAACGGCACTGAGAGAATCCCTGAGCCTAAAGTGCATCCTGGCAACCCTTAACCTGTCATCTCACTATTGTGACGCAAGGTACACTGCAGGTGCAGCCTGACAGAAAGTACAGAAAAGCCGGTACGACTCTGAGGCATTTGGACGAGGCAAGGTCCCCTCGGCCTGACTAAGTCATTAAGCGGGTGCTGCTCCTCGTGGCACGCAGAACACCCCCCGTCCAACGAAGTGGGATCCTAGAAAGGCCCAGTGTTGCTGAAAGTCTCCAGGTGTCAGTCAGCGAGTGCTGGCAAATGCGTCGTGGGCTCAAGTTGGCACTGGGAGAATGTGGGAGAAGCCCGACTTTCCCCCTTTGGAAAGCCACTTCGTTGCAGCTTCCAAGCCGCCTGCTACTATTCACTCCACAGATTCCTCTGAGGAGCAGTGAGTTTTTCCAAAAGAAACCAGGTGCTTGCGATTCCTTCCGGGGAGCTCACCCCCAGGAGCATACTGTAGCTAAGGTGCCCACTAAATGTGACCTCTAGTCTCGAGGTAAGGTGCACATTTTCCCATTCCCAGAGATAGGGGCGCCCCGGTTTCCAGGAGGTCTTAGTCAGTGGACGGCTTTAGCTTTAGTATGCCTCACAGCGCTCAAGACTCTCACGTGGGCACTTCTTTCCAAGGAAGTACACTGCGTACCCAAAGCCTTCTGAGCACAAGCAAGGGATACACAGCTCTGGGCACATCCCTCCCTATGCAGTTGGAAGGGCCGGGAACTAAGGTGTTCTCTGAGGCGAGCGTTCCACAGCTTTGAAACAGCCCCAGGAACGTGGTTCTTGGCAGGGTTTCGTTCCCTGCGGGTCTGCCACGTTGAGGAAAACTAAGCGGCCCTGAAAGAAACCACCGGGGCTCCAATTCGGTTTGGGGACTCCTGCTCGACGTCTCTCTAGGTGATGCGGAAACTGGACTTTAGGTCCAGCCCGAAGTAATGCAGAGAGTAACCCCGAGCATTGCTAGGCATTGGGAACATCCGAAGTCACCCAGGTAGGCCTGCTGAGGGCAGTTCGGGGTTTGTGCCGTTCACCACATGCAGCACACACTGCATCCAAAAGTTTCATCGCAGAAGGCCGAACTGTGTTCCAAGGGTCTCCCTTGGATTGTCAGAGAAGATAGGTGTATGTGCTGGGTGATCCAGTTGGTAATTGAGAAGCCTGGCAGAGGGCAGTCTTTTCCCCATTTGAAAGGTCGATAGTGGCGGCCTCAAGGCTGACTGAAAGACACTGCCCTTACCCGTCTTCTAGTCACCTCCAGGAGTGCCTCAGTGAAGACACTGAGTTTTCTCCTACGAATCCAGGTGGTCTCCAGTGCCTTGCTGGGAGCTCATCCCACGCTTGCCCTAGCTAAAGTGTGAAGTCAAAGTGACCCCTAGCCTCAAGGGAAGCGCGAGCGCTTCCTATCAGCCAAGTTGGGTGGGCAGCCACCTCCATGAACCCTGACTCCATAGAGTGCTTTAACTCCTCTGCGGCTTTGCGTAGGCCTAAGAGAGTCGCGTGTGAATTCCTTCTGAGGGAGAGCATGTGCGCTGGGAGTCCCCGTTTTGTTTTCCGAGCCACACAACACAGGACAGACTGCTGGGGTCAGCTCTTGCTACGCAGAGCGAAGGGCAGTGAACTGCTTCTCGCTTGCAGAGCTTGATGTCTACAGCTGTAAGGCAGCCCCGGGACAAAGTTTTGGCCAGTATTACATTCAGCGTGGCTCTCCCTCTGTGGAGGCCCTCCGAACGGCACTGAGAGAATCCCTGAGCCTAAAGTGCATCCTAGCAACCCTTAACCTGTCATCTCACTATTGTGACGCAAGGTACACTGCAGGTGCAGCCTGACAGAAAGTACAGAAAAGCCGGTACGACTCTGAGGCATTTGGACGAGGCAAGGTCCCCTCGGCCTGACTAAGTCATTAAGCGGGTGCTGCTCCTCGTGGCACGCAGAACACCCCCCGTCCAACGAAGTGGGATCCTAGAAAGGCCCAGTGTTGCTGAAAGTCTCCAGGTGTCAGTCAGCGAGTGCTGGCAAATGCGTCGTGGGCTCAAGTTGGCACTGGGAGAATGTGGGAGAAGCCCGACTTTCCCCCTTTGGAAAGCCACTTCGTTGCAGCTTCCAAGCCGCCTGCTACTATTCACTCCACAGATTCCTCTGAGGAGCAGTGAGTTTTTCCAAAAGAAACCAGGTGCTTGCGATTCCTTCCGGGGAGCTCACCCCCAGGAGCATACTGTAGCTAAGGTGCCCACTAAATGTGACCTCTAGTCTCGAGGTAAGGTGCACATTTTCCCATTCCCAGAGATAGGGGCGCCCCGGTTTCCAGGAGGTCTTAGTCAGTGGACGGCTTTAGCTTTAGTATGCCTCACAGCGCTCAAGACTCTCACGTGGGCACTTCTTTCCAAGGAAGTACACTGCGTACCCAAAGCCTTCTGAGCACAAGCAAGGGATACACAGCTCTGGGCACATCCCTCCCTATGCAGTTGGAAGGGCCGGGAACTAAGGTGTTCTCTGAGGCGAGCGTTCCACAGCTTTGAAACAGGCCCAGGAACGTGGTTCTTGGCAGGGTTTCGTTCCCTGCGGGTCTGCCACGTTGAGGAAAACTAAGCGGCCCTGAAAGAAACCACCGGGGCTCCAATTCGGTTTGGGGACTCCTGCTCGACGTCTCTCTAGGTGATGCGGAAACTGGACTTTAGGTCCAGCCCGAAGTAATGCAGAGAGTAACCCCGAGCATTGCTAGGCATTGGGAACATCCGAAGTCACCCAGGTAGGCCTGCTGAGGGCAGTTCGGGGTTTGTGCCGTTCACCACATGCAGCACACACTGCATCCAAAAGTTTCATCGCAGAAGGCCGAACTGTGTTCCAAGGGTCTCCCTTGGATTGTCAGAGAAGATAGGTGTATGTGCTGGGTGATCCAGTTGGTAATTGAGAAGCCTGGCAGAGGGCAGTCTTTTCCCCATTTGAAAGGTCGATAGTGGCGGCCTCAAGGCTGACTGAAAGACACTGCCCTTACCCGTCTTCTAGTCACCTCCAGGAGTGCCTCAGTGAAGACAGTGAGTTTTCTCCTACGAATCCAGGTGGTCTCCAGTGCCTTGCTGGGAGCTCATCCCACGCTTGCCCTAGCTAAAGTGTGAAGTCAAAGTGACCCCTAGCCTCAAGGGAAGCGCGAGCGCTTCCTATCAGCCAAGTTGGGTGGGCAGCCACCTCCATGAACCCTGACTCCATAGAGTGCTTTAACTCCTCTGCGGCTTTGCGTAGGCCTAAGAGAGTCGCGTGTGAATTCCTTCTGAGGGAGAGCATGTGCGCTGGGAGTCCCCGTTTTGTTTTCCGAGCCACACAACACAGGACAGACTGCTGGGGTCAGCTCTTGCTACGCAGAGCGAAGGGCAGTGAACTGCTTCTCGCTTGCAGAGCTTGATGTCTACAGCTGTAAGGCAGCCCCGGGACAAAGTTTTGGCCAGTATTACATTCAGCGTGGCTCTCCCTCTGTGGAGGCCCTCCGAACGGCACTGAGAGAATCCCTGAGCCTAAAGTGCATCCTGGCAACCCTTAACCTGTCATCTCACTATTGTGACGCAAGGTACACTGCATGTGCAGCCTGACAGAAAGTACAGAAAAGCCGGTACGACTCTGAGGCATTTGGACGAGGCAAGGTCCCCTCGGCCTGACTAAGTCATTAAGCGGGTGCTGCTCCTCGTGGCACGCAGAACACCCCCCGTCCAACGAAGTGGGATCCTAGAAAGGCCCAGTGTTGCTGAAAGTCTCCAGGTGTCAGTCAGAGAGTGCTGGCAAATGCGTCGTGGGCTCAAGTTGGCACTGGGAGAATGTGGGAGAAGCCCGACTTTCCCCCTTTGGAAAGCCACTTCGTTGCAGCTTCCAAGCCGCCTGCTACTATTCACTCCACAGATTCCTCTGAGGAGCAGTGAGTTTTTCCAAAAGAAACCAGGTGCTTGCGATTCCTTCCGGGGAGCTCACCCCCAGGAGCATACTGTAGCTAAGGTGCCCACTAAATGTGACCTCTAGTCTCGAGGTAAGGTGCACATTTTCCCATTCCCAGAGATAGGGGCGCCCCGGTTTCCAGGAGGTCTTAGTCAGTGGACGGCTTTAGCTTTAGTATGCCTCACAGCGCTCAAGACTCTCACGTGGGCACTTCTTTCCAAGGAAGTACACTGCGTACCCAAAGCCTTCTGAGCACAAGCAAGGGATACACAGCTCTGGGCACATCCCTCCCTATGCAGTTGGAAGGGCCGGGAACTAAGGTGTTCTCTGAGGCGAGCGTTCCACAGCTTTGAAACAGCCCCAGGAACGTGGTTCTTGGCAGGGTTTCGTTCCCTGCGGGTCTGCCACGTTGAGGAAAACTAAGCGGCCCTGAAAGAAACCACCGGGGCTCCAATTCGGTTTGGGGACTCCTGCTCGACGTCTCTCTAGGTGATGCGGAAACTGGACTTTAGGTCCAGCCCGAAGTAATGCAGAGAGTAACCCCGAGCATTGCTAGGCATTGGGAACATCCGAAGTCACCCAGGTAGGCCTGCTGAGGGCAGTTCGGGGTTTGTGCCGTTCACCACATGCAGCACACACTGCATCCAAAAGTTTCATCGCAGAAGGCCGAACTGTGTTCCAAGGGTCTCCCTTGGATTGTCAGAGAAGATAGGTGTATGTGCTGGGTGATCCAGTTGGTAATTGAGAAGCCTGGCAGAGGGCAGTCTTTTCCCCATTTGAAAGGTCGATAGTGGCGGCCTCAAGGCTGACTGAAAGACACTGCCCTTACCCGTCTATTAGTCACCTCCAGGAGTGCCTTAGTGAAGACAGTGAGTTTTCTCCTACGAATCCAGGTGGTCTCCAGTGCCTTGCTGGGAGCTCATCCCACGCTTGCCCTAGCTAAAGTGTGAAGTCAAAGTGACCCCTAGCCTCAAGGGAAGCGTGAGCGCTTCCTATCAGCCAAGTTGGGTGGGCAGCCACCTCCATGAACCCTGACTCCATAGAGTGCTTTAACTCCTCTGCGGCTTTGCGTAGGCCTAAGAGAGTCGCGTGTGAATTCCTTCTGAGGGAGAGCATGTGCGCTGGGAGTCCCCGTTTTGTTTTCCGAGCCACACAATACAGGACAGACTGCTGGGGTCAGCTCTTGCTACGCAGAGCGAAGGGCAGTGAACTGCTTCTCGCTTGCAGAGCTTGATGTCTACAGCTGTAAGGCAGCCCCGGGACAAAGTTTTGGCCAGTATTACATTCAGCGTGGCTCTCCCTCTGTGGAGGCCCTCCGAACAGCACTGAGAGAATCCCTGAGCCTAAAGTGCATCCTGGCAACCCTTAACCTGTCATCTCACTATTGTGACGCAAGGTACACTGCAGGTGCAGCCTGACAGAAAGTACAGAAAAGCCGGTACGACTCTGAGGCATTTGGACGAGGCAAGGTCCCCTCGGCCTGACTAAGTCATTAAGCGGGTGCTGCTCCTCGTGGCACGCAGAACACCCCCCGTCCAACGAAGTGGGATCCTAGAAAGGCCCAGTGTTGCTGAAAGTCTCCAGGTGTCATTCAGAGAGTGCTGGCAAATGCGTCGTGGGCTCAAGTTGGCACTGGGAGAATGTGGGAGAAGCCCGACTTTCCCCCTTTGGAAAGCCACTTCGTTGCAGCTTCCAAGCCGCCTGCTACTATTCACTCCACAGATTCCTCTGAGGAGCAGTGAGTTTTTCCAAAAGAAACCAGGTGCTTGCGATTCCTTCCGGGGAGCTCACCCCCAGGAGCATACTGTAGCTAAGGTGCCCACTAAATGTGACCTCTAGTCTCGAGGTAAGGTGCACATTTTCCCATTCCCAGAGATAGGGGCGCCCCGGTTTCCAGGAGGTCTTAGTCAGTGGACGGCTTTAGCTTTAGTATGCCTCACAGCGCTCAAGACTCTCACGTGGGCACTTCTTTCCAAGGAAGTACACTGCGTACCCAAAGCCTTCTGAGCACAAGCAAGGGATACACAGCTCTGGGCACATCCCTCCCTATGCAGTTGGAAGGGCCGGGAACTAAGGTGTTCTCTGAGGCGAGCGTTCCACAGCTTTGAAACAGCCCCAGGAACGTGGTTCTTGGCAGGGTTTCGTTCCCTGCGGGTCTGCCACGTTGAGGAAAACTAAGCGGCCCTGAAAGAAACCACCGGGGCTCCAATTCGGTTTGGGGACTCCTGCTCGACGTCTCTCTAAGAGATGCGGAAACTGGACTTTAGGTCCAGCCCGAAGTAATGCAGAGAGTAACCCCGAGCATTGCTAGGCATTGGGAACATCCAAAGTCACCCAGGTAGGCCTGCTGAGGGCCGTTCGGGGTTTGTGCCGTTCACCACATGCAGCACACACTGCATCCAAAAGTTTCATCGCAGAAGGCCGAACTGTGTTCCAAGGGTCTCCCTTGGATTGTCAGAGAAGATAGGTGTATGTGCTGGGTGATCCAGTTGGTAATTGAGAAGCCTGGCAGAAGGCAGTCTTTTCCCCATTTGAAAGGTCGATAGTGGCGGCCTCAAGGCTGACTGAAAGACACTGCCCTTACCCGTCTTCTAGTCACCTCCAGGAGTGCCTCAGTGAAGACAGTGAGTTTTCTCCTACGAATCCAGGTGGTCTCCAGTGCCTTGCTGGGAGCTCATCCCACGCTTGCCCTAGCTAAAGTGTGAAGTCAAAGTGACCCCTAGCCTCAAGGGAAGCGCGAGCGCTTCCTATCAGCCAAGTTGGGTGGGCAGCCACCTCCATGAACCCTGACTCCATAGAGTGCTTTAACTCCTCTGCGGCTTTGCGTAGGCCTAAGAGAGTCGCGTGTGAATTCCTTCTGAGGGAGAGCATGTGCGCTGGGAGTCCCCGTTTTGTTTTCCGAGCCACACAACACAGGACAGACTGCTGGGGTCAGCTCTTGCTACGCAGAGCGAAGGGCAGTGAACTGCTTCTCGCTTGCAGAGCTTGATGTCTACACCTGTAAGGCAGCCCCGGGACAAAGTTTTGGCCAGTATTACATTCAGCGTGGCTCTCCCTCTGTGGAGGCCCTCCGAACGGCACTGAGAGAATCCCTGAGCCTAAAGTGCATCCTGGCAACTCTTAACCTGTCATCTCACTATTGTGACGCAAGGTACACTGCAGGTGCAGCCTGACAGAAAGTACAGAAAAGCCGGTACGACTCTGAGGCATTTGGACGATGCAAGGTCCCCTCGGCCTGACTAAGTCATTAAGCGGGTGCTGCTCCTCGTGGCACGCAGAACACCCCCCGTCCAACGAAGTGGGATCCTAGAAAGGCCCAGTGTTGCTGAAAGTCTCCAGGTGTCAGTCAGAGAGTGCTGGCAAATGCGTCGTGGGCTCAAGTTGGCACTGGGAGAATGTGGGAGAAGCCCGACTTTCCCCCTTTGGAAAGCCACTTCGTTGCAGCTTCCAAGCCGCCTGCTACTATTCACTCCACAGATTCCTCTGAGGAGCAGTGAGTTTTTCCAAAAGAAACCAGGTGCTTGCGATTCCTTCCGGGGAGCTCACCCCCAGGAGCATACTGTAGCTAAGGTGCCCACTAAATGTGACCTCTAGTCTCGAGGTAAGGTGCACATTTTCCCATTCCCAGAGATAGGGGCGCCCCGGTTTCCAGGAGGTCTCAGTCAGTGGACGGCTTTAGCTTTAGTATGCCTCACAGCGCTCAAGACTCTCACGTGGGCACTTCTTTCCAAGGAAGTACACTGCGTACCCAAAGCCTTCTGAGCACAAGCAAGGGATACACAGCTCTGGGCACATCCCTCCCTATGCAGTTGGAAGGGCCGGGAACTAAGGTGTTCTCTGAGGCGAGCGTTCCACAGCTTTGAAACAGCCCCAGGAACGTGGTTCTTGGCAGGGTTTCGTTCCCTGCGGGTCTGCCACGTTGAGGAAAACTAAGCGGCCCTGAAAGAAACCACCGGGGCTCCAATTCGGTTTGGGGACTCCTGCTCGACGTCTCTCTAGGTGATGCGGAAACTGGACTTTAGGTCCAGCCCGAAGTAATGCAGAGAGTAACCCCGAGCATTGCTAGGCATTGGGAACATCCGAAGTCACCCAGGTAGGCCTGCTGAGGGCAGTTCGGTGTTTGTGCCGTTCACCACATGCAGCACACACTGCATCCAAAAGTTTCATCGCAGAAGGCCGAACTGTGTTCCAAGGGTCTCCCTTGGATTGTCAGAGAAGATAGGTGTATGTGCTGGGTGATCCAGTTGGTAATTGAGAAGCCTGGCAGAGGGCAGTCTTTTCCCCATTTGAAAGGTCGATAGTGGCGGCCTCAAGGCTGACTGAAAGACACTGCCCTTACCCGTCTATTAGTCACCTCCAGGAGTGCCTCAGTGAAGACAGTGAGTTTTCTCCTACGAATCCAGGTGGTCTCCAGTGCCTTGCTGGGAGCTCATCCCACGCTTGCCCTAGCTAAAGTGTGAAGTCAAAGTGACCCCTAGCCTCAAGGGAAGCGTGAGCGCTTCCTATCAGCCAAGTTGGGTGGGCAGCCACCTCCATGAACCCTGACTCCATAGAGTGCTTTAACTCCTCTGCGGCTTTGCGTAGGCCTAAGAGAGTCGCGTGTGAATTCCTTCTGAGGGAGAGCATGTGCGCTGGGAGTCCCCGTTTTGTTTTCCGAGCCACACAATACAGGACAGACTGCTGGGGTCAGCTCTTGCTACGCAGAGCGAAGGGCAGTGAACTGCTTCTCGCTTGCAGAGCTTGATGTCTACAGCTGTAAGGCAGCCCCGGGACAAAGTTTTGGCCAGTATTACATTCAGCGTGGCTCTCCCTCTGTGGAGGCCCTCCGAACAGCACTGAGAGAATCCCTGAGCCTAAAGTGCATCCTGGCAACCCTTAACCTGTCATCTCACTATTGTGACGCAAGGTACACTGCAGGTGCAGCCTGACAGAAAGTACAGAAAAGCCGGTACGACTCTGAGGCATTTGGACGAGGCAAGGTCCCCTCGGCCTGACTAAGTCATTAAGCGGGTGCTGCTCCTCGTGGCACGCAGAACACCCCCCGTCCAACGAAGTGGGATCCTAGAAAGGCCCAGTGTTGCTGAAAGTCTCCAGGTGTCATTCAGAGAGTGCTGGCAAATGCGTCGTGGGCTCAAGTTGGCACTGGGAGAATGTGGGAGAAGCCCGACTTTCCCCCTTTGGAAAGCCACTTCGTTGCAGCTTCCAAGCCGCCTGCTACTATTCACTCCACAGATTCCTCTGAGGAGCAGTGAGTTTTTCCAAAAGAAACCAGGTGCTTGCGATTCCTTCCGGGGAGCTCACCCCCAGGAGCATACTGTAGCTAAGGTGCCCACTAAATGTGACCTCTAGTCTCGAGGTAAGGTGCACATTTTCCCATTCCCAGAGATAGGGGCGCCCCGGTTTCCAGGAGGTCTTAGTCAGTGGACGGCTTTAGCTTTAGTATGCCTCACAGCGCTCAAGACTCTCACGTGGGCACTTCTTTCCAAGGAAGTACACTGCGTACCCAAAGCCTTCTGAGCACAAGCAAGGGATACACAGCTCTGGGCACATCCCTCCCTATGCAGTTGGAAGGGCCGGGAACTAAGGTGTTCTCTGAGGCGAGCGTTCCACAGCTTTGAAACAGCCCCAGGAACGTGGTTCTTGGCAGGGTTTCGTTCCCTGCGGGTCTGCCACGTTGAGGAAAACTAAGCGGCCCTGAAAGAAACCACCGGGGCTCCAATTCGGTTTGGGGACTCCTGCTCGACGTCTCTCTAGGTGATGCGGAAACTGGACTTTAGGTCCAGCCCGAAGTAATGCAGAGAGTAACCCCGAGCATTGCTAGGCATTGGGAACATCCGAAGTCACCCAGGTAAGGCCTGCTGAGGGCAGTTCGGTGTTTGTGCCGTTCACCACATGCAGCACACACTGCATCCAAAAGTTTCATCAGCAGAAGGCCGAACTGTGTTCCAAGGTCTCCCTTGGATTGTCAGAGAAGATAGGTGTATGTGCTGGGTGATCCAGTTGGTAATTGAGAAGCCTGGCAGAGGGCAGTCTTTTCCCCATTTGAAAGTCGATAGTGGCGGCCTCAAGGCTGACTGAAAGACACTGCCCTTACCCGTCTATTAGTCACCTCCAGGAGTGCCTCAGTGAAGACAGTGAGTTTTCTCCTACGAATCCAGGTGGTCTCCAGTGCCTTGCTGGGAGCTCATCCCACGCTTGCCCTAGCTAAAGTGTGAAGTCAAAGTGACCCCTAGCCTCAAGGGAAGCGTGAGCGCTTCCTATCAGCCAAGTTGGGTGGGCAGCCACCTCCATGAACCCTGACTCCATAGAGTGCTTTAACTCCTCTGCGGCTTTGCGTAGGCCTAAGAGAGTCGCGTGTGAATTCCTTCTGAGGGAGAGCATGTGCGCTGGGAGTCCCCGTTTTGTTTTCCGAGCCACACAATACAGGACAGACTGCTGGGGTCAGCTCTTGCTACGCAGAGCGAAGGGCAGTGAACTGCTTCTCGCTTGCAGAGCTTGATGTCTACAGCTGTAAGGCAGCCCCGGGACAAAGTTTTGGCCAGTATTACATTCAGCGTGGCTCTCCCTCTGTGGAGGCCCTCCGAACAGCACTGAGAGAATCCCTGAGCCTAAAGTGCATCCTGGCAACCCTTAACCTGTCATCTCACTATTGTGACGCAAGGTACACTGCAGGTGCAGCCTGACAGAAAGTACAGAAAAGCCGGTACGACTCTGAGGCATTTGGACGAGGCAAGGTCCCCTCGGCCTGACTAAGTCATTAAGCGGGTGCTGCTCCTCGTGGCACGCAGAACACCCCCCGTCCAACGAAGTGGGATCCTAGAAAGGCCCAGTGTTGCTGAAAGTCTCCAGGTGTCATTCAGAGAGTGCTGGCAAATGCGTCGTGGGCTCAAGTTGGCACTGGGAGAATGTGGGAGAAGCCCGACTTTCCCCCTTTGGAAAGCCACTTCGTTGCAGCTTCCAAGCCGCCTGCTACTATTCACTCCACAGATTCCTCTGAGGAGCAGTGAGTTTTTCCAAAAGAAACCAGGTGCTTGCGATTCCTTCCGGGGAGCTCACCCCCAGGAGCATACTGTAGCTAAGGTGCCCACTAAATGTGACCTCTAGTCTCGAGGTAAGGTGCACATTTTCCCATTCCCAGAGATAGGGGCGCCCCGGTTTCCAGGAGGTCTTAGTCAGTGGACGGCTTTAGCTTTAGTATGCCTCACAGCGCTCAAGACTCTCACGTGGGCACTTCTTTCCAAGGAAGTACACTGCGTACCCAAAGCCTTCTGAGCACAAGCAAGGGATACACAGCTCTGGGCACATCCCTCCCTATGCAGTTGGAAGGGCCGGGAACTAAGGTGTTCTCTGAGGCGAGCGTTCCACAGCTTTGAAACAGCCCCAGGAACGTGGTTCTTGGCAGGGTTTCGTTCCCTGCGGGTCTGCCACGTTGAGGAAAACTAAGCGGCCCTGAAAGAAACCACCGGGGCTCCAATTCGGTTTGGGGACTCCTGCTCGACGTCTCTCTAAGAGATGCGGAAACTGGACTTTAGGTCCAGCCCGAAGTAATGCAGAGAGTAACCCCGAGCATTGCTAGGCATTGGGAACATCCAAAGTCACCCAGGTAGGCCTGCTGAGGGCCGTTCGGGGTTTGTGCCGTTCACCACATGCAGCACACACTGCATCCAAAAGTTTCATCGCAGAAGGCCGAACTGTGTTCCAAGGGTCTCCCTTGGATTGTCAGAGAAGATAGGTGTATGTGCTGGGTGATCCAGTTGGTAATTGAGAAGCCTGGCAGAAGGCAGTCTTTTCCCCATTTGAAAGGTCGATAGTGGCGGCCTCAAGGCTGACTGAAAGACACTGCCCTTACCCGTCTTCTAGTCACCTCCAGGAGTGCCTCAGTGAAGACAGTGAGTTTTCTCCTACGAATCCAGGTGGTCTCCAGTGCCTTGCTGGGAGCTCATCCCACGCTTGCCCTAGCTAAAGTGTGAAGTCAAAGTGACCCCTAGCCTCAAGGGAAGCGTGAGCGCTTATCAGCCAAGTTGGGTGGGCAGCCACCTCCATGAACCCTGACTCCATAGAGTGCTTTAACTCCTCTGCGGCTTTGCGTAGGCCTAAGAGAGTCGCGTGTGAATTCCTTCTGAGGGAGAGCATGTGCGCTGGGAGTCCCCGTTTTGTTTTCCGAGCCACACAACACAGGACAGACTGCTGGGGTCAGCTCTTGCTACGCAGAGCGAAGGGCAGTGAACTGCTTCTCGCTTGCAGAGCTTGATGTCTACAGCTGTAAGGCAGCCCCGGGACAAAGTTTTGGCCAGTATTACATTCAGCGTGGCTCTCCCTCTGTGGAGGCCCTCCGAACGGCACTGAGAGAATCCCTGAGCCTAAAGTGCATCCTGGCAACCCTTAACCTGTCATCTCACTATTGTGACGCAAGGTACACTGCAGGTGCAGCCTGACAGAAAGTACAGAAAAGCCGGTACGACTCTGAGGCATTTGGACGATGCAAGGTCCCCTCGGCCTGACTAAGTCATTAAGCGGGTGCTGCTCCTCGTGGCACGCAGAACACACCCCGTCCAACGAAGTGGGATCCTAGAAAGGCCCAGTGTTGCTGAAAGTCTCCAGGTGTCAGTCAGAGAGTGCTGGCAAATGCGTCGTGGGCTCAAGTTGGCACTGGGAGAATGTGGGAGAAGCCCGACTTTCCCCCTTTGGAAAGCCACTTCGTTGCAGCTTCCAAGCCGCCTGCTACTATTCACTCCACAGATTCCTCTGAGGAGCAGTGAGTTTTTCCAAAAGAAACCAGGTGCTTGCGATTCCTTCCGGGGAGCTCACCCCCAGGAGCATACTGTAGCTAAGGTGCCCACTAAATGTGACCTCTAGTCTCGAGGTAAGGTGCACATTTTCCCATTCCCAGAGATAGGGGCGCCCCGGTTTCCAGGAGGTCTTAGTCAGTGGACGGCTTTAGCTTTAGTATGCCTCACAGCGCTCAAGACTCTCACGTGGGCACTTCTTTCCAAGGAAGTACACTGCGTACCCAAAGCCTTCTGAGCACAAGCAAGGGATACACAGCTCTGGGCACATCCCTCCCTATGCAGTTGGAAGGGCCGGGAACTAAGGTGTTCTCTGAGGCGAGCGTTCCACAGCTTTGAAACAGCCCCAGGAACGTGGTTCTTGGCAGGGTTTCGTTCCCTGCGGGTCTGCCACGTTGAGGAAAACTAAGCGGCCCTGAAAGAAACCACCGGGGCTCCAATTCGGTTTGGGGACTCCTGCTCGACGTCTCTCTAGGTGATGCGGAAACTGGACTTTAGGTCCAGCCCGAAGTAATGCAGAGAGTAACCCCGAGCATTGCTAGGCATTGGGAACATCCAAAGTCACCCAGGTAGGCCTGCTGAGGGCAGTTCGGGGTTTGTGCCGTTCACCACATGCAGCACACACTGCATCCAAAAGTTTCATCGCAGAAGGCCGAACTGTGTTCCAAGGGTCTCCCTTGGATTGTCAGAGAAGATAGGTGTATGTGCTGGGTGATCCAGTTGGTAATTGAGAAGCCTGGCAGAAGGCAGTCTTTTCCCCATTTGAAAGGTCGATAGTGGCGGCCTCAAGGCTGACTGAAAGACACTGCCCTTACCCGTCTTCTAGTCACCTCCAGGAGTGCCTCAGTGAAGACAGTGAGTTTTCTCCTACGAATCCAGGTGGTCTCCAGTGCCTTGCTGGGAGCTCATCCCACGCTTGCCCTAGCTAAAGTGTGAAGTCAAAGTGACCCCTAGCCTCAAGGGAAGCGTGAGCGCTTCCTATCAGCCAAGTTGGGTGGGCAGCCACC
This sequence comes from Mesoplodon mirus, assembly GCF_964341445.2. Lineage (NCBI taxonomy): Eukaryota > Metazoa > Chordata > Mammalia > Artiodactyla > Ziphiidae > Mesoplodon > Mesoplodon mirus. Next base: position 87,384,689 of record NC_138979.1, on the reverse strand, counting down.
TCCATGAACCCTGACTCCATAGAGTGCTTTAACTCCTCTGCGGCTTTGCGTAGGCCTAAGAGAGTCGCGTGTGAATTCCTTCTGAGGGAGAGCATGTGCGCTGGGAGTCCCCGTTTTGTTTTCCGAGCCACACAACACAGGACAGACTGCTGGGGTCAGCTCTTGCTACGCAGAGCGAAGGGCAGTGAACTGCTTCTCGCTTGCAGAGCTTGATGTCTACAGCTGTAAGGGAGCCCCGGGACAAAGTTTTGGCCAGTATTACATTCAGCGTGGCTCTCCCTCTGTGGAGGCCCTCCGAACGGCACTGAGAGAATCCCTGAGCCTAAAGTGCATCCTGGCAACTCTTAACCTGTCATCTCACTATTGTGACGCAAGGTACACTGCAGGTGCAGCCTGACAGAAAGTACAGAAAAGCCGGTACGACTCTGAGGCATTTGGACGATGCAAGGTCCCCTCGGCCTCACTAAGTCATTAAGCGGTTGCTGCTCCTCGTGGCACGCAAAACACCCCCCGTCCAACGAAGTGGGATCCTAGAAAGGCCCAGTGTTGCTGAAAGTCTCCAGGTGTCAGTCAGAGAGTGCTGGCAAATGCGTCGTGGGCTCAAGTTGGCACTGGGAGAATGTGGGAGAAGCCCGACTTTCCCCCTTTGGAAAGCCACTTCGTTGCAGCTTCCAAGCCGCCTGCTACTATTCACTCCACAGATTCCTCTGAGGAGCAGTGAGTTTTTCCAAAAGAAACCAGGTGCTTGCGATTCCTTCCGGGGAGCTCACCCCCAGGAGCATACTGTAGCTAAGGTGCCCACTAAATGTGACCTCTAGTCTCGAGGTAAGGTGCACATTTTCCCATTCCCAGAGATAGGGGCGCCCCGGTTTCCAGGAGGTCTTAGTCAGTGGACAGCTTTAGCTTTAGTATGCCTCACAGCGCTCAAGACTCTCACGTGGGCACTTCTTTCCAAGGAAGTACACTGCGTTCCCAAAGCCTTCTGAGCACAAGCAAGGGATACACAGCTCTGGGCACATCCCTCTCTATGCAGTTGGAAGGGCCGGGAACTAAGGTGTTCTCTGAGGCGAGCGTTCCACAGCTTTGAAACAGCCCCAGGAACGTGGTTCTTGGCAGGGTTTCGTTCCCTGCGGGTCTGCCACGTTGAGGAAAACTAAGCGGCCCTGCAAGAAACCACCGGGGCTCCAATTCGGTTTGGGGACTCCTGCTCGACGTCTCTCTAGGTGATGCGGAAACTGGACTTTAGGTCCCGCCCGAAGTAATGCAGAGAGTAACCCCGAGCATTGCTAGGCATTGGGAACATCCAAAGTCACCCAGGTAGGCCTGCTGAGGGCAGTTCGGGGTTTGTGCCGTTCACCACATGCAGCACACACTGCATCCAAAAGTTTCATCGCAGAAGGCCGAACTGTGTTCCAAGGGTCTCCCTTGGATTGTCAGAGAAGATAGGTGTATGTGCTGGGTGATCCAGTTGGTAATTGAGAAGCCTGGCAGAGGGCAGTCTTTTCCCCATTTGAAAGGTCGATAGTGGCGGCCTCAAGGCTGACTGAAAGACACTGCCCTTACCCGTCTTCTAGTCACCTCCAGGAGTGCCTCAGTGAAGACAGTGAGTTTTCTCCTACGAATCCAGGTGGTCTCCAGTGCCTTGCTGGGAGCTCATCCCACGCTTGCCCTAGCTAAAGTGTGAAGTCAAAGTGACCCCTAGCCTCAAGGGAAGCGTGAGCGCTTCCTATCAGCCAAGTTGGGTGGGCAGCCACCTCCATGAACCCTGACGCCATAGAGTGCTTTAACTCCTCTGCGGCTTTGCGTAGGCCTAAGAGAGTCGCGTGTGAATTCCTTCTGAGGGAGAGCATGTGCGCTGGGAGTCCCCGTTTTGTTTTCCGAGCCACACAACACAGGACAGACTGCTGGGGTCAGCTCTTGCTATGCAGAGCGAAGGGCAGTGAACTGCTTCTCGCTTGCAGAGCTTGATGTCTACAGCTGTAAGGCAGCCCCGGGACAAAGTTTTGGCCAGTATTACATTCAGCGTGGCTCTCCCTCTGTGGAGGCCCTCCGAACGGCACTGAGAGAATCCCTGAGCCTAAAGTGCATCCTGGCAACCCTTAACCTGTCATCTCACTATTGTGACGCAAGGTACACTGCAGGTGCAGCCTGACAGAAAGTACAGAAAAGCCGGTACGACTCTGAGGCATTTGGACGATGCAAGGTCCCCTCGGCCTGACTAAGTCATTAAGCGGGTGCTGCTCCTCGTGGCACGCAGAACACCCCCCGTCCAACGAAGTGGGATCCTAGAAAGGCCCAGTGTTGCTGAAAGTCTCCAGGTGTCAGTCAGAGAGTGCTGGCAAATGCGTCGTGGGCTCAAGTTGGCACTGGGAGAATGTGGGAGAAGCCCGACTTTCCCCCTTTGGAAAGCCACTTCGTTGCAGCTTCCAAGCCGCCTGCTACTATTCACTCCACAGATTCCTCTGAGGAGCAGTGAGTTTTTCCAAAAGAAACCAGGTGCTTGCGATTCCTTCCGGGGAGCTCACCCCCAGGAGCATACTGTAGCTAAGGTGCCCACTAAATGTGACCTCTAGTCTCGAGGTAAGGTGCACATTTTCCCATTCCCAGAGATAGGGGCGCCCCGGTTTCCAGGAGGTCTTAGTCAGTGGACGGCTTTAGCTTTAGTATGCCTCACAGCGCTCAAGACTCTCACGTGGGCACTTCTTTCCAAGGAAGTACACTGCGTACCCAAAGCCTTCTGAGCACAAGCAAGGGATACACAGCTCTGGGCACATCCCTCCCTATGCAGTTGGAAGGGCCGGGAACTAAGGTGTTCTCTGAGGCGAGCGTTCCACAGCTTTGAAACAGCCCCAGGAACGTGGTTCTTGGCAGGGTTTCGTTCCCTGCGGGTCTGCCACGTTGAGGAAAACTAAGCGGCCCTGCAAGAAACCACCGGGGCTCCAATTCGGTTTGGGGACTCCTGCTCGACGTCTCTCTAGGTGATGCGGAAACTGGACTTTAGGTCCAGCCCGAAGTAATGCAGAGAGTAACCCCGAGCATTGCTAGGCATTGGGAACATCCGAAGTCACCCAGGTAGGCCTGCTGAGGGCAGTTCGGGGTTTGTGCCGTTCACCACATGCAGCACACACTGCATCCAAAAGTTTCATCGCAGAAGGCCGAACTGTGTTCCAAGGGTCTCCCTTGGATTGTCAGAGAAGATAGGTGTATGTGCTGGGTGATCCAGTTGGTAATTGAGAAGCCTGGCAGAGGGCAGTCTTTTCCCCATTTGAAAGGTCGATAGTGGCGGCCTCAAGGCTGACTGAAAGACACTGCCCTTACCCGTCTATTAGTCACCTCCAGGAGTGCCTCAGTGAAGACAGTGAGTTTTCTCCTACGAATCCAGGTGGTCTCCAGTGCCTTGCTGGGAGCTCATCCCACGCTTGCCCTAGCTAAAGTGTGAAGTCAAAGTGACCCCTAGCCTCAAGGGAAGCGTGAGCGCTTCCTATCAGCCAAGTTGGGTGGGCAGCCACCTCCATGAACCCTGACTCCATAGAGTGCTTTAACTCCTCTGCGGCTTTGCGTAGGCCTAAGAGAGTCGCGTGTGAATTCCTTCTGAGGGAGAGCATGTGCGCTGGGAGTCCCCGTTTTGTTTTCCGAGCCACACAATACAGGACAGACTGCTGGGGTCAGCTCTTGCTACGCAGAGCGAAGGGCAGTGAACTGCTTCTCGCTTGCAGAGCTTGATGTCTACAGCTGTAAGGCAGCCCCGGGACAAAGTTTTGGCCAGTATTACATTCAGCGTGGCTCTCCCTCTGTGGAGGCCCTCCGAACAGCACTGAGAGAATCCCTGAGCCTAAAGTGCATCCTGGCAACCCTTAACCTGTCATCTCACTATTGTGACGCAAGGTACACTGCAGGTGCAGCCTGACAGAAAGTACAGAAAAGCCGGTACGACTCTGAGGCATTTGGACGAGGCAAGGTCCCCTCGGCCTGACTAAGTCATTAAGCGGGTGCTGCTCCTCGTGGCACGCAGAACACCCCCCGTCCAACGAAGTGGGATCCTAGAAAGGCCCAGTGTTGCTGAAAGTCTCCAGGTGTCATTCAGAGAGTGCTGGCAAATGCGTCGTGGGCTCAAGTTGGCACTGGGAGAATGTGGGAGAAGCCCGACTTTCCCCCTTTGGAAAGCCACTTCGTTGCAGCTTCCAAGCCGCCTGCTACTATTCACTCCACAGATTCCTCTGAGGAGCAGTGAGTTTTTCCAAAAGAAACCAGGTGCTTGCGATTCCTTCCGGGGAGCTCACCCCCAGGAGCATACTGTAGCTAAGGTGCCCACTAAATGTGACCTCTAGTCTCGAGGTAAGGTGCACATTTTCCCATTCCCAGAGATAGGGGCGCCCCGGTTTCCAGGAGGTCTTAGTCAGTGGACGGCTTTAGCTTTAGTATGCCTCACAGCGCTCAAGACTCTCACGTGGGCACTTCTTTCCAAGGAAGTACACTGCGTACCCAAAGCCTTCTGAGCACAAGCAAGGGATACACAGCTCTGGGCACATCCCTCCCTATGCAGTTGGAAGGGCCGGGAACTAAGGTGTTCTCTGAGGCGAGCGTTCCACAGCTTTGAAACAGCCCCAGGAACGTGGTTCTTGGCAGGGTTTCGTTCCCTGCGGGTCTGCCACGTTGAGGAAAACTAAGCGGCCCTGAAAGAAACCACCGGGGCTCCAATTCGGTTTGGGGACTCCTGCTCGACGTCTCTCTAAGAGATGCGGAAACTGGACTTTAGGTCCAGCCCGAAGTAATGCAGAGAGTAACCCCGAGCATTGCTAGGCATTGGGAACATCCAAAGTCACCCAGGTAGGCCTGCTGAGGGCCGTTCGGGGTTTGTGCCGTTCACCACATGCAGCACACACTGCATCCAAAAGTTTCATCGCAGAAGGCCGAACTGTGTTCCAAGGGTCTCCCTTGGATTGTCAGAGAAGATAGGTGTATGTGCTGGGTGATCCAGTTGGTAATTGAGAAGCCTGGCAGAAGGCAGTCTTTTCCCCATTTGAAAGGTCGATAGTGGCGGCCTCAAGGCTGACTGAAAGACACTGCCCTTACCCGTCTTCTAGTCACCTCCAGGAGTGCCTCAGTGAAGACAGTGAGTTTTCTCCTACGAATCCAGGTGGTCTCCAGTGCCTTGCTGGGAGCTCATCCCACGCTTGCCCTAGCTAAAGTGTGAAGTCAAAGTGACCCCTAGCCTCAAGGGAAGCGCGAGCGCTTCCTATCAGCCAAGTTGGGTGGGCAGCCACCTCCATGAACCCTGACTCCATAGAGTGCTTTAACTCCTCTGCGGCTTTGCGTAGGCCTAAGAGAGTCGCGTGTGAATTCCTTCTGAGGGAGAGCATGTGCGCTGGGAGTCCCCGTTTTGTTTTCCGAGCCACACAACACAGGACAGACTGCTGGGGTCAGCTCTTGCTACGCAGAGCGAAGGGCAGTGAACTGCTTCTCGCTTGCAGAGCTTGATGTCTACACCTGTAAGGCAGCCCCGGGACAAAGTTTTGGCCAGTATTACATTCAGCGTGGCTCTCCCTCTGTGGAGGCCCTCCGAACGGCACTGAGAGAATCCCTGAGCCTAAAGTGCATCCTGGCAACTCTTAACCTGTCATCTCACTATTGTGACGCAAGGTACACTGCAGGTGCAGCCTGACAGAAAGTACAGAAAAGCCGGTACGACTCTGAGGCATTTGGACGATGCAAGGTCCCCTCGGCCTGACTAAGTCATTAAGCGGGTGCTGCTCCTCGTGGCACGCAGAACACCCCCCGTCCAACGAAGTGGGATCCTAGAAAGGCCCAGTGTTGCTGAAAGTCTCCAGGTGTCAGTCAGAGAGTGCTGGCAAATGCGTCGTGGGCTCAAGTTGGCACTGGGAGAATGTGGGAGAAGCCCGACTTTCCCCCTTTGGAAAGCCACTTCGTTGCAGCTTCCAAGCCGCCTGCTACTATTCACTCCACAGATTCCTCTGAGGAGCAGTGAGTTTTTCCAAAAGAAACCAGGTGCTTGCGATTCCTTCCGGGGAGCTCACCCCCAGGAGCATACTGTAGCTAAGGTGCCCACTAAATGTGACCTCTAGTCTCGAGGTAAGGTGCACATTTTCCCATTCCCAGAGATAGGGGCGCCCCGGTTTCCAGGAGGTCTCAGTCAGTGGACGGCTTTAGCTTTAGTATGCCTCACAGCGCTCAAGACTCTCACGTGGGCACTTCTTTCCAAGGAAGTACACTGCGTACCCAAAGCCTTCTGAGCACAAGCAAGGGATACACAGCTCTGGGCACATCCCTCCCTATGCAGTTGGAAGGGCCGGGAACTAAGGTGTTCTCTGAGGCGAGCGTTCCACAGCTTTGAAACAGCCCCAGGAACGTGGTTCTTGGCAGGGTTTCGTTCCCTGCGGGTCTGCCACGTTGAGGAAAACTAAGCGGCCCTGAAAGAAACCACCGGGGCTCCAATTCGGTTTGGGGACTCCTGCTCGACGTCTCTCTAGGTGATGCGGAAACTGGACTTTAGGTCCAGCCCGAAGTAATGCAGAGAGTAACCCCGAGCATTGCTAGGCATTGGGAACATCCGAAGTCACCCAGGTAGGCCTGCTGAGGGCAGTTCGGTGTTTGTGCCGTTCACCACATGCAGCACACACTGCATCCAAAAGTTTCATCGCAGAAGGCCGAACTGTGTTCCAAGGGTCTCCCTTGGATTGTCAGAGAAGATAGGTGTATGTGCTGGGTGATCCAGTTGGTAATTGAGAAGCCTGGCAGAGGGCAGTCTTTTCCCCATTTGAAAGGTCGATAGTGGCGGCCTCAAGGCTGACTGAAAGACACTGCCCTTACCCGTCTATTAGTCACCTCCAGGAGTGCCTCAGTGAAGACAGTGAGTTTTCTCCTACGAATCCAGGTGGTCTCCAGTGCCTTGCTGGGAGCTCATCCCACGCTTGCCCTAGCTAAAGTGTGAAGTCAAAGTGACCCCTAGCCTCAAGGGAAGCGTGAGCGCTTCCTATCAGCCAAGTTGGGTGGGCAGCCACCTCCATGAACCCTGACTCCATAGAGTGCTTTAACTCCTCTGCGGCTTTGCGTAGGCCTAAGAGAGTCGCGTGTGAATTCCTTCTGAGGGAGAGCATGTGCGCTGGGAGTCCCCGTTTTGTTTTCCGAGCCACACAATACAGGACAGACTGCTGGGGTCAGCTCTTGCTACGCAGAGCGAAGGGCAGTGAACTGCTTCTCGCTTGCAGAGCTTGATGTCTACAGCTGTAAGGCAGCCCCGGGACAAAGTTTTGGCCAGTATTACATTCAGCGTGGCTCTCCCTCTGTGGAGGCCCTCCGAACAGCACTGAGAGAATCCCTGAGCCTAAAGTGCATCCTGGCAACCCTTAACCTGTCATCTCACTATTGTGACGCAAGGTACACTGCAGGTGCAGCCTGACAGAAAGTACAGAAAAGCCGGTACGACTCTGAGGCATTTGGACGAGGCAAGGTCCCCTCGGCCTGACTAAGTCATTAAGCGGGTGCTGCTCCTCGTGGCACGCAGAACACCCCCCGTCCAACGAAGTGGGATCCTAGAAAGGCCCAGTGTTGCTGAAAGTCTCCAGGTGTCATTCAGAGAGTGCTGGCAAATGCGTCGTGGGCTCAAGTTGGCACTGGGAGAATGTGGGAGAAGCCCGACTTTCCCCCTTTGGAAAGCCACTTCGTTGCAGCTTCCAAGCCGCCTGCTACTATTCACTCCACAGATTCCTCTGAGGAGCAGTGAGTTTTTCCAAAAGAAACCAGGTGCTTGCGATTCCTTCCGGGGAGCTCACCCCCAGGAGCATACTGTAGCTAAGGTGCCCACTAAATGTGACCTCTAGTCTCGAGGTAAGGTGCACATTTTCCCATTCCCAGAGATAGGGGCGCCCCGGTTTCCAGGAGGTCTTAGTCAGTGGACGGCTTTAGCTTTAGTATGCCTCACAGCGCTCAAGACTCTCACGTGGGCACTTCTTTCCAAGGAAGTACACTGCGTACCCAAAGCCTTCTGAGCACAAGCAAGGGATACACAGCTCTGGGCACATCCCTCCCTATGCAGTTGGAAGGGCCGGGAACTAAGGTGTTCTCTGAGGCGAGCGTTCCACAGCTTTGAAACAGCCCCAGGAACGTGGTTCTTGGCAGGGTTTCGTTCCCTGCGGGTCTGCCACGTTGAGGAAAACTAAGCGGCCCTGAAAGAAACCACCGGGGCTCCAATTCGGTTTGGGGACTCCTGCTCGACGTCTCTCTAGGTGATGCGGAAACTGGACTTTAGGTCCAGCCCGAAGTAATGCAGAGAGTAACCCCGAGCATTGCTAGGCATTGGGAACATCCGAAGTCACCCAGGTAGGCCTGCTGAGGGCAGTTCGGTGTTTGTGCCGTTCACCACATGCAGCACACACTGCATCCAAAAGTTTCATCGCAGAAGGCCGAACTGTGTTCCAAGGGTCTCCCTTGGATTGTCAGAGAAGATAGGTGTATGTGCTGGGTGATCCAGTTGGTAATTGAGAAGCCTGGCAGAGGGCAGTCTTTTCCCCATTTGAAAGGTCGATAGTGGCGGCCTCAAGGCTGACTGAAAGACACTGCCCTTACCCGTCTATTAGTCACCTCCAGGAGTGCCTCAGTGAAGACAGTGAGTTTTCTCCTACGAATCCAGGTGGTCTCCAGTGCCTTGCTGGGAGCTCATCCCACGCTTGCCCTAGCTAAAGTGTGAAGTCAAAGTGACCCCTAGCCTCAAGGGAAGCGTGAGCGCTTCCTATCAGCCAAGTTGGGTGGGCAGCCACCTCCATGAACCCTGACTCCATAGAGTGCTTTAACTCCTCTGCGGCTTTGCGTAGGCCTAAGAGAGTCGCGTGTGAATTCCTTCTGAGGGAGAGCATGTGCGCTGGGAGTCCCCGTTTTGTTTTCCGAGCCACACAATACAGGACAGACTGCTGGGGTCAGCTCTTGCTACGCAGAGCGAAGGGCAGTGAACTGCTTCTCGCTTGCAGAGCTTGATGTCTACAGCTGTAAGGCAGCCCCGGGACAAAGTTTTGGCCAGTATTACATTCAGCGTGGCTCTCCCTCTGTGGAGGCCCTCCGAACAGCACTGAGAGAATCCCTGAGCCTAAAGTGCATCCTGGCAACCCTTAACCTGTCATCTCACTATTGTGACGCAAGGTACACTGCAGGTGCAGCCTGACAGAAAGTACAGAAAAGCCGGTACGACTCTGAGGCATTTGGACGAGGCAAGGTCCCCTCGGCCTGACTAAGTCATTAAGCGGGTGCTGCTCCTCGTGGCACGCAGAACACCCCCCGTCCAACGAAGTGGGATCCTAGAAAGGCCCAGTGTTGCTGAAAGTCTCCAGGTGTCATTCAGAGAGTGCTGGCAAATGCGTCGTGGGCTCAAGTTGGCACTGGGAGAATGTGGGAGAAGCCCGACTTTCCCCCTTTGGAAAGCCACTTCGTTGCAGCTTCCAAGCCGCCTGCTACTATTCACTCCACAGATTCCTCTGAGGAGCAGTGAGTTTTTCCAAAAGAAACCAGGTGCTTGCGATTCCTTCCGGGGAGCTCACCCCCAGGAGCATACTGTAGCTAAGGTGCCCACTAAATGTGACCTCTAGTCTCGAGGTAAGGTGCACATTTTCCCATTCCCAGAGATAGGGGCGCCCCGGTTTCCAGGAGGTCTTAGTCAGTGGACGGCTTTAGCTTTAGTATGCCTCACAGCGCTCAAGACTCTCACGTGGGCACTTCTTTCCAAGGAAGTACACTGCGTACCCAAAGCCTTCTGAGCACAAGCAAGGGATACACAGCTCTGGGCACATCCCTCCCTATGCAGTTGGAAGGGCCGGGAACTAAGGTGTTCTCTGAGGCGAGCGTTCCACAGCTTTGAAACAGCCCCAGGAACGTGGTTCTTGGCAGGGTTTCGTTCCCTGCGGGTCTGCCACGTTGAGGAAAACTAAGCGGCCCTGAAAGAAACCACCGGGGCTCCAATTCGGTTTGGGGACTCCTGCTCGACGTCTCTCTAAGAGATGCGGAAACTGGACTTTAGGTCCAGCCCGAAGTAATGCAGAGAGTAACCCCGAGCATTGCTAGGCATTGGGAACATCCAAAGTCACCCAGGTAGGCCTGCTGAGGGCCGTTCGGGGTTTGTGCCGTTCACCACATGCAGCACACACTGCATCCAAAAGTTTCATCGCAGAAGGCCGAACTGTGTTCCAAGGGTCTCCCTTGGATTGTCAGAGAAGATAGGTGTATGTGCTGGGTGATCCAGTTGGTAATTGAGAAGCCTGGCAGAAGGCAGTCTTTTCCCCATTTGAAAGGTCGATAGTGGCGGCCTCAAGGCTGACTGAAAGACACTGCCCTTACCCGTCTTCTAGTCACCTCCAGGAGTGCCTCAGTGAAGACAGTGAGTTTTCTCCTACGAATCCAGGTGGTCTCCAGTGCCTTGCTGGGAGCTCATCCCACGCTTGCCCTAGCTAAAGTGTGAAGTCAAAGTGACCCCTAGCCTCAAGGGAAGCGTGAGCGCTTATCAGCCAAGTTGGGTGGGCAGCCACCTCCATGAACCCTGACTCCATAGAGTGCTTTAACTCCTCTGCGGCTTTGCGTAGGCCTAAGAGAGTCGCGTGTGAATTCCTTCTGAGGGAGAGCATGTGCGCTGGGAGTCCCCGTTTTGTTTTCCGAGCCACACAACACAGGACAGACTGCTGGGGTCAGCTCTTGCTACGCAGAGCGAAGGGCAGTGAACTGCTTCTCGCTTGCAGAGCTTGATGTCTACAGCTGTAAGGCAGCCCCGGGACAAAGTTTTGGCCAGTATTACATTCAGCGTGGCTCTCCCTCTGTGGAGGCCCTCCGAACGGCACTGAGAGAATCCCTGAGCCTAAAGTGCATCCTGGCAACCCTTAACCTGTCATCTCACTATTGTGACGCAAGGTACACTGCAGGTGCAGCCTGACAGAAAGTACAGAAAAGCCGGTACGACTCTGAGGCATTTGGACGATGCAAGGTCCCCTCGGCCTGACTAAGTCATTAAGCGGGTGCTGCTCCTCGTGGCACGCAGAACACCCCCCGTCCAACGAAGTGGGATCCTAGAAAGGCCCAGTGTTGCTGAAAGTCTCCAGGTGTCAGTCAGAGAGTGCTGGCAAATGCGTCGTGGGCTCAAGTTGGCACTGGGAGAATGTGGGAGAAGCCCGACTTTCCCCCTTTGGAAAGCCACTTCGTTGCAGCTTCCAAGCCGCCTGCTACTATTCACTCCACAGATTCCTCTGAGGAGCAGTGAGTTTTTCCAAAAGAAACCAGGTGCTTGCGATTCCTTCCGGGGAGCTCACCCCCAGGAGCATACTGTAGCTAAGGTGCCCACTAAATGTGACCTCTAGTCTCGAGGTAAGGTGCACATTTTCCCATTCCCAGAGATAGGGGCGCCCCGGTTTCCAGGAGGTCTTAGTCAGTGGACGGCTTTAGCTTTAGTATGCCTCACAGCGCTCAAGACTCTCACGTGGGCACTTCTTTCCAAGGAAGTACACTGCGTACCCAAAGCCTTCTGAGCACAAGCAAGGGATACACAGCTCTGGGCACATCCCTCCCTATGCAGTTGGAAGGGCCGGGAACTAAGGTGTTCTCTGAGGCGAGCGTTCCACAGCTTTGAAACAGCCCCAGGAACGTGGTTCTTGGCAGGGTTTCGTTCCCTGCGGGTCTGCCACGTTGAGGAAAACTAAGCGGCCCTGAAAGAAACCACCGGGGCTCCAATTCGGTTTGGGGACTCCTGCTCGACGTCTCTCTAGGTGATGCGGAAACTGGACTTTAGGTCCAGCCCGAAGTAATGCAGAGAGTAACCCCGAGCATTGCTAGGCATTGGGAACATCCAAAGTCACCCAGGTAGGCCTGCTGAGGGCAGTTCGGGGTTTGTGCCGTTCACCACATGCAGCACACACTGCATCCAAAAGTTTCATCGCAGAAGGCCGAACTGTGTTCCAAGGGTCTCCCTTGGATTGTCAGAGAAGATAGGTGTATGTGCTGGGTGATCCAGTTGGTAATTGAGAAGCCTGGCAGAAGGCAGTCTTTTCCCCATTTGAAAGGTCGATAGTGGCGGCCTCAAGGCTGACTGAAAGACACTGCCCTTACCCGTCTTCTAGTCACCTCCAGGAGTGCCTCAGTGAAGACAGTGAGTTTTCTCCTACGAATCCAGGTGGTCTCCAGTGCCTTGCTGGGAGCTCATCCCACGCTTGCCCTAGCTAAAGTGTGAAGTCAAAGTGACCCCTAGCCTCAAGGGAAGCGTGAGCGCTTCCTATCAGCCAAGTTGGGTGGGCAGCCACCTCCATGAACCCTGACTCCATAGAGTGCTTTAACTCCTCTGCGGCTTTGCGTAGGCCTAAGAGAGTCGCGTGTGAATTCCTTCTGAGGGAGAGCATGTGCGCTGGGAGTCCCCGTTTTGTTTTCCGAGCCACACAACACAGGACAGACTGCTGGGGTCAGCTCTTGCTACGCAGAGCGAAGGGCAGTGAACTGCTTCTCGCTTGCAGAGCTTGATGTCTACAGCTGTAAGGGAGCCCCGGGACAAAGTTTTGGCCAGTATTACATTCAGCGTGGCTCTCCCTCTGTGGAGGCCCTCCGAACGGCACTGAGAGAATCCCTGAGCCTAAAGTGCATCCTGGCAACTCTTAACCTGTCATCTCACTATTGTGACGCAAGGTACACTGCAGGTGCAGCCTGACAGAAAGTACAGAAAAGCCGGTACGACTCTGAGGCATTTGGACGATGCAAGGTCCCCTCGGCCTCACTAAGTCATTAAGCGGGTGCTGCTCCTCGTGGCACGCAAAACACCCCCCGTCCAACGAAGTGGGATCCTAGAAAGGCCCAGTGTTGCTGAAAGTCTCCAGGTGTCAGTCAGAGAGTGCTGGCAAATGCGTCGTGGGCTCAAGTTGGCACTGGGAGAATGTGGGAGAAGCCCGACTTTCCCCCTTTGGAAAGCCACTTCGTTGCAGCTTCCAAGCCGCCTGCTACTATTCACTCCACAGATTCCTCTGAGGAGCAGTGAGTTTTTCCAAAAGAAACCAGGTGCTTGCGATTCCTTCCGGGGAGCTCACCCCCAGGAGCATACTGTAGCTAAGGTGCCCACTAAATGTGACCTCTAGTCTCGAGGTAAGGTGCACATTTTCCCATTCCCAGAGATAGGGGCGCCCCGGTTTCCAGGAGGTCTTAGTCAGTGGACAGCTTTAGCTTTAGTATGCCTCACAGCGCTCAAGACTCTCACGTGGGCACTTCTTTCCAAGGAAGTACACTGCGTTCCCAAAGCCTTCTGAGCACAAGCAAGGGATACACAGCTCTGGGCACATCCCTCTCTATGCAGTTGGAAGGGCCGGGAACTAAGGTGTTCTCTGAGGCGAGCGTTCCACAGCTTTGAAACAGCCCCAGGAACGTGGTTCTTGGCAGGGTTTCGTTCCCTGCGGGTCTGCCACGTTGAGGAAAACTAAGCGGCCCTGCAAGAAACCACCGGGGCTCCAATTCGGTTTGGGGACTCCTGCTCGACGTCTCTCTAGGTGATGCGGAAACTGGACTTTAGGTCCCGCCCGAAGTAATGCAGAGAGTAACCCCGAGCATTGCTAGGCATTGGGAACATCCAAAGTCACCCAGGTAGGCCTGCTGAGGGCAGTTCGGGGTTTGTGCCGTTCACCACATGCAGCACACACTGCATCCAAAAGTTTCATCGCAGAAGGCCGAACTGTGTTCCAAGGGTCTCCCTTGGATTGTCAGAGAAGATAGGTGTATGTGCTGGGTGATCCAGTTGGTAATTGAGAAGCCTGGCAGAGGGCAGTCTTTTCCCCATTTGAAAGGTCGATAGTGGCGGCCTCAAGGCTGACTGAAAGACACTGCCCTTACCCGTCTTCTAGTCACCTCCAGGAGTGCCTCAGTGAAGACAGTGAGTTTTCTCCTACGAATCCAGGTGGTCTCCAGTGCCTTGCTGGGAGCTCATCCCACGCTTGCCCTAGCTAAAGTGTGAAGTCAAAGTGACCCCTAGCCTCAAGGGAAGCGTGAGCGCTTCCTATCAGCCAAGTTGGGTGGGCAGCCACCTCCATGAACCCTGACGCCATAGAGTGCTTTAACTCCTCTGCGGCTTTGCGTAGGCCTAAGAGAGTCGCGTGTGAATTCCTTCTGAGGGAGAGCATGTGCGCTGGGAGTCCCCGTTTTGTTTTCCGAGCCACACAACACAGGACAGACTGCTGGGGTCAGCTCTTGCTATGCAGAGCGAAGGGCAGTGAACTGCTTCTCGCTTGCAGAGCTTGATGTCTACAGCTGTAAGGCAGCCCCGGGACAAAGTTTTGGCCAGTATTACATTCAGCGTGGCTCTCCCTCTGTGGAGGCCCTCCGAACGGCACTGAGAGAATCCCTGAGCCTAAAGTGCATCCTGGCAACCCTTAACCTGTCATCTCACTATTGTGACGCAAGGTACACTGCAGGTGCAGCCTGACAGAAAGTACAGAAAAGCCGGTACGACTCTGAGGCATTTGGACGATGCAAGGTCCCCTCGGCCTGACTAAGTCATTAAGCGGGTGCTGCTCCTCGTGGCACGCAGAACACCCCCCGTCCAACGAAGTGGGATCCTAGAAAGGCCCAGTGTTGCTGAAAGTCTCCAGGTGTCAGTCAGAGAGTGCTGGCAAATGCGTCGTGGGCTCAAGTTGGCACTGGGAGAATGTGGGAGAAGCCCGACTTTCCCCCTTTGGAAAGCCACTTCGTTGCAGCTTCCAAGCCGCCTGCTACTATTCACTCCACAGATTCCTCTGAGGAGCAGTGAGTTTTTCCAAAAGAAACCAGGTGCTTGCGATTCCTTCCGGGGAGCTCACCCCCAGGAGCATACTGTAGCTAAGGTGCCCACTAAATGTGACCTCTAGTCTCGAGGTAAGGTGCACATTTTCCCATTCCCAGAGATAGGGGCGCCCCGGTTTCCAGGAGGTCTTAGTCAGTGGACGGCTTTAGCTTTAGTATGCCTCACAGCGCTCAAGACTCTCACGTGGGCACTTCTTTCCAAGGAAGTACACTGCGTACCCAAAGCCTTCTGAGCACAAGCAAGGGATACACAGCTCTGGGCACATCCCTCCCTATGCAGTTGGAAGGGCCGGGAACTAAGGTGTTCTCTGAGGCGAGCGTTCCACAGCTTTGAAACAGCCCCAGGAACGTGGTTCTTGGCAGGGTTTCGTTCCCTGCGGGTCTGCCACGTTGAGGAAAACTAAGCGGCCCTGCAAGAAACCACCGGGGCTCCAATTCGGTTTGGGGACTCCTGCTCGACGTCTCTCTAGGTGATGCGGAAACTGGACTTTAGGTCCAGCCCGAAGTAATGCAGAGAGTAACCCCGAGCATTGCTAGGCATTGGGAACATCCGAAGTCACCCAGGTAGGCCTGCTGAGGGCAGTTCGGGGTTTGTGCCGTTCACCACATGCAGCACACACTGCATCCAAAAGTTTCATCGCAGAAGGCCGAACTGTGTTCCAAGGGTCTCCCTTGGATTGTCAGAGAAGATAGGTGTATGTGCTGGGTGATCCAGTTGGTAATTGAGAAGCCTGGCAGAGGGCAGTCTTTTCCCCATTTGAAAGGTCGATAGTGGCGGCCTCAAGGCTGACTGAAAGACACTGCCCTTACCCGTCTATTAGTCACCTCCAGGAGTGCCTCAGTGAAGACAGTGAGTTTTCTCCTACGAATCCAGGTGGTCTCCAGTGCCTTGCTGGGAGCTCATCCCACGCTTGCCCTAGCTAAAGTGTGAAGTCAAAGTGACCCCTAGCCTCAAGGGAAGCGTGAGCGCTTCCTATCAGCCAAGTTGGGTGGGCAGCCACCTCCATGAACCCTGACTCCATAGAGTGCTTTAACTCCTCTGCGGCTTTGCGTAGGCCTAAGAGAGTCGCGTGTGAATTCCTTCTGAGGGAGAGCATGTGCGCTGGGAGTCCCCGTTTTGTTTTCCGAGCCACACAATACAGGACAGACTGCTGGGGTCAGCTCTTGCTACGCAGAGCGAAGGGCAGTGAACTGCTTCTCGCTTGCAGAGCTTGATGTCTACAGCTGTAAGGCAGCCCCGGGACAAAGTTTTGGCCAGTATTACATTCAGCGTGGCTCTCCCTCTGTGGAGGCCCTCCGAACGGCACTGAGAGAATCCCTGAGCCTAAAGTGCATCCTGGCAACCCTTAACCTGTCATCTCACTATTGTGACGCAAGGTACACTGCAGGTGCAGCCTGACAGAAAGTACAGAAAAGCCGGTACGACTCTGAGGCATTTGGACGAGGCAAGGTCCCCTCGGCCTGACTAAGTCATTAAGCGGGTGCTGCTCCTCGTGGCACGCAGAACACCCCCCGTCCAACGAAGTGGGATCCTAGAAAGGCCCAGTGTTGCTGAAAGTCTCCAGGTGTCATTCAGAGAGTGCTGGCAAATGCGTCGTGGGCTCAAGTTGGCACTGGGAGAATGTGGGAGAAGCCCGACTTTCCCCCTTTGGAAAGCCACTTCGTTGCAGCTTCCAAGCCGCCTGCTACTATTCACTCCACAGATTCCTCTGAGGAGCAGTGAGTTTTTCCAAAAGAAACCAGGTGCTTGCGATTCCTTCCGGGGAGCTCACCCCCAGGAGCATACTGTAGCTAAGGTGCCCACTAAATGTGACCTCTAGTCTTGAGGTAAGGTGCACATTTTCCCATTCCCAGAGATAGGGGCGCCCCGGTTTCCAGGAGGTCTTAGTCAGTGGACGGCTTTAGCTTTAGTATGCCTCACAGCGCTCAAGACTCTCACGTGGGCACTTCTTTCCAAGGAAGTACACTGCGTACCCAAAGCCTTCTGAGCACAAGCAAGGGATACACAGCTCTGGGCACATCCCTCCCTATGCAGTTGGAAGGGCCGGGAACTAAGGTGTTCTCTGAGGCGAGCGTTCCACAGCTTTGAAACAGCCCCAGGAACGTGGTTCTTGGCAGGGTTTCGTTCCCTGCGGGTCTGCCACGTTGAGGAAAACTAAGCGGCCCTGAAAGAAACCACCGGGGCTCCAATTCGGTTTGGGGACTCCTGCTCGACGTCTCTCTAGGTGATGCGGAAACTGGACTTTAGGTCCAGCCCGAAGTAATGCAGAGAGTAACCCCGAGCATTGCTAGGCATTGGGAACATCCAAAGTCACCCAGGTAGGCCTGCTGAGGGCAGTTCGGGGTTTGTGCCGTTCACCACATGCAGCACACACTGCATCCAAAAGTTTCATCGCAGAAGTCCGAACTGTGTTCCAAGGGTCTCCCTTGGATTGTCAGAGAAGATAGGTGTATGTGCTGGGTGATCCAGTTGGTAATTGAGAAGCCTGGCAGAGGGCAGTCTTTTCCCCATTTGAAAGGTCGATAGTGGCGGCCTCAAGGCTGACTGAAAGACACTGCCCTTACCCGTCTTCTAGTCACCTCCAGGAGTGCCTCAGTGAAGACAGTGAGTTTTCTCCTACGAATCCAGGTGGTCTCCAGTGCCTTGCTGGGAGCTCATCCCACGCTTGCCCTAGCTAAAGTGTGAAGTCAAAGTGACCCCTAGCCTCAAGGGAAGCGCGAGCGCTTCCTATCAGCCAAGTTGGGTGGGCAGCCACCTCCATGAACCCTGACTCCATAGAGTGCTTTAACTCCTCTGCGGCTTTGCGTAGGCCTAAGAGAGTCGCGTGTGAATTCCTTCTGAGGGAGAGCATGTGCGCTGGGAGTCCCCGTTTTGTTTTCCGAGCCACACAACACAGGACAGACTGCTGGGGTCAGCTCTTGCTACGCAGAGCGAAGGGCAGTGAACTGCTTCTCGCTTGCAGAGCTTGATGTCTACAGCTGTAAGGCAGCCCCGGGACAAAGTTTTGGCCAGTATTACATTCAGCGTGGCTCTCCCTCTGTGGAGGCCCTCCGAACGGCACTGAGAGAATCCCTGAGCCTAAAGTGCATCCTGGCAACCCTTAACCTGTCATCTCACTATTGTGACGCAAGGTACACTGCAGGTGCAGCCTGACAGAAAGTACAGAAAAGCCGGTACGACTCTGAGGCATTTGGACGAGGCAAGGTCCCCTCGGCCTGACTAAGTCATTAAGCGGGTGCTGCTCCTCGTGGCACGCAGAACACCCCCCGTCCAACGAAGTGGGATCCTAGAAAGGCCCAGTGTTGCTGAAAGTCTCCAGGTGTCAGTCAGAGAGTGCTGGCAAATGCGTCGTGGGCTCAAGTTGGCACTGGGAGAATGTGGGAGAAGCCCGACTTTCCCCCTTTGGAAAGCCACTTCGTTGCAGCTTCCAAGCCGCCTGCTACTATTCACTCCACAGATTCCTCTGAGGAGCAGTGAGTTTTTCCAAAAGAAACCAGGTGCTTGCGATTCCTTCCGGGGAGCTCACCCCCAGGAGCATACTGTAGCTAAGGTGCCCACTAAATGTGACCTCTAGTCTCGAGGTAAGGTGCACATTTTCCCATTCCCAGAGATAGGGGCGCCCCGGTTTCCAGGAGGTCTTAGTCAGTGGACGGCTTTAGCTTTAGTATGCCTCACAGCGCTCAAGACTCTCACGTGGGCACTTCTTTCCAAGGAAGTACACTGCGTACCCAAAGCCTTCTGAGCACAAGCAAGGGATACACAGCTCTGGGCACATCCCTCCCTATGCAGTTGGAAGGGCCGGGAACTAAGGTGTTCTCTGAGGCGAGCGTTCCACAGCTTTGAAACAGCCCCAGGAACGTGGTTCTTGGCAGGGTTTCGTTCCCTGCGGGTCTGCCACGTTGAGGAAAACTAAGCGGCCCTGAAAGAAACCACCGGGGCTCCAATTCGGTTTGGGGACTCCTGCTCGACGTCTCTCTAGGTGATGCGGAAACTGGACTTTAGGTCCAGCCCGAAGTAATGCAGAGAGTAACCCCGAGCATTGCTAGGCATTGGGAACATCCAAAGTCACCCAGGTAGGCCTGCTGAGGGCAGTTCGGGGTTTGTGCCGTTCACCACATGCAGCACACACTGCATCCAAAAGTTTCATCGCAGAAGGCCGAACTGTGTTCCAAGGGTCTCCCTTGGATTGTCAGAGAAGATAGGTGTATGTGCTGGGTGATCCAGTTGGTAATTGAGAAGCCTGGCAGAAGGCAGTCTTTTCCCCATTTGAAAGGTCGATAGTGGCGGCCTCAAGGCTGACTGAAAGACACTGCCCTTACCCGTCTTCTAGTCACCTCCAGGAGTGCCTCAGTGAAGACAGTGAGTTTTCTCCTACGAATCCAGGTGGTCTCCAGTGCCTTGCTGGGAGCTCATCCCACGCTTGCCCTAGCTAAAGTGTGAAGTCAAAGTGACCCCTAGCCTCAAGGGAAGCGTGAGCGCTTCCTATCAGCCAAGTTGGGTGGGCAGCCACCTCCATGAACCCTGACTCCATAGAGTGCTTTAACTCCTCTGCGGCTTTGCGTAGGCCTAAGAGAGTCGCGTGTGAATTCCTTCTGAGGGAGAGCATGTGCGCTGGGAGTCCCCGTTTTGTTTTCCGAGCCACACAACACAGGACAGACTGCTGGGGTCAGCTCTTGCTACGCAGAGCGAAGGGCAGTGAACTGCTTCTCGCTTGCAGAGCTTGATGTCTACAGCTGTAAGGGAGCCCCGGGACAAAGTTTTGGCCAGTATTACATTCAGCGTGGCTCTCCCTCTGTGGAGGCCCTCCGAACGGCACTGAGAGAATCCCTGAGCCTAAAGTGCATCCTGGCAACTCTTAACCTGTCATCTCACTATTGTGACGCAAGGTACACTGCAGGTGCAGCCTGACAGAAAGTACAGAAAAGCCGGTACGACTCTGAGGCATTTGGACGATGCAAGGTCCCCTCGGCCTCACTAAGTCATTAAGCGGGTGCTGCTCCTCGTGGCACGCAAAACACCCCCCGTCCAACGAAGTGGGATCCTAGAAAGGCCCAGTGTTGCTGAAAGTCTCCAGGTGTCAGTCAGAGAGTGCTGGCAAATGCGTCGTGGGCTCAAGTTGGCACTGGGAGAATGTGGGAGAAGCCCGACTTTCCCCCTTTGGAAAGCCACTTCGTTGCAGCTTCCAAGCCGCCTGCTACTATTCACTCCACAGATTCCTCTGAGGAGCAGTGAGTTTTTCCAAAAGAAACCAGGTGCTTGCGATTCCTTCCGGGGAGCTCACCCCCAGGAGCATACTGTAGCTAAGGTGCCCACTAAATGTGACCTCTAGTCTCGAGGTAAGGTGCACATTTTCCCATTCCCAGAGATAGGGGCGCCCCGGTTTCCAGGAGGTCTTAGTCAGTGGACAGCTTTAGCTTTAGTATGCCTCACAGCGCTCAAGACTCTCACGTGGGCACTTCTTTCCAAGGAAGTACACTGCGTTCCCAAAGCCTTCTGAGCACAAGCAAGGGATACACAGCTCTGGGCACATCCCTCTCTATGCAGTTGGAAGGGCCGGGAACTAAGGTGTTCTCTGAGGCGAGCGTTCCACAGCTTTGAAACAGCCCCAGGAACGTGGTTCTTGGCAGGGTTTCGTTCCCTGCGGGTCTGCCACGTTGAGGAAAACTAAGCGGCCCTGCAAGAAACCACCGGGGCTCCAATTCGGTTTGGGGACTCCTGCTCGACGTCTCTCTAGGTGATGCGGAAACTGGACTTTAGGTCCCGCCCGAAGTAATGCAGAGAGTAACCCCGAGCATTGCTAGGCATTGGGAACATCCAAAGTCACCCAGGTAGGCCTGCTGAGGGCAGTTCGGGGTTTGTGCCGTTCACCACATGCAGCACACACTGCATCCAAAAGTTTCATCGCAGAAGGCCGAACTGTGTTCCAAGGGTCTCCCTTGGATTGTCAGAGAAGATAGGTGTATGTGCTGGGTGATCCAGTTGGTAATTGAGAAGCCTGGCAGAGGGCAGTCTTTTCCCCATTTGAAAGGTCGATAGTGGCGGCCTCAAGGCTGACTGAAAGACACTGCCCTTACCCGTCTTCTAGTCACCTCCAGGAGTGCCTCAGTGAAGACAGTGAGTTTTCTCCTACGAATCCAGGTGGTCTCCAGTGCCTTGCTGGGAGCTCATCCCACGCTTGCCCTAGCTAAAGTGTGAAGTCAAAGTGACCCCTAGCCTCAAGGGAAGCGTGAGCGCTTCCTATCAGCCAAGTTGGGTGGGCAGCCACCTCCATGAACCCTGACGCCATAGAGTGCTTTAACTCCTCTGCGGCTTTGCGTAGGCCTAAGAGAGTCGCGTGTGAATTCCTTCTGAGGGAGAGCATGTGCGCTGGGAGTCCCCGTTTTGTTTTCCGAGCCACACAACACAGGACAGACTGCTGGGGTCAGCTCTTGCTATGCAGAGCGAAGGGCAGTGAACTGCTTCTCGCTTGCAGAGCTTGATGTCTACAGCTGTAAGGCAGCCCCGGGACAAAGTTTTGGCCAGTATTACATTCAGCGTGGCTCTCCCTCTGTGGAGGCCCTCCGAACGGCACTGAGAGAATCCCTGAGCCTAAAGTGCATCCTGGCAACCCTTAACCTGTCATCTCACTATTGTGACGCAAGGTACACTGCAGGTGCAGCCTGACAGAAAGTACAGAAAAGCCGGTACGACTCTGAGGCATTTGGACGATGCAAGGTCCCCTCGGCCTGACTAAGTCATTAAGCGGGTGCTGCTCCTCGTGGCACGCAGAACACCCCCCGTCCAACGAAGTGGGATCCTAGAAAGGCCCAGTGTTGCTGAAAGTCTCCAGGTGTCAGTCAGAGAGTGCTGGCAAATGCGTCGTGGGCTCAAGTTGGCACTGGGAGAATGTGGGAGAAGCCCGACTTTCCCCCTTTGGAAAGCCACTTCGTTGCAGCTTCCAAGCCGCCTGCTACTATTCACTCCACAGATTCCTCTGAGGAGCAGTGAGTTTTTCCAAAAGAAACCAGGTGCTTGCGATTCCTTCCGGGGAGCTCACCCCCAGGAGCATACTGTAGCTAAGGTGCCCACTAAATGTGACCTCTAGTCTCGAGGTAAGGTGCACATTTTCCCATTCCCAGAGATAGGGGCGCCCCGGTTTCCAGGAGGTCTTAGTCAGTGGACGGCTTTAGCTTTAGTATGCCTCACAGCGCTCAAGACTCTCACGTGGGCACTTCTTTCCAAGGAAGTACACTGCGTACCCAAAGCCTTCTGAGCACAAGCAAGGGATACACAGCTCTGGGCACATCCCTCCCTATGCAGTTGGAAGGGCCGGGAACTAAGGTGTTCTCTGAGGCGAGCGTTCCACAGCTTTGAAACAGCCCCAGGAACGTGGTTCTTGGCAGGGTTTCGTTCCCTGCGGGTCTGCCACGTTGAGGAAAACTAAGCGGCCCTGCAAGAAACCACCGGGGCTCCAATTCGGTTTGGGGACTCCTGCTCGACGTCTCTCTAGGTGATGCGGAAACTGGACTTTAGGTCCAGCCCGAAGTAATGCAGAGAGTAACCCCGAGCATTGCTAGGCATTGGGAACATCCGAAGTCACCCAGGTAGGCCTGCTGAGGGCAGTTCGGGGTTTGTGCCGTTCACCACATGCAGCACACACTGCATCCAAAAGTTTCATCGCAGAAGGCCGAACTGTGTTCCAAGGGTCTCCCTTGGATTGTCAGAGAAGATAGGTGTATGTGCTGGGTGATCCAGTTGGTAATTGAGAAGCCTGGCAGAGGGCAGTCTTTTCCCCATTTGAAAGGTCGATAGTGGCGGCCTCAAGGCTGACTGAAAGACACTGCCCTTACCCGTCTATTAGTCACCTCCAGGAGTGCCTCAGTGAAGACAGTGAGTTTTCTCCTACGAATCCAGGTGGTCTCCAGTGCCTTGCTGGGAGCTCATCCCACGCTTGCCCTAGCTAAAGTGTGAAGTCAAAGTGACCCCTAGCCTCAAGGGAAGCGTGAGCGCTTCCTATCAGCCAAGTTGGGTGGGCAGCCACCTCCATGAACCCTGACTCCATAGAGTGCTTTAACTCCTCTGCGGCTTTGCGTAGGCCTAAGAGAGTCGCGTGTGAATTCCTTCTGAGGGAGAGCATGTGCGCTGGGAGTCCCCGTTTTGTTTTCCGAGCCACACAATACAGGACAGACTGCTGGGGTCAGCTCTTGCTACGCAGAGCGAAGGGCAGTGAACTGCTTCTCGCTTGCAGAGCTTGATGTCTACAGCTGTAAGGCAGCCCCGGGACAAAGTTTTGGCCAGTATTACATTCAGCGTGGCTCTCCCTCTGTGGAGGCCCTCCGAACGGCACTGAGAGAATCCCTGAGCCTAAAGTGCATCCTGGCAACCCTTAACCTGTCATCTCACTATTGTGACGCAAGGTACACTGCAGGTGCAGCCTGACAGAAAGTACAGAAAAGCCGGTACGACTCTGAGGCATTTGGACGAGGCAAGGTCCCCTCGGCCTGACTAAGTCATTAAGCGGGTGCTGCTCCTCGTGGCACGCAGAACACCCCCCGTCCAACGAAGTGGGATCCTAGAAAGGCCCAGTGTTGCTGAAAGTCTCCAGGTGTCATTCAGAGAGTGCTGGCAAATGCGTCGTGGGCTCAAGTTGGCACTGGGAGAATGTGGGAGAAGCCCGACTTTCCCCCTTTGGAAAGCCACTTCGTTGCAGCTTCCAAGCCGCCTGCTACTATTCACTCCACAGATTCCTCTGAGGAGCAGTGAGTTTTTCCAAAAGAAACCAGGTGCTTGCGATTCCTTCCGGGGAGCTCACCCCCAGGAGCATACTGTAGCTAAGGTGCCCACTAAATGTGACCTCTAGTCTTGAGGTAAGGTGCACATTTTCCCATTCCCAGAGATAGGGGCGCCCCGGTTTCCAGGAGGTCTTAGTCAGTGGACGGCTTTAGCTTTAGTATGCCTCACAGCGCTCAAGACTCTCACGTGGGCACTTCTTTCCAAGGAAGTACACTGCGTACCCAAAGCCTTCTGAGCACAAGCAAGGGATACACAGCTCTGGGCACATCCCTCCCTATGCAGTTGGAAGGGCCGGGAACTAAGGTGTTCTCTGAGGCGAGCGTTCCACAGCTTTGAAACAGCCCCAGGAACGTGGTTCTTGGCAGGGTTTCGTTCCCTGCGGGTCTGCCACGTTGAGGAAAACTAAGCGGCCCTGAAAGAAACCACCGGGGCTCCAATTCGGTTTGGGGACTCCTGCTCGACGTCTCTCTAGGTGATGCGGAAACTGGACTTTAGGTCCAGCCCGAAGTAATGCAGAGAGTAACCCCGAGCATTGCTAGGCATTGGGAACATCCAAAGTCACCCAGGTAGGCCTGCTGAGGGCAGTTCGGGGTTTGTGCCGTTCACCACATGCAGCACACACTGCATCCAAAAGTTTCATCGCAGAAGTCCGAACTGTGTTCCAAGGGTCTCCCTTGGATTGTCAGAGAAGATAGGTGTATGTGCTGGGT
Source organism: Mesoplodon mirus (assembly GCF_964341445.2). NCBI lineage: Eukaryota > Metazoa > Chordata > Mammalia > Artiodactyla > Ziphiidae > Mesoplodon > Mesoplodon mirus. The sequence continues at coordinate 87,360,416 of NC_138979.1, read as the reverse complement.
GATCCAGTTGGTAATTGAGAAGCCTGGCAGAGGGCAGTCTTTTCCCCATTTGAAAGGTCGATAGTGGCGGCCTCAAGGCTGACTGAAAGACACTGCCCTTACCCGTCTTCTAGTCACCTCCAGGAGTGCCTCAGTGAAGACAGTGAGTTTTCTCCTACGAATCCAGGTGGTCTCCAGTGCCTTGCTGGGAGCTCATCCCACGCTTGCCCTAGCTAAAGTGTGAAGTCAAAGTGACCCCTAGCCTCAAGGGAAGCGCGAGCGCTTCCTATCAGCCAAGTTGGGTGGGCAGCCACCTCCATGAACCCTGACTCCATAGAGTGCTTTAACTCCTCTGCGGCTTTGCGTAGGCCTAAGAGAGTCGCGTGTGAATTCCTTCTGAGGGAGAGCATGTGCGCTGGGAGTCCCCGTTTTGTTTTCCGAGCCACACAACACAGGACAGACTGCTGGGGTCAGCTCTTGCTACGCAGAGCGAAGGGCAGTGAACTGCTTCTCGCTTGCAGAGCTTGATGTCTACAGCTGTAAGGCAGCCCCGGGACAAAGTTTTGGCCAGTATTACATTCAGCGTGGCTCTCCCTCTGTGGAGGCCCTCCGAACGGCACTGAGAGAATCCCTGAGCCTAAAGTGCATCCTGGCAACCCTTAACCTGTCATCTCACTATTGTGACGCAAGGTACACTGCAGGTGCAGCCTGACAGAAAGTACAGAAAAGCCGGTACGACTCTGAGGCATTTGGACGAGGCAAGGTCCCCTCGGCCTGACTAAGTCATTAAGCGGGTGCTGCTCCTCGTGGCACGCAGAACACCCCCCGTCCAACGAAGTGGGATCCTAGAAAGGCCCAGTGTTGCTGAAAGTCTCCAGGTGTCAGTCAGAGAGTGCTGGCAAATGCGTCGTGGGCTCAAGTTGGCACTGGGAGAATGTGGGAGAAGCCCGACTTTCCCCCTTTGGAAAGCCACTTCGTTGCAGCTTCCAAGCCGCCTGCTACTATTCACTCCACAGATTCCTCTGAGGAGCAGTGAGTTTTTCCAAAAGAAACCAGGTGCTTGCGATTCCTTCCGGGGAGCTCACCCCCAGGAGCATACTGTAGCTAAGGTGCCCACTAAATGTGACCTCTAGTCTCGAGGTAAGGTGCACATTTTCCCATTCCCAGAGATAGGGGCGCCCCGGTTTCCAGGAGGTCTTAGTCAGTGGACGGCTTTAGCTTTAGTATGCCTCACAGCGCTCAAGACTCTCACGTGGGCACTTCTTTCCAAGGAAGTACACTGCGTACCCAAAGCCTTCTGAGCACAAGCAAGGGATACACAGCTCTGGGCACATCCCTCCCTATGCAGTTGGAAGGGCCGGGAACTAAGGTGTTCTCTGAGGCGAGCGTTCCACAGCTTTGAAACAGCCCCAGGAACGCAGTTCTTGGCAGGGATTCGTTCCCTGCGGGTCTGCCACGTTGAGGAAAACTAAGCGGCCCTGAAAGAAACCACCGGGGCTCCAATTCGGTTTGGGGACTCCTGCTCGACGTCTCTCTAGGTGATGCGGAAACTGGACTTTAGGTCCAGCCCGAAGTAATGCAGAGAGTAACCCCGAGCATTGCTAGGCATTGGGAACATCCGAAGTCACCCAGGTAGGCCTGCTGAGGGCAGTTCGGGGTTTGTGCCGTTCACCACATGCAGCAAACACTGCATCCAAAAGTTTCATCGCAGAAGGCCGAACTGTGTTCCAAGGGTCTCCCTTGGACTGTCAGAGAAGATAGGTGTATGTGCTGGGTGATCCAGTTGGTAATTGAGAAGCCTGGCAGAAGGCAGTCTTTTCCCCATTTGAAAGGTCGATAGTGGCGGCCTCAAGGCTGACTGAAAGACACTGCCCTTACCCGTCTTCTAGTCACCTCCAGGAGTGCCTCAGTGAAGACAGTGAGTTTTCTCCTACGAATCCAGGTGGTCTCCAGTGCCTTGCTGGGAGCTCATCCCACGCTTGCCCTAGCTAAAGTGTGAAGTCAAAGTGACCCCTAGCCTCAAGGGAAGCGCGAGCGCTTCCTATCAGCCAAGTTGGGTGGGCAGCCACCTCCATGAACCCTGACTCCATAGAGTGCTTTAACTCCTCTGCGGCTTTGCGTAGGCCTAAGAGAGTCGCGTGTGAATTCCTTCTGAGGGAGAGCATGTGCGCTGGGAGTCCCCGTTTTGTTTTCCGAGCCACACAACACAGGACAGACTGCTGGGGTCAGCTCTTGCTACGCAGAGCGAAGGGCAGTGAACTGCTTCTCGCTTGCAGAGCTTGATGTCTACAGCTGTAAGGCAGCCCCGGGACAAAGTTTTGGCCAGTATTACATTCAGCGTGGCTCTCCCTCTGTGGAGGCCCTCCGAACGGCACTGAGAGAATCCCTGAGCCTAAAGTGCATACTGGCAACCCTTAACCTGTCATCTCACTATTGTGATGCAAGGTACACTGCAGGTGCAGCCTGACAGAAAGTACAGAAAAGCCGGTACGTCTCTGAGGCATTCGGAAGATGCAAGGTCCCCACGGCCTGACTAAGTCATTAAGCGGGTGCTGCTCCTCGTGGCACGCAAAACACCCCCCGTCCAACGAAGTGGGATACTAGAAAGGCCCAGTGTTGCTGAAAGTCTCCAGGTGTCAGTCAGCGAGTGCTGGCAAATGCGTCGTGGGCTCAAGTTGGCACTGGGAGAATGTGGGAGAAGCCCGACTTTCCCCCTTTGGAAAGCCACTTCGTTGCAGCTTCCAAGCCGCCTGCTACTATTCACTCCACAGATTCCTCTGAGGAGCAGTGAGTTTTTCCAAAAGAAACCAGGTGCTTGCGATTCCTTCCGGGGAGCTCACCCCCAGGAGCATACTGTAGCTAAGGTGCCCACTAAATGTGACCTCTAGTCTCGAGGTAAGGTGCACATTTTCCCATTCCCAGAGATAGGGGCGCCCCGGTTTCCAGGAGGTCTTAGTCAGTGGACGGCTTTAGCTTTAGTATGCCTCACAGCGCTCAAGACTCTCACGTGGGCACTTCTTTCCAAGGAAGTACACTGCGTACCCAAAGCCTTCTGAGCACAAGCAAGGGATACACAGCTCTGGGCACATCCCTCCCTATGCAGTTGGAAGGGCCGGGAACTAAGGTGTTCTCTGAGGCGAGCGTTCCACAGCTTTGAAACAGCCCCAGGAACGCGGTTCTTGGCAGGGTTTCGTTCCCTGCGGGTCTGCCACGTTGAGGAAAACTAAGCGGCCCTGAAAGAAACCACCGGGGCTCCAATTCGGTTTGGGGACTCCTGCTCGACGTCTCTCTAGGTGATGCGGAAACTGGACTTTTGGTCCCGCCCGAAGTAATGCAGAGAGTAACCCCGAGCATTGCTAGGCATTGGGAACATCCAAAGTCACCCAGGTAGGCCTGCTGAGGGCAGTTCGGGGTTTGTGCCGTTCACCACATGCAGCACACACTGCATCCAAAAGTTTCATCGCAGAAGGCCGAACTGTGTTCCACGGGTCTCCCTTGGATTGTCAGAGAAGATAGGTGTATGTGCTGGGTGATCCAGTTGGTAATTGAGAAGCCTGGCAGAGGGCAGTCTTTTCCCCATTTGAAAGGTCGATAGTGGCGGCCTCAAGGCTGACTGAAAGACACTGCCCTTACCCGTCTTCTAGTCACCTCCAGGAGTGCCTCAGTGAAGACAGTGAGTTTTCTCCTACGAATCCAGGTGGTCTCCAGTGCCTTGCTGGGAGCTCATCCCACGCTTGCCCTAGCTAAAGTGTGAAGTCAAAGTGACCCCTAGCCTCAAGGGAAGCGCGAGCGCTTCCTATCAGCCAAGTTGGGTGGGCAGCCACCTCCATGAACCCTGACTCCATAGAGTGCTTTAACTCCTCTGCGGCTTTGCGTAGGCCTAAGAGAGTCGCGTGTGAATTCCTTCTGAGGGAGAGCATGTGCGCTGGGAGTCCCCGTTTTGTTTTCCGAGCCACACAACACAGGACAGACTGCTGGGGTCAGCTCTTGCTACGCAGAGCGAAGGGCAGTGAACTGCTTCTCGCTTGCAGAGCTTGATGTCTACAGCTGTAAGGCAGCCCCGGGACAAAGTTTTGGCCAGTATTACATTCAGCGTGGCTCTCCCTCTGTGGAGGCCCTCCGAACGGCACTGAGAGAATCCCTGAGCCTAAAGTGCATCCTGGCAACCCTTAACCTGTCATCTCACTATTGTGACGCAAGGTACACTGCAGGTGCAGCCTGACAGAAAGTACAGAAAAGCCGGTACGACTCTGAGGCATTTGGACGAGGCAAGGTCCCCTCGGCCTGACTAAGTCATTAAGCGGGTGCTGCTCCTCGTGGCACGCAGAACACCCCCCGTCCAACGAAGTGGGATCCTAGAAAGGCCCAGTGTTGCTGAAAGTCTCCAGGTGTCAGTCAGCGAGTGCTGGCAAATGCGTCGTGGGCTCAAGTTGGCACTGGGAGAATGTGGGAGAAGCCCGACTTTCCCCCTTTGGAAAGCCACTTCGTTGCAGCTTCCAAGCCGCCTGCTACTATTCACTCCACAGATTCCTCTGAGGAGCAGTGAGTTTTTCCAAAAGAAACCAGGTGCTTGCGATTCCTTCCGGGGAGCTCACCCCCAGGAGCATACTGTAGCTAAGGTGCCCACTAAATGTGACCTCTAGTCTCGAGGTAAGGTGCACATTTTCCCATTCCCAGAGATAGGGGCGCCCCGGTTTCCAGGAGGTCTTAGTCAGTGGACGGCTTTAGCTTTAGTATGCCTCACAGCGCTCAAGACTCTCACGTGGGCACTTCTTTCCAAGGAAGTACACTGCGTACCCAAAGCCTTCTGAGCACAAGCAAGGGATACACAGCTCTGGGCACATCCCTCCCTATGCAGTTGGAAGGGCCGGGAACTAAGGTGTTCTCTGAGGCGAGCGTTCCACAGCTTTGAAACAGCCCCAGGAACGCGGTTCTTGGCAGGGTTTCGTTCCCTGCGGGTCTGCCACGTTGAGGAAAACTAAGCGGCCCTGAAAGAAACCACCGGGGCTCCAATTCGGTTTGGGGACTCCTGCTCGACGTCTCTCTAAGTGATGCGGAAACTGGACTTTAGGTCCAGCCCGAAGTAATGCAGAGAGTAACCCCGAGCATTGCTAGGCAATGGGAACATCCAAAGTCACCCAGGTAGGCCTGCTGAGGGCAGTTCGGGGTTTGTGCCGTTCACCACATGCAGCACACACTGCATCCAAAAGTTTCATCGCAGAAGGCCGAACTGTGTTCCACGGGTCTCCCTTGGATTGTCAGAGAAGATAGGTGTATGTGCTGGGTGATCCAGTTGGTAATTGAGAAGCCTGGCAGAGGGCAGTCTTTTCCCCATTTGAAAGGTCGATAGTGGCGGCCTCAAGGCTGACTGAAAGACACTGCCCTTACCCATCTTCTAGTCACCTCCAGGAGTGCCTCAGTGAAGACAGTGAGTTTTCTCCTACGAATCCAGGTGGTCTCCAGTGCCTTGCTGGGAGCTCATCCCACGCTTGCCCTAGCTAAAGTGTGAAGTCAAAGTGACCCCTAGCCTCAAGGGAAGCGCGAGCGCTTCCTATCAGCCAAGTTGGGTGGGCAGCCACCTCCATGAACCCTGACTCCATAGAGTGCTTTAACTCCTCTGCGGCTTTGCGTAGGCCTAAGAGAGTCGCGTGTGAATTCCTTCTGAGGGAGAGCATGTGCGCTGGGAGTCCCCGTTTTGTTTTCCGAGCCACACAACACAGGACAGACTGCTGGGGTCAGCTCTTGCTACGCAGAGCGAAGGGCAGTGAACTGCTTCTCGCTTGCAGAGCTTGATGTCTACAGCTGTAAGGCAGCCCCGGGACAAAGTTTTGGCCAGTATTACATTCAGCGTGGCTCTCCCTCTGTGGAGGCCCTCCGAACGGCACTGAGAGAATCCCTGAGCCTAAAGTGCATCCTGGCAACCCTTAACCTGTCATCTCACTATTGTGACGCAAGGTACACTGCAGGTGCAGCCTGACAGAAAGTACAGAAAAGCCGGTACGACTCTGAGGCATTTGGACGAGGCAAGGTCCCCTCGGCCTGACTAAGTCATTAAGCGGGTGCTGCTCCTCGTGGCACGCAGAACACCCCCCGTCCAACGAAGTGGGATCCTAGAAAGGCCCAGTGTTGCTGAAAGTCTCCAGGTGTCAGTCAGCGAGTGCTGGCAAATGCGTCGTGGGCTCAAGTTGGCACTGGGAGAATGTGGGAGAAGCCCGACTTTCCCCCTTTGGAAAGCCACTTCGTTGCAGCTTCCAAGCCGCCTGCTACTATTCACTCCACAGATTCCTCTGAGGAGCAGTGAGTTTTTCCAAAAGAAACCAGGTGCTTGCGATTCCTTCCGGGGAGCTCACCCCCAGGAGCATACTGTAGCTAAGGTGCCCACTAAATGTGACCTCTAGTCTCGAGGTAAGGTGCACATTTTCCCATTCCCAGAGATAGGGGCGCCCCGGTTTCCAGGAGGTCTTAGTCAGTGGACGGCTTTAGCTTTAGTATGCCTCACAGCGCTCAAGACTCTCACGTGGGCACTTCTTTCCAAGGAAGTACACTGCGTACCCAAAGCCTTCTGAGCACAAGCAAGGGATACACAGCTCTGGGCACATCCCTCCCTATGCAGTTGGAAGGGCCGGGAACTAAGGTGTTCTCTGAGGCGAGCGTTCCACAGCTTTGAAACAGCCCCAGGAACGCGGTTCTTGGCAGGGTTTCGTTCCCTGCGGGTCTGCCACGTTGAGGAAAACTAAGCGGCCCTGAAAGAAACCACCGGGGCTCCAATTCGGTTTGGGGACTCCTGCTCGACGTCTCTCTAGGTGATGCGGAAACTGGACTTTAGGTCCAGCCCGAAGTAATGCAGAGAGTAACCCCGAGCATTGCTAGGCATTGGGAACATCCGAAGTCACCCAGGTAGGCCTGCTGAGGGCAGTTCGGGGTTTGTGCCGTTCACCACATGCAGCAAACACTGCATCCAAAAGTTTCATCGCAGAAGGCCGAACTGTGTTCCACGGGTCTCCCTTGGATTGTCAGAGAAGATAGGTGTATGTGCTGGGTGATCCAGTTGGTAATTGAGAAGCCTGGCAGAGGGCAGTCTTTTCCCCATTTGAAAGGTCGATAGTGGCGGCCTCAAGGCTGACTGAAAGACACTGCCCTTACCCGTCTTCTAGTCACCTCCAGGAGTGCCTCAGTGAAGACAGTGAGTTTTCTCCTACGAATCCAGGTGGTCTCCAGTGCCTTGCTGGGAGCTCATCCCACGCTTGCCCTAGCTAAAGTGTGAAGTCAAAGTGACCCCTAGCCTCAAGGGAAGCGCGAGCGCTTCCTATCAGCCAAGTTGGGTGGGCAGCCACCTCCATGAACCCTGACTCCATAGAGTGCTTTAACTCCTCTGCGGCTTTGCGTAGGCCTAAGAGAGTCGCGTGTGAATTCCTTCTGAGGGAGAGCATGTGCGCTGGGAGTCGCCGTTTTGTTTTCCGAGCCACACAACACAGGACAGACTGCTGGGGTCAGCTCTTGCTACGCAGAGCGAAGGGCAGTGAACTGCTTCTCGCTTGCAGAGCTTGATGTCTACAGCTGTAAGGCAGCCCCGGGACAAAGTTTTGGCCAGTATTACATTCAGCGTGGCTCTCCCTCTGTGGAGGCCCTCTGAACGGCACTGAGAGAATCCCTGAGCCTAAAGTGCATCCTGGCAACTCTTAACCTGTCATCTCACTATTGTGACGCAAGGTACACTGCAGGTGCAGCCTGACAGAAAGTACAGAAAAGCCGGTACGACTCTGAGGCATTTGGACGAGGCAAGGTCCCCTCGGCCTGACTAAGTCATTAAGCGGGTGCTGCTCCTCGTGGCACGCAAAACACCCCCCGTCCAACGAAGTGGGATCCTAGAAAGGCCCAGTGTTGCTGAAAGTCTCCAGGTGTCAGTCAGAGAGTGCTGGCAAATGCGTCGTGGGCTCAAGTTGGCACTGGGAGAATGTGGGAGAAGCCCGACTTTCCCCCTTTGGAAAGCCACTTCGTTGCAGCTTCCAAGCCGCCTGCTACTATTCACTCCACAGATTCCTCTGAGGAGCAGTGAGTTTTTCCAAAAGAAACCAGGTGCTTGCGATTCCTTCCGGGGAGCTCACCCCCAGGAGCATACTGTAGCTAAGGTGCCCACTAAATGTGACCTCTAGTCTCGAGGTAAGGTGCACATTTTCCCATTCCCAGAGATAGGGGCGCCCCGGTTTCCAGGAGGTCTTAGTCAGTGGACGGCTTTAGCTTTAGTATGCCTCACAGCGCTCAAGACTCTCACGTGGGCACTTCTTTCCAAGGAAGTACACTGCGTACCCAAAGCCTTCTGAGCACAAGCAAGGGATACACAGCTCTGGGCACATCCCTCCCTATGCAGTTGGAAGGGCCGGGAACTAAGGTGTTCTCTGAGGCGAGCGTTCCACAGCTTTGAAACAGCCTCAGGAACGCGGTTCTTGGCAGGGTTTCGTTCCCTGTGGGTCTGCCACATTGAGGAAAACTAAGCGGCCCTGAAAGAAACCACCGGGGCTCCAATTCGGTTTGGGGACTCCTGCTCGACGTCTCTCTAAGTGATGCGGAAACTGGACTTTAGGTCCAGCCCGAAGTAATGCAGAGAGTAACACCGAGCATTGCTAGGCATTGGGAACATCCAAAGTCACCCAGGTAGGCCTGCTGAGGGCAGTTCGGGGTTTGTGCCGTTCACCACATGCAGCACACACTGCATCCAAAAGTTTCATCGCAGAAGGCCGAACTGTGTTCCACGGGTCTCCCTTGGATTGTCAGAGAAGATAGGTGTATGTGCTGGGTGATCCAGTTGGTAATTGAGAAGCCTGGCAGAGGGCAGTCTTTTCCCCATTTGAAAGGTCGATAGTGGCGGCCTCAAGGCTGACTGAAAGACACTGCCCTTACCCGTCTTCTAGTCACCTCCAGGAGTGCCTCAGTGAAGACAGTGAGTTTTCTCCTACGAATCCAGGTGGTCTCCAGTGCCTTGCTGGGAGCTCATCCCACGCTTGCCCTAGCTAAAGTGTGAAGTCAAAGTGACCCCTAGCCTCAAGGGAAGCGCGAGCGCTTCCTATCAGCCAAGTTGGGTGGGCAGCCACCTCCATGAACCCTGACTCCATAGAGTGCTTTAACTCCTCTGCGGCTTTGCGTAGGCCTAAGAGAGTCGCGTGTGAATTCCTTCTGAGGGAGAGCATGTGCGCTGGGAGTCCCCGTTTTGTTTTCCGAGCCACACAACACAGGACAGACTGCTGGGGTCAGCTCTTGCTACGCAGAGCGAAGGGCAGTGAACTGCTTCTCGCTTGCAGAGCTTGATGTCTACAGCTGTAAGGCAGCCCCGGGACAAAGTTTTGGCCAGTATTACATTCAGCGTGGCTCTCCCTCTGTGGAGGCCCTCCGAACGGCACTGAGAGAATCCCTGAGCCTAAAGTGCATCCTGGCAACCCTTAACCTGTCATCTCACTGTTGTGACGCAAGGTACACTGCAGGTGCAGCCTGACAGAAAGTACAGAAAAGCCGGTACGACTCTGAGGCATTTGGACGAGGCAAGGTCCCCTCGGCCTGACTAAGTCATTAAGCGGGTGCTGCTCCTCGTGGCACGCAGAACACCCCCCGTCCAACGAAGTGGGATCCTAGAAAGGCCCAGTGTTGCTCAAAGTCTCCAGGTGTCAGTCAGCGAGTGCTGGCAAATGCGTCGTGGGCTCAAGTTGGCACTGGGAGAATGTGGGAGAAGCCCGACTTTCCCCCTTTGGAAAGCCACTTCGTTGCAGCTTCCAAGCCGCCTGCTACTATTCACTCCACAGATTCCTCTGAGGAGCGGTGACTTTTTCCAAAAGAAACCAGGTGCTTGCGATTCCTTCTGGGGAGCTCACCCCCAGGAGCATACTGTAGCTAAGGTGCCCACTAAATGTGACCTCTAGTCTCGAGGTAAGGTGCACATTTTCCCATTCCCAGAGATAGGGGCGCCCCGGTTTCCAGGAGGTCTTAGTCAGTGGACGGCTTTAGCTTTAGTATGCCTCACAGCGCTCAAGACTCTCACGTGGGCACTTCTTTCCAAGGAAGTACACTGCGTACCCAAAGCCTTCTGAGCACAAGCAAGGGATACACAGCTCTGGGCACATCCCTCCCTATGCAGTTGGAAGGGCCGGGAACTAAGGTGTTCTCTGAAGCGAGCGTTCCACAGCTTTGAAACAGCCCCAGGAACGCGGTTCTTGGCAGGGTTTCGTTCCCTGCGGGTCTGCCACGTTGAGGAAAACTAAGCGGCCCTGAAAGAAACCACCGGGGCTCCAATTCGGTTTGGGGACTCCTGCTCGACGTCTCTCTAGGTGATGCGGAAACTGGACTTTAGGTCCAGCCCGAAGTAATGCAGAGAGTAACCCCGAGCATTGCTAGGCATTGGGAACATCCAAAGTCACCCAGGTAGGCCTGCTGAGGGCAGTTCGGGGTTTGTGCCGTTCACCACATGCAGCACACACTGCATCCAAAAGTTTCATCGCAGAAGGCCGAACTGTGTTCCACGGGTCTCCCTTGGATTGTCAGAGAAGATAGGTGTATGTGCTGGGTGATCCAGTTGGTAATTGAGAAGCCTGGCAGAGGGCAGTCTTTTCCCCATTTGAAAGGTCGATAGTGGCGGCCTCAAGGCTGACTGAAAGACACTGCCCTTACCCGTCTTCTAGTCACCTCCAGGAGTGCCTCAGTGAAGACAGTGAGTTTTCTCCTACGAATCCAGGTGGTCTCCAGTGCCTTGCTGGGAGCTCATCCCACGCTTGCCCTAGCTAAAGTGTGAAGTCAAAGTGACCCCTAGCCTCAAGGGAAGCGCGAGCGCTTCCTATCAGCCAAGTTGGGTGGGCAGCCACCTCCATGAACCCTGACTCCATAGAGTGCTTTAACTCCTCTGCGGCTTTGCGTAGGCCTAAGAGAGTCGCGTGTGAATTCCTTCTGAGGGAGAGCATGTGCGCTGGGAGTCCCCGTTTTGTTTTCCGAGCCACACAACACAGGACAGACTGCTGGGGTCAGCTCTTGCTACGCAGAGCGAAGGGCAGTGAACTGCTTCTCGCTTGCAGAGCTTGATGTCTACAGCTGTAAGGCAGCCCCGGGACAAAGTTTTGGCCAGTATTACATTCAGCGTGGCTCTCCCTCTGTGGAGGCCCTCCGAACGGCACTGAGAGAATCCCTGAGCCTAAAGTGCATCCTGGCAACCCTTAACCTGTCATCTCACTATTGTGACGCAAGGTACACTGCAGGTGCAGCCTGACAGAAAGTACAGAAAAGCCGGTACGACTCTGAGGCATTTGGACGAGGCAAGGTCCCCTCGGCCTGACTAAGTCATTAAGCGGGTGCTGCTCCTCGTGGCACGCAGAACACCCCCCGTCCAACGAAGTGGGATCCTAGAAAGGCCCAGTGTTGCTGAAAGTCTCCAGGTGTCAGTCAGCGAGTGCTGGCAAATGCGTCGTGGGCTCAAGTTGGCACTGGGAGAATGTGGGAGAAGCCCGACTTTCCCCCTTTGGAAAGCCACTTCGTTGCAGCTTCCAAGCCGCCTGCTACTATTCACTCCACAGATTCCTCTGAGGAGCAGTGAGTTTTTCCAAAAGAAACCAGGTGCTTGCGATTCCTTCCGGGGAGCTCACCCCCAGGAGCATACTGTAGCTAAGGTGCCCACTAAATGTGACCTCTAGTCTCGAGGTAAGGTGCACATTTTCCCATTCCCAGAGATAGGGGCGCCCCGGTTTCCAGGAGGTCTTAGTCAGTGGACGGCTTTAGCTTTAGTATGCCTCACAGCGCTCAAGACTCTCACGTGGGCACTTCTTTCCAAGGAAGTACACTGCGTACCCAAAGCCTTCTGAGCACAAGCAAGGGATACACAGCTCTGGGCACATCCCTCCCTATGCAGTTGGAAGGGCCGGGAACTAAGGTGTTCTCTGAGGCGAGCGTTCCACAGCTTTGAAACAGCCCCAGGAACGTGGTTCTTGGCAGGGTTTCGTTCCCTGCGGGTCTGCCACGTTGAGGAAAACTAAGCGGCCCTGAAAGAAACCACCGGGGCTCCAATTCGGTTTGGGGACTCCTGCTCGACGTCTCTCTAAGTGATGCGGAAACTGGACTTTAGGTCCAGCCCGAAGTAATGCAGAGAGTAACCCCGAGCATTGCTAGGCATTGGGAACATCCAAAGTCACCCAGGTAGGCCTGCTGAGGGCAGTTCGGGGTTTGTGCCGTTCACCACATGCAGCACACACTGCATCCAAAAGTTTCATCGCAGAAGGCCGAACTGTGTTCCACGGGTCTCCCTTGGATTGTCAGAGAAGATAGGTGTATGTGCTGGGTGATCCAGTTGGTAATTGAGAAGCCTGGCAGAGGGCAGTCTTTTCCCCATTTGAAAGGTCGATAGTGGCGGCCTCAAGGCTGACTGAAAGACACTGCCCTTACCCGTCTTCTAGTCACCTCCAGGAGTGCCTCAGTGAAGACAGTGAGTTTTCTCCTACGAATCCAGGTGGTCTCCAGTGCCTTGCTGGGAGCTCATCCCACGCTTGCCCTAGCTAAAGTGTGAAGTCAAAGTGACCCCTAGCCTCAAGGGAAGCGCGAGCGCTTCCTATCAGCCAAGTTGGGTGGGCAGCCACCTCCATGAACCCTGACTCCATAGAGTGCTTTAACTCCTCTGCGGCTTTGCGTAGGCCTAAGAGAGTCGCGTGTGAATTCCTTCTGAGGGAGAGCATGTGCGCTGGGAGTCCCCGTTTTGTTTTCCGAGCCACACAACACAGGACAGACTGCTGGGGTCAGCTCTTGCTACGCAGAGCGAAGGGCAGTGAACTGCTTCTCGCTTGCAGAGCTTGATGTCTACAGCTGTAAGGCAGCCCCGGGACAAAGTTTTGGCCAGTATTACATTCAGCGTGGCTCTCCCTCTGTGGAGGCCCTCCGAACGGCACTGAGAGAATCCCTGAGCCTAAAGTGCATCCTGGCAACCCTTAACCTGTCATCTCACTATTGTGACGCAAGGTACACTGCAGGTGCAGCCTGACAGAAAGTACAGAAAAGCCGGTACGACTCTGAGGCATTTGGACGAGGCAAGGTCCCCTCGGCCTGACTAAGTCATTAAGCGGGTGCTGCTCCTCGTGGCACGCAGAACACCCCCCGTCCAACGAAGTGGGATCCTAGAAAGGCCCAGTGTTGCTGAAAGTCTCCAGGTGTCAGTCAGCGAGTGCTGGCAAATGTGTCGTGGGCTCAAGTTGGCACTGGGAGAATGTGGGAGAAGCCCGACTTTCCCCCTTTGGAAAGCCACTTCGTTGCAGCTTCCAAGCCGCCTGCTACTATTCACTCCACAGATTCCTCTGAGGAGCAGTGAGTTTTTCCAAAAGAAACCAGGTGCTTGCGATTCCTTCCGGGGAGCTCACCCCCAGGAGCATACTGTAGCTAAGGTGCCCACTAAATGTGACCTCTAGTCTCGAGGTAAGGTGCACAATTTCCCATTCCCAGAGGTAGGGGCGCCCCGGTATCCAGGAGGTCTTAGTCAGTGGACGGCTTTAGCTTTAGTATGCCTCACAGCGCTCAAGACTCTCACGTGGGCACTTCTTTCCAAGGAAGTACACTGCGTACCCAAAGCCTTCTGAGCACAAGCAAGGGATACACAGCTCTGGGCACATCCCTCCCTATGCAGTTGGAAGGGCCGGGAACTAAGGTGTTCTCTGAGGCGAGCGTTCCACAGCTTTGAAACAGCCTCAGGAACGCGGTTCTTGGCAGGGTTTCGTTCCCTGCGGGTCTGCCACGTTGAGGAAAACTAAGCGGCCCTGAAAGAAACCACCGGGGCTCCAATTCGGTTTGGGGACTCCTGCTCGACGTCTCTCTAAGTGATGCGGAAACTGGACTTTAGGTCCAGCCCGAAGTAATGCAGAGAGTAACCCCGAGCATTGCTAGGCATTGGGAACATCCAAAGTCACCCAGGTAGGCCTGCTGAGGGCAGTTCGGGGTTTGTGCCATTCACCACATGCAGCACACACTGCATCCAAAAGTTTCATCGCAGAAGGCCGAACTGTGTTCCACGGGTCTCCCTTGGATTGTCAGAGAAGATAGGTGTATGTGCTGGGTGATCCAGTTGGTAATTGAGAAGCCTGGCAGAGGGCAGTCTTTTCCCCATTTGAAAGGTCGATAGTGGCGGCCTCAAGGCTGACTGAAAGACACTGCCCTTACACGTCTTCTAGTCACCTCCAGGAGTGCCTCAGTGAAGACAGTGAGTTTTCTCCTACGAATCCAGGTGGTCTCCAGTGCCTTGCTGGGAGCTCATCCCACGCTTGCCCTAGCTAAAGTGTGAAGTCAAAGTGACCCCTAGCCTCAAGGGAAGCGCGAGCGCTTCCTATCAGCCAAGTTGGGTGGGCAGCCACCTCCATGAACCCTGACTCCATAGAGTGCTTTAACTCCTCTGCGGCTTTGCGTAGGCCTAAGAGAGTCGCGTGTGAATTCCTTCTGAGGGAGAGCATGTGCGCTGGGAGTCCCCGTTTTGTTTTCCGAGCCACACAACACAGGACAGACTGCTGGGGTCAGCTCTTGCTACGCAGAGCGAAGGGCAGTGAACTGCTTCTCGCTTGCAGAGCTTGATGTCTACAGCTGTAAGGCAGCCCCGGGACAAAGTTTTGGCCAGTATTACATTCAGCGTGGCTCTCCCTCTGTGGAGGCCCTCCGAACGGCACTGAGAGAATCCCTGAGCCTAAAGTGCATCCTGGCAACCCTTAACCTGTCATCTCACTATTGTGACGCAAGGTACACTGCAGGTGCAGCCTGACAGAAAGTACAGAAAAGCCGGTACGACTCTGAGGCATTTGGACGAGGCAAGGTCCCCTCGGCCTGACTAAGTCATTAAGCGGGTGCTGCTCCTCGTGGCACGCAGAACACCCCCCGTCCAACGAAGTGGGATCCTAGAAAGGCCCAGTGTTGCTGAAAGTCTCCAGGTGTCAGTCAGCGAGTGCTGGCAAATGCGTCGTGGGCTCAAGTTGGCACTGGGAGAATGTGGGAGAAGCCCGACTTTCCCCCTTTGGAAAGCCACTTCGTTGCAGCTTCCAAGCCGCCTGCTACTATTCACTCCACAGATTCCTCTGAGGAGCAGTGAGTTTTTCCAAAAGAAACCAGGTGCTTGCGATTCCTTCCGGGGAGCTCACCCCCAGGAGCATACTGTAGCTAAGGTGCCCACTAAATGTGACCTCTAGTCTCGAGGTAAGGTGCACATTTTCCCATTCCCAGAGATAGGGGCGCCCCGGTTTCCAGGAGGTCTTAGTCAGTGGACGGCTTTAGCTTTAGTATGCCTCACAGCGCTCAAGACTCTCACGTGGGCACTTCTTTCCAAGGAAGTACACTGCGTACCCAAAGCCTTCTGAGCACAAGCAAGGGATACACAGCTCTGGGCACATCCCTCCCTATGCAGTTGGAAGGGCCGGGAACTAAGGTGTTCTCTGAGGCGAGTGTTCCACAGCTTTGAAACAGCCTCAGGAACGCGGTTCTTGGCAGGGTTTCGTTCCCTGCGGGTCTGCCACGTTGAGGAAAACTAAGCGGCCCTGAAAGAAACCACCGGGGCTCCAATTCGGTTTGGGGACTCCTGCTCGACGTCTCTCTAAGTGATGCGGAAACTGGACTTTAGGTCCAGCCCGAAGTAATGCAGAGAGTAACCCCGAGCATTGCTAGGCATTGGGAACATCCAAAGTCACCCAGGTAGGCCTGCTGAGGGCAGTTCGGGGTTTGTGCCATTCACCACATGCAGCACACACTGCATCCAAAAGTTTCATCGCAGAAGGCCGAACTGTGTTCCACGGGTCTCCCTTGGATTGTCAGAGAAGATAGGTGTATGTGCTGGGTGATCCAGTTGGTAATTGAGAAGCCTGGCAGAGGGCAGTCTTTTCCCCATTTGAAAGGTCGATAGTGGCGGCCTCAAGGCTGACTGAAAGACACTGCCCTTACCCGTCTTCTAGTCACCTCCAGGAGTGCCTCAGTGAAGACAGTGTTTTCTCCTACGAATCCAGGTGGTCTCCAGTGCCTTGCTGGGAGCTCATCCCACGCTTGCCCTAGCTAAAGTGTGAAGTCAAAGTGACCCCTAGCCTCAAGGGAAGCGCGAGCGCTTCCTATCAGCCAAGTTGGGTGGGCAGCCACCTCCATGAACCCTGACTCCATAGAGTGCTTTAACTCCTCTGCGGCTTTGCGTAGGCCTAAGAGAGTCGCGTGTGAATTCCTTCTGAGGGAGAGCATGTGCGCTGGGAGTCCCCGTTTTGTTTTCCGAGCCACACAACACAGGACAGACTGCTGGGGTCAGCTCTTGCTACGCAGAGCGAAGGGCAGTGAACTGCTTCTCGCTTGCAGAGCTTGATGTCTACAGCTGTAAGGCAGCCCCGGGACAAAGTTTTGGCCAGTATTACATTCAGCGTGGCTCTCCCTCTGTGGAGGCCCTCCGAACGGCACTGAGAGAATCCCTGAGCCTAAAGTGCATCCTAGCAACCCTTAACCTGTCATCTCACTATTGTGACGCAAGGTACACTGCAGGTGCAGCCTGACAGAAAGTACAGAAAAGCCGGTACGACTCTGAGGCATTTGGACGAGGCAAGGTCCCCTCGGCCTGACTAAGTCATTAAGCGGGTGCTGCTCCTCGTGGCACGCAGAACACCCCCCGTCCAACGAAGTGGGATCCTAGAAAGGCCCAGTGTTGCTGAAAGTCTCCAGGTGTCAGTCAGCGAGTGCTGGCAAATGCGTCGTGGGCTCAAGTTGGCACTGGGAGAATGTGGGAGAAGCCCGACTTTCCCCCTTTGGAAAGCCACTTCGTTGCAGCTTCCAAGCCACCTGCTACTATTCACTCCACAGATTCCTCTGAGGAGCAGTGAGTTTTTCCAAAAGAAACCAGGTGCTTGCGATTCCTTCCGGGGAGCTCACCCCCAGGAGCATACTGTAGCTAAGGTGCCCACTAAATGTGACCTCTAGTCTCGAGGTAAGGTGCACATTTTCCCATTCCCAGAGATAGGGGTGCCCCGGTTTCCAGGAGGTCTTAGTCAGTGGACGGCTTTAGCTTTAGTATGCCTCACAGCGCTCAAGACTCTCACGTGGGCACTTCTTTCCAAGGAAGTACACTGCGTACCCAAAGCCTTCTGAGCACAAGCAAGGGATACACAGCTCTGGGCACATCCCTCCCTATGCAGTTGGAAGGGCCGGGAACTAAGGTGTTCTCTGAGGCGAGCGTTCCACAGCTTTGAAACAGCCCCAGGAACGCGGTTCTTGGCAGGGTTTCGTTCCCTGCGGGTCTGCCACGTTGAGGAAAACTAAGCGGCCCTGAAAGAAACCACCGGGGCTCCAATTCGGTTTGGGGACTCCTGCTCGACGTCTCTCTAGGTGATGCGGAAACTGGACTTTAGGTCCAGCCCGAAGTAATGCAGAGAGTAACCCCGAGCATTGCTAGGCATCGGGAACATCCGAAGTCACCCAGGTAGGCCTGCTGAGGGCAGTTCGGGGTTTGTGCCGTTCACCACATGCAGCACACACTGCATCCAAAAGTTTCATCGCAGAAGGCCGAACTGTGTTCCAAGGGTCTCCCTTGGATTGTCAGAGAAGATAGGTGTATGTGCTGGGTGATCCAGTTGGTAATTGAGAAGCCTGGCAGAAGGCAGTCTTTTCCCCATTTGAAAGGTCGATAGTGGCGGCCTCAAGGCTGACTGAAAGACACTGCCCTTACCCGTCTTCTAGTCACCTCCAGGAGTGCCTCAGTGAAGACAGTGAGTTTTCTCCTACGAATCCAGGTGGTCTCCAGTGCCTTGCTGGGAGCTCATCCCACGCTTGCCCTAGCTAAAGTGTGAAGTCAAAGTGACCCCTAGCCTCAAGGGAAGCGCGAGCGCTTCCTATCAGCCAAGTTCGGTGGGCAGCCACCTCCATGAACCCTGACTCCATAGAGTGCTTTAACTCCTCTGCGGCTTTGCGTAGGCCTAAGAGAGTCGCGTGTGAATTCCTTCTGAGGGAGATCATGTGCGCTGGGAGTCCCCGTTTTGTTTTCCGAGCCACACAACACAGGACAGACTGCTGGGGTCAGCTCTTGCTACGCAGAGCGAAGGGCAGTGAACTGCTTCTCGCTTGCAGAGCTTGATGTCTACAGCTGTAAGGCAGCCCCGGGACAAAGTTTTGGCCAGTATTACATTCAGCGTGGCTCTCCCTCTGTGGAGGCCCTCCGAACGGCACTGAGAGAATCCCTGAGCCTAAAGTGCATCCTGGCAACTCTTAACCTGTCATCTCACTATTGTGACGCAAGGTACACTGCAGGTGCAGCCTGACAGAAAGTACAGAAAAGCCGGTACGACTCTGAGGCATTTGGACGAGGCAAGGTCCCCTCGGCCTGACTAAGTCATTAAGCGGGTGCTGCTCCTCGTGGCATGCAAAACACCCCCCGTCCAACGAAGTGGGATCCTAGAAAGGCCCAGTGTTGCTGAAAGTCTCCAGGTGTCAGTCAGAGAATGCTGGCAAATGCGTCGTGGGCTCAAGTTGGCACTGGGAGAATGTGGGAGAAGCCCGACTTTCCCCCTTTGGAAAGCCACTTCGTTGCAGCTTCCAAGCCGCCTGCTACTATTCACTCCACAGATTCCTCTGAGGAGCAGTGAGTTTTTCCAAAAGAAACCAGGTGCTTGCGATTCCTTCCGGGGAGCTCACCCCCAGGAGCATACTGTAGCTAAGGTGCCCACTAAATGTGACCTCTAGTCTCGAGGTAAGGTGCACATTTTCCCATTCCCAGAGATAGGGGCGCCCCGGTTTCCAGGAGGT
Organism: Mesoplodon mirus; assembly: GCF_964341445.2. NCBI lineage: Eukaryota > Metazoa > Chordata > Mammalia > Artiodactyla > Ziphiidae > Mesoplodon > Mesoplodon mirus. The sequence goes on along the minus strand of NC_138979.1, from coordinate 87,341,693 downwards.
CTTAGTCAGTGGACGGCTTTAGCTTTAGTATGCCTCACAGCGCTCAAGACTCTCACGTGGGCACTTCTTTCCAAGGAAGTACACTGCGTACCCAAAGCCTTCTGAGCACAAGCAAGGGATACACAGCTCTGGGCACATCCCTCCCTATGCAGTTGGAAGGGCCGGGAACTAAGGTGTTCTCTGAGGCGAGCGTTCCACAGCTTTGAAACAGCCTCAGGAACGCGGTTCTTGGCAGGGTTTCGTTCCCTGCGGGTCTGCCACGTTGAGGAAAACTAAGCGGCCCTGAAAGAAACCACCGGGGCTCCAATTCGGTTTGGGGACTCCTGCTCGACGTCTCTCTAGGTGATGCGGAAACTGGACTTTAGGTCCAGCCTGAAGTAATGCAGAGAGTAACCCCGAGCATTGCTAGGCATTGGGAACATCCAAAGTCACCCAGGTAGGCCTGCTGAGGGCAGTTCGGGGTTTGTGCCGTTCACCACATGCAGCACACACTGCACCCAAAAGTTTCATCGCAGAAGGCCGAACTGTGTTCCACGGGTCTCCCTTGGATTGTCAGAGAAGATAGGTGTATGTGCTGGGTGATCCAGTTGGTAATTGAGAAGCCTGGCAGAGGGCAGTCTTTTCCCCATTTGAAAGGTCGATAGTGGCGGCCTCAAGGCTGACTGAAAGACACTGCCCTTACCCGTCTTCTAGTCACCTCCAGGAGTGCCTCAGTGAAGACAGTGAGTTTTCTCCTACGAATCCAGGTGGTCTCCAGTGCCTTGCTGGGAGCTCATCCCACGCTTGCCCTAGCTAAAGTGTGAAGTCAAAGTGACCCCTAGCCTCAAGGGAAGCGCGAGCGCTTCCTATCAGCCAAGTTGGGTGGGCAGCCACCTCCATGAACCCTGACTCCATAGAGTGCTTTAACTCCTCTGCGGCTTTGCGTAGGCCTAAGAGAGTCGCGTGTGAATTCCTTCTGAGGGAGAGCATGTGCGCTGGGAGTCCCCGTTTTGTTTTCCGAGCCACACAACACAGGACAGACTGCTGGGGTCAGCTCTTGCTACGCAGAGCGAAGGGCAGTGAACTGCTTCTCGCTTGCAGAGCTTGATGTCTACAGCTGTAAGGCAGCCCCAGGACAAAGTTTTGGCCAGTATTACATTCAGCGTGGCTCTCCCTCTGTGGAGGCCCTCCGAACGGCACTGAGAGAATCCCTGAGCCTAAAGTGCATCCTGGCAACCCTTAACCTGTCATCTCACTATTGTGACGCAAGGTACACTGCAGGTGCAGCCTGACAGAAAGTACAGAAAAGCCGGTACGACTCTGAGGCATTTGGACGAGGCAAGGTCCCCTCGGCCTGACTAAGTCATTAAGCGGGTGCTGCTCCTCGTGGCACGCAGAACACCCCCCGTCCAACGAAGTGGGATCCTAGAAAGGCCCAGTGTTGCTGAAAGTCTCCAGGTGTCAGTCAGAGAGTGCTGGCAAATGCGTCGTGGGCTCAAGTTGGCACTGGGAGAATGTGGGAGAAGCCCGACTTTCCCCCTTTGGAAAGCCACTTCGTTGCAGCTTCCAAGCCGCCTGCTAATATTCACTCCACAGATTCCTCTGAGGAGCAGTGAGTTTTTCCAAAAGAAACCAGGTGCTTGCGATTCCTTCCGGGGAGCTCACCCCCAGGAGCATACTGTAGCTAAGGTGCCCACTAAATGTGACCTCTAGTCTCGAGGTAAGGTGCACATTTTCCCATTCCCAGAGATAGGGGTGCCCCGGTTTCCAGGAGGTCTTAGTCAGTGGACGGCTTTAGCTTTAGTATGCCTCACAGCGCTCAAGACTCTCACGTGGGCACTTCTTTCCAAGGAAGTACACTGCGTACCCAAAGCCTTCTGAGCACAAGCAAGGGATACACAGCTCTGGGCACATCCCTCCCTATGCAGTTGGAAGGGCCGGGAACTAAGGTGTTCTCTGAGGCGAGCGTTCCACAGCTTTGAAACAGCCCCAGGAACGCGGTTCTTGGCAGGGTTTCATTCCCTGCGGGTCTGCCACGTTGAGGAAAACTAAGCGGCCCTGAAAGAAACCACCGGGGCTCCAATTCGGTTTGGGGACTCCTGCTCGACGTCTCTCTAGGTGATGCGGAAACTGGACTTTAGGTCCAGCCCGAAGTAATGCAGAGAGTAACCCCGAGCATTGCTAGGCATCGGGAACATCCGAAGTCACCCAGGTAGGCCTGCTGAGGGCAGTTCGGGGTTTGTGCCGTTCACCACATGCAGCAAACACTGCATCCAAAAGTTTCATCGCAGAAGGCCGAACTGTGTTCCAAGGGTCTCCCTTGGATTGTCAGAAAAGATAGGTGTATGTGCTGGGTGATCCAGTTGGTAATTGAGAAGCCTGGCAGAAGGCAGTCTTTTCCCCATTTGAAAGGTCGATAGTGGCGGCCTCAAGGCTGACTGAAAGACACTGCCCTTACCCGTCTTCTAGTCACCTCCAGGAGTGCCTCAGTGAAGACAGTGAGTTTTCTCCTACGAATCCAGGTGGTCTCCAGTGCCTTGCTGGGAGCTCATCCCACGCTTGCCCTAGCTAAAGTGTGAAGTCAAAGTGACCCCTAGCCTCAAGGGAAGCGCGAGCACTTCCTATCAGCCAAGTTGGGTGGGCAGCCACCTCCATGAACCCTGACTCCATAGAGTGCTTTAACTCCTCTGCGGCTTTGCGTAGGCCTAAGAGAGTCGCGTGTGAATTCCTTCTGAGGGAGAGCATGTGCGCTGGGAGTCCCCGTTTTGTTTTCCGAGCCACACAACACAGGACAGACTGCTGGGGTCAGCTCTTGCTACGCAGAGCGAAGGGCAGTGAACTGCTTCTCGCTTGCAGAGCTTGATGTCTACAGCTGTAAGGCAGCCCCGGGACAAAGTTTTGGCCAGTATTACATTCAGCGTGGCTCTCCCTCTGTGGAGGCCCTCCGAACGGCACTGAGAGAATCCCTGAGCCTAAAGTGCATCCTGGCAACCCTTAACCTGTCATCTCACTATTGTGACGCAAGGTACACTGCAGGTGCAGCCTGACAGAAAGTACAGAAAAGCCGGTACGACTCTGAGGCATTTGGACGAGGCAAGGTCCCCTCGGCCTGACTAAGTCATTAAGCGGGTGCTGCTCCTCGTGGCACGCAGAACACCCCCCGTCCAACGAAGTGGGATCCTAGAAAGGCCCAGTGTTGCTGAAAGTCTCCAGGTGTCAGTCAGAGAGTGCTGGCAAATGCGTCGTGGGCTCAAGTTGGCACTGGGAGAATGTGGGAGAAGCCCGACTTTCCCCCTTTGGAAAGCCACTTCGTTGCAGCTTCCAAGCCGCCTGCTACTATTCACTCCACAGATTCCTCTGAGGAGCAGTGAGTTTTTCCAAAAGAAACCAGGTGCTTGCGATTCCTTCCGGGGAGCTCACCCCCAGGAGCATACTGTAGCTAAGGTGCCCACTAAATGTGACCTCTAGTCTCGAGGTAAGGTGCACATTTTCCCATTCCCAGAGATAGGGGTGCCCCGGTTTCCAGGAGGTCTTAGTCAGTGGACGGCTTTAGCTTTAGTATGCCTCACAGCGCTCAAGACTCTCACGTGGGCACTTCTTTCCAAGGAAGTACACTGCGTACCCAAAGCCTTCTGAGCACAAGCAAGGGATACACAGCTCTGGGCACATCCCTCCCTATGCAGTTGGAAGGGCCGGGAACTAAGGTGTTCTCTGAGGCGAGCGTTCCACAGCTTTGAAACAGCCCCAGGAACGCGGTTCTTGGCAGGGTTTCATTCCCTGCGGGTCTGCCACGTTGAGGAAAACTAAGCGGCCCTGAAAGAAACCACCGGGGCTCCAATTCGGTTTGGGGACTCCTGCTCGACGTCTCTCTAGGTGATGCGGAAACTGGACTTTAGGTCCAGCCCGAAGTAATGCAGAGAGTAACCCCGAGCATTGCTAGGCATCGGGAACATACGAAGTCACCCAGGTAGGCCTGCTGAGGGCAGTTCGGGGTTTGTGCCGTTCACCACATGCAGCAAACACTGCATCCAAAAGTTTCATCGCAGAAGGCCGAACTGTGTTCCAAGGGTCTCCCTTGGATTGTCAGAGAAGATAGGTGTATGTGCTGGGTGATCCAGTTGGTAATTGAGAAGCCTGGCAGAGGGCAGTCTTTTCCCCATTTGAAAGGTCGATAGTGGCGGCCTCAAGGCTGACTGAAAGACACTGCCCTTACCCGTCTTCTAGTCACCTCCAGGAGTGCCTCAGTGAAGACAGTGAGTTTTCTCCTACGAATCCAGGTGGTCTCCAGTGCCTTGCTGGGAGCTCATCCCACGCTTGCCCTAGCTAAAGTGTGAAGTCAAAGTGACCCCTAGCCTCAAGGGAAGCGCGAGCGCTTCCTATCAGCCAAGTTGGGTGGGCAGCCACCTCCATGAACCCTGACTCCATAGAGTGCTTTAACTCCTCTGCGGCTTTGCGTAGGCCTAAGAGAGTCGCGTGTGAATTCCTTCTGAGGGAGAGCATGTGCGCTGGGAGTCCCCGTTTTGTTTTCCGAGCCACACAACACAGGACAGACTGCTGGGGTCAGCTCTTGCTACGCAGAGCGAAGGGCAGTGAACTGCTTCTCGCTTGCAGAGCTTGATGTCTACAGCTGTAAGGCAGCCCCGGGACAAAGTTTTGGCCAGTATTACATTCAGCGTGGCTCTCCCTCTGTGGAGGCCCTCCGAACGGCACTGAGAGAATCCCTGAGCCTAAAGTGCATCCTGGCAACTCTTAACCTGTCATCTCACTATTGTGACGCAAGGTACACTGCAGGTGCAGCCTGACAGAAAGTACAGAAAAGCCGGTACGACTCTGAGGCATTTGGACGAGGCAAGGTCCCCTCGGCCTGACTAAGTCATTAAGCGGGTGCTGCTCCTCGTGGCACGCAGAACACCCCCCGTCCAACGAAGTGGGATCCTAGAAAGGCCCAGTGTTGCTGAAAGTCTCCAGGTGTCAGTCAGAGAGTGCTGGCAAATGCGTCGTGGGCTCAAGTTGGCACTGGGAGAATGTGGGAGAAGCCCGACTTTCCCCCTTTGGAAAGCCACTTCGTTGCAGCTTCCAAGCCGCCTGCTACTATTCACTCCACAGATTCCTCTGAGGAGCAGTGAGTTTTTCCAAAAGAAACCAGGTGCTTGCGATTCCTTCCGGGGAGCTCACCCCCAGGAGCATACTGTAGCTAAGGTGCCCACTAAATGTGACCTCTAGTCTCGAGGTAAGGTGCACATTTTCCCATTCCCAGAGATAGGGGCGCCCCGGTTTCCAGGAGGTCTTAGTCAGTGGACGGCTTTAGCTTTAGTATGCCTCACAGCGCTCAAGACTCTCACGTGGGCACTTCTTTCCAAGGAAGTACACTGCGTACCCAAAGCCTTCTGAGCACAAGCAAGGGATACACAGCTCTGGGCACATCCCTCCCTATGCAGTTGGAAGGGCCGGGAACTAAGGTGTTCTCTGAGGCGAGCGTTCCACAGCTTTGAAACAGCCTCAGGAACGCGGTTCTTGGCAGGGTTTCGTTCCCTGCGGGTCTGCCACGTTGAGGAAAACTAAGCGGCCCTGAAAGAAACCACCGGGGCTCCAATTCGGTTTGGGGACTCCTGCTCGACGTCTCTCTAGGTGATGCGGAAACTGGACTTTAGGTCCAGCCCGAAGTAATGCAGAGAGTAACCCCGAGCATTGCTAGGCATTGGGAACATCCAAAGTCACCCAGGTAGGCCTGCTGAGGGCAGTTCGGGGTTTGTGCCGTTCACCACATGCAGCACACACTGCATCCAAAAGTTTCATCGCAGAAGGCCGAACTGTGTTCCACGGGTCTCCCTTGGATTGTCAGAGAAGATAGGTGTATGTGCTGGGTGATCCAGTTGGTAATTGAGAAGCCTGGCAGAGGGCAGTCTTTTCCCCATTTGAAAGGTCGATAGTGGCGGCCTCAAGGCTGACTGAAAGACACTGCCCTTACCCGTCTTCTAGTCACCTCCAGGAGTGCCTCAGTGAAGACAGTGAGTTTTCTCCTACGAATCCAGGTGGTCTCCAGTGCCTTGCTGGGAGCTCATCCCACGCTTGCCCTAGCTAAAGTGTGAAGTCAAAGTGACCCCTAGCCTCAAGGGAAGCGCGAGCGCTTCCTATCAGCCAAGTTGGGTGGGCAGCCACCTCCATGAACCCTGACTCCATAGAGTGCTTTAACTCCTCTGTGGCTTTGCGTAGGCCTAAGAGAGTCGCGTGTGAATTCCTTCTGAGGGAGAGCATGTGCGCTGGGAGTCCCCGTTTTGTTTTCCGAGCCACACAACACAGGACAGACTGCTGGGGTCAGCTCTTGCTACGCAGAGCGAAGGGCAGTGAACTGCTTCTCGCTTGCAGAGCTTGATGTCTACAGCTGTAAGGCAGCCCCAGGACAAAGTTTTGGCCAGTATTACATTCAGCGTGGCTCTCCCTCTGTGGAGGCCCTCCGAACGGCACTGAGAGAATCCCTGAGCCTAAAGTGCATCCTGGCAACCCTTAACCTGTCATCTCACTATTGTGACGCAAGGTACACTGCAGGTGCAGCCTGACAGAAAGTACAGAAAAGCCGGTACGACTCTGAGGCATTTGGACGAGGCAAGGTCCCCTCGGCCTGACTAAGTCATTAAGCGGGTGCTGCTCCTCGTGGCACGCAGAACACCCCCCGTCCAACGAAGTGGGATCCTAGAAAGGCCCAGTGTTGCTGAAAGTCTCCAGGTGTCAGTCAGAGAGTGCTGGCAAATGCGTCGTGGGCTCAAGTTGGCACTGGGAGAATGTGGGAGAAGCCCGACTTTCCCCCTTTGGAAAGCCACTTCGTTGCAGCTTCCAAGCCGCCTGCTAATATTCACTCCACAGATTCCTCTGAGGAGCAGTGAGTTTTTCCAAAAGAAACCAGGTGCTTGCGATTCCTTCCGGGCAGCTCACCCCCAGGAGCATACTGTAGCTAAGGTGCCCACTAAATGTGACCTCTAGTCTCGAGGTAAGGTGCACATTTTCCCATTCCCAGAGATAGGGGTGCCCCGGTTTCCAGGAGGTCTTAGTCAGTGGACGGCTTTAGCTTTAGTATGCCTCACAGCGCTCAAGACTCTCACGTGGGCACTTCTTTCCAAGGAAGTACACTGCGTACCCAAAGCCTTCTGAGCACAAGCAAGGGATACACAGCTCTGGGCACATCCCTCCCTATGCAGTTGGAAGGGCCGGGAACTAAGGTGTTCTCTGAGGCGAGCGTTCCACAGCTTTGAAACAGCCCCAGGAACGCGGTTCTTGGCAGGGTTTCATTCCCTGCGGGTCTGCCACGTTGAGGAAAACTAAGCGGCCCTGAAAGAAACCACCGGGGCTCCAATTCGGTTTGGGGACTCCTGCTCGACGTCTCTCTAGGTGATGCGGAAACTGGACTTTAGGTCCAGCCCGAAGTAATGCAGAGAGTAACCCCGAGCATTGCTAGGCATCGGGATCATCCGAAGTCACCCAGGTAGGCCTGCTGAGGGCAGTTCGGGGTTTGTGCCGTTCACCACATGCAGCACACACTGCATCCAAAAGTTTCATCGCAGAAGGCCGAACTGTGTTCCAAGGGTCTCCCTTGGATTGTCAGAGAAGATAGGTGTATGTGCTGGGTGATCCAGTTGGTAATTGAGAAGCCTGGCAGAAGGCAGTCTTTTCCCCATTTGAAAGGTCGATAGTGGCGGCCTCAAGGCTGACTGAAAGACACTGCCCTTACCCGTCTTCTAGTCACCTCCAGGAGTGCCTCAGTGAAGACAGTGAGTTTTCTCCTACGAATCCAGGTGGTCTCCAGTGCCTTGCTGGGAGCTCATCCCACGCTTGCCCTAGCTAAAGTGTGAAGTCAAAGTGACCCCTAGCCTCAAGGGAAGCGCGAGCGCTTCCTATCAGCCAAGTTGGGTGGGCAGCCACCTCCATGAACCCTGACTCCATAGAGTGCTTTAACTCCTCTGCGGCTTTGCGTAGGCCTAAGACAGTCGCGTGTGAATTCCTTCTGAGGGAGAGCATGTGCGCTGGGAGTCCCCGTTTTGTTTTCCGAGCCACACAACACAGGACAGACTGCTGGGGTCAGCTCTTGCTACGCAGAGCGAAGGGCAGTGAACTGCTTCTCGCTTGCAGAGCTTGATGTCTACAGCTGTAAGGCAGCCCCGGGACAAAGTTTTGGCCAGTATTACATTCAGCGTGGCTCTCCCTCTGTGGAGGCCCTCCGAACGGCACTGAGAGAATCCCTGAGCCTAAAGTGCATCCTGGCAACTCTTAACCTGTCATCTCACTATTGTGACGCAAGGTACACTGCAGGTGCAGCCTGACAGAAAGTACAGAAAAGCCGGTACGACTCTGAGGCATTTGGACGAGGCAAGGTCCCCTCGGCCTGACTAAGTCATTAAGCGGGTGCTGCTCCTCGTGGCACGCAAAACACCCCCCGTCCAACGAAGTGGGATCCTAGAAAGGCCCAGTGTTGCTGAAAGTCTCCAGGTGTCAGTCAGAGAGTGCTGGCAAATGCGTCGTGGGCTCAAGTTGGCACTGGGAGAATGTGGGAGAAGCCCGACTTTCCCCCTTTGGAAAGCCACTTCGTTGCAGCTTCCAAGCCGCCTGCTACTATTCACTCCACAGATTCCTCTGAGGAGCAGTGAGTTTTTCCAAAAGAAACCAGGTGCTTGCGATTCCTTCCGGGGAGCTCACCCCCAGGAGCATACTGTAGCTAAGGTGCCCACTAAATGTGACCTCTAGTCTCGAGGTAAGGTGCACATTTTCCCATTCCCAGAGATAGGGGCGCCCCGGTTTCCAGGAGGTCTTAGTCAGTGGACGGCTTTAGCTTTAGTATGCCTCACAGCGCTCAAGACTCTCACGTGGGCACTTCTTTCCAAGGAAGTACACTGCGTACCCAAAGCCTTCTGAGCACAAGCAAGGGATACACAGCTCTGGGCACATCCCTCCCTATGCAGTTGGAAGGGCCGGGAACTAAGGTGTTCTCTGAGGCGAGCGTTCCACAGCTTTGAAACAGCCTCAGGAACGCGGTTCCTGGCAGGGTTTCGTTCCCTGCGGGTCTGCCACGTTGAGGAAAACTAAGCGGCCCTGAAAGAAACCACCGGGGCTCCAATTCGGTTTGGGGACTCCTGCTCGACGTCTCTCTAGGTGATGCGGAAACTGGACTTTACGTCCAGCCCGAAGTAATGCAGAGAGTAACCCCGAGCATTGCTAGGCATTGGGAACATCCAAAGTCACCCAGGTAGGCCTGCTGAGGGCAGTTCGGGGTTTGTGCCGTTCACCACATGCAGCACACACTGCATCCAAAAGTTTCATCGCAGAAGGCCGAACTGTGTTCCACGGGTCTCCCTTGGATTGTCAGAGAAGATAGGTGTATGTGCTGGGTGATCCAGTTGGTAATTGAGAAGCCTGGCAGAGGGCAGTCTTTTCCCCATTTGAAAGGTCGATAGTGGCGGCCTCAAGGCTGACTGAAAGACACTGCCCTTACCCGTCTTCTAGTCACCTCCAGGAGTGCCTCAGTGAAGACAGTGAGTTTTCTCCTACGAATCCAGGTGGTCTCCAGTGCCTTGCTGGGAGCTCATCCCACGCTTGCCCTAGCTAAAGTGTGAAGTCAAAGTGACCCCTAGCCTCAAGGGAAGCGCGAGCGCTTCCTATCAGCCAAGTTGGGTGGGCAGCCACCTCCATGAACCCTGACTCCATAGAGTGCTTTAACTCCTCTGCGGCTTTGCGTAGGCCTAAGAGAGTCGCGTGTGAATTCCTTCTGAGGGAGAGCATGTGCGCTGGGAGTCCCCGTTTTGTTTTCCGAGCCACACAACACAGGACAGACTGCTGGGGTCAGCTCTTGCTACGCAGAGCGAAGGGCAGTGAACTGCTTCTCGCTTGCAGAGCTTGATGTCTACAGCTGTAAGGCAGCCCCGGGACAAAGTTTTGGCCAGTATTACATTCAGCGTGGCTCTCCCTCTGTGGAGGCCCTCTGAACGGCACTGAGAGAATCCCTGAGCCTAAAGTGCATCCTGGCAACTCTTAACCTGTCATCTCACTATTGTGACGCAAGGTACACTGCAGGTGCAGCCTGACAGAAAGTACAGAAAAGCCGGTACGACTCTGAGGCATTTGGACGAGGCAAGGTCCCCTCGGCCTGACTAAGTCATTAAGCGGGTGCTGCTCCTCGTGGCACGCAGAACACCCCCCGTCCAACGAAGTGGGATCCTAGAAAGGCCCAGTGTTGCTGAAAGTCTCCAGGTGTCAGTCAGAGAGTGCTGGCAAATGCGTCGTGGGCTCAAGTTGGCACTGGGAGAATGTGGGAGAAGCCCGACTTTCCCCCTTTGGAAAGCCACTTCGTTGCAGCTTCCAAGCCGCCTGCTACTATTCACTCCACAGATTCCTCTGAGGAGCAGTGAGTTTTTCCAAAAGAAACCAGGTGCTTGCGATTCCTTCCGGGGAGCTCACCCCCAGGAGCATACTGTAGCTAAGGTGCCCACTAAATGTGACCTCTAGTCTCGAGGTAAGGTGCACATTTTCCCATTCCCAGAGATAGGGGCGCCCCGGTTTCCAGGAGGTCTTAGTCAGTGGACGGCTTTAGCTTTAGTATGCCTCACAGCGCTCAAGACTCTCACGTGGGCACTTCTTTCCAAGGAAGTACACTGCGTACCCAAAGCCTTCTGAGCACAAGCAAGGGATACACAGCTCTGGGCACATCCCTCCCTATGCAGTTGGAAGGGCCGGGAACTAAGGTGTTCTCTGAGGCGAGCGTTCCACAGCTTTGAAACAGCCCCAGGAACGCGGTTCTTGGCAGGGTTTCGTTCCCTGCGGGTCTGCCACGTTGAGGAAAACTAAGCGGCCCTGAAAGAAACCACCGGGGCTCCAATTCGGTTTGGGGACTCCTGCTCGACGTCTCTCTAGGTGATGCGGAAACTGGACTTTAGGTCCAGCCCGAAGTAATGCAGAGAGTAACCCCGAGCATTGCTAGGCATTGGGAACATCCAAAGTCACCCAGGTAGGCCTGCTGAGGGCAGTTCGGGGTTTGTGCCGTTCACCACATGCAGCACACACTGCATCCAAAAGTTTCATCGCAGAAGGCCGAACTGTGTTCCACGGGTCTCCCTTGGATTGTCAGAGAAGATAGGTGTATGTGCTGGGTGATCCAGTTGGTAATTGAGAAGCCTGGCAGAGGGCAGTCTTTTCCCCATTTGAAAGGTCGATAGTGGCGGCCTCAAGGCTGACTGAAAGACACTGCCCTTACCCGTCTTCTAGTCACCTCCAGGAGTGCCTCAGTGAAGACAGTGAGTTTTCTCCTACGAATCCAGGTGGTCTCCAGTGTCTTGCTGGGAGCTCATCCCACGCTTGCCCTAGCTAAAGTGTGAAGTCAAAGTGACCCCTAGCCTCAAGGGAAGCGCGAGCGCTTCCTATCAGCCAAGTTGGGTGGGCAGCCACCTCCATGAACCCTGACTCCATAGAGTGCTTTAACTCCTCTGCGGCTTTGCGTAGGCCTAAGAGAGTCGCGTGTGAATTCCTTCTGAGGGAGAGCATGTGCGCTGGGAGTCCCCGTTTTGTTTTCCGAGCCACACAGCAGAGGACAGACTGCTGGGGTCAGCTCTTGCTACGCAGAGCGAAGGGCAGTGAACTGCTTCTCGCTTGCAGAGCTTGATGTCTACAGCTGTAAGGCAGCCCCAGGACAAAGTTTTGGCCAGTATTACATTCAGCGTGGCTCTCCCTCTGTGGAGGCCCTCCGAACGGCACTGAGAGAATCCCTGAGCCTAAAGTGCATCCTGGCAACCCTTAACCTGTCATCTCACTATTGTGACGCAAGGTACACTGCAGGTGCAGCCTGACAGAAAGTACAGAAAAGCCGGTACGACTCTGAGGCATTTGGACGAGGCAAGGTCCCCTCGGCCTGACTAAGTCATTAAGCGGGTGCTGCTCCTCGTGGCACGCAGAACACCCCCCGTCCAACGAAGTGGGATCCTAGAAAGGCCCAGTGTTGCTGAAAGTCTCCAGGTGTCAGTCAGAGAGTGCTGGCAAATGCGTCGTGGGCTCAAGTTGGCACTGGGAGAATGTGGGAGAAGCCCGACTTTCCCCCTTTGGAAAGCCACTTCGTTGCAGCTTCCAAGCCGCCTGCTAATATTCACTCCACAGATTCCTCTGAGGAGCAGTGAGTTTTTCCAAAAGAAACCAGGTGCTTGCGATTCCTTCCGGGCAGCTCACCCCCAGGAGCATACTGTAGCTAAGGTGCCCACTAAATGTGACCTCTAGTCTCGAGGTAAGGTGCACATTTTCCCATTCCCAGAGATAGGGGTGCCCCGGTTTCCAGGAGGTCTTAGTCAGTGGACGGCTTTAGCTTTAGTATGCCTCACAGCGCTCAAGACTCTCACGTGGGCACTTCTTTCCAAGGAAGTACACTGCGTACCCAAAGCCTTCTGAGCACAAGCAAGGGATACACAGCTCTGGGCACATCCCTCCCTATGCAGTTGGAAGGGCCGGGAACTAAGGTGTTCTCTGAGGCGAGCGTTCCACAGCTTTGAAACAGCCCCAGGAACGCGGTTCTTGGCAGGGTTTCATTCCCTGCGGGTCTGCCACGTTGAGGAAAACTAAGCGGCCCTGAAAGAAACCACCGGGGCTCCAATTCGGTTTGGGGACTCCTGCTCGACGTCTCTCTAGGTGATGCGGAAACTGGACTTTAGGTCCAGCCCGAAGTAATGCAGAGAGTAACCCCGAGCATTGCTAGGCATCGGGAACATCCGAAGTCACCCAGGTAGGCCTGCTGAGGGCAGTTCGGGGTTTGTGCCGTTCACCACATGCAGCAAACACCGCATCCAAAAGTTTCATCGCAGAAGGCCGAACTGTGTTCCAAGGGTCTCCCTTGGATTGTCAGAGAAGATAGGTGTATGTGCTGGGTGATCCAGTTGGTAATTGAGAAGCCTGGCAGAAGGCAGTCTTTTCCCCATTTGAAAGGTCGATAGTGGCGGCCTCAAGGCTGACTGAAAGACACTGCCCTTACCCGTCTTCTAGTCACCTCCAGGAGTGCCTCAGTGAAGACAGTGAGTTTTCTCCTACGAATCCAGGTGGTCTCCAGTGCCTTGCTGGGAGCTCATCCCACGCTTGCCCTAGCTAAAGTGTGAAGTCAAAGTGACCCCTAGCCTCAAGGGAAGCGCGAGCGCTTCCTATCAGCCAAGTTGGGTGGGCAGCCACCTCCATGAACCCTGACTCCATAGAGTGCTTTAACTCCTCTGCGGCTTTGCGTAGGCCTAAGAGAGTCGCGTGTGAATTCCTTCTGAGGGAGAGCATGTGCGCTGGGAGTCCCCGTTTTGTTTTCCGAGCCACACAACACAGGACAGACTGCTGGGGTCAGCTCTTGCTACGCAGAGCGAAGGGCAGTGAACTGCTTCTCGCTTGCAGAGCTTGATGTCTACAGCTGTAAGGCAGCCCCGGGACAAAGTTTTGGCCAGTATTACATTCAGCGTGGCTCTCCCTCTGTGGAGGCCCTCCGAACGGCACTGAGAGAATCCCTGAGCCTAAAGTGCATCCTGGCAACTCTTAACCTGTCATCTCACTATTGTGACGCAAGGTACACTGCAGGTGCAGCCTGACAGAAAGTACAGAAAAGCCGGTACGACTCTGAGGCATTTGGACGAGGCAAGGTCCCCTCGGCCTGACTAAGTCATTAAGCGGGTGCTGCTCCTCGTGGCACGCAGAACACCCCCCGTCCAACGAAGTGGGATCCTAGAAAGGCCCAGTGTTGCTGAAAGTCTCCAGGTGTCAGTCAGAGAGTGCTGGCAAATGCGTCGTGGGCTCAAGTTGGCACTGGGAGAATGTGGGAGAAGCCCGACTTTCCCCCTTTGGAAAGCCACTTCGTTGCAGCTTCCAAGCCGCCTGCTACTATTCACTCCACAGATTCCTCTGAGGAGCAGTGAGTTTTTCCAAAAGAAACCAGGTGCTTGCGATTCCTTCCGGGGAGCTCACCCCCAGGAGCATACTGTAGCTAAGGTGCCCACTAAATGTGACCTCTAGTCTCGAGGTAAGGTGCACATTTTCCCATTCCCAGAGATAGGGGCGCCCCGGTTTCCAGGAGGTCTTAGTCAGTGGACGGCTTTAGCTTTAGTATGCCTCACAGCGCTCAAGACTCTCACGTGGGCACTTCTTTCCAAGGAAGTACACTGCGTACCCAAAGCCTTCTGAGCACAAGCAAGGGATACACAGCTCTGGGCACATCCCTCCCTATGCAGTTGGAAGGGCCGGGAACTAAGGTGTTCTCTGAGGCGAGCGTTCCACAGCTTTGAAACAGCCTCAGGAACGCGGTTCCTGGCAGGGTTTCGTTCCCTGCGGGTCTGCCACGTTGAGGAAAACTAAGCGGCCCTGAAAGAAACCACCGGGGCTCCAATTCGGTTTGGGGACTCCTGCTCGACGTCTCTCTAGGTGATGCGGAAACTGGACTTTACGTCCAGCCCGAAGTAATGCAGAGAGTAACCCCGAGCATTGCTAGGCATTGGGAACATCCAAAGTCACCCAGGTAGGCCTGCTGAGGGCAGTTCGGGGTTTGTGCCGTTCACCACATGCAGCACACACTGCATCCAAAAGTTTCATCGCAGAAGGCCGAACTGTGTTCCACGGGTCTCCCTTGGATTGTCAGAGAAGATAGGTGTATGTGCTGGGTGATCCAGTTGGTAATTGAGAAGCCTGGCAGAGGGCAGTCTTTTCCCCATTTGAAAGGTCGATAGTGGCGGCCTCAAGGCTGACTGAAAGACACTGCCCTTACCCGTCTTCTAGTCACCTCCAGGAGTGCCTCAGTGAAGACAGTGAGTTTTCTCCTACGAATCCAGGTGGTCTCCAGTGCCTTGCTGGGAGCTCATCCCACGCTTGCCCTAGCTAAAGTGTGAAGTCAAAGTGACCCCTAGCCTCAAGGGAAGCGCGAGCGCTTCCTATCAGCCAAGTTGGGTGGGCAGCCACCTCCATGAACCCTGACTCCATAGAGTGCTTTAACTCCTCTGCGGCTTTGCGTAGGCCTAAGAGAGTCGCGTGTGAATTCCTTCTGAGGGAGAGCATGTGTGCTGGGAGTCCCCGTTTTGTTTTCCGAGCCACACAACACAGGACAGACTGCTGGGGTCAGCTCTTGCTACGCAGAGCGAAGGGCAGTGAACTGCTTCTCGCTTGCAGAGCTTGATGTCTACAGCTGTAAGGCAGCCCCGGGACAAAGTTTTGGCCAGTATTACATTCAGCGTGGCTCTCCCTCTGTGGAGGCCCTCCGAACGGCACTGAGAGAATCCCTGAGCCTAAAGTGCATCCTGGCAACCCTTAACCTGTCATCTCACTATTGTGACGCAAGGTACACTGCAGGTGCAGCCTGACAGAAAGTACAGAAAAGCCGGTACGACTCTGAGGCATTTGGACGAGGCAAGGTCCCCTCGGCCTGACTAAGTCATTAAGCGGGTGCTGCTCCTCGTGGCACGCAGAACACCCCCCGTCCAACGAAGTGGGATCCTAGAAAGGCCCAGTGTTGCTGAAAGTCTCCAGGTGTCAGTCAGAGAGTGCTGGCAAATGCGTCGTGGGCTCAAGTTGGCACTGGGAGAATGTGGGAGAAGCCCGACTTTCCCCCTTTGGAAAGCCACTTCATTGCAGCTTCCAAGCCGCCTGCTACTATTCACTCCACAGATTCCTCTGAGGAGCAGTGAGTTTTTCCAAAAGAAACCAGGTGCTTGCGATTCCTTCCGGGGAGCTCACCCCCAGGAGCATACTGTAGCTAAGGTGCCCACTAAATGTGACCTCTAGTCTCGAGGTAAGGTGCACATTTTCCCATTCCCAGAGATAGGGGTGCCCCGGTTTCCAGGAGGTCTTAGTCAGTGGACGGCTTTAGCTTTAGTATGCCTCACAGCGCTCAAGACTCTCACGTGGGCACTTCTTTCCAAGGAAGTACACTGCGTACCCAAAGCCTTCTGAGCACAAGCAAGGGATACACAGCTCTGGGCACATCCCTCCCTATGCAGTTGGAAGGGCCGGGAACTAAGGTGTTCTCTGAGGCGAGCGTTCCACAGCTTTGAAACAGCCCCAGGAACGCGGTTCTTGGCAGGGTTTCATTCCCTGCGGGTCTGCCACGTTGAGGAAAACTAAGCGGCCCTGAAAGAAACCACCGGGGCTCCAATTCGGTTTGGGGACTCCTGCTCGACGTCTCTCTAGGTGATGCGGAAACTGGACTTTAGGTCCAGCCCGAAGTAATGCAGAGAGTAACCCCGAGCATTGCTAGGCAACGGGAACATCCGAAGTCACCCAGGTAGGCCTGCTGAGGGCAGTTCGGGGTTTGTGCCGTTCACCACATGCAGCAAACACTGCATCCAAAAGTTTCTTCGCAGAAGGCCGAACTGTGTTCCACGGGTCTCCCTTGGATTGTCAGAGAAGATAGGTGTATGTGCTGGGTGATCCAGTTGGTAATTGAGAAGCCTG
The DNA here is from genome assembly GCF_964341445.2 of Mesoplodon mirus. Classification (NCBI taxonomy): domain Eukaryota; kingdom Metazoa; phylum Chordata; class Mammalia; order Artiodactyla; family Ziphiidae; genus Mesoplodon; species Mesoplodon mirus. Next base: position 87,325,292 of record NC_138979.1, on the reverse strand, counting down.
GCAGAGGGCAGTCTTTTCCCCATTTGAAAGGTCGATAGTGGCGGCCTCAAGGCTGACTGAAAGACACTGCCCTTACCCGTCTTCTAGTCACCTCCAGGAGTGCCTCAGTGAAGACAGTGAGTTTTCTCCTACGAATCCAGGTGGTCTCCAGTGCCTTGCTGGGAGCTCATCCCACGCTTGCCCTAGCTAAAGTGTGAAGTCAAAGTGACCCCTAGCCTCAAGGGAAGCGCGAGCGCTTCCTATCAGCCAAGTTGGGTGGGCAGCCACCTCCATGAACCCTGACTCCATAGAGTGCTTTAACTCCTCTGCGGCTTTGCGTAGGCCTAAGAGAGTCGCGTGTGAATTCCTTCTGAGGGAGAGCATGTGCGCTGGGAGTCCCCGTTTTGTTTTCCGAGCCACACAACACAGGACAGACTGCTGGGGTCAGCTCTTGCTACGCAGAGCGAAGGGCAGTGAACTGCTTCTCGCTTGCAGAGCTTGATGTCTACAGCTGTAAGGCAGCCCCGGGACAAAGTTTTGGCCAGTATTACATTCAGCGTGGCTCTCCCTCTGTGGAGGCCCTCCGAACGGCACTGAGAGAATCCCTGAGCCTAAAGTGCATCCTGGCAACTCTTAACCTGTCATCTCACTATTGTGACGCAAGGTACACTGCAGGTGCAGCCTGACAGAAAGTACAGAAAAGCCGGTACGACTCTGAGGCATTTGGACGAGGCAAGGTCCCCTCGGCCTGACTAAGTCATTAAGCGGGTGCTGCTCCTCGTGGCACGCAGAACACCCCCCGTCCAACGAAGTGGGATCCTAGAAAGGCCCAGTGTTGCTGAAAGTCTCCAGGTGTCAGTCAGAGAGTGCTGGCAAATGCGTCGTGGGCTCAAGTTGGCACTGGGAGAATGTGGGAGAAGCCCGACTTTCCCCCTTTGGAAAGCCACTTCGTTGCAGCTTCCAAGCCGCCTGCTACTATTCACTCCACAGATTCCTCTGAGGAGCAGTGAGTTTTTCCAAAAGAAACCAGGTGCTTGCGATTCCTTCCGGGGAGCTCACCCCCAGGAGCATACTGTAGCTAAGGTGCCCACTAAATGTGACCTCTAGTCTCGAGGTAAGGTGCACATTTTCCCATTCCCAGAGATAGGGGCGCCCCGGTTTCCAGGAGGTCTTAGTCAGTGGACGGCTTTAGCTTTAGTATGCCTCACAGCGCTCAAGACTCTCACGTGGGCACTTCTTTCCAAGGAAGTACACTGCGTACCCAAAGCCTTCTGAGCACAAGCAAGGGATACACAGCTCTGGGCACATCCCTCCCTATGCAGTTGGAAGGGCCGGGAACTAAGGTGTTCTCTGAGGCGAGCGTTCCACAGCTTTGAAACAGCCCCAGGAACGCGGTTCTTGGCAGGGTTTCGTTCCCTGCGGGTCTGCCACGTTGAGGAAAACTAAGCGGCCCTGAAAGAAACCACCGGGGCTCCAATTCGGTTTGGGGACTCCTGCTCGACGTCTCTCTAAGTGATGCGGAAACTGGACTTTAGGTCCAGCCCGAAGTAATGCAGAGAGTAACCCCGAGCATTGCTAGGCATTGGGAACATCCAAAGTCACCCAGGTAGGCCTGCTGAGGGCAGTTCGGGGTTTGTGCCGTTCACCACATGCAGCACACACTGCATCCAAAAGTTTCATCGCAGAAGGCCGAACTGTGTTCCACGGGTCTCCCTTGGATTGTCAGAGAAGATAGGTGTATGTGCTGGGTGATCCAGTTGGTAATTGAGAAGCCTGGCAGAGGGCAGTCTTTTCCCCATTTGAAAGGTCGATAGTGGCGGCCTCAAGGCTGACTGAAAGACACTGCCCTTACCCGTCTTCTAGTCACCTCCAGGAGTGCCTCAGTGAAGACAGTGAGTTTTCTCCTACGAATCCAGGTGGTCTCCAGTGCCTTGCTGGGAGCTCATCCCACGCTTGCCCTAGCTAAAGTGTGAAGTCAAGGTGACCCCTAGCCTCAAGGGAAGCGTGAGCGCTTCCTATCAGCCAAGTTGGGTGGGCAGCCACCTCCATGAACCCTGACTCCATAGAGTGCTTTAACTCCTCTGCGGCTTTGCGTAGGCCTAAGAGAGTCGCGTGTGAATTCCTTCTGAGGGAGAGCATGTGCGCTGGGAGTCCCCGTTTTGTTTTCCGAGCCACACAACACAGGACAGACTGCTGGGGTCAGCTCTTGCTACGCAGAGCGAAGGGCAGTGAACTGCTTCTCGTTTGCAGAGCTTGATGTCTACAGCTGTAAGGCAGCCCCGGGACAAAGTTTTGGCCAGTATTACATTCAGCGTGTCTCTCCCTCTGTGGAGGCCCTCCGAACGGCACTGAGAGAATCCCTGAGCCTAAAGTGCATCCTGGCAACTCTTAACCTGTCATCTCACTATTGTGACGCAAGGTACACTGCAGGTGCAGCCTGACAGAAAGTACAGAAAAGCCGGTACGACTCTGAGGCATTTGGACGAGGCAAGGTCCCCTCGGCCTGACTAAGTCATTAAGCGGGTGCTGCTCCTCGTGGCACGCAGAACACCCCCCGTCCAACGAAGTGGGATCCTAGAAAGGCCCAGTGTTGCTGAAAGTCTCCAGGTGTCAGTCAGCGAGTGCTGGCAAATGCGTCGTGGGCTCAAGTTGGCACTGGGAGAATGTGGGAGAAGCCCGACTTTCCCCCTTTGGAAAGCCACTTCGTTGCAGCTTCCAAGCCGCCTGCTACTATTCACTCCACAGATTCCTCTGAGGAGCAGTGAGTTTTTCCAAAAGAAACCAGGTGCTTGCGATTCCTTCCGGGGAGCTCACCCCCAGGAGCATACTGTAGCTAAGGTGCCCACTAAATGTGACCTCTAGTCTCGAGGTAAGGTGCACATTTTCCCATTCCCAGAGATAGGGGCGCCCCGGTTTCCAGGAGGTCTTAGTCAGTGGACGGCTTTAGCTTTAGTATGCATCACAGCGCTCAAGACTCTCACGTGGGCACTTCTTTCCAAGGAAGTACACTGCGTACCCAAAGCCTTCTGAGCACAAGCAAGGGATACACAGCTCTGGGCACATCCCTCCCTATGCAGTTGGAAGGGCCGGGAACTAAGGTGTTCTCTGAGGCGAGCGTTCCACAGCTTTGAAACAGCCCCAGGAACGCGGTTCTTGGCAGGGTTTCGTTCCCTGCGGGTCTGCCACGTTGAGGAAAACTAAGCGGCCCTGAAAGAAACCACCGGGGCTCCAATTCGGTTTGGGGACTCCTGCTCGACGTCTCTCTAAGTGATGCGGAAACTGGACTTTAGGTCCAGCCCGAAGTAATGCAGAGAGTAACCCCGAGCATTGCTAGGCATTGGGAACATCCAAAGTCACCCAGGTAGGCCTGCTGAGGGCAGTTCGGGGTTTGTGCCGTTCACCACATGCAGCACACACTGCATCCAAAAGTTTCATCGCAGAAGGCCGAACTGTGTTCCACGGGTCTCCCTTGGATTGTCAGAGAAGATAGGTGTATGTGCTGGGTGATCCAGTTGGTAATTGAGAAGCCTGGCAGAGGGCAGTCTTTTCCCCATTTGAAAGGTCGATAGTGGCGGCCTCAAGGCTGACTGAAAGACACTGCCCTTACCCGTCTTCTAGTCACCTCCAGGAGTGCCTCAGTGAAGACAGTGAGTTTTCTCCTACGAATCCAGGTGGTCTCCAGTGCCTTGCTGGGAGCTCATCCCACGCTTGCCCTAGCTAAAGTGTGAAGTCAAGGTGACCCCTAGCCTCAAGGGAAGCGTGAGCGCTTCCTATCAGCCAAGTTGGGTGGGCAGCCACCTCCATGAACCCTGACTCCATAGAGTGCTTTAACTCCTCTGCGGCTTTGCGTAGGCCTAAGAGAGTCGCGTGTGAATTCCTTCTGAGGGAGAGCATGTGCGCTGGGAGTCCCCGTTTTGTTTTCCGAGCCACACAACACAGGACAGACTGCTGGGGTCAGCTCTTGCTACGCAGAGCGAAGGGCAGTGAACTGCTTCTCGCTTGCAGAGCTTGATGTCTACAGCTGTAAGGCAGCCCCGGGACAAAGTTTTGGCCAGTATTACATTCAGCGTGTCTCTCCCTCTGTGGAGGCCCTCCGAACGGCACTGAGAGAATCCCTGAGCCTAAAGTGCATCCTGGCAACTCTTAACCTGTCATCTCACTATTGTGACGCAAGGTACACTGCAGGTGCAGCCTGACAGAAAGTACAGAAAAGCCGGTACGACTCTGAGGCATTTGGACGAGGCAAGGTCCCCTCGGCCTGACTAAGTCATTAAGCGGGTGCTGCTCCTCGTGGCACGCAGAACACCCCCCGTCCAACGAAGTGGGATCCTAGAAAGGCCCAGTGTTGCTGAAAGTCTCCAGGTGTCAGTCAGCGAGTGCTGGCAAATGCGTCGTGGGCTCAAGTTGGCACTGGGAGAATGTGGGAGAAGCCCGACTTTCCCCCTTTGGAAAGCCACTTCGTTGCAGCTTCCAAGCCGCCTGCTACTATTCACTCCACAGATTCCTCTGAGGAGCAGTGAGTTTTTCCAAAAGAAACCAGGTGCTTGCGATTCCTTCCGGGGAGCTCACCCCCAGGAGCATACTGTAGCTAAGGTGCCCACTAAATGTGACCTCTAGTCTCGAGGTAAGGTGCACATTTTCCCATTCCCAGAGATAGGGGCGCCCCGGTTTCCAGGAGGTCTTAGTCAGTGGACGGCTTTAGCTTTAGTATGCCTCACAGCGCTCAAGACTCTCACATGGGCACTTCTTTCCAAGGAAGTACACTGCGTACCCAAAGCCTTCTGAGCACAAGCAAGGGATACACAGCTCTGGGCACATCCCTCCCTATGCAGTTGGAAGGGCCGGGAACTAAGGTGTTCTCTGAGGCGAGCGTTCCACAGCTTTGAAACAGCCTCAGGAACGCGGTTCTTGGCAGGGTTTCGTTCCCTGCGGGTCTGCCACGTTGAGGAAAACTAAGCGGCCCTGAAAGAAACCACCGGGGCTCCAATTCGGTTTGGGGACTCCTGCTCGACGTCTCTCTAGGTGATGCGGAAACTGGACTTTAGGTCCCGCCCGAAGTAATGCAGAGAGTAACCCCGAGCATTGCTAGGCATTGGGAACATCCGAAGTCACCCAGGTAGGCCTGCTGAGGGCAGTTCGGGGTTTGTGCCGTTCACCACATGCAGCAAACACTGCATCCAAAAGTTTCATCGCAGAAGGCCGAACTGTGTTCCAAGGGTCTCCCTTGGATTGTCAGAGAAGATAGGTGTATGTGCTGGGTGATCCAGTTGGTAATTGAGAAGCCTGGCAGAGGGCAGTCTTTTCCCCATTTGAAAGGTCGATAGTGGCGGCCTCAAGGCTGACTGAAAGACACTGCCCTTACCCGTCTTCTAGTCACCTCCAGGAGTGCCTCAGTGAAGACAGTGAGTTTTCTCCTACGAATCCAGGTGGTCTCCAGTGCCTTGCTGGGAGCTCATCCCACGCTTGCCCTAGCTAAAGTGTGAAGTCAAAGTGACCCCTAGCCTCAAGGGAAGCGCGAGCGCTTCCTATCAGCCAAGTTGGGTGGGCAGCCACCTCCATGAACCCTGACTCCATAGAGTGCTTTAACTCCTCTGCGGCTTTGCGTAGGCCTAAGAGAGTCGCGTGTGAATTCCTTCTGAGGGAGAGCATGTGCGCTGGGAGTCCCCGTTTTGTTTTCCGAGCCACACAACGCAGGACAGACTGCTGGGGTCAGCTCTTGCTACGCAGAGCGAAGGGCAGTGAACTGCTTCTCGCTTGCAGAGCTTGATGTCTACAGCTGTAAGGCAGCCCCGGGACAAAGTTTTGGCCAGTATTACATTCAGCGTGGCTCTCCCTCTGTGGCGGCCGTCCGAACGGCACTGAGAGAATCCCTGAGCCTAAAGTGCATCCTGGCAACTCTTAACCTGTCATCTCACTATTGTGACGCAAGGTACACTGCAGGTGCAGCCTGACAGAAAGTACAGAAAAGCCGGTACGACTCTGAGGCATTTGGACGAGGCAAGGTCCCCTCGGCCTGACTAAGTCATTAAGCGGTTGCTGCTCCTCGTGGCACGCAAAACACCCCCCGTCCAACGAAGTGGGATCCTAGAAAGGCCCAGTGTTGCTGAAAGTCTCCAGGTGTCAGTCAGCGAGTGCTGGCAAATGAGTCGTGGGCTCAAGTTGGCACTGGGAGAATGTGGGAGAAGCCCGACTTTCCCCCTTTGGAAAGCCACTTCGTTGCAGCTTCCAAGCCGCCTGCTACTATTCACTCCACAGATTCCTCTGAGGAGCAGTGAGTTTTTCCAAAAGAAACCAGGTGCTTGCAATTCCTTCCGGGGAGCTCACCCCCAGGAGCATACTGTAGCTAAGGTGCCCACTAAATGTGACCTCTAGTCTCGAGGTAAGGTGCACATTTTCCCATTCCCAGAGATAGGGGCGCCCCGGTTTCCAGGAGGTCTTAGTCAGTGGACGGCTTTAGATTTAGTATGCCTCACAGTGCTCAAGACTCTCACGTGGGCACTTCTTTCCAAGGAAGTACACTGCGTACCCAAAGCTTTCTGAGCACAAGCAAGGGATACACAGCTCTGGGCACATCCCTCCCTATGCAGTTGGAAGGGCCGGGAACTAAGGTGTTCTCTGAGGCGAGCGTTCCACAGCTTTGAAACAGCCCCAGGAACGTGGTTCTTGGCAGGGTTTCGTTCCCTGCAGGTCTGCCACGTTGAGGAAAACTAAGCGGCCCTGAAAGAAACCACCGGGGCTCCAATTCGGTTTGGGGACTCCTGCTCGACGTCTCTCTAGGTGATGCGGAAACTGGACTTTAGGTCCAGCCCGAAGTAATGCAGAGAGTAACCCCGAACATTGCTAGGCATTGGGAACATCCGAAGTCACCCAGGTAGGCCTGCTGAGGGCAGTTCGGGTTTTGTGCCGTTCACCACATGCAGCACACACTGCATCCAAAAGTTTCATCGCAGAAGGCCGAACTGTGTTCCACGGGTCTCCCTTGGATTGTCAGAGAAGATAGGTGTATGTGCTGGGTGATCCAGTTGGTAATTGAGAAGCCTGGCAGAGGGCAGTCTTTTCCCCATTTGAAAGGTCGATAGTGGCGGCCTCAAGGCTGACTGAAAGACACTGCCCTTACCCGTCTTCTAGTCACCTCCAGGAGTGCCTCAGTGAAGACAGTGAGTTTTCTCCTACGAATCCAGGTGGTCTCCAGTGCCTTGCTGGGAGCTCATCCCACGCTTGCCCTAGCTAAAGTGTGAAGTCAAGGTGACCCCTAGCCTCAAGGGAAGCGTGAGCGCTTCCTATCAGCCAAGTTGGGTGGGCAGCCACCTCCATGAACCCTGACTCCATAGAGTGCTTTAACTCCTCTGCGGCTTTGCGTAGGCCTAAGAGAGTCGCGTGTGAATTCCTTCTGAGGGAGAGCATGTGCGCTGGGAGTCCCCGTTTTGTTTTCCGAGCCACACAACACAGGACAGACTGCTGGGGTCAGCTCTTGCTACGCAGAGCGAAGGGCAGTGAACTGCTTCTCGCTTGCAGAGCTTGATGTCTACAGCTGTAAGGCAGCCCCGGGACAAAGTTTTGGCCAGTATTACATTCAGCGTGTCTCTCCCTCTGTGGAGGCCCTCCGAACGGCACTGAGAGAATCCCTGAGCCTAAAGTGCATCCTGGCAACTCTTAACCTGTCATCTCACTATTGTGACGCAAGGTACACTGCAGGTGCAGCCTGACAGAAAGTACAGAAAAGCCGGTACGACTCTGAGGCATTTGGACGAGGCAAGGTCCCCTCGGCCTGACTAAGTCATTAAGCGGGTGCTGCTCCTCGTGGCACGCAGAACACCCCCCGTCCAACGAAGTGGGATCCTAGAAAGGCCCAGTGTTGCTGAAAGTCTCCAGGTGTCAGTCAGCGAGTGCTGGCAAATGCGTCGTGGGCTCAAGTTGGCACTGGGAGAATGTGGGAGAAGCCCGACTTTCCCCCTTTGGAAAGCCACTTCGTTGCAGCTTCCAAGCCGCCTGCTACTATTCACTCCACAGATTCCTCTGAGGAGCAGTGAGTTTTTCCAAAAGAAACCAGGTGCTTGCGATTCCTTCCGGGGAGCTCACCCCCAGGAGCATACTGTAGCTAAGGTGCCCACTAAATGTGACCTCTAGTCTCGAGGTAAGGTGCACATTTTCCCATTCCCAGAGATAGGGGCGCCCCGGTTTCCAGGAGGTCTTAGTCAGTGGACGGCTTTAGCTTTAGTATGCCTCACAGCGCTCAAGACTCTCACGTGGGCACTTCTTTCCAAGGAAGTACACTGCGTACCCAAAGCCTTCTGAGCACAAGCAAGGGATACACAGCTCTGGGCACATCCCTCCCTATGCAGTTGGAAGGGCCGGGAACTAAGGTGTTCTCTGAGGCGAGCGTTCCACAGCTTTGAAACAGCCTCAGGAACGCGGTTCTTGGCAGGGTTTCGTTCCCTGCGGGTCTGCCACGTTGAGGAAAACTAAGCGGCCCTGAAAGAAACCACCGGGGCTCCAATTCGGTTTGGGGACTCCTGCTCGACGTCTCTCTAGGTGATGCGGAAACTGGACTTTAGGTCCCGCCCGAAGTAATGCAGAGAGTAACCCCGAGCATTGCTAGGCATTGGGAACATCCGAAGTCACCCAGGTAGGCCTGCTGAGGGCAGTTCGGGGTTTGTGCCGTTCACCACATGCAGCAAACACTGCATCCAAAAGTTTCATCGCAGAAGGCCGAACTGTGTTCCAAGGGTCTCCCTTGGATTGTCAGAGAAGATAGGTGTATGTGCTGGGTGATCCAGTTGGTAATTGAGAAGCCTGGCAGAGGGCAGTCTTTTCCCCATTTGAAAGGTCGATAGTGGCGGCCTCAAGGCTGACTGAAAGACACTGCCCTTACCCGTCTTCTAGTCACCTCCAGGAGTGCCTCAGTGAAGACAGTGAGTTTTCTCCTACGAATCCAGGTGGTCTCCAGTGCCTTGCTGGGAGCTCATCCCACGCTTGCCCTAGCTAAAGTGTGAAGTCAAAGTGACCCCTAGCCTCAAGGGAAGCGCGAGCGCTTCCTATCAGCCAAGTTGGGTGGGCAGCCACCTCCATGAACCCTGACTCCATAGAGTGCTTTAACTCCTCTGCGGCTTTGCGTAGGCCTAAGAGAGTCGCGTGTGAATTCCTTCTGAGGGAGAGCATGTGCGCTGGGAGTCCCCGTTTTGTTTTCCGAGCCACACAACGCAGGACAGACTGCTGGGGTCAGCTCTTGCTACGCAGAGCGAAGGGCAGTGAACTGCTTCTCGCTTGCAGAGCTTGATGTCTACAGCTGTAAGGCAGCCCCGGGACAAAGTTTTGGCCAGTATTACATTCAGCGTGGCTCTCCCTCTGTGGCGGCCGTCCGAACGGCACTGAGAGAATCCCTGAGCCTAAAGTGCATCCTGGCAACTCTTAACCTGTCATCTCACTATTGTGACGCAAGGTACACTGCAGGTGCAGCCTGACAGAAAGTACAGAAAAGCCGGTACGACTCTGAGGCATTTGGACGAGGCAAGGTCCCCTCGGCCTGACTAAGTCATTAAGCGGTTGCTGCTCCTCGTGGCACGCAAAACACCCCCCGTCCAACGAAGTGGGATCCTAGAAAGGCCCAGTGTTGCTGAAAGTCTCCAGGTGTCAGTCAGCGAGTGCTGGCAAATGAGTCGTGGGCTCAAGTTGGCACTGGGAGAATGTGGGAGAAGCCCGACTTTCCCCCTTTGGAAAGCCACTTCGTTGCAGCTTCCAAGCCGCCTGCTACTATTCACTCCACAGATTCCTCTGAGGAGCAGTGAGTTTTTCCAAAAGAAACCAGGTGCTTGCAATTCCTTCCGGGGAGCTCACCCCCAGGAGCATACTGTAGCTAAGGTGCCCACTAAATGTGACCTCTAGTCTCGAGGTAAGGTGCACATTTTCCCATTCCCAGAGATAGGGGCGCCCCGGTTTCCAGGAGGTCTTAGTCAGTGGACGGCTTTAGATTTAGTATGCCTCACAGTGCTCAAGACTCTCACGTGGGCACTTCTTTCCAAGGAAGTACACTGCGTACCCAAAGCTTTCTGAGCACAAGCAAGGGATACACAGCTCTGGGCACATCCCTCCCTATGCAGTTGGAAGGGCCGGGAACTAAGGTGTTCTCTGAGGCGAGCGTTCCACAGCTTTGAAACAGCCCCAGGAACGTGGTTCTTGGCAGGGTTTCGTTCCCTGCAGGTCTGCCACGTTGAGGAAAACTAAGCGGCCCTGAAAGAAACCACCGGGGCTCCAATTCGGTTTGGGGACTCCTGCTCGACGTCTCTCTAGGTGATGCGGAAACTGGACTTTAGGTCCAGCCCGAAGTAATGCAGAGAGTAACCCCGAACATTGCTAGGCATTGGGAACATCCGAAGTCACCCAGGTAGGCCTGCTGAGGGCAGTTCGGGTTTTGTGCCGTTCACCACATGCAGCACACACTGCATCCAAAAGTTTCATCGCAGAAGGCCGAACTGTGTTCCACGGGTCTCCCTTGGATTGTCAGAGAAGATAGGTGTATGTGCTGGGTGATCCAGTTGGTAATTGAGAAGCCTGGCAGAGGGCAGTCTTTTCCCCATTTGAAAGGTCGATAGTGGCGGCCTCAAGGCTGACTGAAAGACACTGCCCTTACCCGTCTTCTAGTCACCTCCAGGAGTGCCTCAGTGAAGACAGTGAGTTTTCTCCTACGAATCCAGGTGGTCTCCAGTGCCTTGCTGGGAGCTCATCCCACGCTTGCCCTAGCTAAAGTGTGAAGTCAAAGTGACCCCTAGCCTCAAGGGAAGCGCGAGCGCTTCCTATCAGCCAAGTTGGGTGGGCAGCCACCTCCATGAACCCTGACTCCATAGAGTGCTTTAACTCCTCTGCGGCTTTGCGTAGGCCTAAGAGAGTCGCGTGTGAATTCCTTCTGAGGGAGAGCATGTGCGCTGGGAGTCCCCGTTTTGTTTTCCGAGCCACACAACACAGGACAGACTGCTGGGGTCAGCTCTTGCTACGCAGAGCGAAGGGCAGTGAACTGCTTCTCGCTTGCAGAGCTTGATGTCTACAGCTGTAAGGCAGCCCCGGGACAAAGTTTTGGCCAGTATTACATTCAGCGTGGCTCTCCCTCTGTGGAGGCCCTCCGAACGGCACTGAGAGAATCCCTGAGCCTAAAGTGCATCCTGGCAACCCTTAACCTGTCATCTCACTATTGTGACGCAAGGTACACTGCAGGTGCAGCCTGACAGAAAGTACAGAAAAGCCTGTAGGACTCTGAGGCATTTGGACGAGGCAAGGTCCCCTCGGCCTGACTAAGTCATTAAGCGGGTGCTGCTCCTCGTGGCACGCAGAACACCCCCCGTCCAACGAAGTGGGATCCTAGAAAGGCCCAGTGTTGCTGAAAGTCTCCAGGTGTCAGTCAGAGAGTGCTGGCAAATGCGTCGTGGGCTCAAGTTGGCACTGGGAGAATGTGGGAGAAGCCCGACTTTCCCCCTTTGGAAAGCCACTTCGTTGCAGCTTCCAAGCCGCCTGCTACTATTCACTCCACAGATTCCTCTGAGGAGCAGTGAGTTTTTCCAAAAGAAACCAGGTGCTTGCGATTCCTTCCGGGGAGCTCACCCCCAGGAGCATACTGTAGCTAAGGTGCCCACTAAATGTGACCTCTAGTCTCGAGGTAAGGTGCACATTTTCCCATTCCCAGAGATAGGGGCGCCCCGGTTTCCAGGAGGTCTTAGTCAGTGGACGGCTTTAGCTTTAGTATGCCTCACAGCGCTCAAGACTCTCACGTGGGCACTTCTTTCCAAGGAAGTACACTGCGTACCCAAAGCCTTCTGAGCACAAGCAAGGGATACACAGCTCTGGGCACATCCCTCCCTATGCAGTTGGAAGGGCCGGGAACTAAGGTGTTCTCTGAGGCGAGCGTTCCACAGCTTTGAAACAGCCCCAGGAACGCGGTTCTTGGCAGGGTTTCGTTCCCTGCGGGTCTGCCACGTTGAGGAAAACTAAGCGGCCCTGAAAGAAACCACCGGGGCTCCAATTCGGTTTGGGGACTCCTGCTCGACGTCTCTCTAGGTGATGCGGAAACTGGACTTTAGGTCCCGCCCGAAGTAATGCAGAGAGTAACCCCGAGCATTGCTAGGCATTGGGAACATCCGAAGTCACCCAGGTAGGCCTGCTGAGGGCAGTTCGGGGTTTGTGCCGTTCACCACATGCAGCAAACACTGCATCCAAAAGTTTCATCGCAGAAGGCCGAACTGTGTTCCAAGGGTCTCCCTTGGATTGTCAGAGAAGATAGGTGTATGTGCTGGGTGATCCAGTTGGTAATTGAGAAGCCTGGCAGAAGGCAGTCTTTTCCCCATTTGAAAGGTCGATAGTGGCGGCCTCAAGGCTGACTGAAAGACACTGCCCTTACCCGTCTTCTAGTCACCTCCAGGAGTGCCTCAGTGAAGACAGTGAGTTTTCTCCTACGAATCCAGGTGGTCTCCAGTGCCTTGCTGGGAGCTCATCCCACGCTTGCCCTAGCTAAAGTGTGAAGTCAAAGTGACCCCTAGCCTCAAGGGAAGCGCGAGCGCTTCCTATCAGCCAAGTTGGGTGGGCAGCCACCTCCATGAACCCTGACTCCATAGAGTGCTTTAACTCCTCTGCGGCTTTGCGTAGGCCTAAGAGAGTCGCGTGTGAATTCCTTCTGAGGGAGAGCATGTGCGCTGGGAGTCCCCGTTTTGTTTTCCGAGCCACACAACACAGGACAGACTGCTGGGGTCAGCTCTTGCTACGCAGAGCGAAGGGCAGTGAACTGCTTCTCGCTTGCAGAGCTTGATGTCTACAGCTGTAAGGCAGCCCCGGGACAAAGTTTTGGCCAGTATTACATTCAGCGTGGCTCTCCCTCTGTGGAGGCCCTCCGAACGGCACTGAGAGAATCCCTGAGCCTAAAGTGCATCCTGGCAACTCTTAACCTGTCATCTCACTATTGTGACGCAAGGTACACTGCAGGTGCAGCCTGACAGAAAGTACAGAAAAGCCGGTACGACTCTGAGGCATTTGGACGAGGCAAGGTCCCCTCGGCCTGACTAAGTCATTAAGCGGGTGCTGCTCCTCGTGGCACGCAGAACACCCCCCGTCCAACGAAGTGGGATCCTAGAAAGGCCCAGTGTTGCTGAAAGTCTCCAGGTGTCAGTCAGAGAGTGCTGGCAAATGCGTCGTGGGCTCAAGTTGGCACTGGGAGAATGTGGGAGAAGCCCGACTTTCCCCCTTTGGAAAGCCACTTCGTTGCAGCTTCCAAGCCGCCTGCTACTATTCACTCCACAGATTCCTCTGAGGAGCAGTGAGTTTTTCCAAAAGAAACCAGGTGCTTGTGATTCCTTCCGGGGAGCTCACCCCCAGGAGCATACTGTAGCTAAGGTGCCCACTAAATGTGACCTCTAGTCTCGAGGTAAGGTGCACATTTTCCCATTCCCAGAGATAGGGGCGCCCCGGTTTCCAGGAGGTCTTAGTCAGTGGACGGCTTTAGCTTTAGTATGCCTCACAGCGCTCAAGACTCTCACGTGGGCACTTCTTTCCAAGGAAGTACACTGCGTACCCAAAGCCTTCTGAGCACAAGCAAGGGATACACAGCTCTGGGCACATCCCTCCCTATGCAGTTGGAAGGGCCGGGAACTAAGGTGTTCTCTGAGGCGAGCGTTCCACAGCTTTGAAACAGCCCCAGGAACGCGGTTCTTGGCAGGGTATCGTTCCCTGCGGGTCTGCCACGTTGAGGAAAACTAAGCGGCCCTGAAAGAAACCACCGGGGCTCCAATTCGGTTTGGGGACTCCTGCTCGACGTCTCTCTAGGTGATGCGGAAACTGGACTTTAGGTCCAGCCCGAAGTAATGCAGAGAGTAACCCCGAGCATTGCTAGGCATTGGGAACATCCGAAGTCACCCAGGTAGGCCTGCTGAGGGCAGCTCGGGGTTTGTGCCGTTCACCACATGCAGCAAACACTGCATCCAAAAGTTTCATCGCAGAAGGCCGAACTGTGTTCCAAGGGTCTCCCTTGGATTGTCAGAGAAGATAGGTGTATGTGCTGGGTGATCCAGTTGGTAATTGAGAAGCCTGGCAGAAGGCAGTCTTTTCCCCATTTGAAAGGTCGATAGTGGCGGCCTCAAGGCTGACTGAAGGACACTGCCCTTACCCGTCTTCTAGTCACCTCCAGGAGTGCCTCAGTGAAGACAGTGAGTTTTCTCCTACGAATCCAGGTGGTCTCCAGTGCCTTGCTGGGAGCTCATCCCACGCTTGCCCTAGCTAAAGTGTGAAGTCAAAGTGACCCCTAGCCTCAAGGGAAGCGCGAGCGCTTCCTATCAGCCAAGTTGGGTGGGCAGCCACCTCCATGAACCCTGACTCCATAGAGTGCTTTAACTCCTCTGCGGCTTTGCGTAGGCCTAAGAGAGTCGCGTGTGAATTCCTTCTGAGGGAGAGCATGTGCGCTGGGAGTCCCCGTTTTGTTTTCCGAGCCACACAACACAGGACAGACTGCTGGGGTCAGCTCTTGCTACGCAGAGCGAAGGGCAGTGAACTGCTTCTCGCTTGCAGAGCTTGATGTCTACAGCTGTAAGGCAGCCCCGGGACAAAGTTTTGGCCAGTATTACATTCAGCGTGGCTCTCCCTCTGTGGAGGCCCTCCGAACGGCACTGAGAGAATCCCTGAGCCTAAAGTGCATCCTGGCAACTCTTAACCTGTCATCTCACTATTGTGACGCAAGGTACACTGCAGGTGCAGCCTGACAGAAAGTACAGAAAAGCCGGTACGACTCTGAGGCATTTGGACGAGGCAAGGTCCCCTCGGCCTGACTAAGTCATTAAGCGGGTGCTGCTCCTCGTGGCACGCAGAACACCCCCCGTCCAACGAAGTGGGATCCTAGAAAGGCCCAGTGTTGCTGAAAGTCTCCAGGTGTCAGTCAGCGAGTGCTGGCAAATGCGTCGTGGGCTCAAGTTGGCACTGGGAGAATGTGGGAGAAGCCCGACTTTCCCCCTTTGGAAAGCCACTTCGTTGCAGCTTCCAAGCCGCCTGCTACTATTCACTCCACAGATTCCTCTGAGGAGCAGTGAGTTTTTCCAAAAGAAACCAGGTGCTTGCGATTCCTTCCGGGGAGCTCACCCCCAGGAGCATACTGTAGCTAAGGTGCCCACTAAATGTGACCTCTAGTCTCGAGGTAAGGTGCACATTTTCCCATTCCCAGAGATAGGGGCGCCCCGGTTTCCAGGAGGTCTTAGTCAGTGGACGGCTTTAGCTTTAGTATGCCTCACAGCGCTCAAGACTCTCACGTGGGCACTTCTTTCCAAGGAAGTACACTGCGTACCCAAAGCCTTCTGAGCACAAGCAAGGGATACACAGCTCTGGGCACATCCCTCCCTATGCAGTTGGAAGGGCCGGGAACTAAGGTGTTCTCTGAGGCGAGCGTTCCACAGCTTTGAAACAGCCCCAGGAACGTGGTTCTTGGCAGGATTTCGTTCCCTGCGGGTCTGCCACGTTGAGGAAAACTTAGCGGCCCTGAAAGAAACCACCGGGGCTCCAATTCGGTTTGGGGACTCCTGCTCGACGTCTCTCTAGGTGATGCGGAAACTGGACTTTAGGTCCCGCCCGAAGTAATGCAGAGAGTAACCCCGAGCATTGCTAGGCATTGGGAACATCCGAAGTCACCCAGGTAGGCCTGCTGAGGGCAGTTCGGGGTTTGTGCCGTTCACCACATGCAGCAAACACCGCATCCAAAAGTTTCATCGCAGAAGGCCGAACTGTGTTCCAAGGGTCTCCCTTGGGTTGTCAGAGAAGATAGGTGTATGTGCTGGGTGATCCAGTTGGTAATTGAGAAGCCTGGCAGAAGGCAGTCTTTTCCCCATTTGAAAGGTCGATAGTGGCGGCCTCAAGGCTGACTGAAAGACACTGCCCTTACCCGTCTTCTAGTCACCTCCAGGAGTGCCTCAGTGAAGACAGTGAGTTTTCTCCTACGAATCCAGGTGGTCTCCAGTGCCTTGCTGGGAGCTCATCCCACGCTTGCCCTAGCTAAAGTGTGAAGTCAAAGTGACCCCTAGCCTCAAGGGAAGCGCGAGCGCTTCCTATCAGCCAAGTTGGGTGGGCAGCCACCTCCATGAACCCTGACTCCATAGAGTGCTTTAACTCCTCTGCGGCTTTGCGTAGGCCTAAGAGAGTCGCGTGTGAATTCCTTCTGAGGGAGAGCATGTGCGCTGGGAGTCCCCGTTTTGTTTTCCGAGCCACACAACACAGGACAGACTGCTGGGGTCAGCTCTTGCTACGCAGAGCGAAGGGCAGTGAACTGCTTCTCGCTTGCAGAGCTTGATGTCTACAGCTGTAAGGCAGCCCCGGGACAAAGTTTTGGCCAGTATTACATTCAGCGTGGCTCTCCCTCTGTGGAGGCCCTCCGAACGGCACTGAGAGAATCCCTGAGCCTAAAGTGCATCCTGGCAACCCTTAACCTGTCATCTCACTATTGTGACGCAAGGTACACTGCAGGTGCAGCCTGACAGAAAGTACAGAAAAGCCGGTACGACTCTGAGGCATTTGGACGAGGCAAGGTCCCCTCGGCCTGACTAAGTCATTAAGCGGGTGCTGCTCCTCGTGGCACGCAGAACACCCCCCGTCCAACGAAGTGGGATCCTAGAAAGGCCCAGTGTTGCTGAAAGTCTCCAGGTGTCAGTCAGCGAGTGCTGGCAAATGTGTCGTGGGCTCAAGTTGGCACTGGGAGAATGTGGGAGAAGCCCGACTTTCCCCCTTTGGAAAGCCACTTCGTTGCAGCTTCCAAGCCACCTGCTACTATTCACTCCACAGATTCCTCTGAGGAGCAGTGAGTTTTTCCAAAAGAAACCAGGTGCTTGCGATTCCTTCCGGGGAGCTCACCCCCAGGAGCATACTGTAGCTAAGGTGCCCACTAAATGTGACCTCTAGTCTCGAGGTAAGGTGCACATTTTCCCATTCCCAGAGATAGGGGCGCCCCGGTTTCCAGGAGGTCTTAGTCAGTGGACGGCTTTAGCTTTAGTATGCCTCACAGCGCTCAAGACTCTCACGTGGGCACTTCTTTCCAAGGAAGTACACTGCGTACCCAAAGCCTTCTGAGCACAAGCAAGGGATACACAGCTCTGGGCACATCCCTCCCTATGCAGTTGGAAGGGCCGGGAACTAAGGTGTTCTCTGAGGCGAGCGTTCCACAGCTTTGAAACAGCCCCAGGAACGTGGTTCTTGGCAGGATTTCGTTCCCTGCGGGTCTGCCACGTTGAGGAAAACTTAGCGGCCCTGAAAGAAACCACCGGGGCTCCAATTCGGTTTGGGGACTCCTGCTCGACGTCTCTCTATGTGATGCGGAAACTGGACTTTAGGTCCAGCCCGAAGTAATGCAGAGAGTAACCCCGAGCATTGCTAGGCATTGGGAACATCCAAAGTCACCCAGGTAGGCCTGCTGAGGGCAGTTCGGGGTTTGTGCCGTTCACCACATGCAGCACACACTGCATCCAAAAGTTTCATCGCAGAAGGCCGAACTGTGTTCCAAGGGTCTCCCTTGGATTGTCAGAGAAGATAGGTGTATGTGCTGGGTGATCCAGTTGGTAATTGAGAAGCCTGGCAGAGGGCAGTCTTTTCCCCATTTGAAAGGTCGATAGTGGCGGCCTCAAGGCTGACTGAAAGACACTGCCCTTACCCGTCTTCTAGTCACCTCCAGGAGTGCCTCAGTGAAGACAGTGAGTTTTCTCCTACGAATCCAGGTGGTCTCCAGTGCCTTGCTGGGAGCTCATCCCACGCTTGCCCTAGCTAAAGTGTGAAGTCAAAGTGACCCCTAGCCTCAAGGGAAGCGCGAGCGCTTCCTATCAGCCAAGTTCGGTGGGCAGCCACCTCCATGAACCCTGACTCCATAGAGTGCTTTAACTCCTCTGCGGCTTTGCGTAGGCCTAAGAGAGTCGCGTGTGAATTCCTTCTGAGGGAGAGCATGTGTGCTGGGAGTCCCCGTTTTGTTTTCCGAGCCACACAACACAGGACAGACTGCTGGGGTCAGCTCTTGCTACGCAGAGCGAAGGGCAGTGAACTGCTTCTCGCTTGCAGAGCTTGATGTCTACAGCTGTAAGGCAGCCCCGGGACAAAGTTTTGGCCAGTATTACATTCAGCGTGGCTCTCCCTCTGTGGAGGCCCTCCGAACGGCACTGAGAGAATCCCTGAGCCTAAAGTGCATCCTGGCAACCCTTAACCTGTCATCTCACTATTGTGACGCAAGGTACACTGCAGGTGCAGCCTGACAGAAAGTACAGAAAAGCCGGTACGACTCTGAGGCATTTGGACGAGGCAAGGTCCCCTCGGCCTGACTAAGTCATTAAGCGGGTGCTGCTCCTCGTGGCACGCAGAACACCCCCCGTCCAACGAAGTGGGATCCTAGAAAGGCCCAGTGTTGCTGAAAGTCTCCAGGTGTCAGTCAGAGAGTGCTGGCAAATGCGTCGTGGGCTCAAGTTGGCACTGGGAGAATGTGGGAGAAGCCCGACTTTCCCCCTTTGGAAAGCCACTTCGTTGCAGCTTCCAAGCCGCCTGCTACTATTCACTCCACAGATTCCTCTGAGGAGCAGTGAGTTTTTCCAAAAGAAACCAGGTGCTTGCGATTCCTTCCGGGGAGCTCACCCACAGGAGCATACTGTAGCTAAGGTGCCCACTAAATGTGACCTCTAGTCTCGAGGTAAGGTGCACATTTTCCCATTCCCAGAGATAGGGGCGCCCCGGTTTCCAGGAGGTCTTAGTCAGTGGACGGCTTTAGCTTTAGTATGCCTCACAACGCTCAAGACCCTCACGTGGGCACTTCTTTCCAAGGAAGTACACTGCGTACCCAAAGCCTTCTGAGCACAAGCAAGGGATACACAGCTCTGGGCACATCCCTCCCTATGCAGTTGGAAGGGCCGGGAACTAAGGTGTTCTCTGAGGCGAGCGTTCCACAGCTTTGAAACAGCCCCAGGAACGCGGTTCTTGGCAGGGTTTCGTTCCCTGCGGGTCTGCCACGTTGAGGAAAACTAAGCGGCCCTGAAAGAAACCACCGGGGCTCCAATTCGGTTTGGGGACTCCTGCTCGACGTCTCTCTAGGTGATGCGGAAACTGGACTTTAGGTCCAGCCTGAAGTAATGCAGAGAGTAACCCCGAGCATTGCTAGGCATTGGGAACATCCGAAGTCACCCAGGTAGGCCTGCTGAGGGCAGTTCGGGGTTTGTGCCGTTCACCACATGCAGCAAACACTGCATCCAAAAGTTTCATAGCAGAAGGCCGAACTGTGTTCCAAGGGTCTCCCTTGGATTGTCAGAGAAGATAGGTGTATGTGCTGGGTGATCCAGTTGGTAATTGAGAAGCCTGGCAGAAGGCAGTCTTTTCCCCATTTGAAAGGTCGATAGTGGCGGCCTCAAGGCTGACTGAAAGACACTGCCCTTACCCGTCTTCTAGTCACCTCCAGGAGTGCCTCAGTGAAGACAGTGAGTTTTCTCCTACGAATCCAGGTGGTCTCCAGTGCCTTGCTGGGAGCTCATCCCACGCTTGCCCTAGCTAAAGTGTGAAGTCAAAGTGACCCCTAGCCTCAAGGGAAGCGCGAGTGCTTCCTATCAGCCAAGTTGGGTGGGCAGCCACCTCCATGAACCCTGACTCCATAGAGTGCTTTAACTCCTCTGTGGCTTTGCGTAGGCCTAAGAGAGTCACGTGTGAATTCCTTCTGAGGGAGAGCATGTGCGCTGGGAGTCCCCGTTTTGTTTTCCGAGCCACACAACACAGGACAGACTGCTGGGGTCAGCTCTTGCTACGCAGAGCGAAGGGCAGTGAACTGCTTCTCGCTTGCAGAGCTTGATGTCTACAGCTGTAAGGCAGCCCCGGGACAAAGTTTTGGCCAGTATTACATTCAGCGTGGCTCTCCCTCTGTGGAGGCCCTCCGAACGGCACTGAGAGAATCCCTGAGCCTAAAGTGCATCCTGGCAACTCTTAACCTGTCATCTCACTATTGTGACGCAAGGTACACTGCAGGTGCAGCCTGACAGAAAGTACAGAAAAGCCGGTACGACTCTGAGGCATTTGGACGAGGCAAGGTCCCCTCGGCCTGACTAAGTCATTAAGCGGGTGCTGCTCCTCGTGGCACGCAGAACACCCCCCGTCCAACGAAGTGGGATCCTAGAAAGGCCCAGTGTTGCTGAAAGTCTCCAGGTGTCAGTCAGCGAGTGCTGGCAAATGTGTCGTGGGCTCAAGTTGGCACTGGGAGAATGTGGGAGAAGCCCGACTTTCCCCCTTTGGAAAGCCACTTCGTTGCAGCTTCCAAGCCGCCTGCTACTATTCACTCCACAGATTCCTCTGAGGAGCAGTGAGTTTTTCCAAAAGAAACCAGGTGCTTGCGATTCCTTCCGGGGAGCTCACCCCCAGGAGCATACTGTAGCTAAGGTGCCCACTAAATGTGACCTCTAGTCTCGAGGTAAGGTGCACATTTTCCCATTCCCAGAGATAGGGGCGCCCCGGTTTCCAGGAGGTCTTAGTCAGTGGACGGCTTTAGCTTTAGTATGCCTCACAGCGCTCAAGACTCTCACGTGGGCACTTCTTTCCAAGGAAGTACACTGCGTACCCAAAGCCTTCTGAGCACAAGCAAGGGATACACAGCTCTGGGCACATCCCTCCCTATGCAGTTGGAAGGGCCGGGAACTAAGGTGTTCTCTGAGGCGAGCGTTCCACAGCTTTGAAACAGCCCCAGGAACGTGGTTCTTGGCAGGATTTCGTTCCCTGCGGGTCTGCCACGTTGAGGAAAACTTAGCGGCCCTGAAAGAAACCACTGGGGCTCCAATTCGGTTTGGGGACTCCTGCTCGACGTCTCTCTAGGTGATGCGGAAACTGGACTTTAGGTCCAGCCCGAAGTAATGCAGAGAGTAACCCCGAGCATTGCTAGGCATTGGGAACATCCACAGTCACCCAGGTAGGCCTGCTGAGGGCAGTTCGGGGTTTGTGCCGTTCACCACATGCAGCACACACTGCATCCAAAAGTTTCATCGCAGAAGGCCGAACTGTGTTCCAAGGGTCTCCCTTGGATTGTCAGAGAAGATAGGTGTATGTGCTGGGTGATCCAGTTGGTAATTGAGAAGCCTGGCAGAGGGCAGTCTTTTCCCCATTTGAAAGGTCGATAGTGGCGGCCTCAAGGCTGACTGAAAGACACTGCCCTTACCCGTCTTCTAGTCACCTCCAGGAGTGCCTCAGTGAAGACAGTGAGTTTTCTCCTACGAATCCAGGTGGTCTCCAGTGCCTTGCTGGGAGCTCATCCCACGCTTGCCCTAGCTAAAGTGTGAAGTCAAAGTGACCCCTAGCCTCAAGGGAAGCGCGAGCGCTTCCTATCAGCCAAGTTGGGTGGGCAGCCACCTCCATGAACCCTGACTCCATAGAGTGCTTTAACTCCTCTGCGGCTTTGCGTAGGCCTAAGAGAGTCGCGTGTGAATTCCTTCTGAGGGAGAGCATGTGCGCTGGGAGTCCCCGTTTTGTTTTCCGAGCCACACAACACAGGACAGACTGCTGGGGTCAGCTCTTGCTACGCAGAGCGAAGGGCAGTGAACTGCTTCTCGCTTGCAGAGCTTGATGTCTACAGCTGTAAGGCAGCCCCGGGACAAAGTTTTGGCCAGTATTACATTCAGCGTGGCTCTCCCTCTGTGGAGGCCCTCCGAACGGCACTGAGAGAATCCCTGAGCCTAAAGTGCATCCTGGCAACCCTTAACCTGTCATCTCACTATTGTGACGCAAGGTACACTGCAGGTGCAGCCTGACAGAAAGTACAGAAAAGCCGGTACGACTCTGAGGCATTTGGACGAGGCAAGGTCCCCTCGGCCTGACTAAGTCATTAAGCGGGTGCTGCTCCTCGTGGCACGCAGAACACCCCCCGTCCAACGAAGTGGGATCCTAGAAAGGCCCAGTGTTGCTGAAAGTCTCCAGGTGTCAGTCAGAGAGTGCTGGCAAATGCGTCGTGGGCTCAAGTTGGCACTGGGAGAATGTGGGAGAAGCCCGACTTTCCCCCTTTGGAAAGCCACTTCGTTGCAGCTTCCAAGCCGCCTGCTACTATTCACTCCACAGATTCCTCTGAGGAGCAGTGAGTTTTTCCAAAAGAAACCAGGTGCTTGCGATTCCTTCCGGGGAGCTCACCCCCAGGAGCATACTGTAGCTAAGGTGCCCACTAAATGTGACCTCTAGTCTCGAGGTAAGGTGCACATTTTCCCATTCCCAGAGATAGGGGCGCCCCGGTTTCCAGGAGGTCTTAGTCAGTGGACGGCTTTAGCTTTAGTATGCCTCACAGCGCTCAAGACTCTCACGTGGGCACTTCTTTCCAAGGAAGTACACTGCGTACCCAAAGCCTTCTGAGCACAAGCAAGGGATACACAGCTCTGGGCACATCCCTCCCTATGCAGTTGGAAGGGCCGGGAACTAAGGTGTTCTCTGAGGCGAGCGTTCCACAGCTTTGAAACAGCCCCAGGAACGCGGTTCTTGGCAGGGTTTCGTTCCCTGCGGGTCTGCCACGTTGAGGAAAACTAAGCGGCCCTGAAAGAAACCACCGGGGCTCCAATTCGGTTTGGGGACTCCTGCTCGACGTCTCTCTAGGTGATGCGGAAACTGGACTTTAGGTCCAGCCCGAAGTAATGCAGAGAGTAACCCCGAGCATTGCTAGGCATTGGGAACATCCGAAGTCACCCAGGTAGGCCTGCTGAGGGCAGTTCGGGGTTTGTGCCGTTCACCACATGCAGCAAACACTGCATCCAAAAGTTTCATCGCAGAAGGCCGAACTGTGTTCCAAGGGTCTCCCTTGGATTGTCAGAGAAGATAGGTGTATGTGCTGGGTGATCCAGTTGGTAATTGAGAAGCCTGGCAGAAGGCAGTCTTTTCCCCATTTGAAAGGTCGATAGTGGCGGCCTCAAGGCTGACTGAAAGACACTGCCCTTACCCGTCTTCTAGTCACCTCCAGGAGTGCCTCAGTGAAGACAGTGAGTTTTCTCCTACGAATCCAGGTGGTCTCCAGTGCCTTGCTGGGAGCTCATCCCACGCTTGCCCTAGCTAAAGTGTGAAGTCAAAGTGACCCCTAGCCTCAAGGGAAGCGCGAGCGCTTCCTATCAGCCAAGTTGGGTGGGCAGCCACCTCCATGAACCCTGACTCCATAGAGTGCTTTAACTCCTCTGCGGCTTTGCGTAGGCCTAAGAGAGTCGCGTGTGAATTCCTTCTGAGGGAGAGCATGTGCGCTGGGAGTCCCCGTTTTGTTTTCCGAGCCACACAACACAGGACAGACTGCTGGGGTCAGCTCTTGCTACGCAGAGCGAAGGGCAGTGAACTGCTTCTCGCTTGCAGAGCTTGATGTCTACAGCTGTAAGGCAGCCCCGGGACAAAGTTTTGGCCAGTATTACATTCAGCGTGGCTCTCCCTCTGTGGAGGCCCTCCGAACGGCACTGAGAGAATCCCTGAGCCTAAAGTGCATCCTGGCAACCCTTAACCTGTCATCTCACTATTGTGACGCAAGGTACACTGCAGGTGCAGCCTGACAGAAAGTACAGAAAAGCCGGTACGACTCTGAGGCATTTGGACGAGGCAAGGTCCCCTCGGCCTGACTAAGTCATTAAGCGGGTGCTGCTCCTCGTGGCACGCAGAACACCCCCCGTCCAACGAAGTGGGATCCTAGAAAGGCCCAGTGTTGCTGAAAGTCTCCAGGTGTCAGTCAGAGAGTGCTGGCAAATGCGTCGTGGGCTCAAGTTGGCACTGGGAGAATGTGGGAGAAGCCCGACTTTCCCCCTTTGGAAAGCCACTTCGTTGCAGCTTCCAAGCCGCCTGCTACTATTCACTCCACAGATTCCTCTGAGGAGCAGTGAGTTTTTCCAAAAGAAACCAGGTGCTTGCGATTCCTTCCGGGGAGCTCACCCCCAGGAGCATACTGTAGCTAAGGTGCCCACTAAATGTGACCTCTAGTCTCGAGGTAAGGTGCACATTTTCCCATTCCCAGAGATAGGGGCGCCCCGGTTTCCAGGAGGTCTTAGTCAGTGGACGGCTTTAGCTTTAGTATGCCTCACAGCGCTCAAGACTCTCACGTGGGCACTTCTTTCCAAGGAAGTACACTGCGTACCCAAAGCCTTCTGAGCACAAGCAAGGGATACACAGCTCTGGGCACATCCCTCCCTATGCAGTTGGAAGGGCCGGGAACTAAGGTGTTCTCTGAGGCGAGCGTTCCACAGCTTTGAAACAGCCCCAGGAACGCGGTTCTTGGCAGGGTTTCGTTCCCTGCGGGTCTGCCACGTTGAGGAAAACTAAGCGGCCCTGAAAGAAACCACCGGGGCTCCAATTCGGTTTGGGGACTCCTGCTCGACGTCTCTCTAGGTGATGCGGAAACTGGACTTTAGGTCCAGCCCGAAGTAATGCAGAGAGTAACCCCGAGCATTGCTAGGCATTGGGAACATCCGAAGTCACCCAGGTAGGCCTGCTGAGGGCAGTTCGGGGTTTGTGCCGTTCACCACATGCAGCAAACACTGCATCCAAAAGTTTCATCGCAGAAGGCCGAACTGTGTTCCAAGGGTCTCCCTTGGATTGTCAGAGAAGATAGGTGTATGTGCTGGGTGATCCAGTTGGTAATTGAGAAGCCTGGCAGAAGGCAGTCTTTTCCCCATTTGAAAGGTCGATAGTGGCGGCCTCAAGGCTGACTGAAAGACACTGCCCTTACCCGTCTTCTAGTCACCTCCAGGAGTGCCTCAGTGAAGACAGTGAGTTTTCTCCTACGAATCCAGGTGGTCTCCAGTGCCTTGCTGGGAGCTCATCCCACGCTTGCCCTAGCTAAAGTGTGAAGTCAAAGTGACCCCTAGCCTCAAGGGAAGCGCGAGCGCTTCCTATCAGCCAAGTTGGGTGGGCAGCCACCTCCATGAACCCTGACTCCATAGAGTGCTTTAACTCCTCTGCGGCTTTGCGTAGGCCTAAGAGAGTCGCGTGTGAATTCCTTCTGAGGGAGAGCATGTGCGCTGGGAGTCCCCGTTTTGTTTTCCGAGCCACACAACACAGGACAGACTGCTGGGGTCAGCTCTTGCTACGCAGAGCGAAGGGCAGTGAACTGCTTCTCGCTTGCAGAGCTTGATGTCTACAGCTGTAAGGCAGCCCCGGGACAAAGTTTTGGCCAGTATTACATTCAGCGTGGCTCTCCCTCTGTGGAGGCCCTCCGAACGGCACTGAGAGAATCCCTGAGCCTAAAGTGCATCCTGGCAACTCTTAACCTGTCATCTCACTATTGTGACGCAAGGTACACTGCAGGTGCAGCCTGACAGAAAGTACAGAAAAGCCGGTACGACTCTGAGGCATTTGGACGAGGCAAGGTCCCCTCGGCCTGACTAAGTCATTAAGCGGGTGCTGCTCCTCGTGGCACGCAGAACACCCCCCGTCCAACGAAGTGGGATCCTAGAAAGGCCCAGTGTTGCTGAAAGTCTCCAGGTGTCAGTCAGCGAGTGCTGGCAAATGTGTCGTGGGCTCAAGTTGGCACTGGGAGAATGTGGGAGAAGCCCGACTTTCCCCCTTTGGAAAGCCACTTCGTTGCAGCTTCCAAGCCGCCTGCTACTATTCACTCCACAGATTCCTCTGAGGAGCAGTGAGTTTTTCCAAAAGAAACCAGGTGCTTGCGATTCCTTCCGGGGAGCTCACCCCCAGGAGCATACTGTAGCTAAGGTGCCCACTAAATGTGACCTCTAGTCTCGAGGTAAGGTGCACATTTTCCCATTCCCAGAGATAGGGGCGCCCCGGTTTCCAGGAGGTCTTAGTCAGTGGACGGCTTTAGCTTTAGTATGCCTCACAGCGCTCAAGACTCTCACGTGGGCACTTCTTTCCAAGGAAGTACACTGCGTACCCAAAGCCTTCTGAGCACAAGCAAGGGATACACAGCTCTGGGCACATCCCTCACTATGCAGTTGGAAGGGCCGGGAACTAAGGTGTTCTCTGAGTCGAGCGTTCCACAGCTTTGAAACAGCCCCAGGAACGCGGTTCTTGGCAGGGTTTCGTTCCCTGCGGGTCTGCCACGTTGAGGAAAACTTAGCGGCCCTGAAAGAAACCACCGGGGCTCCAATTCGGTTTGGGGACTCCTGCTCGACGTCTCTCTAGGTGATGCGGAAACTGGACTTTAGGTCCAGCCCGAAGTAATGCAGAGAGTAACCCCGAGCATTGCTAGGCATTGGGAACATCCAAAGTCACCCAGGTAGGCCTGCTGAGGGCAGTTCGGGGTTTGTGCCGTTCACCACATGCAGCACACACTGCATCCAAAAGTTTCATCGCAGAAGGCCGAACTGTGTTCCAAGGGTCTCCCTTGGATTGTCAGAGAAGATAGGTGTATGTGCTGGGTGATCCAGTTGGTAATTGAGAAGCCTGGCAGAAGGCAGTCTTTTCCCCATTTGAAAGGTCGATAGTGGCGGCCTCAAGGCTGACTGAAAGACACTGCCCTTACCCGTCTTCTAGTCACCTCCAGGAGTGCCTCAGTGAAGACAGTGAGTTTTCTCCTACGAATCCAGGTGGTCTCCAGTGCCTTGCTGGGAGCTCATCCCACGCTTGCCCTAGCTAAAGTGTGAAGTCAAAGTGACCCCTAGCCTCAAGGGAAGCGCGAGCGCTTCCTATCAGCCAAGTTGGGTGGGCAGCCACCTCCATGAACCCTGACTCCATAGAGTGCTTTAACTCCTCTGCGGCTTTGCGTAGGCCTAAGAGAGTCACGTGTGAATTCCTTCTGAGGGAGAGCATGTGCGCTGGGAGTCCCCGTTTTGTTTTCCGAGCCACACAACACAGGACAGACTGCTGGGGTCAGCTCTTGCTACGCAGAGCGAAGGGCAGTGAACTGCTTCTCGCTTGCAGAGCTTGATGTCTACAGCTGTAAGGCAGCCCCGGGACAAAGTTTTGGCCAGTATTACATTCAGCGTGGCTCTCCCTCTGTGGAGGCCCTCCGAACGGCACTGAGAGAATCCCTGAGCCTAAAGTGCATCCTGGCAACTCTTAACCTGTCATCTCACTATTGTGACGCAAGGTACACTGCAGGTGCAGCCTGACAGAAAGTACAGAAAAGCCGGTACGACTCTGAGGCATTTGGACGAGGCAAGGTCCCCTCGGCCTGACTAAGTCATTAAGCGGGTGCTGCTCCTCGTGGCATGCAGAACACCCCCCGTCCAACGAAGTGGGATCCTAGAAAGGCCCAGTGTTGCTGAAAGTCTCCAGGTGTCAGTCAGCGAGTGCTGGCAAATGCGTCGTGGGCTCAAGTTGGCACTGGGAGAATGTGGGAGAAGCCCGACTTTCCCCCTTTGGAAAGCCACTTCGTTGCAGCTTCCAAGCCGCCTGCTACTATTCACTCCACAGATTCCTCTGAGGAGCAGTGAGTTTTTCCAAAAGAAACCAGGTGCTTGCGATTCCTTCCGGGGAGCTCACCCCCAGGAGCATACTGTAGCTAAGGTGCCCACTAAATGTGACCTCTAGTCTCGAGGTAAGGTGCACATTTTCCCATTCCCAGAGATAGGGGCGCCCCGGTTTCCAGGAGGTCTTAGTCAGTGGACGGCTTTAGCTTTAGTATGCCTCACAGCGCTCAAGACTCTCACGTGGGCACTTCTTTCCAAGGAAGTACACTGCGTACCCAAAGCCTTCTGAGCACAAGCAAGGGATACACAGCTCTGGGCACATCCCTCCCTATGCAGTTGGAAGGGCCGGGAACTAAGGTGTTCTCTGAGGCGAGCGTTCCACAGCTTTGAAACAGCCCCAGGAACGTGGTTCTTGGCAGGATTTCGTTCCCTGCGGGTCTGCCACGTTGAGGAAAACTTAGCGGCCCTGAAAGAAACCACTGGGGCTCCAATTCGGTTTGGGGACTCCTGCTCGACGTCTCTCTAGGTGATGCGGAAACTGGACTTTAGGTCCAGCCCGAAGTAATGCAGAGAGTAACCCCGAGCATTGCTAGGCATTGGGAACATCCACAGTCACCCAGGTAGGCCTGCTGAGGGCAGTTCGGGGTTTGTGCCGTTCACCACATGCAGCACACACTGCATCCAAAAGTTTCATCGCAGAAGGCCGAACTGTGTTCCAAGGGTCTCCCTTGGATTGTCAGAGAAGATAGGTGTATGTGCTGGGTGATCCAGTTGGTAATTGAGAAGCCTGGCAGAGGGCAGTCTTTTCCCCATTTGAAAGGTCGATAGTGGCGGCCTCAAGGCTGACTGAAAGACACTGCCCTTACCCGTCTTCTAGTCACCTCCAGGAGTGCCTCAGTGAAGACAGTGAGTTTTCTCCTACGAATCCAGGTGGTCTCCAGTGCCTTGCTGGGAGCTCATCCCACGCTTGCCCTAGCTAAAGTGTGAAGTCAAAGTGACCCCTAGCCTCAAGGGAAGCGCGAGCGCTTCCTATCAGCCAAGTTGGGTGGGCAGCCACCTCCATGAACCCTGACTCCATAGAGTGCTTTAACTCCTCTGCGGCTTTGCGTAGGCCTAAGAGAGTCGCGTGTGAATTCCTTCTGAGGGAGAGCATGTGCGCTGGGAGTCCCCGTTTTGTTTTCCAAGCCACACAACACAGGACAGACTGCTGGGGTCAGCTCTTGCTACGCAGAGCGAAGGGCAGTGAACTGCTTCTCGCTTGCAGAGCTTGATGTCTACAGCTGTAAGGCAGCCCCGGGACAAAGTTTTGGCCAGTATTACATTCAGCGTGGCTCTCCCTCTGTGGAGGCCCTCCGAACGGCACTGAGAGAATCCCTGAGCCTAAAGTGCATCCTGGCAACCCTTAACCTGTCATCTCACTATTGTGACGCAAGGTACACTGCAGGTGCAGCCTGACAGAAAGTACAGAAAAGCCGGTACGACTCTGAGGCATTTGGACGAGGCAAGGTCCCCTCGGCCTGACTAAGTCATTAAGCGGGTGCTGCTCCTCGTGGCACGCAGAACACCCCCCGTCCAACGAAGTGGGATCCTAGAAAGGCCCAGTGTTGCTGAAAGTCTCCAGGTGTCAGTCAGAGAGTGCTGGCAAATGCGTCGTGGGCTCAAGTTGGCACTGGGAGAATGTGGGAGAAGCCCGACTTTCCCCCTTTGGAAAGCCACTTCGTTGCAGCTTCCAAGCCGCCTGCTACTATTCACTCCACAGATTCCTCTGAGGAGCAGTGAGTTTTTCCAAAAGAAACCAGGTGCTTGCGATTCCTTCCGGGGAGCTCACCCCCAGGAGCATACTGTAGCTAAGGTGCCCACTAAATGTGACCTCTAGTCTCGAGGTAAGGTGCACATTTTCCCATTCCCAGAGATAGGGGCGCCCCGGTTTCCAGGAGGTCTTAGTCAGTGGACGGCTTTAGCTTTAGTATGCCTCACAGCGCTCAAGACTCTCACGTGGGCACTTCTTTCCAAGGAAGTACACTGCGTACCCAAAGCCTTCTGAGCACAAGCAAGGGATACACAGCTCTGGGCACATCCCTCCCTATGCAGTTGGAAGGGCCGGGAACTAAGGTGTTCTCTGAGGCGAGCGTTCCACAGCTTTGAAACAGCCCCAGGAACGCGGTTCTTGGCAGGGTTTCGTTCCCTGCGGGTCTGCCACGTTGAGGAAAACTAAGCGGCCCTGAAAGAAACCACCGGGGCTCCAATTCGGTTTGGGGACTCCTGCTCGACGTCTCTCTAGGTGATGCGGAAACTGGACTTTAGGTCCAGCCCGAAGTAATGCAGAGAGTAACCCCGAGCATTGCTAGGCATTGGGAACATCCGAAGTCACCCAGGTAGGCCTGCTGAGGGCAGTTCGGGGTTTGTGCCGTTCACCACATGCAGCAAACACTGCATCCAAAAGTTTCATCGCAGAAGGCCGAACTGTGTTCCAAGGGTCTCCCTTGGATTGTCAGAGAAGATAGGTGTATGTGCTGGGTGATCCAGTTGGTAATTGAGAAGCCTGGCAGAAGGCAGTCTTTTCCCCATTTGAAAGGTCGATAGTGGCGGCCTCAAGGCTGACTGAAAGACACTGCCCTTACCCGTCTTCTAGTCACCTCCAGGAGTGCCTCAGTGAAGACAGTGAGTTTTCTCCTACGAATCCAGGTGGTCTCCAGTGCCTTGCTGGGAGCTCATCCCACGCTTGCCCTAGCTAAAGTGTGAAGTCAAAGTGACCCCTAGCCTCAAGGGAAGCGCGAGCGCTTCCTATCAGCCAAGTTGGGTGGGCAGCCACCTCCATGAACCCTGACTCCATAGAGTGCTTTAACTCCTCTGTGGCTTTGCGTAGGCCTAAGAGAGTCACGTGTGAATTCCTTCTGAGGGAGAGCATGTGCGCTGGGAGTCCCCGTTTTGTTTTCCGAGCCACACAACACAGGACAGACTGCTGGGGTCAGCTCTTGCTACGCAGAGCGAAGGGCAGTGAACTGCTTCTCGCTTGCAGAGCTTGATGTCTACAGCTGTAAGGCAGCCCCGGGACAAAGTTTTGGCCAGTATTACATTCAGCGTGGCTCTCCCTCTGTGGAGGCCCTCCGAACGGCACTGAGAGAATCCCTGAGCCTAAAGTGCATCCTGGCAACTCTTAACCTGTCATCTCACTATTGTGACGCAAGGTACACTGCAGGTGCAGCCTGACAGAAAGTACAGAAAAGCCGGTACGACTCTGAGGCATTTGGACGAGGCAAGGTCCCCTCGGCCTGACTAAGTCATTAAGCGGGTGCTGCTCCTCGTGGCACGCAGAACACCCCCCGTCCAACGAAGTGGGATCCTAGAAAGGCCCAGTGTTGCTGAAAGTCTCCAGGTGTCAGTCAGCGAGTGCTGGCAAATGTGTCGTGGGCTCAAGTTGGCACTGGGAGAATGTGGGAGAAGCCCGACTTTCCCCCTTTGGAAAGCCACTTCGTTGCAGCTTCCAAGCCGCCTGCTACTATTCACTCCACAGATTCCTCTGAGGAGCAGTGAGTTTTTCCAAAAGAAACCAGGTGCTTGCGATTCCTTCCGGGGAGCTCACCCCCAGGAGCATACTGTAGCTAAGGTGCCCACTAAATGTGACCTCTAGTCTCGAGGTAAGGTGCACATTTTCCCATTCCCAGAGATAGGGGCGCCCCGGTTTCCAGGAGGTCTTAGTCAGTGGACGGCTTTAGCTTTAGTATGCCTCACAGCGCTCAAGACTCTCACGTGGGCACTTCTTTCCAAGGAAGTACACTGCGTACCCAAAGCCTTCTGAGCACAAGCAAGGGATACACAGCTCTGGGCACATCCCTCCCTATGCAGTTGGAAGGGCCGGGAACTAAGGTGTTCTCTGAGGCGAGCGTTCCACAGCTTTGAAACAGCCTCAGGAACGCGGTTCTTGGCAGGGTTTCGTTCCCTGCGGGTCTGCCACGTTGAGGAAAACTAAGCGGCCCTGAAAGAAACCACCGGGGCTCCAATTCGGTTTGGGGACTCCTGCTCGACGTCTCTCTAAGTGATGTGGAAACTGGACTTTAGGTCCAGCCCGAAGTAATGCAGAGAGTAACCCCGAGCATTGCTAGGCATTGGGAACATCCGAAGTCACCCAGGTAGGCCTGCTGAGGGCAGTTCGGGGTTTGTGCCGTTCACCACATGCAGCACACACTGCATCCAAAAGTTTCATCGCAGAAGGCCGAACTGTGTTCCACGGGTCTCCCTTGGATTGTCAGAGAAGATAGGTGTATGTGCTGGGTGATCCAGTTGGTAATTGAGAAGCCTGGCAGAGGGCAGTCTTTTCCCCATTTGAAAGGTCGATAGTGGCGGCCTCAAGGCTGACTGAAAGACACTGCCCTTACCTGTCTTCTAGTCACCTCCAGGAGTGCCTCAGTGAAGACAGTGAGTTTTCTCCTACGAATCCAGGTGGTCTCCAGTGCCTTGCTGGGAGCTCATCCCACGCTTGCCCTAGCTAAAGTGTGAAGTCAAAGTGACCCCTAGCCTCAAGGGAAGCGCGAGTGCTTCCTATCAGCCAAGTTGGGTGGGCAGCCACCTCCATGAACCCTGACTCCATAGAGTGCTTTAACTCCTCTGTGGCTTTGCGTAGGCCTAAGAGAGTCACGTGTGAATTCCTTCTGAGGGAGAGCATGTGCGCTGGGAGTCCCCGTTTTGTTTTCCGAGCCACACAACACAGGACAGACTGCTGGGGTCAGCTCTTGCTACGCAGAGCGAAGGGCAGTGAACTGCTTCTCGCTTGCAGAGCTTGATGTCTACAGCTGTAAGGCAGCCCCGGGACAAAGTTTTGGCCAGTATTACATTCAGCGTGGCTCTCCCTCTGTGGAGGCCCTCCGAACGGCACTGAGAGAATCCCTGAGCCTAAAGTGCATCCTGGCAACTCTTAACCTGTCATCTCACTATTGTGACGCAAGGTACACTGCAGGTGCAGCCTGACAGAAAGTACAGAAAAGCCGGTACGACTCTGAGGCATTTGGACGAGGCAAGGTCCCCTCGGCCTGACTAAGTCATTAAGCGGGTGCTGCTCCTCGTGGCACGCAGAACACCCCCCGTCCAACGAAGTGGGATCCTAGAAAGGCCCAGTGGTGCTGAAAGTCTCCAGGTGTCATTCAGCGAGTGCTGGCAAATGTGTCGTGGGCTCAAGTTGGCACTGGGAGAATGTGGGAGAAGCCCGACTTTCCCCCTTTGGAAAGCCACTTCGTTGCAGCTTCCAAGCCGCCTGCTACTATTCACTCCACAGATTCCTCTGAGGAGCAGTGAGTTTTTCCAAAAGAAACCAGGTGCTTGCGATTCCTTCCGGGGAGCTCACCCCCAGGAGCATACTGTAGCTAAGGTGCCCACTAAATGTGACCTCTAGTCTCGAGGTAAGGTGCACATTTTCCCATTCCCAGAGATAGGGGCGCCCCGGTTTCCAGGAGGTCTTAGTCAGTGGACGGCTTTAGCTTTAGTATGCCTCACAGCGCTCAAGACTCTCACGTGGGCACTTCTTTCCAAGGAAGTACACTGCGTACCCAAAGCCTTCTGAGCACAAGCAAGGGATACACAGCTCTGGGCACATCCCTCCCTATGCAGTTGGAAGGGCCGGGAACTAAGGTGTTCTCTGAGGCGAGCGTTCCACAGCTTTGAAACAGCCCCAGGAACGTGGTTCTTGGCAGGGTTTCGTTCCCTGCGGGTCTGCCACGTTGAGGAAAACTAAGCGGCCCTGAAAGAAACCACCGGGGCTCCAATTCGGTTTGGGGACTCCTGCTCGACGTCTCTCTAGGTGATGCGGAAACTGGACTTTAGGTCCAGCCCGAAGTAATGCAGAGAGTAACCCCGAGCATTGCTAGGCATTGGGAACATCCAAAGTCACCCAGGTAGGCCTGCTGAGGGCAGTTCGGGGTTTGTGCCGTTCACCACATGCAGCACACACTGCATCCAAAAGTTTCATCGCAGAAGGCCGAACTGTGTTCCACGGGTCTCCCTTGGATTGTCAGAGAAGATAGGTGTATGTGCTGGGTGATCCAGTTGGTAATTGAGAAGCCTGGCAGAGGGCAGTCTTTTCCCCATTTGAAAGGTCGATAGTGGCGGCCTCAAGGCTGACTGAAAGACACTGCCCTTACCCGTCTTCTAGTCACCTCCAGGAGTGCCTCAGTGAAGACAGTGAGTTTTCTCCTACGAATCCAGGTGGTCTCCAGTGCCTTGCTGGGAGCTCATCCCACGCTTGCCCTAGCTAAAGTGTGAAGTCAAAGTGACCCCTAGCCTCAAGGGAAGCGCGAGCGCTTCCTATCAGCCAAGTTGGGTGGGCAGCCACCTCCATGAACCCTGACTCCATAGAGTGCTTTAACTCCTCTGCGGCTTTGCGTAGGCCTAAGAGAGTCGCGTGTGAATTCCTTCTGAGGGAGAGCATGTGCGCTGGGAGTCCCCGTTTTGTTTTCCGAGCCACACAACACAGGACAGACTGCTGGGGTCAGCTCTTGCTACGCAGAGCGAAGGGCAGTGAACTGCTTCTCGCTTGCAGAGCTTGATGTCTACAGCTGTAAGGCAGCCCCGGGACAAAGTTTTGGCCAGTATTACATTCAGCGTGGCTCTCCCTCTGTGGAGGCCCTCCGAACGGCACTGAGAGAATCCCTGAGCCTAAAGTGCATCCTGGCAACCCTTAACCTGTCATCTCACTATTGTGACGCAAGGTACACTGCAGGTGCAGCCTGACAGAAAGTACAGAAAAGCCGGTACGACTCTGAGGCATTTGGACGAGGCAAGGTCCCCTCGGCCTGACTAAGTCATTAAGCGGGTGCTGCTCCTCGTGGCACGCAGAACACCCCCCGTCCAACGAAGTGGGATCCTAGAAAGGCCCAGTGTTGCTGAAAGTCTCCAGGTGTCAGTCAGAGAGTGCTGGCAAATGCGTCGTGGGCTCAAGTTGGCACTGGGAGAATGTGGGAGAAGCCCGACTTTCCCCCTTTGGAAAGCCACTTCGTTGCAGCTTCCAAGCCGCCTGCTACTATTCACTCCACAGATTCCTCTGAGGAGCAGTGAGTTTTTCCAAAAGAAACCAGGTGCTTGCGATTCCTTCCGGGGAGCTCACCCACAGGAGCATACTGTAGCTAAGGTGCCCACTAAATGTGACCTCTAGTCTCGAGGTAAGGTGCACATTTTCCCATTCCCAGAGATAGGGGCGCCCCGGTTTCCAGGAGGTCTTAGTCAGTGGACGGCTTTAGCTTTAGTATGCCTCACAGCACTCAAGACTCTCACGTGGGCACTTCTTTCCAAGGAAGTACACTGCGTACCCAAAGCCTTCTGAGCACAAGCAAGGGATACACAGCTCTGGGCACATCCCTCCCTATGCAGTTGGAAGGGCCGGGAACTAAGGTGTTCTCTGAGGCGAGCGTTCCACAGCTTTGAAACAGCCCCAGGAACGCGGTTCTTGGCAGGGTTTCGTTCCCTGCGGGTCTGCCACGTTGAGGAAAACTAAGCGGCCCTGAAAGAAACCACCGGGGCTCCAATTCGGTTTGGGGACTCCTGCTCGACGTCTCTCTAGGTGATGCGGAAACTGGACTTTAGGTCCCACCCGAAGTAATGCAGAGAGTAACCCCGAGCATTGCTAGGCATTGGGAACATCCGAAGTCACCCAGGTAGGCCTGCTGAGGGCAGTTCGGGGTTTGTGCCGTTCACCACATGCAGCACACACTGCATCCAAAAGTTTCATCGCAGAAGGCCGAACTGTGTTCCAAGGGTCTCCCTTGGATTGTCAGAGAAGATAGGTGTATGTGCTGGGTGATCCAGTTGGTAATTGAGAAGCCTGGCAGAAGGCAGTCTTTTCCCCATTTGAAAGGTCGATAGTGGCGGCCTCAAGGCTGACTGAAAGACACTGCCCTTACCCGTCTTCTAGTCACCTCCAGGAGTGCCTCAGTGAAGACAGTGAGTTTTCTCCTACGAATCCAGGTGGTCTCCAGTGCCTTGCTGGGAGCTCATCCCACGCTTGCCCTAGCTAAAGTGTGAAGTCAAAGTGACCCCTAGCCTCAAGGGAAGCGCGAGCGCTTCCTATCAGCCAAGTTGGGTGGGCAGCCACCTCCATGAACCCTGACTCCATAGAGTGCTTTAACTCCTCTGCGGCTTTGCGTAGGCCTAAGAGAGTCGCGTGTGAATTCCTTCTGAGGGAGAGCATGTGCGCTGGGAGTCCCCGTTTTGTTTTCCGAGCCACACAACACAGGACAGACTGCTGGGGTCAGCTCTTGCTACGCAGAGCGAAGGGCAGTGAACTGCTTCTCGCTTGCAGAGCTTGATGTCTATAGCTGTAAGGCAGCCCCGGGACAAAGTTTTGGCCAGTATTACATTCAGCGTGGCTCTCCCTCTGTGGAGGCCCTCCGAACGGCACTGAGAGAATCCCTGAGCCTAAAGTGCATCCTGGCAACCCTTAACCTGTCATCTCACTATTGTGACGCAAGGTACACTGCAGGTGCAGCCTGACAGAAAGTACAGAAAAGCCGGTACGACTCTGAGGCATTTGGACGAGGCAAGGTCCCCTCGGCCTGACTAAGTCATTAAGCGGGTGCTGCTCCTCGTGGCACGCAGAACACCCCCCGTCCAACGAAGTGGGATCCTAGAAAGGCCCAGTGTTGCTGAAAGTCTCCAGGTGTCAGTCAGAGAGTGCTGGCAAATGCGTCGTGGGCTCAAGTTGGCACTGGGAGAATGTGGGAGAAGCCCGACTTTCCCCCTTTGGAAAGCCACTTCGTTGCAGCTTCCAAGCCGCCTGCTACTATTCACTCCACAGATTCCTCTGAGGAGCAGTGAGTTTTTCCAAAAGAAACCAGGTGCTTGCGATTCCTTCCGGGGAGCTCACCCCCAGGAGCATACTGTAGCTAAGGTGCCCACTAAATGTGACCTCTAGTCTCGAGGTAAGGTGCACATTTTCCCATTCCCAGAGATAGGGGCGCCCCGGTTTCCAGGAGGTCTTAGTCAGTGGACGGCTTTAGCTTTAGTATGCCTCACAGCGCTCAAGACTCTCACGTGGGCACTTCTTTCCAAGGAAGTACACTGCATACCCAAAGCCTTCTGAGCGCAAGCAAGGGATACACAGCTCTGGGCACATCCCTCCCTATGCAGTTGGAAGGGCCGGGAACTAAGGTGTTCTCTGAGGCGAGCGTTCCACAGCTTTGAAACAGCCCCAGGAACGCGGTTCTTGGCAGGGTTTCGTTCCCTGCGGGTCTGCCACGTTGAGGAAAACTAAGCGGCCCTGAAAGAAACCACCGGGGCTCCAATTCGGTTTGGGGACTCCTGCTCGACGTCTCTCTAAGTGATGCGGAAACTGGACTTTAGGTCCAGCCCGAAGTAATGCAGAGAGTAACCCCGAGCATTGCTAGGCATTGGGAACATCCAAAGTCACCCAGGTAGGCCTGCTGAGGGCAGTTCGGGGTTTGTGCCATTCACCACATGCAGCACACACTGCATCCAAAAGTTTCATCGCAGAAGGCCGAACTGTGTTCCACGGGTCTCCCTTGGATTGTCAGAGAAGATAGGTGTATGTGCTGGGTGATCCAGTTGGTAATTGAGAAGCCTGGCAGAGGGCAGTCTTTTCCCCATTTGAAAGGTCGATAGTGGCGGCCTCAAGGCTGACTGAAAGACACTGCCCTTACCCGTCTTCTAGTCACCTCCAGGAGTGCCTCAGTGAAGACAGTGAGTTTTCTCCTATGAATCCAGGTGGTCTCCAGTGCCTTGCTGGGAGCTCATCCCACGCTTGCCCTAGCTAAAGTGTGAAGTCAAAGTGACCCCTAGCCTCAAGGGAAGCGCGAGCGCTTCCTATCAGCCAAGTTGGGTGGGCAGCCACCTCCATGAACCCTGACTCCATAGAGTGCTTTAACTCCTCTGCGGCTTTGCGTAGGCCTAAGAGAGTCGCGTGTGAATTCCTTCTGAGGGAGAGCATGTGCGCTGGGAGTCCCCGTTTTGTTTTCCGAGCCACACAACACAGGACAGACTGCTGGGGTCAGCTCTTGCTACGCAGAGCGAAGGGCAGTGAACTGCTTCTCGCTTGCAGAGCTTGATGTCTACAGCTGTAAGGCAGCCCCGGGACAAAGTTTTGGCCAGTATTACATTCAGCGTGGCTCTCCCTCTGTGGAGGCCCTCCGAACGGCACTGAGAGAATCCCTGAGCCTAAAGTGCATCCTGGCAACTCTTAACCTGTCATCTCACTATTGTGACGCAAGGTACACTGCAGGTGCAGCCTGACAGAAAGTACAGAAAAGCCGGTACGACTCTGAGGCATTTGGACGAGGCAAGGTCCCCTCGGCCTGACTAAGTCATTAAGCGGGTGCTGCTCCTCGTGGCACGCAGAACACCCCCCGTCCAACGAAGTGGGATCCTAGAAAGGCCCAGTGTTGCTGAAAGTCTCCAGGTGTCAGTCAGAGAGTGCTGGCAAATGCGTCGTGGGCTCAAGTTGGCACTGGGAGAATGTGGGAGAAGCCCGACTTTCCCCCTTTGGAAAGCCACTTCGTTGCAGCTTCCAAGCCGCCTGCTACTATTCACTCCACAGATTCCTCTGAGGAGCAGTGAGTTTTTCCAAAAGAAACCAGGTGCTTGCGATTCCTTCCGGGGAGCTCACCCCCAGGAGCATACTGTAGCTAAGGTGCCCACTAAATGTGACCTCTAGTCTCGAGGTAAGGTGCACATTTTCCCATTCCCAGAGATAGGGGCGCCCCGGTTTCCAGGAGGTCTTAGTCAGTGGACGGCTTTAGCTTTAGTATGCCTCACAGCGCTCAAGACTCTCACGTGGGCACTTCTTTCCAAGGAAGTACACTGCGTACCCAAAGCCTTCTGAGCACAAGCAAGGGATACACAGCTCTGGGCACATCCCTCCCTATGCAGTTGGAAGGGCCGGGAACTAAGGTGTTCTCTGAGGCGAGCGTTCCACAGCTTTGAAACAGCCCCAGGAACGTGGCTCTTGGCAGGGTTTCGTTCCCTGCGGGTCTGCCACGTTGAGGAAAACTAAGCGGCCCTGAAAGAAACCACCGGGGCTCCAATTCGGTTTGGGGACTCCTGCTCGACGTCTCTCTAGGTGATGCGGAAACTGGACTTTAGGTCCAGCCCGAAGTAATGCAGAGAGTAACCCCGAGCATTGCTAGGCATTGGGAACATCCAAAGTCACCCAGGTAGGCCTGCTGAGGGCAGTTCGGGGTTTGTGCCGTTCACCACATGCAGCACACACTGCATCCAAAAGTTTCATCGCAGAAGGCCGAACTGTGTTCCACGGGTCTCCCTTGGATTGTCAGAGAAGATAGGTGTATGTGCTGGGTGATCCAGTTGGTAATTGAGAAGCCTGGCAGAGGGCAGTCTTTTCCCCATTTGAAAGGTCGATAGTGGCGGCCTCAAGGCTGACTGAAAGACACTGCCCTTACCCGTCTTCTAGTCACCTCCAGGAGTGCCTCAGTGAAGACAGTGAGTTTTCTCCTACGAATCCAGGTGGTCTCCAGTGCCTTGCTGGGAGCTCATCCCACGCTTGCCCTAGCTAAAGTGTGAAGTCAAAGTGACCCCTAGCCTCAAGGGAAGCGCGAGCGCTTCCTATCAGCCAAGTTGGGTGGGCAGCCACCTCCATGAACCCTGACTCCATAGAGTGCTTTAACTCCTCTGCGGCTTTGCGTAGGCCTAAGAGAGTCGCGTGTGAATTCCTTCTGAGGGAGAGCATGTGCGCTGGGAGTCCCC
Source organism: Mesoplodon mirus (assembly GCF_964341445.2). Taxonomy (NCBI): domain Eukaryota; kingdom Metazoa; phylum Chordata; class Mammalia; order Artiodactyla; family Ziphiidae; genus Mesoplodon; species Mesoplodon mirus. The sequence continues at coordinate 87,286,302 of NC_138979.1, read as the reverse complement.
GTTTTGTTTTCCGAGCCACACAACACAGGACAGACTGCTGGGGTCAGCTCTTGCTACGCAGAGCGAAGGGCAGTGAACTGCTTCTCGCTTGCAGAGCTTGATGTCTACAGCTGTAAGGCAGCCCCGGGACAAAGTTTTGGCCAGTATTACATTCAGCGTGGCTCTCCCTCTGTGGAGGCCCTCCGAACGGCACTGAGAGAATCCCTGAGCCTAAAGTGCATCCTGGCAACCCTTAACCTGTCATCTCACTATTGTGACGCAAGGTACACTGCAGGTGCAGCCTGACAGAAAGTACAGAAAAGCCGGTACGACTCTGAGGCATTTGGACGAGGCAAGGTCCCCTCGGCCTGACTAAGTCATTAAGCGGGTGCTGCTCCTCGTGGCACGCAGAACACCCCCCGTCCAACGAAGTGGGATCCTAGAAAGGCCCAGTGTTGCTGAAAGTCTCCAGGTGTCAGTCAGAGAGTGCTGGCAAATGCGTCGTGGGCTCAAGTTGGCACTGGGAGAATGTGGGAGAAGCCCGACTTTCCCCCTTTGGAAAGCCACTTCGTTGCAGCTTCCAAGCCGCCTGCTACTATTCACTCCACAGATTCCTCTGAGGAGCAGTGAGTTTTTCCAAAAGAAACCAGGTGCTTGCGATTCCTTCCGGGGAGCTCACCCACAGGAGCATACTGTAGCTAAGGTGCCCACTAAATGTGACCTCTAGTCTCGAGGTAAGGTGCACATTTTCCCATTCCCAGAGATAGGGGCGCCCCGGTTTCCAGGAGGTCTTAGTCAGTGGACGGCTTTAGCTTTAGTATGCCTCACAGCACTCAAGACTCTCACGTGGGCACTTCTTTCCAAGGAAGTACACTGCGTACCCAAAGCCTTCTGAGCACAAGCAAGGGATACACAGCTCTGGGCACATCCCTCCCTATGCAGTTGGAAGGGCCGGGAACTAAGGTGTTCTCTGAGGCGAGCGTTCCACAGCTTTGAAACAGCCCCAGGAACGCGGTTCTTGGCAGGGTTTCGTTCCCTGCGGGTCTGCCACGTTGAGGAAAACTAAGCGGCCCTGAAAGAAACCACCGGGGCTCCAATTCGGTTTGGGGACTCCTGCTCGACGTCTCTCTAGGTGATGCGGAAACTGGACTTTAGGTCCCACCGGAAGTAATGCAGAGAGTAACCCCGAGCATTGCTAGGCATTGGGAACATCCGAAGTCACCCAGGTAGGCCTGCTGAGGGCAGTTCGGGGTTTGTGCCGTTCACCACATGCAGCACACACTGCATCCAAAAGTTTCATCGCAGAAGGCCGAACTGTGTTCCAAGGGTCTCCCTTGGATTGTCAGAGAAGATAGGTGTATGTGCTGGGTGATCCAGTTGGTAATTGAGAAGCCTGGCAGAAGGCAGTCTTTTCCCCATTTGAAAGGTCGATAGTGGCGGCCTCAAGGCTGACTGAAAGACACTGCCCTTACCCGTCTTCTAGTCACCTCCAGGAGTGCCTCAGTGAAGACAGTGAGTTTTCTCCTATGAATCCAGGTGGTCTCCAGTGCCTTGCTGGGAGCTCATCCCACGCTTGCCCTAGCTAAAGTGTGAAGTCAAAGTGACCCCTAGCCTCAAGGGAAGCGCGAGCGCTTCCTATCAGCCAAGTTGGGTGGGCAGCCACCTCCATGAACCCTGACTCCATAGAGTGCTTTAACTCCTCTGCGGCTTTGCGTAGGCCTAAGAGAGTCGCGTGTGAATTCCTTCTGAGGGAGAGCATGTGCGCTGGGAGTCCCCGTTTTGTTTTCCGAGCCACACAACACAGGACAGACTGCTGGGGTCAGCTCTTGCTACGCAGAGCGAAGGGCAGTGAACTGCTTCTCGCTTGCAGAGCTTGATGTCTACAGCTGTAAGGCAGCCCCGGGACAAAGTTTTGGCCAGTATTACATTCAGCGTGGCTCTCCCTCTGTGGAGGCCCTCCGAACGGCACTGAGAGAATCCCTGAGCCTAAAGTGCATCCTGGCAACTCTTAACCTGTCATCTCACTATTGTGACGCAAGGTACACTGCAGGTGCAGCCTGACAGAAAGTACAGAAAAGCCGGTACGACTCTGAGGCATTTGGACGAGGCAAGGTCCCCTCGGCCTGACTAAGTCATTAAGCGGGTGCTGCTCCTCGTGGCACGCAGAACACACCCCGTCCAACGAAGTGGGATCCTAGAAAGGCCCAGTGTTGCTGAAAGTCTCCAGGTGTCAGTCAGAGAGTGCTGGCAAATGCGTCGTGGGCTCAAGTTGGCACTGGGAGAATGTGGGAGAAGCCCGACTTTCCCCCTTTGGAAAGCCACTTCGTTGCAGCTTCCAAGCCGCCTGCTACTATTCACTCCACAGATTCCTCTGAGGAGCAGTGAGTTTTTCCAAAAGAAACCAGGTGCTTGCGATTCCTTCCGGGGAGCTCACCCCCAGGAGCATACTGTAGCTAAGGTGCCCACTAAATGTGACCTCTAGTCTCGAGGTAAGGTGCACATTTTCCCATTCCCAGAGATAGGGGCGCCCCGGTTTCCAGGAGGTCTTAGTCAGTGGACGGCTTTAGCTTTAGTATGCCTCACAGCGCTCAAGACTCTCACGTGGGCACTTCTTTCCAAGGAAGTACACTGCGTACCCAAAGCCTTCTGAGCACAAGCAAGGGATACACAGCTCTGGGCACATCCCTCCCTATGCAGTTGGAAGGGCCGGGAACTAAGGTGTTCTCTGAGGCGAGCGTTCCACAGCTTTGAAACAGCCCCAGGAACGTGGTTCTTGGCAGGGTTTCGTTCCCTGCGGGTCTGCCACGTTGAGGAAAACTAAGCGGCCCTGAAAGAAACCACCGGGGCTCCAATTCGGTTTGGGGACTCCTGCTCGACGTCTCTCTAGGTGATGCGGAAACTGGACTTTAGGTCCAGCCCGAAGTAATGCAGAGAGTAACCCCGAGCATTGCTAGGCATTGGGAACATCCAAAGTCACCCAGGTAGGCCTGCTGAGGGCAGTTCGGGGTTTGTGCCGTTCACCACATGCAGCACACACTGCATCCAAAAGTTTCATCGCAGAAGGCCGAACTGTGTTCCACGGGTCTCCCTTGGATTGTCAGAGAAGATAGGTGTATGTGCTGGGTGATCCAGTTGGTAATTGAGAAGCCTGGCAGAGGGCAGTCTTTTCCCCATTTGAAAGGTCGATAGTGGCGGCCTCAAGGCTGACTGAAAGACACTGCCCTTACCCGTCTTCTAGTCACCTCCAGGAGTGCCTCAGTGAAGACAGTGAGTTTTCTCCTACGAATCCAGGTGGTCTCCAGTGCCTTGCTGGGAGCTCATCCCACGCTTGCCCTAGCTAAAGTGTGAAGTCAAAGTGACCCCTAGCCTCAAGGGAAGCGCGAGCGCTTCCTATCAGCCAAGTTGGGTGGGCAGCCACCTCCATGAACCCTGACTCCATAGAGTGCTTTAACTCCTCTGCGGCTTTGCGTAGGCCTAAGAGAGTCGCGTGTGAATTCCTTCTGAGGGAGAGCATGTGCGCTGGGAGTCCCCGTTTTGTTTTCCGAGCCACACAACACAGGACAGACTGCTGGGGTCAGCTCTTGCTACGCAGAGCGAAGGGCAGTGAACTGCTTCTCGCTTGCAGAGCTTGATGTCTACAGCTTTAAGGCAGCCCCGGGACAAAGTTTTGGCCAGTATTACATTCAGCGTGGCTCTCCCTCTGTGGAGGCCCTCCGAACGGCACTGAGAGAATCCCTGAGCCTAAAGTGCATCCTGGCAACCCTTAACCTGTCATCTCACTATTGTGACGCAAGGTACACTGCAGGTGCAGCCTGACAGAAAGTACAGAAAAGCCGGTACGACTCTGAGGCATTTGGACGAGGCAAGGTCCCCTCGGCCTGACTAAGTCATTAAGCGGGTGCTGCTCCTCGTGGCACGCAGAACACCCCCCGTCCAACGAAGTGGGATCCTAGAAAGGCCCAGTGTTGCTGAAAGTCTCCAGGTGTCAGTCAGAGAGTGCTGGCAAATGCGTCGTGGGCTCAAGTTGGCACTGGGAGAATGTGGGAGAAGCCCGACTTTCCCCCTTTGGAAAGCCACTTCGTTGCAGCTTCCAAGCCGCCTGCTACTATTCACTCCACAGATTCCTCTGAGGAGCAGTGAGTTTTTCCAAAAGAAACCAGGTGCTTGCGATTCCTTCCGGGGAGCTCACCCCCAGGAGCATACTGTAGCTAAGGTGCCCACTAAATGTGACCTCTAGTCTCGAGGTAAGGTGCACATTTTCCCATTCCCAGAGATAGGGGCGCCCCGGTTTCCAGGAGGTCTTAGTCAGTGGACGGCTTTAGCTTTAGTATGCCTCACAGCGCTCAAGACTCTCACGTGGGCACTTCTTTCCAAGGAAGTACACTGCATACCCAAAGCCTTCTGAGCACAAGCAAGGGATACACAGCTCTGGGCACATCCCTCCCTATGCAGTTGGAAGGGCCGGGAACTAAGGTGTTCTCTGAGGCGAGCGTTCCACAGCTTTGAAACAGCCCCAGGAACGCGGTTCTTGGCAGGGTTTCGTTCCCTGCGGGTCTGCCACGTTGAGGAAAACTAAGCGGCCCTGAAAGAAACCACCGGGGCTCCAATTCGGTTTGGGGACTCCTGCTCGACGTCTCTCTAAGTGATGCGGAAACTGGACTTTAGGTCCAGCCCGAAGTAATGCAGAGAGTAACCCCGAGCATTGCTAGGCATTGGGAACATCCAAAGTCACCCAGGTAGGCCTGCTGAGGGCAGTTCGGGGTTTGTGCCGTTCACCACATGCAGCACACACTGCATCCAAAAGTTTCATCGCAGAAGGCCGAACTGTGTTCCACGGGTCTCCCTTGGATTGTCAGAGAAGATAGGTGTATGTGCTGGGTGATCCAGTTGGTAATTGAGAAGCCTGGCAGAGGGCAGTCTTTTCCCCATTTGAAAGGTCGATAGTGGCGGCCTCAAGGCTGACTGAAAGACACTGCCCTTACCCGTCTTCTAGTCACCTCCAGGAGTGCCTCAGTGAAGACAGTGAGTTTTCTCCTACGAATCCAGGTGGTCTCCAGTGCCTTGCTGGGAGCTCATCCCACGCTTGCCCTAGCTAAAGTGTGAAGTCAAAGTGACCCCTAGCCTCAAGGGAAGCGTGGGCGCTTCCTATCAGCCAAGTTGGGTGGGCAGCCACCTCCATGAACCCTGACTCCATAGAGTGCTTTAACTCCTCTGTGGCTTTGCGTAGGCCTAAGAGAGTCGCGTGTGAATTCCTTCTGAGGGAGAGCATGTGCGCTGGGAGTCCCCGTTTTGTTTTCCGAGCCACACAACACAGGACAGACTGCTGGGGTCAGCTCTTGCTACGCAGAGCGAAGGGCAGTGAACTGCTTCTCGCTTGCAGAGCTTGATGTCTACAGCTGTAAGGCAGCCCCGGGACAAAGTTTTGGCCAGTATTACATTCAGCGTGGCTCTCCCTCTGTGGAGGCCCTCCGAACGGCACTGAGAGAATCCCTGAGCCTAAAGTGCATCCTGGCAACCCTTAACCTGTCATCTCACTATTGTGACGCAAGGTACACTGCAGGTGCAGCCTGACAGAAAGTACAGAAAAGCCGGTACGACTCTGAGGCATTTGGACGAGGCAAGGTCCCCTCGGCCTGACTAAGTCATTAAGCGGGTGCTGCTCCTCGTGGCACGCAGAACACCCCCCGTCCAACGAAGTGGGATCCTAGAAAGGCCCAGTGTTGCTGAAAGTCTCCAGGTGTCAGTCAGAGAGTGCTGGCAAATGCGTCGTGGGCTCAAGTTGGCACTGGGAGAATGTGGGAGAAGCCCGACTTTCCCCCTTTGGAAAGCCACTTCGTTGCAGCTTCCAAGCCGCCTGCTACTATTCACTCCACAGATTCCTCTGAGGAGCAGTGAGTTTTTCCAAAAGAAACCAGGTGCTTGCGATTCCTTCCGGGGAGCTCACCCCCAGGAGCATACTGTAGCTAAGGTGCCCACTAAATGTGACCTCTAGTCTCGAGGTAAGGTGCACATTTTCCCATTCCCAGAGATAGGGGCGCCCCGGTTTCCAGGAGGTCTTAGTCAGTGGACGGCTTTAGCTTTAGTATGCCTCACAGCACTCAAGACTCTCACGTGGGCACTTCTTTCCAAGGAAGTACACTGCGTACCCAAAGCCTTCTGAGCACAAGCAAGGGATACACAGCTCTGGGCACATCCCTCCCTATGCAGTTGGAAGGGCCGGGAACTAAGGTGTTCTCTGAGGCGAGCGTTCCACAGCTTTGAAACAGCCCCAGGAACGCGGTTCTTGGCAGGGTTTCGTTCCCTGCGGGTCTGCCACGTTGAGGAAAACTAAGCGGCCCTGAAAGAAACCACCGGGGCTCCAATTCGGTTTGGGGACTCCTGCTCGACGTCTCTCTAGGTGATGCGGAAACTGGACTTTAGGTCCCACCCGAAGTAATGCAGAGAGTAACCCCGAGCATTGCTAGGCATTGGGAACATCCGAAGTCACCCAGGTAGGCCTGCTGAGGGCAGTTCGGGGTTTGTGCCGTTCACCACATGCAGCACACACTGCATCCAAAAGTTTCATCGCAGAAGGCCGAACTGTGTTCCAAGGGTCTCCCTTGGATTGTCAGAGAAGATAGGTGTATGTGCTGGGTGATCCAGTTGGTAATTGAGAAGCCTGGCAGAAGGCAGTCTTTTCCCCATTTGAAAGGTCGATAGTGGCGGCCTCAAGGCTGACTGAAAGACACTGCCCTTACCCGTCTTCTAGTCACCTCCAGGAGTGCCTCAGTGAAGACAGTGAGTTTTCTCCTACGAATCCAGGTGGTCTCCAGTGCCTTGCTGGGAGCTCATCCCACGCTTGCCCTAGCTAAAGTGTGAAGTCAAAGTGACCCCTAGCCTCAAGGGAAGCGCGAGCGCTTCCTATCAGCCAAGTTGGGTGGGCAGCCACCTCCATGAACCCTGACTCCATAGAGTGCTTTAACTCCTCTGCGGGTTTGCGTAGGCCTAAGAGAGTCGCGTGTGAATTCCTTCTGAGGGAGAGCATGTGCGCTGGGAGTCCCCGTTTTGTTTTCCGAGCCACACAACACAGGACAGACTGCTGGGGTCAGCTCTTGCTACGCAGAGCGAAGGGCAGTGAACTGCTTCTCGCTTGCAGAGCTTGATGTCTACAGCTTTAAGGCAGCCCCGGGACAAAGTTTTGGCCAGTATTACATTCAGCGTGGCTCTCCCTCTGTGGAGGCCCTCCGAACGGCACTGAGAGAATCCCTGAGCCTAAAGTGCATCCTGGCAACCCTTAACCTGTCATCTCACTATTGTGACGCAAGGTACACTGCAGGTGCAGCCTGACAGAAAGTACAGAAAAGCCGGTACGACTCTGAGGCATTTGGACGAGGCAAGGTCCCCTCGGCCTGACTAAGTCATTAAGCGGGTGCTGCTCCTCGTGGCACGCAGAACACCCCCCGTCCAACGAAGTGGGATCCTAGAAAGGCCCAGTGTTGCTGAAAGTCTCCAGGTGTCAGTCAGAGAGTGCTGGCAAATGCGTCGTGGGCTCAAGTTGGCACTGGGAGAATGTGGGAGAAGCCCGACTTTCCCCCTTTGGAAAGCCACTTCGTTGCAGCTTCCAAGCCGCCTGCTACTATTCACTCCACAGATTCCTCTGAGGAGCAGTGAGTTTTTCCAAAAGAAACCAGGTGCTTGCGATTCCTTCCGGGGAGCTCACCCCCAGGAGCATACTGTAGCTAAGGTGCCCACTAAATGTGACCTCTAGTCTCGAGGTAAGGTGCACATTTTCCCATTCCCAGAGATAGGGGCGCCCCGGTTTCCAGGAGGTCTTAGTCAGTGGACGGCTTTAGCTTTAGTATGCCTCACAGCGCTCAAGACTCTCACGTGGGCACTTCTTTCCAAGGAAGTACACTGCATACCCAAAGCCTTCTGAGCACAAGCAAGGGATACACAGCTCTGGGCACATCCCTCCCTATGCAGTTGGAAGGGCCGGGAACTAAGGTGTTCTCTGAGGCGAGCGTTCCACAGCTTTGAAACAGCCCCAGGAACGCGGTTCTTGGCAGGGTTTCGTTCCCTGCGGGTCTGCCACGTTGAGGAAAACTAAGCGGCCCTGAAAGAAACCACCGGGGCTCCAATTCGGTTTGGGGACTCCTGCTCGACGTCTCTCTAAGTGATGCGGAAACTGGACTTTAGGTCCAGCCCGAAGTAATGCAGAGAGTAACCCCGAGCATTGCTAGGCATTGGGAACATCCAAAGTCACCCAGGTAGGCCTGCTGAGGGCAGTTCGGGGTTTGTGCCATTCACCACATGCAGCACACACTGCATCCAAAAGTTTCATCGCAGAAGGCCGAACTGTGTTCCACGGGTCTCCCTTGGATTGTCAGAGAAGATAGGTGTATGTGCTGGGTGATCCAGTTGGTAATTGAGAAGCCTGGCAGAGGGCAGTCTTTTCCCCATTTGAAAGGTCGATAGTGGCGGCCTCAAGGCTGACTGAAAGACACTGCCCTTACCCGTCTTCTAGTCACCTCCAGGAGTGCCTCAGTGAAGACAGTGAGTTTTCTCCTACGAATCCAGGTGGTCTCCAGTGCCTTGCTGGGAGCTCATCCCACGCTTGCCCTAGCTAAAGTGTGAAGTCAAAGTGACCCCTAGCCTCAAGGGAAGCGTGGGCGCTTCCTATCAGCCAAGTTGGGTGGGCAGCCACCTCCATGAACCCTGACTCCATAGAGTGCTTTAACTCCTCTGTGGCTTTGCGTAGGCCTAAGAGAGTCGCGTGTGAATTCCTTCTGAGGGAGAGCATGTGCGCTGGGAGTCCCCGTTTTGTTTTCCGAGCCACACAACACAGGACAGACTGCTGGGGTCAGCTCTTGCTACGCAGAGCGAAGGGCAGTGAACTGCTTCTCGCTTGCAGAGCTTGATGTCTACAGCTGTAAGGCAGCCCCGGGACAAAGTTTTGGCCAGTATTACATTCAGCGTGGCTCTCCCTCTGTGGAGGCCCTCCGAACGGCACTGAGAGAATCCCTGAGCCTAAAGTGCATCCTGGCAACCCTTAACCTGTCATCTCAGTATTGTGACGCAAGGTACACTGCAGGTGCAGCCTGACAGAAAGTACAGAAAAGCCGGTACGACTCTGAGGCATTTGGACGAGGCAAGGTCCCCTCGGCCTGACTAAGTCATTAAGCGGGTGCTGCTCCTCGTGGCACGCAGAACACCCCCCGTCCAACGAAGTGGGATCCTAGAAAGGCCCAGTGTTGCTGAAAGTCTCCAGGTGTCAGTCAGAGAGTGCTGGCAAATGCGTCGTGGGCTCAAGTTGGCACTGGGAGAATGTGGGAGAAGCCCGACTTTCCCCCTTTGGAAAGCCACTTCGTTGCAGCTTCCAAGCCGCCTGCTACTATTCACTCCACAGATTCCTCTGAGGAGCAGTGAGTTTTTCCAAAAGAAACCAGGTGCTTGCGATTCCTTCCGGGGAGCTCACCCCCAGGAGCATACTGTAGCTAAGGTGCCCACTAAATGTGACCTCTAGTCTCGAGGTAAGGTGCACATTTTCCCATTCCCAGAGATAGGGGCGCCCCGGTTTCCAGGAGGTCTTAGTCAGTGGACGGCTTTAGCTTTAGTATGCCTCACAGCGCTCAAGACTCTCACGTGGGCACTTCTTTCCAAGGAAGTACACTGCGTACCCAAAGCCTTCTGAGCACAAGCAAGGGATACACAGCTCTGGGCACATCCCTCCCTATGCAGTTGGAAGGGCCGGGAACTAAGGTGTTCTCTGAGGCGAGCGTTCCACAGCTTTGAAACAGCCCCAGGAACGCGGTTCTTGGCAGGGTTTCGTTCCCTGCGGGTCTGCCACGTTGAGGAAAACTAAGCGGCCCTGAAAGAAACCACCGGGGCTCCAATTCGGTTTGGGGACTCCTGCTCGACGTCTCTCTAAGTGATGCGGAAACTGGACTTTAGGTCCAGCCCGAAGTAATGCAGAGAGTAACCCCGAGCATTGCTAGGCATTGGGAACATCCGAAGTCACCCAGGTAGGCCTGCTGAGGGCAGTTCGGGGTTTGTGCCGTTCACCACATGCAGCACACACTGCATCCAAAAGTTTCATCGCAGAAGGCCGAACTGTGTTCCACGGGTCTCCCTTGGATTGTCAGAGAAGATAGGTGTATGTGCTGGGTGATCCAGTTGGTAATTGAGAAGCCTGGCAGAGGGCAGTCTTTTCCCCATTTGAAAGGTCGATAGTGGCGGCCTCAAGGCTGACTGAAAGACACTGCCCTTACCCGTCTTCTAGTCACCTCCAGGAGTGCCTCAGTGAAGACAGTGAGTTTTCTCCTACGAATCCAGGTGGTCTCCAGTGCCTTGCTGGGAGCTCATCCCACGCTTGCCCTAGCTAAAGTGTGAAGTCAAAGTGACCCCTAGCCTCAAGGGAAGCGTGGGCGCTTCCTATCAGCCAAGTTGGGTGGGCAGCCACCTCCATGAACCCTGACTCCATAGAGTGCTTTAACTCCTCTGCGGCTTTGCGTAGGCCTAAGAGAGTCGCGTGTGAATTCCTTCTGAGGGAGAGCATGTGCGCTGGGAGTCCCCGTTTTGTTTTCCGAGCCACACAACACAGGACAGACTGCTGGGGTCAGCTCTTGCTACGCAGAGCGAAGGGCAGTGAACTGCTTCTCGCTTGCAGAGCTTGATGTCTACAGCTGTAAGGCAGCCCCGGGACAAAGTTTTGGCCAGTATTACATTCAGCGTGGCTCTCCCTCTGTGGAGGCCCTCCGAACGGCACTGAGAGAATCCCTGAGCCTAAAGTGCATCCTGGCAACCCTTAACCTGTCATCTCACTATTGTGACGCAAGGTACACTGCAGGTGCAGCCTGACAGAAAGTACAGAAAAGCCGGTACGACTCTGAGGCATTTGGACGAGGCAAGGTCCCCTCGGCCTGACTAAGTCATTAAGCGGGTGCTGCTCCTCGTGGCACGCAGAACACCCCCCGTCCAACGAAGTGGGATCCTAGAAAGGCCCAGTGTTGCTGAAAGTCTCCAGGTGTCAGTCAGAGAGTGCTGGCAAATGCGTCGTGGGCTCAAGTTGGCACTGGGAGAATGTGGGAGAAGCCCGACTTTCCCCCTTTGGAAAGCCACTTCGTTGCAGCTTCCAAGCCGCCTGCTACTATTCACTCCACAGATTCCTCTGAGGAGCAGTGAGTTTTTCCAAAAGAAACCAGGTGCTTGCGATTCCTTCCGGGGAGCTCACCCCCAGGAGCATACTGTAGCTAAGGTGCCCACTAAATGTGACCTCTAGTCTCGAGGTAAGGTGCACATTTTCCCATTCCCAGAGATAGGGGCGCCCCGGTTTCCAGGAGGTCTTAGTCAGTGGACGGCTTTAGCTTTAGTATGCCTCACAGCGCTCAAGACTCTCACGTGGGCACTTCTTTCCAAGGAAGTACACTGCGTACCCAAAGCCTTCTGAGCACAAGCAAGGGATACACAGCTCTGGGCACATCCCTCCCTATGCAGTTGGAAGGGCCGGGAACTAAGGTGTTCTCTGAGGCGAGCGTTCCACAGCTTTGAAACAGCCCCAGGAACGCGGTTCTTGGCAGGGTTTCGTTCCCTGCGGGTCTGCCACGTTGAGGAAAACTAAGCGGCCCTGAAAGAAACCACCGGGGCTCCAATTCGGTTTGGGGACTCCTGCTCGACGTCTCTCTAAGTGATGCGGAAACTGGACTTTAGGTCCAGCCCGAAGTAATGCAGAGAGTAACCCCGAGCATTGCTAGGCATTGGGAACATCCAAAGTCACCCAGGTAGGCCTGCTGAGGGCAGTTCGGGGTTTGTGCCATTCACCACATGCAGCACACACTGCATCCAAAAGTTTCATCGCAGAAGGCCGAACTGTGTTCCACGGGTCTCCCTTGGATTGTCAGAGAAGATAGGTGTATGTGCTGGGTGATCCAGTTGGTAATTGAGAAGCCTGGCAGAGGGCAGTCTTTTCCCCATTTGAAAGGTCGATAGTGGCGGCCTCAAGGCTGACTGAAAGACACTGCCCTTACCCGTCTTCTAGTCACCTCCAGGAGTGCCTCAGTGAAGACAGTGAGTTTTCTCCTACGAATCCAGGTGGTCTCCAGTGCCTTGCTGGGAGCTCATCCCACGCTTGCCCTAGCTAAAGTGTGAAGTCAAAGTGACCCCTAGCCTCAAGGGAAGCGTGGGCGCTTCCTATCAGCCAAGTTGGGTGGGCAGCCACCTCCATGAACCCTGACTCCATAGAGTGCTTTAACTCCTCTGTGGCTTTGCGTAGGCCTAAGAGAGTCGCGTGTGAATTCCTTCTGAGGGAGAGCATGTGCGCTGGGAGTCCCCGTTTTGTTTTCCGAGCCACACAACACAGGACAGACTGCTGGGGTCAGCTCTTGCTACGCAGAGCGAAGGGCAGTGAACTGCTTCTCGCTTGCAGAGCTTGATGTCTACAGCTGTAAGGCAGCCCCGGGACAAAGTTTTGGCCAGTATTACATTCAGCGTGGCTCTCCCTCTGTGGAGGCCCTCCGAACGGCACTGAGAGAATCCCTGAGCCTAAAGTGCATCCTGGCAACCCTTAACCTGTCATCTCAGTATTGTGACGCAAGGTACACTGCAGGTGCAGCCTGACAGAAAGTACAGAAAAGCCGGTACGACTCTGAGGCATTTGGACGAGGCAAGGTCCCCTCGGCCTGACTAAGTCATTAAGCGGGTGCTGCTCCTCGTGGCACGCAGAACACCCCCCGTCCAACGAAGTGGGATCCTAGAAAGGCCCAGTGTTGCTGAAAGTCTCCAGGTGTCAGTCAGAGAGTGCTGGCAAATGCGTCGTGGGCTCAAGTTGGCACTGGGAGAATGTGGGAGAAGCCCGACTTTCCCCCTTTGGAAAGCCACTTCGTTGCAGCTTCCAAGCCGCCTGCTACTATTCACTCCACAGATTCCTCTGAGGAGCAGTGAGTTTTTCCAAAAGAAACCAGGTGCTTGCGATTCCTTCCGGGGAGCTCACCCCCAGGAGCATACTGTAGCTAAGGTGCCCACTAAATGTGACCTCTAGTCTCGAGGTAAGGTGCACATTTTCCCATTCCCAGAGATAGGGGCGCCCCGGTTTCCAGGAGGTCTTAGTCAGTGGACGGCTTTAGCTTTAGTATGCCTCACAGCGCTCAAGACTCTCACGTGGGCACTTCTTTCCAAGGAAGTACACTGCGTACCCAAAGCCTTCTGAGCACAAGCAAGGGATACACAGCTCTGGGCACATCCCTCCCTATGCAGTTGGAAGGGCCGGGAACTAAGGTGTTCTCTGAGGCGAGCGTTCCACAGCTTTGAAACAGCCCCAGGAACGCGGTTCTTGGCAGGGTTTCGTTCCCTGCGGGTCTGCCACGTTGAGGAAAACTAAGCGGCCCTGAAAGAAACCACCGGGGCTCCAATTCGGTTTGGGGACTCCTGCTCGACGTCTCTCTAAGTGATGCGGAAACTGGACTTTAGGTCCAGCCCGAAGTAATGCAGAGAGTAACCCCGAGCATTGCTAGGCATTGGGAACATCCAAAGTCACCCAGGTAGGCCTGCTGAGGGCAGTTCGGGGTTTGTGCCATTCACCACATGCAGCACACACTGCATCCAAAAGTTTCATCGCAGAAGGCCGAACTGTGTTCCACGGGTCTCCCTTGGATTGTCAGAGAAGATAGGTGTATGTGCTGGGTGATCCAGTTGGTAATTGAGAAGCCTGGCAGAGGGCAGTCTTTTCCCCATTTGAAAGGTCGATAGTGGCGGCCTCAAGCCTGACTGAAAGACACTGCCCTTACCCGTCTTCTAGTCACCTCCAGGAGTGCCTCAGTGAAGACAGTGAGTTTTCTCCTACGAATCCAGGTGGTCTCCAGTGCCTTGCTGGGAGCTCATCCCACGCTTGCCCTAGCTAAAGTGTGAAGTCAAAGTGACCCCTAGCCTCAAGGGAAGCGTGGGCGCTTCCTATCAGCCAAGTTGGGTGGGCAGCCACCTCCATGAACCCTGACTCCATAGAGTGCTTTAACTCCTCTGTGGCTTTGCGTAGGCCTAAGAGAGTCGCGTGTGAATTCCTTCTGAGGGAGAGCATGTGCGCTGGGAGTCCCCGTTTTGTTTTCCGAGCCACACAACACAGGACAGACTGCTGGGGTCAGCTCTTGCTACGCAGAGCGAAGGGCAGTGAACTGCTTCTCGCTTGCAGAGCTTGATGTCTACAGCTGTAAGGCAGCCCCGGGACAAAGTTTTGGCCAGTATTACATTCAGCGTGGCTCTCCCTCTGTGGAGGCCCTCCGAACGGCACTGAGAGAATCCCTGAGCCTAAAGTGCATCCTGGCAACCCTTAACCTGTCATCTCACTATTGTGACGCAAGGTACACTGCAGGTGCAGCCTGACAGAAAGTACAGAAAAGCCGGTACGACTCTGAGGCATTTGGACGAGGCAAGGTCCCCTCGGCCTGACTAAGTCATTAAGCGGGTGCTGCTCCTCGTGGCACGCAGAACACCCCCCGTCCAACGAAGTGGGATCCTAGAAAGGCCCAGTGTTGCTGAAAGTCTCCAGGTGTCAGTCAGAGAGTGCTGGCAAATGCGTCGTGGGCTCAAGTTGGCACTGGGAGAATGTGGGAGAAGCCCGACTTTCCCCCTTTGGAAAGCCACTTCGTTGCAGCTTCCAAGCCGCCTGCTACTATTCACTCCACAGATTCCTCTGAGGAGCAGTGAGTTTTTCCAAAAGAAACCAGGTGCTTGCGATTCCTTCCGGGGAGCTCACCCCCAGGAGCATACTGTAGCTAAGGTGCCCACTAAATGTGACCTCTAGTCTCGAGGTAAGGTGCACATTTTCCCATTCCCAGAGATAGGGGCGCCCCGGTTTCCAGGAGGTCTTAGTCAGTGGACGGCTTTAGCTTTAGTATGCCTCACAGCGCTCAAGACTCTCACGTGGGCACTTCTTTCCAAGGAAGTACACTGCGTACCCAAAGCCTTCTGAGCACAAGCAAGGGATACACAGCTCTGGGCACATCCCTCCCTATGCAGTTGGAAGGGCCGGGAACTAAGGTGTTCTCTGAGGCGAGCGTTCCACAGCTTTGAAACAGCCCCAGGAACGCGGTTCTTGGCAGGGTTTCGTTCCCTGCGGGTCTGCCACGTTGAGGAAAACTAAGCGGCCCTGAAAGAAACCACCGGGGCTCCAATTCGGTTTGGGGACTCCTGCTCGACGTCTCTCTAAGTGATGCGGAAACTGGACTTTAGGTCCAGCCCGAAGTAATGCAGAGAGTAACCCCGAGCATTGCTAGGCATTGGGAACATCCAAAGTCACCCAGGTAGGCCTGCTGAGGGCAGTTCGGGGTTTGTGCCATTCACCACATGCAGCACACACTGCATCCAAAAGTTTCATCGCAGAAGGCCGAACTGTGTTCCACGGGTCTCCCTTGGATTGTCAGAGAAGATAGGTGTATGTGCTGGGTGATCCAGTTGGTAATTGAGAAGCCTGGCAGAGGGCAGTCTTTTCCCCATTTGAAAGGTCGATAGTGGCGGCCTCAAGGCTGACTGAAAGACACTGCCCTTACCCGTCTTCTAGTCACCTCCAGGAGTGCCTCAGTGAAGACAGTGAGTTTTCTCCTACGAATCCAGGTGGTCTCCAGTGCCTTGCTGGGAGCTCATCCCACGCTTGCCCTAGCTAAAGTGTGAAGTCAAAGTGACCCCTAGCCTCAAGGGAAGCGTGGGCGCTTCCTATCAGCCAAGTTGGGTGGGCAGCCACCTCCATGAACCCTGACTCCATAGAGTGCTTTAACTCCTCTGCGGCTTTGCGTAGGCCTAAGAGAGTCGCGTGTGAATTCCTTCTGAGGGAGAGCATGTGCGCTGGGAGTCCCCGTTTTGTTTTCCGAGCCACACAACACAGGACAGACTGCTGGGGTCAGCTCTTGCTACGCAGAGCGAAGGGCAGTGAACTGCTTCTCGCTTGCAGAGCTTGATGTCTACAGCTGTAAGGCAGCCCCGGGACAAAGTTTTGGCCAGTATTACATTCAGCGTGGCTCTCCCTCTGTGGAGGCCCTCCGAACGGCACTGAGAGAATCCCTGAGCCTAAAGTGCATCCTGGCAACCCTTAACCTGTCATCTCACTATTGTGACGCAAGGTACACTGCAGGTGCAGCCTGACAGAAAGTACAGAAAAGCCGGTACGACTCTGAGGCATTTGGACGAGGCAAGGTCCCCTCGGCCTGACTAAGTCATTAAGCGGGTGCTGCTCCTCGTGGCACGCAGAACACCCCCCGTCCAACGAAGTGGGATCCTAGAAAGGCCCAGTGTTGCTGAAAGTCTCCAGGTGTCAGTCAGAGAGTGCTGGCAAATGCGTCGTGGGCTCAAGTTGGCACTGGGAGAATGTGGGAGAAGCCCGACTTTCCCCCTTTGGAAAGCCACTTCGTTGCAGCTTCCAAGCCGCCTGCTACTATTCACTCCACAGATTCCTCTGAGGAGCAGTGAGTTTTTCCAAAAGAAACCAGGTGCTTGCGATTCCTTCCGGGGAGCTCACCCCCAGGAGCATACTGTAGCTAAGGTGCCCACTAAATGTGACCTCTAGTCTCGAGGTAAGGTGCACATTTTCCCATTCCCAGAGATAGGGGCGCCCCGGTTTCCAGGAGGTCTTAGTCAGTGGACGGCTTTAGCTTTAGTATGCCTCACAGCGCTCAAGACTCTCACGTGGGCACTTCTTTCCAAGGAAGTACACTGCGTACCCAAAGCCTTCTGAGCACAAGCAAGGGATACACAGCTCTGGGCACATCCCTCCCTATGCAGTTGGAAGGGCCGGGAACTAAGGTGTTCTCTGAGGCGAGCGTTCCACAGCTTTGAAACAGCCCCAGGAACGCGGTTCTTGGCAGGGTTTCGTTCCCTGCGGGTCTGCCACGTTGAGGAAAACTAAGCGGCCCTGAAAGAAACCACCGGGGCTCCAATTCGGTTTGGGGACTCCTGCTCGACGTCTCTCTAGGTGATGCGGAAACTGGACTTTAGGTCCCGCCCGAAGTAATGCAGAGAGTAACCCCGAGCATTGCTAGGCATTGGGAACATCCGAAGTCACCCAGGTAGGCCTGCTGAGGGCAGTTCGGGGTTTGTGCCGTTCACCACATGCAGCACACACTGCATCCAAAAGTTTCATCGCAGAAGGCCGAACTGTGTTCCAAGGGTCTCCCTTGGATTGTCAGAGAAGATAGGTGTATGTGCTGGGTGATCCAGTTGGTAATTGAGAAGCCTGGCAGAAGGCAGTCTTTTCCCCATTTGAAAGGTCGATAGTGGCGGCCTCAAGGCTGACTGAAAGACACTGCCCTTACCCGTCTTCTAGTCACCTCCAGGAGTGCCTCAGTGAAGACAGTGAGTTTTCTCCTACGAATCCAGGTGGTCTCCAGTGCCTTGCTGGGAGCTCATCCCACGCTTGCCCTAGCTAAAGTGTGAAGTCAAAGTGACCCCTAGCCTCAAGGGAAGCGTGAGCGCTTCCTATCAGCCAAGTTGGGTGGGCAGCCACCTCCATGAACCCTGACTCCATAGAGTGCTTTAACTCCTCTGCGGCTTTGCGTAGGCCTAAGAGAGTCGCGTGTGAATTCCTTCTGAGGGAGAGCATGTGCGCTGGGAGTCCCCGTTTTGTTTTCCGAGCCACACAACACAGGACAGACTGCTGGGGTCAGCTCTTGCTACGCAGAGCGAAGGGCAGTGAACTGCTTCTCGCTTGCAGAGCTTGATGTCTACAGCTGTAAGGCAGCCCCGGGACAAAGTTTTGGCCAGTATTACATTCAGCGTGGCTCTCCCTCTGTGGAGGCCCTCCGAACGGCACTGAGAGAATCCCTGAGCCTAAAGTGCATCCTGGCAACCCTTAACCTGTCATCTCACTATTGTGACGCAAGGTACACTGCAGGTGCAGCCTGACAGAAAGTACAGAAAAGCCGGTACGACTCTGAGGCATTTGGACGAGGCAAGGTCCCCTCGGCCTGACTAAGTCATTAAGCGGGTGCTGCTCCTCGTGGCACGCAGAACACCCCCCGTCCAACGAAGTGGGATCCTAGAAAGGCCCAGTGTTGCTGAAAGTCTCCAGGTGTCAGTCAGAGAGTGCTGGCAAATGCGTCGTGGGCTCAAGTTGGCACTGGGAGAATGTGGGAGAAGCCCGACTTTCCCCCTTTGGAAAGCCACTTCGTTGCAGCTTCCAAGCCGCCTGCTACTATTCACTCCACAGATTCCTCTGAGGAGCAGTGAGTTTTTCCAAAAGAAACCAGGTGCTTGCGATTCCTTCCGGGGAGCTCACCCCCAGGAGCATACTGTAGCTAAGGTGCCCACTAAATGTGACCTCTAGTCTCGAGGTAAGGTGCACATTTTCCCATTCCCAGAGATAGGGGCGCCCCGGTTTCCAGGAGGTCTTAGTCAGTGGACGGCTTTAGCTTTAGTATGCCTCACAGCACTCAAGACTCTCACGTGGGCACTTCTTTCCAAGGAAGTACACTGCGTACCCAAAGCCTTCTGAGCACAAGCAAGGGATACACAGCTCTGGGCACATCCCTCCCTATGCAGTTGGAAGGGCCGGGAACTAAGGTGTTCTCTGAGGCGAGCGTTCCACAGCTTTGAAACAGCCCCAGGAACGCGGTTCTTGGCAGGGTTTCGTTCCCTGCGGGTCTGCCACGTTGAGGAAAACTAAGCGGCCCTGAAAGAAACCACGGGGGCTCCAATTCGGTTTGGGGACTCCTGCTCGACGTCTCTCTAGGTGATGCGGAAACTGGACTTTAGGTCCCACCCGAAGTAATGCAGAGAGTAACCCCGAGCATTGCTAGGCATTGGGAACATCCGAAGTCACCCAGGTAGGCCTGCTGAGGGCAGTTCGGGGTTTGTGCCGTTCACCACATGCAGCACACACTGCATCCAAAAGTTTCATCGCAGAAGGCCGAACTGTGTTCCAAGGGTCTCCCTTGGATTGTCAGAGAAGATAGGTGTATGTGCTGGGTGATCCAGTTGGTAATTGAGAAGCCTGGCAGAAGGCAGTCTTTTCCCCATTTGAAAGGTCGATAGTGGCGGCCTCAAGGCTGACTGAAAGACACTGCCCTTACCCGTCTTCTAGTCACCTCCAGGAGTGCCTCAGTGAAGACAGTGAGTTTTCTCCTACGAATCCAGGTGGTCTCCAGTGCCTTGCTGGGAGCTCATCCCACGCTTGCCCTAGCTAAAGTGTGAAGTCAAAGTGACCCCTAGCCTCAAGGGAAGCGTGAGCGCTTCCTATCAGCCAAGTTGGGTGGGCAGCCACCTCCATGAACCCTGACTCCATAGAGTGCTTTAACTCCTCTGCGGCTTTGCGTAGGCCTAAGAGAGTCGCGTGTGAATTCCTTCTGAGGGAGAGCATGTGCGCTGGGAGTCCCCGTTTTGTATTCCGAGCCACACAACACAGGACAGACTGCTGGGGTCAGCTCTTGCTACGCAGAGCGAAGGGCAGTGAACTGCTTCTCACTTGCAGAGCTTGATGTCTACAGCTGTAAGGCAGCCCCGGGACAAAGTTTTGGCCAGTATTACATTCAGCGTGGCTCTCCCTCTGTGGAGGCCCTCCGAACGGCACTGAGAGAATCCCTGAGCCTAAAGTGCATCCTGGCAACCCTTAACCTGTCATCTCACTATTGTGACGCAAGGTACACTGCAGGTGCAGCCTGACAGAAAGTACAGAAAAGCCGGTACGACTCTGAGGCATTTGGACGAGGCAAGGTCCCCTCGGCCTGACTAAGTCATTAAGCGGGTGCTGCTCCTCGTGGCACGCAGAACACCCCCCGTCCAACGAAGTGGGATCCTAGAAAGGCCCAGTGTTGCTGAAAGTCTCCAGGTGTCAGTCAGAGAGTGCTGGCAAATGCGTCGTGGGCTCAAGTTGGCACTGGGAGAATGTGGGAGAAGCCCGAATTTCCCCCTTTGGAAAGCCACTTCGTTGCAGCTTCCAAGCCGCCTGCTACTATTCACTCCACAGATTCCTCTGAGGAGCAGTGAGTTTTTCCAAAAGAAACCAGGTGCTTGCGATTCCTTCCGGGGAGCTCACCCCCAGGAGCATACTGTAGCTAAGGTGCCCACTAAATGTGACCTCTAGTCTCGAGGTAAGGTGCACATTTTCCCATTCCCAGAGATAGGGGCGCCCCGGTTTCCAGGAGGTCTTAGTCAGTGGACGGCTTTAGCTTTAGTATGCCTCACAGCGCTCAAGACTCTCACGTGGGCACTTCTTTCCAAGGAAGTACACTGCGTACCCAAAGGCTTCTGAGCACAAGCAAGGGATACACAGCTCTGGGCACATCCCTCCCTATGCAGTTGGAAGGGCCGGGAACTAAGGTGTTCTCTGAGGCGAGCGTTCCACAGCTTTGAAACAGCCCCAGGAACGCGGTTCTTGGCAGGGTTTCGTTCCCTGCGGGTCTGCCACGTTGAGGAAAACTAAGCGGCCCTGAAAGAAACCACCGGGGCTCCAATTCGGTTTGGGGACTCCTGCTCGACGTCTCTCTAAGTGATGCGGAAACTGGACTTTAGGTCCAGCCCGAAGTAATGCAGAGAGTAACCCCGAGCATTGCTAGGCATTGGGAACATCCAAAGTCACCCAGGTAGGCCTGCTGAGGGCAGTTCGGGGTTTGTGCCATTCACCACATGCAGCACACACTGCATCCAAAAGTTTCATCGCAGAAGGCCGAACTGTGTTCCACGGGTCTCCCTTGGATTGTCAGAGAAGATAGGTGTATGTGCTGGGTGATCCAGTTGGTAATTGAGAAGCCTGGCAGAGGGCAGTCTTTTCCCCATTTGAAAGGTCGATAGTGGCGGCCTCAAGGCTGACTGAAAGACACTGCCCTTACCCGTCTTCTAGTCACCTCCAGGAGTGCCTCAGTGAAGACAGTGAGTTTTCTCCTACGAATCCAGGTGGTCTCCAGTGCCTTGCTGGGAGCTCATCCCACGCTTGCCCTAGCTAAAGTGTGAAGTCAAAGTGACCCCTAGCCTCAAGGGAAGCGTGGGCGCTTCCTATCAGCCAAGTTGGGTGGGCAGCCACCTCCATGAACCCTGACTCCATAGAGTGCTTTAACTCCTCTGTGGCTTTGCGTAGGCCTAAGAGAGTCGCGTGTGAATTCCTTCTGAGGGAGAGCATGTGCGCTGGGAGTCCCCGTTTTGTTTTCCGAGCCACACAACACAGGACAGACTGCTGGGGTCAGCTCTTGCTACGCAGAGCGAAGGGCAGTGAACTGCTTCTCGCTTGCAGAGCTTGATGTCTACAGCTGTAAGGCAGCCCCGGGACAAAGTTTTGGCCAGTATTACATTCAGCGTGGCTCTCCCTCTGTGGAGGCCCTCCGAACGGCACTGAGAGAATCCCTGAGCCTAAAGTGCATCCTGGCAACCCTTAACCTGTCATCTCACTATTGTGACGCAAGGTACACTGCAGGTGCAGCCTGACAGAAAGTACAGAAAAGCCGGTACGACTCTGAGGCATTTGGACGAGGCAAGGTCCCCTCGGCCTGACTAAGTCATTAAGCGGGTGCTGCTCCTCGTGGCACGCAGAACACCCCCCGTCCAACGAAGTGGGATCCTAGAAAGGCCCAGTGTTGCTGAAAGTCTCCAGGTGTCAGTCAGAGAGTGCTGGCAAATGCGTCGTGGGCTCAAGTTGGCACTGGGAGAATGTGGGAGAAGCCCGACTTTCCCCCTTTGGAAAGCCACTTCGTTGCAGCTTCCAAGCCGCCTGCTACTATTCACTCCACAGATTCCTCTGAGGAGCAGTGAGTTTTTCCAAAAGAAACCAGGTGCTTGCGATTCCTTCCGGGGAGCTCACCCCCAGGAGCATACTGTAGCTAAGGTGCCCACTAAATGTGACCTCTAGTCTCGAGGTAAGGTGCACATTTTCCCATTCCCAGAGATAGGGGCGCCCCGGTTTCCAGGAGGTCTTATTCAGTGGACGGCTTTAGCTTTAGTATGCCTCACAGCGCTCAAGACTCTCACGTGGGCACTTCTTTCCAAGGAAGTACACTGCGTACCCAAAGCCTTCTGAGCACAAGCAAGGGATACACAGCTCTGGGCACATCCCTCCCTATGCAGTTGGAAGGGCCGGGAACTAAGGTGTTCTCTGAGGCGAGCGTTCCACAGCTTTGAAACAGCCCCAGGAACGCGGTTCTTGGCAGGGTTTCGTTCCCTGCGGGTCTGCCACGTTGAGGAAAACTAAGCGGCCCTGAAAGAAACCACCGGGGCTCCAATTCGGTTTGGGGACTCCTGCTCGACGTCTCTCTAAGTGATGCGGAAACTGGACTTTAGGTCCAGCCCGAAGTAATGCAGAGAGTAACCCCGAGCATTGCTAGGCATTGGGAACATCCAAAGTCACCCAGGTAGGCCTGCTGAGGGCAGTTCGGGGTTTGTCCCATTCACCACATGCAGCACACACTGCATCCAAAAGTTTCATCGCAGAAGGCCGAACTGTGTTCCACGGGTCTCCCTTGGATTGTCAGAGAAGATAGGTGTATGTGCTGGGTGATCCAGTTGGTAATTGAGAAGCCTGGCAGAGGGCAGTCTTTTCCCCATTTGAAAGGTCGATAGTGGCGGCCTCAAGGCTGACTGAAAGACACTGCCCTTACCCGTCTTCTAGTCACCTCCAGGAGTGCCTCAGTGAAGACAGTGAGTTTTCTCCTACGAATCCAGGTGGTCTCCAGTGCCTTGCTGGGAGCTCATCCCACGCTTGCCCTAGCTAAAGTGTGAAGTCAAAGTGACCCCTAGCCTCAAGGGAAGCGTGGGCGCTTCCTATAAGCCAAGTTGGGTGGGCAGCCACCTCCATGAACCCTGACTCCATAGAGTGCTTTAACTCCTCTGTGGCTTTGCGTAGGCCTAAGAGAGTCGCGTGTGAATTCCTTCTGAGGGAGAGCATGTGCGCTGGGAGTCCCCGTTTTGTTTTCCGAGCCACACAACACAGGACAGACTGCTGGGGTCAGCTCTTGCTACGCAGAGCGAAGGGCAGTGAACTGCTTCTCGCTTGCAGAGCTTGATGTCTACAGCTGTAAGGCAGCCCCGGGACAAAGTTTTGGCCAGTATTACATTCAGCGTGGCTCTCCCTCTGTGGAGGCCCTCCGAACGGCACTGAGAGAATCCCTGAGCCTAAAGTGCATCCTGGCAACCCTTAACCTGTCATCTCACTATTGTGACGCAAGGTACACTGCAGGTGCAGCCTGACAGAAAGTACAGAAAAGCCGGTACGACTCTGAGGCATTTGGACGAGGCAAGGTCCCCTCGGCCTGACTAAGTCATTAAGCGGGTGCTGCTCCTCGTGGCACGCAGAACACCCCCCGTCCAACGAAGTGGGATCCTAGAAAGGCCCAGTGTTGCTGAAAGTCTCCAGGTGTCAGTCAGAGAGTGCTGGCAAATGCGTCGTGGGCTCAAGTTGGCACTGGGAGAATGTGGGAGAAGCCCGACTTTCCCCCTTTGGAAAGCCACTTCGTTGCAGCTTCCAAGCCGCCTGCTACTATTCACTCCACAGATTCCTCTGAGGAGCAGTGAGTTTTTCCAAAAGAAACCAGGTGCTTGCGATTCCTTCCGGGGAGCTCACCCCCAGGAGCATACTGTAGCTAAGGTGCCCACTAAATGTGACCTCTAGTCTCGAGGTAAGGTGCACATTTTCCCATTCCCAGATATAGGGGCGCCCCGGTTTCCAGGAGGTCTTAGTCAGTGGACGGCTTTAGCTTTAGTATGCCTCACAGCACTCAAGACTCTCACGTGGGCACTTCTTTCCAAGGAAGTACACTGCGTACCCAAAGCCTTCTGAGCACAAGCAAGGGATACACAGCTCTGGGCACATCCCTCCCTATGCAGTTGGAAGGGCCGGGAACTAAGGTGTTCTCTGAGGCGAGCGTTCCACAGCTTTGAAACAGCCCCAGGAACGCGGTTCTTGGCAGGGTTTCGTTCCCTGCGGGTCTGCCACGTTGAGGAAAACTAAGCGGCCCTGAAAGAAACCACCGGGGCTCCAATTCGGTTTGGGGACTCCTGCTCGACGTCTCTCTAGGTGATGCGGAAACTGGACTTTAGGTCCCGCCCGAAGTAATGCAGAGAGTAACCCCGAGCATTGCTAGGCATTGGGAACATCCGAAGTCACCCAGGTAGGCCTGCTGAGGGCAGTTCGGGGTTTGTGCCGTTCACCACATGCAGCACACACTGCATCCAAAAGTTTCATCGCAGAAGGCCGAACTGTGTTCCAAGGGTCTCCCTTGGATTGTCAGAGAAGATAGGTGTATGTGCTGGGTGATCCAGTTGGTAATTGAGAAGCCTGGCAGAAGGCAGTCTTTTCCCCATTTGAAAGGTCGATAGTGGCGGCCTCAAGGCTGACTGAAAGACACTGCCCTTACCCGTCTTCTAGTCACCTCCAGGAGTGCCTCAGTGAAGACAGTGAGTTTTCTCCTACGAATCCAGGTGGTCTCCAGTGCCTTGCTGGGAGCTCATCCCACGCTTGCCCTAGCTAAAGTGTGAAGTCAAAGTGACCCCTAGCCTCAAGGGAAGCGTGAGCGCTTCCTATCAGCCAAGTTGGGTGGGCAGCCACCTCCATGAACCCTGACTCCATAGAGTGCTTTAACTCCTCTGCGGCTTTGCGTAGGCCTAAGAGAGTCGCGTGTGAATTCCTTCTGAGGGAGAGCATGTGCGCTGGGAGTCCCCGTTTTGTTTTCCGAGCCACACAACACAGGACAGACTGCTGGGGTCAGCTCTTGCTACGCAGAGCGAAGGGCAGTGAACTGCTTCTCGCTTGCAGAGCTTGATGTCTACAGCTGTAAGGCAGCCCCGGGACAAAGTTTTGGCCAGTATTACATTCAGCGTGGCTCTCCCTCTGTGGAGGCCCTCCGAACGGCACTGAGAGAATCCCTGAGCCTAAAGTGCATCCTGGCAACCCTTAACCTGTCATCTCACTATTGTGACGCAAGGTACACTGCAGGTGCAGCCTGACAGAAAGTACAGAAAAGCCGGTACGACTCTGAGGCATTTGGACGAGGCAAGGTCCCCTCGGCCTGACTAAGTCATTAAGCGGGTGCTGCTCCTCGTGGCACGCAGAACACCCCCCGTCCAACGAAGTGGGATCCTAGAAAGGCCCAGTGTTGCTGAAAGTCTCCAGGTGTCAGTCAGAGAGTGCTGGCAAATGCGTCGTGGGCTCAAGTTGGCACTGGGAGAATGTGGGAGAAGCCCGACTTTCCCCCTTTGGAAAGCCACTTCGTTGCAGCTTCCAAGCCGCCTGCTACTATTCACTCCACAGATTCCTCTGAGGAGCAGTGAGTTTTTCCAAAAGAAACCAGGTGCTTGCGATTCCTTCCGGGGAGCTCACCCCCAGGAGCATACTGTAGCTAAGGTGCCCACTAAATGTGACCTCTAGTCTCGAGGTAAGGTGCACATTTTCCCATTCCCAGAGATAGGGGCGCCCCGGTTTCCAGGAGGTCTTATTCAGTGGACGGCTTTAGCTTTAGTATGCCTCACAGCGCTCAAGACTCTCACGTGGGCACTTCTTTCCAAGGAAGTACACTGCGTACCCAAAGCCTTCTGAGCACAAGCAAGGGATACACAGCTCTGGGCACATCCCTCCCTATGCAGTTGGAAGGGCCGGGAACTAAGGTGTTCTCTGAGGCGAGCGTTCCACAGCTTTGAAACAGCCCCAGGAACGCGGTTCTTGGCAGGGTTTCGTTCCCTGCGGGTCTGCCACGTTGAGGAAAACTAAGCGGCCCTGAAAGAAACCACCGGGGCTCCAATTCGGTTTGGGGACTCCTGCTCGACGTCTCTCTAGGTGATGCGGAAACTGGACTTTAGGTCCCACCCGAAGTAATGCAGAGAGTAACCCCGAGCATTGCTAGGCATTGGGAACATCCGAAGTCACCCAGGTAGGCCTGCTGAGGGCAGTTCGGGGTTTGTGCCGTTCACCACATGCAGCACACACTGCATCCAAAAGTTTCATCGCAGAAGGCCGAACTGTGTTCCAAGGGTCTCCCTTGGATTGTCAGAGAAGATAGGTGTATGTGCTGGGT
Organism: Mesoplodon mirus; assembly: GCF_964341445.2. Lineage (NCBI taxonomy): Eukaryota > Metazoa > Chordata > Mammalia > Artiodactyla > Ziphiidae > Mesoplodon > Mesoplodon mirus. The sequence continues at coordinate 87,260,383 of NC_138979.1, read as the reverse complement.
GATCCAGTTGGTAATTGAGAAGCCTGGCAGAAGGCAGTCTTTTCCCCATTTGAAAGGTCGATAGTGGCGGCCTCAAGGCTGACTGAAAGACACTGCCCTTACCCGTCTTCTAGTCACCTCCAGGAGTGCCTCAGTGAAGACAGTGAGTTTTCTCCTACGAATCCAGGTGGTCTCCAGTGCCTTGCTGGGAGCTCATCCCACGCTTGCCCTAGCTAAATTGTGAAGTCAAAGTGACCCCTAGCCTCAAGGGAAGCGTGAGCGCTTCCTATCAGCCAAGTTGGGTGGGCAGCCACCTCCATGAACCCTGACTCCATAGAGTGCTTTAACTCCTCTGCGGCTTTGCGTAGGCCTAAGAGAGTCGCGTGTGAATTGCTTCTGAGGGAGAGCATGTGCGCTGGGAGTCCCCGTTTTGTTTTCCGAGCCACACAACACAGGACAGACTGCTGGGGTCAGCTCTTGCTATGCAGAGCGAAGGGCAGTGAACTGCTTCTCGCTTGCAGAGCTTGATGTCTACAGCTGTAAGGCAGCCCCGGGACAAAGTTTTGGCCAGTATTACATTCAGCGTGGCTCTCCCTCTGTGGAGGCCCTCCGAACGGCACTGAGAGAATCCCTGAGCCTAAAGTGCATCCTGGCAACCCTTAACCTGTCATCTCACTATTGTGACGCAAGGTACACTGCAGGTGCAGCCTGACAGAAAGTACAGAAAAGCCGGTACGACTCTGAGGCATTTGGACGAGGCAAGGTCCCCTCGGCCTGACTAAGTCATTAAGCGGGTGCTGCTCCTCGTGGCACGCAGAACACCCCCCGTCCAACGAAGTGGGATCCTAGAAAGGCCCAGTGTTGCTGAAAGTCTCCAGGTGTCAGTCAGAGAGTGCTGGCAAATGCGTCGTGGGCTCAAGTTGGCACTGGGAGAATGTGGGAGAAGCCCGACTTTCCCCCTTTGGAAAGCCACTTCGTTGCAGCTTCCAAGCCGCCTGCTACTATTCACTCCACAGATTCCTCTGAGGAGCAGTGAGTTTTTCCAAAAGAAACCAGGTGCTTGCGATTCCTTCCGGGGAGCTCACCCCCAGGAGCATACTGTAGCTAAGGTGCCCACTAAATGTGACCTCTAGTCTCGAGGTAAGGTGCACATTTTCCCATTCCCAGAGATAGGGGCGCCCCGGTTTCCAGGAGGTCTTAGTCAGTGGACGGCTTTAGCTTTAGTATGCCTCACAGCGCTCAAGACTCTCACGTGGGCACTTCTTTCCAAGGAAGTACACTGCGTACCCAAAGCCTTCTGAGCACAAGCAAGGGATACACAGCTCTGGGCACATCCCTCCCTATGCAGTTGGAAGGGCCGGGAACTAAGGTGTTCTCTGAGGCGAGCGTTCCACAGCTTTGAAACAGCCCCAGGAACGCGGTTCTTGGCAGGGTTTCGTTCCCTGCGGGTCTGCCACGTTGAGGAAAACTAAGCGGCCCTGAAAGAAACCACCGGGGCTCCAATTCGGTTTGGGGACTCCTGCTCGACGTCTCTCTAAGTGATGCGGAAACTGGACTTTAAGTCCAGCCCGAAGTAATGCAGAGAGTAACCCCGAGCATTGCTAGGCATTGGGAACATCCAAAGTCACCCAGGTAGGCCTGCTGAGGGCAGTTCGGGGTTTGTGCCATTCACCACATGCAGCACACACTGCATCCAAAAGTTTCATCGCAGAAGGCCGAACTGTGTTCCACGGGTCTCCCTTGGATTGTCAGAGAAGATAGGTGTATGTGCTGGGTGATCCAGTTGGTAATTGAGAAGCCTGGCAGAGGGCAGTCTTTTCCCCATTTGAAAGGTCGATAGTGGCGGCCTCAAGGCTGACTGAAAGACACTGCCCTTACCCGTCTTCTAGTCACCTCCAGGAGTGCCTCAGTGAAGACAGTGAGTTTTCTCCTACGAATCCAGGTGGTCTCCAGTGCCTTGCTGGGAGCTCATCCCACGCTTGCCCTAGCTAAAGTGTGAAGTCAAAGTGACCCCTAGCCTCAAGGGAAGCGTGGGCGCTTCCTATCAGCCAAGTTGGGTGGGCAGCCACCTCCATGAACCCTGACTCCATAGAGTGCTTTAACTCCTCTGTGGCTTTGCGTAGGCCTAAGAGAGTCGCGTGTGAATTCCTTCTGAGGGAGAGCATGTGCGCTGGGAGTCCCCGTTTTGTTTTCCGAGCCACACAACACAGGACAGACTGCTGGGGTCAGCTCTTGCTACGCAGAGCGAAGGGCAGTGAACTGCTTCTCGCTTGCAGAGCTTGATGTCTACAGCTGTAAGGCAGCCCCGGGACAAAGTTTTGGCCAGTATTACATTCAGCGTGGCTCTCCCTCTGTGGAGGCCCTCCGAACGGCACTGAGAGAATCCCTGAGCCTAAAGTGCATCCTGGCAACCCTTAACCTGTCATCTCACTATTGTGACGCAAGGTACACTGCAGGTGCAGCCTGACAGAAAGTACAGAAAAGCCGGTACGACTCTGAGGCATTTGGACGAGGCAAGGTCCCCTCGGCCTGACTAAGTCATTAAGCGGGTGCTGCTCCTCGTGGCACGCAGAACACCCCCCGTCCAACGAAGTGGGATCCTAGAAAGGCCCAGTGTTGCTGAAAGTCTCCAGGTGTCAGTCAGAGAGTGCTGGCAAATGCGTCGTGGGCTCAAGTTGGCACTGGGAGAATGTGGGAGAAGCCCGACTTTCCCCCTTTGGAAAGCCACTTCGTTGCAGCTTCCAAGCCGCCTGCTACTATTCACTCCACAGATTCCTCTGAGGAGCAGTGAGTTTTTCCAAAAGAAACCAGGTGCTTGCGATTCCTTCCGGGGAGCTCACCCCCAGGAGCATACTGTAGCTAAGGTGCCCACTAAATGTGACCTCTAGTCTCGAGGTAAGGTGCACATTTTCCCATTCCCAGAGATAGGGGCGCCCCGGTTTCCAGGAGGTCTTATTCAGTGGACGGCTTTAGCTTTAGTATGCCTCACAGCGCTCAAGACTCTCACGTGGGCACTTCTTTCCAAGGAAGTACACTGCGTACCCAAAGCCTTCTGAGCACAAGCAAGGGATACACAGCTCTGGGCACATCCCTCCCTATGCAGTTGGAAGGGCCGGGAACTAAGGTGTTCTCTGAGGCGAGCGTTCCACAGCTTTGAAACAGCCCCAGGAACGCGGTTCTTGGCAGGGTTTCGTTCCCTGCGGGTCTGCCACGTTGAGGAAAACTAAGCGGCCCTGAAAGAAACCACCGGGGCTCCAATTCGGTTTGGGGACTCCTGCTCGACGTCTCTCTAAGTGATGCGGAAACTGGACTTTAGGTCCAGCCCGAAGTAATGCAGAGAGTAACCCCGAGCATTGCTAGGCATTGGGAACATCCAAAGTCACCCAGGTAGGCCTGCTGAGGGCAGTTCGGGGTTTGTGCCATTCACCACATGCAGCACACACTGCATCCAAAAGTTTCATCGCAGAAGGCCGAACTGTGTTCCACGGGTCTCCCTTGGATTGTCAGAGAAGATAGGTGTATGTGCTGGGTGATCCAGTTGGTAATTGAGAAGCCTGGCAGAGGGCAGTCTTTTCCCCATTTGAAAGGTCGATAGTGGCGGCCTCAAGGCTGACTGAAAGACACTGCCCTTACCCGTCTTCTAGTCACCTCCAGGAGTGCCTCAGTGAAGACAGTGAGTTTTCTCCTACGAATCCAGGTGGTCTCCAGTGCCTTGCTGGGAGCTCATCCCACGCTTGCCCTAGCTAAAGTGTGAAGTCAAAGTGACCCCTAGCCTCAAGGGAAGCGTGGGCGCTTCCTATCAGCCAAGTTGGGTGGGCAGCCACCTCCATGAACCCTGACTCCATAGAGTGCTTTAACTCCTCTGTGGCTTTGCGTAGGCCTAAGAGAGTCGCGTGTGAATTCCTTCTGAGGGAGAGCATGTGCGCTGGGAGTCCCCGTTTTGTTTTCCGAGCCACACAACACAGGACAGACTGCTGGGGTCAGCTCTTGCTACGCAGAGCGAAGGGCAGTGAACTGCTTCTCGCTTGCAGAGCTTGATGTCTACAGCTGTAAGGCAGCCCCGGGACAAAGTTTTGGCCAGTATTACATTCAGCGTGGCTCTCCCTCTGTGGAGGCCCTCCGAACGGCACTGAGAGAATCCCTGAGCCTAAAGTGCATCCTGGCAACCCTTAACCTGTCATCTCACTATTGTGACGCAAGGTACACTGCAGGTGCAGCCTGACAGAAAGTACAGAAAAGCCGGTACGACTCTGAGGCATTTGGACGAGGCAAGGTCCCCTCGGCCTGACTAAGTCATTAAGCGGGTGCTGCTCCTCGTGGCACGCAGAACACCCCCCGTCCAACGAAGTGGGATCCTAGAAAGGCCCAGTGTTGCTGAAAGTCTCCAGGTGTCAGTCAGAGAGTGCTGGCAAATGCGTCGTGGGCTCAAGTTGGCACTGGGAGAATGTGGGAGAAGCCCGACTTTCCCCCTTTGGAAAGCCACTTCGTTGCAGCTTCCAAGCCGCCTGCTACTATTCACTCCACAGATTCCTCTGAGGAGCAGTGAGTTTTTCCAAAAGAAACCAGGTGCTTGCGATTCCTTCCGGGGAGCTCACCCCCAGGAGCATACTGTAGCTAAGGTGCCCACTAAATGTGACCTCTAGTCTCGAGGTAAGGTGCACATTTTCCCATTCCCAGAGATAGGGGCGCCCCGGTTTCCAGGAGGTCTTAGTCAGTGGACGGCTTTAGCTTTAGTATGCCTCACAGCACTCAAGACTCTCACGTGGGCACTTCTTTCCAAGGAAGTACACTGCGTACCCAAAGCCTTCTGAGCACAAGCAAGGGATACACAGCTCTGGGCACATCCCTCCCTATGCAGTTGGAAGGGCCGGGAACTAAGGTGTTCTCTGAGGCGAGCGTTCCACAGCTTTGAAACAGCCCCAGGAACGCGGTTCTTGGCAGGGTTTCGTTCCCTGCGGGTCTGCCACGTTGAGGAAAACTAAGCGGCCCTGAAAGAAACCACCGGGGCTCCAATTCGGTTTGGGGACTCCTGCTCGACGTCTCTCTAGGTGATGCGGAAACTGGACTTTAGGTCCCACCCGAAGTAATGCAGAGAGTAACCCCGAGCATTGCTAGGCATTGGGAACATCCGAAGTCACCCAGGTAGGCCTGCTGAGGGCAGTTCGGGGTTTGTGCCGTTCACCACATGCAGCACACACTGCATCCAAAAGTTTCATCGCAGAAGGCCGAACTGTGTTCCAAGGGTCTCCCTTGGATTGTCAGAGAAGATAGGTGTATGTGCTGGGTGATCCAGTTGGTAATTGAGAAGCCTGGCAGAAGGCAGTCTTTTCCCCATTTGAAAGGTCGATAGTGGCGGCCTCAAGGCTGACTGAAAGACACTGCCCTTACCCGTCTTCTAGTCACCTCCAGGAGTGCCTCAGTGAAGACAGTGAGTTTTCTCCTACGAATCCAGGTGGTCTCCAGTGCCTTGCTGGGAGCTCATCCCACGCTTGCCCTAGCTAAATTGTGAAGTCAAAGTGACCCCTAGCCTCAAGGGAAGCGTGAGCGCTTCCTATCAGCCAAGTTGGGTGGGCAGCCACCTCCATGAACCCTGACTCCATAGAGTGCTTTAACTCCTCTGCGGCTTTGCGTAGGCCTAAGAGAGTCGCGTGTGAATTCCTTCTGAGGGAGAGCATGTGCGCTGGGAGTCCCCGTTTTGTTTTCCGAGCCACACAACACAGGACAGACTGCTGGGGTCAGCTCTTGCTATGCAGAGCGAAGGGCAGTGAACTGCTTCTCGCTTGCAGAGCTTGATGTCTACAGCTGTAAGGCAGCCCCGGGACAAAGTTTTGGCCAGTATTACATTCAGCGTGGCTCTCCCTCTGTGGAGGCCCTCCGAACGGCACTGAGAGAATCCCTGAGCCTAAAGTGCCTCCTGGCAACCCTTAACCTGTCATCTCACTATTGTGACGCAAGGTACACTGCAGGTGCAGCCTGACAGAAAGTACAGAAAAGCCGGTACGACTCTGAGGCATTTGGACGAGGCAAGGTCCCCTCGGCCTGACTAAGTCATTAAGCGGGTGCTGCTCCTCGTGGCACGCAGAACACCCCCCGTCCAACGAAGTGGGATCCTAGAAAGGCCCAGTGTTGCTGAAAGTCTCCAGGTGTCAGTCAGAGAGTGCTGGCAAATGCGTCGTGGGCTCAAGTTGGCACTGGGAGAATGTGGGAGAAGCCCGACTTTCCCCCTTTGGAAAGCCACTTCGTTGCAGCTTCCAAGCCGCCTGCTACTATTCACTCCACAGATTCCTCTGAGGAGCAGTGAGTTTTTCCAAAAGAAACCAGGTGCTTGCGATTCCTTCCGGGGAGCTCACCCCCAGGAGCATACTGTAGCTAAGGTGCCCACTAAATGTGACCTCTAGTCTCGAGGTAAGGTGCACATTTTCCCATTCCCAGAGATAGGGGCGCCCCGGTTTCCAGGAGGTCTTAGTCAGTGGACGGCTTTAGCTTTAGTATGCCTCACAGCACTCAAGACTCTCACGTGGGCACTTCTTTCCAAGGAAGTACACTGCGTACCCAAAGCCTTCTGAGCACAAGCAAGGGATACACAGCTCTGGGCACATCCCTCCCTATGCAGTTGGAAGGGCCGGGAACTAAGGTGTTCTCTGAGGCGAGCGTTCCACAGCTTTGAAACAGCCCCAGGAACGCGGTTCTTGGCAGGGTTTCGTTCCCTGCGGGTCTGCCACGTTGAGGAAAACTAAGCGGCCCTGAAAGAAACCACCGGGGCTCCAATTCGGTTTGGGGACTCCTGCTCGACGTCTCTCTAGGTGATGCGGAAACTGGACTTTAGGTCCCACCCGAAGTAATGCAGAGAGTAACCCCGAGCATTGCTAGGCATTGGGAACATCCGAAGTCACCCAGGTAGGCCTGCTGAGGGCAGTTCGGGGTTTGTGCCGTTCACCACATGCAGCACACACTGCATCCAAAAGTTTCATCGCAGAAGGCCGAACTGTGTTCCAAGGGTCTCCCTTGGATTGTCAGAGAAGATAGGTGTATGTGCTGGGTGATCCAGTTGGTAATTGAGAAGCCTGGCAGAAGGCAGTCTTTTCCCCATTTGAAAGGTCGATAGTGGCGGCCTCAAGGCTGACTGAAAGACACTGCCCTTACCCGTCTTCTAGTCACCTCCAGGAGTGCCTCAGTGAAGACAGTGAGTTTTCTCCTACGAATCCAGGTGGTCTCCAGTGCCTTGCTGGGAGCTCATCCCACGCTTGCCCTAGCTAAATTGTGAAGTCAAAGTGACCCCTAGCCTCAAGGGAAGCGTGAGCGCTTCCTATCAGCCAAGTTGGGTGGGCAGCCACCTCCATGAACCCTGACTCCATAGAGTGCTTTAACTCCTCTGCGGCTTTGCGTAGGCCTAAGAGAGTCGCGTGTGAATTCCTTCTGAGGGAGAGCATGTGCGCTGGGAGTCCCCGTTTTGTTTTCCGAGCCACACAACACAGGACAGACTGCTGGGGTCAGCTCTTGCTATGCAGAGCGAAGGGCAGTGAACTGCTTCTCGCTTGCAGAGCTTGATGTCTACAGCTGTAAGGCAGCCCCGGGACAAAGTTTTGGCCAGTATTACATTCAGCGTGGCTCTCCCTCTGTGGAGGCCCTCCGAACGGCACTGAGAGAATCCCTGAGCCTAAAGTGCCTCCTGGCAACCCTTAACCTGTCATCTCACTATTGTGACGCAAGGTACACTGCAGGTGCAGCCTGACAGAAAGTACAGAAAAGCCGGTACGACTCTGAGGCATTTGGACGAGGCAAGGTCCCCTCGGCCTGACTAAGTCATTAAGCGGGTGCTGCTCCTCGTGGCACGCAGAACACCCCCCGTCCAACGAAGTGGGATCCTAGAAAGGCCCAGTGTTGCTGAAAGTCTCCAGGTGTCAGTCAGAGAGTGCTGGCAAATGCGTCGTGGGCTCAAGTTGGCACTGGGAGAATGTGGGAGAAGCCCGACTTTCCCCCTTTGGAAAGCCACTTCGTTGCAGCTTCCAAGCCGCCTGCTACTATTCACTCCACAGATTCCTCTGAGGAGCAGTGAGTTTTTCCAAAAGAAACCAGGTGCTTGCGATTCCTTCCGGGGAGCTCACCCCCAGGAGCATACTGTAGCTAAGGTGCCCACTAAATGTGACCTCTAGTCTCGAGGTAAGGTGCACATTTTCCCATTCCCAGAGATAGGGGCGCCCCGGTTTCCAGGAGGTCTTAGTCAGTGGACGGCTTTAGCTTTAGTATGCCTCACAGCGCTCAAGACTCTCACGTGGGCACTTCTTTCCAAGGAAGTACACTGCGTACCCAAAGGCTTCTGAGCACAAGCAAGGGATACACAGCTCTGGGCACATCCCTCCCTATGCAGTTGGAAGGGCCGGGAACTAAGGTGTTCTCTGAGGCGAGCGTTCCACAGCTTTGAAACAGCCCCAGGAACGCGGTTCTTGGCAGGGTTTCGTTCCCTGCGGGTCTGCCACGTTGAGGAAAACTAAGCGGCCCTGAAAGAAACCACCGGGGCTCCAATTCGGTTTGGGGACTCCTGCTCGACGTCTCTGTAAGTGATGCGGAAACTGGACTTTAGGTCCAGCCCGAAGTAATGCAGAGAGTAACCCCGAGCATTGCTAGGCATTGGGAACATCCAAAGTCACCCAGGTAGGCCTGCTGAGGGCAGTTCGGGGTTTGTGCCATTCACCACATGCAGCACACACTGCATCCAAAAGTTTCATCGCAGAAGGCCGAACTGTGTTCCACGGGTCTCCCTTGGATTGTCAGAGAAGATAGGTGTATGTGCTGGGTGATCCAGTTGGTAATTGAGAAGCCTGGCAGAGGGCAGTCTTTTCCCCATTTGAAAGGTCGATAGTGGCGGCCTCAAGGCTGACTGAAAGACACTGCCCTTACCCGTCTTCTAGTCACCTCCAGGAGTGCCTCAGTGAAGACAGTGAGTTTTCTCCTACGAATCCAGGTGGTCTCCAGTGCCTTGCTGGGAGCTCATCCCACGCTTGCCCTAGCTAAAGTGTGAAGTCAAAGTGACCCCTAGCCTCAAGGGAAGCGTGGGCGCTTCCTATCAGCCAAGTTGGGTGGGCAGCCACCTCCATGAACCCTGACTCCATAGAGTGCTTTAACTCCTCTGTGGCTTTGCGTAGGCCTAAGAGAGTCGCGTGTGAATTCCTTCTGAGGGAGAGCATGTGCGCTGGGAGTCCCCGTTTTGTTTTCCGAGCCACACAACACAGGACAGACTGCTGGGGTCAGCTCTTGCTACGCAGAGCGAAGGGCAGTGAACTGCTTCTCGCTTGCAGAGCTTGATGTCTACAGCTGTAAGGCAGCCCCGGGACAAAGTTTTGGCCAGTATTACATTCAGCGTGGCTCTCCCTCTGTGGAGGCCCTCCGAACGGCACTGAGAGAATCCCTGAGCCTAAAGTGCATCCTGGCAACCCTTAACCTGTCATCTCACTATTGTGACGCAAGGTACACTGCAGGTGCAGCCTGACAGAAAGTACAGAAAAGCCGGTACGACTCTGAGGCATTTGGACGAGGCAAGGTCCCCTCGGCCTGACTAAGTCATTAAGCGGGTGCTGCTCCTCATGGCACGCAGAACACCCCCCGTCCAACGAAGTGGGATCCTAGAAAGGCCCAGTGTTGCTGAAAGTCTCCAGGTGTCAGTCAGAGAGTGCTGGCAAATGCGTCGTGGGCTCAAGTTGGCACTGGGAGAATGTGGGAGAAGCCCGACTTTCCCCCTTTGGAAAGCCACTTCGTTGCAGCTTCCAAGCCGCCTGCTACTATTCACTCCACAGATTCCTCTGAGGAGCAGTGAGTTTTTCCAAAAGAAACCAGGTGCTTGCGATTCCTTCCGGGGAGCTCACCCCCAGGAGCATACTGTAGCTAAGGTGCCCACTAAATGTGACCTCTAGTCTCGAGGTAAGGTGCACATTTTCCCATTCCCAGAGATAGGGGCGCCCCGGTTTCCAGGAGGTCTTAGTCAGTGGACGGCTTTAGCTTTAGTATGCCTCACAGCGCTCAAGACTCTCACGTGGGCACTTCTTTCCAAGGAAGTACACTGCGTACCCAAAGCCTTCTGAGCACAAGCAAGGGATACACAGCTCTGGGCACATCCCTCCCTATGCAGTTGGAAGGGCCGGGAACTAAGGTGTTCTCTGAGGCGAGCGTTCCACAGCTTTGAAACAGCCCCAGGAACGCGGTTCTTGGCAGGGTTTCGTTCCCTGCGGGTCTGCCACGTTGAGGAAAACTTAGCGGCCCTGAAAGAAACAACCGGGGCTCCAATTAGGTTTGGGGACTCCTGCTCGACGTCTCTCTAGGTGATGCGGAAACTGGACTTTAGGTCCAGCCTGAAGTAATGCAGAGAGTAACCCCGAGCATTGCTAGGCATTGGGAACATCCAAAGTCACCCAGGTAGGCCTGCTGAGGGCAGTTCGGGGTTTGTGCCGTTCACCACATGCAGCACACACTGCATCCAAAAGTTTCATCGCAGAAGGCCGAACTGTGTTCCACGGGTCTCCCTTGGATTGTCAGAGAAGATAGGTGTATGTGCTGGGTGATCCAGTTGGTAATTGAGAAGCCTGGCAGAGGGCAGTCTTTTCCCCATTTGAAAGGTCGATAGTGGCGGCCTCAAGGCTGACTGAAAGACACTGCCCTTACCCGTCTTCTAGTCACCTCCAGGAGTGCCTCAGTGAAGACAGTGAGTTTTCTCCTACGAATCCAGGTGGTCTCCAGTGCCTTGCTGGGAGCTCATCCCACGCTTGCCCTAGCTAAAGTGTGAAGTCAAAGTGACCCCTAGCCTCAAGGGAAGCGTGAGCGCTTCCTATCAGCCAAGTTGGGTGGGCAGCCACCTCCATGAACCCTGACTCCATAGAGTGCTTTAACTCCTCTGCGGCTTTGCGTAGGCCTAAGAGAGTCGCGTGTGAATTCCTTCTGAGGGAGAGCATGTGCGCTGGGAGTCCCCATTTTGTTTTCCGAGCCACACAACACAGGACAGACTGCTGGGGTCAGCTCTTGCTACGCAGAGCGAAGGGCAGTGAACTGCTTCTCGCTTGCAGAGCTTGATGTCTACAGCTGTAAGGCAGCCCCGGGACAAAGTTTTGGCCAGTATTACATTCAGCGTGGCTCTCCCTCTGTGGAGGCCCTCCGAACGGCACTGAGAGAATCCCTGAGCCTAAAGTGCATCCTGGCAACCCTTAACCTGTCATCTCACTATTGTGACGCAAGGTACACTGCAGGTGCAGCCTGACAGAAAGTACAGAAAAGCCGGTACGACTCTGAGGCATTTGGACGAGGCAAGGTCCCCTCGGCCTGACTAAGTCATTAAGCGGGTGCTGCTCCTCGTGGCACGCAAAACACCCCCCGTCCAACGAAGTGGGATCCTAGAAAGGCCCAGTGTTGCTGAAAGTCTCCAGGTGTCAGTCAGAGAGTGCTGGCAAATGCGTCGTGGGCTCAAGTTGGCACTGGGAGAATGTGGGAGAAGCCCGACTTTCCCCCTTTGGAAAGCCACTTCGTTGCAGCTTCCAAGCCGCCTGCTACTATTCACTCCACAGATTCCTCTGAGGAGCAGTGAGTTTTTCCAAAAGAAACCAGGTGCTTGCGATTCCTTCCGGGGAGCTCACCCCCAGGAGCATACTGTAGCTAAGGTGCCCACTAAATGTGACCTCTAGTCTCGAGGTAAGGTGCACATTTTCCCATTCCCAGAGATAGGGGCGCCCCGGTTTCCAGGAGGTCTTAGTCAGTGGACGGCTTTAGCTTTAGTATGCCTCACAGCGCTCAAGACTCTCACGTGGGCACTTCTTTCCAAGGAAGTACACTGCGTACCCAAAGCCTTCTGAGCACAAGCAAGGGATACACAGCTCTGGGCACATCCCTCCCTATGCAGTTGGAAGGGCCGGGAACTAAGGTGTTCTCTGAGGCGAGCGTTCCACAGCTTTGAAACAGCCTCAGGAACGCGGTTCTTGGCAGGGTTTCGTTCCCTGCGGGTCTGCCACGTTGAGGAAAACTAAGCGGCCCTGAAAGAAACCACCGGGGCTCCAATTCGGTTTGGGGACTCCTGCTCGACGTCTCTCTAGGTGATGCGGAAACTGGACTTTAGGTCCAGCCCGAAGTAATGCAGAGAGTAACCCCGAGCATTGCTAGGCATTGGGAACATCCAAAGTCACCCAGGTAGGCCTGCTGAGGGCAGTTCGGGGTTTGTGCCGTTCACCACATGCAGCACACACTGCATCCAAAAGTTTCATCGCAGAAGGCCGAACTGTGTTCCACGGGTCTCCCTTGGATTGTCAGAGAAGATAGGTGTATGTGCTGGGTGATCCAGTTGGTAATTGAGAAGCCTGGCAGAGGGCAGTCTTTTCCCCATTTGAAAGGTCGATAGTGGCGGCCTCAAGGCTGACTGAAAGACACTGCCCTTACCCGTCTTCTAGTCACCTCCAGGAGTGCCTCAGTGAAGACAGTGAGTTTTCTCCTACGAATCCAGGTGGTCTCCAGTGCCTTGCTGGGAGCTCATCCCACGCTTGCCCTAGCTAAAGTGTGAAGTCAAAGTGACCCCTAGCCTCAAGGGAAGCGCGAGCGCTTCCTATCAGCCAAGTTGGGTGGGCAGCCACCTCCATGAACCCTGACTCCATAGAGTGCTTTAACTCCTCTGTGGCTTTGCGTAGGCCTAAGAGAGTCGCGTGTGAATTCCTTCTGAGGGAGAGCATGTGCGCTGGGAGTCCCCGTTTTGTTTTCCGAGCCACACAACACAGGACAGACTGCTGGGGTCAGCTCTTGCTACGCAGAGCGAAGGGCAGTGAACTGCTTCTCGCTTGCAGAGCTTGATGTCTACAGCTGTAAGGCAGCCCCGGGACAAAGTTTTGGCCAGTATTACATTCAGCGTGGCTCTCCCTCTGTGGAGGCCCTCCGAACGGCACTGAGAGAATCCCTGAGCCTAAAGTGCATCCTGGCAACCCTTAACCTGTCATCTCACTATTGTGACGCAAGGTACACTGCATGTGCAGCCTGACAGAAAGTACAGAAAAGCCGGTACGACTCTGAGGCATTTGGACGAGGCAAGGTCCCCTCGGCCTGACTAAGTCATTAAGCGGGTGCTGCTCCTCGTGGCACACAGAACACACCCCGTCCAACGAAGTGGGATCCTAGAAAGGCCCAGTGTTGCTGAAAGTCTCCAGGTGTCAGTCAGAGAGTGCTGGCAAATGCGTCGTGGGCTCAAGTTGGCACTGGGAGAATGTGGGAGAAGCCCGACTTTCCCCCTTTGGAAAGCCACTTCGTTGCAGCTTCCAAGCCGCCTGCTACTATTCACTCCACAGATTCCTCTGAGGAGCAGTGAGTTTTTCCAAAAGAAACCAGGTGCTTGCGATTCCTTCCGGGGAGCTCACCCCCAGGAGCATACTGTAGCTAAGGTGCCCACTAAATGTGACCTCTAGTCTCGAGGTAAGGTGCACATTTTCCCATTCCCAGAGATAGGGGCGCCCCGGTTTCCAGGAGGTCTTAGTCAGTGGACGGCTTTAGCTTTAGTATGCCTCACAGCGCTCAAGACTCTCACGTGGGCACTTCTTTCCAAGGAAGTACACTGCGTACCCAAAGCCTTCTGAGCACAAGCAAGGGATACACAGCTCTGGGCACATCCCTCCCTATGCAGTTGGAAGGGCCGGGAACTAAGGTGTTCTCTGAGGCGAGCGTTCCACAGCTTTGAAACAGCCCCAGGAACGTGGTTCTTGGCAGGGTTTCGTTCCCTGCGGGTCTGCCACGTTGAGGAAAACTAAGCGGCCCTGAAAGAAACCACCGGGGCTCCAATTCGGTTTGGGGACTCCTGCTCGACGTCTCTCTAAGTGATGCGGAAACTGGACTTTAGGTCCAGCCCGAAGTAATGCAGAGAGTAACCCCGAGCATTGCTAGGCATTGGGAACATCCAAAGTCACCCAGGTAGGCCTGCTGAGGGCAGTTCGGGGTTTGTGCCGTTCACCACATGCAGCACACACTGCATCCAAAAGTTTCATCGCAGAAGGCCGAACTGTGTTCCAAGGGTCTCCCTTGGATTGTCAGAGAAGATAGGTGTATGTGTTGGGTGATCCAGTTGGTAATTGAGAAGCCTGGCAGAGGGCAGTCTTTTCCCCATTTGAAAGGTCGATAGTGGCGGCCTCAAGGCTGACTGAAAGACACTGCCCTTACCCGTCTTCTAGTCACCTCCAGGAGTGCCTCAGTGAAGACAGTGAGTTTTCTCCTATGAATCCAGGTGGTCTCCAGTGCCTTGCTGGGAGCTCATCCCACGCTTGCCCTAGCTAAAGTGTGAAGTCAAAGTGACCCCTAGCCTCAAGGGAAGCGCGAGCGCTTCCTATCAGCCAAGTTGGGTGGGCAGCCACCTCCATGAACCCTGACTCCATAGAGTGCTTTAACTCCTCTGCGGCTTTGCATAGGCCTAAGAGAGTCGCGTGTGAATTCCTTGTGAGGGAGAGCATGTGCGCTGGGAGTCCCCGTTTTGTTTTCCGAGCCACACAACACAGGACAGACTGCTGGGGTCAGCTCTTGCTACGCAGAGCGAAGGGCAGTGAACTGCTTCTCGCTTGCAGAGCTTGATGTCTACAGCTGTAAGGCAGCCCCGGGACAAAGTTTTGGCCAGTATTACATTCAGCGTGGCTCTCCCTCTGTGGAGGCCCTCCGAACGGCACTGAGAGAATCCCTGAGCCTAAAGTGCATCCTGGCAACCCTTAACCTGTCATCTCACTATTGTGACGCAAGGTACACTGCAGGTGCAGCCTGACAGAAAGTACAGAAAAGCCGGTACGACTCTGAGGCATTTGGACGAGGCAAGGTCCCCTCGGCCTGACTAAGTCATTAAGCGGGTGCTGCTCCTCGTGGCACGCAGAACACCCCCCGTCCAACGAAGTGGGATCCTAGAAAGGCCCAGTGTTGCTGAAAGTCTCCAGGTGTCAGTCAGAGAGTGCTGGCAAATGCGTCGTGGGCTCAAGTTGGCACTGGGAGAATGTGGGAGAAGCCCGACTTTCCCCCTTTGGAAAGCCACTTCGTTGCAGCTTCCAAGCCGCCTGCTACTATTCACTCCACAGATTCCTCTGAGGAGCAGTGAGTTTTTCCAAAAGAAACCAGGTGCTTGCGATTCCTTCCGGGGAGCTCACCCCCAGGAGCATACTGTAGCTAAGGTGCCCACTAAATGTGACCTCTAGTCTCGAGGTAAGGTGCACATTTTCCCATTCCCAGAGATAGGGGCGCCCCGGTTTCCAGGAGGTCTTAGTCAGTGGACGGCTTTAGCTTTAGTATGCCTCACAGCGCTCAAGACTCTCACGTGGGCACTTCTTTCCAAGGAAGTACACTGCGTACCCAAAGCCTTCTGAGCACAAGCAAGGGATACACAGCTCTGGGCACATCCCTCCCTATGCAGTTGGAAGGGCCGGGAACTAAGGTGTTCTCTGAGGCGAGCGTTCCACAGCTTTGAAACAGCCTCAGGAACGCGGTTCTTGGCAGGGTTTCGTTCCCTGCGGGTCTGCCACATTGAGGAAAACTAAGCGGCCCTGAAAGAAACCACCGGGGCTCCAATTCGGTTTGGGGACTCCTGCTCGACGTCTCTCTAGGTGATGCGGAAACTGGACTTTAGGTCCAGCCCGAAGTAATGCAGAGAGTAACCCCGAGCATTGCTAGGCATTGGGAACATCCAAAGTCACCCAGGTAGGCCTGCTGAGGGCAGTTCGGGGTTTGTGCCGTTCACCACATGCAGCACACACTGCATCCAAAAGTTTCATCGCAGAAGGCCGAACTGTGTTCCACGGGTCTCCCTTGGATTGTCAGAGAAGATAGGTGTATGTGCTGGGTGATCCAGTTGGTAATTGAGAAGCCTGGAAGAGGGCAGTCTTTTCCCCATTTGAAAGGTCGATAGTGGCGGCCTCAAGGCTGACTGAAAGACACTGCCCTTACCCGTCTTCTAGTCACCTCCAGGAGTGCCTCAGTGAAGACAGTGAGTTTTCTCCTACGAATCCAGGTGGTCTCCAGTGCCTTGCTGGGAGCTCATCCCACGCTTGCCCTAGCTAAAGTGTGAAGTCAAAGTGACCCCTAGCCTCAAGGGAAGCGCGAGCGCTTCCTATCAGCCAAGTTGGGTGGGCAGCCACCTCCATGAACCCTGACTCCATAGAGTGCTTTAACTCCTCTGTGGCTTTGCGTAGGCCTAAGAGAGTCGCGTGTGAATTCCTTCTGAGGGAGAGCATGTGCGCTGGGAGTCCCCGTTTTGTTTTCCGAGCCACACAACACAGGACAGACTGCTGGGGTCAGCTCTTGCTACGCAGAGCGAAGGGCAGTGAACTGCTTCTCGCTTGCAGAGCTTGATGTCTACAGCTGTAAGGCAGCCCCGGGACAAAGTTTTGGCCAGTATTACATTCAGCGTGGCTCTCCCTCTGTGGAGGCCCTCCGAACGGCACTGAGAGAATCCCTGAGCCTAAAGTGCATCCTGGCAACCCTTAACCTGTCATCTCACTATTGTGACGCAAGGTACACTGCATGTGCAGCCTGACAGAAAGTACAGAAAAGCCGGTACGACTCTGAGGCATTTGGACAAGGCAAGGTCCCCTCGGCCTGACTAAGTCATTAAGCGGGTGCTGCTCCTCGTGGCACACAGAACACACCCCGTCCAACGAAGTGGGATCCTAGAAAGGCCCAGTGTTGCTGAAAGTCTCCAGGTGTCAGTCAGAGAGTGCTGGCAAATGCGTCGTGGGCTCAAGTTGGCACTGGGAGAATGTGGGAGAAGCCCGACTTTCCCCCTTTGGAAAGCCACTTCGTTGCAGCTTCCAAGCCGCCTGCTACTATTCACTCCACAGATTCCTCTGAGGAGCAGTGAGTTTTTCCAAAAGAAACCAGGTGCTTGCGATTCCTTCCGGGGAGCTCACCCCCAGGAGCATACTGTAGCTAAGGTGCCCACTAAATGTGACCTCTAGTCTCGAGGTAAGGTGCACATTTTCCCATTCCCAGAGATAGGGGCGCCCCGGTTTCCAGGAGGTCTTAGTCAGTGGACGGCTTTAGCTTTAGTATGCCTCACAGCGCTCAAGACTCTCACGTGGGCACTTCTTTCCAAGGAAGTACACTGCGTACCCAAAGCCTTCTGAGCACAAGCAAGGGATACACAGCTCTGGGCACATCCCTCCCTATGCAGTTGGAAGGGCCGGGAACTAAGGTGTTCTCTGAGGCGAGCGTTCCACAGCTTTGAAACAGCCCCAGGAACGCGGTTCTTGGCAGGGTTTCGTTCCCTGCGGGTCTGCCACGTTGAGGAAAACTAAGCGGCCCTGAAAGAAACCACCGGGGCTCCAATTCGGTTTGGGGACTCCTGCTCGACGTCTCTCTAAGTGATGCGGAAACTGGACTTTAGGTCCAGCCCGAAGTAATGCAGAGAGTAACCCCGAGCATTGCTAGGCATTGGGAACATCCAAAGTCACCCAGGTAGGCCTGCTGAGGGCAGTTCGGGGTTTGTGCCGTTCACCACATGCAGCACACACTGCATCCAAAAGTTTCATCGCAGAAGGCCGAACTGTGTTCCAAGGGTCTCCCTTGGATTGTCAGAGAAGATAGGTGTATGTGCTGGGTGATCCAGTTGGTAATTGAGAAGCCTGGCAGAGGGCAGTCTTTTCCCCATTTGAAAGGTCGATAGTGGCGGCCTCAAGGCTGACTGAAAGACACTGCCCTTACCCGTCTTCTAGTCACCTCCAGGAGTGCCTCAGTGAAGACAGTGAGTTTTCTCCTATGAATCCAGGTGGTCTCCAGTGCCTTGCTGGGAGCTCATCCCACGCTTGCCCTAGCTAAAGTGTGAAGTCAAAGTGACCCCTAGCCTCAAGGGAAGCGCGAGCGCTTCCTATCAGCCAAGTTGGGTGGGCAGCCACCTCCATGAACCCTGACTCCATAGAGTGCTTTAACTCCTCTGCGGCTTTGCGTAGGCCTAAGAGAGTCGCGTGTGAATTCCTTCTGAGGGAGAGCATGTGCGCTGGGAGTCCCCGTTTTGTTTTCCGAGCCACACAACACAGGACAGACTGCTGGGGTCAGCTCTTGCTACGCAGAGCGAAGGGCAGTGAACTGCTTCTCGCTTGCAGAGCTTGATGTCTACAGCTGTAAGGCAGCCCCGGGACAAAGTTTTGGCCAGTATTACATTCAGCGTGGCTCTCCCTCTGTGGAGGCCCTCCGAACGGCACTGAGAGAATCCCTGAGCCTAAAGTGCATCCTGGCAACCCTTAACCTGTCATCTCACTATTGTGACGCAAGGTACACTGCAGGTGCAGCCTGACAGAAAGTACAGAAAAGCCGGTACGACTCTGAGGCATTTGGACGAGGCAAGGTCCCCTCGGCCTGACTAAGTCATTAAGCGGGTGCTGCTCCTCGTGGCACGCAAAACACCCCCCGTCCAACGAAGTGGGATCCTAGAAAGGCCCAGTGTTGCTGAAAGTCTCCAGGTGTCAGTCAGAGAGTGCTGGCAAATGCGTCGTGGGCTCAAGTTGGCACTGGGAGAATGTGGGAGAAGCCCGACATTCCCCCTTTGGAAAGCCACTTCGTTGCAGCTTCCAAGCCGCCTGCTACTATTCACTCCACAGATTCCTCTGAGGAGCAGTGAGTTTTTCCAAAAGAAACCAGGTGCTTGCGATTCCTTCCGGGGAGCTCACCCCCAGGAGCATACTGTAGCTAAGGTGCCCACTAAATGTGACCTCTAGTCTCGAGGTAAGGTGCACATTTTCCCATTCCCAGAGATAGGGGCGCCCCGGTTTCCAGGAGGTCTTAGTCAGTGGACGGCTTTAGCTTTAGTATGCCTCACAGCGCTCAAGACTCTCACGTGGGCACTTCTTTCCAAGGAAGTACACTGCGTACCCAAAGCCTTCTGAGCACAAGCAAGGGATACACAGCTCTGGGCACATCCCTCCCTATGCAGTTGGAAGGGCCGGGAACTAAGGTGTTCTCTGAGGCGAGCGTTCCACAGCTTTGAAACAGCCTCAGGAACGCGGTTCTTGGCAGGGTTTCGTTCCCTGCGGGTCTGCCACATTGAGGAAAACTAAGCGGCCCTGAAAGAAACCACCGGGGCTCCAATTCGGTTTGGGGACTCCTGCTCGACGTCTCTCTAGGTGATGCGGAAACTGGACTTTAGGTCCAGCCCGAAGTAATGCAGAGAGTAACCCCGAGCATTGCTAGGCATTGGGAACATCCAAAGTCACCCAGGTAGGCCTGCTGAGGGCAGTTCGGGGTTTGTGCCGTTCACCACATGCAGCACACACTGCATCCAAAAGTTTCATCGCAGAAGGCCGAACTGTGTTCCACGGGTCTCCCTTGGATTGTCAGAGAAGATAGGTGTATGTGCTGGGTGATCCAGTTGGTAATTGAGAAGCCTGGCAGAGGGCAGTCTTTTCCCCATTTGAAAGGTCGATAGTGGCGGCCTCAAGGCTGACTGAAAGACACTGCCCTTACCCGTCTTCTAGTCACCTCCAGGAGTGCCTCAGTGAAGACAGTGAGTTTTCTCCTACGAATCCAGGTGGTCTCCAGTGCCTTGCTGGGAGCTCATCCCACGCTTGCCCTAGCTAAAGTGTGAAGTCAAAGTGACCCCTAGCCTCAAGGGAAGCGTGGGCGCTTCCTATCAGCCAAGTTGGGTGGGCAGCCACCTCCATGAACCCTGACTCCATAGAGTGCTTTAACTCCTCTGTGGCTTTGCGTAGGCCTAAGAGAGTCGCGTGTGAATTCCTTCTGAGGGAGAGCATGTGCGCTGGGAGTCCCCGTTTTGTTTTCCGAGCCACACAACACAGGACAGACTGCTGGGGTCAGCTCTTGCTACGCAGAGCGAAGGGCAGTGAACTGCTTCTCGCTTGCAGAGCTTGATGTCTACAGCTGTAAGGCAGCCCCGGGACAAAGTTTTGGCCAGTATTACATTCAGCGTGGCTCTCCCTCTGTGGAGGCCCTCCGAACGGCACTGAGAGAATCCCTGAGCCTAAAGTGCATCCTGGCAACCCTTAACCTGTCATCTCACTATTGTGACGCAAGGTACACTGCAGGTGCAGCCTGACAGAAAGTACAGAAAAGCCGGTACGACTCTGAGGCATTTGGACGAGGCAAGGTCCCCTCGGCCTGACTAAGTCATTAAGCGGGTGCTGCTCCTCGTGGCACGCAGAACACCCCCCGTCCAACGAAGTGGGATCCTAGAAAGGCCCAGTGTTGCTGAAAGTCTCCAGGTGTCAGTCAGAGAGTGCTGGCAAATGCGTCGTGGGCTCAAGTTGGCACTGGGAGAATGTGGGAGAAGCCCGACTTTCCCCCTTTGGAAAGCCACTTCGTTGCAGCTTCCAAGCCGCCTGCTACTATTCACTCCACAGATTCCTCTGAGGAGCAGTGAGTTTTTCCAAAAGAAACCAGGTGCTTGCGATTCCTTCCGGGGAGCTCACCCCCAGGAGCATACTGTAGCTAAGGTGCCCACTAAATGTGACCTCTAGTCTCGAGGTAAGGTGCACATTTTCCCATTCCCAGAGATAGGGGCGCCCCGGTTTCCAGGAGGTCTTAGTCAGTGGACGGCTTTAGCTTTAGTATGCCTCACAGCACTCAAGACTCTCACGTGGGCACTTCTTTCCAAGGAAGTACACTGCGTACCCAAAGCCTTCTGAGCACAAGCAAGGGATACACAGCTCTGGGCACATCCCTCCCTATGCAGTTGGAAGGGCCGGGAACTAAGGTGTTCTCTGAGGCGAGCGTTCCACAGCTTTGAAACAGCCCCAGGAACGCGGTTCTTGGCAGGGTTTCGTTCCCTGCGGGTCTGCCACGTTGAGGAAAACTAAGCGGCCCTGAAAGAAACCACCGGGGCTCCAATTCGGTTTGGGGACTCCTGCTCGACGTCTCTCTAGGTGATGCGGAAACTGGACTTTAGGTCCCACCCGAAGTAATGCAGAGAGTAACCCCGAGCATTGCTAGGCATTGGGAACATCCGAAGTCACCCAGGTAGGCCTGCTGAGGGCAGTTCGGGGTTTGTGCCGTTCACCACATGCAGCACACACTGCATCCAAAAGTTTCATCGCAGAAGGCCGAACTGTGTTCCAAGGGTCTCCCTTGGATTGTCAGAGAAGATAGGTGTATGTGCTGGGTGATCCAGTTGGTAATTGAGAAGCCTGGCAGAAGGCAGTCTTTTCCCCATTTGAAAGGTCGATAGTGGCGGCCTCAAGGCTGACTGAAAGACACTGCCCTTACCCGTCTTCTAGTCACCTCCAGGAGTGCCTCAGTGAAGACAGTGAGTTTTCTCCTACGAATCCAGGTGGTCTCCAGTGCCTTGCTGGGAGCTCATCCCACGCTTGCCCTAGCTAAATTGTGAAGTCAAAGTGACCCCTAGCCTCAAGGGAAGCGTGAGCGCTTCCTATCAGCCAAGTTGGGTGGGCAGCCACCTCCATGAACCCTGACTCCATAGAGTGCTTTAACTCCTCTGCGGCTTTGCGTAGGCCTAAGAGAGTCGCGTGTGAATTCCTTCTGAGGGAGAGCATGTGCGCTGGGAGTCCCCGTTTTGTTTTCCGAGCCACACAACACAGGACAGACTGCTGGGGTCAGCTCTTGCTATGCAGAGCGAAGGGCAGTGAACTGCTTCTCGCTTGCAGAGCTTGATGTCTACAGCTGTAAGGCAGCCCCGGGACAAAGTTTTGGCCAGTATTACATTCAGCGTGGCTCTCCCTCTGTGGAGGCCCTCCGAACGGCACTGAGAGAATCCCTGAGCCTAAAGTGCCTCCTGGCAACCCTTAACCTGTCATCTCACTATTGTGACGCAAGGTACACTGCAGGTGCAGCCTGACAGAAAGTACAGAAAAGCCGGTACGACTCTGAGGCATTTGGACGAGGCAAGGTCCCCTCGGCCTGACTAAGTCATTAAGCGGGTGCTGCTCCTCGTGGCACGCAGAACACCCCCCGTCCAACGAAGTGGGATCCTAGAAAGGCCCAGTGTTGCTGAAAGTCTCCAGGTGTCAGTCAGAGAGTGCTGGCAAATGCGTCGTGGGCTCAAGTTGGCACTGGGAGAATGTGGGAGAAGCCCGACTTTCCCCCTTTGGAAAGCCACTTCGTTGCAGCTTCCAAGCCGCCTGCTACTATTCACTCCACAGATTCCTCTGAGGAGCAGTGAGTTTTTCCAAAAGAAACCAGGTGCTTGCGATTCCTTCCGGGGAGCTCACCCCCAGGAGCATACTGTAGCTAAGGTGCCCACTAAATGTGACCTCTAGTCTCGAGGTAAGGTGCACATTTTCCCATTCCCAGAGATAGGGGCGCCCCGGTTTCCAGGAGGTCTTAGTCAGTGGACGGCTTTAGCTTTAGTATGCCTCACAGCGCTCAAGACTCTCACGTGGGCACTTCTTTCCAAGGAAGTACACTGCGTACCCAAAGGCTTCTGAGCACAAGCAAGGGATACACAGCTCTGGGCACATCCCTCCCTATGCAGTTGGAAGGGCCGGGAACTAAGGTGTTCTCTGAGGCGAGCGTTCCACAGCTTTGAAACAGCCCCAGGAACGCGGTTCTTGGCAGGGTTTCGTTCCCTGCGGGTCTGCCACGTTGAGGAAAACTAAGCGGCCCTGAAAGAAACCACCGGGGCTCCAATTCGGTTTGGGGACTCCTGCTCGACGTCTCTGTAAGTGATGCGGAAACTGGACTTTAGGTCCAGCCCGAAGTAATGCAGAGAGTAACCCCGAGCATTGCTAGGCATTGGGAACATCCAAAGTCACCCAGGTAGGCCTGCTGAGGGCAGTTCGGGGTTTGTGCCATTCACCACATGCAGCACACACTGCATCCAAAAGTTTCATCGCAGAAGGCCGAACTGTGTTCCACGGGTCTCCCTTGGATTGTCAGAGAAGATAGGTGTATGTGCTGGGTGATCCAGTTGGTAATTGAGAAGCCTGGCAGAGGGCAGTCTTTTCCCCATTTGAAAGGTCGATAGTGGCGGCCTCAAGGCTGACTGAAAGACACTGCCCTTACCCGTCTTCTAGTCACCTCCAGGAGTGCCTCAGTGAAGACAGTGAGTTTTCTCCTACGAATCCAGGTGGTCTCCAGTGCCTTGCTGGGAGCTCATCCCACGCTTGCCCTAGCTAAAGTGTGAAGTCAAAGTGACCCCTAGCCTCAAGGGAAGCGTGGGCGCTTCCTATCAGCCAAGTTGGGTGGGCAGCCACCT
Source organism: Mesoplodon mirus (assembly GCF_964341445.2). Lineage (NCBI taxonomy): Eukaryota > Metazoa > Chordata > Mammalia > Artiodactyla > Ziphiidae > Mesoplodon > Mesoplodon mirus. Next base: position 87,237,273 of record NC_138979.1, on the reverse strand, counting down.
CCATGAACCCTGACTCCATAGAGTGCTTTAACTCCTCTGTGGCTTTGCGTAGGCCTAAGAGAGTCGCGTGTGAATTCCTTCTGAGGGAGAGCATGTGCGCTGGGAGTCCCCGTTTTGTTTTCCGAGCCACACAACACAGGACAGACTGCTGGGGTCAGCTCTTGCTACGCAGAGCGAAGGGCAGTGAACTGCTTCTCGCTTGCAGAGCTTGATGTCTACAGCTGTAAGGCAGCCCCGGGACAAAGTTTTGGCCAGTATTACATTCAGCGTGGCTCTCCCTCTGTGGAGGCCCTCCGAACGGCACTGAGAGAATCCCTGAGCCTAAAGTGCATCCTGGCAACCCTTAACCTGTCATCTCACTATTGTGACGCAAGGTACACTGCAGGTGCAGCCTGACAGAAAGTACAGAAAAGCCGGTACGACTCTGAGGCATTTGGACGAGGCAAGGTCCCCTCGGCCTGACTAAGTCATTAAGCGGGTGCTGCTCCTCATGGCACGCAGAACACCCCCCGTCCAACGAAGTGGGATCCTAGAAAGGCCCAGTGTTGCTGAAAGTCTCCAGGTGTCAGTCAGAGAGTGCTGGCAAATGCGTCGTGGGCTCAAGTTGGCACTGGGAGAATGTGGGAGAAGCCCGACTTTCCCCCTTTGGAAAGCCACTTCGTTGCAGCTTCCAAGCCGCCTGCTACTATTCACTCCACAGATTCCTCTGAGGAGCAGTGAGTTTTTCCAAAAGAAACCAGGTGCTTGCGATTCCTTCCGGGGAGCTCACCCCCAGGAGCATACTGTAGCTAAGGTGCCCACTAAATGTGACCTCTAGTCTCGAGGTAAGGTGCACATTTTCCCATTCCCAGAGATAGGGGCGCCCCGGTTTCCAGGAGGTCTTAGTCAGTGGACGGCTTTAGCTTTAGTATGCCTCACAGCGCTCAAGACTCTCACGTGGGCACTTCTTTCCAAGGAAGTACACTGCGTACCCAAAGCCTTCTGAGCACAAGCAAGGGATACACAGCTCTGGGCACATCCCTCCCTATGCAGTTGGAAGGGCCGGGAACTAAGGTGTTCTCTGAGGCGAGCGTTCCACAGCTTTGAAACAGCCCCAGGAACGCGGTTCTTGGCAGGGTTTCGTTCCCTGCGGGTCTGCCACGTTGAGGAAAACTAAGCGGCCCTGAAAGAAACAACCGGGGCTCCAATTAGGTTTGGGGACTCCTGCTCGACGTCTCTCTAGGTGATGCGGAAACTGGACTTTAGGTCCAGCCTGAAGTAATGCAGAGAGTAACCCCGAGCATTGCTAGGCATTGGGAACATCCAAAGTCACCCAGGTAGGCCTGCTGAGGGCAGTTCGGGGTTTGTGCCGTTCACCACATGCAGCACACACTGCATCCAAAAGTTTCATCGCAGAAGGCCGAACTGTGTTCCACGGGTCTCCCTTGGATTGTCAGAGAAGATAGGTGTATGTGCTGGGTGATCCAGTTGGTAATTGAGAAGCCTGGCAGAGGGCAGTCTTTTCCCCATTTGAAAGGTCGATAGTGGCGGCCTCAAGGCTGACTGAAAGACACTGCCCTTACCCGTCTTCTAGTCACCTCCAGGAGTGCCTCAGTGAAGACAGTGAGTTTTCTCCTACGAATCCAGGTGGTCTCCAGTGCCTTGCTGGGAGCTCATCCCACGCTTGCCCTAGCTAAAGTGTGAAGTCAAAGTGACCCCTAGCCTCAAGGGAAGCGTGAGCGCTTCCTATCAGCCAAGTTGGGTGGGCAGCCACCTCCATGAACCCTGACTCCATAGAGTGCTTTAACTCCTCTGCGGCTTTGCGTAGGCCTAAGAGAGTCACGTGTGAATTCCTTCTGAGGGAGAGCATGTGCGCTGGGAGTCCCCATTTTGTTTTCCGAGCCACACAACACAGGACAGACTGCTGGGGTCAGCTCTTGCTACGCAGAGCGAAGGGCAGTGAACTGCTTCTCGCTTGCAGAGCTTGATGTCTACAGCTGTAAGGCAGCCCCGGGACAAAGTTTTGGCCAGTATTACATTCAGCGTGGCTCTCCCTCTGTGGAGGCCCTCCGAACGGCACTGAGAGAATCCCTGAGCCTAAAGTGCATCCTGGCAACCCTTAACCTGTCATCTCACTATTGTGACGCAAGGTACACTGCAGGTGCAGCCTGACAGAAAGTACAGAAAAGCCGGTACGACTCTGAGGCATTTGGACGAGGCAAGGTCCCCTCGGCCTGACTAAGTCATTAAGCGGGTGCTGCTCCTCGTGGCACGCAAAACACCCCCCGTCCAACGAAGTGGGATCCTAGAAAGGCCCAGTGTTGCTGAAAGTCTCCAGGTGTCAGTCAGAGAGTGCTGGCAAATGCGTCGTGGGCTCAAGTTGGCACTGGGAGAATGTGGGAGAAGCCCGACTTTCCCCCTTTGGAAAGCCACTTCGTTGCAGCTTCCAAGCCGCCTGCTACTATTCACTCCACAGATTCCTCTGAGGAGCAGTGAGTTTTTCCAAAAGAAACCAGGTGCTTGCGATTCCTTCCGGGGAGCTCACCCCCAGGAGCATACTGTAGCTAAGGTGCCCACTAAATGTGACCTCTAGTCTCGAGGTAAGGTGCACATTTTCCCATTCCCAGAGATAGGGGCGCCCCGGTTTCCAGGAGGTCTTAGTCAGTGGACGGCTTTAGCTTTAGTATGCCTCACAGCGCTCAAGACTCTCACGTGGGCACTTCTTTCCAAGGAAGTACACTGCGTACCCAAAGCCTTCTGAGCACAAGCAAGGGATACACAGCTCTGGGCACATCCCTCCCTATGCAGTTGGAAGGGCCGGGAACTAAGGTGTTCTCTGAGGCGAGCGTTCCACAGCTTTGAAACAGCCTCAGGAACGCGGTTCTTGGCAGGGTTTCGTTCCCTGCGGGTCTGCCACGTTGAGGAAAACTAAGCGGCCCTGAAAGAAACCACCGGGGCTCCAATTCGGTTTGGGGACTCCGGCTCGACGTCTCTCTAGGTGATGCGGAAACTGGACTTTAGGTCCAGCCCGAAGTAATGCAGAGAGTAACCCCGAGCATTGCTAGGCATTGGGAACATCCAAAGTCACCCAGGTAGGCCTGCTGAGGGCAGTTCGGGGTTTGTGCCGTTCACCACATGCAGCACACACTGCATCCAAAAGTTTCATCGCAGAAGGCCGAACTGTGTTCCACGGGTCTCCCTTGGATTGTCAGAGAAGATAGGTGTATGTGCTGGGTGATCCAGTTGGTAATTGAGAAGCCTGGCAGAGGGCAGTCTTTTCCCCATTTGAAAGGTCGATAGTGGCGGCCTCAAGGCTGACTGAAAGACACTGCCCTTACCCGTCTTCTAGTCACCTCCAGGAGTGCCTCAGTGAAGACAGTGAGTTTTCTCCTACGAATCCAGGTGGTCTCCAGTGCCTTGCTGGGAGCTCATCCCACGCTTGCCCTAGCTAAAGTGTGAAGTCAAAGTGACCCCTAGCCTCAAGGGAAGCGCGAGCGCTTCCTATCAGCCAAGTTCGGTGGGCAGCCACCTCCATGAACCCTGACTCCATAGAGTGCTTTAACTCCTCTGTGGCTTTGCGTAGGCCTAAGAGAGTCGCGTGTGAATTCCTTCTGAGGGAGAGCATGTGCGCTGGGAGTCCCCGTTTTGTTTTCCGAGCCACACAACACAGGACAGACTGCTGGGGTCAGCTCTTGCTACGCAGAGCGAAGGGCAGTGAACTGCTTCTCGCTTGCAGAGCTTGATGTCTACAGCTGTAAGGCAGCCCCGGGACAAAGTTTTGGCCAGTATTACATTCAGCGTGGCTCTCCCTCTGTGGAGGCCCTCCGAACGGCACTGAGAGAATCCCTGAGCCTAAAGTGCATCCTGGCAACCCTTAACCTGTCATCTCACTATTGTGACGCAAGGTACACTGCATGTGCAGCCTGACAGAAAGTACAGAAAAGCCGGTACGACTCTGAGGCATTTGGACGAGGCAAGGTCCCCTCGGCCTGACTAAGTCATTAAGCGGGTGCTGCTCCTCGTGGCACACAGAACACACCCCGTCCAACGAAGTGGGATCCTAGAAAGGCCCAGTGTTGCTGAAAGTCTCCAGGTGTCAGTCAGAGAGTGCTGGCAAATGCGTCGTGGGCTCAAGTTGGCACTGGGAGAATGTGGGAGAAGCCCGACTTTCCCCCTTTGGAAAGCCACTTCGTTGCAGCTTCCAAGCCGCCTGCTACTATTCACTCCACAGATTCCTCTGAGGAGCAGTGAGTTTTTCCAAAAGAAACCAGGTGCTTGCGATTCCTTCCGGGGAGCTCACCCCCAGGAGCATACTGTAGCTAAGGTGCCCACTAAATGTGACCTCTAGTCTCGAGGTAAGGTGCACATTTTCCCATTCCCAGAGATAGGGGCGCCCCGGTTTCCAGGAGGTCTTAGTCAGTGGACGGCTTTAGCTTTAGTATGCCTCACAGCGCTCAAGACTCTCACGTGGGCACTTCTTTCCAAGGAAGTACACTGCGTACCCAAAGCCTTCTGAGCACAAGCAAGGGATACACAGCTCTGGGCACATCCCTCCCTATGCAGTTGGAAGGGCCGGGAACTAAGGTGTTCTCTGAGGCGAGCGTTCCACAGCTTTGAAACAGCCCCAGGAACGTGGTTCTTGGCAGGGTTTCGTTCCCTGCGGGTCTGCCACGTTGAGGAAAACTAAGCGGCCCTGAAAGAAACCACCGGGGCTCCAATTCGGTTTGGGGACTCCTGCTCGACGTCTCTCTAAGTGATGCGGAAACTGGACTTTAGGTCCAGCCCGAAGTAATGCAGAGAGTAACCCCGAGCATTGCTAGGCATTGGGAACATCCAAAGTCACCCAGGTAGGCCTGCTGAGGGCAGTTCGGGGTTTGTGCCGTTCACCACATGCAGCACACACTGCATCCAAAAGTTTCATCGCAGAAGGCCGAACTGTGTTCCAAGGGTCTCCCTTGGATTGTCAGAGAAGATAGGTGTATGTGCTGGGTGATCCAGTTGGTAATTGAGAAGCCTGGCAGAGGGCAGTCTTTTCCCCATTTGAAAGGTCGATAGTGGCGGCCTCAAGGCTGACTGAAAGACACTGCCCTTACCCGTCTTCTAGTCACCTCCAGGAGTGCCTCAGTGAAGACAGTGAGTTTTCTCCTATGAATCCAGGTGGTCTCCAGTGCCTTGCTGGGAGCTCATCCCACGCTTGCCCTAGCTAAAGTGTGAAGTCAAAGTGACCCCTAGCCTCAAGGGAAGCGCGAGCGCTTCCTATCAGCCAAGTTTGGTGGGCAGCCACCTCCATGAACCCTGACTCCATAGAGTGCTTTAACTCCTCTGCGGCTTTGCATAGGCCTAAGAGAGTCGCGTGTGAATTCCTTGTGAGGGAGAGCATGTGCGCTGGGAGTCCCCGTTTTGTTTTCCGAGCCACACAACACAGGACAGACTGCTGGGGTCAGCTCTTGCTACGCAGAGCGAAGGGCAGTGAACTGCTTCTCGCTTGCAGAGCTTGATGTCTACAGCTGTAAGGCAGCCCCGGGACAAAGTTTTGGCCAGTATTACATTCAGCGTGGCTCTCCCTCTGTGGAGGCCCTCCGAACGGCACTGAGAGAATCCCTGAGCCTAAAGTGCATCCTGGCAACCCTTAACCTGTCATCTCACTATTGTGACGCAAGGTACACTGCAGGTGCAGCCTGACAGAAAGTACAGAAAAGCCGGTACGACTCTGAGGCATTTGGACGAGGCAAGGTCCCCTCGGCCTGACTAAGTCATTAAGCGGGTGCTGCTCCTCGTGGCACGCAGAACACCCCCCGTCCAACGAAGTGGGATCCTAGAAAGGCCCAGTGTTGCTGAAAGTCTCCAGGTGTCAGTCAGAGAGTGCTGGCAAATGCGTCGTGGGCTCAAGTTGGCACTGGGAGAATGTGGGAGAAGCCCGACTTTCCCCCTTTGGAAAGCCACTTCGTTGCAGCTTCCAAGCCGCCTGCTACTATTCACTCCACAGATTCCTCTGAGGAGCAGTGAGTTTTTCCAAAAGAAACCAGGTGCTTGCGATTCCTTCCGGGGAGCTCACCCCCAGGAGCATACTGTAGCTAAGGTGCCCACTAAATGTGACCTCTAGTCTCGAGGTAAGGTGCACATTTTCCCATTCCCAGAGATAGGGGCGCCCCGGTTTCCAGGAGGTCTTAGTCAGTGGACGGCTTTAGCTTTAGTATGCCTCACAGCGCTCAAGACTCTCACGTGGGCACTTCTTTCCAAGGAAGTACACTGCGTACCCAAAGCCTTCTGAGCACAAGCAAGGGATACACAGCTCTGGGCACATCCCTCCCTATGCAGTTGGAAGGGCCGGGAACTAAGGTGTTCTCTGAGGCGAGCGTTCCACAGCTTTGAAACAGCCTCAGGAACGCGGTTCTTGGCAGGGTTTCGTTCCCTGCGGGTCTGCCACATTGAGGAAAACTAAGCGGCCCTGAAAGAAACCACCGGGGCTCCAATTCGGTTTGGGGACTCCTGCTCGACGTCTCTCTAGGTGATGCGGAAACTGGACTTTAGGTCCAGCCCGAAGTAATGCAGAGAGTAACCCCGAGCATTGCTAGGCATTGGGAACATCCAAAGTCACCCAGGTAGGCCTGCTGAGGGCAGTTCGGGGTTTGTGCCGTTCACCACATGCAGCACACACTGCATCCAAAAGTTTCATCGCAGAAGGCCGAACTGTGTTCCACGGGTCTCCCTTGGATTGTCAGAGAAGATAGGTGTATGTGCTGGGTGATCCAGTTGGTAATTGAGAAGCCTGGAAGAGGGCAGTCTTTTCCCCATTTGAAAGGTCGATAGTGGCGGCCTCAAGGCTGACTGAAAGACACTGCCCTTACCCGTCTTCTAGTCACCTCCAGGAGTGCCTCAGTGAAGACAGTGAGTTTTCTCCTACGAATCCAGGTGGTCTCCAGTGCCTTGCTGGGAGCTCATCCCACGCTTGCCCTAGCTAAAGTGTGAAGTCAAAGTGACCCCTAGCCTCAAGGGAAGCGCGAGCGCTTCCTATCAGCCAAGTTGGGTGGGCAGCCACCTCCATGAACCCTGACTCCATAGAGTGCTTTAACTCCTCTGTGGCTTTGCGTAGGCCTAAGAGAGTCGCGTGTGAATTCCTTCTGAGGGAGAGCATGTGCGCTGGGAGTCCCCGTTTTGTTTTCCGAGCCACACAACACAGGACAGACTGCTGGGGTCAGCTCTTGCTACGCAGAGCGAAGGGCAGTGAACTGCTTCTCGCTTGCAGAGCTTGATGTCTACAGCTGTAAGGCAGCCCCGGGACAAAGTTTTGGCCAGTATTACATTCAGCGTGGCTCTCCCTCTGTGGAGGCCCTCCGAACGGCACTGAGAGAATCCCTGAGCCTAAAGTGCATCCTGGCAACCCTTAACCTGTCATCTCACTATTGTGACGCAAGGTACACTGCATGTGCAGCCTGACAGAAAGTACAGAAAAGCCGGTACGACTCTGAGGCATTTGGACAAGGCAAGGTCCCCTCGGCCTGACTAAGTCATTAAGCGGGTGCTGCTCCTCGTGGCACACAGAACACACCCCGTCCAACGAAGTGGGATCCTAGAAAGGCCCAGTGTTGCTGAAAGTCTCCAGGTGTCAGTCAGAGAGTGCTGGCAAATGCGTCGTGGGCTCAAGTTGGCACTGGGAGAATGTGGGAGAAGCCCGACTTTCCCCCTTTGGAAAGCCACTTCGTTGCAGCTTCCAAGCCGCCTGCTACTATTCACTCCACAGATTCCTCTGAGGAGCAGTGAGTTTTTCCAAAAGAAACCAGGTGCTTGCGATTCCTTCCGGGGAGCTCACCCCCAGGAGCATACTGTAGCTAAGGTGCCCACTAAATGTGACCTCTAGTCTCGAGGTAAGGTGCACATTTTCCCATTCCCAGAGATAGGGGCGCCCCGGTTTCCAGGAGGTCTTAGTCAGTGGACGGCTTTAGCTTTAGTATGCCTCACAGCGCTCAAGACTCTCACGTGGGCACTTCTTTCCAAGGAAGTACACTGCGTACCCAAAGCCTTCTGAGCACAAGCAAGGGATACACAGCTCTGGGCACATCCCTCCCTATGCAGTTGGAAGGGCCGGGAACTAAGGTGTTCTCTGAGGCGAGCGTTCCACAGCTTTGAAACAGCCCCAGGAACGCGGTTCTTGGCAGGGTTTCGTTCCCTGCGGGTCTGCCACGTTGAGGAAAACTAAGCGGCCCTGAAAGAAACCACCGGGGCTCCAATTCGGTTTGGGGACTCCTGCTCGACGTCTCTCTAAGTGATGCGGAAACTGGACTTTAGGTCCAGCCCGAAGTAATGCAGAGAGTAACCCCGAGCATTGCTAGGCATTGGGAACATCCAAAGTCACCCAGGTAGGCCTGCTGAGGGCAGTTCGGGGTTTGTGCCGTTCACCACATGCAGCACACACTGCATCCAAAAGTTTCATCGCAGAAGGCCGAACTGTGTTCCAAGGGTCTCCCTTGGATTGTCAGAGAAGATAGGTGTATGTGCTGGGTGATCCAGTTGGTAATTGAGAAGCCTGGCAGAGGGCAGTCTTTTCCCCATTTGAAAGGTCGATAGTGGCGGCCTCAAGGCTGACTGAAAGACACTGCCCTTACCCGTCTTCTAGTCACCTCCAGGAGTGCCTCAGTGAAGACAGTGAGTTTTCTCCTATGAATCCAGGTGGTCTCCAGTGCCTTGCTGGGAGCTCATCCCACGCTTGCCCTAGCTAAAGTGTGAAGTCAAAGTGACCCCTAGCCTCAAGGGAAGCGCGAGCGCTTCCTATCAGCCAAGTTGGGTGGGCAGCCACCTCCATGAACCCTGACTCCATAGAGTGCTTTAACTCCTCTGCGGCTTTGCGTAGGCCTAAGAGAGTCGCGTGTGAATTCCTTCTGAGGGAGAGCATGTGCGCTGGGAGTCCCCGTTTTGTTTTCCGAGCCACACAACACAGGACAGACTGCTGGGGTCAGCTCTTGCTACGCAGAGCGAAGGGCAGTGAACTGCTTCTCGCTTGCAGAGCTTGATGTCTACAGCTGTAAGGCAGCCCCGGGACAAAGTTTTGGCCAGTATTACATTCAGCGTGGCTCTCCCTCTGTGGAGGCCCTCCGAACGGCACTGAGAGAATCCCTGAGCCTAAAGTGCATCCTGGCAACCCTTAACCTGTCATCTCACTATTGTGACGCAAGGTACACTGCAGGTGCAGCCTGACAGAAAGTACAGAAAAGCCGGTACGACTCTGAGGCATTTGGACGAGGCAAGGTCCCCTCGGCCTGACTAAGTCATTAAGCGGGTGCTGCTCCTCGTGGCACGCAAAACACCCCCCGTCCAACGAAGTGGGATCCTAGAAAGGCCCAGTGTTGCTGAAAGTCTCCAGGTGTCAGTCAGAGAGTGCTGGCAAATGCGTCGTGGGCTCAAGTTGGCACTGGGAGAATGTGGGAGAAGCCCGACTTTCCCCCTTTGGAAAGCCACTTCGTTGCAGCTTCCAAGCCGCCTGCTACTATTCACTCCACAGATTCCTCTGAGGAGCAGTGAGTTTTTCCAAAAGAAACCAGGTGCTTGCGATTCCTTCCGGGGAGCTCACCCCCAGGAGCATACTGTAGCTAAGGTGCCCACTAAATGTGACCTCTAGTCTCGAGGTAAGGTGCACATTTTCCCATTCCCAGAGATAGGGGCGCCCCGGTTTCCAGGAGGTCTTAGTCAGTGGACGGCTTTAGCTTTAGTATGCCTCACAGCGCTCAAGACTCTCACGTGGGCACTTCTTTCCAAGGAAGTACACTGCGTACCCAAAGCCTTCTGAGCACAAGCAAGGGATACACAGCTCTGGGCACATCCCTCCCTATGCAGTTGGAAGGGCCGGGAACTAAGGTGTTCTCTGAGGCGAGCGTTCCACAGCTTTGAAACAGCCTCAGGAACGCGGTTCTTGGCAGGGTTTCGTTCCCTGCGGGTCTGCCACATTGAGGAAAACTAAGCGGCCCTGAAAGAAACCACCGGGGCTCCAATTCGGTTTGGGGACTCCTGCTCGACGTCTCTCTAGGTGATGCGGAAACTGGACTTTAGGTCCAGCCCGAAGTAATGCAGAGAGTAACCCCGAGCATTGCTAGGCATTGGGAACATCCAAAGTCACCCAGGTAGGCCTGCTGAGGGCAGTTCGGGGTTTGTGCCGTTCACCACATGCAGCACACACTGCATCCAAAAGTTTCATCGCAGAAGGCCGAACTGTGTTCCACGGGTCTCCCTTGGATTGTCAGAGAAGATAGGTGTATGTGCTGGGTGATCCAGTTGGTAATTGAGAAGCCTGGAAGAGGGCAGTCTTTTCCCCATTTGAAAGGTCGATAGTGGCGGCCTCAAGGCTGACTGAAAGACACTGCCCTTACCCGTCTTCTAGTCACCTCCAGGAGTGCCTCAGTGAAGACAGTGAGTTTTCTCCTACGAATCCAGGTGGTCTCCAGTGCCTTGCTGGGAGCTCATCCCACGCTTGCCCTAGCTAAAGTGTGAAGTCAAAGTGACCCCTAGCCTCAAGGGAAGCGCGAGCGCTTCCTATCAGCCAAGTTGGGTGGGCAGCCACCTCCATGAACCCTGACTCCATAGAGTGCTTTAACTCCTCTGTGGCTTTGCGTAGGCCTAAGAGAGTCGCGTGTGAATTCCTTCTGAGGGAGAGCATGTGCGCTGGGAGTCCCCGTTTTGTTTTCCGAGCCACACAACACAGGACAGACTGCTGGGGTCAGCTCTTGCTACGCAGAGCGAAGGGCAGTGAACTGCTTCTCGCTTGCAGAGCTTGATGTCTACAGCTGTAAGGCAGCCCCGGGACAAAGTTTTGGCCAGTATTACATTCAGCGTGGCTCTCCCTCTGTGGAGGCCCTCCGAACGGCACTGAGAGAATCCCTGAGCCTAAAGTGCATCCTGGCAACCCTTAACCTATCATCTCACTATTGTGACGCAAGGTACACTGCATGTGCAGCCTGACAGAAAGTACAGAAAAGCCGGTACGACTCTGAGGCATTTGGACGAGGCAAGGTCCCCTCGGCCTGACTAAGTCATTAAGCGGGTGCTGCTCCTCGTGGCACACAGAACACACACCGTCCAACGAAGTGGGATCCTAGAAAGGCCCAGTGTTGCTGAAAGTCTCCAGGTGTCAGTCAGAGAGTGCTGGCAAATGCGTCGTGGGCTCAAGTTGGCACTGGGAGAATGTGGGAGAAGCCCGACTTTCCCCCTTTGGAAAGCCACTTCGTTGCAGCTTCCAAGCCGCCTGCTACTATTCACTCCACAGATTCCTCTGAGGAGCAGTGAGTTTTTCCAAAAGAAACCAGGTGCTTGCGATTCCTTCCGGGGAGCTCACCCCCAGGAGCATACTGTAGCTAAGGTGCCCACTAAATGTGACCTCTAGTCTCGAGGTAAGGTGCACATTTTCCCATTCCCAGAGATAGGGGCGCCCCGGTTTCCAGGAGGTCTTAGTCAGTGGACGGCTTTAGCTTTAGTATGCCTCACAGCGCTCAAGACTCTCACGTGGGCACTTCTTTCCAAGGAAGTACACTGCGTACCCAAAGCCTTCTGAGCACAAGCAAGGGATACACAGCTCTGGGCACATCCCTCCCTATGCAGTTGGAAGGGCCGGGAACTAAGGTGTTCTCTGAGGCGAGCGTTCCACAGCTTTGAAACAGCCCCAGGAACGCGGTTCTTGGCAGGGTTTCGTTCCCTGCGGGTCTGCCACGTTGAGGAAAACTAAGCGGCCCTGAAAGAAACCACCGGGGCTCCAATTCGGTTTGGGGACTCCTGCTCGACGTCTCTCTAAGTGATGCGGAAACTGGACTTTAGGTCCAGCCCGAAGTAATGCAGAGAGTAACCCCGAGCATTGCTAGGCATTGGGAACATCCAAAGTCACCCAGGTAGGCCTGCTGAGGGCAGTTCGGGGTTTGTGCCGTTCACCACATGCAGCACACACTGCATCCAAAAGTTTCATCGCAGAAGGCCGAACTGTGTTCCACGGGTCTCCCTTGGATTGTCAGAGAAGATAGGTGTATGTGCTGGGTGATCCAGTTGGTAATTGAGAAGCCTGGCAGAGGGCAGTCTTTTCCCCATTTGAAAGGTCGATAGTGGCGGCCTCAAGGCTGACTGAAAGACACTGCCCTTACCCGTCTTCTAGTCACCTCCAGGAGTGCCTCAGTGAAGACAGTGAGTTTTCTCCTACGAATCCAGGTGGTCTCCAGTGCCTTGCTGGGAGCTCATCCCACGCTTGCCCTAGCTAAAGTGTGAAGTCAAAGTGACCCCTAGCCTCAAGGGAAGCGCGAGCGCTTCCTATCAGCCAAGTTGGGTGGGCAGCCACCTCCATGAACCCTGACTCCATAGAGTGCTTTAACTCCTCTGTGGCTTTGCGTAGGCCTAAGAGAGTCGCGTGTGAATTCCTTCTGAGGGAGAGCATGTGCGCTGGGAGTCCCCGTTTTGTTTTCCGAGCCACACAACACAGGACAGACTGCTGGGGTCAGCTCTTGCTACGCAGAGCGAAGGGCAGTGAACTGCTTCTCGCTTGCAGAGCTTGATGTCTACAGCTGTAAGGCAGCCCCGGGACAAAGTTTTGGCCAGTATTACATTCAGCGTGGCTCTCCCTCTGTGGAGGCCCTCCGAACGGCACTGAGAGAATCCCTGAGCCTAAAGTGCATCCTGGCAACCCTTAACCTGTCATCTCACTATTGTGACGCAAGGTACACTGCAGGTGCAGCCTGACAGAAAGTACAGAAAAGCCGGTACGACTCTGAGGCATTTGGACGAGGCAAGGTCCCCTCGGCCTGACTAAGTCATTAAGCGGGTGCTGCTCCTCGTGGCACGCAGAACACCCCCCGTCCAACGAAGTGGGATCCTAGAAAGGCCCAGTGTTGCTGAAAGTCTCCAGGTGTCAGTCAGAGAGTGCTGGCAAATGCGTCGTGGGCTCAAGTTGGCACTGGGAGAATGTGGGAGAAGCCCGACTTTCCCCCTTTGGAAAGCCACTTCGTTGCAGCTTCCAAGCCGCCTGCTACTATTCACTCCACAGATTCCTCTGAGGAGCAGTGAGTTTTTCCAAAAGAAACCAGGTGCTTGCGATTCCTTCCGGGGAGCTCACCCCCAGGAGCATACTGTAGCTAAGGTGCCCACTAAATGTGACCTCTAGTCTCGAGGTAAGGTGCACATTTTCCCATTCCCAGAGATAGGGGCGCCCCGGTTTCCAGGAGGTCTTAGTCAGTGGACGGCTTTAGCTTTAGTATGCCTCACAGCGCTCAAGACTCTCACGTGGGCACTTCTTTCCAAGGAAGTACACTGCGTACCCAAAGCCTTCTGAGCACAAGCAAGGGATACACAGCTCTGGGCACATCCCTCCCTATGCAGTTGGAAGGGCCGGGAACTAAGGTGTTCTCTGAGGCGAGCGTTCCACAGCTTTGAAACAGCCTCAGGAACGCGGTTCTTGGCAGGGTTTCGTTCCCTGCGGGTCTGCCACGTTGAGGAAAACTAAGCGGCCCTGAAAGAAACCACCGGGGCTCCAATTCGGTTTGGGGACTCCTGCTCGACGTCTCTCTAGGTGATGCGGAAACTGGACTTTAGGTCCAGCCCGAAGTAATGCAGAGAGTAACCCCGAGCATTGCTAGGCATTGGGAACATCCAAAGTCACCCAGGTAGGCCTGCTGAGGGCAGTTCGGGGTTTGTGCCGTTCACCACATGCAGCACACACTGCATCCAAAAGTTTCATCGCAGAAGGCCGAACTGTGTTCCACGGGTCTCCCTTGGATTGTCAGAGAAGATAGGTGTATGTGCTGGGTGATCCAGTTGGTAATTGAGAAGCCTGGCAGAGGGCAGTCTTTTCCCCATTTGAAAGGTCGATAGTGGCGGCCTCAAGGCTGACTGAAAGACACTGCCCTTACCCGTCTTCTAGTCACCTCCAGGAGTGCCTCAGTGAAGACAGTGAGTTTTCTCCTACGAATCCAGGTGGTCTCCAGTGCCTTGCTGGGAGCTCATCCCACGCTTGCCCTAGCTAAAGTGTGAAGTCAAAGTGACCCCTAGCCTCAAGGGAAGCGCGAGCGCTTCCTATCAGCCAAGTTCGGTGGGCAGCCACCTCCATGAACCCTGACTCCATAGAGTGCTTTAACTCCTCTGTGGCTTTGCGTAGGCCTAAGAGAGTCGCGTGTGAATTCCTTCTGAGGGAGAGCATGTGCGCTGGGAGTCCCCGTTTTGTTTTCCGAGCCACACAACACAGGACAGACTGCTGGGGTCAGCTCTTGCTACGCAGAGCGAAGGGCAGTGAACTGCTTCTCGCTTGCAGAGCTTGATGTCTACAGCTGTAAGGCAGCCCCGGGACAAAGTTTTGGCCAGTATTACATTCAGCGTGGCTCTCCCTCTGTGGAGGCCCTCCGAACGGCACTGAGAGAATCCCTGAGCCTAAAGTGCATCCTGGCAACCCTTAACCTGTCATCTCACTATTGTGACGCAAGGTACACTGCATGTGCAGCCTGACAGAAAGTACAGAAAAGCCGGTACGACTCTGAGGCATTTGGACGAGGCAAGGTCCCCTCGGCCTGACTAAGTCATTAAGCGGGTGCTGCTCCTCGTGGCACACAGAACACACCCCGTCCAACGAAGTGGGATCCTAGAAAGGCCCAGTGTTGCTGAAAGTCTCCAGGTGTCAGTCAGAGAGTGCTGGCAAATGCGTCGTGGGCTCAAGTTGGCACTGGGAGAATGTGGGAGAAGCCCGACTTTCCCCCTTTGGAAAGCCACTTCGTTGCAGCTTCCAAGCCGCCTGCTACTATTCACTCCACAGATTCCTCTGAGGAGCAGTGAGTTTTTCCAAAAGAAACCAGGTGCTTGCGATTCCTTCCGGGGAGCTCACCCCCAGGAGCATACTGTAGCTAAGGTGCCCACTAAATGTGACCTCTAGTCTCGAGGTAAGGTGCACATTTTCCCATTCCCAGAGATAGGGGCGCCCCGGTTTCCAGGAGGTCTTAGTCAGTGGACGGCTTTAGCTTTAGTATGCCTCACAGCGCTCAAGACTCTCACGTGGGCACTTCTTTCCAAGGAAGTACACTGCGTACCCAAAGCCTTCTGAGCACAAGCAAGGGATACACAGCTCTGGGCACATCCCTCCCTATGCAGTTGGAAGGGCCGGGAACTAAGGTGTTCTCTGAGGCGAGCGTTCCACAGCTTTGAAACAGCCCCAGGAACGCGGTTCTTGGCAGGGTTTCGTTCCCTGCGGGTCTGCCACGTTGAGGAAAACTAAGCGGCCCTGAAAGAAACCACCGGGGCTCCAATTCGGTTTGGGGACTCCTGCTCGACGTCTCTCTAAGTGATGCGGAAACTGGACTTTAGGTCCAGCCCGAAGTAATGCAGAGAGTAACCCCGAGCATTGCTAGGCATTGGGAACATCCAAAGTCACCCAGGTAGGCCTGCTGAGGGCAGTTCGGGGTTTGTGCCGTTCACCACATGCAGCACACACTGCATCCAAAAGTTTCATCGCAGAAGGCCGAACTGTGTTCCAAGGGTCTCCCTTGGATTGTCAGAGAAGATAGGTGTATGTGCTGGGTGATCCAGTTGGTAATTGAGAAGCCTGGCAGAGGGCAGTCTTTTCCCCATTTGAAAGGTCGATAGTGGCGGCCTCAAGGCTGACTGAAAGACACTGCCCTTACCCGTCTTCTAGTCACCTCCAGGAGTGCCTCAGTGAAGACAGTGAGTTTTCTCCTATGAATCCAGGTGGTCTCCAGTGCCTTGCTGGGAGCTCATCCCACGCTTGCCCTAGCTAAAGTGTGAAGTCAAAGTGACCCCTAGCCTCAAGGGAAGCGCGAGCGCTTCCTATCAGCCAAGTTGGGTGGGCAGCCACCTCCATGAACCCTGACTCCATAGAGTGCTTTAACTCCTCTGCGGCTTTGCGTAGGCCTAAGAGAGTCGCGTGTGAATTCCTTGTGAGGGAGAGCATGTGCGCTGGGAGTCCCCGTTTTGTTTTCCGAGCCACACAACACAGGACAGACTGCTGGGGTCAGCTCTTGCTACGCAGAGCGAAGGGCAGTGAACTGCTTCTCGCTTGCAGAGCTTGATGTCTACAGCTGTAAGGCAGCCCCGGGACAAAGTTTTGGCCAGTATTACATTCAGCGTGGCTCTCCCTCTGTGGAGGCCCTCCGAACGGCACTGAGAGAATCCCTGAGCCTAAAGTGCATCCTGGCAACCCTTAACCTGTCATCTCACTATTGTGACGCAAGGTACACTGCAGGTGCAGCCTGACAGAAAGTACAGAAAAGCCGGTACGACTCTGAGGCATTTGGACGAGGCAAGGTCCCCTCGGCCTGACTAAGTCATTAAGCGGGTGCTGCTCCTCGTGGCACGCAGAACACCCCCCGTCCAACGAAGTGGGATCCTAGAAAGGCCCAGTGTTGCTGAAAGTCTCCAGGTGTCAGTCAGAGAGTGCTGGCAAATGCATCGTGGGCTCAAGTTGGCACTGGGAGAATGTGGGAGAAGCCCGACTTTCCCCCTTTGGAAAGCCACTTCGTTGCAGCTTCCAAGCCGCCTGCTACTATTCACTCCACAGATTCCTCTGAGGAGCAGTGAGTTTTTCCAAAAGAAACCAGGTGCTTGCGATTCCTTCCGGGGAGCTCACCCCCAGGAGCATACTGTAGCTAAGGTGCCCACTAAATGTGACCTCTAGTCTCGAGGTAAGGTGCACATTTTCCCATTCCCAGAGATAGGGGCGCCCCGGTTTCCAGGAGGTCTTAGTCAGTGGACGGCTTTAGCTTTAGTATGCCTCACAGCGCTCAAGACTCTCACGTGGGCACTTCTTTCCAAGGAAGTACACTGCGTACCCAAAGCCTTCTGAGCACAAGCAAGGGATACACAGCTCTGGGCACATCCCTCCCTATGCAGTTGGAAGGGCCGGGAACTAAGGTGTTCTCTGAGGCGAGCGTTCCACAGCTTTGAAACAGCCTCAGGAACGCGGTTCTTGGCAGGGTTTCGTTCCCTGCGGGTCTGCCACATTGAGGAAAACTAAGCGGCCCTGAAAGAAACCACCGGGGCTCCAATTCGGTTTGGGGACTCCTGCTCGACGTCTCTCTAGGTGATGCGGAAACTGGACTTTAGGTCCAGCCCGAAGTAATGCAGAGAGTAACCCCGAGCATTGCTAGGCATTGGGAACATCCAAAGTCACCCAGGTAGGCCTGCTGAGGGCAGTTCGGGGTTTGTGCCGTTCACCACATGCAGCACACACTGCATCCAAAAGTTTCATCGCAGAAGGCCGAACTGTGTTCCACGGGTCTCCCTTGGATTGTCAGAGAAGATAGGTGTATGTGCTGGGTGATCCAGTTGGTAATTGAGAAGCCTGGAAGAGGGCAGTCTTTTCCCCATTTGAAAGGTCGATAGTGGCGGCCTCAAGGCTGACTGAAAGACACTGCCCTTACCCGTCTTCTAGTCACCTCCAGGAGTGCCTCAGTGAAGACAGTGAGTTTTCTCCTACGAATCCAGGTGGTCTCCAGTGCCTTGCTGGGAGCTCATCCCACGCTTGCCCTAGCTAAAGTGTGAAGTCAAAGTGACCCCTAGCCTCAAGGGAAGCGCGAGCGCTTCCTATCAGCCAAGTTGGGTGGGCAGCCACCTCCATGAACCCTGACTCCATAGAGTGCTTTAACTCCTCTGTGGCTTTGCGTAGGCCTAAGAGAGTCGCGTGTGAATTCCTTCTGAGGGAGAGCATGTGCGCTGGGAGTCCCCGTTTTGTTTTCCGAGCCACACAACACAGGACAGACTGCTGGGGTCAGCTCTTGCTACGCAGAGCGAAGGGCAGTGAACTGCTTCTCGCTTGCAGAGCTTGATGTCTACAGCTGTAAGGCAGCCCCGGGACAAAGTTTTGGCCAGTATTACATTCAGCGTGGCTCTCCCTCTGTGGAGGCCCTCCGAACGGCACTGAGAGAATCCCTGAGCCTAAAGTGCATCCTGGCAACCCTTAACCTGTCATCTCACTATTGTGACGCAAGGTACACTGCATGTGCAGCCTGACAGAAAGTACAGAAAAGCCGGTACGACTCTGAGGCATTTGGACAAGGCAAGGTCCCCTCGGCCTGACTAAGTCATTAAGCGGGTGCTGCTCCTCGTGGCACACAGAACACACCCCGTCCAACGAAGTGGGATCCTAGAAAGGCCCAGTGTTGCTGAAAGTCTCCAGGTGTCAGTCAGAGAGTGCTGGCAAATGCGTCGTGGGCTCAAGTTGGCACTGGGAGAATGTGGGAGAAGCCCGACTTTCCCCCTTTGGAAAGCCACTTCGTTGCAGCTTCCAAGCCGCCTGCTACTATTCACTCCACAGATTCCTCTGAGGAGCAGTGAGTTTTTCCAAAAGAAACCAGGTGCTTGCGATTCCTTCCGGGGAGCTCACCCCCAGGAGCATACTGTAGCTAAGGTGCCCACTAAATGTGACCTCTAGTCTCGAGGTAAGGTGCACATTTTCCCATTCCCAGAGATAGGGGCGCCCCGGTTTCCAGGAGGTCTTAGTCAGTGGACGGCTTTAGCTTTAGTATGCCTCACAGCGCTCAAGACTCTCACGTGGGCACTTCTTTCCAAGGAAGTACACTGCGTACCCAAAGCCTTCTGAGCACAAGCAAGGGATACACAGCTCTGGGCACATCCCTCCCTATGCAGTTGGAAGGGCCGGGAACTAAGGTGTTCTCTGAGGCGAGCGTTCCACAGCTTTGAAACAGCCCCAGGAACGCGGTTCTTGGCAGGGTTTCGTTCCCTGCGGGTCTGCCACGTTGAGGAAAACTAAGCGGCCCTGAAAGAAACCACCGGGGCTCCAATTCGGTTTGGGGACTCCTGCTCGACGTCTCTCTAAGTGATGCGGAAACTGGACTTTAGGTCCAGCCCGAAGTAATGCAGAGAGTAACCCCGAGCATTGCTAGGCATTGGGAACATCCAAAGTCACCCAGGTAGGCCTGCTGAGGGCAGTTCGGGGTTTGTGCCGTTCACCACATGCAGCACACACTGCATCCAAAAGTTTCATCGCAGAAGGCCGAACTGTGTTCCAAGGGTCTCCCTTGGATTGTCAGAGAAGATAGGTGTATGTGCTGGGTGATCCAGTTGGTAATTGAGAAGCCTGGCAGAGGGCAGTCTTTTCCCCATTTGAAAGGTCGATAGTGGCGGCCTCAAGGCTGACTGAAAGACACTGCCCTTACCCGTCTTCAAGTCACCTCCAGGAGTGCCTCAGTGAAGACAGTGAGTTTTCTCCTATGAATCCAGGTGGTCTCCAGTGCCTTGCTGGGAGCTCATCCCACGCTTGCCCTAGCTAAAGTGTGAAGTCAAAGTGACCCCTAGCCTCAAGGGAAGCGCGAGCGCTTCCTATCAGCCAAGTTGGGTGGGCAGCCACCTCCATGAACCCTGACTCCATAGAGTGCTTTAACTCCTCTGCGGCTTTGCGTAGGCCTAAGAGAGTCGCGTGTGAATTCCTTCTGAGGGAGAGCATGTGCGCTGGGAGTCCCCGTTTTGTTTTCCGAGCCACACAACACAGGACAGACTGCTGGGGTCAGCTCTTGCTACGCAGAGCGAAGGGCAGTGAACTGCTTCTCGCTTGCAGAGCTTGATGTCTACAGCTGTAAGGCAGCCCCGGGACAAAGTTTTGGCCAGTATTACATTCAGCGTGGCTCTCCCTCTGTGGAGGCCCTCCGAACGGCACTGAGAGAATCCCTGAGCCTAAAGTGCATCCTGGCAACCCTTAACCTGTCATCTCACTATTGTGACGCAAGGTACACTGCAGGTGCAGCCTGACAGAAAGTACAGAAAAGCCGGTACGACTCTGAGGCATTTGGACGAGGCAAGGTCCCCTCGGCCTGACTAAGTCATTAAGCGGGTGCTGCTCCTCGTGGCACGCAAAACACCCCCCGTCCAACGAAGTGGGATCCTAGAAAGGCCCAGTGTTGCTGAAAGTCTCCAGGTGTCAGTCAGAGAGTGCTGGCAAATGCGTCGTGGGCTCAAGTTGGCACTGGGAGAATGTGGGAGAAGCCCGACTTTCCCCCTTTGGAAAGCCACTTCGTTGCAGCTTCCAAGCCGCCTGCTACTATTCACTCCACAGATTCCTCTGAGGAGCAGTGAGTTTTTCCAAAAGAAACCAGGTGCTTGCGATTCCTTCCGGGGAGCTCACCCCCAGGAGCATACTGTAGCTAAGGTGCCCACTAAATGTGACCTCTAGTCTCGAGGTAAGGTGCACATTTTCCCATTCCCAGAGATAGGGGCGCCCCGGTTTCCAGGAGGTCTTAGTCAGTGGACGGCTTTAGCTTTAGTATGCCTCACAGCGCTCAAGACTCTCACGTGGGCACTTCTTTCCAAGGAAGTACACTGCGTACCCAAAGCCTTCTGAGCACAAGCAAGGGATACACAGCTCTGGGCACATCCCTCCCTATGCAGTTGGAAGGGCCGGGAACTAAGGTGTTCTCTGAGGCGAGCGTTCCACAGCTTTGAAACAGCCTCAGGAACGCGGTTCTTGGCAGGGTTTCGTTCCCTGCGGGTCTGCCACATTGAGGAAAACTAAGCGGCCCTGAAAGAAACCACCGGGGCTCCAATTCGGTTTGGGGACTCCTGCTCGACGTCTCTCTAGGTGATGCGGAAACTGGACTTTAGGTCCAGCCCGAAGTAATGCAGAGAGTAACCCCGAGCATTGCTAGGCATTGGGAACATCCAAAGTCACCCAGGTAGGCCTGCTGAGGGCAGTTCGGGGTTTGTGCCGTTCACCACATGCAGCACACACTGCATCCAAAAGTTTCATCGCAGAAGGCCGAACTGTGTTCCACGGGTCTCCCTTGGATTGTCAGAGAAGATAGGTGTATGTGCTGGGTGATCCAGTTGGTAATTGAGAAGCCTGGCAGAGGGCAGTCTTTTCCCCATTTGAAAGGTCGATAGTGGCGGCCTCAAGGCTGACTGAAAGACACTGCCCTTACCCGTCTTCTAGTCACCTCCAGGAGTGCCTCAGTGAAGACAGTGAGTTTTCTCCTACGAATCCAGGTGGTCTCCAGTGCCTTGCTGGGAGCTCATCCCACGCTTGCCCTAGCTAAAGTGTGAAGTCAAAGTGACCCCTAGCCTCAAGGGAAGCGCGAGCGCTTCCTATCAGCCAAGTTGGGTGGGCAGCCACCTCCATGAACCCTGACTCCATAGAGTGCTTTAACTCCTCTGTGGCTTTGCGTAGGCCTAAGAGAGTCGCGTGTGAATTCCTTCTGAGGGAGAGCATGTGCGCTGGGAGTCCCCGTTTTGTTTTCCGAGCCACACAACACAGGACAGACTGCTGGGGTCAGCTCTTGCTACGCAGAGCGAAGGGCAGTGAACTGCTTCTCGCTTGCAGAGCTTGATGTCTACAGCTGTAAGGCAGCCCCGGGACAAAGTTTTGGCCAGTATTACATTCAGCGTGGCTCTCCCTCTGTGGAGGCCCTCCGAACGGCACTGAGAGAATCCCTGAGCCTAAAGTGCATCCTGGCAACCCTTAACCTATCATCTCACTATTGTGACGCAAGGTACACTGCATGTGCAGCCTGACAGAAAGTACAGAAAAGCCGGTACGACTCTGAGGCATTTGGACGAGGCAAGGTCCCCTCGGCCTGACTAAGTCATTAAGCGGGTGCTGCTCCTCGTGGCACACAGAACACACCCCGTCCAACGAAGTGGGATCCTAGAAAGGCCCAGTGTTGCTGAAAGTCTCCAGGTGTCAGTCAGAGAGTGCTGGCAAATGCGTCGTGGGCTCAAGTTGGCACTGGGAGAATGTGGGAGAAGCCCGACTTTCCCCCTTTGGAAAGCCACTTCGTTGCAGCTTCCAAGCCGCCTGCTACTATTCACTCCACAGATTCCTCTGAGGAGCAGTGAGTTTTTCCAAAAGAAACCAGGTGCTTGCGATTCCTTCCGGGGAGCTCACCCCCAGGAGCATACTGTAGCTAAGGTGCCCACTAAATGTGACCTCTAGTCTCGAGGTAAGGTGCACATTTTCCCATTCCCAGAGATAGGGGCGCCCCGGTTTCCAGGAGGTCTTAGTCAGTGGACGGCTTTAGCTTTAGTATGCCTCACAGCGCTCAAGACTCTCACGTGGGCACTTCTTTCCAAGGAAGTACACTGCGTACCCAAAGCCTTCTGAGCACAAGCAAGGGATACACAGCTCTGGGCACATCCCTCCCTATGCAGTTGGAAGGGCCGGGAACTAAGGTGTTCTCTGAGGCGAGCGTTCCACAGCTTTGAAACAGCCCCAGGAACGCGGTTCTTGGCAGGGTTTCGTTCCCTGCGGGTCTGCCACGTTGAGGAAAACTAAGCGGCCCTGAAAGAAACCACCGGGGCTCCAATTCGGTTTGGGGACTCCTGCTCGACGTCTCTCTAAGTGATGCGGAAACTGGACTTTAGGTCCAGCCCGAAGTAATGCAGAGAGTAACCCCGAGCATTGCTAGGCATTGGGAACATCCAAAGTCACCCAGGTAGGCCTGCTGAGGGCAGTTCGGGGTTTGTGCCGTTCACCACATGCAGCACACACTGCATCCAAAAGTTTCATCGCAGAAGGCCGAACTGTGTTCCACGGGTCTCCCTTGGATTGTCAGAGAAGATAGGTGTATGTGCTGGGTGATCCAGTTGGTAATTGAGAAGCCTGGCAGAGGGCAGTCTTTTCCCCATTTGAAAGGTCGATAGTGGCGGCCTCAAGGCTGACTGAAAGACACTGCCCTTACCCGTCTTCTAGTCACCTCCAGGAGTGCCTCAGTGAAGACAGTGAGTTTTCTCCTACGAATCCAGGTGGTCTCCAGTGCCTTGCTGGGAGCTCATCCCACGCTTGCCCTAGCTAAAGTGTGAAGTCAAAGTGACCCCTAGCCTCAAGGGAAGCGCGAGCGCTTCCTATCAGCCAAGTTGGGTGGGCAGCCACCTCCATGAACCCTGACTCCATAGAGTGCTTTAACTCCTCTGTGGCTTTGCGTAGGCCTAAGAGAGTCGCGTGTGAATTCCTTCTGAGGGAGAGCATGTGCGCTGGGAGTCCCCGTTTTGTTTTCCGAGCCACACAACACAGGACAGACTGCTGGGGTCAGCTCTTGCTACGCAGAGCGAAGGGCAGTGAACTGCTTCTCGCTTGCAGAGCTTGATGTCTACAGCTGTAAGGCAGCCCCGGGACAAAGTTTTGGCCAGTATTACATTCAGCGTGGCTCTCCCTCTGTGGAGGCCCTCCGAACGGCACTGAGAGAATCCCTGAGCCTAAAGTGCATCCTGGCAACCCTTAACCTGTCATCTCACTATTGTGACGCAAGGTACACTGCAGGTGCAGCCTGACAGAAAGTACAGAAAAGCCGGTACGACTCTGAGGCATTTGGACGAGGCAAGGTCCCCTCGGCCTGACTAAGTCATTAAGCGGGTGCTGCTCCTCGTGGCACGCAGAACACCCCCCGTCCAACGAAGTGGGATCCTAGAAAGGCCCAGTGTTGCTGAAAGTCTCCAGGTGTCAGTCAGAGAGTGCTGGCAAATGCGTCGTGGGCTCAAGTTGGCACTGGGAGAATGTGGGAGAAGCCCGACTTTCCCCCTTTGGAAAGCCACTTCGTTGCAGCTTCCAAGCCGCCTGCTACTATTCACTCCACAGATTCCTCTGAGGAGCAGTGAGTTTTTCCAAAAGAAACCAGGTGCTTGCGATTCCTTCCGGGGAGCTCACCCCCAGGAGCATACTGTAGCTAAGGTGCCCACTAAATGTGACCTCTAGTCTCGAGGTAAGGTGCACATTTTCCCATTCCCAGAGATAGGGGCGCCCCGGTTTCCAGGAGGTCTTAGTCAGTGGACGGCTTTAGCTTTAGTATGCCTCACAGCGCTCAAGACTCTCACGTGGGCACTTCTTTCCAAGGAAGTACACTGCGTACCCAAAGCCTTCTGAGCACAAGCAAGGGATACACAGCTCTGGGCACATCCCTCCCTATGCAGTTGGAAGGGCCGGGAACTAAGGTGTTCTCTGAGGCGAGCGTTCCACAGCTTTGAAACAGCCCCAGGAACGCGGTTCTTGGCAGGGTTTCGTTCCCTGCGGGTCTGCCACGTTGAGGAAAACTAAGCGGCCCTGAAAGAAACCACCGGGGCTCCAATTCGGTTTGGGGACTCCTGCTCGACGTCTCTCTAAGTGATGCGGAAACTGGACTTTAGGTCCAGCCCGAAGTAATGCAGAGAGTAACCCCGAGCATTGCTAGGCATTGGGAACATCCAAAGTCACCCAGGTAGGCCTGTTGAGGGCAGTTCGGGGTTTGTGCCGTTCACCACATGCAGCACACACTGCATCCAAAAGTTTCATCGCAGAAGGCCGAACTGTGTTCCACGGGTCTCCCTTGGATTGTCAGAGAAGTTAGGTGTATGTGCTGGGTGATCCAGTTGGTAATTGAGAAGCCTGGCAGAGGGCAGTCTTTTCCCCATTTGAAAGGTCGATAGTGGCGGCCTCAAGGCTGACTGAAAGACACTGCCCTTACCCGTCTTCTAGTCACCTCCAGGAGTGCCTCAGTGAAGACAGTGAGTTTTCTCCTACGAATCCAGGTGGTCTCCAGTGCCTTGCTGGGAGCTCATCCCACGCTTGCCCTAGCTAAAGTGTGAAGTCAAAGTGACCCCTAGCCTCAAGGGAAGCGCGAGCGCTTCCTATCAGCCAAGTTGGGTGGGCAGCCACCTCCATGAACCCTGACTCCATAGAGTGCTTTAACTCCTCTGCGGCTTTGCGTAGGCCTAAGAGAGTCGCGTGTGAATTCCTTCTGAGGGAGAGCATGTGCGCTGGGAGTCCCCGTTTTGTTTTCCGAGCCACACAACACAGGACAGACTGCTGGGGTCAGCTCTTGCTACGCAGAGCGAAGGGCAGTGAACTGCTTCTCGCTTGCAGAGCTTGATGTCTACAGCTGTAAGGCAGCCCCGGGACAAAGTTTTGGCCAGTATTACATTCAGCGTGGCTCTCCCTCTGTGGAGGCCCTCCGAACGGCACTGAGAGAATCCCTGAGCCTAAAGTGCATCCTGGCAACTCTTAACCTGTCATCTCACTATTGTGACGCAAGGTACACTGCAGGTGCAGCCTGACAGAAAGTACAGAAAAGCCGGTACGACTCTGAGGCATTTGGACGATGCAAGGTCCTCTCGGCCTGACTAAGTCATTAAGCGGGTGCTGCTCCTCGTGGCACGCAGAACACCCCCCGTCCAACGAAGTGGGATCCTAGAAAGGCCCAGTGTTGCTGAAAGTCTCCAGGTGTCAGTCAGAGAGTGCTGGCAAATGCGTCGTGGGCTCAAGTTGGCACTGGGAGAATGTGGGAGAAGCCCGACTTTCCCCCTTTGGAAAGCCACTTCGTTGCAGCTTCCAAGCCGCCTGCTACTATTCACTCCACAGATTCCTCTGAGGAGCAGTGAGTTTTTCCAAAAGAAACCAGGTGCTTGCGATTCCTTCCGGGGAGCTCACCCCCAGGAGCATACTGTAGCTAAGGTGCCCACTAAATGTGACCTCTAGTCTCGAGGTAAGGTGCACATTTTCCCATTCCCAGAGATAGGGGCGCCCCGGTTTCCAGGAGGTCTTAGTCAGTGGACGGCTTTAGCTTTAGTATGCCTCACAGCGCTCAAGACTCTCACGTGGGCACTTCTTTCCAAGGAAGTACACTGCGTACCCAAAGCCTTCTGAGCACAAGCAAGGGATACACAGCTCTGGGCACATCCCTCCCTATGCAGTTGGAAGGGCCGGGAACTAAGGTGTTCTCTGAGGCGAGCGTTCCACAGCTTTGAAACAGCCCCAGGAACGCGGTTCTTGGCAGGGTTTCGTTCCCTGCGGGTCTGCCACGTTGAGGAAAACTAAGCGGCCCTGAAAGAAACCACCGGGGCTCCAATTCGGTTTGGGGACTCCTGCTCGACGTCTCTCTAAGTGATGCGGAAACTGGACTTTAGGTCCAGCCCGAAGTAATGCAGAGAGTAACCCCGAGCATTGCTAGGCATTGGGAACATCCAAAGTCACCCAGGTAGGCCTGCTGAGGGCAGTTCGGGGTTTGTGCCGTTCACCACATGCAGCACACACTGCATCCAAAAGTTTCATCGCAGAAGGCCGAACTGTGTTCCAAGGGTCTCCCTTGGATTGTCAGAGAAGATAGGTGTATGTGCTGGGTGATCCAGTTGGTAATTGAGAAGCCTGGCAGAGGGCAGTCTTTTCCCCATTTGAAAGGTCGATAGTGGCGGCCTCAAGGCTGACTGAAAGACACTGCCCTTACCCGTCTTCTAGTCACCTCCAGGAGTGCCTCAGTGAAGACAGTGAGTTTTCTCCTATGAATCCAGGTGGTCTCCAGTGCCTTGCTGGGAGCTCATCCCACGCTTGCCCTAGCTAAAGTGTGAAGTCAAAGTGACCCCTAGCCTCAAGGGAAGCGCGAGCGCTTCCTATCAGCCAAGTTGGGTGGGCAGCCACCTCCATGAACCCTGACTCCATAGAGTGCTTTAACTCCTCTGCGGCTTTGCGTAGGCCTAAGAGAGTCGCGTGTGAATTCCTTCTGAGGGAGAGCATGTGCGCTGGGAGTCCCCGTTTTGTTTTCCGAGCCACACAACACAGGACAGACTGCTGGGGTCAGCTCTTGCTACGCAGAGCGAAGGGCAGTGAACTGCTTCTCGCTTGCAGAGCTTGATGTCTACAGCTGTAAGGCAGCCCCGGGACAAAGTTTTGGCCAGTATTACATTCAGCGTGGCTCTCCCTCTGTGGAGGCCCTCCGAACGGCACTGAGAGAATCCCTGAGCCTAAAGTGCATCCTGGCAACCCTTAACCTGTCATCTCACTATTGTGACGCA
This sequence comes from Mesoplodon mirus, assembly GCF_964341445.2. Classification (NCBI taxonomy): domain Eukaryota; kingdom Metazoa; phylum Chordata; class Mammalia; order Artiodactyla; family Ziphiidae; genus Mesoplodon; species Mesoplodon mirus. The sequence continues at coordinate 87,210,576 of NC_138979.1, read as the reverse complement.
AGGTACACTGCAGGTGCAGCCTGACAGAAAGTACAGAAAAGCCGGTACGACTCTGAGGCATTTGGACGAGGCAAGGTCCCCTCGGCCTGACTAAGTCATTAAGCGGGTGCTGCTCCTCGTGGCACGCAAAACACCCCCCGTCCAACGAAGTGGGATCCTAGAAAGGCCCAGTGTTGCTGAAAGTCTCCAGGTGTCAGTCAGAGAGTGCTGGCAAATGCGTCGTGGGCTCAAGTTGGCACTGGGAGAATGTGGGAGAAGCCCGACTTTCCCCCTTTGGAAAGCCACTTCGTTGCAGCTTCCAAGCCGCCTGCTACTATTCACTCCACAGATTCCTCTGAGGAGCAGTGAGTTTTTCCAAAAGAAACCAGGTGCTTGCGATTCCTTCCGGGGAGCTCACCCCCAGGAGCATACTGTAGCTAAGGTGCCCACTAAATGTGACCTCTAGTCTCGAGGTAAGGTGCACATTTTCCCATTCCCAGAGATAGGGGCGCCCCGGTTTCCAGGAGGTCTTAGTCAGTGGACGGCTTTAGCTTTAGTATGCCTCACAGCGCTCAAGACTCTCACGTGGGCACTTCTTTCCAAGGAAGTACACTGCGTACCCAAAGCCTTCTGAGCACAAGCAAGGGATACACAGCTCTGGGCACATCCCTCCCTATGCAGTTGGAAGGGCCGGGAACTAAGGTGTTCTCTGAGGCGAGCATTCCACAGCTTTGAAACAGCCTCAGGAACGCGGTTCTTGGCAGGGTTTCGTTCCCTGCGGGTCTGCCACGTTGAGGAAAACTAAGCGGCCCTGAAAGAAACCACCGGGGCTCCAATTCGGTTTGGGGACTCCTGCTCGACGTCTCTCTAGGTGATGCGGAAACTGGACTTTAGGTCCAGCCCGAAGTAATGCAGAGAGTAACCCCGAGCATTGCTAGGCATTGGGAACATCCAAAGTCACCCAGGTAGGCCTGCTGAGGGCAGTTCGGGGTTTGTGCCGTTCACCACATGCAGCACACACTGCATCCAAAAGTTTCATCGCAGAAGGCCGAACTGTGTTCCACGGGTCTCCCTTGGATTGTCAGAGAAGATAGGTGTATGTGCTGGGTGATCCAGTTGGTAATTGAGAAGCCTGGCAGAGGGCAGTCTTTTCCCCATTTGAAAGGTCGATAGTGGCGGCCTCAAGGCTGACTGAAAGACACTGCCCTTACCCGTCTTCTAGTCACCTCCAGGAGTGCCTCAGTGAAGACAGTGAGTTTTCTCCTACGAATCCAGGTGGTCTCCAGTGCCTTGCTGGGAGCTCATCCCACGCTTGCCCTAGCTAAAGTGTGAAGTCAAAGTGACCCCTAGCCTCAAGGGAAGCGCGAGCGCTTCCTATCAGCCAAGTTGGGTGGGCAGCCACCTCCATGAACCCTGACTCCATAGAGTGCTTTAACTCCTCTGTGGCTTTGCGTAGGCCTAAGAGAGTCGCGTGTGAATTCCTTCTGAGGGAGAGCATGTGCGCTGGGAGTCCCCGTTTTGTTTTCCGAGCCACACAACACAGGACAGACTGCTGGGGTCAGCTCTTGCTACGCAGAGCGAAGGGCAGTGAACTGCTTCTCGCTTGCAGAGCTTGATGTCTACAGCTGTAAGGCAGCCCCGGGACAAAGTTTTGGCCAGTATTACATTCAGCGTGGCTCTCCCTCTGTGGAGGCCCTCCGAACGGCACTGAGAGAATCCCTGAGCCTAAAGTGCATCCTGGCAACCCTTAACCTGTCATCTCACTATTGTGACGCAAGGTACACTGCATGTGCAGCCTGACAGAAAGTACAGAAAAGCCGGTACGACTCTGAGGCATTTGGACGAGGCAAGGTCCCCTCGGCCTGACTAAGTCATTAAGCGGGTGCTGCTCCTCGTGGCACACAGAACACACCCCGTCCAACGAAGTGGGATCCTAGAAAGGCCCAGTGTTGCTGAAAGTCTCCAGGTGTCAGTCAGAGAGTGCTGGCAAATGCGTCGTGGGCTCAAGTTGGCACTGGGAGAATGTGGGAGAAGCCCGACTTTCCCCCTTTGGAAAGCCACTTCGTTGCAGCTTCCAAGCCGCCTGCTACTATTCACTCCACAGATTCCTCTGAGGAGCAGTGAGTTTTTCCAAAAGAAACCAGGTGCTTGCGATTCCTTCCGGGGAGCTCACCCCCAGGAGCATACTGTAGCTAAGGTGCCCACTAAATGTGACCTCTAGTCTCGAGGTAAGGTGCACATTTTCCCATTCCCAGAGATAGGGGCGCCCCGGTTTCCAGGAGGTCTTAGTCAGTGGACGGCTTTAGCTTTAGTATGCCTCACAGCGCTCAAGACTCTCACGTGGGCACTTCTTTCCAAGGAAGTACACTGCGTACCCAAAGCCTTCTGAGCACAAGCAAGGGATACACAGCTCTGGGCACATCCCTCCCTATGCAGTTGGAAGGGCCGGGAACTAAGGTGTTCTCTGAGGCGAGCGTTCCACAGCTTTGAAACAGCCCCAGGAACGCGGATCTTGGCAGGGTTTCGTTCCCTGCGGGTCTGCCACGTTGAGGAAAACTAAGCGGCCCTGAAAGAAACCACCGGGGCTCCAATTTGATTTGGGGACTCCTGCTCGACGTCTCTCTAGGTGATGCGGAAACTGGACTTTAGGTCCAGCCCGAAGTAATGCAGAGAGTAACCCCGAGCATTGCTAGGCATTGGGAACATCCAAAGTCACCCAGGTAGGCCTGCTGAGGGCAGTTCGGGGTTTGTGCCGTTCACCACATGCAGCACACACTGCATCCAAAAGTTTCATCGCAGAAGGCCGAACTGTGTTCCACGGGTCTCCCTTGGATTGTCAGAGAAGATAGGTGTATGTGCTGGGTGATCCAGTTGGTAATTGAGAAGCCTGGCAGAGGGCAGTCTTTTCCCCATTTGAAAGGTCGATAGTGGCGGCCTCAAGGCTGACTGAAAGACACTGCCCTTACCCGTCTTCTAGTCACCTCCAGGAGTGCCTCAGTGAAGACAGTGAGTTTTCTCCTACGAATCCAGGTGGTCTCCAGTGCCTTGCTGGGAGCTCATCCCACGCTTGCCCTAGCTAAAGTGTGAAGTCAAAGTGACCCCTAGCCTCAAGGGAAGCGCGAGCGCTTCCTATCAGCCAAGTTGGGTGGGCAGCCACCTCCATGAACCCTGACTCCATAGAGTGCTTTAACTCCTCTGTGGCTTTGCGTAGGCCTAAGAGAGTCGCGTGTGAATTCCTTCTGAGGGAGAGCATGTGCGCTGGGAGTCCCCGTTTTGTTTTCCGAGCCACACAACACAGGACAGACTGCTGGGGTCAGCTCTTGCTACGCAGAGCGAAGGGCAGTGAACTGCTTCTCGCTTGCAGAGCTTGATGTCTACAGCTGTAAGGCAGCCCCGGGACAAAGTTTTGGCCAGTATTACATTCAGCGTGGCTCTCCCTCTGTGGAGGCCCTCCGAACGGCACTGAGAGAATCCCTGAGCCTAAAGTGCATCCTGGCAACCCTTAACCTGTCATCTCACTATTGTGACGCAAGGTACACTGCAGGTGCAGCCTGACAGAAAGTACAGAAAAGCCGGTACGACTCTGAGGCATTTGGACGAGGCAAGGTCCCCTCGGCCTGACTAAGTCATTAAGCGGGTGCTGCTCCTCGTGGCACGCAGAACACCCCCCGTCCAACGAAGTGGGATCCTAGAAAGGCCCAGTGTTGCTGAAAGTCTCCAGGTGTCAGTCAGAGAGTGCTGGCAAATGCGTCGTGGGCTCAAGTTGGCACTGGGAGAATGTGGGAGAAGCCCGACTTTCCCCCTTTGGAAAGCCACTTCGTTGCAGCTTCCAAGCCGCCTGCTACTATTCACTCCACAGATTCCTCTGAGGAGCAGTGAGTTTTTCCAAAAGAAACCAGGTGCTTGCGATTCCTTCCGGGGAGCTCACCCCCAGGAGCATACTGTAGCTAAGGTGCCCACTAAATGTGACCTCTAGTCTCGAGGTAAGGTGCACATTTTCCCATTCCCAGAGATAGGGGCGCCCCGGTTTCCAGGAGGTCTTAGTCAGTGGACGGCTTTAGCTTTAGTATGCCTCACAGCGCTCAAGACTCTCACGTGGGCACTTCTTTCCAAGGAAGTACACTGCGTACCCAAAGCCTTCTGAGCACAAGCAAGGGATACACAGCTCTGGGCACATCCCTCCCTATGCAGTTGGAAGGGCCGGGAACTAAGGTGTTCTCTGAGGCGAGCGTTCCACAGCTTTGAAACAGCCCCAGGAACGCGGTTCTTGGCAGGGTTTCGTTCCCTGCGGGTCTGCCACGTTGAGGAAAACTAAGCGGCCCTGAAAGAAACCACCGGGGCTCCAATTCGGTTTGGGGACTCCTGCTCGACGTCTCTCTAAGTGATGCGGAAACTGGACTTTAGGTCCAGCCCGAAGTAATGCAGAGAGTAACCCCGAGCATTGCTAGGCATTGGGAACATCCAAAGTCACCCAGGTAGGCCTGCTGAGGGCAGTTCGGGGTTTGTGCCGTTCACCACATGCAGCACACACTGCATCCAAAAGTTTCATCGCAGAAGGCCGAACTGTGTTCCACGGGTCTCCCTTGGATTGTCAGAGAAGATAGGTGTATGTGCTGGGTGATCCAGTTGGTAATTGAGAAGCCTGGCAGAGGGCAGTCTTTTCCCCATTTGAAAGGTCGATAGTGGCGGCCTCAAGGCTGACTGAAAGACACTGCCCTTACCCGTCTTCTAGTCACCTCCAGGAGTGCCTCAGTGAAGACAGTGAGTTTTCTCCTACGAATCCAGGTGGTCTCCAGTGCCTTGCTGGGAGCTCATCCCACGCTTGCCCTAGCTAAAGTGTGAAGTCAAAGTGACCCCTAGCCTCAAGGGAAGCGCGAGCGCTTCCTATCAGCCAAGTTGGGTGGGCAGCCACCTCCATGAACCCTGACTCCATAGAGTGCTTTAACTCCTCTGCGGCTTTGCGTAGGCCTAAGAGAGTCACGTGTGAATTCCTTCTGAGGGAGAGCATGTGCGCTGGGAGTCCCCGTTTTGTTTTCCGAGCCACACAACACAGGACAGACTGCTGGGGTCAGCTCTTGCTACGCAGAGCGAAGGGCAGTGAACTGCTTCTCGCTTGCAGAGCTTGATGTCTACAGCTGTAAGGCAGCCCCGGGACAAAGTTTTGGCCAGTATTACATTCAGCGTGGCTCTCCCTCTGTGGAGGCCCTCCGAACGGCACTGAGAGAATCCCTGAGCCTAAAGTGCATCCTGGCAACCCTTAACCTGTCATCTCACTATTGTGACGCAAGGTACACTGCAGGTGCAGCCTGACAGAAAGTACAGAAAAGCCGGTACGACTCTGAGGCATTTGGACGAGGCAAGGTCCCCTCGGCCTGACTAAGTCATTAAGCGGGTGCTGCTCCTCGTGGCACGCAGAACACCCCCCGTCCAACGAAGTGGGATCCTAGAAAGGCCCAGTGTTGCTGAAAGTCTCCAGGTGTCAGTCAGAGAGTGCTGGCAAATGCGTCGTGGGCTCAAGTTGGCACTGGGAGAATGTGGGAGAAGCCCGACTTTCCCCCTTTGGAAAGCCACTTCGTTGCAGCTTCCAAGCCGCCTGCTACTATTCACTCCACAGATTCCTCTGAGGAGCAGTGAGTTTTTCCAAAAGAAACCAGGTGCTTGCGATTCCTTCCGGGGAGCTCACCCCCAGGAGCATACTGTAGCTAAGGTGCCCACTAAATGTGACCTCTAGTCTCGAGGTAAGGTGCACATTTTCCCATTCCCAGAGATAGGGGCGCCCCGGTTTCCAGGAGGTCTTAGTCAGTGGACGGCTTTAGCTTTAGTATGCCTCACAGCGCTCAAGACTCTCACGTGGGCACTTCTTTCCAAGGAAGTACACTGCGTACCCAAAGCCTTCTGAGCACAAGCAAGGGATACACAGCTCTGGGCACATCCCTCCCTATGCAGTTGGAAGGGCCGGGAACTAAGGTGTTCTCTGAGGCGAGCGTTCCACAGCTTTGAAACAGCCCCAGGAACGCGGTTCTTGGCAGGGTTTCGTTCCCTGCGGGTCTGCCACGTTGAGGAAAACTAAGCGGCCCTGAAAGAAACCACCGGGGCTCCAATTCGGTTTGGGGACTCCTGCTCGACGTCTCTCTAGGTGATGCGGAAACTGGACTTTAGGTCCAGCCCGAAGTAATGCAGAGAGTAACCCCGAGCATTGCTAGGCATTGGGAACATCCGAAGTCACCCAGGTAGGCCTGCTGAGGGCAGTTCGGGGTTTGTGCCGTTCACCACATGCAGCAAACACTGCATCCAAAAGTTTCATCGCAGAAGGCCGAACTGTGTTCCAAGGGTCTCCCTTGGATTGTCAGAGAAGATAGGTGTATGTGCTGGGTGATCCAGTTGGTAATTGAGAAGCCTGGCAGAAGGCAGTCTTTTCCCCATTTGAAAGGTCGATAGTGGCGGCCTCAAGGCTGACTGAAAGACACTGCCCTTACCCGTCTTCTAGTCACCTCCAGGAGTGCCTCAGTGAAGACAGTGAGTTTTCTCCTACGAATCCAGGTGGTCTCCAGTGCCTTGCTGGGAGCTCATCCCACGCTTGCCCTAGCTAAAGTGTGAAGTCAAAGTGACCCCTAGCCTCAAGGGAAGCGCGAGCGCTTCCTATCAGCCAAGTTGGGTGGGCAGCCACCTCCATGAACCCTGACTCCATAGAGTGCTTTAACTCCTCTGCGGCTTTGCGTAGGCCTAAGAGAGTCGCGTGTGAATTCCTTCTGAGGGAGAGCATGTGCGCTGGGAGTCCCCGTTTTGTTTTCCGAGCCACACAACACAGGACAGACTGCTGGGGTCAGCTCTTGCTACGCAGAGCGAAGGGCAGTGAACTGCTTCTCGCTTGCAGAGCTTGATGTCTACAGCTGTAAGGCAGCCCCGGGACAAAGTTTTGGCCAGTATTACATTCAGCGTGGCTCTCCCTCTGTGGAGGCCCTCCGAACGGCACTGAGAGAATCCCTGAGCCTAAAGTGCATCCTGGCAACTCTTAACCTGTCATCTCACTATTGTGACGCAAGGTACACTGCAGGTGCAGCCTGACAGAAAGTACAGAAAAGCCGGTACGACTCTGAGGCATTTGGACGAGGCAAGGTCCCCTCGGCCTGACTAAGTCATTAAGCGGGTGCTGCTCCTCGTGGCACGCAAAACACCCCCCGTCCAACGAAGTGGGATCCTAGAAAGGCCCAGTGTTGCTGAAAGTCTCCAGGTGTCAGTCAGAGAGTGCTGGCAAATGCGTCGTGGGCTCAAGTTGGCACTGGGAGAATGTGGGAGAAGCCCGACTTTCCCCCTTTGGAAAGCCACTTCGTTGCAGCTTCCAAGCCGCCTGCTACTATTCACTCCACAGATTCCTCTGAGGAGCAGTGAGTTTTTCCAAAAGAAACCAGGTGCTTGCGATTCCTTCCGGGGAGCTCACCCCCAGGAGCATACTGTAGCTAAGGTGCCCACTAAATGTGACCTCTAGTCTCGAGGTAAGGTGCACATTTTCCCATTCCCAGAGATAGGGGCGCCCCGGTTTCCAGGAGGTCTTAGTCAGTGGACGGCTTTAGCTTTAGTATGCCTCACAGCGCTCAAGACTCTCACGTGGGCACTTCTTTCCAAGGAAGTACACTGCGTACCCAAAGCCTTCTGAGCACAAGCAAGGGATACACAGCTCTGGGCACATCCCTCCCTATGCAGTTGGAAGGGCCGGGAACTAAGGTGTTCTCTGAGGCGAGCGTTCCACAGCTTTGAAACAGCCCCAGGAACGCGGTTCTTGGCAGGGTTTCGTTCCCTGCGGGTCTGCCACGTTGAGGAAAACTAAGCGGCCCTGAAAGAAACCACCGGGGCTCCAATTCGGTTTGGGGACTCCTGCTCGACGTCTCTCTAAGTGATGCGGAAACTGGACTTTAGGTCCAGCCCGAAGTAATGCAGAGAGTAACCCCGAGCATTGCTAGGCATTGGGAACATCCAAAGTCACCCAGGTAGGCCTGCTGAGGGCAGTTCGGGGTTTGTGCCGTTCACCACATGCAGCACACACTGCATCCAAAAGTTTCATCACAGAAGGCCGAACTGTGTTCCACGGGTCTCCCTTGGATTGTCAGAGAAGATAGGTGTATGTGCTGGGTGATCCAGTTGGTAATTGAGAAGCCTGGCAGAGGGCAGTCTTTTCCCCATTTGAAAGGTCGATAGTGGCGGCCTCAAGGCTGACTGAAAGACACTGCCCTTACCCGTCTTCTAGTCACCTCCAGGAGTGCCTCAGTGAAGACAGTGAGTTTTCTCCTACGAATCCAGGTGGTCTCCAGTGCCTTGCTGGGAGCTCATCCCACGCTTGCCCTAGCTAAAGTGTGAAGTCAAAGTGACCCCTAGCCTCAAGGGAAGCGCGAGCGCTTCCTATCAGCCAGGTTGGGTGGGCAGCCACCTCCATGAACCCTGACTCCATAGAGTGCTTTAACTCCTCTGCGGCTTTGCGTAGGCCTAAGAGAGTCACGTGTGAATTCCTTCTGAGGGAGAGCATGTGCGCTGGGAGTCCCCGTTTTGTTTTCCGAGCCACACAACACAGGACAGACTGCTGGGGTCAGCTCTTGCTACGCAGAGCGAAGGGCAGTGAACTGCTTCTCGCTTGCAGAGCTTGATGTCTACAGCTGTAAGGCAGCCCCGGGACAAAGTTTTGGCCAGTATTACATTCAGCGTGGCTCTCCCTCTGTGGAGGCCCTCCGAACGGCACTGAGAGAATCCCTGAGCCTAAAGTGCATCCTGGCAACCCTTAACCTGTCATCTCACTATTGTGACGCAAGGTACACTGCAGGTGCAGCCTGACAGAAAGTACAGAAAAGCCGGTACGACTCTGAGGCATTTGGACGAGGCAAGGTCCCCTCGGCCTGACTAAGTCATTAAGCGGGTGCTGCTCCTCGTGGCACGCAGAACACCCCCCGTCCAACGAAGTGGGATCCTAGAAAGGCCCAGTGTTGCTGAAAGTCTCCAGGTGTCAGTCAGAGAGTGCTGGCAAATGCGTCGTGGGCTCAAGTTGGCACTGGGAGAATGTGGGAGAAGCCCGACTTTCCCCCTTTGGAAAGCCACTTCGTTGCAGCTTCCAAGCCGCCTGCTACTATTCACTCCACAGATTCCTCTGAGGAGCAGTGAGTTTTTCCAAAAGAAACCAGGTGCTTGCGATTCCTTCCGGGGAGCTCACCCCCAGGAGCATACTGTAGCTAAGGTGCCCACTAAATGTGACCTCTAGTCTCGAGGTAAGGTGCACATTTTCCCATTCCCAGAGATAGGGGCGCCCCGGTTTCCAGGAGGTCTTAGTCAGTGGACGGCTTTAGCTTTAGTATGCCTCACAGCGCTCAAGACTCTCACGTGGGCACTTCTTTCCAAGGAAGTACACTGCGTACCCAAAGCCTTCTGAGCACAAGCAAGGGATACACAGCTCTGGGCACATCCCTCCCTATGCAGTTGGAAGGGCCGGGAACTAAGGTGTTCTCTGAGGCGAGCGTTCCACAGCTTTGAAACAGCCCCAGGAACGCGGTTCTTGGCAGGGTTTCATTCCCTGCGGGTCTGCCACGTTGAGGAAAACTAAGCGGCCCTGAAAGAAACCACCGGGGCTCCAATTCGGTTTGGGGACTCCTGCTCGACGTCTCTCTAGGTGATGCGGAAACTGGACTTTAGGTCCAGCCCGAAGTAATGCAGAGAGTAACCCCGAGCATTGCTAGGCATTGGGAACATCCGAAGTCACCCAGGTAGGCCTGCTGAGGGCAGTTCGGGGTTTGTGCCGTTCACCACATGCAGCAAACACTGCATCCAAAAGTTTCATCGCAGAAGGCCGAACTGTGTTCCAAGGGTCTCCCTTGGATTGTCAGAGAAGATAGGTGTATGTGCTGGGTGATCCAGTTGGTAATTGAGAAGCCTGGCAGAGGGCACTCTTTTCCCCATTTGAAAGGTCGATAGTGGCGGCCTCAAGGCTGACTGAAAGACACTGCCCTTACCCGTCTTCTAGTCACCTCCAGGAGTGCCTCAGTGAAGACAGTGAGTTTTCTCCTACGAATCCAGGTGGTCTCCAGTGCCTTGCTGGGAGCTCATCCCACGCTTGCCCTAGCTAAAGTGTGAAGTCAAAGTGACCCCTAGCCTCAAGGGAAGCGCGAGCGCTTCCTATCAGCCAAGTTGGGTGGGCAGCCACCTCCATGAACCCTGACTCCATAGAGTGCTTTAACTCCTCTGCGGCTTTGCGTAGGCCTAAGAGAGTCGCGTGTGAATTCCTTCTGAGGGAGAGCATGTGCGCTGGGAGTCCCCGTTTTGTTTTCCGAGCCACACAACACAGGACAGACTGCTGGGGTCAGCTCTTGCTACGCAGAGCGAAGGGCAGTGAACTGCTTCTCGCTTGCAGAGCTTGATGTCTACAGCTGTAAGGCAGCCCCGGGACAAAGTTTTGGCCAGTATTACATTCAGCGTGGCTCTCCCTCTGTGGAGGCCCTCCGAACGGCACTGAGAGAATCCCTGAGCCTAAAGTGCATCCTGGCAACTCTTAACCTGTCATCTCACTATTGTGACGCAAGGTACACTGCAGGTGCAGCCTGACAGAAAGTACAGAAAAGCCGGTACGACTCTGAGGCATTTGGACGAGGCAAGGTCCCCTCGGCCTGACTAAGTCATTAAGCGGGTGCTGCTCCTCGTGGCACGCAAAACACCCCCCGTCCAACGAAGTGGGATCCTAGAAAGGCCCAGTGTTGCTGAAAGTCTCCAGGTGTCAGTCAGAGAGTGCTGGCAAATGCGTCGTGGGCTCAAGTTGGCACTGGGAGAATGTGGGAGAAGCCCGACTTTCCCCCTTTGGAAAGCCACTTCGTTGCAGCTTCCAAGCCGCCTGCTACTATTCACTCCACAGATTCCTCTGAGGAGCAGTGAGTTTTTCCAAAAGAAACCAGGTGCTTGCGATTCCTTCCGGGGAGCTCACCCCCAGGAGCATACTGTAGCTAAGGTGCCCACTAAATGTGACCTCTAGTCTCGAGGTAAGGTGCACATTTTCCCATTCCCAGAGATAGGGGCGCCCCGGTTTCCAGGAGGTCTTAGTCAGTGGACGGCTTTAGCTTTAGTATGCCTCACAGCGCTCAAGACTCTCACGTGGGCACTTCTTTCCAAGGAAGTACACTGCGTACCCAAAGCCTTCTGAGCACAAGCAAGGGATACACAGCTCTGGGCACATCCCTCCCTATGCAGTTGGAAGGGCCGGGAACTAAGGTGTTCTCTGAGGCGAGCGTTCCACAGCTTTGAAACAGCCTCAGGAACGCGGTTCTTGGCAGGGTTTCGTTCCCTGCGGGTCTGCCACGTTGAGGAAAACTAAGCGGCCCTGAAAGAAACCACCGGGGCTCCAATTCGGTTTGGGGACTCCTGCTCGACGTCTCTCTAAGTGATGCGGAAACTGGACTTTAGGTCCAGCCCGAAGTAATGCAGAGAGTAACCCCGAGCATTGCTAGGCATTGGGAACATCCAAAGTCACCCAGGTAGGCCTGCTGAGGGCAGTTCGGGGTTTGTGCCGTTCACCACATGCAGCACACACTGCATCCAAAAGTTTCATCGCAGAAGGCCGAACTGTGTTCCACGGGTCTCCCTTGGATTGTCAGAGAAGATAGGTGTATGTGCTGGGTGATCCAGTTGGTAATTGAGAAGCCTGGCAGAGGGCAGTCTTTTCCCCATTTGAAAGGTCGATAGTGGCGGCCTCAAGGCTGACTGAAAGACACTGCCCTTACCCGTCTTCTAGTCACCTCCAGGAGTGCCTCAGTGAAGACAGTGAGTTTTCTCCTACGAATCCAGGTGGTCTCCAGTGCCTTGCTGGGAGCTCATCCCACGCTTGCCCTAGCTAAAGTGTGAAGTCAAAGTGACCCCTAGCCTCAAGGGAAGCGCGAGCGCTTCCTATCAGCCAAGTTGGGTGGGCAGCCACCTCCATGAACCCTGACTCCATAGAGTGCCTTAACTCCTCCGCGGCTTTGCGTAGGCCTAAGAGAGTCGCGTGTGAATTCCTTCTGAGGGAGAGCATGTGCGCTGGGAGTCCCCGTTTTGTTTTCCGAGCCACACAACACAGGACAGACTGCTGGGGTCAGCTCTTGCTACGCAGAGCGAAGGGCAGTGAACTGCTTCTCGCTTGCAGAGCTTGATGTCTACAGCTGTAAGGCAGCCCCGGGACAAAGTTTTGGCCAGTATTACATTCAGCGTGGCTCTCCCTCTGTGGAGGCCCTCCGAACGGCACTGAGAGAATCCCTGAGCCTAAAGTGCATCCTGGCAACTCTTAACCTGTCATCTCACTATTGTGACGCAAGGTACACTGCAGGTGCAGCCTGACAGAAAGTACAGAAAAGCCGGTACGACTCTGAGGCATTTGGACGAGGCAAGGTCCCCTCGGCCTGACTAAGTCATTAAGCGGGTGCTGCTCCTCGTGGCACGCAGAACACCCCCCGTCCAACGAAGTGGGATCCTAGAAAGGCCCAGTGTTGCTGAAAGTCTCCAGGTGTCAGTCAGAGAGTGCTGGCAAATGCGTCGTGGGCTCAAGTTGGCACTGGGAGAATGTGGGAGAAGCCCGACTTTCCCCCTTTGGAAAGCCACTTCGTTGCAGCTTCCAAGCCGCCTGCTACTATTCACTCCACAGATTCCTCTGAGGAGCAGTGAGTTTTTCCAAAAGAAACCAGGTGCTTGCGATTCCTTCCGGGGAGCTCACCCCCAGGAGCATACTGTAGCTAAGGTGCCCACTAAATGTGACCTCTAGTCTCGAGGTAAGGTGCACATTTTCCCATTCCCAGAGATAGGGGCGCCCCGGTTTCCAGGAGGTCTTAGTCAGTGGACGGCTTTAGCTTTAGTATGCCTCACAGCGCTCAAGACTCTCACGTGGGCACTTCTTTCCAAGGAAGTACACTGCGTACCCAAAGCCTTCTGAGCACAAGCAAGGGATACACAGCTCTGGGCACATCCCTCCCTATGCAGTTGGAAGGGCCGGGAACTAAGGTGTTCTCTGAGGCGAGCGTTCCACAGCTTTGAAACAGCCCCAGGAACGCGGTTCTTGGCAGGGTTTCATTCCCTGCGGGTCTGCCACGTTGAGGAAAACTAAGCGGCCCTGAAAGAAACCACCGGGGCTCCAATTCGGTTTGGGGACTCCTGCTCGACGTCTCTCTAGGTGATGCGGAAACTGGACTTTAGGTCCAGCCCGAAGTAATGCAGAGAGTAACCCCGAGCATTGCTAGGCATTGGGAACATCCGAAGTCACCCAGGTAGGCCTGCTGAGGGCAGTTCGGGGTTTGTGCCGTTCACCACATGCAGCAAACACTGCATCCAAAAGTTTCATCGCAGAAGGCCGAACTGTGTTCCAAGGGTCTCCCTTGGATTGTCAGAGAAGATAGGTGTATGTGCTGGGTGATCCAGTTGGTAATTGAGAAGCCTGGCAGAGGGCAGTCTTTTCCCCATTTGAAAGGTCGATAGTGGCGGCCTCAAGGCTGACTGAAAGACACTGCCCTTACCCGTCTTCTAGTCACCTCCAGGAGTGCCTCAGTGAAGACAGTGAGTTTTCTCCTACGAATCCAGGTGGTCTCCAGTGCCTTGCTGGGAGCTCATCCCACGCTTGCCCTAGCTAAAGTGTGAAGTCAAAGTGACCCCTAGCCTCAAGGGAAGCGCGAGCGCTTCCTATCAGCCAAGTTGGGTGGGCAGCCACCTCCATGAACCCTGACTCCATAGAGTGCTTTAACTCCTCTGCGGCTTTGCGTAGGCCTAAGAGAGTCGCGTGTGAATTCCTTCTGAGGGAGAGCATGTGCGCTGGGAGTCCCCGTTTTGTTTTCCGAGCCACACAACACAGGACAGACTGCTGGGGTCAGCTCTTGCTACGCAGAGCGAAGGGCAGTGAACTGCTTCTCGCTTGCAGAGCTTGATGTCTACAGCTGTAAGGCAGCCCCGGGACAAAGTTTTGGCCAGTATTACATTCAGCGTGGCTCTCCCTCTGTGGAGGCCCTCCGAACGGCACTGAGAGAATCCCTGAGCCTAAAGTGCATCCTGGCAACTCTTAACCTGTCATCTCACTATTGTGACGCAAGGTACACTGCAGGTGCAGCCTGACAGAAAGTACAGAAAAGCCGGTACGACTCTGAGGCATTTGGACGAGGCAAGGTCCCCTCGGCCTGACTAAGTCATTAAGCGGGTGCTGCTCCTCGTGGCACTCAAAACACCCCCCGTCCAACGAAGTGGGATCCTAGAAAGGCCCAGTGTTGCTGAAAGTCTCCAGGTGTCAGTCAGAGAGTGCTGGCAAATGCGTCGTGGGCTCAAGTTGGCACTGGGAGAATGTGGGAGAAGCCCGACTTTCCCCCTTTGGAAAGCCACTTCGTTGCAGCTTCCAAGCCGCCTGCTACTATTCACTCCACAGATTCCTCTGAGGAGCAGTGAGTTTTTCCAAAAGAAACCAGGTGCTTGCGATTCCTTCCGGGGAGCTCACCCCCAGGAGCATACTGTAGCTAAGGTGCCCACTAAATGTGACCTCTAGTCTCGAGGTAAGGTGCACATTTTCCCATTCCCAGAGATAGGGGCGCCCCGGTTTCCAGGAGGTCTTAGTCAGTGGACGGCTTAGCTTTAGTATGCCTCACAGCGCTCAAGACTCTCACGTGGGCACTTCTTTCCAAGGAAGTACACTGCGTACCCAAAGCCTTCTGAGCACAAGCAAGGGATACACAGCTCTGGGCACATCCCTCCCTATGCAGTTGGAAGGGCCGGGAACTAAGGTGTTCTCTGAGGCGAGCGTTCCACAGCTTTGAAACAGCCCCAGGAACGCGGTTCTTGGCAGGGTTTCGTTCCCTGCGGGTCTGCCACGTTGAGGAAAACTAAGCGGCCCTGAAAGAAACCACCGGGGCTCCAATTCGGTTTGGGGACTCCTGCTCGACGTCTCTCTAGGTGATGCGGAAACTGGACTTTAGGTCCAGCCCGAAGTAATGCAGAGAGTAACCCCGAGCATTGCTAGGCATTGGGAACATCCAAAGTCACCCAGGTAGGCCTGCTGAGGGCAGTTCGGGGTTTGTGCCGTTCACCACATGCAGCACACACTGCATCCAAAAGTTTCATCGCAGAAGGCCGAACTGTGTTCCACGGGTCTCCCTTGGATTGTCAGAGAAGATAGGTGTATGTGCTGGGTGATCCAGTTGGTAATTGAGAAGCCTGGCAGAGGGCAGTCTTTTCCCCATTTGAAAGGTCGATAGTGGCGGCCTCAAGGCTGACTGAAAGACACTGCCCTTACCCGTCTTCTAGTCACCTCCAGGAGTGCCTCAGTGAAGACAGTGAGTTTTCTCCTACGAATCCAGGTGGTCTCCAGTGCCTTGCTGGGAGCTCATCCCACGCTTGCCCTAGCTAAAGTGTGAAGTCAAAGTGACCCCTAGCCTCAAGGGAAGCGCGAGCGCTTCCTATCAGCCAAGTTGGGTGGGCAGCCACCTCCATGAACCCTGACTCCATAGAGTGCTTTAACTCCTCTGTGGCTTTGCGTAGGCCTAAGAGAGTCGCGTGTGAATTCCTTCTGAGGGAGAGCATGTGCGCTGGGAGTCCCCGTTTTGTTTTCCGAGCCACACAACACAGGACAGACTGCTGGGGTCAGCTCTTGCTACGCAGAGCGAAGGGCAGTGAACTGCTTCTCGCTTGCAGAGCTTGATGTCTACAGCTGTAAGGCAGCCCCGGGACAAAGTTTTGGCCAGTATTACATTCAGCGTGGCTCTCCCTCTGTGGAGGCCCTCCGAACGGCACTGAGAGAATCCCTGAGCCTAAAGTGCATCCTGGCAACCCTTAACCTGTCATCTCACTATTGTGACGCAAGGTACACTGCAGGTGCAGCCTGACAGAAAGTACAGAAAAGCCGGTACGACTCTGAGGCATTTGGACGAGGCAAGGTCCCCTCGGCCTGACTAAGTCATTAAGCGGGTGCTGCTCCTCGTGGCACGCAGAACACCCCCCGTCCAACGAAGTGGGATCCTAGAAAGGCCCAGTGTTGCTGAAAGTCTCCAGGTGTCAGTCAGAGAGTGCTGGCAAATGCGTCGTGGGCTCAAGTTGGCACTGGGAGAATGTGGGAGAAGCCCGACTTTCCCCCTTTGGAAAGCCACTTCGTTGCAGCTTCCAAGCCGCCTGCTACTATTCACTCCACAGATTCCTCTGAGGAGCAGTGAGTTTTTCCAAAAGAAACCAGGTGCTTGCGATTCCTTCCGGGGAGCTCACCCCCAGGAGCATACTGTAGCTAAGGTGCCCACTAAATGTGACCTCTAGTCTCGAGGTAAGGTGCACATTTTCCCATTCCCAGAGATAGGGGCGCCCCGGTTTCCAGGAGGTCTTAGTCAGTGGACGGCTTTAGCTTTAGTATGCCTCACAGCGCTCAAGACTCTCACGTGGGCACTTCTTTCCAAGGAAGTACACTGCGTACCCAAAGCCTTCTGAGCACAAGCAAGGGATACACAGCTCTGGGCACATCCCTCCCTATGCAGTTGGAAGGGCCGGGAACTAAGGTGTTCTCTGAGGCGAGCGTTCCACAGCTTTGAAACAGCCCCAGGAACGCGGTTCTTGGCAGGGTTTCGTTCCCTGCGGGTCTGCCACGTTGAGGAAAACTAAGCGGCCCTGAAAGAAACCACCGGGGCTCCAATTCGGTTTGGGGACTCCTGCTCGACGTCTCTCTAAGTGATGCGGAAACTGGACTTTAGGTCCAGCCCGAAGTAATGCAGAGAGTAACCCCGAGCATTGCTAGGCATTGGGAACATCCAAAGTCACCCAGGTAGGCCTGCTGAGGGCAGTTCGGGGTTTGTGCCGTTCACCACATGCAGCACACACTGCATCCAAAAGTTTCATCGCAGAAGGCCGAACTGTGTTCCACGGGTCTCCCTTGGATTGTCAGAGAAGATAGGTGTATGTGCTGGGTGATCCAGTTGGTAATTGAGAAGCCTGGCAGAGGGCAGTCTTTTCCCCATTTGAAAGGTCGATAGTGGCGGCCTCAAGGCTGACTGAAAGACACTGCCCTTACCCGTCTTCTAGTCACCTCCAGGAGTGCCTCAGTGAAGACAGTGAGTTTTCTCCTACGAATCCAGGTGGTCTCCAGTGCCTTGCTGGGAGCTCATCCCACGCTTGCCCTAGCTAAAGTGTGAAGTCAAAGTGACCCCTAGCCTCAAGGGAAGCGCGAGCGCTTCCTATCAGCCAAGTTGGGTGGGCAGCCACCTCCATGAACCCTGACTCCATAGAGTGCTTTAACTCCTCTGCGGCTTTGCGTAGGCCTAAGAGAGTCACGTGTGAATTCCTTCTGAGGGAGAGCATGTGCGCTGGGAGTCCCCGTTTTGTTTTCCGAGCCACACAACACAGGACAGACTGCTGGGGTCAGCTCTTGCTACGCAGAGTGAAGGGCAGTGAACTGCTTCTCGCTTGCAGAGCTTGATGTCTACAGCTGTAAGGCAGCCCCGGGACAAAGTTTTGGCCAGTATTACATTCAGCGTGGCTCTCCCTCTGTGGAGGCCCTCCGAACGGCACTGAGAGAATCCCTGAGCCTAAAGTGCATCCTGGCAACCCTTAAACTGTCATCTCACTATTGTGACGCAAGGTACACTGCAGGTGCAGCCTGACAGAAAGTACAGAAAAGCCGGTACGACTCTGAGGCATTTGGACGAGGCAAGGTCCCCTCGGCCTGACTAAGTCATTAAGCGGGTGCTGCTCCGCGTGGCACGCAGAACACCCCCCGTCCAACGAAGTGGGATCCTAGAAAGGCCCAGTGTTGCTGAAAGTCTCCAGGTGTCAGTCAGAGAGTGCTGGCAAATGCGTCGTGGGCTCAAGTTGGCACTGGGAGAATGTGGGAGAAGCCCGACTTTCCCCCTTTGGAAAGCCACTTCGTTGCAGCTTCCAAGCCGCCTGCTACTATTCACTCCACAGATTCCTCTGAGGAGCAGTGAGTTTTTCCAAAAGAAACCAGGTGCTTGCGATTCCTTCCGGGGAGCTCACCCCCAGGAGCATACTGTAGCTAAGGTGCCCACTAAATGTGACCTCTAGTCTCGAGGTAAGGTGCACATTTTCCCATTCCCAGAGATAGGGGCGCCCCGGTTTCCAGGAGGTCTTAGTCAGTGGACGGCTTTAGCTTTAGTATGCCTCACAGCGCTCAAGACTCTCACGTGGGCACTTCTTTCCAAGGAAGTACACTGCGTACCCAAAGCCTTCTGAGCACAAGCAAGGGATACACAGCTCTGGGCACATCCCTCCCTATGCAGTTGGAAGGGCCGGGAACTAAGGTGTTCTCTGAGGCGAGCGTTCCACAGCTTTGAAACAGCCCCAGGAACGCGGTTCTTGGCAGGGTTTCGTTCCCTGCGGGTCTGCCACGTTGAGGAAAACTAAGCGGCCCTGAAAGAAACCACCGGGGCTCCAATTCGGTTTGGGGACTCCTGCTCGACGTCTCTCTAGGTGATGCGGAAACTGGACTTTAGGTCCAGCCCGAAGTAATGCAGAGAGTAACCCCGAGCATTGCTAGGCATTGGGAACATCCGAAGTCACCCAGGTAGGCCTGCTGAGGGCAGTTCGGGGTTTGTGCCGTTCACCACATGCAGCAAACACTGCATCCAAAAGTTTCATCGCAGAAGGCCGAACTGTGTTCCAAGGGTCTCCCTTGGATTGTCAGAGAAGATAGGTGTATGTGCTGGGTGATCCAGTTGGTAATTGAGAAGCCTGGCAGAAGGCAGTCTTTTCCCCATTTGAAAGGTCGATAGTGGCGGCCTCAAGGCTGACTGAAAGACACTGCCCTTACCCGTCTTCTAGTCACCTCCAGGAGTGCCTCAGTGAAGACAGTGAGTTTTCTCCTACGAATCCAGGTGGTCTCCAGTGCCTTGCTGGGAGCTCATCCCACGCTTGCCCTAGCTAAAGTGTGAAGTCAAAGTGACCCCTAGCCTCAAGGGAAGCGCGAGCGCTTCCTATCAGCCAAGTTGGGTGGGCAGCCACCTCTATGAACCCTGACTCCATAGAGTGCTTTAACTCCTCTGCGGCTTTGCGTAGGCCTAAGAGAGTCGCGTGTGAATTCCTTCTGAGGGAGAGCATGTGCGCTGGGAGTCCCCGTTTTGTTTTCCGAGCCACACAACACAGGACAGACTGCTGGGGTCAGCTCTTGCTACGCAGAGCGAAGGGCAGTGAACTGCTTCTCGCTTGCAGAGCTTGATGTCTACAGCTGTAAGGCAGCCCCGGGACAAAGTTTTGGCCAGTATTACATTCAGCGTGGCTCTCCCTCTGTGGAGGCCCTCCGAACGGCACTGAGAGAATCCCTGAGCCTAAAGTGCATCCTGGCAACCCTTAACCTGTCATCTCACTATTGTGACGCAAGGTACACTGCAGCTGCAGCCTGACAGAAAGTACAGAAAAGCCGGTACGACTCTGAGGCATTTGGACGAGGCAAGGTCCCCTCGGCCTGACTAAGTCATTAAGTGGGTGCTGCTCCTCGTGGCACGCAGAACACCCCCCGTCCAACGAAGTGGGATCCTAGAAAGGCCCAGTGTTGCTGAAAGTCTCCAGGTGTCAGTCAGAGAGTGCTGGCAAATGCGTCGTGGGCTCAAGTTGGCACTGGGAGAATGTGGGAGAAGCCCGACTTTCCCCCTTTGGAAAGCCACTTCGTTGCAGCTTCCAAGCCGCCTGCTACTATTCACTCCACAGATTCCTCTGAGGAGCAGTGAGTTTTTCCAAAAGAAACCAGGTGCTTGCGATTCCTTCCGGGGAGCTCACCCCCAGGAGCATACTGTAGCTAAGGTGCCCACTAAATGTGACCTCTAGTCTCGAGGTAAGGTGCACATTTTCCCATTCCCAGAGATAGGGGCGCCCCGGTTTCCAGGAGGTCTTAGTCAGTGGACGGCTTTAGCTTTAGTATGCCTCACAGCGCTCAAGACTCTCACGTGGGCACTTCTTTCCAAGGAAGTACACTGCGTACCCAAAGCCTTCTGAGCACAAGCAAGGGATACACAGCTCTGGGCACATCCCTCCCTATGCAGTAGGAAGGGCTTGGAACTAAGGTGTTCTCTGAGGCGAGCGTTCCACAGCTTTGAAACAGCCCCAGGAACGCGGTTCTTGGCAGGGTTTCGTTCCCTGCGGGTCTGCCACGTTGAGGAAAACTAAGCGGCCCTGAAAGAAACCACCGGGGCTCCAATTCGGTTTGGGGACTCCTGCTCGACGTCTCTCTAGGTGATGCGGAAACTGGACTTTAGGTCCAGCCCGAAGTAATGCAGAGAGTAACCCCGAGCATTGCTAGGCATTGGGAACATCCGAAGTCACCCAGGTAGGCCTGCTGAGGGCAGTTCGGGGTTTGTGCCGTTCACCACATGCAGCAAACACTGCATCCAAAAGTTTCATCGCAGAAGGCCGAACTGTGTTCCAAGGGTCTCCCTTGGATTGTCAGAGAAGATAGGTGTATGTGCTGGGTGATCCAGTTGGTAATTGAGAAGCCTGGCAGAAGGCAGTCTTTTCCCCATTTGAAAGGTCGATAGTGGCGGCCTCAAGGCTGACTGAAAGACACTGCCCTTACCCGTCTTCTAGTCACCTCCAGGAGTGCCTCAGTGAAGACAGTGAGTTTTCTCCTACGAATCCAGGTGGTCTCCAGTGCCTTGCTGGGAGCTCATCCCACGCTTGCCCTAGCTAAAGTGTGAAGTCAAAGTGACCCCTAGCCTCAAGGGAAGCGCGAGCGCTTCCTATCAGCCAAGTTGGGTGGGCAGCCACCTCCATGAACCCTGACTCCATAGAGTGCCTTAACTCCTCTGCGGCTTTGCGTAGGCCTAAGAGAGTCGCGTGTGAATTCTTTCTGAGGGAGAGCATGTGCGCTGGGAGTCCCCGTTTTGTTTTCCGAGCCACACAACACAGGACAGACTGCTGGGGTCAGCTCTTGCTACGCAGAGCGAAGGGCAGTGAACTGCTTCTCGCTTGCAGAGCTTGATGTCTACAGCTGTAAGGCAGCCCCGGGACAAAGTTTTGGCCAGTATTACATTCAGCGTGGCTCTCCCTCTGTGGAGGCCCTCCGAACGGCACTGAGAGAATCCCTGAGCCTAAAGTGCATCCTGGCAACTCTTAACCTGTCATCTCACTATTGTGACGCAAGGTACACTGCAGGTGCAGCCTGACAGAAAGTACAGAAAAGCCGGTACGACTCTGAGGCATTTGGACGAGGCAAGGTCCCCTCGGCCTGACTAAGTCATTAAGCGGGTGCTGCTCCTCGTGGCACGCAAAACACCCCCCGTCCAACGAAGTGGGATCCTAGAAAGGCCCAGTGTTGCTGAAAGTCTCCAGGTGTCAGTAAGAGAGTGCTGGCAAATGCGTCGTGGGCTCAAGTTGGCACTGGGAGAATGTGGGAGAAGCCCGACTTTCCCCCTTTGGAAAGCCACTTCGTTGCAGCTTCCAAGCCGCCTGCTACTATTCACTCCACAGATTCCTCTGAGGAGCAGTGAGTTTTTCCAAAAGAAACCAGGTGCTTGCGATTCCTTCCTGGGAGCTCACCCCCAGGAGCATACTGTAGCTAAGGTGCCCACTAAATGTGACCTCTAGTCTCGAGGTAAGGTGCACATTTTCCCATTCCCAGAGATAGGGGCGCCCCGGTTTCCAGGAGGTCTTAGTCAGTGGACGGCTTTAGCTTTAGTATGCCTCACAGCGCTCAAGACTCTCACGTGGGCACTTCTTTCCAAGGAAGTACACTGCGTACCCAAAGCCTTCTGAGCACAAGCAAGGGATACACAGCTCTGGGCACATCCCTCCCTATGCAGTTGGAAGGGCCGGGAACTAAGGTGTTCTCTGAGGCGAGCGTTCCACAGCTTTGAAACAGCCTCAGGAACGCGGTTCTTGGCAGGGTTTCGTTCCCTGCGGGTCTGCCACGTTGAGGAAAACTAAGCGGCCCTGAAAGAAACCACCGGGGCTCCAATTCGGTTTGGGGACTCCTGCTCGACGTCTCTCTAAGTGATGCGGAAACTGGACTTTAGGTCCAGCCCGAAGTAATGCAGAGAGTAACCCCGAGCATTGCTAGGCATTGGGAACATCCAAAGTCACCCAGGTAGGCCTGCTGAGGGCAGTTCGGGGTTTGTGCCGTTCACCACATGCAGCACACACTGCATCCAAAAGTTTCATCGCAGAAGGCCGAACTGTGTTCCACGGGTCTCCCTTGGATTGTCAGAGAAGATAGGTGTATGTGCTGGGTGATCCAGTTGGTAATTGAGAAGCCTGGCAGAGGGCAGTCTTTTCCCCATTTGAAAGGTCGATAGTGGCGGCCTCAAGGCTGACTGAAAGACACTGCCCTTACCCGTCTTCTAGTCACCTCCAGGAGTGCCTCAGTGAAGACAGTGAGTTTGCTCCTACGAATCCAGGTGGTCTCCAGTGCCTTGCTGGGAGCTCATCCCACGCTTGCCCTAGCTAAAGTGTGAAGTCAAAGTGACCCCTAGCCTCAAGGGAAGCGTGAGCGCTTCCTATCAGCCAAGTTGGGTGGGCAGCCACCTCCATGAACCCTGACTCCATAGAGTGCTTTAACTCCTCTGCGGCTTTGCGTAGGCCTAAGAGAGTCGCGTGTGAATTCCTTCTGAGGGAGAGCATGTGCGCTGGGAGTCCCCGTTCTGTTTTCCGAGCCACACAACACAGGACAGACTGCTGGGGTCAGCTCTTGCTACGCAGAGCGAAGGGCAGTGAACTGCTTCTCGCTTGCAGAGCTTGATGTCTACAGCTGTAAGGCAGCCCCGGGACAAAGTTTTGGCCAGTATTACATTCAGCGTGGCTCTCCCTCTGTGGAGGCCCTCCGAACGGCACTGAGAGAATCCCTGAGCCTAAAGTGCATCCTGGCAACCCTTAACCTGTCATCTCACTATTGTGACGCAAGGTACACTGCAGGTGCAGCCTGACAGAAAGTACAGAAAAGCCGGTACGACTCTGAGGCATTTGGACGAGGCAAGGTCCCCTCGGCCTGACTAAGTCATTAAGCGGGTGCTGCTCCTCGTGGCACGCAGAACACCCCCCGTCCAACGAAGTGGGATCCTAGAAAGGCCCAGTGTTGCTGAAAGTCTCCAGGTGTCAGTCAGAGAGTGCTGGCAAATGCGTCGTGGGCTCAAGTTGGCACTGGGAGAATGTGGGAGAAGCCCGACTTTCCCCCTTTGGAAAGCCACTTCGTTGCAGCTTCCAAGCCGCCTGCTACTATTCACTCCACAGATTCCTCTGAGGAGCAGTGAGTTTTTCCAAAAGAAACCAGGTGCTTGCGATTCCTTCCGGGGAGCTCACCCCCAGGAGCATACTGTAGCTAAGGTGCCCACTAAATGTGACCTCTAGTCTCGAGGTAAGGTGCACATTTTCCCATTCCCAGAGATAGGGGCGCCCCGGTTTCCAGGAGGTCTTAGTCAGTGGACGGCTTTAGCTTTAGTATGCCTCACAGCGCTCAAGACTCTCACGTGGGCACTTCTTTCCAAGGAAGTACACTGCGTACCCAAAGCCTTCTGAGCACAAGCAAGGGATACACAGCTCTGGGCACATCCCTCCCTATGCAGTTGGAAGGGCCGGGAACTAAGGTGTTCTCTGAGGCGAGCGTTCCACAGCTTTGAAACAGCCCCAGGAACGCGGTTCTTGGCAGGGTTTCATTCCCTGCGGGTCTGCCACGTTGAGGAAAACTAAGCGGCCCTGAAAGAAACCACCGGGGCTCCAATTCGGTTTGGGGACTCCTGCTCGACGTCTCTCTAGGTGATGCGGAAACTGGACTTTAGGTCCAGCCCGAAGTAATGCAGAGTGTAACCCCGAGCATTGCTAGGCATTGGGAACATCCAAAGTCACCCAGGTAGGCCTGCTGAGGGCAGTTCGGGGTTTGTGCCGTTCACCACATGCAGCACACACTGCATCCAAAAGTTTCATCGCAGAAGGCCGAACTGTGTTCCACGGGTCTCCCTTGGATTGTCAGAGAAGATAGGTGTATGTGCTGGGTGATCCAGTTGGTAATTGAGAAGCCTGGCAGAGGGCAGTCTTTTCCCCATTTGAAAGGTCGATAGTGGCGGCCTCAAGGCTGACTGAAAGACACTGCCCTTACCCGTCTTCTAGTCACCTCCAGGAGTGCCTCAGTGAAGACAGTGAGTTTTCTCCTACGAATCCAGGTGGTCTCCAGTGCCTTGCTGGGAGCTCATCCCACGCTTGCCCTAGCTAAAGTGTGAAGTCAAAGTGACCCCTAGCCTCAAGGGAAGCGCGAGCGCTTCCTATCAGCCAAGTTGGGTGGGCAGCCACCTCCATGAACCCTGACTCCATAGAGTGCTTTAACTCCTCTGCGGCTTTGCGTAGGCCTAAGAGAGTCGCGTGTGAATTCCTTCTGAGGGAGAGCATGTGCGCTGGGAGTCCCCGTTTTGTTTTCCGAGCCACACAACACAGGACAGACTGCTGAGGTCAGCTCTTGCTACGCAGAGCGAAGGGCAGTGAACTGCTTCTCGCTTGCAGAGCTTGATGTCTACAGCTGTAAGGCAGCCCCGGGACAAAGTTTTGGCCAGTATTACATTCAGCGTGGCTCTCCCTCTGTGGAGGCCCTCCGAACGGCACTGAGAGAATCCCTGAGCCTAAAGTGCATCCTGGCAACCCTTAACCTGTCATCTCACTATTGTGACGCAAGGTACACTGCAGGTGCAGCCTGACAGAAAGTACAGAAAAGCCGGTACGACTCTGAGGCATTTGGACGAGGCAAGGTCCCCTCGGCCTGACTAAGTCATTAAGCGGGTGCTGCTCCTCGTGGCACGCAGAACACCCCCCGTCCAACGAAGTGGGATCCTAGAAAGGCCCAGTGTTGCTGAAAGTCTCCAGGTGTCAGTCAGAGAGTGCTGGCAAATGCGTCGTGGGCTCAAGTTGGCACTGGGAGAATGTGGGAGAAGCCCGACTTTCCCCCTTTGGAAAGCCACTTCGTTGCAGCTTCCAAGCCGCCTGCTACTATTCACTCCACAGATTCCTCTGAGGAGCAGTGAGTTTTTCCAAAAGAAACCAGGTGCTTGCGATTCCTTCCGGGGAGCTCACCCCCAGGAGCATACTGTAGCTAAGGTGCCCACTAAATGTGACCTCTAGTCTCGAGGTAAGGTGCACATTTTCCCATTCCCAGAGATAGGGGCGCCCCGGTTTCCAGGAGGTCTTAGTCAGTGGACGGCTTTAGCTTTAGTATGCCTCACAGCGCTCAAGACTCTCACGTGGGCACTTCTTTCCAAG
Organism: Mesoplodon mirus; assembly: GCF_964341445.2. Lineage (NCBI taxonomy): Eukaryota > Metazoa > Chordata > Mammalia > Artiodactyla > Ziphiidae > Mesoplodon > Mesoplodon mirus. The sequence continues at coordinate 87,185,424 of NC_138979.1, read as the reverse complement.
GAAGTACACTGCGTACCCAAAGCCTTCTGAGCACAAGCAAGGGATACACAGCTCTGGGCACATCCCTCCCTATGCAGTTGGAAGGGCCGGGAACTAAGGTGTTCTCTGAGGCGAGCGTTCCACAGCTTTGAAACAGCCCCAGGAACGCGGTTCTTGGCAGGGTTTTATTCCCTGCGGGTCTGCCACGTTGAGGAAAACTAAGCGGCCCTGAAAGAAACCACCGGGGCTCCAATTCGGTTTGGGGACTCCTGCTCGACGTCTCTCTAGGTGATGCGGAAACTGGACATTAGGTCCAGCCCGAAGTAATGCAGAGAGTAACCCCGAGCATTGCTAGGCATTGGGAACATCCAAAGTCACCCAGGTAGGCCTGCTGAGGGCAGTTCAGGGTTTGTGCCGTTCACCACATGCAGCAAACACTGCATCCAAAAGTTTCATCGCAGAAGGCCGAACTGTGTTCCAAGGGTCTCCCTTGGATTGTCAGAGAAGATAGGTGTATGTGCTGGGTGATCCAGTTGGTAATTGAGAAGCCTGGCAGAAGGCAGTCTTTTCCCCATTTGAAAGGTCGATAGTGGCGGCCTCAAGGCTGACTGAAAGACACTGCCCTTACCCGTCTTCTAGTCACCTCCAGGAGTGCCTCAGTGAAGACAGTGAGTTTTCTCCTACGAATCCAGGTGGTCTCCAGTGCCTTGCTGGGAGCTCATCCCACGCTTGCCCTAGCTAAAGTGTGAAGTCAAAGTGACCCCTAGCCTCAAGGGAAGCGCGAGCGCTTCCTATCAGCCAAGTTCGGTGGGCAGCCACCTCCATGAACCCTGATTCCATAGAGTGCTTTAACTCCTCTGTGGCTTTGCGTAGGCCTAAGAGAGTCGCGTGTGAATTCCTTCTGAGGGAGAGCATGTGCGCTGGGAGTCCCCGTTTTGTTTTCCGAGCCACACAACACAGGACAGACTGCTGGGGTCAGCTCTTGCTACGCAGAGCGAAGGGCAGTGAACTGCTTCTCGCTTGCAGAGCTTGATGTCTACAGCTGTAAGGCAGCCCCGGGACAAAGTTTTGGCCAGTATTACATTCAGCGTGGCTCTCCCTCTGTGGAGGCCCTCCGAACGGCACTGAGAGAATCCCTGAGCCTAAAGTGCATCCTGGCAACCCTTAACCTGTCATCTCACTATTGTGACGCAAGGTACACTGCAGGTGCAGCCTGACAGAAAGTACAGAAAAGCCGGTACGACTCTGAGGCATTCGGACGAGGCAAGGTCCCCTCGGCCTGACTAAGTCATTAAGCGGGTGCTGCTCCTCGTGGCACGCAGAACACCCCCCGTCCAACGAAGTGGGATCCTAGAAAGGCCCAGTGTTGCTGAAAGTCTCCAGGTGTCAGTCAGAGAGTGCTGGCAAATGCGTCGTGGGCTCAAGTTGGCACTGGGAGAATGTGGGAGAAGCCCGACTTTCCCCCTTTGGAAAGCCACTTCGTTGCAGCTTCCAAGCCGCCTGCTACTATTCACTCCACAGATTCCTCTGAGGAGCAGTGAGTTTTTCCAAAAGAAACCAGGTGCTTGCGATTCCTTCCGGGGAGCTCACCCCCAGGAGCATACTGTAGCTAAGGTGCCCACTAAATGTGACCTCTAGTCTCGAGGTAAGGTGCACATTTTCCCATTCCCAGAGATAGGGGCGCCCCGGTTTCCAGGAGGTCTTAGTCAGTGGACGGCTTTAGCTTTAGTATGCCTCACAGCGCTCAAGACTCTCACGTGGGCACTTCTTTCCAAGGAAGTACACTGCGTACCCAAAGCCTTCTGAGCACAAGCAAGGGATACACAGCTCTGGGCACATCCCTCCCTATGCAGTTGGAAGGGCCGGGAACTAAGGTGTTCTCTGAGGCGAGCGTTCCACAGCTTTGAAACAGCCCCAGGAACGCGGTTCATGGCAGGGTTTCGTTCCCTGCGGGTCTGCCACGTTGAGGAAAACTAAGCGGCCCTGAAAGAAACCACCGGGGCTCCAATTCGGTTTGGGGACTCCTGCTCGACGTCTCTCTAGGTGATGCGGAAACTGGACTTTAGGTCCAGCCCGAAGTAATGCAGAGAGTAACCCCGAGCATTGCTAGGCATTGGGAACATCCAAAGTCACCCAGGTAGGCCTGCTGAGGGCAGTTCGGGGTTTGTGCCGTTCACCACATGCAGCACACACTGCATCCAAAAGTTTCATCGCAGAAGGCCGAACTGTGTTCCACGGGTCTCCCTTGGATTGTCAGAGAAGTTAGGTGTATGTGCTGGGTGATCCAGTTGGTAATTGAGAAGCCTGGCAGAGGGCAGTCTTTTCCCCATTTGAAAGGTCGATAGTGGCGGCCTCAAGGCTGACTGAAAGACACTGCCCTTACCCGTCTTCTAGTCACCTCCAGGAGTGCCTCAGTGAAGACAGTGAGTTTTCTCCTACGAATCCAGGTGGTCTCCAGTGCCTTGCTGGGAGCTCATCCCACGCTTGCCCTAGCTAAAGTGTGAAGTCAAAGTGACCCCTAGCCTCAAGGGAAGCGCGAGCGCTTCCTATCAGCCAAGTTGGGTGGGCAGCCACCTCCATGAACCCTGACTCCATAGAGTGCTTTAACTCCTCTGCGGCTTTGCGTAGGCCTAAGAGAGTCACGTGTGAATTCCTTCTGAGGGAGAGCATGTGCGCTGGGAGTCCCCGTTTTGTTTTCCGAGCCACACAACACAGGACAGACTGCTGGGGTCAGCTCTTGCTACGCAGAGCGAAGGGCAGTGAACTGCTTCTCGCTTGCAGAGCTTGATGTCTACAGCTGTAAGGCAGCCCCGGGACAAAGTTTTGGCCAGTATTACATTCAGCGTGGCTCTCCCTCTGTGGAGGCCCTCCGAACGGCACTGAGAGAATCCCTGAGCCTAAAGTGCATCCTGGCAACCCTTAACCTGTCATCTCACTATTGTGACGCAAGGTACACTGCAGGTGCAGCCTGAGAGAAAGTACAGAAAAGCCGGTACGACTCTGAGGCATTCGGACGAGGCAAGGTCCCCTCGGCCTGACTAAGTCATTAAGCGGGTGCTGCTCCTCGTGGCACGCAGAACACCCCCCGTCCAACGAAGTGGGATCCTAGAAAGGCCCAGTGTTGCTGAAAGTCTCCAGGTGTCAGTCAGAGAGTGCTGGCAAATGCGTCGTGGGCTCAAGTTGGCACTGGGAGAATGTGGGAGAAGCCCGAATTTCCCCCTTTGGAAAGCCACTTCGTTGCAGCTTCCAAGCCGCCTGCTACTATTCACTCCACAGATTCCTCTGAGGAGCAGTGAGTTTTTCCAAAAGAAACCAGGTGCTTGCGATTCCTTCCGGGGAGCTCACCCCCAGGAGCATACTGTAGCTAAGGTGCCCACTAAATGTGACCTCTAGTCTCGAGGTAAGGTGCACATTTTCCCATTCCCAGAGATAGGGGCGCCCCGGTTTCCAGGAGGTCTTAGTCAGTGGACGGCTTTAGCTTTAGTATGCCTCACAGTGCTCAAGACTCTCACGTGGGCACTTCTTTCCAAGGAAGTACACTGCGTACCCAAAGCCTTCTGAGCACAAGCAAGGGATACACAGCTCTGGGCACATCCCTCCCTATGCAGTTGGAAGGGCCGGGAACTAAGGTGTTCTCTGAGGCGAGCGTTCCACAGCTTTGAAACAGCCCCAGGAACGCAGTTCTTGGCAGGGTTTCGTTCCCTGCGGGTCTGCCACGTTGAGGAAAACTAAGCGGCCCTGAAAGAAACCACCGGGGCTCCAATTCGGTTTGGGGACTCCTGCTCGACGTCTCTCTAGGTGATGCGGAAACTGGACTTTAGGTCCAGCCCGAAGTAATGCAGAGAGTAACCCCGAGCATTGCTAGGCATTGGGAACATCCAAAGTCACCCAGGTAGGCCTGCTGAGGGCAGTTCGGGGTTTGTGCCGTTCACCACATGCAGCACACACTGCATCCAAAAGTTTCATCGCAGAAGGCCGAACTGTGTTCCAAGGGTCTCCCTTGGATTGTCAGAGAAGATAGGTGTATGTGCTGGGTGATCCAGTTGGTAATTGAGAAGCCTGGCAGAGGGCAGTCTTTTCCCCATTTGAAAGGTCGATAGTGGCGGCCTCAAGGCTGACTGAAAGACACTGCCCTTACCCGTCTTCTAGTCACCTCCAGGAGTGCCTCAGTGAAGACAGTGAGTTTGCTCCTACGAATCCAGGTGGTCTCCAGTGCCTTGCTGGGAGCTCATCCCACGCTTGCCCTAGCTAAAGTGTGAAGTCAAAATGACCCCTAACCTCAAGGGAAGCGTGAGCGCTTCCTATCAGCCAAGTTGGGTGGGCAGCCACCTCCATGAACCCTGACTCCATAGAGTGCTTTAACTCCTCTGCGGCTTTGCGTAGGCCTAAGAGAGTCGCGTGTGAATTCCTTCTGAGGGAGAGCATGTGCGCTGGGAGTCCCCGTTCTGTTTTCCGAGCCACACAACACAGGACAGACTGCTGGGGTCAGCTCTTGCTACGCAGAGCGAAGGGCAGTGAACTGCTTCTCGCTTGCAGAGCTTGATGTCTACAGCTGTAAGGCAGCCCCGGGACAAAGTTTTGGCCAGTATTACATTCAGCGTGGCTCTCCCTCTGTGGAGGCCCTCCGAACGGCACTGAGAGAATCCCTGAGCCTAAAGTGCATCCTGGCAACCCTTAACCTGTCATCTCACTATTGTGACGCAAGGTACACTGCAGGTGCAGCCTGACAGAAAGTACAGAAAAGCCGGTACGACTCTGAGGCATTTGGACGAGGCAAGGTCCCCTCGGCCTGAGTAAGTCATTAAGCGGGTGCTGCTCCTCGTGGCACGCAGAACATCCCCCGTCCAACGAAGTGGGATCCTAGAAAGGCCCAGTGTTGCTGAAAGTCTCCAGGTGTCAGTCAGAGAGTGCTGGCAAATGCGTCGTGGGCTCAAGTTGGCACTGGGAGAATGTGGGAGAAGCCCGACTTTCCCCCTTTGGAAAGCCACTTCGTTGCAGCTTCCAAGCCGCCTGCTACTATTCACTCCACAGATTCCTCTGAGGAGCAGTGAGTTTTTCCAAAAGAAACCAGGTGCTTGCGATTCCTTCTGGGGAGCTCACTCCCAGGAGCATACTGTAGCTAAGGTGCCCACTAAATGTGACCTCTAGTCTCGAGGTAAGGTGCACATTTTCCCATTCCCAGAGATAGGGGCGCCCCGGTTTCCAGGAGGTCTTAGTCAGTGGACGGCTTTAGCTTTAGTATGCCTCACAGCGCTCAAGACTCTCACGTGGGCACTTCTTTCCAAGGAAGTACACTGCGTACCCAAAGCCTTCTGAGCACAAGCAAGGGATACACAGCTCTGGGCACATCCCTCCCTATGCAGTTGGAAGGGCCGGGAACTAAGGTGTTCTCTGAGGCGAGCGTTCCACAGCTTTGAAACAGCCCCAGGAACGTGGTTCTTGGCAGGGTTTCGTTCCCTGCGGGTCTGCCACGTTGAGGAAAACTAAGCGGCCCTGAAAGAAACCACCGGGGCTCCAATTCGGTTTGGGGACTCCTGCTCGACGTCTCTCTAGGTGATGCGGAAACTGGACTTTAGGTCCAGCCCGAAGTAATGCAGAGTGTAACCCCGAGCATTGCTAGGCATTGGGAACATCCAAAGTCACCCAGGTAGGCCTGCTGAGGGCAGTTCGGGGTTTGTGCCGTTCACCACATGCAGCACACACTGCATCCAAAAGTTTCATCGCAGAAGGCCGAACTGTGTTCCACGGGTCTCCCTTGGATTGTCAGAGAAGATAGGTGTATGTGCTGGGTGATCCAGTTGGTAATTGAGAAGCCTGGCAGAGGGCAGTCTTTTCCCCATTTGAAAGGTCGATAGTGGCGGCCTCAAGGCTGACTGAAAGACACTGCCCTTACCCGTCTTCTAGTCACCTCCAGGAGTGCCTCAGTGAAGACAGTGAGTTTTCTCCTACGAATCCAGGTGGTCTCCAGTGCCTTGCTGGGAGCTCATCCCACGCTTGCCCTAGCTAAAGTGTGAAGTCAAAGTGACCCCTAGCCTCAAGGGAAGCGCGAGCGCTTCCTATTAGCCAAGTTGGGTGGGCAGCCACCTCCATGAACCCTGACTCCATAGAGTGCTTTAACTCCTCTGCGGCTTTGCGTAGGCCTAAGAGAGTCGCGGGTGAATTCCTTCTGAGGGAGAGCATGTGCGCTGGGAGTCCCCGTTTTGTTTTCCGAGCCACACAACACAGGACAGACTGCTGAGGTCAGCTCTTGCTACGCAGAGCGAAGGGCAGTGAACTGCTTCTCGCTTGCAGAGCTTGATGTCTACAGCTGTAAGGCAGCCCCGGGACAAAGTTTTGGCCAGTATTACATTCAGCGTGGCTCTCCCTCTGTGGAGGCCCTCCGAACGGCACTGAGAGAATCCCTGAGCCTAAAGTGCATCCTGGCAACCCTTAACCTGTCATCTCACTATTGTGACGCAAGGTACACTGCAGGTGCAGCCTGACAGAAAGTACAGAAAAGCCGGTACGACTCTGAGGCATTTGGACGAGGCAAGGTCCCCTCGGCCTGACTAAGTCATTAAGCGGGTGCTGCTCCTCGTGGCACGCAGAACACCCCCCGTCCAACGAAGTGGGATCCTAGAAAGGCCCAGTGTTGCTGAAAGTCTCCAGGTGTCAGTCAGAGAGTGCTGGCAAATGCGTCGTGGGCTCAAGTTGGCACTGGGAGAATGTGGGAGAAGCCCGACTTTCCCCCTTTGGAAAGCCACTTCGTTGCAGCTTCCAAGCCGCCTGCTACTATTCACTCCACAGATTCCTCTGAGGAGCAGTGAGTTTTTCCAAAAGAAACCAGGTGCTTGCGATTCCTTCCGGGGAGCTCACCCCCAGGAGCATACTGTAGCTAAGGTGCCCACTAAATGTGACCTCTAGTCTCGAGGTAAGGTGCACATTTTCCCATTCCCAGAGATAGGGGCGCCCCGGTTTCCAGGAGGTCTTAGTCAGTGGACGGCTTTAGCTTTAGTATGCCTCACAGCGCTCAAGACTCTCACGTGGGCACTTCTTTCCAAGGAAGTACACTGCGTACCCAAAGCCTTCTGAGCACAAGCAAGGGATACACAGCTCTGGGCACATCCCTCCCTATGCAGTTGGAAGGGCCGGGAACTAAGGTGTTCTCTGAGGCGAGCGTTCCACAGCTTTGAAACAGCCCCAGGAACGCGGTTCTTGGCAGGGTTTCATTCCCTGCGGGTCTGCCACGTTGAGGAAAACTAAGCGGCCCTGAAAGAAACCACCGGGGCTCCAATTCGGTTTGGGGACTCCTGCTCGACGTCTCTCTAGGTGATGCGGAAACTGGACATTAGGTCCAGCCCGAAGTAATGCAGAGAGTAACCCCGAGCATTGCTAGGCATTGGGAACATCCAAAGTCACCCAGGTAGGCCTGCTGAGGGCAGTTCAGGGTTTGTGCCGTTCACCACATGCAGCACACACTGCATCCAAAAGTTTCATCGCAGAAGGCCGAACTGTGTTCCAAGGGTCTCCCTTGGATTGTCAGAGAAGATAGGTGTATGTGCTGGGTGATCCAGTTGGTAATTGAGAAGCCTGGCAGAAGGCAGTCTTTTCCCCATTTGAAAGGTCGATAGTGGCGGCCTCAAGGCTGACTGAAAGACACTGCCCTTACCCGTCTTCTAGTCACCTCCAGGAGTGCCTCAGTGAAGACAGTGAGTTTTCTCCTACGAATCCAGGTGGTCTCCAGTGCCTTGCTGGGAGCTCATCCCACGCTTGCCCTAGCTAAAGTGTGAAGTCAAAGTGACCCCTAGCCTCAAGGGAAGCACGAGCGCTTCCTATCAGCCAAGTTCGGTGGGCAGCCACCTCCATGAACCCTGATTCCATAGAGTGCTTTAACTCCTCTGTGGCTTTGCGTAGGCCTAAGAGAGTCGCGTGTGAATTCCTTCTGAGGGAGAGCATGTGCGCTGGGAGTCCCCGTTTTGTTTTCCGAGCCACACAACACAGGACAGACTGCTGGGGTCAGCTCTTGCTACGCAGAGCGAAGGGCAGTGAACTGCTTCTCGCTTGCAGAGCTTGATGTCTACAGCTGTAAGGCAGCCCCGGGACAAAGTTTTGGCCAGTATTACATTCAGCGTGGCTCTCCCTCTGTGGAGGCCCTCCGAACGGCACTGAGAGAATCCCTGAGCCTAAAGTGCATCCTGGCAACCCTTAACCTGTCATCTCACTATTGTGACGCAAGGTACACTGCAGGTGCAGCCTGACAGAAAGTACAGAAAAGCCGGTACGACTCTGAGGCATTCGGACGAGGCAAGGTCCCCTCGGCCTGACTAAGTCATTAAGCGGGTGCTGCTCCTCGTGGCACGCAGAACACCCCCCGTCCAACGAAGTGGGATCCTAGAAAGGCCCAGTGTTGCTGAAAGTCTCCAGGTGTCAGTCAGAGAGTGCTGGCAAATGCGTCGTGGGCTCAAGTTGGCACTGGGAGAATGTGGGAGAAGCCCGACTTTCCCCCTTTGGAAAGCCACTTCGTTGCAGCTTCCAAGCCGCCTGCTACTATTCACTCCACAGATTCCTCTGAGGAGCAGTGAGTTTTTCCAAAAGAAACCAGGTGCTTGCGATTCCTTCCGGGGAGCTCACCCCCAGGAGCATACTGTAGCTAAGGTGCCCACTAAATGTGACCTCTAGTCTCGAGGTAAGGTGCACATTTTCCCATTCCCAGAGATAGGGGCGCCCCGGTTTCCAGGAGGTCTTAGTCAGTGGACGGCTTTAGCTTTAGTATGCCTCACAGCGCTCAAGACTCTCACGTGGGCACTTCTTTCCAAGGAAGTACACTGCGTACCCAAAGCCTTCTGAGCACAAGCAAGGGATACACAGCTCTGGGCACATCCCTCCCTATGCAGTTGGAAGGGCCGGGAACTAAGGTGTTCTCTGAGGCGAGCGTTCCACAGCTTTGAAACAGCCCCAGGAACGCGGTTCATGGCAGGGTTTCGTTCCCTGCGGGTCTGCCACGTTGAGGAAAACTAAGCGGCCCTGAAAGAAACCACCGGGGCTCCAATTCGGTTTGGGGACTCCTGCTCGACGTCTCTCTAGGTGATGCGGAAACTGGACTTTAGGTCCAGCCCGAAGTAATGCAGAGAGTAACCCCGAGCATTGCTAGGCATTGGGAACATCCAAAGTCACCCAGGTAGGCCTGCTGAGGGCAGTTCGGGGTTTGTGCCGTTCACCACATGCAGCACACACTGCATCCAAAAGTTTCATCGCAGAAGGCCGAACTGTGTTCCACGGGTCTCCTTTGGATTGTCAGAGAAGATAGGTGTATGTGCTGGGTGATCCAGTTGGTAATTGAGAAGCCTGGCAGAGGGCAGTCTTTTCCCCATTTGAAAGGTCGATAGTGGCGGCCTCAAGGCTGACTGAAAGACACTGCCCTTACCCGTCTTCTAGTCACCTCCAGGAGTGCCTCAGTGAAGACAGTGAGTTTTCTCCTACGAATCCAGGTGGTCTCCAGTGCCTTGCTGGGAGCTCATCCCACGCTTGCCCTAGCTAAAGTGTGAAGTCAAAGTGACCCCTAGCCTCAAGGGAAGCGCGAGCGCTTCCTATCAGCCAAGTTGGGTGGGCAGCCACCTCCATGAACCCTGACTCCATAGAGTGCTTTAACTCCTCTGCGGCTTTGCGTAGGCCTAAGAGAGTCGCGTGTGAATTCCTTCTGAGGGAGAGCATGTGCGCTGGGAGTCCCCGTTTTGTTTTCCGAGCCACACAACACAGGACAGACTGCTGGGGTCAGCTCTTGCTACGCAGAGCGAAGGGCAGTGAACTGCTTCTCGCTTGCAGAGCTTGATGTCTACAGCTGTAAGGCAGCCCCGGGACAAAGTTTTGGCCAGTATTACATTCAGCGTGGCTCTCCCTCTGTGGAGGCCCTCCGAACGGCACTGAGAGAATCCCTGAGCCTAAAGTGCATCCTGGCAACCCTTAACCTGTCATCTCACTATTGTGACGCAAGGTACACTGCAGGTGCAGCCTGACAGAAAGTACAGAAAAGCCGGTACGACTCTGAGGCATTTGGACGAGGCAAGGTCCCCTCGGCCTGACTAAGTCATTAAGCGGGTGCTGCTCCTCGTGGCACGCAGAACACCCCCCGTCCAACGAAGTGGGATCCTAGAAAGGCCCAGTGTTGCTGAAAGTCTCCAGGTGTCAGTCAGAGAGTGCTGGCAAATGCGTCGTGGGCTCAAGTTGGCACTGGGAGAATGTGGGAGAAGCCCGAATTTCCCCCTTTGGAAAGCCACTTCGTTGCAGCTTCCAAGCCGCCTGCTACTATTCACTCCACAGATTCCTCTGAGGAGCAGTGAGTTTTTCCAAAAGAAACCAGGTGCTTGCGATTCCTTCCGGGGAGCTCACCCCCAGGAGCATACTGTAGCTAAGGTGCCCACTAAATGTGACCTCTAGTCTCGAGGTAAGGTGCACATTTTCCCATTCCCAGAGATAGGGGCGCCCCGGTTTCCAGGAGGTCTTAGTCAGTGGACGGCTTTAGCTTTAGTATGCCTCACAGTGCTCAAGACTCTCACGTGGGCACTTCTTTCCAAGGAAGTACACTGCGTACCCAAAGCCTTCTGAGCACAAGCAAGGGATACACAGCTCTGGGCACATCCCTCCCTATGCAGTTGGAAGGGCCGGGAACTAAGGTGTTCTCTGAGGCGAGCGTTCCACAGCTTTGAAACAGCCCCAGGAACGCAGTTCTTGGCAGGGTTTCGTTCCCTGCGGGTCTGCCACGTTGAGGAAAACTAAGCGGCCCTGAAAGAAACCACCGGGGCTCCAATTCGGTTTGGGGACTCCTGCTCGACGTCTCTCTAGGTGATGCGGAAACTGGACTTTAGGTCCAGCCCGAAGTAATGCAGAGAGTAACCCCGAGCATTGCTAGGCATTGGGAACATCCAAAGTCACCCAGGTAGGCCTGCTGAGGGCAGTTCGGGGTTTGTGCCGTTCACCACATGCAGCAAACACTGCATCCAAAAGTTTCATCGCAGAAGGCCGAACTGTGTTCCAAGGGTCTCCCTTGGATTGTCAGAGAAGATAGGTGTATGTGCTGGGTGATCCAGTTGGTAATTGAGAAGCCTGGCAGAAGGCAGTCTTTTCCCCATTTGAAAGGTCGATAGTGGCGGCCTCAAGGCTGACTGAAAGACACTGCCCTTACCCGTCTTCTAGTCACCTCCAGGAGTGCCTCAGTGAAGACAGTGAGTTTTCTCCTACGAATCCAGGTGGTCTCCAGTGCCTTGCTGGGAGCTCATCCCACGCTTGCCCTAGCTAAAATGTGAAGTCAAAGTGACCCCTAGCCTCAAGGGAAGCGTGGGCGCTTCCTATCAGCCAAGTTGGGTGGGCAGCCACCTCCATGAACCCTGACTCCATAGAGTGCTTTAACTCCTCTGTGGCTTTGCGTAGGCCTAAGAGAGTCGCGTGTGAATTCCTTCTGAGGGAGAGAATGTGCGCTGGGAGTCCCCGTTTTGTTTTCCGAGCCACACAACACAGGACAGACTGCTGGGGTCAGCTCTTGCTACGCAGAGCGAAGGGCAGTGAACTGCTTCTCGCTTGCAGAGCTTGATGTCTACAGCTGTAAGGCAGCCCCGGGACAAAGTTTTGGCCAGTATTACATTCAGCGTGGCTCTCCCTCTGTGGAGGCCCTCCGAACGGCACTGAGAGAATCCCTGAGCCTAAAGTGCATCCTGGCAACCCTTAACCTGTCATCTCACTATTGTGACGCAAGGTACACTGCAGGTGCAGCCTGACAGAAAGTACAGAAACGCCGGTACGACTCTGAGGCATTTGGACGAGGCAAGGTCCCCTCGGCCTGACTAAGTCATTAAGCGGGTGCTGCTCCTCGTGGCACGCAGAACACCCCCCGTCCAACGAAGTGGGATCCTAGAAAGGCCCAGTGTTGCTGAAAGTCTCCAGGTGTCAGTCAGCGAGTGCTGGCAAATGCGTCGTGGGCTCAAGTTGGCACTGGGAGAATGTGGGAGAAGCCCGACTTTCCCCCTTTGGAAAGCCACTTCGTTGCAGCTTCCAAGCCGCCTGCTACTATTCACTCCACAGATTCCTCTGAGGAGCAGTGAGTTTTTCCAAAAGAAACCAGGTGCTTGCGATTCCTTCCGGGGAGCTCACCCCCAGGAGCATACTGTAGCTAAGGTGCCCACTAAATGTGACCTCTAGTCTCGAGGTAAGGTGCACATTTTCCCATTCCCAGAGATAGGGGCGCCCTGGTTTCCAGGAGGTCTTAGTCAGTGGACGGCTTTAGCTTTAGTATGCCTCACAGCGCTCAAGACTCTCACGTGGGCACTTCTTTCCAAGGAAGTACACTGCGTACCCAAAGCCTTCTGAGCACAAGCAAGGGATACACAGCTCTGGGCACATCCCTCCCTATGCAGTTGGAAGGGCCGGGAACTAAGGTGTTCTCTGAGGCGAGCGTTCCACAGCTTTGAAACAGCCCCAGGAACGTGGTTCTTGGCAGGGTTTCGTTCCCTGCGGGTCTGCCACGTTGAGGAAAACTAAGCGGCCCTGAAAGAAACCACCGGGGCTCCAATTCGGTTTGGGGACTCCTGCTCGACGTCTCTCTAGGTGATGCGGAAACTGGACTTTAGGTCCAGCCCGAAGTAATGCAGAGAGTAACCCCGAGCATTGCTAGGCATTGGGAACATCCAAAGTCACCCAGGTAGGCCTGCTGAGGGCAGTTCGGGGTTTGTGCCGTTCACCACATGCAGCACACACTGCATCCAAAAGTTTCATCGCAGAAGGCCGAACTGTGTTCCACGGGTCTCCCTTGGATTGTCAGAGAAGATAGGTGTATGTGCTGGGTGATCCAGTTGGTAATTGAGAAGCCTGGCAGAGGGCAGTCTTTTCCCCATTTGAAAGGTCGATAGTGGCGGCCTCAAGGCTGACTGAAAGACACTGCCCTTACCCGTCTTCTAGTCACCTCCAGGAGTGCCTCAGTGAAGACAGTGAGTTTTCTCCTACGAATCCAGGTGGTCTCCAGTGCCTTGCTGGGAGCTCATCCCACGCTTGCCCTAGCTAAAGTGTGAAGTCAAAGTGACCCCTAGCCTCAAGGGAAGCGCGAGCGCTTCCTATCAGCCAAGTTGGGTGGGCAGCCACCTCCATGAACCCTGACTCCATAGAGTGCTTTAACTCCTCTGCGGCTTTGCGTAGGCCTAAGAGAGTCGCGTGTGAATTCCTTCTGAGGGAGAGCATGTGCGCTGGGAGTCCCCGTTTTGTTTTCCGAGCCACACAACACAGGACAGACTGCTGGGGTCAGCTCTTGCTACGCAGAGCGAAGGGCAGTGAACTGCTTCTCGCTTGCAGAGCTTGATGTCTACAGCTGTAAGGCAGCCCCGGGACAAAGTTTTGGCCAGTATTACATTCAGCGTGGCTCTCCCTCTGTGGAGGCCCTCTGAACGGCACTGAGAGAATCCCTGAGCCTAAAGTGCATCCTGGCAACCCTTAACCTGTCATCTCACTATTGTGACGCAAGGTACACTGCAGGTGCAGCCTGACAGAAAGTACAGAAAAGCCGGTACGACTCTGAGGCATTTGGACGAGGCAAGGTCCCCTCGGCCTGACTAAGTCATTAAGCGGGTGCTGCTCCTCGTGGCACGCAGAACACACCCCGTCCAACGAAGTGGGATCCTAGAAAGGCCCAGTGTTGCTGAAAGTCTCCAGGTGTCAGTCAGAGAGTGCTGGCAAATGCGTCGTGGGCTCAAGTTGGCACTGGGAGAATGTGGGAGAAGCCCGACTTTCCCCCTTTGGAAAGCCACTTCGTTGCAGCTTCCAAGCCGCCTGCTACTATTCACTCCACAGATTCCTCTGAGGAGCAGTGAGTTTTTCCAAAAGAAACCAGGTGCTTGCGATTCCTTCCGGGGAGCTCACCCCCAGGAGCATACTGTAGCTAAGGTGCCCACTAAATGTGACCTCTAGTCTCGAGGTAAGGTGCACATTTTCCCATTCCCAGAGATAGGGGCGCCCCGGTTTCCAGGAGGTCTTAGTCAGTGGACGGCTTTAGCTTTAGTATGCCTCACAGCGCTCAAGACTCTCACGTGGGCACTTCTTTCCAAGGAAGTACACTGCGTACCCAAAGCCTTCTGAGCACAAGCAAGGGATACACAGCTCTGGGCACATCCCTCCCTATGCAGTTGGAAGGGCCGGGAACTAAGGTGTTCTCTGAGGCGAGCGTTCCACAGCTTTGAAACAGCCCCAGGAACGCGGTTCTTGGCAGGGTTTCGTTCCCTGCGGGTCTGCCACGTTGAGGAAAACTAAGCGGCCCTGAAAGAAACCACCGGGGCTCCAATTCGGTTTGGGGACTCCTGCTCGACGTCTCTCTAAGAGATGCGGAAACTGGACTTTAGGTCCAGCCCGAAGTAATGCAGAGAGTAACCCCGAGCATTGCTAGGCATTGGGAACATCCAAAGTCACCCAGGTAGGCCTGCTGAGGGCAGTTCGGGGTTTGTGCCGTTCACCACATGCAGCACACACTGCATCCAAAAGTTTCATCGCAGAAGGCCGAACTGTGTTCCAAGGGTCTCCCTTGGATTGTCAGAGAAGATAGGTGTATGTGATGGGTGATCCAGTTGGTAATTGAGAAGCCTGGCAGAGGGCAGTCTTTTCCCCATTTGAAAGGTCGATAGTGGCGGCCTCAAGGCTGACTGAAAGACACTGCCCTTACCCGTCTTCTAGTCACCTCCAGGAGTGCCTCATTGAAGACAGTGAGTTTTCTCCTACGAATCCAGGTGGTCTCCAGTGCCTTGCTGGGAGCTCATCCCACGCTTGCCCTAGCTAAAGTGTGAAGTCAAAGTGACCCCTAGCCTCAAGGGAAGCGCGAGCGCTTCCTATCAGCCAAGTTGGGTGGGCAGCCACCTCCATGAACCCTGACTCCATAGAGTGCTTTAACTCCTCTGCGGCTTTGCGTAGGCCTAAGAGAGTGGCGTGTGAATTCCTTCTGAGGGAGAGCATGTGCGCTGGGAGTCCCCGTTTTGTTTTCCGAGCCACACAACACAGGACAGACTGCTGGGGTCAGCTCTTGCTATGCAGAGCGAAGGGCAGTGAACTGCTTCTCGCTTGCAGAGCTTGATGTCTACAGCTGTAAGGCAGCCCCGGGACAAAATTTTGGCCAGTATTACATTCAGCGTGGCTCTCCCTCTGTGGAGGCCCTCCGAACGGCACTGAGAGAATCCCTGAGCCTAAAGTGCATCCTGGCAACTCTTAACCTGTCATCTCACTATTGTGACGCAAGGTACACTGCAGGTGCAGCCTGACAGAAAGTACAGAAAAGCCGGTACGACTCTGAGGCATTTGGACGAGGCAAGGTCCCCTCGGCCTGACTAAGTCATTAAGCGGGTGCTGCTCCTCGTGGCACGCAAAACACCCCCCGTCCAACGAAGTGGGATCCTAGAAAGGCCCAGTGTTGCTGAAAGTCTCCAGGTGTCAGTCAGAGAGTGCTGGCAAATGCGTCGTGGGCTCAAGTTGGCACTGGGAGAATGTGGGAGAAGCCCGACTTTCCCCCTTTGGAAAGCCACTTCGTTGCAGCTTCCAAGCCGCCTGCTACTATTCACTCCACAGATTCCTCTGAGGAGCAGTGAGTTTTTCCAAAAGAAACCAGGTGCTTGCGATTCCTTCCGGGGAGCTCACCCCCAGGAGCATACTGTAGCTAAGGTGCCCACTAAATGTGACCTCTAGTCTCGAGGTAAGGTGCACATTTTCCCATTCCCAGAGATAGGGGCGCCCCGGTTTCCAGGAGGTCTTACTCAGTGGACGGCTTTAGCTTTAGTATGCCTCACAGCGCTCAAGACTCTCACGTGGGCACTTCTTTCCAAGGAAGTACACTGCGTACCCAAAGCCTTCTGAGCACAAGCAAGGGATACACAGCTCTGGGCACATCCCTCCCTATGCAGTTGGAAGGGCCGGGAACTAAGGTGTTCTCTGAGGCGAGCGTTCCACAGCTTTGAAACAGCCTCAGGAACGCGGTTCTTGGCAGGGTTTCGTTCCCTGCGGGTCTGCCACGTTGAGGAAAACTAAGCGGCCCTGAAAGAAACCACCGGGGCTCCAATTCAGTTTGGGGACTCCTGCTCGACGTCTCTCTAAGTGATGCGGAAACTGGACTTTAGGTCCAGCCCGAAGTAATGCAGAGAGTAACCCTGAGCATTGCTAGGCATTGGGAACATCCAAAGTCACCCAGGTAGGCCTGCTGAGGGCAGTTCGGGGTTTGTGCCGTTCACCACATGCAGCACACACTGCATCCAAAAGTTTCATCGCAGAAGGCCGAACTGTGTTCCACGGGTCTCCCTTGGATTGTCAGAGAAGATAGGTGTATGTGCTGGGTGATCCAGTTGGTAATTGAGAAGCCTGGCAGAGGGCAGTCTTTTCCCCATTTGAAAGGTCGATAGTGGCGGCCTCAAGGCTGACTGAAAGACACTGCCATTACCCGTCTTCTAGTCACCTCCAGGAGTGCCTCAGTGAAGACAGTGAGTTTTCTCCTACGAATCCAGGTGGTCTCCAGTGCCTTGCTGGGAGCTCATCCCACGCTTGCCCTAGCTAAAGTGTGAAGTCAAAGTGACCCCTAGCCTCAAGGGAAGCGTGAGCGCTTCCTATCAGCCAAGTTGGGTGGGCAGCCACCTCCATGAACCCTGACTCCATAGAGTGCTTTAACTCCTCTGCGGCTTTGCGTAGGCCTAAGAGAGTCGCGTGTGAATTCCTTCTGAGGGAGAGCATGTGCGCTGGGAGTCCCCGTTTTGTTTTCCGAGCCACACAACACAGGACAGACTGCTGGGGTCAGCTCTTGCTACGCAGAGCGAAGGGCAGTGAACTGCTTCTCGCTTGCAGAGCTTGATGTCTACAGCTGTAAGGCAGCCCCGGGACAAAGTTTTGGCCAGTATTACATTCAGCGTGGCTCTCCCTCTGTGGAGGCCCTCCGAACGGCACTGAGAGAATCCCTGAGCCTAAAGTGCATCCTGGCAACCCTTAACCTGTCATCTCACTATTGTGACGCAAGGTACACTGCAGGTGCAGCCTGACAGAAAGTACAGAAAAGCCGGTACGACTCTGAGGCATTTGGACGAGGCAAGGTCCCCTCGGCCTGACTAAGTCATTAAGCGGGTGCTGCTCCTCGTGGCACGCAGAACACCCCCCGTCCAACGAAGTGGGATCCTAGAAAGGCCCAGTGTTGCTGAAAGTCTCCAGGTGTCAGTCAGCGAGTGCTGGCAAATGCGTCCTGGGCTCAAGTTGGCACTGGGAGAATGTGGGAGAAGCCCGACTTTCCCCCTTTGGAAAGCCACTTCGTTGCAGCTTCCAAGCCGCCTGCTACTATTCACTCCACAGATTCCTCTGAGGAGCAGTGAGTTTTTCCAAAAGAAACCAGGTGCTTGCGATTCCTTCCGGGGAGCTCACCCCCAGGAGCATACTGTAGCTAAGGTGCCCACTAAATGTGACCTCTAGTCTCGAGGTAAGGTGCACATTTTCCCATTCCCAGAGATAGGGGCGCCCCGGTTTCCAGGAGGTCTTAGTCAGTGGACGGCTTTAGCTTTAGTATGCCTCACAGCGCTCAAGACTCTCACGTGGGCACTTCTTTCCAAGGAAGTACACTGCGTACCCAAAGCCTTATGAGCACAAGCAAGGGATACACAGCTCTGGGCACATCCCTCCCTATGCAGTTGGAAGGGCCGGGAACTAAGGTGTTCTCTGAGGCGAGCGTTCCACAGCTTTGAAACAGCCCCAGGAACGCGGTTCTTGGCAGGGTTTCGTTCCCTGCGGGTCTGCCACGTTGAGGAAAACTAAGCGGCCCTGAAAGAAACCACCGGGGCTCCAATTCGGTTTGGGGACTCCTGCTCGACGTCTCTCTAAGTGATGGGGAAACTGGACTTTAGGTCCAGCCCGAAGTAATGCAGAGAGTAACCCCGAGCATTGCTAGGCATTGGGAACATCCGAAGTCACCCAGGTAGGCCTGCTGAGGGCAGTTCGGGGTTTGTGCCGTTCACCACATGCAGCACACACTGCATCCAAAAGTTTCATCGCAGAAGGCCGAACTGTGTTCCAAGGGTCTCCCTTGGATTGTCAGAGAAGATAGGTGTATGTGCTGGGTGATCCAGTTGGTAATTGAGAAGCCTGGCAGAGGGCAGTCTTTTCCCCATTTGAAAGGTCGATAGTGGCGGCCTCAAGGCTGACTGAAAGACACTGCCCTTACCCGTCTTCTAGTCACCTCCAGGAGTGCCTCAGTGAAGACAGTGAGTTTTCTCCTACGAATCCAGGTGGTCTCCAGTGCCTTGCTGGGAGCTCATCCCACGCTTGCCCTAGCTAAAGTGTGAAGTCAAAGTGACCCCTAGCCTCAAGGGAAGCGCGAGCGCTTCCTATCAGCCAAGTTGGGTGGGCAGCCACCTCCATGAACCCTGACTCCATAGAGTGCTTTAACTCCTCTGCGGCTTTGCGTAGGCCTAAGAGAGTCGCGTGTGAATTCCTTCTGAGGGAGAGCATGTGCGCTGGGAGTCCCCGTTTTGTTTTCCGAGCCACACAACACAGGACAGACTGCTGGGGTCAGCTCTTGCTACGCAGAGCGAAGGGCAGTGAACTGCTTCTCGCTTGCAGAGCTTGATGTCTACAGCTGTAAGGCAGCCCCGGGACAAAGTTTTGGCCAGTATTACATTCAGCGTGGCTCTCCCTCTGTGGAGGCCCTCCGAACGGCACTGAGAGAATCCCTGAGCCTAAAGTGCATCCTGGCAACCCTTAACCTGTCATCTCACTATTGTGACGCAAGGTACACTGCAGGTGCAGCCTGACAGAAAGTACAGAAAAGCCGGTACGACTCTGAGGCATTTGGACGATGCAAGGTCCCCTCGGCCTGACTAAGTCATTAAGCGGGTGCTGCTCCTCGTGGCACGCAGAACACCCCCCGTCCAACGAAGTGGGATCCTAGAAAGGCCCAGTGTTGCTGAAAGTCTCCAGGTGTCAGTCAGCGAGTGCTGGCAAATGCGTCCTGGGCTCAAGTTGGCACTGGGAGAATGTGGGAGAAGCCCGACTTTCCCCCTTTGGAAAGCCACTTCGTTGCAGCTTCCAAGCCGCCTGCTACTATTCACTCCACAGATTCCTCTGAGGAGCAGTGAGTTTTTCCAAAAGAAACCAGGTGCTTGCGATTCCTTCCGGGGAGCTCACCCCCAGGAGCATACTGTAGCTAAGGTGCCCACTAAATGTGACCTCTAGTCTCGAGGTAAGGTGCACATTTTCCCATTCCCAGAGATAGGGGCGCCCCGGTTTCCAGGAGGTCTTAGTCAGTGGACGGCTTTAGCTTTAGTATGCCTCACAGCGCTCAAGACTCTCACGTGGGCACTTCTTTCCAAGGAAGTACACTGCGTACCCAAAGCCTTCTGAGCACAAGCAAGGGATACACAGCTCTGGGCACATCCCTCCCTATGCAGTTGGAAGGGCCGGGAACTAAGGTGTTCTCTGAGGCGAGCGTTCCACAGCTTTGAAACAGCCCCAGGAACGTGGTTCTTGGCAGGGTTTCGTTCCCTGCGGGTCTGCCACGTTGAGGAAAACTAAGCGGCCCTGAAAGAAACCACCGGGGCTCCAATTCGGTTTGGGGACTCCTGCTCGACGTCTCTCTAGGTGATGCTAAACTGGACTTTAGGTCCAGCCCGAAGTAATGCAGAGAGTAACCCCGAGCATTGCTAGGCATTGGGAACATCCGAAGTCACCCAGGTAGGCCTGCTGAGGGCAGTTCGGGGTTTGTGCCGTTCACCACATGCAGCACACACTGCATCCAAAAGTTTCATCGCAGAAGGCCGAACTGTGTTCCAAGGGTCTCCCTTGGATTGTCAGAGAAGATAGGTGTATGTGCTGGGTGATCCAGTTGGTAATTGAGAAGCCTGGCAGAGGGCAGTCTTCTCCCCATTTGAAAGGTCGATAGTGGCGGCCTCAAGGCTGACTGAAAGACACTGCCCTTACCCGTCTTCTAGTCACCTCCAGGAGTGCCTCAGTGAAGACAGTGAGTTTTCTCCTACGAATCCAGGTGGTCTCCAGTGCCTTGCTGGGAGCTCATCCCACGCTTGCCCTAGCTAAAGTGTGAAGTCAAAGTGACCCCTAGCCTCAAGGGAAGCGCGAGCGCCTCCTATCAGCCAAGTTGGTTGGGCAGCCACCTCCATGAACCCTGACTCCATAGAGTGCTTTAACTCCTCTGCGGCTTTGTGTAGGCCTAAGAGAGTCGCGTGTGAATTCCTTCTGAGGGACAGCATGTGCGCTGGGAGTCCCCGTTTTGTTTTCCGAGCCACACAACACAGGACAGACTGCTGGGGTCAGCTCTTGCTATGCAAAGCGAAGGGCAGTGAACTGCTTCTCGCTTGCAGAGCTTGATGTCTACAGCTGTAAGGCAGCCCCGGGACAAAGTTTTGGCCAGTATTACATTCAGCGTGGCTCTCCCTCTGTGGAGGCCCTCCGAACGGCACTGAGAGAATCCCTGAGCCTAAAGTGCATCCTGGCAACCCTTAACCTGTCATCTCACTATTGTGACGCAAGGTACACTGCAGGTGCAGCCTGACAGAAAGTACAGAAAAGCCGGTACGACTCTGAGGCATTTGGACGAGGCAAGGTCCCCTCGGCCTGACTAAGTCATTAAGCGGGTGCTGCTCCTCGTGGCACGCAGAACACCCCCCGTCCAACGAAGTGGGATCCTAGAAAGGCCCAGTGTTGCTGAAAGTCTCCAGGTGTCAGTCAGCGAGTGCTGGCAAATGCGTCGTGGGCTCAAGTTGGCACTGGGAGAATGTGGGAGAAGCCCGACTTTCCCCCTTTGGAAAGCCACTTCGTTGCAGCTTCCAAGCCGCCTGCTACTATTCACTCCACAGATTCCTCTGAGAAGCAGTGAGTTTTTCCAAAAGAAACCAGGTGCTTGCGATTCCTTCCGGGGAGCTCACCCCCAGGAGCATACTGTAGCTAAGGTGCCCACTAAATGTGACCTCTAGTCTCGAGGTAAGGTGCACATTTTCCCATTCCCAGAGATAGGGGCGCCCCGGTTTCCAGGAGGTCTTAGTCAGTGGACGGCTTTAGCTTTAGTATGCCTCACAGCGCTCAAGACTCTCACGTGGGCACTTCTTTCCAAGGAAGTACACTGCGTACCCAAAGCCTTCTGAGCACAAGCAAGGGATACACAGCTCTGGGCACATCCCTCCCTATGCAGTTGGAAGGGCCGGGAACTAAGGTGTTCTCTGAGGCGAGCGTTCCACAGCTTTGAAACAGCCCCAGGAACGTGGTTCTTGGCAGGGTTTCGTTCCCTGCGGGTCTGCCACGTTGAGGAAAACTAAGCGGCCCTGAAAGAAACCACCGGGGCTCCAATTCGGTTTGGGGACTCCTGCTCGACGTCTCTCTAGGTGATGCTAAACTGGACTTTAGGTCCAGCCCGAAGTAATGCAGAGAGTAACCCCGAGCATTGCTAGGCATTGGGAACATCCGAAGTCACCCAGGTAGGCCTGCTGAGGGCAGTTCGGGGTTTGTGCCGTTCACCACATGCAGCACACACTGCATCCAAAAGTTTCATCGCAGAAGGCCGAACTGTGTTCCAAGGGTCTCCCTTGGATTGTCAGAGAAGATAGGTGTATGTGCTGGGTGATCCAGTTGGTAATTGAGAAGCCTGGCAGAGGGCAGTCTTTTCCCCATTTGAAAGGTCGATAGTGGCGGCCTCAAGGCTGACTGAAAGACACTGCCCTTACCCGTCTTCTAGTCACCTCCAGGAGTGCCTCAGTGAAGACACTGAGTTTTCTCCTACGAATCCAGGTGGTCTCCAGTGCCTTGCTGGGAGCTCATCCCACGCTTGCCCTAGCTAAAGTGTGAAGTCAAAGTGACCCCTAGCCTCAAGGGAAGCGCGAGCGCTTCCTATCAGCCAAGTTGGGTGGGCAGCCACCTCCATGAACCCTGACTCCATAGAGTGCTTTAACTCCTCTGCGGCTTTGCGTAGGCCTAAGAGAGTCGCGTGTGAATTCCTTCTGAGGGAGAGCATGTGCGCTGGGAGTCCCCGTTTTGTCTTCCGAGCCACACAACACAGGACAGACTGCTGGGGTCAGCTCTTGCTACGCAGAGCGAAGGGCAGTGAACTGCTTCTCGCTTGCAGAGCTTGATGTCTACAGGTGTAAGGCAGCCCCGGGACAAAGTTTTGGCCAGTATTACATTCAGCGTGGCTCTCCCTCTGTGGAGGCCCTCCGAACGGCACTGAGAGAATCCCTGAGCCTAAAGTGCATCCTAGCAACCCTTAACCTGTCATCTCACTATTGTGACGCAAGGTACACTGCAGGTGCAGCCTGACAGAAAGTACAGAAAAGCCGGTACGACTCTGAGGCATTTGGACGAGGCAAGGTCCCCTCGGCCTGACTAAGTCATTAAGCGGGTGCTGCTCCTCGTGGCACGCAGAACACCCCCCGTCCAACGAAGTGGGATCCTAGAAAGGCCCAGTGTTGCTGAAAGTCTCCAGGTGTCAGTCAGCGAGTGCTGGCAAATGCGTCGTGGGCTCAAGTTGGCACTGGGAGAATGTGGGAGAAGCCCGACTTTCCCCCTTTGGAAAGCCACTTCGTTGCAGCTTCCAAGCCGCCTGCTACTATTCACTCCACAGATTCCTCTGAGGAGCAGTGAGTTTTTCCAAAAGAAACCAGGTGCTTGCGATTCCTTCCGGGGAGCTCACCCCCAGGAGCATACTGTAGCTAAGGTGCCCACTAAATGTGACCTCTAGTCTCGAGGTAAGGTGCACATTTTCCCATTCCCAGAGATAGGGGCGCCCCGGTTTCCAGGAGGTCTTAGTCAGTGGACGGCTTTAGCTTTAGTATGCCTCACAGCGCTCAAGACTCTCACGTGGGCACTTCTTTCCAAGGAAGTACACTGCGTACCCAAAGCCTTCTGAGCACAAGCACGGGATACACAGCTCTGGGCACATCCCTCCCTATGCAGTTGGAAGGGCCGGGAACTAAGGTGTTCTCTGAGGCGAGCGTTCCACAGCTTTGAAACAGGCCCAGGAACGTGGTTCTTGGCAGGGTTTCGTTCCCTGCGGGTCTGCCACGTTGAGGAAAACTAAGAGGCCCTGAAAGAAACCACCGGGGCTCCAATTCGGTTTGGGGACTCCTGCTCGACGTCTCTCTAGGTGATGCGGAAACTGGACTTTAGGTCCAGCCCGAAGTAATGCAGAGAGTAACCCCGAGCATTGCTAGGCATTGGGAACATCCGAAGTCACCCAGGTAGGCCTGCTGAGGGCCGTTCGGGGTTTGTGCCGTTCACCACATGCAGCACACACTGCATCCAAAAGTTTCATCGCAGAAGGCCGAACTGTGTTCCAAGGGTCTCCCTTGGATTGTCAGAGAA
This sequence comes from Mesoplodon mirus, assembly GCF_964341445.2. Taxonomy (NCBI): domain Eukaryota; kingdom Metazoa; phylum Chordata; class Mammalia; order Artiodactyla; family Ziphiidae; genus Mesoplodon; species Mesoplodon mirus. The sequence goes on along the minus strand of NC_138979.1, from coordinate 87,162,126 downwards.
GATAGGTGTATGTGCTGGGTGATCCAGTTGGTAATTGAGAAGCCTGGCAGAGGGCAGTCTTCTCCCCATTTGAAAGGTCGATAGTGGCGGCCTCAAGGCTGACTGAAAGACACTGCCCTTACCCGTCTTCTAGTCACCTCCAGGAGTGCCTCAGTGAAGACAGTGAGTTTTCTCCTACGAATCCAGGTGGTCTCCAGTGCCTTGCTGGGAGCTCATCCCACGCTTGCCCTAGCTAAAGTGTGAAGTCAAAGTGACCCCTAGCCTCAAGGGAAGCGCGAGCGCCTCCTATCAGCCAAGTTGGTTGGGCAGCCACCTCCATGAACCCTGACTCCATAGAGTGCTTTAACTCCTCTGCGGCTTTGTGTAGGCCTAAGAGAGTCGCGTGTGAATTCCTTCTGAGGGACAGCATGTGCGCTGGGAGTCCCCGTTTTGTTTTCCGAGCCACACAACACAGGACAGACTGCTGGGGTCAGCTCTTGCTATGCAAAGCGAAGGGCAGTGAACTGATTCTCGCTTGCAGAGCTTGATGTCTACAGCTGTAAGGCAGCCCCGGGACAAAGTTTTGGCCAGTATTACATTCAGCGTGGCTCTCCCTCTGTGGAGGCCCTCCGAACGGCACTGAGAGAATCCCTGAGCCTAAAGTGCATCCTGGCAACCCTTAACCTGTCATCTCACTATTGTGACGCAAGGTACACTGCAGGTGCAGCCTGACAGAAAGTACAGAAAAGCCGGTACGACTCTGAGGCATTTGGACGAGGCAAGGTCCCCTCGGCCTGACTAAGTCATTAAGCGGGTGCTGCTCCTCGTGGCACGCAGAACACCCCCCGTCCAACGAAGTGGGATCCTAGAAAGGCCCAGTGTTGCTGAAAGTCTCCAGGTGTCAGTCAGCGAGTGCTGGCAAATGCGTCGTGGGCTCAAGTTGGCACTGGGAGAATGTGGGAGAAGCCCGACTTTCCCCCTTTGGAAAGCCACTTCGTTGCAGCTTCCAAGCCGCCTGCTACTATTCACTCCACAGATTCCTCTGAGAAGCAGTGAGTTTTTCCAAAAGAAACCAGGTGCTTGCGATTCCTTCCGGGGAGCTCACCCCCAGGAGCATACTGTAGCTAAGGTGCCCACTAAATGTGACCTCTAGTCTCGAGGTAAGGTGCACATTTTCCCATTCCCAGAGATAGGGGCGCCCCGGTTTCCAGGAGGTCTTAGTCAGTGGACGGCTTTAGCTTTAGTATGCCTCACAGCGCTCAAGACTCTCACGTGGGCACTTCTTTCCAAGGAAGTACACTGCGTACCCAAAGCCTTCTGAGCACAAGCAAGGGATACACAGCTCTGGGCACATCCCTCCCTATGCAGTTGGAAGGGCCGGGAACTAAGGTGTTCTCTGAGGCGAGCGTTCCACAGCTTTGAAACAGCCCCAGGAACGTGGTTCTTGGCAGGGTTTCGTTCCCTGCGGGTCTGCCACGTTGAGGAAAACTAAGCGGCCCTGAAAGAAACCACCGGGGCTCCAATTCGGTTTGGGGACTCCTGCTCGACGTCTCTCTAGGTGATGCTAAACTGGACTTTAGGTCCAGCCCGAAGTAATGCAGAGAGTAACCCCGAGCATTGCTAGGCATTGGGAACATCCGAAGTCACCCAGGTAGGCCTGCTGAGGGCAGTTCGGGGTTTGTGCCGTTCACCACATGCAGCACACACTGCATCCAAAAGTTTCATCGCAGAAGGCCGAACTGTGTTCCAAGGGTCTCCCTTGGATTGTCAGAGAAGATAGGTGTATGTGCTGGGTGATCCAGTTGGTAATTGAGAAGCCTGGCAGAGGGCAGTCTTTTCCCCATTTGAAAGGTCGATAGTGGCGGCCTCAAGGCTGACTGAAAGACACTGCCCTTACCCGTCTTCTAGTCACCTCCAGGAGTGCCTCAGTGAAGACACTGAGTTTTCTCCTACGAATCCAGGTGGTCTCCAGTGCCTTGCTGGGAGCTCATCCCACGCTTGCCCTAGCTAAAGTGTGAAGTCAAAGTGACCCCTAGCCTCAAGGGAAGCGCGAGCGCTTCCTATCAGCCAAGTTGGGTGGGCAGCCACCTCCATGAACCCTGACTCCATAGAGTGCTTTAACTCCTCTGCGGCTTTGCGTAGGCCTAAGAGAGTCGCGTGTGAATTCCTTCTGAGGGAGAGCATGTGCGCTGGGAGTCCCCGTTTTGTTTTCCGAGCCACACAACACAGGACAGACTGCTGGGGTCAGCTCTTGCTATGCAGAGCGAAGGGCAGTGAACTGCTTCTCGCTTGCAGAGCTTGATGTCTACAGCTGTAAGGCAGCCCCGGGACAAAGTTTTGGCCAGTATTACATTCAGCGTGGCTCTCCCTCTGTGGAGGCCCTCCGAACGGCACTGAGAGAATCCCTGAGCCTAAAGTGCATCCTAGCAACCCTTAACCTGTCATCTCACTATTGTGACGCAAGGTACACTGCAGGTGCAGCCTGACAGAAAGTACAGAAAAGCCGGTACGACTCTGAGGCATTTGGACGAGGCAAGGTCCCCTCGGCCTGACTAAGTCATTAAGCGGGTGCTGCTCCTCGTGGCACGCAGAACACCCCCCGTCCAACGAAGTGGGATCCTAGAAAGGCCCAGTGTTGCTGAAAGTCTCCAGGTGTCAGTCAGCGAGTGCTGGCAAATGCGTCGTGGGCTCAAGTTGGCACTGGGAGAATGTGGGAGAAGCCCGACTTTCCCCCTTTGGAAAGCCACTTCGTTGCAGCTTCCAAGCCGCCTGCTACTATTCACTCCACAGATTCCTCTGAGGAGCAGTGAGTTTTTCCAAAAGAAACCAGGTGCTTGCGATTCCTTCCGGGGAGCTCACCCCCAGGAGCATACTGTAGCTAAGGTGCCCACTAAATGTGACCTCTAGTCTCGAGGTAAGGTGCACATTTTCCCATTCCCAGAGATAGGGGCGCCCCGGTTTCCAGGAGGTCTTAGTCAGTGGACGGCTTTAGCTTTAGTATGCCTCACAGCGCTCAAGACTCTCACGTGGGCACTTCTTTCCAAGGAAGTACACTGCGTACCCAAAGCCTTCTGAGCACAAGCAAGGGATACACAGCTCTGGGCACATCCCTCCCTATGCAGTTGGAAGGGCCGGGAACTAAGGTGTTCTCTGAGGCGAGCGTTCCACAGCTTTGAAACAGGCCCAGGAACGTGGTTCTTGGCAGGGTTTCGTTCCCTGCGGGTCTGCCACGTTGAGGAAAACTAAGCGGCCCTGAAAGAAACCACCGGGGCTCCAATTCGGTTTGGGGACTCCTGCTCGACGTCTCTCTAGGTGATGCGGAAACTGGACTTTAGGTCCAGCCCGAAGTAATGCAGAGAGTAACCCCGAGCATTGCTAGGCATTGGGAACATCCGAAGTCACCCAGGTAGGCCTGCTGAGGGCAGTTCGGGGTTTGTGCCGTTCACCACATGCAGCACACACTGCATCCAAAAGTTTCATCGCAGAAGGCCGAACTGTGTTCCAAGGGTCTCCCTTGGATTGTCAGAGAAGATAGGTGTATGTGCTGGGTGATCCAGTTGGTAATTGAGAAGCCTGGCAGAGGGCAGTCTTCTCCCCATTTGAAAGGTCGATAGTGGCGGCCTCAAGGCTGACTGAAAGACACTGCCCTTACCCGTCTTCTAGTCACCTCCAGGAGTGCCTCAGTGAAGACAGTGAGTTTTCTCCTACGAATCCAGGTGGTCTCCAGTGCCTTGCTGGGAGCTCATCCCACGCTTGCCCTAGCTAAAGTGTGAAGTCAAAGTGACCCCTAGCCTCAAGGGAAGCGCGAGCGCCTCCTATCAGCCAAGTTGGTTGGGCAGCCACCTCCATGAACCCTGACTCCATAGAGTGCTTTAACTCCTCTGCGGCTTTGTGTAGGCCTAAGAGAGTCGCGTGTGAATTCCTTCTGAGGGACAGCATGTGCGCTGGGAGTCCCCGTTTTGTTTTCCGAGCCACACAACACAGGACAGACTGCTGGGGTCAGCTCTTGCTATGCAAAGCGAAGGGCAGTGAACTGATTCTCGCTTGCAGAGCTTGATGTCTACAGCTGTAAGGCAGCCCCGGGACAAAGTTTTGGCCAGTATTACATTCAGCGTGGCTCTCCCTCTGTGGAGGCCCTCCGAACGGCACTGAGAGAATCCCTGAGCCTAAAGTGCATCCTGGCAACCCTTAACCTGTCATCTCACTATTGTGACGCAAGGTACACTGCAGGTGCAGCCTGACAGAAAGTACAGAAAAGCCGGTACGACTCTGAGGCATTTGGACGAGGCAAGGTCCCCTCGGCCTGACTAAGTCATTAAGCGGGTGCTGCTCCTCGTGGCACGCAGAACACCCCCCGTCCAACGAAGTGGGATCCTAGAAAGGCCCAGTGTTGCTGAAAGTCTCCAGGTGTCAGTCAGCGAGTGCTGGCAAATGCGTCGTGGGCTCAAGTTGGCACTGGGAGAATGTGGGAGAAGCCCGACTTTCCCCCTTTGGAAAGCCACTTCGTTGCAGCTTCCAAGCCGCCTGCTACTATTCACTCCACAGATTCCTCTGAGAAGCAGTGAGTTTTTCCAAAAGAAACCAGGTGCTTGCGATTCCTTCCGGGGAGCTCACCCCCAGGAGCATACTGTAGCTAAGGTGCCCACTAAATGTGACCTCTAGTCTCGAGGTAAGGTGCACATTTTCCCATTCCCAGAGATAGGGGCGCCCCGGTTTCCAGGAGGTCTTAGTCAGTGGACGGCTTTAGCTTTAGTATGCCTCACAGCGCTCAAGACTCTCACGTGGGCACTTCTTTCCAAGGAAGTACACTGCGTACCCAAAGCCTTCTGAGCACAAGCAAGGGATACACAGCTCTGGGCACATCCCTCCCTATGCAGTTGGAAGGGCCGGGAACTAAGGTGTTCTCTGAGGCGAGCGTTCCACAGCTTTGAAACAGCCCCAGGAACGTGGTTCTTGGCAGGGTTTCGTTCCCTGCGGGTCTGCCACGTTGAGGAAAACTAAGCGGCCCTGAAAGAAACCACCGGGGCTCCAATTCGGTTTGGGGACTCCTGCTCGACGTCTCTCTAGGTGATGCTAAACTGGACTTTAGGTCCAGCCCGAAGTAATGCAGAGAGTAACCCCGAGCATTGCTAGGCATTGGGAACATCCAAAGTCACCCAGGTAGGCCTGCTGAGGGCAGTTCGGGGTTTGTGCCGTTCACCACATGCAGCACACACTGCATCCAAAAGTTTCATCGCAGAAGGCCGAACTGTGTTCCAAGGGTCTCCCTTGGATTGTCAGAGAAGATAGGTGTATGTGCTGGGTGATCCAGTTGGTAATTGAGAAGCCTGGCAGAGGGCAGTCTTTTCCCCATTTGAAAGGTCGATAGTGGCGGCCTCAAGGCTGACTGAAAGACACTGCCCTTACCCGTCTTCTAGTCACCTCCAGGAGTGCCTCAGTGAAGACACTGAGTTTTCTCCTACGAATCCAGGTGGTCTCCAGTGCCTTGCTGGGAGCTCATCCCACGCTTGCCCTAGCTAAAGTGTGAAGTCAAAGTGACCCCTAGCCTCAAGGGAAGCGCGAGCGCTTCCTATCAGCCAAGTTGGGTGGGCAGCCACCTCCATGAACCCTGACTCCATAGAGTGCTTTAACTCCTCTGCGGCTTTGCGTAGGCCTAAGAGAGTCGCGTGTGAATTCCTTCTGAGGGAGAGCATGTGCGCTGGGAGTCCCCGTTTTGTTTTCCGAGCCACACAACACAGGACAGACTGCTGGGGTCAGCTCTTGCTACGCAGAGCGAAGGGCAGTGAACTGCTTCTCGCTTGCAGAGCTTGATGTCTACAGCTGTAAGGCAGCCCCGGGACAAAGTTTTGGCCAGTATTACATTCAGCGTGGCTCTCCCTCTGTGGAGGCCCTCCGAACGGCACTGAGAGAATCCCTGAGCCTAAAGTGCATCCTAGCAACCCTTAACCTGTCATCTCACTATTGTGACGCAAGGTACACTGCAGGTGCAGCCTGACAGAAAGTACAGAAAAGCCGGTACGACTCTGAGGCATTTGGACGAGGCAAGGTCCCCTCGGCCTGACTAAGTCATTAAGCGGGTGCTGCTCCTCGTGGCACGCAGAACACCCCCCGTCCAACGAAGTGGGATCCTAGAAAGGCCCAGTGTTGCTGAAAGTCTCCAGGTGTCAGTCAGCGAGTGCTGGCAAATGCGTCGTGGGCTCAAGTTGGCACTGGGAGAATGTGGGAGAAGCCCGACTTTCCCCCTTTGGAAAGCCACTTCGTTGCAGCTTCCAAGCCGCCTGCTACTATTCACTCCACAGATTCCTCTGAGGAGCAGTGAGTTTTTCCAAAAGAAACCAGGTGCTTGCGATTCCTTCCGGGGAGCTCACCCCCAGGAGCATACTGTAGCTAAGGTGCCCACTAAATGTGACCTCTAGTCTCGAGGTAAGGTGCACATTTTCCCATTCCCAGAGATAGGGGCGCCCCGGTTTCCAGGAGGTCTTAGTCAGTGGACGGCTTTAGCTTTAGTATGCCTCACAGCGCTCAAGACTCTCACGTGGGCACTTCTTTCCAAGGAAGTACACTGCGTACCCAAAGCCTTCTGAGCACAAGCAAGGGATACACAGCTCTGGGCACATCCCTCCCTATGCAGTTGGAAGGGCCGGGAACTAAGGTGTTCTCTGAGGCGAGCGTTCCACAGCTTTGAAACAGGCCCAGGAACGTGGTTCTTGGCAGGGTTTCGTTCCCTGCGGGTCTGCCACGTTGAGGAAAACTAAGCTGCCCTGAAAGAAACCACCGGGGCTCCAATTCGGTTTGGGGACTCCTGCTCGACGTCTCTCTAGGTGATGCGGAAACTGGACTTTAGGTCCAGCCCGAAGTAATGCAGAGAGTAACCCCGAGCATTGCTAGGCATTGGGAACATCCGAAGTCACCCAGGTAGGCCTGCTGAGGGCAGTTCGGGGTTTGTGCCGTTCACCACATGCAGCACACACTGCATCCAAAAGTTTCATCGCAGAAGGCCGAACTGTGTTCCAAGGGTCTCCCTTGGATTGTCAGAGAAGATAGGTGTATGTGCTGGGTGATCCAGTTGGTAATTGAGAAGCCTGGCAGAAGGCAGTCTTTTCCCCATTTGAAAGGTCGATAGTGGCGGCCTCAAGGCTGACTGAAAGACACTGCCCTTACCCGTCTTCTAGTCACCTCCAGGAGTGCCTCAGTGAAGACAGTGAGTTTTCTCCTACGAATCCAGGTGGTCTCCAGTGCCTTGCTGGGAGCTCATCCCACGCTTGCCCTAGCTAAAGTGTGAAGTCAAAGTGACCCCTAGCCTCAAGGGAAGCGCGAGCGCTTCCTATCAGCCAAGTTGGGTGGGCAGCCACCTCCATGAACCCTGACTCCATAGAGTGCTTTAACTCCTCTGCGGCTTTGCGTAGGCCTAAGAGAGTCGCGTGTGAATTCCTTCTGAGGGAGAGCATGTGCGCTGGGAGTCCCCGTTTTGTTTTCCGAGCCACACAACACAGGACAGACTGCTGGGGTCAGCTCTTGCTACGCAGAGCGAAGGGCAGTGAACTGCTTCTCGCTTGCAGAGCTTGATGTCTACAGCTGTAAGGGAGCCCCGGGACAAAGTTTTGGCCAGTATTACATTCAGCGTGGCTCTCCCTCTGTGGAGGCCCTCCGAACGGCACTGAGAGAATCCCTGAGCCTAAAGTGCATCCTGGCAACTCTTAACCTGTCATCTCACTATTGTGACGCAAGGTACACTGCAGGTGCAGCCTGACAGAAAGTACAGAAAAGCCGGTACGACTCTGAGGCATTTGGACGATGCAAGGTCCCCTCGGCCTCACTAAGTCATTAAGCGGGTGCTGCTCCTCGTGGCACGCAAAACACCCCCCGTCCAACGAAGTGGGATCCTAGAAAGGCCCAGTGTTGCTGAAAGTCTCCAGGTGTCAGTCAGAGAGTGCTGGCAAATGCGTCGTGGGCTCAAGTTGGCACTGGGAGAATGTGGGAGAAGCCCAACTTTCCCCCTTTGGAAAGCCACTTCGTTGCAGCTTCCAAGCCGCCTGCTACTATTCACTCCACAGATTCCTCTGAGGAGCAGTGAGTTTTTCCAAAAGAAACCAGGTGCTTGCGATTCCTTCCGGGGAGCTCACCCCCAGGAGCATACTGTAGCTAAGGTGCCCACTAAATGTGACCTCTAGTCTCGAGGTAAGGTGCACATTTTCCCATTCCCAGAGATAGGGGCGCCCCGGTTTCCAGGAGGTCTTAGTCAGTGGACAGCTTTAGCTTTAGTATGCCTCACAGCGCTCAAGACTCTCACGTGGGCACTTCTTTCCAAGGAAGTACACTGCGTTCCCAAAGCCTTCTGAGCACAAGCAAGGGATACACAGCTCTGGGCACATCCCTCTCTATGCAGTTGGAAGGGCCGGGAACTAAGGTGTTCTCTGAGGCGAGCGTTCCACAGCTTTGAAACAGCCCCAGGAACGTGGTTCTTGGCAGGGTTTCGTTCCCTGCGGGTCTGCCACGTTGAGGAAAACTAAGCGGCCCTGCAAGAAACCACCGGGGCTCCAATTCGGTTTGGGGACTCCTGCTCGACGTCTCTCTAGGTGATGCGGAAACTGGACTTTAGGTCCAGCCCGAAGTAATGCAGAGAGTAACCCCGAGCATTGCTAGGCATTGGGAACATCCAAAGTCACCCAGGTAGGCCTGCTGAGGGCAGTTCGGGGTTTGTGCCGTTCACCACATGCAGCACACACTGCATCCAAAAGTTTCATCGCAGAAGGCCGAACTGTGTTCCAAGGGTCTCCCTTGGATTGTCAGAGAAGATAGGTGTATGTGCTGGGTGATCCAGTTGGTAATTGAGAAGCCTGGCAGAGGGCAGTCTTTTCCCCATTTGAAAGGTCGATAGTGGCGGCCTCAAGGCTGACTGAAAGACACTGCCATTACCCGTCTTCTAGTCACCTCCAGGAGTGCCTCAGTGAAGACAGTGAGTTTTCTCCTACGAATCCAGGTGGTCTCCAGTGCCTTGCTGGGAGCTCATCCCACGCTTGCCCTAGCTAAAGTGTGAAGTCAAAGTGACCCCTAGCCTCAAGGGAAGCGTGAGCGCATCCTATCAGCCAAGTTGGGTGGGCAGCCACCTTCATGAACCCTGACGCCATAGAGTGCTTTAACTCCTCTGCGGCTTTGCGTAGGCCTAAGAGAGTCGCGTGTGAATTCCTTCTGAGGGAGAGCATGTGCGCTCGGAGTCCCCGTTTTGTTTTCCGAGCCACACAATACAGGACAGACTGCTGGGGTCAGCTCTTGCTACGCAGAGCGAAGGGCAGTGAACTGCTTCTCGCTTGCAGAGCTTGATGTCTACAGCTGTAAGGCAGCCCCGGGACAAAGTTTTGGCCAGTATTACATTCAGCGTGGCTCTCCCTCTGTGGAGGCCCTCCGAACAGCACTGAGAGAATCCCTGAGCCTAAAGTGCATCCTGGCAACCCTTAACCTGACATCTCACTATTGTGACGCAAGGTACACTGCAGGTGCAGCCTGACAGAAAGTACAGAAAAGCCGGTACGACTCTGAGGCATTTGGACGAGGCAAGGTCCCCTCGGCCTGACTAAGTCATTAAGCGGGTGCTGCTCCTCGTGGCACGCAGAACACCCCCCGTCCAACGAAGTGGGATCCTAGAAAGGCCCAGTGTTGCTGAAAGTCTCCAGGTGTCATTCAGAGAGTGCTGGCAAATGCGTCGTGGGCTCAAGTTGGCACTGGGAGAATGTGGGAGAAGCCCGAATTTCCCCCTTTGGAAAGCCACTTCGTTGCAGCTTCCAAGCCGCCTGCTACTATTCACTCCACAGATTCCTCTGAGGAGCAGTGAGTTTTTCCAAAAGAAACCAGGTGCTTGCGATTCCTTCCGGGGAGCTCACCCCCAGGAGCATACTGTAGCTAAGGTGCCCACTAAATGTGACCTCTAGTCTCGAGGTAAGGTGCACATTTTCCCATTCCCAGAGATAGGGGCGCCCCGGTTTCCAGGAGGTCTTAGTCAGTGGACGGCTTTAGCTTTAGTATGCCTCACAGCGCTCAAGACTCTCACGTGGGCACTTCTTTCCAAGGAAGTACACTGCGTACCCAAAGCCTTCTGAGCACAAGCAAGGGATACACAGCTCTGGGCACATCCCTCCCTATGCAGTTGGAAGGGCCGGGAACTAAGGTGTTCTCTGAGGCGAGCGTTCCACAGCTTTGAAACAGCCCCAGGAACGTGGTTCTTGGCAGGGTTTCGTTCCCTGCGGGTCTGCCACGTTGAGGAAAACTAAGCGGCCCTGAAAGAAACCACCGGGGCTCCAATTCGGTTTGGGGACTCCTGCTCGACGTCTCTCTAAGAGATGCGGAAACTGGACTTTAGGTCCAGCCCGAAGTAATGCAGAGAGTAACCCCGAGCATTGCTAGGCATTGGGAACATCCAAAGTCACCCAGGTAGGCCTGCTGAGGGCCGTTCGGGGTTTGTGCCGTTCACCACATGCAGCACACACTGCATCCAAAAGTTTCATCGCAGAAGGCCGAACTGTGTTCCAAGGGTCTCCCTTGGATTGTCAGAGAAGATAGGTGTATGTGCTGGGTGATCCAGTTGGTAATTGAGAAGCCTGGCAGAGGGCAGTCTTTTCCCCATTTGAAAGGTCGATAGTGGCGGCCTCAAGGCTGACTGAAAGACACTGCCCTTACCCGTCTTCTAGTCACCTCCAGGAGTGCCTCAGTGAAGACAGTGAGTTTTCTCCTACGAATCCAGGTGGTCTCCAGTGCCTTGCTGGGAGCTCATCCCACGCTTGCCCTAGCTAAAGTGTGAAGTCAAAGTGACCCCTAGCCTCAAGGGAAGCGCGAGCGCTTCCTATCAGCCAAGTTGGGTGGGCAGCCACCTCCATGAACCCTGACTCCATAGAGTGCTTTAACTCCTCTGCGGCTTTGCGTAGGCCTAAGAGAGTCGCGTGTGAATTCCTTCTGAGGGAGAGCATGTGCGCTGGGAGTCCCCGTTTTGTTTTCCGAGCCACACAACACAGGACAGACTGCTGGGGTCAGCTCTTGCTACGCAGAGCGAAGGGCAGTGAACTGCTTCTCGCTTGCAGAGCTTGATGTCTACAGCTGTAAGGCAGCCCCGGGACAAAGTTTTGGCCAGTATTACATTCAGCGTGGCTCTCCCTCTGTGGAGGCCCTCCGAACGGCACTGAGAGAATCCCTGAGCCTAAAGTGCATCCTGGCAACTCTTAACCTGTCATCTCACTATTGTGACGCAAGGTACACTGCAGGTGCAGCCTGACAGAAAGTACAGAAAAGCCGGTACGACACTGAGGCATTTGGACGAGGCAAGGTCCCCTCGGCCTGACTAAGTCATTAAGCGGGTGCTGCTCCTCGTGGCACGCCAAACACCCCCCGTCCAACGAAGTGGGATCCTAGAAAGGCCCAGTGTTGCTGAAAGTCTCCAGTTGTCAGTCAGAGAGTGCTGGCAAATGCCTTGTGGGCTCAAGTTGGCACTGGGAGAATGTGGGAGAAGCCCGACTTTCCCCCTTTGGAAAGCCACTTCGTTGCAGCTTCCAAGCCGCCTGCTACTATTCACTCCACAGATTCCTCTGAGGAGCAGTGAGTTTTTCCAAAAGAAACCAGGTGCTTGCGATTCCTTCCGGGGAGCTCACCCCCAGGAGCATACTGTAGCTAAGGTGCCCACTAAATGTGACCTCTAGTCTTGAGGTAAGGTGCACATTTTCCCATTCCCAGAGATAGGGGCGCCCCGGTTTCCAGGAGGTCTTAGTCAGTGGACGGCTTTAGCTTTAGTATGCCTCACAGCGCTCAAGACTCTCACGTGGGCACTTCTTTCCAAGGAAGTACACTGCGTACCCAAAGCCTTCTGAGCACAAGCAAGGGATACACAGCTCTGGGCACATCCCTCCCTATGCAGTTGGAAGGGCCGGGAACTAAGGTGTTCTCTGAGGCGAGCGTTCCACAGCTTTGAAACAGCCCCAGGAACGTGGTTCTTGGCAGGGTTTCGTTCCCTGCGGGTCTGCCACGTTGAGGAAAACTAAGCGGCCCTGAAAGAAACCACCGGGGCTCCAATTCGGTTTGGGGACTCCTGCTCGACGTCTCTCTAGGTGATGCGGAAACTGGACTTTAGGTCCAGCCCGAAGTAATGCAGAGAGTAACCCCGAGCATTGCTAGGCATTGGGAACATCCAAAGTCACCCAGGTAGGCCTGCTGAGGGCAGTTCGGGGTTTGTGCCGTTCACCACATGCAGCACACACTGCATCCAAAAGTTTCATCGCAGAAGTCCGAACTGTGTTCCAAGGGTCTCCCTTGGATTGTCAGAGAAGATAGGTGTATGTGCTGGGTGATCCAGTTGGTAATTGAGAAGCCTGGCAGAGGGCAGTCTTTTCCCCATTTGAAAGGTCGATAGTGGCGGCCTCAAGGCTGACTGAAAGACACTGCCCTTACCCGTCTTCTAGTCACCTCCAGGAGTGCCTCAGTGAAGACAGTGAGTTTTCTCCTACGAATCCAGGTGGTCTCCAGTGCCTTGCTGGGAGCTCATCCCACGCTTGCCCTAGCTAAAGTGTGAAGTCAAAGTGACCCCTAGCCTCAAGGGAAGCGCGAGCGCTTCCTATCAGCCAAGTTGGGTGGGCAGCCACCTCCATGAACCCTGACTCCATAGAGTGCTTTAACTCCTCTGCGGCTTTGCGTAGGCCTAAGAGAGTCGCGTGTGAATTCCTTCTGAGGGAGAGCATGTGCGCTCGGAGTCCCCGTTTTGTTTTCCGAGCCACACAACACAGGACAGACTGCTGGGGTCAGCTCTTGCTACGCAGAGCGAAGGGCAGTGAACTGCTTCTCGCTTGCAGAGCTTGATGTCTACAGCTGTAAGGCAGCCCCGGGACAAAGTTTTGGCCAGTATTACATTCAGCGTGGCTCTCCCTCTGTGGAGGCCCTCCGAACGGCACTGAGAGAATCCCTGAGCCTAAAGTGCATCCTGGCAACCCTTAACCTGTCATCTCACTATTGTGACGCAAGGTACACTGCAGGTGCAGCCTGACAGAAAGTACAGAAAAGCCGGTACGACTCTGAGGCATTTGGACGAGGCAAGGTCCCCTCGGCCTGACTAAGTCATTAAGCGGGTGCTGCTCCTCGTGGCACGCAGAACACCCCCCGTCCAACGAAGTGGGATCCTAGAAAGGCCCAGTGTTGCTGAAAGTCTCCAGGTGTCAGTCAGAGAGTGCTGGCAAATGCGTCGTGGGCTCAAGTTGGCACTGGGAGAATGTGGGAGAAGCCCGACTTTCCCCCTTTGGAAAGCCACTTCGTTGCAGCTTCCAAGCCGCCTGCTACTATTCACTCCACAGATTCCTCTGAGGAGCAGTGAGTTTTTCCAAAAGAAACCAGGTGCTTGCGATTCCTTCCGGGGAGCTCACCCCCAGGAGCATACTGTAGCTAAGGTGCCCACTAAATGTGACCTCTAGTCTCGAGGTAAGGTGCACATTTTCCCATTCCCAGAGATAGGGGCGCCCCGGTTTCCAGGAGGTCTTAGTCAGTGGACGGCTTTAGCTTTAGTATGCCTCACAGCGCTCAAGACTCTCACGTGGGCACTTCTTTCCAAGGAAGTACACTGCGTACCCAAAGCCTTCTGAGCACAAGCAAGGGATACACAGCTCTGGGCACATCCCTCCCTATGCAGTTGGAAGGGCCGGGAACTAAGGTGTTCTCTGAGGCGAGCGTTCCACAGCTTTGAAACAGCCCCAGGAACGCAGTTCTTGGCAGGGTTTCGTTCCCTGCGGGTCTGCCACGTTGAGGAAAACTAAGCGGCCCTGAAAGAAACCACCGGGGCTCCAATTCGGTTTGGGGACTCCTGCTCGACGTCTCTCTAGGTGATGCGGAAACTGGACTTTAGGTCCAGCCCGAAGTAATGCAGAGAGTAACCCCGAGCATTGCTAGGCATTGGGAACATCCGAAGTCACCCAGGTAGGCCTGCTGAGGGCCGTTCGGGGTTTGTGCCGTTCACCACATGCAGCACACACTGCATCCAAAAGTTTCATCGCAGAAGGCCGAACTGTGTTCCAAGGGTCTCCCTTGGATTGTCAGAGAAGATAGGTGTATGTGCTGGGTGATCCAGTTGGTAATTGAGAAGCCTGGCAGAGGGCAGTCTTTTCCCCATTTGAAAGGTCGATAGTGGCGGCCTCAAGGCTGACTGAAAGACACTGCCCTTACCCGTCTTCTAGTCACCTCCAGGAGTGCCTCAGTGAAGACAGTGAGTTTTCTCCTACGAATCCAGGTGGTCTCCAGTGCCTTGCTGGGAGCTCATCCCACGCTTGCCCTAGCTAAAGTGTGAAGTCAAAGTGACCCCTAGCCTCAAGGGAAGCGCGAGCGCTTCCTATCAGCCAAGTTGGGTGGGCAGCCACCTCCATGAACCCTGACTCCATAGAGTGCTTTAACTCCTCTGCGGCTTTGCGTACGCCTAAGAGAGTCACGTGTGAATTCCTTCTGAGGGAGAGCATGTGCGCTGGGAGTCCCCGTTTTGTTTTCCGAGCCACACAACACAGGACAGACTGCTGGGGTCAGCTCTTGCTACGCAGAGCGAAGGGCAGTGAACTGCTTCTCGCTTGCAGAGCTTGATGTCTACAGCTGTAAGGCAGCCCCGGGACAAAGTTTTGGCCAGTATTACATTCAGCGTGGCTCTCCCTCTGTGGAGGCCCTCCGAACGGCACTGAGAGAATCCCTGAGCCTAAAGTGCATCCTGGCAACTCTTAACCTGTCATCTCACTATTGTGACGCAAGGTACACTGCAGGTGCAGCCTGACAGAAAGTACAGAAAAGCCGGTACGACTCTGAGGCATTTGGACGAGGCAAGGTCCCCTCGGCCTGACTAAGTCATTAAGCGGGTGCTGCTCCTCGTGGCACGCAAAACACCCCCCGTCCAACGAAGTGGGATCCTAGAAAGGCCCAGTGTTGCTGAAAGTCTCCAGGTGTCAGTCAGAGAGTGCTGGCAAATGCGTCGTGGGCTCAAGTTGGCACTGGGAGAATGTGGGAGAAGCCCGACTTTCCCCCTTTGGAAAGCCACTTCGTTGCAGCTTCCAAGCCGCCTGCTACTATTCACTCCACAGATTCCTCTGAGGAGCAGTGAGTTTTTCCAAAAGAAACCAGGTGCTTGCGATTCCTTCCGGGGAGCTCACCCCCAGGAGCATACTGTAGCTAAGGTGCCCACTAAATGTGACCTCTAGTCTCGAGGTAAGGTGCACATTTTCCCATTCCCAGAGATAGGGGCGCCCCGGTTTCCAGGAGGTCTTAGTCAGTGGACGGCTTTAGCTTTAGTATGCCTCACAGCGCTCAAGACTCTCACGTGGGCACTTCTTTCCAAGGAAGTACACTGCGTACCCAAAGCCTTCTGAGCACAAGCAAGGGATACACAGCTCTGGGCACATCCCTCCCTATGCAGTTGGAAGGGCCGGGAACTAAGGTGTTCTCTGAGGCGAGCGTTCCACAGCTTTGAAACAGCCCCAGGAACGCGGTTCTTGGCAGGGTTTCGTTCCCTGCGGGTCTGCCACGTTGAGGAAAACTAAGCGGCCCTGAAAGAAACCACCGGGGCTCCAATTCGGTTTGGGGACTCCTGCTCGACGTCTCTCTAAGTGATGCGGAAACTGGACTTTAGGTCCAGCCCGAAGTAATGCAGAGAGTAACCCCGAGCATTGCTAGGCATTGGGAACATCCAAAGTCACCCAGGTAGGCCTGCTGAGGGCAGTTCGGGGTTTGTGCCGTTCACCACATGCAGCACACACTGCATCCAAAAGTTTCATCGCAGAAGGCCGAACTGTGTTCCAAGGGTCTCCCTTGGATTGTCAGAGAAGATAGGTGTATGTGCTGGGTGATCCAGTTGGTAATTGAGAAGCCTGGCAGAGGGCAGTCTTTTCCCCATTTGAAAGGTCGATAGTGGCGGCCTCAAGGCTGACTGAAAGACACTGCCCTTACCCGTCTTCTAGTCACCTCCAGGAGTGCCTCAGTGAAGACAGTGAGTTTTCTCCTATGAATCCAGGTGGTCTCCAGTGCCTTGCTGGGAGCTCATCCCACGCTTGCCCTAGCTAAAGTGTGAAGTCAAAGTGACCCCTAGCCTCAAGGGAAGCGCGAGCGCTTCCTATCAGCCAAGTTGGGTGGGCAGCCACCTCCATGAACCCTGACTCCATAGAGTGCTTTAACTCCTCTGCGGCTTTGCGTAGGCCTAAGAGAGTCGCGTGTGAATTCCTTCTGAGGGAGAGCATGTGCGCTGGGAGTCCCCGTTTTGTTTTCCGAGCCACACAACACAGGACAGACTGCTGGGGTCAGCTCTTGCTACGCAGAGCGAAGGGCAGTGAACTGCTTCTCGCTTGCAGAGCTTGATGTCTACAGCTGTAAGGCAGCCCCGGGACAAAGTTTTGGCCAGTATTACATTCAGCGTGGCTCTCCCTCTGTGGAGGCCCTCCGAACGGCACTGAGAGAATCCCTGAGCCTAAAGTGCATCCTGGCAACCCTTAACCTGTCATCTCACTATTGTGACGCAAGGTACACTGCAGGTGCAGCCTGACAGAAAGTACAGAAAAGCCGGTACGACTCTGAGGCATTTGGACGAGGCAAGGTCCCCTCGGCCTGACTAAGTCATTAAGCGGGTGCTGCTCCTCGTGGCACGCAGAACACCCCCCGTCCAACGAAGTGGGATCCTAGAAAGGCCCAGTGTTGCTGAAAGTCTCCAGGTGTCAGTCAGAGAGTGCTGGCAAATGCGTCGTGGGCTCAAGTTGGCACTGGGAGAATGTGGGAGAAGCCCGACTTTCCCCCTTTGGAAAGCCACTTCGTTGCAGCTTCCAAGCCGCCTGCTACTATTCACTCCACAGATTCCTCTGAGGAGCAGTGAGTTTTTCCAAAAGAAACCAGGTGCTTGCGATTCCTTCCGGGGAGCTCACCCCCAGGAGCATACTGTAGCTAAGGTGCCCACTAAATGTGACCTCTAGTCTCGAGGTAAGGTGCACATTTTCCCATTCCCAGAGATAGGGGCGCCCCGGTTTCCAGGAGGTCTTAGTCAGTGGACGGCTTTAGCTTTAGTATGCCTCACAGCGCTCAAGACTCTCACGTGGGCACTTCTTTCCAAGGAAGTACACTGCGTACCCAAAGCCTTCTGAGCACAAGCAAGGGATACACAGCTCTGGGCACATCCCTCCCTATGCAGTTGGAAGGGCCGGGAACTAAGGTGTTCTCTGAGGCGAGCATTCCACAGCTTTGAAACAGCCTCAGGAACGCGGTTCTTGGCAGGGTTTCGTTCCCTGCGGGTCTGCCACGTTGAGGAAAACTAAGCGGCCCTGAAAGAAACCACCGGGGCTCCAATTCGGTTTGGGGACTCCTGCTCGACGTCTCTCTAGGTGATGCGGAAACTGGACTTTAGGTCCAGCCCGAAGTAATGCAGAGAGTAACCCCGAGCATTGCTAGGCATTGGGAACATCCAAAGTCACCCAGGTAGGCCTGCTGAGGGCAGTTCGGGGTTTGTGCCGTTCACCACATGCAGCACACACTGCATCCAAAAGTTTCATCGCAGAAGGCCGAACTGTGTTCCACGGGTCTCCCTTGGATTGTCAGAGAAGATAGGTGTATGTGCTGGGTGATCCAGTTGGTAATTGAGAAGCCTGGCAGAGGGCAGTCTTTTCCCCATTTGAAAGGTCGATAGTGGCGGCCTCAAGGCTGACTGAAAGACACTGCCCTTACCCGTCTTCTAGTCACCTCCAGGAGTGCCTCAGTGAAGACAGTGAGTTTTCTCCTACGAATCCAGGTGGTCTCCAGTGCCTTGCTGGGAGCTCATCCCACGCTTGCCCTAGCTAAAGTGTGAAGTCAAAGTGACCCCTAGCCTCAAGGGAAGCGCGAGCGCTTCCTATCAGCCAAGTTGGGTGGGCAGCCACCTCCATGAACCCTGACTCCATAGAGTGCTTTAACTCCTCTGTGGCTTTGCGTAGGCCTAAGAGAGTCGCGTGTGAATTCCTTCTGAGGGAGAGCATGTGCGCTGGGAGTCCCCGTTTTGTTTTCCGAGCCACACAACACAGGACAGACTGCTGGGGTCAGCTCTTGCTACGCAGAGCGAAGGGCAGTGAACTGCTTCTCGCTTGCAGAGCTTGATGTCTACAGCTGTAAGGCAGCCCCGGGACAAAGTTTTGGCCAGTATTACATTCAGCGTGGCTCTCCCTCTGTGGAGGCCCTCCGAACGGCACTGAGAGAATCCCTGAGCCTAAAGTGCATCCTGGCAACCCTTAACCTGTCATCTCACTATTGTGACGCAAGGTACACTGCATGTGCAGCCTGACAGAACGTACAGAAAAGCCGGTACGACTCTGAGGCATTTGGACGAGGCAAGGTCCCCTCGGCCTGACTAAGTCATTAAGCGGGTGCTGCTCCTCGTGGCACACAGAACACACCCCGTCCAACGAAGTGGGATCCTAGAAAGGCCCAGTGTTGCTGAAAGTCTCCAGGTGTCAGTCAGAGAGTGCTGGCAAATGCGTCGTGGGCTCAAGTTGGCACTGGGAGAATGTGGGAGAAGCCCGACTTTCCCCCTTTGGAAAGCCACTTCGTTGCAGCTTCCAAGCCGCCTGCTACTATTCACTCCACAGATTCCTCTGAGGAGCAGTGAGTTTTTCCAAAAGAAACCAGGTGCTTGCGATTCCTTCCGGGGAGCTCACCCCCAGGAGCATACTGTAGCTAAGGTGCCCACTAAATGTGACCTCTAGTCTCGAGGTAAGGTGCACATTTTCCCATTCCCAGAGATAGGGGCGCCCCGGTTTCCAGGAGGTCTTAGTCAGTGGACGGCTTTAGCTTTAGTATGCCTCACAGCGCTCAAGACTCTCACGTGGGCACTTCTTTCCAAGGAAGTACACTGCGTACCCAAAGCCTTCTGAGCACAAGCAAGGGATACACAGCTCTGGGCACATCCCTCCCTATGCAGTTGGAAGGGCCGGGAACTAAGGTGTTCTCTGAGGCGAGCGTTCCACAGCTTTGAAACAGCCCCAGGAACGCGGATCTTGGCAGGGTTTCGTTCCCTGCGGGTCTGCCACGTTGAGGAAAACTAAGCGGCCCTGAAAGAAACCACCGGGGCTCCAATTTGATTTGGGGACTCCTGCTCGACGTCTCTCTAGGTGATGCGGAAACTGGACTTTAGGTCCAGCCCGAAGTAATGCAGAGAGTAACCCCGAGCATTGCTAGGCATTGGGAACATCCAAAGTCACCCAGGTAGGCCTGCTGAGGGCAGTTCGGGGTTTGTGCCGTTCACCACATGCAGCACACACTGCATCCAAAAGTTTCATCGCAGAAGGCCGAACTGTGTTCCACGGGTCTCCCTTGGATTGTCAGAGAAGATAGGTGTATGTGCTGGGTGATCCAGTTGGTAATTGAGAAGCCTGGCAGAGGGCAGTCTTTTCCCCATTTGAAAGGTCGATAGTGGCGGCCTCAAGGCTGACTGAAAGACACTGCCCTTACCCGTCTTCTAGTCACCTCCAGGAGTGCCTCAGTGAAGACAGTGAGTTTTCTCCTACGAATCCAGGTGGTCTCCAGTGCCTTGCTGGGAGCTCATCCCACGCTTGCCCTAGCTAAAGTGTGAAGTCAAAGTGACCCCTAGCCTCAAGGGAAGCGCGAGCGCTTCCTATCAGCCAAGTTGGGTGGGCAGCCACCTCCATGAACCCTGACTCCATAGAGTGCTTTAACTCCTCTGTGGCTTTGCGTAGGCCTAAGAGAGTCGCGTGTGAATTCCTTCTGAGGGAGAGCATGTGCGCTGGGAGTCCCCGTTTTGTTTTCCGAGCCACACAACACAGGACAGACTGCTGGGGTCAGCTCTTGCTACGCAGAGCGAAGGGCAGTGAACTGCTTCTCGCTTGCAGAGCTTGATGTCTACAGCTGTAAGGCAGCCCCGGGACAAAGTTTTGGCCAGTATTACATTCAGCGTGGCTCTCCCTCTGTGGAGGCCCTCCGAACGGCACTGAGAGAATCCCTGAGCCTAAAGTGCATCCTGGCAACCCTTAACCTGTCATCTCACTATTGTGACGCAAGGTACACTGCAGGTGCAGCCTGACAGAAAGTACAGAAAAGCCGGTACGACTCTGAGGCATTTGGACGAGGCAAGGTCCCCTCGGCCTGACTAAGTCATTAAGCGGGTGCTGCTCCTCGTGGCACGCAGAACACCCCCCGTCCAACGAAGTGGGATCCTAGAAAGGCCCAGTGTTGCTGAAAGTCTCCAGGTGTCAGTCAGAGAGTGCTGGCAAATGCGTCGTGGGCTCAAGTTGGCACTGGGAGAATGTGGGAGAAGCCCGACTTTCCCCCTTTGGAAAGCCACTTCGTTGCAGCTTCCAAGCCGCCTGCTACTATTCACTCCACAGATTCCTCTGAGGAGCAGTGAGTTTTTCCAAAAGAAACCAGGTGCTTGCGATTCCTTCCGGGGAGCTCACCCCCAGGAGCATACTGTAGCTAAGGTGCCCACTAAATGTGACCTCTAGTCTCGAGGTAAGGTGCACATTTTCCCATTCCCAGAGATAGGGGCGCCCCGGTTTCCAGGAGGTCTTAGTCAGTGGACGGCTTTAGCTTTAGTATGCCTCACAGCGCTCAAGACTCTCACGTGGGCACTTCTTTCCAAGGAAGTACACTGCGTACCCAAAGCCTTCTGAGCACAAGCAAGGGATACACAGCTCTGGGCACATCCCTCCCTATGCAGTTGGAAGGGCCGGGAACTAAGGTGTTCTCTGAGGCGAGCGTTCCACAGCTTTGAAACAGCCCCAGGAACGCGGTTCTTGGCAGGGTTTCGTTCCCTGCGGGTCTGCCACGTTGAGGAAAACTAAGCGGCCCTGAAAGAAACCACCGGGGCTCCAATTCGGTTTGGGGACTCCTGCTCGACGTCTCTCTAAGTGATGCGGAAACTGGACTTTAGGTCCAGCCCGAAGTAATGCAGAGAGTAACCCCGAGCATTGCTAGGCATTGGGAACATCCAAAGTCACCCAGGTAGGCCTGCTGAGGGCAGTTCGGGGTTTGTGCCGTTCACCACATGCAGCACACACTGCATCCAAAAGTTTCATCGCAGAAGGCCGAACTGTGTTCCACGGGTCTCCCTTGGATTGTCAGAGAAGATAGGTGTATGTGCTGGGTGATCCAGTTGGTAATTGAGAAGCCTGGCAGAGGGCAGTCTTTTCCCCATTTGAAAGGTCGATAGTGGCGGCCTCAAGGCTGACTGAAAGACACTGCCCTTACCCGTCTTCTAGTCACCTCCAGGAGTGCCTCAGTGAAGACAGTGAGTTTTCTCCTACGAATCCAGGTGGTCTCCAGTGCCTTGCTGGGAGCTCATCCCACGCTTGCCCTAGCTAAAGTGTGAAGTCAAAGTGACCCCTAGCCTCAAGGGAAGCGCGAGCGCTTCCTATCAGCCAAG
Source organism: Mesoplodon mirus (assembly GCF_964341445.2). Classification (NCBI taxonomy): domain Eukaryota; kingdom Metazoa; phylum Chordata; class Mammalia; order Artiodactyla; family Ziphiidae; genus Mesoplodon; species Mesoplodon mirus. Next base: position 87,140,771 of record NC_138979.1, on the reverse strand, counting down.
TTGGGTGGGCAGCCACCTCCATGAACCCTGACTCCATAGAGTGCTTTAACTCCTCTGCGGCTTTGCGTAGGCCTAAGAGAGTCACGTGTGAATTCCTTCTGAGGGAGAGCATGTGCGCTGGGAGTCCCCGTTTTGTTTTCCGAGCCACACAACACAGGACAGACTGCTGGGGTCAGCTCTTGCTACGCAGAGCGAAGGGCAGTGAACTGCTTCTCGCTTGCAGAGCTTGATGTCTACAGCTGTAAGGCAGCCCCGGGACAAAGTTTTGGCCAGTATTACATTCAGCGTGGCTCTCCCTCTGTGGAGGCCCTCCGAACGGCACTGAGAGAATCCCTGAGCCTAAAGTGCATCCTGGCAACCCTTAACCTGTCATCTCACTATTGTGACGCAAGGTACACTGCAGGTGCAGCCTGACAGAAAGTACAGAAAAGCCGGTACGACTCTGAGGCATTTGGACGAGGCAAGGTCCCCTCGGCCTGACTAAGTCATTAAGCGGGTGCTGCTCCTCGTGGCACGCAGAACACCCCCCGTCCAACGAAGTGGGATCCTAGAAAGGCCCAGTGTTGCTGAAAGTCTCCAGGTGTCAGTCAGAGAGTGCTGGCAAATGCGTCGTGGGCTCAAGTTGGCACTGGGAGAATGTGGGAGAAGCCCGACTTTCCCCCTTTGGAAAGCCACTTCGTTGCAGCTTCCAAGCCGCCTGCTACTATTCACTCCACAGATTCCTCTGAGGAGCAGTGAGTTTTTCCAAAAGAAACCAGGTGCTTGCGATTCCTTCCGGGGAGCTCACCCCCAGGAGCATACTGTAGCTAAGGTGCCCACTAAATGTGACCTCTAGTCTCGAGGTAAGGTGCACATTTTCCCATTCCCAGAGATAGGGGCGCCCCGGTTTCCAGGAGGTCTTAGTCAGTGGACGGCTTTAGCTTTAGTATGCCTCACAGCGCTCAAGACTCTCACGTGGGCACTTCTTTCCAAGGAAGTACACTGCGTACCCAAAGCCTTCTGAGCACAAGCAAGGGATACACAGCTCTGGGCACATCCCTCCCTATGCAGTTGGAAGGGCCGGGAACTAAGGTGTTCTCTGAGGCGAGCGTTCCACAGCTTTGAAACAGCCCCAGGAACGCGGTTCTTGGCAGGGTTTCGTTCCCTGCGGGTCTGCCACGTTGAGGAAAACTAAGCGGCCCTGAAAGAAACCACCGGGGCTCCAATTCGGTTTGGGGACTCCTGCTCGACGTCTCTCTAGGTGATGCGGAAACTGGACTTTAGGTCCAGCCCGAAGTAATGCAGAGAGTAACCCCGAGCATTGCTAGGCATTGGGAACATCCGAAGTCACCCAGGTAGGCCTGCTGAGGGCAGTTCGGGGTTTGTGCCGTTCACCACATGCAGCAAACACTGCATCCAAAAGTTTCATCGCAGAAGGCCGAACTGTGTTCCAAGGGTCTCCCTTGGATTGTCAGAGAAGATAGGTGTATGTGCTGGGTGATCCAGTTGGTAATTGAGAAGCCTGGCAGAAGGCAGTCTTTTCCCCATTTGAAAGGTCGATAGTGGCGGCCTCAAGGCTGACTGAAAGACACTGCCCTTACCCGTCTTCTAGTCACCTCCAGGAGTGCCTCAGTGAAGACAGTGAGTTTTCTCCTACGAATCCAGGTGGTCTCCAGTGCCTTGCTGGGAGCTCATCCCACGCTTGCCCTAGCTAAAGTGTGAAGTCAAAGTGACCCCTAGCCTCAAGGGAAGCGCGAGCGCTTCCTATCAGCCAAGTTGGGTGGGCAGCCACCTCCATGAACCCTGACTCCATAGAGTGCTTTAACTCCTCTGCGGCTTTGCGTAGGCCTAAGAGAGTCGCGTGTGAATTCCTTCTGAGGGAGAGCATGTGCGCTGGGAGTCCCCGTTTTGTTTTCCGAGCCACACAACACAGGACAGACTGCTGGGGTCAGCTCTTGCTACGCAGAGCGAAGGGCAGTGAACTGCTTCTCGCTTGCAGAGCTTGATGTCTACAGCTGTAAGGCAGCCCCGGGACAAAGTTTTGGCCAGTATTACATTCAGCGTGGCTCTCCCTCTGTGGAGGCCCTCCGAACGGCACTGAGAGAATCCCTGAGCCTAAAGTGCATCCTGGCAACTCTTAACCTGTCATCTCACTATTGTGACGCAAGGTACACTGCAGGTGCAGCCTGACAGAAAGTACAGAAAAGCCGGTACGACTCTGAGGCATTTGGACGAGGCAAGGTCCCCTCGGCCTGACTAAGTCATTAAGCGGGTGCTGCTCCTCGTGGCACGCAAAACACCCCCCGTCCAACGAAGTGGGATCCTAGAAAGGCCCAGTGTTGCTGAAAGTCTCCAGGTGTCAGTCAGAGAGTGCTGGCAAATGCGTCGTGGGCTCAAGTTGGCACTGGGAGAATGTGGGAGAAGCCCGACTTTCCCCCTTTGGAAAGCCACTTCGTTGCAGCTTCCAAGCCGCCTGCTACTATTCACTCCACAGATTCCTCTGAGGAGCAGTGAGTTTTTCCAAAAGAAACCAGGTGCTTGCGATTCCTTCCGGGGAGCTCACCCCCAGGAGCATACTGTAGCTAAGGTGCCCACTAAATGTGACCTCTAGTCTCGAGGTAAGGTGCACATTTTCCCATTCCCAGAGATAGGGGCGCCCCGGTTTCCAGGAGGTCTTAGTCAGTGGACGGCTTTAGCTTTAGTATGCCTCACAGCGCTCAAGACTCTCACGTGGGCACTTCTTTCCAAGGAAGTACACTGCGTACCCAAAGCCTTCTGAGCACAAGCAAGGGATACACAGCTCTGGGCACATCCCTCCCTATGCAGTTGGAAGGGCCGGGAACTAAGGTGTTCTCTGAGGCGAGCGTTCCACAGCTTTGAAACAGCCCCAGGAACGCGGTTCTTGGCAGGGTTTCGTTCCCTGCGGGTCTGCCACGTTGAGGAAAACTAAGCGGCCCTGAAAGAAACCACCGGGGCTCCAATTCGGTTTGGGGACTCCTGCTCGACGTCTCTCTAAGTGATGCGGAAACTGGACTTTAGGTCCAGCCCGAAGTAATGCAGAGAGTAACCCCGAGCATTGCTAGGCATTGGGAACATCCAAAGTCACCCAGGTAGGCCTGCTGAGGGCAGTTCGGGGTTTGTGCCGTTCACCACATGCAGCACACACTGCATCCAAAAGTTTCATCACAGAAGGCCGAACTGTGTTCCACGGGTCTCCCTTGGATTGTCAGAGAAGATAGGTGTATGTGCTGGGTGATCCAGTTGGTAATTGAGAAGCCTGGCAGAGGGCAGTCTTTTCCCCATTTGAAAGGTCGATAGTGGCGGCCTCAAGGCTGACTGAAAGACACTGCCCTTACCCGTCTTCTAGTCACCTCCAGGAGTGCCTCAGTGAAGACAGTGAGTTTTCTCCTACGAATCCAGGTGGTCTCCAGTGCCTTGCTGGGAGCTCATCCCACGCTTGCCCTAGCTAAAGTGTGAAGTCAAAGTGACCCCTAGCCTCAAGGGAAGCGCGAGCGCTTCCTATCAGCCAAGTTGGGTGGGCAGCCACCTCCATGAACCCTGACTCCATAGAGTGCTTTAACTCCTCTGCGGCTTTGCGTAGGCCTAAGAGAGTCACGTGTGAATTCCTTCTGAGGGAGAGCATGTGCGCTGGGAGTCCCCGTTTTGTTTTCCGAGCCACACAACACAGGACAGACTGCTGGGGTCAGCTCTTGCTACGCAGAGCGAAGGGCAGTGAACTGCTTCTCGCTTGCAGAGCTTGATGTCTACAGCTGTAAGGCAGCCCCGGGACAAAGTTTTGGCCAGTATTACATTCAGCGTGGCTCTCCCTCTGTGGAGGCCCTCCGAACGGCACTGAGAGAATCCCTGAGCCTAAAGTGCATCCTGGCAACCCTTAACCTGTCATCTCACTATTGTGACGCAAGGTACACTGCAGGTGCAGCCTGACAGAAAGTACAGAAAAGCCGGTACGACTCTGAGGCATTTGGACGAGGCAAGGTCCCCTCGGCCTGACTAAGTCATTAAGCGGGTGCTGCTCCTCGTGGCACGCAGAACACCCCCCGTCCAACGAAGTGGGATCCTAGAAAGGCCCAGTGTTGCTGAAAGTCTCCAGGTGTCAGTCAGAGAGTGCTGGCAAATGCGTCGTGGGCTCAAGTTGGCACTGGGAGAATGTGGGAGAAGCCCGACTTTCCCCCTTTGGAAAGCCACTTCGTTGCAGCTTCCAAGCCGCCTGCTACTATTCACTCCACAGATTCCTCTGAGGAGCAGTGAGTTTTTCCAAAAGAAACCAGGTGCTTGCGATTCCTTCCGGGGAGCTCACCCCCAGGAGCATACTGTAGCTAAGGTGCCCACTAAATGTGACCTCTAGTCTCGAGGTAAGGTGCACATTTTCCCATTCCCAGAGATAGGGGCGCCCCGGTTTCCAGGAGGTCTTAGTCAGTGGACGGCTTTAGCTTTAGTATGCCTCACAGCGCTCAAGACTCTCACGTGGGCACTTCTTTCCAAGGAAGTACACTGCGTACCCAAAGCCTTCTGAGCACAAGCAAGGGATACACAGCTCTGGGCACATCCCTCCCTATGCAGTTGGAAGGGCCGGGAACTAAGGTGTTCTCTGAGGCGAGCGTTCCACAGCTTTGAAACAGCCCCAGGAACGCGGTTCTTGGCAGGGTTTCATTCCCTGCGGGTCTGCCACGTTGAGGAAATCTAAGCGGCCCTGAAAGAAACCACCGGGGCTCCAATTCGGTTTGGGGACTCCTGCTCGACGTCTCTCTAGGTGATGCGGAAACTGGACTTTAGGTCCAGCCCGAAGTAATGCAGAGAGTAACCCCGAGCATTGCTAGGCATTGGGAACATCCGAAGTCACCCAGGTAGGCCTGCTGAGGGCAGTTCGGGGTTTGTGCCGTTCACCACATGCAGCAAACACTGCATCCAAAAGTTTCATCGCAGAAGGCCGAACTGTGTTCCAAGGGTCTCCCTTGGATTGTCAGAGAAGATAGGTGTATGTGCTGGGTGATCCAGTTGGTAATTGAGAAGCCTGGCAGAGGGCACTCTTTTCCCCATTTGAAAGGTCGATAGTGGCGGCCTCAAGGCTGACTGAAAGACACTGCCCTTACCCGTCTTCTAGTCACCTCCAGGAGTGCCTCAGTGAAGACAGTGAGTTTTCTCCTACGAATCCAGGTGGTCTCCAGTGCCTTGCTGGGAGCTCATCCCACGCTTGCCCTAGCTAAAGTGTGAAGTCAAAGTGACCCCTAGCCTCAAGGGAAGCGCGAGCGCTTCCTATCAGCCAAGTTGGGTGGGCAGCCACCTCCATGAACCCTGACTCCATAGAGTGCTTTAACTCCTCTGCGGCTTTGCGTAGGCCTAAGAGAGTCGCGTGTGAATTCCTTCTGAGGGAGAGCATGTGCGCTGGGAGTCCCCGTTTTGTTTTCCGAGCCACACAACACAGGACAGACTGCTGGGGTCAGCTCTTGCTACGCAGAGCGAAGGGCAGTGAACTGCTTCTCGCTTGCAGAGCTTGATGTCTACAGCTGTAAGGCAGCCCCGGGACAAAGTTTTGGCCAGTATTACATTCAGCGTGGCTCTCCCTCTGTGGAGGCCCTCCGAACGGCACTGAGAGAATCCCTGAGCCTAAAGTGCATCCTGGCAACTCTTAACCTGTCATCTCACTATTGTGACGCAAGGTACACTGCAGGTGCAGCCTGACAGAAAGTACAGAAAAGCCGGTACGACTCTGAGGCATTTGGACGAGGCAAGGTCCCCTCGGCCTGACTAAGTCATTAAGCGGGTGCTGCTCCTCGTGGCACGCAAAACACCCCCCGTCCAACGAAGTGGGATCCTAGAAAGGCCCAGTGTTGCTGAAAGTCTCCAGGTGTCAGTCAGAGAGTGCTGGCAAATGCGTCGTGGGCTCAAGTTGGCACTGGGAGAATGTGGGAGAAGCCCGACTTTCCCCCTTTGGAAAGCCACTTCGTTGCAGCTTCCAAGCCGCCTGCTACTATTCACTCCACAGATTCCTCTGAGGAGCAGTGAGTTTTTCCAAAAGAAACCAGGTGCTTGCGATTCCTTCCGGGGAGCTCACCCCCAGGAGCATACTGTAGCTAAGGTGCCCACTAAATGTGACCTCTAGTCTCGAGGTAAGGTGCACATTTTCCCATTCCCAGAGATAGGGGCGCCCCGGTTTCCAGGAGGTCTTAGTCAGTGGACGGCTTTAGCTTTAGTATGCCTCACAGCGCTCAAGACTCTCACGTGGGCACTTCTTTCCAAGGAAGTACACTGCGTACCCAAAGCCTTCTGAGCACAAGCAAGGGATACACAGCTCTGGGCACATCCCTCCCTATGCAGTTGGAAGGGCCGGGAACTAAGGTGTTCTCTGAGGCGAGCGTTCCACAGCTTTGAAACAGCCCCAGGAACGCGGTTCTTGGCAGGGTTTCGTTCCCTGCGGGTCTGCCACGTTGAGGAAAACTAAGCGGCCCTGAAAGAAACCACCGGGGCTCCAATTCGGTTTGGGGACTCCTGCTCGACGTCTCTCTAGGTGATGCGGAAACTGGACTTTAGGTCCAGCCCGAAGTAATGCAGAGAGTAACCCCGAGCATTGCTAGGCATTGGGAACATCCAAAGTCACCCAGGTAGGCCTGCTGAGGGCAGTTCGGGGTTTGTGCCGTTCACCACATGCAGCACACACTGCATCCAAAAGTTTCATCGCAGAAGGCCGAACTGTGTTCCACGGGTCTCCCTTGGATTGTCAGAGAAGATAGGTGTATGTGCTGGGTGATCCAGTTGGTAATTGAGAAGCCTGGCAGAGGGCAGTCTTTTCCCCATTTGAAAGGTCGATAGTGGCGGCCTCAAGGCTGACTGAAAGACACTGCCCTTACCCGTCTTCTAGTCACCTCCAGGAGTGCCTCAGTGAAGACAGTGAGTTTTCTCCTACGAATCCAGGTGGTCTCCAGTGCCTTGCTGGGAGCTCATCCCACGCTTGCCCTAGCTAAAGTGTGAAGTCAAAGTGACCCCTAGCCTCAAGGGAAGCGCGAGCGCTTCCTATCAGCCAAGTTGGGTGGGCAGCCACCTCCATGAACCCTGACTCCATAGAGTGCTTTAACTCCTCTGTGGCTTTGCGTAGGCCTAAGAGAGTCGCGTGTGAATTCCTTCTGAGGGAGAGCATGTGCGCTGGGAGTCCCCGTTTTGTTTTCCGAGCCACACAACACAGGACAGACTGCTGGGGTCAGCTCTTGCTACGCAGAGCGAAGGGCAGTGAACTGCTTCTCGCTTGCAGAGCTTGATGTCTACAGCTGTAAGGCAGCCCCGGGACAAAGTTTTGGCCAGTATTACATTCAGCGTGGCTCTCCCTCTGTGGAGGCCCTCCGAACGGCACTGAGAGAATCCCTGAGCCTAAAGTGCATCCTGGCAACCCTTAACCTGTCATCTCAGTATTGTGACGCAAGGTACACTGCAGGTGCAGCCTGACAGAAAGTACAGAAAAGCCGGTACGACTCTGAGGCATTTGGACGAGGCAAGGTCCCCTCGGCCTGACTAAGTCATTAAGCGGGTGCTGCTCCTCGTGGCACGCAGAACACCCCCCGTCCAACGAAGTGGGATCCTAGAAAGGCCCAGTGTTGCTGAAAGTCTCCAGGTGTCAGTCAGAGAGTGCTGGCAAATGCGTCGTGGGCTCAAGTTGGCACTGGGAGAATGTGGGAGAAGCCCGACTTTCCCCCTTTGGAAAGCCACTTCGTTGCAGCTTCCAAGCCGCCTGCTACTATTCACTCCACAGATTCCTCTGAGGAGCAGTGAGTTTTTCCAAAAGAAACCAGGTGCTTGCGATTCCTTCCGGGGAGCTCACCCCCAGGAGCATACTGTAGCTAAGGTGCCCACTAAATGTGACCTCTAGTCTCGAGGTAAGGTGCACATTTTCCCATTCCCAGAGATAGGGGCGCCCCGGTTTCCAGGAGGTCTTAGTCAGTGGACGGCTTTAGCTTTAGTATGCCTCACAGCGCTCAAGACTCTCACGTGGGCACTTCTTTCCAAGGAAGTACACTGCGTACCCAAAGCCTTCTGAGCACAAGCAAGGGATACACAGCTCTGGGCACATCCCTCCCTATGCAGTTGGAAGGGCCGGGAACTAAGGTGTTCTCTGAGGCGAGCGTTCCACAGCTTTGAAACAGCCCCAGGAACGCGGTTCTTGGCAGGGTTTCGTTCCCTGCGGGTCTGCCACGTTGAGGAAAACTAAGCGGCCCTGAAAGAAACCACCGGGGCTCCAATTCGGTTTGGGGACTCCTGCTCGACGTCTCTCTAAGTGATGCGGAAACTGGACTTTAGGTCCAGCCCGAAGTAATGCAGAGAGTAACCCCGAGCATTGCTAGGCATTGGGAACATCCAAAGTCACCCAGGTAGGCCTGCTGAGGGCAGTTCGGGGTTTGTGCCGTTCACCACATGCAGCACACACTGCATCCAAAAGTTTCATCGCAGAAGGCCGAACTGTGTTCCACGGGTCTCCCTTGGATTGTCAGAGAAGATAGGTGTATGTGCTGGGTGATCCAGTTGGTAATTGAGAAGCCTGGCAGAGGGCAGTCTTTTCCCCATTTGAAAGGTCGATAGTGGCGGCCTCAAGGCTGACTGAAAGACACTGCCCTTACCCGTCTTCTAGTCACCTCCAGGAGTGCCTCAGTGAAGACAGTGAGTTTTCTCCTACGAATCCAGGTGGTCTCCAGTGCCTTGCTGGGAGCTCATCCCACGCTTGCCCTAGCTAAAGTGTGAAGTCAAAGTGACCCCTAGACTCAAGGGAAGCGCGAGCGCTTCCTATCAGCCAAGTTGGGTGGGCAGCCACCTCCATGAACCCTGACTCCATAGAGTGCTTTAACTCCTCTGCGGCTTTGCGTAGGCCTAAGAGAGTCACGTGTGAATTCCTTCTGAGGGAGAGCATGTGCGCTGGGAGTCCCCGTTTTGTTTTCCGAGCCACACAACACAGGACAGACTGCTGGGGTCAGCTCTTGCTACGCAGAGTGAAGGGCAGTGAACTGCTTCTCGCTTGCAGAGCTTGATGTCTACAGCTGTAAGGCAGCCCCGGGACAAAGTTTTGGCCAGTATTACATTCAGCGTGGCTCTCCCTCTGTGGAGGCCCTCCGAACGGCACTGAGAGAATCCCTGAGCCTAAAGTGCATCCTGGCAACCCTTAAACTGTCATCTCACTATTGTGACGCAAGGTACACTGCAGGTGCAGCCTGACAGAAAGTACAGAAAAGCCGGTACGACTCTGAGGCATTTGGACGAGGCAAGGTCCCCTCGGCCTGACTAAGTCATTAAGCGGGTGCTGCTCCTCGTGGCACGCAGAACACCCCCCGTCCAACGAAGTGGGATCCTACAAAGGCCCAGTGTTGCTGAAAGTCTCCAGGTGTCAGTCAGAGAGTGCTGGCAAATGCGTCGTGGGCTCAAGTTGGCACTGGGAGAATGTGGGAGAAGCCCGACTTTCCCCCTTTGGAAAGCCACTTCGTTGCAGCTTCCAAGCCGCCTGCTACTATTCACTCCACAGATTCCTCTGAGGAGCAGTGAGTTTTTCCAAAAGAAACCAGGTGCTTGCGATTCCTTCCGGGGAGCTCACCCCCAGGAGCATACTGTAGCTAAGGTGCCCACTAAATGTGACCTCTAGTCTCGAGGTAAGGTGCACATTTTCCCATTCCCAGAGATAGGGGCGCCCCGGTTTCCAGGAGGTCTTAGTCAGTGGACGGCTTTAGCTTTAGTATGCCTCACAGCGCTCAAGACTCTCACGTGGGCACTTCTTTCCAAGGAAGTACACTGCGTACCCAAAGCCTTCTGAGCACAAGCAAGGGATACACAGCTCTGGGCACATCCCTCCCTATGCAGTTGGAAGGGCCGGGAACTAAGGTGTTCTCTGAGGCGAGCGTTCCACAGCTTTGAAACAGCCCCAGGAACGCGGTTCTTGGCAGGGTTTCGTTCCCTGCGGGTCTGCCACGTTGAGGAAAACTAAGCGGCCCTGAAAGAAACCACCGGGGCTCCAATTCGGTTTGGGGACTCCTGCTCGACGTCTCTCTAGGTGATGCGGAAACTGGACTTTAGGTCCAGCCCGAAGTAATGCAGAGAGTAACCCCGAGCATTGCTAGGCATTGGGAACATCCGAAGTCACCCAGGTAGGCCTGCTGAGGGCAGTTCGGGGTTTGTGCCGTTCACCACATGCAGCAAACACTGCATCCAAAAGTTTCATCGCAGAAGGCCGAACTGTGTTCCAAGGGTCTCCCTTGGATTGTCAGAGAAGATAGGTGTATGTGCTGGGTGATCCAGTTGGTAATTGAGAAGCCTGGCAGAAGGCAGTCTTTTCCCCATTTGAAAGGTCGATAGTGGCGGCCTCAAGGCTGACTGAAAGACACTGCCCTTACCCGTCTTCTAGTCACCTCCAGGAGTGCCTCAGTGAAGACAGTGAGTTTTCTCCTACGAATCCAGGTGGTCTCCAGTGCCTTGCTGGGAGCTCATCCCACGCTTGCCCTAGCTAAAGTGTGAAATCAAAGTGACCCCTAGCCTCAAGGGAAGCGCGAGCGCTTCCTATCAGCCAAGTTGGGTGGGCAGCCACCTCCATGAACCCTGACTCCATAGAGTGCTTTAACTCCTCTGCGGCTTTGCGTAGGCCTAAGAGAGTCGCGTGTGAATTCCTTCTGAGGGAGAGCATGTGCGCTGGGAGTCCCCGTTTTGTTTTCCGAGCCACACAACACAGGACAGACTGCTGGGGTCAGCTCTTGCTACGCAGAGCGAAGGGCAGTGAACTGCTTCTCGCTTGCAGAGCTTGATGTCTACAGCTGTAAGGCAGCCCCGGGACAAAGTTTTGGCCAGTATTACATTCAGCGTGGCTCTCCCTCTGTGGAGGCCCTCCGAACGGCACTGAGAGAATCCCTGAGCCTAAAGTGCATCCTGGCAACCCTTAACCTGTCATCTCAGTATTGTGACGCAAGGTACACTGCAGGTGCAGCCTGACAGAAAGTACAGAAAAGCCGGTACGACTCTGAGGCATTTGGACGAGGCAAGGTCCCCTCGGCCTGACTAAGTCATTAAGTGGGTGCTGCTCCTCGTGGCACGCAGAACACCCCCCGTCCAACGAAGTGGGATCCTAGAAAGGCCCAGTGTTGCTGAAAGTCTCCAGGTGTCAGTCAGAGAGTGCTGGCAAATGCGTCGTGGGCTCAAGTTGGCACTGGGAGAATGTGGGAGAAGCCCGACTTTCCCCCTTTGGAAAGCCACTTCGTTGCAGCTTCCAAGCCGCCTGCTACTATTCACTCCACAGATTCCTCTGAGGAGCAGTGAGTTTTTCCAAAAGAAACCAGGTGCTTGCGATTCCTTCCGGGGAGCTCACCCCCAGGAGCATACTGTAGCTAAGGTGCCCACTAAATGTGACCTCTAGTCTCGAGGTAAGGTGCACATTTTCCCATTCCCAGAGATAGGGGCGCCCCGGTTTCCAGGAGGTCTTAGTCAGTGGACGGCTTTAGCTTTAGTATGCCTCACAGCGCTCAAGACTCTCACGTGGGCACTTCTTTCCAAGGAAGTACACTGCGTACCCAAAGCCTTCTGAGCACAAGCAAGGGATACACAGCTCTGGGCACATCCCTCCCTATGCAGTAGGAAGGGCTTGGAACTAAGGTGTTCTCTGAGGCGAGCGTTCCACAGCTTTGAAACAGCCCCAGGAACGCGGTTCTTGGCAGGGTTTCGTTCCCTGCGGGTCTGCCACGTTGAGGAAAACTAAGCGGCCCTGAAAGAAACCACCGGGGCTCCAATTCGGTTTGGGGACTCCTGCTCGACGTCTCTCTAGGTGATGCGGAAACTGGACTTTAGGTCCAGCCCGAAGTAATGCAGAGAGTAACCCCGAGCATTGCTAGGCATTGGGAACATCCGAAGTCACCCAGGTAGGCCTGCTGAGGGCAGTTCGGGGTTTGTGCCGTTCACCACATGCAGCAAACACTGCATCCAAAAGTTTCATCGCAGAAGGCCGAACTGTGTTCCAAGGGTCTCCCTTGGATTGTCAGAGAAGATAGGTGTATGTGCTGGGTGATCCAGTTGGTAATTGAGAAGCCTGGCAGAAGGCAGTCTTTTCCCCATTTGAAAGGTCGATAGTGGCGGCCTCAAGGCTGACTGAAAGACACTGCCCTTACCCGTCTTCTAGTCACCTCCAGGAGTGCCTCAGTGAAGACAGTGAGTTTTCTCCTACGAATCCAGGTGGTCTCCAGTGCCTTGCTGGGAGCTCATCCCACGCTTGCCCTAGCTAAAGTGTGAAGTCAAAGTGACCCCTAGCCTCAAGGGAAGCGCGAGCGCTTCCTATCAGCCAAGTTGGGTGGGCAGCCACCTCCATGAACCCTGACTCCATAGAGTGCTTTAACTCCTCTGCGGCTTTGCGTAGGCCTAAGAGAGTCGCGTGTGAATTCTTTCTGAGGGAGAGCATGTGCGCTGGGAGTCCCCGTTTTGTTTTCCGAGCCACACAACACAGGACAGACTGCTGGGGTCAGCTCTTGCTACGCAGAGCGAAGGGCAGTGAACTGCTTCTCGCTTGCAGAGCTTGATGTCTACAGCTGTAAGGCAGCCCCGGGACAAAGTTTTGGCCAGTATTACATTCAGCGTGGCTCTCCCTCTGTGGAGGCCCTCCGAACGGCACTGAGAGAATCCCTGAGCCTAAAGTGCATCCTGGCAACTCTTAACCTGTCATCTCACTATTGTGACGCAAGGTACACTGCAGGTGCAGCCTGACAGAAAGTACAGAAAAGCCGGTACGACTCTGAGGCATTTGGACGAGGCAAGGTCCCCTCGGCCTGACTAAGTCATTAAGCGGGTGCTGCTCCTCGTGGCACGCAAAACACCCCCCGTCCAACGAAGTGGGATCCTAGAAAGGCCCAGTGTTGCTGAAAGTCTCCAGGTGTCAGTAAGAGAGTGCTGGCAAATGCGTCGTGGGCTCAAGTTGGCACTGGGAGAATGTGGGAGAAGCCCGACTTTCCCCCTTTGGAAAGCCACTTCGTTGCAGCTTCCAAGCCGCCTGCTACTATTCACTCCACAGATTCCTCTGAGGAGCAGTGAGTTTTTCCAAAAGAAACCAGGTGCTTGCGATTCCTTCCTGGGAGCTCACCCCCAGGAGCATACTGTAGCTAAGGTGCCCACTAAATGTGACCTCTAGTCTCGAGGTAAGGTGCACATTTTCCCATTCCCAGAGATAGGGGCGCCCCGGTTTCCAGGAGGTCTTAGTCAGTGGACGGCTTTAGCTTTAGTATGCCTCACAGCGCTCAAGACTCTCACGTGGGCACTTCTTTCCAAGGAAGTACACTGCGTACCCAAAGCCTTCTGAGCACAAGCAAGGGATACACAGCTCTGGGCACATCCCTCCCTATGCAGTTGGAAGGGCCGGGAACTAAGGTGTTCTCTGAGGCGAGCGTTCCACAGCTTTGAAACAGCCTCAGGAACGCGGTTCTTGGCAGGGTTTCGTTCCCTGCGGGTCTGCCACGTTGAGGAAAACTAAGCGGCCCTGAAAGAAACCACCGGGGCTCCAATTCGGTTTGGGGACTCCTGCTCGACGTCTCTCTAAGTGATGCGGAAACTGGACTTTAGGTCCAGCCCGAAGTAATGCAGAGAGTAACCCCGAGCATTGCTAGGCATTGGGAACATCCAAAGTCACCCAGGTAGGCCTGCTGAGGGCAGTTCGGGGTTTGTGCCGTTCACCACATGCAGCACACACTGCATCCAAAAGTTTCATCGCAGAAGGCCGAACTGTGTTCCACGGGTCTCCCTTGGATTGTCAGAGAAGATAGGTGTATGTGCTGGGTGATCCAGTTGGTAATTGAGAAGCCTGGCAGAGGGCAGTCTTTTCCCCATTTGAAAGGTCGATAGTGGCGGCCTCAAGGCTGACTGAAAGACACTGCCCTTACCCGTCTTCTAGTCACCTCCAGGAGTGCCTCAGTGAAGACAGTGAGTTTTCTCCTACGAATCCAGGTGGTCTCCAGTGCCTTGCTGGGAGCTCATCCCACGCTTGCCCTAGCTAAAGTGTGAAGTCAAAGTGACCCCTAGCCTCAAGGGAAGCGCGAGCGCTTCCTATCAGCCAAGTTGGGTGGGCAGCCACCTCCATGAACCCTGACTCCATAGAGTGCTTTAACTCCTCTGCGGCTTTGCGTAGGCCTAAGAGAGTCGCGTGTGAATTCCTTCTGAGGGAGAGCATGTGCGCTGGGAGTCCCCGTTTTGTTTTCCGAGCCACACAACACAGGACAGACTGCTGAGGTCAGCTCTTGCTACGCAGAGCGAAGGGCAGTGAACTGCTTCTCGCTTGCAGAGCTTGATGTCTACAGCTGTAAGGCAGCCCCGGGACAAAGTTTTGGCCAGTATTACATTCAGCGTGGCTCTCCCTCTGTGGAGGCCCTCCGAACGGCACTGAGAGAATCCCTGAGCCTAAAGTGCATCCTGGCAACCCTTAACCTGTCATCTCACTATTGTGACGCAAGGTACACTGCAGGTGCAGCCTGACAGAAAGTACAGAAAAGCCGGTACGACTCTGAGGCATTTGGACGAGGCAAGGTCCCCTCGGCCTGACTAAGTCATTAAGCGGGTGCTGCTCCTCGTGGCACGCAGAACACACCCCGTCCAACGAAGTGGGATCCTAGAAAGGCCCAGTGTTGCTGAAAGTCTCCAGGTGTCAGTCAGAGAGTGCTGGCAAATGCGTCGTGGGCTCAAGTTGGCACTGGGAGAATGTGGGAGAAGCCCGACTTTCCCCCTTTGGAAAGCCACTTCGTTGCAGCTTCCAAGCCGCCTGCTACTATTCACTCCACAGATTCCTCTGAGGAGCAGTGAGTTTTTCCAAAAGAAACCAGGTGCTTGCGATTCCTTCCGGGGAGCTCACCCCCAGGAGCATACTGTAGCTAAGGTGCCCACTAAATGTGACCTCTAGTCTCGAGGTAAGGTGCACATTTTCCCATTCCCAGAGATAGGGGCGCCCCGGTTTCCAGGAGGTCTTAGTCAGTGGACGGCTTTAGCTTTAGTATGCCTCACAGCGCTCAAGACTCTCACGTGGGCACTTCTTTCCAAGGAAGTACACTGCGTACCCAAAGCCTTCTGAGCACAAGCAAGGGATACACAGCTCTGGGCACATCCCTCCCTATGCAGTTGGAAGGGCCGGGAACTAAGGTGTTCTCTGAGGCGAGCGTTCCACAGCTTTGAAACAGCCCCAGGAACGCGGTTCTTGGCAGGGTTTTATTCCCTGCGGGTCTGCCACATTGAGGAAAACTAAGCGGCCCTGAAAGAAACCACCGGGGCTCCAATTCGGTTTGGGGACTCCTGCTCGACGTCTCTCTAGGTGATGCGGAAACTGGACATTAGGTCCAGCCCGAAGTAATGCAGAGAGTAACCCCGAGCATTGCTAGGCATTGGGAACATCCAAAGTCACCCAGGTAGGCCTGCTGAGGGCAGTTCAGGGTTTGTGCCGTTCACCACATGCAGCAAACACTGCATCCAAAAGTTTCATCGCAGAAGGCCGAACTGTGTTCCAAGGGTCTCCCTTGGATTGTCAGAGAAGATAGGTGTATGTGCTGGGTGATCCAGTTGGTAATTGAGAAGCCTGGCAGAAGGCAGTCTTTTCCCCATTTGAAAGGTCGATAGTGGCGGCCTCAAGGCTGACTGAAAGACACTGCCCTTACCCGTCTTCTAGTCACCTCCAGGAGTGCCTCAGTGAAGACAGTGAGTTTTCTCCTACGAATCCAGGTGGTCTCCAGTGCCTTGCTGGGAGCTCATCCCACGCTTGCCCTAGCTAAAGTGTGAAGTCAAAGTGACCCCTAGCCTCAAGGGAAGCGCGAGCGCTTCCTATCAGCCAAGTTCGGTGGGCAGCCACCTCCATGAACCCTGATTCCATAGAGTGCTTTAACTCCTCTGTGGCTTTGCGTAGGCCTAAGAGAGTCGCGTGTGAATTCCTTCTGAGGGAGAGCATGTGCGCTGGGAGTCCCCGTTTTGTTTTCCGAGCCACACAACACAGGACAGACTGCTGGGGTCAGCTCTTGCTACGCAGAGCGAAGGGCAGTGAACTGCTTCTCGCTTGCAGAGCTTGATGTCTACAGCTGTAAGGCAGCCCCGGGACAAAGTTTTGGCCAGTATTACATTCAGCGTGGCTCTCCCTCTGTGGAGGCCCTCCGAACGGCACTGAGAGAATCCCTGAGCCTAAAGTGCATCCTGGCAACCCTTAACCTGTCATCTCACTATTGTGACGCAAGGTACACTGCAGGTGCAGCCTGACAGAAAGTACAGAAAAGCCGGTACGACTCTGAGGCATTCGGACGAGGCAAGGTCCCCTCGGCCTGACTAAGTCATTAAGCGGGTGCTGCTCCTCGTGGCACGCAGAACACCCCCCGTCCAACGAAGTGGGATCCTAGAAAGGCCCAGTGTTGCTGAAAGTCTCCAGGTGTCAGTCAGAGAGTGCTGGCAAATGCGTCGTGGGCTCAAGTTGGCACTGGGAGAATGTGGGAGAAGCCCGACTTTCCCCCTTTGGAAAGCCACTTCGTTGCAGCTTCCAAGCCGCCTGCTACTATTCACTCCACAGATTCCTCTGAGGAGCAGTGAGTTTTTCCAAAAGAAACCAGGTGCTTGCGATTCCTTCCGGGGAGCTCACCCCCAGGAGCATACTGTAGCTAAGGTGCCCACTAAATGTGACCTCTAGTCTCGAGGTAAGGTGCACATTTTCCCATTCCCAGAGATAGGGGCGCCCCGGTTTCCAGGAGGTCTTAGTCAGTGGACGGCTTTAGCTTTAGTATGCCTCACAGCGCTCAAGACTCTCACGTGGGCACTTCTTTCCAAGGAAGTACACTGCGTACCCAAAGCCTTCTGAGCACAAGCAAGGGATACACAGCTCTGGGCACATCCCTCCCTATGCAGTTGGAAGGGCCGGGAACTAAGGTGTTCTCTGAGGCGAGCGTTCCACAGCTTTGAAACAGCCCCAGGAACGCGGTTCATGGCAGGGTTTCGTTCCCTGCGGGTCTGCCACGTTGAGGAAAACTAAGCGGCCCTGAAAGAAACCACCGGGGCTCCAATTCGGTTTGGGGACTCCTGCTCGACGTCTCTCTAGGTGATGCGGAAACTGGACTTTAGGTCCAGCCCGAAGTAATGCAGAGAGTAACCCCGAGCATTGCTAGGCATTGGGAACATCCAAAGTCACCCAGGTAGGCCTGCTGAGGGCAGTTCGGGGTTTGTGCCGTTCACCACATGCAGCACACACTGCATCCAAAAGTTTCATCGCAGAAGGCCGAACTGTGTTCCACGGGTCTCCCTTGGATTGTCAGAGAAGTTAGGTGTATGTGCTGGGTGATCCAGTTGGTAATTGAGAAGCCTGGCAGAGGGCAGTCTTTTCCCCATTTGAAAGGTCGATAGTGGCGGCCTCAAGGCTGACTGAAAGACACTGCCCTTACCCGTCTTCTAGTCACCTCCAGGAGTGCCTCAGTGAAGACAGTGAGTTTTCTCCTACGAATCCAGGTGGTCTCCAGTGCCTTGCTGGGAGCTCATCCCACGCTTGCCCTAGCTAAAGTGTGAAGTCAAAGTGACCCCTAGCCTCAAGGGAAGCGCGAGCGCTTCCTATCAGCCAAGTTGGGTGGGCAGCCACCTCCATGAACCCTGACTCCATAGAGTGCTTTAACTCCTCTGCGGCTTTGCGTAGGCCTAAGAGAGTCACGTGTGAATTCCTTCTGAGGGAGAGCATGTGCGCTGGGAGTCCCCGTTTTGTTTTCCGAGCCACACAACACAGGACAGACTGCTGGGGTCAGCTCTTTCTACGCAGAGCGAAGGGCAGTGAACTGCTTCTCGCTTGCAGAGCTTGATGTCTACAGCTGTAAGGCAGCCCCGGGACAAAGTTTTGGCCAGTATTACATTCAGCGTGGCTCTCCCTCTGTGGAGGCCCTCCGAACGGCACTGAGAGAATCCCTGAGCCTAAAGTGCATCCTGGCAACCCTTAACCTGTCATCTCACTATTGTGACGCAAGGTACACTGCAGGTGCAGCCTGAGAGAAAGTACAGAAAAGCCGGTACGACTCTGAGGCATTCGGACGAGGCAAGGTCCCCTCGGCCTGACTAAGTCATTAAGCGGGTGCTGCTCCTCGTGGCACGCAGAACACCCCCCGTCCAACGAAGTGGGATCCTAGAAAGGCCCAGTGTTGCTGAAAGTCTCCAGGTGTCAGTCAGAGAGTGCTGGCAAATGCGTCGTGGGCTCAAGTTGGCACTGGGAGAATGTGGGAGAAGCCCGACTTTCCCCCTTTGGAAAGCCACTTCGTTGCAGCTTCCAAGCCGCCTGCTACTATTCACTCCACAGATTCCTCTGAGGAGCAGTGAGTTTTTCCAAAAGAAACCAGGTGCTTGCGATTCCTTCCGGGGAGCTCACCCCCAGGAGCATACTGTAGCTAAGGTGCCCACTAAATGTGACCTCTAGTCTCGAGGTAAGGTGCACATTTTCCCA
The DNA here is from genome assembly GCF_964341445.2 of Mesoplodon mirus. Lineage (NCBI taxonomy): Eukaryota > Metazoa > Chordata > Mammalia > Artiodactyla > Ziphiidae > Mesoplodon > Mesoplodon mirus. Next base: position 87,122,359 of record NC_138979.1, on the reverse strand, counting down.
TTCCCAGAGATAGGGGCGCCCCGGTTTCCAGGAGGTCTTAGTCAGTGGACGGCTTTAGCTTTAGTATGCCTCACAGTGCTCAAGACTCTCACGTGGGCACTTCTTTCCAAGGAAGTACACTGCGTACCCAAAGCCTTCTGAGCACAAGCAAGGGATACACAGCTCTGGGCACATCCCTCCCTATGCAGTTGGAAGGGCCGGGAACTAAGGTGTTCTCTGAGGCGAGCGTTCCACAGCTTTGAAACAGCCCCAGGAACGCAGTTCTTGGCAGGGTTTCGTTCCCTGCGGGTCTGCCACGTTGAGGAAAACTAAGCGGCCCTGAAAGAAACCACCGGGGCTCCAATTCGGTTTGGGGACTCCTGCTCGACGTCTCTCTAGGTGATGCGGAAACTGGACTTTAGGTCCAGCCCGAAGTAATGCAGAGAGTAACCCCGAGCATTGCTAGGCATTGGGAACATCCAAAGTCACCCAGGTAGGCCTGCTGAGGGCAGTTCGGGGTTTGTGCCGTTCACCACATGCAGCACACACTGCATCCAAAAGTTTCATCGCAGAAGGCCGAACTGTGTTCCAAGGGTCTCCCTTGGATTGTCAGAGAAGATAGGTGTATGTGCTGGGTGATCCAGTTGGTAATTGAGAAGCCTGGCAGAGGGCAGTCTTTTCCCCATTTGAAAGGTCGATAGTGGCGGCCTCAAGGCTGACTGAAAGACACTGCCCTTACCCGTCTTCTAGTCACCTCCAGGAGTGCCTCAGTGAAGACAGTGAGTTTGCTCCTACGAATCCAGGTGGTCTCCAGTGCCTTGCTGGGAGCTCATCCCACGCTTGCCCTAGCTAAAGTGTGAAGTCAAAGTGACCCCTAACCTCAAGGGAAGCGTGAGCGCTTCCTATCAGCCAAGTTGGGTGGGCAGCCACCTCCATGAACCCTGACTCCATAGAGTGCTTTAACTCCTCTGCGGCTTTGCGTAGGCCTAAGAGAGTCGCGTGTGAATTCCTTCTGAGGGAGAGCATGTGCACTGGGAGTCCCCGTTCTGTTTTCCGAGCCACACAACACAGGACAGACTGCTGGGGTCAGCTCTTGCTACGCAGAGCGAAGGGCAGTGAACTGCTTCTCGCTTGCAGAGCTTGATGTCTACAGCTGTAAGGCAGCCCCGGGACAAAGTTTTGGCCAGTATTACATTCAGCGTGGCTCTCCCTCTGTGGAGGCCCTCCGAACGGCACTGAGAGAATCCCTGAGCCTAAAGTGCATCCTGGCAACCCTTAACCTGTCATCTCACTATTGTGACGCAAGGTACACTGCAGGTGCAGCCTGACAGAAAGTACAGAAAAGCCGGTACGACTCTGAGGCATTTGGACGAGGCAAGGTCCCCTCGGCCTGAGTAAGTCATTAAGCGGGTGCTGCTCCTCGTGGCACGCAGAACATCCCCCGTCCAACGAAGTGGGATCCTAGAAAGGCCCAGTGTTGCTGAAAGTCTCCAGGTGTCAGTCAGAGAGTGCTGGCAAATGCGTCGTGGGCTCAAGTTGGCACTGGGAGAATGTGGGAGAAGCCCGACTTTCCCCCTTTGGAAAGCCACTTCGTTGCAGCTTCCAAGCCGCCTGCTACTATTCACTCCACAGATTCCTCTGAGGAGCAGTGAGTTTTTCCAAAAGAAACCAGGTGCTTGCGATTCCTTCTGGGGAGCTCACTCCCAGGAGCATACTGTAGCTAAGGTGCCCACTAAATGTGACCTCTAGTCTCGAGGTAAGGTGCACATTTTCCCATTCCCAGAGATAGGGGCGCCCCGGTTTCCAGGAGGTCTTAGTCAGTGGACGGCTTTAGCTTTAGTATGCCTCACAGCGCTCAAGACTCTCACGTGGGCACTTCTTTCCAAGGAAGTACACTGCGTACCCAAAGCCTTCTGAGCACAAGCAAGGGATACACAGCTCTGGGCACATCCCTCCCTATGCAGTTGGAAGGGCCGGGAACTAAGGTGTTCTCTGAGGCGAGCGTTCCACAGCTTTGAAACAGCCCCAGGAACGTGGTTCTTGGCAGGGTTTCGTTCCCTGCGGGTCTGCCACGTTGAGGAAAACTAAGCGGCCCTGAAAGAAACCACCGGGGCTCCAATTCGGTTTGGGGACTCCTGCTCGACGTCTCTCTAGGTGATGCGGAAACTGGACTTTAGGTCCAGCCCGAAGTAATGCAGAGTGTAACCCCGAGCATTGCTAGGCATTGGGAACATCCAAAGTCACCCAGGTAGGCCTGCTGAGGGCAGTTCGGGGTTTGTGCCGTTCACCACATGCAGCACACACTGCATCCAAAAGTTTCATCGCAGAAGGCCGAACTGTGTTCCACGGGTCTCCCTTGGATTGTCAGAGAAGATAGGTGTATGTGCTGGGTGATCCAGTTGGTAATTGAGAAGCCTGGCAGAGGGCAGTCTTTTCCCCATTTGAAAGGTCGATAGTGGCGGCCTCAAGGCTGACTGAAAGACACTGCCCTTACCCGTCTTCTAGTCACCTCCAGGAGTGCCTCAGTGAAGACAGTGAGTTTTCTCCTACGAATCCAGGTGGTCTCCAGTGCCTTGCTGGGAGCTCATCCCACGCTTGCCCTAGCTAAAGTGTGAAGTCAAAGTGACCCCTAGCCTCAAGGGAAGCGCGAGCGCTTCCTATCAGCCAAGTTGGGTGGGCAGCCACCTCCATGAACCCTGACTCCATAGAGTGCTTTAACTCCTCTGCGGCTTTGCGTAGGCCTAAGAGAGTCGCGTGTGAATTCCTTCTGAGGGAGAGCATGTGCGCTGGGAGTCCCCGTTTTGTTTTCCGAGCCACACAACACAGGACAGACTGCTGAGGTCAGCTCTTGCTACGCAGAGCGAAGGGCAGTGAACTGCTTCTCGCTTGCAGAGCTTGATGTCTACAGCTGTAAGGCAGCCCCGGGACAAAGTTTTGGCCAGTATTACATTCAGCGTGGCTCTCCCTCTGTGGAGGCCCTCCGAACGGCACTGAGAGAATCCCTGAGCCTAAAGTGCATCCTGGCAACCCTTAACCTGTCATCTCACTATTGTGACGCAAGGTACACTGCAGGTGCAGCCTGACAGAAAGTACAGAAAAGCCGGTACGACTCTGAGGCATTTGGACGAGGCAAGGTCCCCTCGGCCTGACTAAGTCATTAAGCGGGTGCTGCTCCTCGTGGCACGCAGAACACCCCCCGTCCAACGAAGTGGGATCCTAGAAAGGCCCAGTGTTGCTGAAAGTCTCCAGGTGTCAGTCAGAGAGTGCTGGCAAATGCGTCGTGGGCTCAAGTTGGCACTGGGAGAATGTGGGAGAAGCCCGACTTTCCCCCTTTGGAAAGCCACTTCGTTGCAGCTTCCAAGCCGCCTGCTACTATTCACTCCACAGATTCCTCTGAGGAGCAGTGAGTTTTTCCAAAAGAAACCAGGTGCTTGCGATTCCTTCCGGGGAGCTCACCCCCAGGAGCATACTGTAGCTAAGGTGCCCACTAAATGTGACCTCTAGTCTCGAGGTAAGGTGCACATTTTCCCATTCCCAGAGATAGGGGCGCCCCGGTTTCCAGGAGGTCTTAGTCAGTGGACGGCTTTAGCTTTAGTATGCCTCACAGCGCTCAAGACTCTCACGTGGGCACTTCTTTCCAAGGAAGTACACTGCGTACCCAAAGCCTTCTGAGCACAAGCAAGGGATACACAGCTCTGGGCACATCCCTCCCTATGCAGTTGGAAGGGCCGGGAACTAAGGTGTTCTCTGAGGCGAGCGTTCCACAGCTTTGAAACAGCCCCAGGAACGCGGTTCTTGGCAGGGTTTCATTCCCTGCGGGTCTGCCACGTTGAGGAAAACTAAGCGGCCCTGAAAGAAACCACCGGGGCTCCAATTCGGTTTGGGGACTCCTGCTCGACGTCTCTCTAGGTGATGCGGAAACTGGACATTAGGTCCAGCCCGAAGTAATGCAGAGAGTAACCCCGAGCATTGCTAGGCATTGGGAACATCCAAAGTCACCCAGGTAGGCCTGCTGAGGGCAGTTCAGGGTTTGTGCCGTTCACCACATGCAGCACACACTGCATCCAAAAGTTTCATCGCAGAAGGCCGAACTGTGTTCCAAGGGTCTCCCTTGGATTGTCAGAGAAGATAGGTGTATGTGCTGGGTGATCCAGTTGGTAATTGAGAAGCCTGGCAGAAGGCAGTCTTTTCCCCATTTGAAAGGTCGATAGTGGCGGCCTCAAGGCTGACTGAAAGACACTGCCCTTACCCGTCTTCTAGTCACCTCCAGGAGTGCCTCAGTGAAGACAGTGAGTTTTCTCCTACGAATCCAGGTGGTCTCCAGTGCCTTGCTGGGAGCTCATCCCACGCTTGCCCTAGCTAAAGTGTGAAGTCAAAGTGACCCCTAGCCTCAAGGGAAGCACGAGCGCTTCCTATCAGCCAAGTTCGGTGGGCAGCCACCTCCATGAACCCTGATTCCATAGAGTGCTTTAACTCCTCTGTGGCTTTGCGTAGGCCTAAGAGAGTCGCGTGTGAATTCCTTCTGAGGGAGAGCATGTGCGCTGGGAGTCCCCGTTTTGTTTTCCGAGCCACACAACACAGGACAGACTGCTGGGGTCAGCTCTTGCTACGCAGAGCGAAGGGCAGTGAACTGCTTCTCGCTTGCAGAGCTTGATGTCTACAGCTGTAAGGCAGCCCCGGGACAAAGTTTTGGCCAGTATTACATTCAGCGTGGCTCTCCCTCTGTGGAGGCCCTCCGAACGGCACTGAGAGAATCCCTGAGCCTAAAGTGCATCCTGGCAACCCTTAACCTGTCATCTCACTATTGTGACGCAAGGTACACTGCAGGTGCAGCCTGACAGAAAGTACAGAAAAGCCGGTACGACTCTGAGGCATTCGGACGAGGCAAGGTCCCCTCGGCCTGACTAAGTCATTAAGCGGGTGCTGCTCCTCGTGGCACGCAGAACACCCCCCGTCCAACGAAGTGGGATCCTAGAAAGGCCCAGTGTTGCTGAAAGTCTCCAGGTGTCAGTCAGAGAGTGCTGGCAAATGCGTCGTGGGCTCAAGTTGGCACTGGGAGAATGTGGGAGAAGCCCGACTTTCCCCCTTTGGAAAGCCACTTCGTTGCAGCTTCCAAGCCGCCTGCTACTATTCACTCCACAGATTCCTCTGAGGAGCAGTGAGTTTTTCCAAAAGAAACCAGGTGCTTGCGATTCCTTCTGGGGAGCTCACCCCCAGGAGCATACTGTAGCTAAGGTGCCCACTAAATGTGACCTCTAGTCTCGAGGTAAGGTGCACATTTTCCCATTCCCAGAGATAGGGGCGCCCCGGTTTCCAGGAGGTCTTAGTCAGTGGACGGCTTTAGCTTTAGTATGCCTCACAGCGCTCAAGACTCTCACGTGGGCACTTCTTTCCAAGGAAGTACACTGCGTACCCAAAGCCTTCTGAGCACAAGCAAGGGATACACAGCTCTGGGCACATCCCTCCCTATGCAGTTGGAAGGGCCGGGAACTAAGGTGTTCTCTGAGGCGAGCGTTCCACAGCTTTGAAACAGCCCCAGGAACGCGGTTCATGGCAGGGTTTCGTTCCCTGCGGGTCTGCCACGTTGAGGAAAACTAAGCGGCCCTGAAAGAAACCACCGGGGCTCCAATTCGGTTTGGGGACTCCTGCTCGACGTCTCTCTAGGTGATGCGGAAACTGGACTTTAGGTCCAGCCCGAAGTAATGCAGAGAGTAACCCCGAGCATTGCTAGGCATTGGGAACATCCAAAGTCACCCAGGTAGGCCTGCTGAGGGCAGTTCGGGGTTTGTGCCGTTCACCACATGCAGCACACACTGCATCCAAAAGTTTCATCGCAGAAGGCCGAACTGTGTTCCACGGGTCTCCTTTGGATTGTCAGAGAAGATAGGTGTATGTGCTGGGTGATCCAGTTGGTAATTGAGAAGCCTGGCAGAGGGCAGTCTTTTCCCCATTTGAAAGGTCGATAGTGGCGGCCTCAAGGCTGACTGAAAGACACTGCCCTTACCCGTCTTCTAGTCACCTCCAGGAGTGCCTCAGTGAAGACAGTGAGTTTTCTCCTACGAATCCAGGTGGTCTCCAGTGCCTTGCTGGGAGCTCATCCCACGCTTGCCCTAGCTAAAGTGTGAAGTCAAAGTGACCCCTAGCCTCAAGGGAAGCGCGAGCGCTTCCTATCAGCCAAGTTGGGTGGGCAGCCACCTCCATGAACCCTGACTCCATAGAGTGCTTTAACTCCTCTGCGGCTTTGCGTAGGCCTAAGAGAGTCGCGTGTGAATTCCTTCTGAGGGAGAGCATGTGCGCTGGGAGTCCCCGTTTTGTTTTCCGAGCCACACAACACAGGACAGACTGCTGGGGTCAGCTCTTGCTACGCAGAGCGAAGGGCAGTGAACTGCTTCTCGCTTGCAGAGCTTGATGTCTACAGCTGTAAGGCAGCCCCGGGACAAAGTTTTGGCCAGTATTACATTCAGCGTGGCTCTCCCTCTGTGGAGGCCCTCCGAACGGCACTGAGAGAATCCCTGAGCCTAAAGTGCATCCTGGCAACCCTTAACCTGTCATCTCACTATTGTGACGCAAGGTACACTGCAGGTGCAGCCTGACAGAAAGTACAGAAAAGCCGGTACGACTCTGAGGCATTTGGACGAGGCAAGGTCCCCTCGGCCTGACTAAGTCATTAAGCGGGTGCTGCTCCTCGTGGCACGCAGAACACCCCCCGTCCAACGAAGTGGGATCCTAGAAAGGCCCAGTGTTGCTGAAAGTCTCCAGGTGTCAGTCAGAGAGTGCTGGCAAATGCGTCGTGGGCTCAAGTTGGCACTGGGAGAATGTGGGAGAAGCCCGAATTTCCCCCTTTGGAAAGCCACTTCGTTGCAGCTTCCAAGCCGCCTGCTACTATTCACTCCACAGATTCCTCTGAGGAGCAGTGAGTTTTTCCAAAAGAAACCAGGTGCTTGCGATTCCTTCCGGGGAGCTCACCCCCAGGAGCATACTGTAGCTAAGGTGCCCACTAAATGTGACCTCTAGTCTCGAGGTAAGGTGCACATTTTCCCATTCCCAGAGATAGGGGCGCCCCGGTTTCCAGGAGGTCTTAGTCAGTGGACGGCTTTAGCTTTAGTATGCCTCACAGTGCTCAAGACTCTCACGTGGGCACTTCTTTCCAAGGAAGTACACTGCGTACCCAAAGCCTTCTGAGCACAAGCAAGGGATACACAGCTCTGGGCACATCCCTCCCTATGCAGTTGGAAGGGCCGGGAACTAAGGTGTTCTCTGAGGCGAGCGTTCCACAGCTTTGAAACAGCCCCAGGAACGCAGTTCTTGGCAGGGTTTCGTTCCCTGCGGGTCTGCCACGTTGAGGAAAACTAAGCGGCCCTGAAAGAAACCACCGGGGCTCCAATTCGGTTTGGGGACTCCTGCTCGACGTCTCTCTAGGTGATGCGGAAACTGGACTTTAGGTCCAGCCCGAAGTAATGCAGAGAGTAACCCCGAGCATTGCTAGGCATTGGGAACATCCAAAGTCACCCAGGTAGGCCTGCTGAGGGCAGTTCGGGGTTTGTGCCGTTCACCACATGCAGCACACACTGCATCCAAAAGTTTCATCGCAGAAGGCCGAACTGTGTTCCAAGGGTCTCCCTTGGATTGTCAGAGAAGATAGGTGTATGTGCTGGGTGATCCAGTTGGTAATTGAGAAGCCTGGCAGAAGGCAGTCTTTTCCCCATTTGAAAGGTCGATAGTGGCGGCCTCAAGGCTGACTGAAAGACACTGCCCTTACCCGTCTTCTAGTCACCTCCAGGAGTGCCTCAGTGAAGACAGTGAGTTTTCTCCTACGAATCCAGGTGGTCTCCAGTGCCTTGCTGGGAGCTCATCCCACGCTTGCCCTAGCTAAAATGTGAAGTCAAAGTGACCCCTAGCCTCAAGGGAAGCGTGGGCGCTTCCTATCAGCCAAGTTGGGTGGGCAGCCACCTCCATGAACCCTGACTCCATAGAGTGCTTTAACTCCTCTGTGGCTTTGCGTAGGCCTAAGAGAGTCGCGTGTGAATTCCTTCTGAGGGAGAGAATGTGCGCTGGGAGTCCCCGTTTTGTTTTCCGAGCCACACAACACAGGACAGACTGCTGGGGTCAGCTCTTGCTACGCAGAGCGAAGGGCAGTGAACTGCTTCTCGCTTGCAGAGCTTGATGTCTACAGCTGTAAGGCAGCCCCGGGACAAAGTTTTGGCCAGTATTACATTCAGCGTGGCTCTCCCTCTGTGGAGGCCCTCCGAACGGCACTGAGAGAATCCCTGAGCCTAAAGTGCATCCTGGCAACCCTTAACCTGTCATCTCACTATTGTGACGCAAGGTACACTGCAGGTGCAGCCTGACAGAAAGTACAGAAACGCCGGTACGACTCTGAGGCATTTGGACGAGGCAAGGTCCCCTCGGCCTGACTAAGTCATTAAGCGGGTGCTGCTCCTCGTGGCACGCAGAACACCCCCCGTCCAACGAAGTGGGATCCTAGAAAGGCCCAGTGTTGCTGAAAGTCTCCAGGTGTCAGTCAGCGAGTGCTGGCAAATGCGTCGTGGGCTCAAGTTGGCACTGGGAGAATGTGGGAGAAGCCCGACTTTCCCCCTTTGGAAAGCCACTTCGTTGCAGCTTCCAAGCCACCTGCTACTATTCACTCCACAGATTCCTCTGAGGAGCAGTGAGTTTTTCCAAAAGAAACCAGGTGCTTGCGATTCCTTCTGGGGAGCTCACCCCCAGGAGCATACTGTAGCTAAGGTGCCCACTAAATGTGACCTCTAGTCTCGAGGTAAGGTGCACATTTTCCCATTCCCAGAGATAGGGGCGCCCTGGTTTCCAGGAGGTCTTAGTCAGTGGACGGCTTTAGCTTTAGTATGCCTCACAGCGCTCAAGACTCTCACGTGGGCACTTCTTTCCAAGGAAGTACACTGCGTACCCAAAGCCTTCTGAGCACAAGCAAGGGATACACAGCTCTGGGCACATCCCTCCCTATGCAGTTGGAAGGGCCGGGAACTAAGGTGTTCTCTGAGGCGAGCGTTCCACAGCTTTGAAACAGCCCCAGGAACGTGGTTCTTGGCAGGGTTTCGTTCCCTGCGGGTCTGCCACGTTGAGGAAAACTAAGCGGCCCTGAAAGAAACCACCGGGGCTCCAATTCGGTTTGGGGACTCCTGCTCGACGTCTCTCTAGGTGATGCGGAAACTGGACTTTAGGTCCAGCCCGAAGTAATGCAGAGAGTAACCCCGAGCATTGCTAGGCACTGGGAACATCCAAAGTCACCCAGGTAGGCCTGCTGAGGGCAGTTCGGGGTTTGTGCCGTTCACCACATGCAGCACACACTGCATCCAAAAGTTTCATCGCAGAAGGCCGAACTGTGTTCCACGGGTCTCCCTTGGATTGTCAGAGAAGATAGGTGTATGTGCTGGGTGATCCAGTTGGTAATTGAGAAGCCTGGCAGAGGGCAGTCTTTTCCCCATTTGAAAGGTCGATAGTGGCGGCCTCAAGGCTGACTGAAAGACACTGCCCTTACCCGTCTTCTAGTCACCTCCAGGAGTGCCTCAGTGAAGACAGTGAGTTTTCTCCTACGAATCCAGGTGGTCTCCAGTGCCTTGCTGGGAGCTCATCCCACGCTTGCCCTAGCTAAAGTGTGAAGTCAAAGTGACCCCTAGCCTCAAGGGAAGCGCGAGCGCTTCCTATCAGCCAAGTTGGGTGAGCAGCCACCTCCATGAACCCTGACTCCATAGAGTGCTTTAACTCCTCTGCGGCTTTGCGTAGGCCTAAGAGAGTCGCGTGTGAATTCCTTCTGAGGGAGAGCATGTGCGCTGGGAGTCCCCGTTTTGTTTTCCGAGCCACACAACACAGGACAGACTGCTGGGGTCAGCTCTTGCTACGCAGAGCGAAGGGCAGTGAACTGCTTCTCGCTTGCAGAGCTTGATGTCTACAGCTGTAAGGCAGCCCCGGGACAAAGTTTTGGCCAGTATTACATTCAGCGTGGCTCTCCCTCTGTGGAGGCCCTCCGAACGGCACTGAGAGAATCCCTGAGCCTAAAGTGCATCCTGGCAACCCTTAACCTGTCATCTCACTATTGTGACGCAAGGTACACTGCAGGTGCAGCCTGACAGAAAGTACAGAAAAGCCGGTACGACTCTGAGGCATTTGGACGAGGCAAGGTCCCCTCGGCCTGACTAAGTCATTAAGCGGGTGCTGCTCCTCGTGGCACGCAGAACACACCCCGTCCAACGAAGTGGGATCCTAGAAAGGCCCAGTGTTGCTGAAAGTCTCCAGGTGTCAGTCAGAGAGTGCTGGCAAATGCGTCGTGGGCTCAAGTTGGCACTGGGAGAATGTGGGAGAAGCCCGACTTTCCCCCTTTGGAAAGCCACTTCGTTGCAGCTTCCAAGCCGCCTGCTACTATTCACTCCACAGATTCCTCTGAGGAGCAGTGAGTTTTTCCAAAAGAAACCAGGTGCTTGCGATTCCTTCCGGGGAGCTCACCCCCAGGAGCATACTGTAGCTAAGGTGCCCACTAAATGTGACCTCTAGTCTCGAGGTAAGGTGCACATTTTCCCATTCCCAGAGATAGGGGCGCCCCGGTTTCCAGGAGGTCTTAGTCAGTGGACGGCTTTAGCTTTAGTATGCCTCACAGCGCTCAAGACTCTCACGTGGGCACTTCTTTCCAAGGAAGTACACTGCGTACCCAAAGCCTTCTGAGCACAAGCAAGGGATACACAGCTCTGGGCACATCCCTCCCTATGCAGTTGGAAGGGCCGGGAACTAAGGTGTTCTCTGAGGCGAGCGTTCCACAGCTTTGAAACAGCCCCAGGAACGCGGTTCTTGGCAGGGTTTCGTTCCCTGCGGGTCTGCCACGTTGAGGAAAACTAAGCGGCCCTGAAAGAAACCACCGGGGCTCCAATTCGGTTTGGGGACTCCTGCTCGACGTCTCTCTAAGAGATGCGGAAACTGGACTTTAGGTCCAGCCCGAAGTAATGCAGAGAGTAACCCCGAGCATTGCTAGGCATTGGGAACATCCAAAGTCACCCAGGTAGGCCTGCTGAGGGCAGTTCGGGGTTTGTGCCGTTCACCACATGCAGCACACACTGCATCCAAAAGTTTCATCGCAGAAGGCCGAACTGTGTTCCAAGGGTCTCCCTTGGATTGTCAGAGAAGATAGGTGTATGTGATGGGTGATCCAGTTGGTAATTGAGAAGCCTGGCAGAGGGCAGTCTTTTCCCCATTTGAAAGGTCGATAGTGGCGGCCTCAAGGCTGACTGAAAGACACTGCCCTTACCCGTCTTCTAGTCACCTCCAGGAGTGCCTCATTGAAGACAGTGAGTTTTCTCCTACGAATCCAGGTGGTCTCCAGTGCCTTGCTGGGAGCTCATCCCACGCTTGCCCTAGCTAAAGTGTGAAGTCAAAGTGACCCCTAGCCTCAAGGGAAGCGCGAGCGCTTCCTATCAGCCAAGTTGGGTGGGCAGCCACCTCCATGAACCCTGACTCCATAGAGTGCTTTAACTCCTCTGCGGCTTTGCGTAGGCCTAAGAGAGTGGCGTGTGAATTCCTTCTGAGGGAGAGCATGTGCGCTGGGAGTCCCCGTTTTGTTTTCCGAGCCACACAACACAGGACAGACTGCTGGGGTCAGCTCTTGCTATGCAGAGCGAAGGGCAGTGAACTGCTTCTCGCTTGCAGAGCTTGATGTCTACAGCTGTAAGGCAGCCCCGGGACAAAATTTTGGCCAGTATTACATTCAGCGTGGCTCTCCCTCTGTGGAGGCCCTCCGAACGGCACTGAGAGAATCCCTGAGCCTAAAGTGCATCCTGGCAACTCTTAACCTGTCATCTCACTATTGTGACGCAAGGTACACTGCAGGTGCAGCCTGACAGAAAGTACAGAAAAGCCGGTACGACTCTGAGGCATTTGGACGAGGCAAGGTCCCCTCGGCCTGACTAAGTCATTAAGCGGGTGCTGCTCCTCGTGGCACGCAGAACACCCCCCGTCCAACGAAGTGGGATCCTAGAAAGGCCCAGTGTTGCTGAAAGTCTCCAGGTGTCAGTCAGCGAGTGCTGGCAAATGCGTCGTGGGCTCAAGTTGGCACTGGGAGAATGTGGGAGAAGCCCGACTTTCCCCCTTTGGAAAGCCACTTCGTTGCAGCTTCCAAGCCGCCTGCTACTATTCACTCCACAGATTCCTCTGAGGAGCAGTGAGTTTTTCCAAAAGAAACCAGGTGCTTGCGATTCCTTCCGGGGAGCTCACCCCCAGGAGCATACTGTAGCTAAGGTGCCCACTAAATGTGACCTCTAGTCTCGAGGTAAGGTGCACATTTTCCCATTCCCAGAGATAGGGGCGCCCTGGTTTCCAGGAGGTCTTAGTCAGTGGACGGCTTTAGCTTTAGTATGCCTCACAGCGCTCAAGACTCTCACGTGGGCACTTCTTTCCAAGGAAGTACACTGCGTACCCAAAGCCTTCTGAGCACAAGCAAGGGATACACAGCTCTGGGCACATCCCTCCCTATGCAGTTGGAAGGGCCGGGAACTAAGGTGTTCTCTGAGGCGAGCGTTCCACAGCTTTGAAACAGCCCCAGGAACGTGGTTCTTGGCAGGGTTTCGTTCCCTGCGGGTCTGCCACGTTGAGGAAAACTAAGCGGCCCTGAAAGAAACCACCGGGGCTCCAATTCGGTTTGGGGACTCCTGCTCGACGTCTCTCTAGGTGATGCGGAAACTGGACTTTAGGTCCAGCCCGAAGTAATGCAGAGAGTAACCCCGAGCATTGCTAGGCATTGGGAACATCCAAAGTCACCCAGGTAGGCCTGCTGAGGGCAGTTCGGGGTTTGTGCCGTTCACCACATGCAGCACACACTGCATCCAAAAGTTTCATCGCAGAAGGCCGAACTGTGTTCCACGGGTCTCCCTTGGATTGTCAGAGAAGATAGGTGTATGTGCTGGGTGATCCAGTTGGTAATTGAGAAGCCTGGCAGAGGGCAGTCTTTTCCCCATTTGAAAGGTCGATAGTGGCGGCCTCAAGGCTGACTGAAAGACACTGCCCTTACCCGTCTTCTAGTCACCTCCAGGAGTGCCTCAGTGAAGACAGTGAGTTTTCTCCTACGAATCCAGGTGGTCTCCAGTGCCTTGCTGGGAGCTCATCCCACGCTTGCCCTAGCTAAAGTGTGAAGTCAAAGTGACCCCTAGCCTCAAGGGAAGCGCGAGCGCTTCCTATCAGCCAAGTTGGGTGGGCAGCCACCTCCATGAACCCTGACTCCATAGAGTGCTTTAACTCCTCTGCGGCTTTGCGTAGGCCTAAGAGAGTCGCGTGTGAATTCCTTCTGAGGGAGAGCATGTGCGCTGGGAGTCCCCGTTTTGTTTTCCGAGCCACACAACACAGGACAGACTGCTGGGGTCAGCTCTTGCTACGCAGAGCGAAGGGCAGTGAACTGCTTCTCGCTTGCAGAGCTTGATGTCTACAGCTGTAAGGCAGCCCCGGGACAAAGTTTTGGCCAGTATTACATTCAGCGTGGCTCTCCCTCTGTGGAGGCCCTCCGAACGGCACTGAGAGAATCCCTGAGCCTAAAGTGCATCCTGGCAACCCTTAACCTGTCATCTCACTATTGTGACGCAAGGTACACTGCAGGTGCAGCCTGACAGAAAGTACAGAAAAGCCGGTACGACTCTGAGGCATTTGGACGAGGCAAGGTCCCCTCGGCCTGACTAAGTCATTAAGCGGGTGCTGCTCCTCGTGGCACGCAGAACACACCCCGTCCAACGAAGTGGGATCCTAGAAAGGCCCAGTGTTGCTGAAAGTCTCCAGGTGTCAGTCAGAGAGTGCTGGCAAATGCGTCGTGGGCTCAAGTTGGCACTGGGAGAATGTGGGAGAAGCCCGACTTTCCCCCTTTGGAAAGCCACTTCGTTGCAGCTTCCAAGCCGCCTGCTACTATTCACTCCACAGATTCCTCTGAGGAGCAGTGAGTTTTTCCAAAAGAAACCAGGTGCTTGCGATTCCTTCCGGGGAGCTCACCCCCAGGAGCATACTGTAGCTAAGGTGCCCACTAAATGTGACCTCTAGTCTCGAGGTAAGGTGCACATTTTCCCATTCCCAGAGATAGGGGCGCCCCGGTTTCCAGGAGGTCTTAGTCAGTGGACGGCTTTAGCTTTAGTATGCCTCACAGCGCTCAAGACTCTCACGTGGGCACTTCTTTCCAAGGAAGTACACTGCGTACCCAAAGCCTTCTGAGCACAAGCAAGGGATACACAGCTCTGGGCACATCCCTCCCTATGCAGTTGGAAGGGCCGGGAACTAAGGTGTTCTCTGAGGCGAGCGTTCCACAGCTTTGAAACAGCCCCAGGAACGCGGTTCTTGGCAGGGTTTCGTTCCCTGCGGGTCTGCCACGTTGAGGAAAACTAAGCGGCCCTGAAAGAAACCACCGGGGCTCCAATTCGGTTTGGGGACTCCTGCTCGACGTCTCTCTAAGAGATGCGGAAACTGGACTTTAGGTCCAGCCCGAAGTAATGCAGAGAGTAACCCCGAGCATTGCTAGGCATTGGGAACATCCAAAGTCACCCAGGTAGGCCTGCTGAGGGCAGTTCGGGGTTTGTGCCGTTCACCACATGCAGCACACACTGCATCCAAAAGTTTCATCGCAGAAGGCCGAACTGTGTTCCAAGGGTCTCCCTTGGATTGTCAGAGAAGATAGGTGTATGTGATGGGTGATCCAGTTGGTAATTGAGAAGCCTGGCAGAGGGCAGTCTTTTCCCCATTTGAAAGGTCGATAGTGGCGGCCTCAAGGCTGACTGAAAGACACTGCCCTTACCCGTCTTCTAGTCACCTCCAGGAGTGCCTCATTGAAGACAGTGAGTTTTCTCCTACGAATCCAGGTGGTCTCCAGTGCCTTGCTGGGAGCTCATCCCACGCTTGCCCTAGCTAAAGTGTGAAGTCAAAGTGACCCCTAGCCTCAAGGGAAGCGCGAGCGCTTCCTATCAGCCAAGTTGGGTGGGCAGCCACCTCCATGAACCCTGACGCCATAGAGTGCTTTAACTCCTCTGCGGCTTTGCGTAGGCCTAAGAGAGTGGCGTGTGAATTCCTTCTGAGGGAGAGCATGTGCGCTGGGAGTCCCCGTTTTGTTTTCCGAGCCACACAACACAGGACAGACTGCTGGGGTCAGCTCTTGCTATGCAGAGCGAAGGGCAGTGAACTGCTTCTCGCTTGCAGAGCTTGATGTCTACAGCTGTAAGGCAGCCCCGGGACAAAATTTTGGCCAGTATTACATTCAGCGTGGCTCTCCCTCTGTGGAGGCCCTCCGAACGGCACTGAGAGAATCCCTGAGCCTAAAGTGCATCCTGGCAACTCTTAACCTGTCATCTCACTATTGTGACGCAAGGTACACTGCAGGTGCAGCCTGACAGAAAGTACAGAAAAGCCGGTACGACTCTGAGGCATTTGGACGAGGCAAGGTCCCCTCGGCCTGACTAAGTCATTAAGCGGGTGCTGCTCCTCGTGGCACGCAAAACACCCCCCGTCCAACGAAGTGGGATCCTAGAAAGGCCCAGTGTTGCTGAAAGTCTCCAGGTGTCAGTCAGAGAGTGCTGGCAAATGCGTCGTGGGCTCAAGTTGGCACTGGGAGAATGTGGGAGAAGCCCGACTTTCCCCCTTTGGAAAGCCACTTCGTTGCAGCTTCCAAGCCGCCTGCTACTATTCACTCCACAGATTCCTCTGAGGAGCAGTGAGTTTTTCCAAAAGAAACCAGGTGCTTGCGATTCCTTCCGGGGAGCTCACCCCCAGGAGCATACTGTAGCTAAGGTGCCCACTAAATGTGACCTCTAGTCTCGAGGTAAGGTGCACATTTTCCCATTCCCAGAGATAGGGGCGCCCCGGTTTCCAGGAGGTCTTACTCAGTGGACGGCTTTAGCTTTAGTATGCCTCACAGCGCTCAAGACTCTCACGTGGGCACTTCTTTCCAAGGAAGTACACTGCGTACCCAAAGCCTTCTGAGCACAAGCAAGGGATACACAGCTCTGGGCACATCCCTCCCTATGCAGTTGGAAGGGCCGGGAACTAAGGTGTTCTCTGAGGCGAGCGTTCCACAGCTTTAAAACAGCCTCAGGAACGCGGTTCTTGGCAGGGTTTCGTTCCCTGCGGGTCTGCCACGTTGAGGAAAACTAAGCGGCCCTGAAAGAAACCACCGGGGCTCCAATTCAGTTTGGGGACTCCTGCTCGACGTCTCTCTAAGTGATGCGGAAACTGGACTTTAGGTCCAGCCCGAAGTAATGCAGAGAGTAACCCTGAGCATTGCTAGGCATTGGGAACATCCAAAGTCACCCAGGTAGGCCTGCTGAGGGCAGTTCGGGGTTTGTGCCGTTCACCACATGCAGCACACACTGCATCCAAAAGTTTCATCGCAGAAGGCCGAACTGTGTTCCACGGGTCTCCCTTGGATTGTCAGAGAAGATAGGTGTATGTGCTGGGTGATCCAGTTGGTAATTGAGAAGCCTGGCAGAGGGCAGTCTTTTCCCCATTTGAAAGGTCGATAGTGGCGGCCTCAAGGCTGACTGAAAGACACTGCCCTTACCCGTCTTCTAGTCACCTCCAGGAGTGCCTCAGTGAAGACAGTGAGTTTTCTCCTACGAATCCAGGTGGTCTCCAGTGCCTTGCTGGGAGCTCATCCCACGCTTGCCCTAGCTAAAGTGTGAAGTCAAAGTGACCCCTAGCCTCAAGGGAAGCGTGAGCGCTTCCTATCAGCCAAGTTGGGTGGGCAGCCACCTCCATGAACCCTGACTCCATAGAGTGCTTTAACTCCTCTGCGGCTTTGCGTAGGCCTAAGAGAGTCGCGTGTGAATTCCTTCTGAGGGAGAGCATGTGCGCTGGGAGTCCCCGTTTTGTTTTCCGAGCCACACAACACAGGACAGACTGCTGGGGTCAGCTCTTGCTACGCAGAGCGAAGGGCAGTGAACTGCTTCTCGCTTGCAGAGCTTGATGTCTACAGCTGTAAGGCAGCCCCGGGACAAAGTTTTGGCCAGTATTACATTCAGCGTGGCTCTCCCTCTGTGGAGGCCCTCCGAACGGCACTGAGAGAATCCCTGAGCCTAAAGTGCATCCTGGCAACCCTTAACCTGTCATCTCACTATTGTGACGCAAGGTACACTGCAGGTGCAGCCTGACAGAAAGTACAGAAAAGCCGGTACGACTCTGAGGCATTTGGACGAGGCAAGGTCCCCTCGGCCTGACTAAGTCATTAAGCGGGTGCTGCTCCTCGTGGCACGCAGAACACCCCCCGTCCAACGAAGTGGGATCCTAGAAAGGCCCAGTGTTGCTGAAAGTCTCCAGGTGTCAGTCAGCGAGTGCTGGCAAATGCGTCGTGGGCTCAAGTTGGCACTGGGAGAATGTGGGAGAAGCCCGACTTTCCCCCTTTGGAAAGCCACTTCGTTGCAGCTTCCAAGCCGCCTGCTACTATTCACTCCACAGATTCCTCTGAGGAGCAGTGAGTTTTTCCAAAAGAAACCAGGTGCTTGCGATTCCTTCCGGGGAGCTCACCCCCAGGAGCATACTGTAGCTAAGGTGCCCACTAAATGTGACCTCTAGTCTCGAGGTAAGGTGCACATTTTCCCATTCCCAGAGATAGGGGCGCCCCGGTTTCCAGGAGGTCTTAGTCAGTGGACGGCTTTAGCTTTAGTATGCCTCACAGCGCTCAAGACTCTCACGTGGGCACTTCTTTCCAAGGAAGTACACTGCGTACCCAAAGCCTTCTGAGCACAAGCAAGGGATACACAGCTCTGGGCACATCCCTCCCTATGCAGTTGGAAGGGCCGGGAACTAAGGTGTTCTCTGAGGCGAGCGTTCCACAGCTTTGAAACAGCCCCAGGAACGCGGTTCTTGGCAGGGTTTCGTTCCCTGCGGGTCTGCCACGTTGAGGAAAACTAAGCGGCCCTGAAAGAAACCACCGGGGCTCCAATTCGGTTTGGGGACTCCTGCTCGACGTCTCTCTAAGTGATGGGGAAACTGGACTTTAGGTCCAGCCCGAAGTAATGCAGAGAGTAACCCCGAGCATTGCTAGGCATTGGGAACATCCGAAGTCACCCAGGTAGGCCTGCTGAGGGCAGTTCGGGGTTTGTGCCGTTCACCACATGCAGCACACACTGCATCCAAAAGTTTCATCGCAGAAGGCCGAACTGTGTTCCAAGGGTCTCCCTTGGATTGTCAGAGAAGATAGGTGTATGTGCTGGGTGATCCAGTTGGTAATTGAGAAGCCTGGCAGAGGGCAGTCTTTTCCCCATTTGAAAGGTCGATAGTGGCGGCCTCAAGGCTGACTGAAAGACACTGCCCTTACCCGTCTTCTAGTCACCTCCAGGAGTGCCTCAGTGAAGACAGTGAGTTTTCTCCTACGAATCCAGGTGGTCTCCAGTGCCTTGCTGGGAGCTCATCCCACGCTTGCCCTAGCTAAAGTGTGAAGTCAAAGTGACCCCTAGCCTCAAGGGAAGCGCGAGCGCTTCCTATCAGCCAAGTTGGGTGGGCAGCCACCTCCATGAACCCTGACTCCATAGAGTGCTTTAACTCCTCTGCGGCTTTGCGTAGGCCTAAGAGAGTCGCGTGTGAATTCCTTCTGAGGGAGAGCATGTGCGCTGGGAGTCCCCGTTTTGTTTTCCGAGCCACACAACACAGGACAGACTGCTGGGGTCAGCTCTTGCTACGCAGAGCGAAGGGCAGTGAACTGCTTCTCGCTTGCAGAGCTTGATGTCTACAGCTGTAAGGCAGCCCCGGGACAAAGTTTTGGCCAGTATTACATTCAGCGTGGCTCTCCCTCTGTGGAGGCCCTCCGAACGGCACTGAGAGAATCCCTGAGCCTAAAGTGCATCCTGGCAACCCTTAACCTGTCATCTCACTATTGTGACGCAAGGTACACTGCAGGTGCAGCCTGACAGAAAGTACAGAAAAGCCGGTACGACTCTGAGGCATTTGGACGATGCAAGGTCCCCTCGGCCTGACTAAGTCATTAAGCGGGTGCTGCTCCTCGTGGCACGCAGAACACCCCCCGTCCAACGAAGTGGGATCCTAGAAAGGCCCAGTGTTGCTGAAAGTCTCCAGGTGTCAGTCAGCGAGTGCTGGCAAATGCGTCGTGGGCTCAAGTTGGCACTGGGAGAATGTGGGAGAAGCCCGACTTTCCCCCTTTGGAAAGCCACTTCGTTGCAGCTTCCAAGCCGCCTGCTACTATTCACTCCACAGATTCCTCTGAGGAGCAGTGAGTTTTTCCAAAAGAAACCAGGTGCTTGCGATTCCTTCCGGGGAGCTCACCCCCAGGAGCATACTGTAGCTAAGGTGCCCACTAAATGTGACCTCTAGTCTCGAGGTAAGGTGCACATTTTCCCATTCCCAGAGATAGGGGCGCCCCGGTTTCCAGGAGGTCTTAGTCAGTGGACGGCTTTAGCTTTAGTATGCCTCACAGCGCTCAAGACTCTCACGTGGGCACTTCTTTCCAAGGAAGTACACTGCGTACCCAAAGCCTTCTGAGCACAAGCAAGGGATACACAGCTCTGGGCACATCCCTCCCTATGCAGTTGGAAGGGCCGGGAACTAAGGTGTTCTCTGAGGCGAGCGTTCCACAGCTTTGAAACAGCCCCAGGAACGTGGTTCTTGGCAGGGTTTCGTTCCCTGCGGGTCTGCCACGTTGAGGAAAACTAAGCGGCCCTGAAAGAAACCACCGGGGCTCCAATTCGGTTTGGGGACTCCTGCTCGACGTCTCTCTAAGTGATGGGGAAACTGGACTTTAGGTCCAGCCCGAAGTAATGCAGAGAGTAACCCCGAGCATTGCTAGGCATTGGGAACATCCGAAGTCACCCAGGTAGGCCTGCTGAGGGCAGTTCGGGGTTTGTGCCGTTCACCACATGCAGCACACACTGCATCCAAAAGTTTCATCGCAGAAGGCCGAACTGTGTTCCAAGGGTCTCCCTTGGATTGTCAGAGAAGATAGGTGTATGTGCTGGGTGATCCAGTTGGTAATTGAGAAGCCTGGCAGAGGGCAGTCTTTTCCCCATTTGAAAGGTCGATAGTGGCGGCCTCAAGGCTGACTGAAAGACACTGCCCTTACCCGTCTTCTAGTCACCTCCAGGAGTGCCTCAGTGAAGACAGTGAGTTTTCTCCTACGAATCCAGGTGGTCTCCAGTGCCTTGCTGGGAGCTCATCCCACGCTTGCCCTAGCTAAAGTGTGAAGTCAAAGTGACCCCTAGCCTCAAGGGAAGCGCGAGCGCTTCCTATCAGCCAAGTTGGGTGGGCAGCCACCTCCATGAACCCTGACTCCATAGAGTGCTTTAACTCCTCTGCGGCTTTGCGTAGGCCTAAGAGAGTCGCGTGTGAATTCCTTCTGAGGGAGAGCATGTGCGCTGGGAGTCCCCGTTTTGTTTTCCGAGCCACACAACACAGGACAGACTGCTGGGGTCAGCTCTTGCTACGCAGAGCGAAGGGCAGTGAACTGCTTCTCGCTTGCAGAGCTTGATGTCTACAGCTGTAAGGCAGCCCCGGGACAAAGTTTTGGCCAGTATTACATTCAGCGTGGCTCTCCCTCTGTGGAGGCCCTCCGAACGGCACTGAGAGAATCCCTGAGCCTAAAGTGCATCCTGGCAACCCTTAACCTGTCATCTCACTATTGTGACGCAAGGTACACTGCAGGTGCAGCCTGACAGAAAGTACAGAAAAGCCGGTACGACTCTGAGGCATTTGGACGATGCAAGGTCCCCTCGGCCTGACTAAGTCATTAAGCGGGTGCTGCTCCTCGTGGCACGCAGAACACCCCCCGTCCAACGAAGTGGGATCCTAGAAAGGCCCAGTGTTGCTGAAAGTCTCCAGGTGTCAGTCAGCGAGTGCTGGCAAATGCGTCCTGGGCTCAAGTTGGCACTGGGAGAATGTGGGAGAAGCCCGACTTTCCCCCTTTGGAAAGCCACTTCGTTGCAGCTTCCAAGCCGCCTGCTACTATTCACTCCACAGATTCCTCTGAGGAGCAGTGAGTTTTTCCAAAAGAAACCAGGTGCTTGCGATTCCTTCCGGGGAGCTCACCCCCAGGAGCATACTGTAGCTAAGGTGCCCACTAAATGTGACCTCTAGTCTCGAGGTAAGGTGCACATTTTCCCATTCCCAGAGATAGGGGCGCCCCGGTTTCCAGGAGGTCTTAGTCAGTGGACGGCTTTAGCTTTAGTATGCCTCACAGCGCTCAAGACTCTCACGTGGGCACTTCTTTCCAAGGAAGTACACTGCGTACCCAAAGCCTTCTGAGCACAAGCAAGGGATACACAGCTCTGGGCACATCCCTCCCTATGCAGTTGGAAGGGCCGGGAACTAAGGTGTTCTCTGAGGCGAGCGTTCCACAGCTTTGAAACAGCCCCAGGAACGTGGTTCTTGGCAGGGTTTCGTTCCCTGCGGGTCTGCCACGTTGAGGAAAACTAAGCGGCCCTGAAAGAAACCACCGGGGCTCCAATTCGGTTTGGGGACTCCTGCTCGACGTCTCTCTAGGTGATGCTAAACTGGACTTTAGGTCCAGCCCGAAGTAATGCAGAGAGTAACCCCGAGCATTGCTAGGCATTGGGAACATCCGAAGTCACCCAGGTAGGCCTGCTGAGGGCAGTTCGGGGTTTGTGCCGTTCACCACATGCAGCACACACTGCATCCAAAAGTTTCATCGCAGAAGGCCGAACTGTGTTCCAAGGGTCTCCCTTGGATTGTCAGAGAAGATAGGTGTATGTGCTGGGTGATCCAGTTGGTAATTGAGAAGCCTGGCAGAGGGCAGTCTTCTCCCCATTTGAAAGGTCGATAGTGGCGGCCTCAAGGCTGACTGAAAGACACTGCCCTTACCCGTCTTCTAGTCACCTCCAGGAGTGCCTCAGTGAAGACAGTGAGTTTTCTCCTACGAATCCAGGTGGTCTCCAGTGCCTTGCTGGGAGCTCATCCCACGCTTGCCCTAGCTAAAGTGTGAAGTCAAAGTGACCCCTAGCCTCAAGGGAAGCGCGAGCGCCTCCTATCAGCCAAGTTGGTTGGGCAGCCACCTCCATGAACCCTGACTCCATAGAGTGCTTTAACTCCTCTGCGGCTTTGTGTAGGCCTAAGAGAGTCGCGTGTGAATTCCTTCTGAGGGACAGCATGTGCGCTGGGAGTCCCCGTTTTGTTTTCCGAGCCACACAACACAGGACAGACTGCTGGGGTCAGCTCTTGCTATGCAAAGCGAAGGGCAGTGAACTGCTTCTCGCTTGCAGAGCTTGATGTCTACAGCTGTAAGGCAGCCCCGGGACAAAGTTTTGGCCAGTATTACATTCAGCGTGGCTCTCCCTCTGTGGAGGCCCTCCGAACGGCACTGAGAGAATCCCTGAGCCTAAAGTGCATCCTGGCAACCCTTAACCTGTCATCTCACTATTGTGACGCAAGGTACACTGCAGGTGCAGCCTGACAGAAAGTACAGAAAAGCCGGTACGACTCTGAGGCATTTGGACGAGGCAAGGTCCCCTCGGCCTGACTAAGTCATTAAGCGGGTGCTGCTCCTCGTGGCACGCAGAACACCCCCCGTCCAACGAAGTGGGATCCTAGAAAGGCCCAGTGTTGCTGAAAGTCTCCAGGTGTCAGTCAGCGAGTGCTGGCAAATGCGTCGTGGGCTCAAGTTGGCACTGGGAGAATGTGGGAGAAGCCCGACTTTCCCCCTTTGGAAAGCCACTTCGTTGCAGCTTCCAAGCCGCCTGCTACTATTCACTCCACAGATTCCTCTGAGAAGCAGTGAGTTTTTCCAAAAGAAACCAGGTGCTTGCGATTCCTTCCGGGGAGCTCACCCCCAGGAGCATACTGTAGCTAAGGTGCCCACTAAATGTGACCTCTAGTCTCGAGGTAAGGTGCACATTTTCCCATTCCCAGAGATAGGGGCGCCCCGGTTTCCAGGAGGTCTTAGTCAGTGGACGGCTTTAGCTTTAGTATGCCTCACAGCGCTCAAGACTCTCACGTGGGCACTTCTTTCCAAGGAAGTACACTGCGTACCCAAAGCCTTCTGAGCACAAGCAAGGGATACACAGCTCTGGGCACATCCCTCCCTATGCAGTTGGAAGGGCCGGGAACTAAGGTGTTCTCTGAGGCGAGCGTTCCACAGCTTTGAAACAGCCCCAGGAACGTGGTTCTTGGCAGGGTTTCGTTCCCTGCGGGTCTGCCACGTTGAGGAAAACTAAGCGGCCCTGAAAGAAACCACCGGGGCTCCAATTCGGTTTGGGGACTCCTGCTCGACGTCTCTCTAGGTGATGCTAAACTGGACTTTAGGTCCAGCCCGAAGTAATGCAGAGAGTAACCCCGAGCATTGCTAGGCATTGGGAACATCCGAAGTCACCCAGGTAGGCCTGCTGAGGGCAGTTCGGGGTTTGTGCCGTTCACCACATGCAGCACACACTGCATCCAAAAGTTTCATCGCAGAAGGCCGAACTGTGTTCCAAGGGTCTCCCTTGGATTGTCAGAGAAGATAGGTGTATGTGCTGGGTGATCCAGTTGGTAATTGAGAAGCCTGGCAGAGGGCAGTCTTTTCCCCATTTGAAAGGTCGATAGTGGCGGCCTCAAGGCTGACTGAAAGACACTGCCCTTACCCGTCTTCTAGTCACCTCCAGGAGTGCCTCAGTGAAGACACTGAGTTTTCTCCTACGAATCCAGGTGGTCTCCAGTGCCTTGCTGGGAGCTCATCCCACGCTTGCCCTAGCTAAAGTGTGAAGTCAAAGTGACCCCTAGCCTCAAGGGAAGCGCGAGCGCTTCCTATCAGCCAAGTTGGGTGGGCAGCCACCTCCATGAACCCTGACTCCATAGAGTGCTTTAACTCCTCTGCGGCTTTGCGTAGGCCTAAGAGAGTCGCGTGTGAATTCCTTCTGAGGGAGAGCATGTGCGCTGGGAGTCCCCGTTTTGTCTTCCGAGCCACACAACACAGGACAGACTGCTGGGGTCAGCTCTTGCTACGCAGAGCGAAGGGCAGTGAACTGCTTCTCGCTTGCAGAGCTTGATGTCTACAGGTGTAAGGCAGCCCCGGGACAAAGTTTTGGCCAGTATTACATTCAGCGTGGCTCTCCCTCTGTGGAGGCCCTCCGAACGGCACTGAGAGAATCCCTGAGCCTAAAGTGCATCCTAGCAACCCTTAACCTGTCATCTCACTATTGTGACGCAAGGTACACTGCAGGTGCAGCCTGACAGAAAGTACAGAAAAGCCGGTACGACTCTGAGGCATTTGGACGAGGCAAGGTCCCCTCGGCCTAAGTCATTAAGCGGGTGCTGCTCCTCGTGGCACGCAGAACACCCCCCGTCCAACGAAGTGGGATCCTAGAAAGGCCCAGTGTTGCTGAAAGTCTCCAGGTGTCAGTCAGCGAGTGCTGGCAAATGCGTCGTGGGCTCAAGTTGGCACTGGGAGAATGTGGGAGAAGCCCGACTTTCCCCCTTTGGAAAGCCACTTCGTTGCAGCTTCCAAGCCGCCTGCTACTATTCACTCCACAGATTCCTCTGAGGAGCAGTGAGTTTTTCCAAAAGAAACCAGGTGCTTGCGATTCCTTCCGGGGAGCTCACCCCCAGGAGCATACTGTAGCTAAGGTGCCCACTAAATGTGACCTCTAGTCTCGAGGTAAGGTGCACATTTTCCCATTCCCAGAGATAGGGGCGCCCCGGTTTCCAGGAGGTCTTAGTCAGTGGACGGCTTTAGCTTTAGTATGCCTCACAGCGCTCAAGACTCTCACGTGGGCACTTCTTTCCAAGGAAGTACACTGCGTACCCAAAGCCTTCTGAGCACAAGCAAGGGATACACAGCTCTGGGCACATCCCTCCCTATGCAGTTGGAAGGGCCGGGAACTAAGGTGTTCTCTGAGGCGAGCGTTCCACAGCTTTGAAACAGGCCCAGGAACGTGGTTCTTGGCAGGGTTTCGTTCCCTGCGGGTCTGCCACGTTGAGGAAAACTAAGCGGCCCTGAAAGAAACCACCGGGGCTCCAATTCGGTTTGGGGACTCCTGCTCGACGTCTCTCTAGGTGATGCGGAAACTGGACTTTAGGTCCAGCCCGAAGTAATGCAGAGAGTAACCCCGAGCATTGCTAGGCATTGGGAACATCCGAAGTCACCCAGGTAGGCCTGCTGAGGGCAGTTCGGGGTTTGTGCCATTCACCACATGCAGCACACACTGCATCCAAAAGTTTCATCGCAGAAGGCCGAACTGTGTTCCAAGGGTCTCCCTTGGATTGTCAGAGAAGATAGGTGTATGTGCTGGGTGATCCAGTTGGTAATTGAGAAGCCTGGCAGAGGGCAGTCTTCTCCCCATTTGAAAGGTCGATAGTGGCGGCCTCAAGGCTGACTGAAAGACACTGCCCTTACCCGTCTTCTAGTCACCTCCAGGAGTGCCTCAGTGAAGACAGTGAGTTTTCTCCTACGAATCCAGGTGGTCTCCAGTGCCTTGCTGGGAGCTCATCCCACGCTTGCCCTAGCTAAAGTGTGAAGTCAAAGTGACCCCTAGCCTCAAGGGAAGCGCGAGCGCCTCCTATCAGCCAAGTTGGTTGGGCAGCCACCTCCATGAACCCTGACTCCATAGAGTGCTTTAACTCCTCTGCGGCTTTGTGTAGGCCTAAGAGAGTCGCGTGTGAATTCCTTCTGAGGGACAGCATGTGCGCTGGGAGTCCCCGTTTTGTTTTCCGAGCCACACAACACAGGACAGACTGCTGGGGTCAGCTCTTGCTATGCAAAGCGAAGGGCAGTGAACTGATTCTCGCTTGCAGAGCTTGATGTCTACAGCTGTAAGGCAGCCCCGGGACAAAGTTTTGGCCAGTATTACATTCAGCGTGGCTCTCCCTCTGTGGAGGCCCTCCGAACGGCACTGAGAGAATCCCTGAGCCTAAAGTGCATCCTGGCAACCCTTAACCTGTCATCTCACTATTGTGACGCAAGGTACACTGCAGGTGCAGCCTGACAGAAAGTACAGAAAAGCCGGTACGACTCTGAGGCATTTGGACGAGGCAAGGTCCCCTCGGCCTGACTAAGTCATTAAGCGGGTGCTGCTCCTCGTGGCACGCAGAACACCCCCCGTCCAACGAAGTGGGATCCTAGAAAGGCCCAGTGTTGCTGAAAGTCTCCAGGTGTCAGTCAGCGAGTGCTGGCAAATGCGTCGTGGGCTCAAGTTGGCACTGGGAGAATGTGGGAGAAGCCCGACTTTCCCCCTTTGGAAAGCCACTTCGTTGCAGCTTCCAAGCCGCCTGCTACTATTCACTCCACAGATTCCTCTGAGAAGCAGTGAGTTTTTCCAAAAGAAACCAGGTGCTTGCGATTCCTTCCGGGGAGCTCACCCCCAGGAGCATACTGTAGCTAAGGTGCCCACTAAATGTGACCTCTAGTCTCGAGGTAAGGTGCACATTTTCCCATTCCCAGAGATAGGGGCGCCCCGGTTTCCAGGAGGTCTTAGTCAGTGGACGGCTTTAGCTTTAGTATGCCTCACAGCGCTCAAGACTCTCACGTGGGCACTTCTTTCCAAGGAAGTACACTGCGTACCCAAAGCCTTCTGAGCACAAGCAAGGGATACACAGCTCTGGGCACATCCCTCCCTATGCAGTTGGAAGGGCCGGGAACTAAGGTGTTCTCTGAGGCGAGCGTTCCACAGCTTTGAAACAGCCCCAGGAACGTGGTTCTTGGCAGGGTTTCGTTCCCTGCGGGTCTGCCACGTTGAGGAAAACTAAGCGGCCCTGAAAGAAACCACCGGGGCTCCAATTCGGTTTGGGGACTCCTGCTCGACGTCTCTCTAAGTGATGGGGAAACTGGACTTTAGGTCCAGCCCGAAGTAATGCAGAGAGTAACCCCGAGCATTGCTAGGCATTGGGAACATCCGAAGTCACCCAGGTAGGCCTGCTGAGGGCAGTTCGGGGTTTGTGCCGTTCACCACATGCAGCACACACTGCATCCAAAAGTTTCATCGCAGAAGGCCGAACTGTGTTCCAAGGGTCTCCCTTGGATTGTCAGAGAAGATAGGTGTATGTGCTGGGTGATCCAGTTGGTAATTGAGAAGCCTGGCAGAGGGCAGTCTTTTCCCCATTTGAAAGGTCGATAGTGGCGGCCTCAAGGCTGACTGAAAGACACTGCCCTTACCCGTCTTCTAGTCACCTCCAGGAGTGCCTCAGTGAAGACAGTGAGTTTTCTCCTACGAATCCAGGTGGTCTCCAGTGCCTTGCTGGGAGCTCATCCCACGCTTGCCCTAGCTAAAGTGTGAAGTCAAAGTGACCCCTAGCCTCAAGGGAAGCGCGAGCGCTTCCTATCAGCCAAGTTGGGTGGGCAGCCACCTCCATGAACCCTGACTCCATAGAGTGCTTTAACTCCTCTGCGGCTTTGCGTAGGCCTAAGAGAGTCGCGTGTGAATTCCTTCTGAGGGAGAGCATGTGCGCTGGGAGTCCCCGTTTTGTTTTCCGAGCCACACAACACAGGACAGACTGCTGGGGTCAGCTCTTGCTACGCAGAGCGAAGGGCAGTGAACTGCTTCTCGCTTGCAGAGCTTGATGTCTACAGCTGTAAGGCAGCCCCGGGACAAAGTTTTGGCCAGTATTACATTCAGCGTGGCTCTCCCTCTGTGGAGGCCCTCCGAACGGCACTGAGAGAATCCCTGAGCCTAAAGTGCATCCTGGCAACCCTTAACCTGTCATCTCACTATTGTGACGCAAGGTACACTGCAGGTGCAGCCTGACAGAAAGTACAGAAAAGCCGGTACGACTCTGAGGCATTTGGACGATGCAAGGTCCCCTCGGCCTGACTAAGTCATTAAGCGGGTGCTGCTCCTCGTGGCACGCAGAACACCCCCCGTCCAACGAAGTGGGATCCTAGAAAGGCCCAGTGTTGCTGAAAGTCTCCAGGTGTCAGTCAGCGAGTGCTGGCAAATGCGTCCTGGGCTCAAGTTGGCACTGGGAGAATGTGGGAGAAGCCCGACTTTCCCCCTTTGGAAAGCCACTTCGTTGCAGCTTCCAAGCCGCCTGCTACTATTCACTCCACAGATTCCTCTGAGGAGCAGTGAGTTTTTCCAAAAGAAACCAGGTGCTTGCGATTCCTTCCGGGGAGCTCACCCCCAGGAGCATACTGTAGCTAAGGTGCCCACTAAATGTGACCTCTAGTCTCGAGGTAAGGTGCACATTTTCCCATTCCCAGAGATAGGGGCGCCCCGGTTTCCAGGAGGTCTTAGTCAGTGGACGGCTTTAGCTTTAGTATGCCTCACAGCGCTCAAGACTCTCACGTGGGCACTTCTTTCCAAGGAAGTACACTGCGTACCCAAAGCCTTCTGAGCACAAGCAAGGGATACACAGCTCTGGGCACATCCCTCCCTATGCAGTTGGAAGGGCCGGGAACTAAGGTGTTCTCTGAGGCGAGCGTTCCACAGCTTTGAAACAGCCCCAGGAACGTGGTTCTTGGCAGGGTTTCGTTCCCTGCGGGTCTGCCACGTTGAGGAAAACTAAGCGGCCCTGAAAGAAACCACCGGGGCTCCAATTCGGTTTGGGGACTCCTGCTCGACGTCTCTCTAGGTGATGCTAAACTGGACTTTAGGTCCAGCCCGAAGTAATGCAGAGAGTAACCCCGAGCATTGCTAGGCATTGGGAACATCCGAAGTCACCCAGGTAGGCCTGCTGAGGGCAGTTCGGGGTTTGTGCCGTTCACCACATGCAGCACACACTGCATCCAAAAGTTTCATCGCAGAAGGCCGAACTGTGTTCCAAGGGTCTCCCTTGGATTGTCAGAGAAGATAGGTGTATGTGCTGGGTGATCCAGTTGGTAATTGAGAAGCCTGGCAGAGGGCAGTCTTCTCCCCATTTGAAAGGTCGATAGTGGCGGCCTCAAGGCTGACTGAAAGACACTGCCCTTACCCGTCTTCTAGTCACCTCCAGGAGTGCCTCAGTGAAGACAGTGAGTTTTCTCCTACGAATCCAGGTGGTCTCCAGTGCCTTGCTGGGAGCTCATCCCACGCTTGCCCTAGCTAAAGTGTGAAGTCAAAGTGACCCCTAGCCTCAAGGGAAGCGCGAGCGCCTCCTATCAGCCAAGTTGGTTGGGCAGCCACCTCCATGAACCCTGACTCCATAGAGTGCTTTAACTCCTCTGCGGCTTTGTGTAGGCCTAAGAGAGTCGCGTGTGAATTCCTTCTGAGGGACAGCATGTGCGCTGGGAGTCCCCGTTTTGTTTTCCGAGCCACACAACACAGGACAGACTGCTGGGGTCAGCTCTTGCTATGCAAAGCGAAGGGCAGTGAACTGCTTCTCGCTTGCAGAGCTTGATGTCTACAGCTGTAAGGCAGCCCCGGGACAAAGTTTTGGCCAGTATTACATTCAGCGTGGCTCTCCCTCTGTGGAGGCCCTCCGAACGGCACTGAGAGAATCCCTGAGCCTAAAGTGCATCCTGGCAACCCTTAACCTGTCATCTCACTATTGTGACGCAAGGTACACTGCAGGTGCAGCCTGACAGAAAGTACAGAAAAGCCGGTACGACTCTGAGGCATTTGGACGAGGCAAGGTCCCCTCGGCCTGACTAAGTCATTAAGCGGGTGCTGCTCCTCGTGGCACGCAGAACACCCCCCGTCCAACGAAGTGGGATCCTAGAAAGGCCCAGTGTTGCTGAAAGTCTCCAGGTGTCAGTCAGCGAGTGCTGGCAAATGCGTCGTGGGCTCAAGTTGGCACTGGGAGAATGTGGGAGAAGCCCGACTTTCCCCCTTTGGAAAGCCACTTCGTTGCAGCTTCCAAGCCGCCTGCTACTATTCACTCCACAGATTCCTCTGAGAAGCAGTGAGTTTTTCCAAAAGAAACCAGGTGCTTGCGATTCCTTCCGGGGAGCTCACCCCCAGGAGCATACTGTAGCTAAGGTGCCCACTAAATGTGACCTCTAGTCTCGAGGTAAGGTGCACATTTTCCCATTCCCAGAGATAGGGGCGCCCCGGTTTCCAGGAGGTCTTAGTCAGTGGACGGCTTTAGCTTTAGTATGCCTCACAGCGCTCAAGACTCTCACGTGGGCACTTCTTTCCAAGGAAGTACACTGCGTACCCAAAGCCTTCTGAGCACAAGCAAGGGATACACAGCTCTGGGCACATCCCTCCCTATGCAGTTGGAAGGGCCGGGAACTAAGGTGTTCTCTGAGGCGAGCGTTCCACAGCTTTGAAACAGCCCCAGGAACGTGGTTCTTGGCAGGGTTTCGTTCCCTGCGGGTCTGCCACGTTGAGGAAAACTAAGCGGCCCTGAAAGAAACCACCGGGGCTCCAATTCGGTTTGGGGACTCCTGCTCGACGTCTCTCTAGGTGATGCTAAACTGGACTTTAGGTCCAGCCCGAAGTAATGCAGAGAGTAACCCCGAGCATTGCTAGGCATTGGGAACATCCGAAGTCACCCAGGTAGGCCTGCTGAGGGCAGTTCGGGGTTTGTGCCGTTCACCACATGCAGCACACACTGCATCCAAAAGTTTCATCGCAGAAGGCCGAACTGTGTTCCAAGGGTCTCCCTTGGATTGTCAGAGAAGATAGGTGTATGTGCTGGGTGATCCAGTTGGTAATTGAGAAGCCTGGCAGAGGGCAGTCTTTTCCCCATTTGAAAGGTCGATAGTGGCGGCCTCAAGGCTGACTGAAAGACACTGCCCTTACCCGTCTTCTAGTCACCTCCAGGAGTGCCTCAGTGAAGACACTGAGTTTTCTCCTACGAATCCAGGTGGTCTCCAGTGCCTTGCTGGGAGCTCATCCCACGCTTGCCCTAGCTAAAGTGTGAAGTCAAAGTGACCCCTAGCCTCAAGGGAAGCGCGAGCGCTTCCTATCAGCCAAGTTGGGTGGGCAGCCACCTCCATGAACCCTGACTCCATAGAGTGCTTTAACTCCTCTGCGGCTTTGCGTAGGCCTAAGAGAGTCGCGTGTGAATTCCTTCTGAGGGAGAGCATGTGCGCTGGGAGTCCCCGTTTTGTCTTCCGAGCCACACAACACAGGACAGACTGCTGGGGTCAGCTCTTGCTACGCAGAGCGAAGGGCAGTGAACTGCTTCTCGCTTGCAGAGCTTGATGTCTACAGGTGTAAGGCAGCCCCGGGACAAAGTTTTGGCCAGTATTACATTCAGCGTGGCTCTCCCTCTGTGGAGGCCCTCCGAACGGCACTGAGAGAATCCCTGAGCCTAAAGTGCATCCTAGCAACCCTTAACCTGTCATCTCACTATTGTGACGCAAGGTACACTGCAGGTGCAGCCTGACAGAAAGTACAGAAAAGCCGGTACGACTCTGAGGCATTTGGACGAGGCAAGGTCCCCTCGGCCTAAGTCATTAAGCGGGTGCTGCTCCTCGTGGCACGCAGAACACCCCCCGTCCAACGAAGTGGGATCCTAGAAAGGCCCAGTGTTGCTGAAAGTCTCCAGGTGTCAGTCAGCGAGTGCTGGCAAATGCGTCGTGGGCTCAAGTTGGCACTGGGAGAATGTGGGAGAAGCCCGACTTTCCCCCTTTGGAAAGCCACTTCGTTGCAGCTTCCAAGCCGCCTGCTACTATTCACTCCACAGATTCCTCTGAGGAGCAGTGAGTTTTTCCAAAAGAAACCAGGTGCTTGCGATTCCTTCCGGGGAGCTCACCCCCAGGAGCATACTGTAGCTAAGGTGCCCACTAAATGTGACCTCTAGTCTCGAGGTAAGGTGCACATTTTCCCATTCCCAGAGATAGGGGCGCCCCGGTTTCCAGGAGGTCTTAGTCAGTGGACGGCTTTAGCTTTAGTATGCCTCACAGCGCTCAAGACTCTCACGTGGGCACTTCTTTCCAAGGAAGTACACTGCGTACCCAAAGCCTTCTGAGCACAAGCAAGGGATACACAGCTCTGGGCACATCCCTCCCTATGCAGTTGGAAGGGCCGGGAACTAAGGTGTTCTCTGAGGCGAGCGTTCCACAGCTTTGAAACAGGCCCAGGAACGTGGTTCTTGGCAGGGTTTCGTTCCCTGCGGGTCTGCCACGTTGAGGAAAACTAAGCGGCCCTGAAAGAAACCACCGGGGCTCCAATTCGGTTTGGGGACTCCTGCTCGACGTCTCTCTAGGTGATGCGGAAACTGGACTTTAGGTCCAGCCCGAAGTAATGCAGAGAGTAACCCCGAGCATTGCTAGGCATTGGGAACATCCGAAGTCACCCAGGTAGGCCTGCTGAGGGCAGTTCGGGGTTTGTGCCATTCACCACATGCAGCACACACTGCATCCAAAAGTTTCATCGCAGAAGGCCGAACTGTGTTCCAAGGGTCTCCCTTGGATTGTCAGAGAAGATAGGTGTATGTGCTGGGTGATCCAGTTGGTAATTGAGAAGCCTGGCAGAGGGCAGTCTTCTCCCCATTTGAAAGGTCGATAGTGGCGGCCTCAAGGCTGACTGAAAGACACTGCCCTTACCCGTCTTCTAGTCACCTCCAGGAGTGCCTCAGTGAAGACAGTGAGTTTTCTCCTACGAATCCAGGTGGTCTCCAGTGCCTTGCTGGGAGCTCATCCCACGCTTGCCCTAGCTAAAGTGTGAAGTCAAAGTGACCCCTAGCCTCAAGGGAAGCGCGAGCGCCTCCTATCAGCCAAGTTGGTTGGGCAGCCACCTCCATGAACCCTGACTCCATAGAGTGCTTTAACTCCTCTGCGGCTTTGTGTAGGCCTAAGAGAGTCGCGTGTGAATTCCTTCTGAGGGACAGCATGTGCGCTGGGAGTCCCCGTTTTGTTTTCCGAGCCACACAACACAGGACAGACTGCTGGGGTCAGCTCTTGCTATGCAAAGCGAAGGGCAGTGAACTGATTCTCGCTTGCAGAGCTTGATGTCTACAGCTGTAAGGCAGCCCCGGGACAAAGTTTTGGCCAGTATTACATTCAGCGTGGCTCTCCCTCTGTGGAGGCCCTCCGAACGGCACTGAGAGAATCCCTGAGCCTAAAGTGCATCCTGGCAACCCTTAACCTGTCATCTCACTATTGTGACGCAAGGTACACTGCAGGTGCAGCCTGACAGAAAGTACAGAAAAGCCGGTACGACTCTGAGGCATTTGGACGAGGCAAGGTCCCCTCGGCCTGACTAAGTCATTAAGCGGGTGCTGCTCCTCGTGGCACGCAGAACACCCCCCGTCCAACGAAGTGGGATCCTAGAAAGGCCCAGTGTTGCTGAAAGTCTCCAGGTGTCAGTCAGCGAGTGCTGGCAAATGCGTCGTGGGCTCAAGTTGGCACTGGGAGAATGTGGGAGAAGCCCGACTTTCCCCCTTTGGAAAGCCACTTCGTTGCAGCTTCCAAGCCGCCTGCTACTATTCACTCCACAGATTCCTCTGAGAAGCAGTGAGTTTTTCCAAAAGAAACCAGGTGCTTGCGATTCCTTCCGGGGAGCTCACCCCCAGGAGCATACTGTAGCTAAGGTGCCCACTAAATGTGACCTCTAGTCTCGAGGTAAGGTGCACATTTTCCCATTCCCAGAGATAGGGGCGCCCCGGTTTCCAGGAGGTCTTAGTCAGTGGACGGCTTTAGCTTTAGTATGCCTCACAGCGCTCAAGACTCTCACGTGGGCACTTCTTTCCAAGGAAGTACACTGCGTACCCAAAGCCTTCTGAGCACAAGCAAGGGATACACAGCTCTGGGCACATCCCTCCCTATGCAGTTGGAAGGGCCGGGAACTAAGGTGTTCTCTGAGGCGAGCGTTCCACAGCTTTGAAACAGCCCCAGGAACGTGGTTCTTGGCAGGGTTTCGTTCCCTGCGGGTCT
The DNA here is from genome assembly GCF_964341445.2 of Mesoplodon mirus. NCBI lineage: Eukaryota > Metazoa > Chordata > Mammalia > Artiodactyla > Ziphiidae > Mesoplodon > Mesoplodon mirus. The sequence continues at coordinate 87,088,734 of NC_138979.1, read as the reverse complement.
GCCACGTTGAGGAAAACTAAGCGGCCCTGAAAGAAACCACCGGGGCTCCAATTCGGTTTGGGGACTCCTGCTCGACGTCTCTCTAGGTGATGCTAAACTGGACTTTAGGTCCAGCCCGAAGTAATGCAGAGAGTAACCCCGAGCATTGCTAGGCATTGGGAACATCCGAAGTCACCCAGGTAGGCCTGCTGAGGGCAGTTCGGGGTTTGTGCCGTTCACCACATGCAGCACACACTGCATCCAAAAGTTTCATCGCAGAAGGCCGAACTGTGTTCCAAGGGTCTCCCTTGGATTGTCAGAGAAGATAGGTGTATGTGCTGGGTGATCCAGTTGGTAATTGAGAAGCCTGGCAGAGGGCAGTCTTTTCCCCATTTGAAAGGTCGATAGTGGCGGCCTCAAGGCTGACTGAAAGACACTGCCCTTACCCGTCTTCTAGTCACCTCCAGGAGTGCCTCAGTGAAGACACTGAGTTTTCTCCTACGAATCCAGGTGGTCTCCAGTGCCTTGCTGGGAGCTCATCCCACGCTTGCCCTAGCTAAAGTGTGAAGTCAAAGTGACCCCTAGCCTCAAGGGAAGCGCGAGCGCTTCCTATCAGCCAAGTTGGGTGGGCAGCCACCTCCATGAACCCTGACTCCATAGAGTGCTTTAACTCCTCTGCGGCTTTGCGTAGGCCTAAGAGAGTCGCGTGTGAATTCCTTCTGAGGGAGAGCATGTGCGCTGGGAGTCCCCGTTTTGTCTTCCGAGCCACACAACACAGGACAGACTGCTGGGGTCAGCTCTTGCTACGCAGAGCGAAGGGCAGTGAACTGCTTCTCGCTTGCAGAGCTTGATGTCTACAGGTGTAAGGCAGCCCCGGGACAAAGTTTTGGCCAGTATTACATTCAGCGTGGCTCTCCCTCTGTGGAGGCCCTCCGAACGGCACTGAGAGAATCCCTGAGCCTAAAGTGCATCCTAGCAACCCTTAACCTGTCATCTCACTATTGTGACGCAAGGTACACTGCAGGTGCAGCCTGACAGAAAGTACAGAAAAGCCGGTACGACTCTGAGGCATTTGGACGAGGCAAGGTCCCCTCGGCCTGACTAAGTCATTAAGCGGGTGCTGCTCCTCGTGGCACGCAGAACACCCCCCGTCCAACGAAGTGGGATCCTAGAAAGGCCCAGTGTTGCTGAAAGTCTCCAGGTGTCAGTCAGCGAGTGCTGGCAAATGCGTCGTGGGCTCAAGTTGGCACTGGGAGAATGTGGGAGAAGCCCGACTTTCCCCCTTTGGAAAGCCACTTCGTTGCAGCTTCCAAGCCGCCTGCTACTATTCACTCCACAGATTCCTCTGAGGAGCAGTGAGTTTTTCCAAAAGAAACCAGGTGCTTGCGATTCCTTCCGGGGAGCTCACCCCCAGGAGCATACTGTAGCTAAGGTGCCCACTAAATGTGACCTCTAGTCTCGAGGTAAGGTGCACATTTTCCCATTCCCAGAGATAGGGGCGCCCCGGTTTCCAGGAGGTCTTAGTCAGTGGACGGCTTTAGCTTTAGTATGCCTCACAGCGCTCAAGACTCTCACGTGGGCACTTCTTTCCAAGGAAGTACACTGCGTACCCAAAGCCTTCTGAGCACAAGCAAGGGATACACAGCTCTGGGCACATCCCTCCCTATGCAGTTGGAAGGGCCGGGAACTAAGGTGTTCTCTGAGGCGAGCGTTCCACAGCTTTGAAACAGGCCCAGGAACGTGGTTCTTGGCAGGGTTTCGTTCCCTGCGGGTCTGCCACGTTGAGGAAAACTAAGCGGCCCTGAAAGAAACCACCGGGGCTCCAATTCGGTTTGGGGACTCCTGCTCGACGTCTCTCTAGGTGATGCGGAAACTGGACTTTAGGTCCAGCCCGAAGTAATGCAGAGAGTAACCCCGAGCATTGCTAGGCATTGGGAACATCCGAAGTCACCCAGGTAGGCCTGCTGAGGGCAGTTCGGGGTTTGTGCCATTCACCACATGCAGCACACACTGCATCCAAAAGTTTCATCGCAGAAGGCCGAACTGTGTTCCAAGGGTCTCCCTTGGATTGTCAGAGAAGATAGGTGTATGTGCTGGGTGATCCAGTTGGTAATTGAGAAGCCTGGCAGAGGGCAGTCTTCTCCCCATTTGAAAGGTCGATAGTGGCGGCCTCAAGGCTGACTGAAAGACACTGCCCTTACCCGTCTTCTAGTCACCTCCAGGAGTGCCTCAGTGAAGACAGTGAGTTTTCTCCTACGAATCCAGGTGGTCTCCAGTGCCTTGCTGGGAGCTCATCCCACGCTTGCCCTAGCTAAAGTGTGAAGTCAAAGTGACCCCTAGCCTCAAGGGAAGCGCGAGCGCCTCCTATCAGCCAAGTTGGTTGGGCAGCCACCTCCATGAACCCTGACTCCATAGAGTGCTTTAACTCCTCTGCGGCTTTGTGTAGGCCTAAGAGAGTCGCGTGTGAATTCCTTCTGAGGGACAGCATGTGCGCTGGGAGTCCCCGTTTTGTTTTCCGAGCCACACAACACAGGACAGACTGCTGGGGTCAGCTCTTGCTATGCAAAGCGAAGGGCAGTGAACTGATTCTCGCTTGCAGAGCTTGATGTCTACAGCTGTAAGGCAGCCCCGGGACAAAGTTTTGGCCAGTATTACATTCAGCGTGGCTCTCCCTCTGTGGAGGCCCTCCGAACGGCACTGAGAGAATCCCTGAGCCTAAAGTGCATCCTGGCAACCCTTAACCTGTCATCTCACTATTGTGACGCAAGGTACACTGCAGGTGCAGCCTGACAGAAAGTACAGAAAAGCCGGTACGACTCTGAGGCATTTGGACGAGGCAAGGTCCCCTCGGCCTGACTAAGTCATTAAGCGGGTGCTGCTCCTCGTGGCACGCAGAACACCCCCCGTCCAACGAAGTGGGATCCTAGAAAGGCCCAGTGTTGCTGAAAGTCTCCAGGTGTCAGTCAGCGAGTGCTGGCAAATGCGTCGTGGGCTCAAGTTGGCACTGGGAGAATGTGGGAGAAGCCCGACTTTCCCCCTTTGGAAAGCCACTTCGTTGCAGCTTCCAAGCCGCCTGCTACTATTCACTCCACAGATTCCTCTGAGAAGCAGTGAGTTTTTCCAAAAGAAACCAGGTGCTTGCGATTCCTTCCGGGGAGCTCACCCCCAGGAGCATACTGTAGCTAAGGTGCCCACTAAATGTGACCTCTAGTCTCGAGGTAAGGTGCACATTTTCCCATTCCCAGAGATAGGGGCGCCCCGGTTTCCAGGAGGTCTTAGTCAGTGGACGGCTTTAGCTTTAGTATGCCTCACAGCGCTCAAGACTCTCACGTGGGCACTTCTTTCCAAGGAAGTACACTGCGTACCCAAAGCCTTCTGAGCACAAGCAAGGGATACACAGCTCTGGGCACATCCCTCCCTATGCAGTTGGAAGGGCCGGGAACTAAGGTGTTCTCTGAGGCGAGCGTTCCACAGCTTTGAAACAGCCCCAGGAACGTGGTTCTTGGCAGGGTTTCGTTCCCTGCGGGTCTGCCACGTTGAGGAAAACTAAGCGGCCCTGAAAGAAACCACCGGGGCTCCAATTCGGTTTGGGGACTCCTGCTCGACGTCTCTCTAGGTGATGCTAAACTGGACTTTAGGTCCAGCCCGAAGTAATGCAGAGAGTAACCCCGAGCATTGCTAGGCATTGGGAACATCCGAAGTCACCCAGGTAGGCCTGCTGAGGGCAGTTCGGGGTTTGTGCCGTTCACCACATGCAGCACACACTGCATCCAAAAGTTTCATCGCAGAAGGCCGAACTGTGTTCCAAGGGTCTCCCTTGGATTGTCAGAGAAGATAGGTGTATGTGCTGGGTGATCCAGTTGGTAATTGAGAAGCCTGGCAGAGGGCAGTCTTTTCCCCATTTGAAAGGTCGATAGTGGCGGCCTCAAGGCTGACTGAAAGACACTGCCCTTACCCGTCTTCTAGTCACCTCCAGGAGTGCCTCAGTGAAGATACTGAGTTTTCTCCTACGAATCCAGGTGGTCTCCAGTGCCTTGCTGGGAGCTCATCCCACGCTTGCCCTAGCTAAAGTGTGAAGTCAAAGTGACCCCTAGCCTCAAGGGAAGCGCGAGCGCTTCCTATCAGCCAAGTTGGGTGGGCAGCCACCTCCATGAACCCTGACTCCATAGAGTGCTTTAACTCCTCTGCGGCTTTGCGTAGGCCTAAGAGAGTCGCGTGTGAATTCCTTCTGAGGGAGAGCATGTGCGCTGGGAGTCCCCGTTTTGTCTTCCGAGCCACACAACACAGGACAGACTGCTGGGGTCAGCTCTTGCTACGCAGAGCGAAGGGCAGTGAACTGCTTCTCGCTTGCAGAGCTTGATGTCTACAGCTGTAAGGCAGCCCCGGGACAAAGTTTTGGCCAGTATTACATTCAGCGTGGCTCTCCCTCTGTGGAGGCCCTCCGAACGGCACTGAGAGAATCCCTGAGCCTAAAGTGCATCCTAGCAACCCTTAACCTGTCATCTCACTATTGTGACGCAAGGTACACTGCAGGTGCAGCCTGACAGAAAGTACAGAAAAGCCGGTACGACTCTGAGGCATTTGGACGAGGCAAGGTCCCCTCGGCCTGACTAAGTCATTAAGCGGGTGCTGCTCCTCGTGGCACGCAGAACACCCCCCGTCCAACGAAGTGGGATCCTAGAAAGGCCCAGTGTTGCTGAAAGTCTCCAGGTGTCAGTCAGCGAGTGCTGGCAAATGCGTCGTGGGCTCAAGTTGGCACTGGGAGAATGTGGGAGAAGCCCGACTTTCCCCCTTTGGAAAGCCACTTCGTTGCAGCTTCCAAGCCGCCTGCTACTATTCACTCCACAGATTCCTCTGAGGAGCAGTGAGTTTTTCCAAAAGAAACCAGGTGCTTGCGATTCCTTCCGGGGAGCTCACCCCCAGGAGCATACTGTAGCTAAGGTGCCCACTAAATGTGACCTCTAGTCTCGAGGTAAGGTGCACATTTTCCCATTCCCAGAGATAGGGGCGCCCCGGTTTCCAGGAGGTCTTAGTCAGTGGACGGCTTTAGCTTTAGTATGCCTCACAGCGCTCAAGACTCTCACGTGGGCACTTCTTTCCAAGGAAGTACACTGCGTACCCAAAGCCTTCTGAGCACAAGCAAGGGATACACAGCTCTGGGCACATCCCTCCCTATGCAGTTGGAAGGGCCGGGAACTAAGGTGTTCTCTGAGGCGAGCGTTCCACAGCTTTGAAACAGGCCCAGGAACGTGGTTCTTGGCAGGGTTTCGTTCCCTGCGGGTCTGCCACGTTGAGGAAAACTAAGCGGCCCTGAAAGAAACCACCGGGGCTCCAATTCGGTTTGGGGACTCCTGCTCGACGTCTCTCTAGGTGATGCGGAAACTGGACTTTAGGTCCAGCCCGAAGTAATGCAGAGAGTAACCCCGAGCATTGCTAGGCATTGGGAACATCCGAAGTCACCCAGGTAGGCCTGCTGAGGGCAGTTCGGGGTTTGTGCCGTTCACCACATGCAGCACACACTGCATCCAAAAGTTTCATCGCAGAAGGCCGAACTGTGTTCCAAGGGTCTCCCTTGGATTGTCAGAGAAGATAGGTGTATGTGCTGGGTGATCCAGTTGGTAATTGAGAAGCCTGGCAGAGGGCAGTCTTCTCCCCATTTGAAAGGTCGATAGTGGCGGCCTCAAGGCTGACTGAAAGACACTGCCCTTACCCGTCTTCTAGTCACCTCCAGGAGTGCCTCAGTGAAGACAGTGAGTTTTCTCCTACGAATCCAGGTGGTCTCCAGTGCCTTGCTGGGAGCTCATCCCACGCTTGCCCTAGCTAAAGTGTGAAGTCAAAGTGACCCCTAGCCTCAAGGGAAGCGCGAGCGCCTCCTATCAGCCAAGTTGGTTGGGCAGCCACCTCCATGAACCCTGACTCCATAGAGTGCTTTAACTCCTCTGCGGCTTTGTGTAGGCCTAAGAGAGTCGCGTGTGAATTCCTTCTGAGGGACAGCATGTGCGCTGGGAGTCCCCGTTTTGTTTTCCGAGCCACACAACACAGGACAGACTGCTGGGGTCAGCTCTTGCTATGCAAAGCGAAGGGCAGTGAACTGATTCTCGCTTGCAGAGCTTGATGTCTACAGCTGTAAGGCAGCCCCGGGACAAAGTTTTGGCCAGTATTACATTCAGCGTGGCTCTCCCTCTGTGGAGGCCCTCCGAACGGCACTGAGAGAATCCCTGAGCCTAAAGTGCATCCTGGCAACCCTTAACCTGTCATCTCACTATTGTGACGCAAGGTACACTGCAGGTGCAGCCTGACAGAAAGTACAGAAAAGCCGGTACGACTCTGAGGCATTTGGACGAGGCAAGGTCCCCTCGGCCTGACTAAGTCATTAAGCGGGTGCTGCTCCTCGTGGCACGCAGAACACCCCCCGTCCAACGAAGTGGGATCCTAGAAAGGCCCAGTGTTGCTGAAAGTCTCCAGGTGTCAGTCAGCGAGTGCTGGCAAATGCGTCGTGGGCTCAAGTTGGCACTGGGAGAATGTGGGAGAAGCCCGACTTTCCCCCTTTGGAAAGCCACTTCGTTGCAGCTTCCAAGCCGCCTGCTACTATTCACTCCACAGATTCCTCTGAGGAGCAGTGAGTTTTTCCAAAAGAAACCAGGTGCTTGCGATTCCTTCCGGGGAGCTCACCCCCAGGAGCATACTGTAGCTAAGGTGCCCACTAAATGTGACCTCTAGTCTCGAGGTAAGGTGCACATTTTCCCATTCCCAGAGATAGGGGCGCCCCGGTTTCCAGGAGGTCTTAGTCAGTGGACGGCTTTAGCTTTAGTATGCCTCACAGCGCTCAAGACTCTCACGTGGGCACTTCTTTCCAAGGAAGTACACTGCGTACCCAAAGCCTTCTGAGCACAAGCAAGGGATACACAGCTCTGGGCACATCCCTCCCTATGCAGTTGGAAGGGCCGGGAACTAAGGTGTTCTCTGAGGCGAGCGTTCCACAGCTTTGAAACAGGCCCAGGAACGTGGTTCTTGGCAGGGTTTCGTTCCCTGCGGGTCTGCCACGTTGAGGAAAACTAAGCGGCCCTGAAAGAAACCACCGGGGCTCCAATTCGGTTTGGGGACTCCTGCTCGACGTCTCTCTAGGTGATGCGGAAACTGGACTTTAGGTCCAGCCCGAAGTAATGCAGAGAGTAACCCCGAGCATTGCTAGGCATTGGGAACATCCGAAGTCACCCAGGTAGGCCTGCTGAGGGCAGTTCGGGGTTTGTGCCGTTCACCACATGCAGCACACACTGCATCCAAAAGTTTCATCGCAGAAGGCCGAACTGTGTTCCAAGGGTCTCCCTTGGATTGTCAGAGAAGATAGGTGTATGTGCTGGGTGATCCAGTTGGTAATTGAGAAGCCTGGCAGAGGGCAGTCTTCTCCCCATTTGAAAGGTCGATAGTGGCGGCCTCAAGGCTGACTGAAAGACACTGCCCTTACCCGTCTTCTAGTCACCTCCAGGAGTGCCTCAGTGAAGACAGTGAGTTTTCTCCTACGAATCCAGGTGGTCTCCAGTGCCTTGCTGGGAGCTCATCCCACGCTTGCCCTAGCTAAAGTGTGAAGTCAAAGTGACCCCTAGCCTCAAGGGAAGCGCGAGCGCCTCCTATCAGCCAAGTTGGTTGGGCAGCCACCTCCATGAACCCTGACTCCATAGAGTGCTTTAACTCCTCTGCGGCTTTGTGTAGGCCTAAGAGAGTCGCGTGTGAATTCCTTCTGAGGGACAGCATGTGCGCTGGGAGTCCCCGTTTTGTTTTCCGAGCCACACAACACAGGACAGACTGCTGGGGTCAGCTCTTGCTATGCAAAGCGAAGGGCAGTGAACTGATTCTCGCTTGCAGAGCTTGATGTCTACAGCTGTAAGGCAGCCCCGGGACAAAGTTTTGGCCAGTATTACATTCAGCGTGGCTCTCCCTCTGTGGAGGCCCTCCGAACGGCACTGAGAGAATCCCTGAGCCTAAAGTGCATCCTGGCAACCCTTAACCTGTCATCTCACTATTGTGACGCAAGGTACACTGCAGGTGCAGCCTGACAGAAAGTACAGAAAAGCCGGTACGACTCTGAGGCATTTGGACGAGGCAAGGTCCCCTCGGCCTGACTAAGTCATTAAGCGGGTGCTGCTCCTCGTGGCACGCAGAACACCCCCCGTCCAACGAAGTGGGATCCTAGAAAGGCCCAGTGTTGCTGAAAGTCTCCAGGTGTCAGTCAGCGAGTGCTGGCAAATGCGTCGTGGGCTCAAGTTGGCACTGGGAGAATGTGGGAGAAGCCCGACTTTCCCCCTTTGGAAAGCCACTTCGTTGCAGCTTCCAAGCCGCCTGCTACTATTCACTCCACAGATTCCTCTGAGAAGCAGTGAGTTTTTCCAAAAGAAACCAGGTGCTTGCGATTCCTTCCGGGGAGCTCACCCCCAGGAGCATACTGTAGCTAAGGTGCCCACTAAATGTGACCTCTAGTCTCGAGGTAAGGTGCACATTTTCCCATTCCCAGAGATAGGGGCGCCCCGGTTTCCAGGAGGTCTTAGTCAGTGGACGGCTTTAGCTTTAGTATGCCTCACAGCGCTCAAGACTCTCACGTGGGCACTTCTTTCCAAGGAAGTACACTGCGTACCCAAAGCCTTCTGAGCACAAGCAAGGGATACACAGCTCTGGGCACATCCCTCCCTATGCAGTTGGAAGGGCCGGGAACTAAGGTGTTCTCTGAGGCGAGCGTTCCACAGCTTTGAAACAGCCCCAGGAACGTGGTTCTTGGCAGGGTTTCGTTCCCTGCGGGTCTGCCACGTTGAGGAAAACTAAGCGGCCCTGAAAGAAACCACCGGGGCTCCAATTCGGTTTGGGGACTCCTGCTCGACGTCTCTCTAGGTGATGCTAAACTGGACTTTAGGTCCAGCCCGAAGTAATGCAGAGAGTAACCCCGAGCATTGCTAGGCATTGGGAACATCCGAAGTCACCCAGGTAGGCCTGCTGAGGGCAGTTCGGGGTTTGTGCCGTTCACCACATGCAGCACACACTGCATCCAAAAGTTTCATCGCAGAAGGCCGAACTGTGTTCCAAGGGTCTCCCTTGGATTGTCAGAGAAGATAGGTGTATGTGCTGGGTGATCCAGTTGGTAATTGAGAAGCCTGGCAGAGGGCAGTCTTTTCCCCATTTGAAAGGTCGATAGTGGCGGCCTCAAGGCTGACTGAAAGACACTGCCCTTACCCGTCTTCTAGTCACCTCCAGGAGTGCCTCAGTGAAGACACTGAGTTTTCTCCTACGAATCCAGGTGGTCTCCAGTGCCTTGCTGGGAGCTCATCCCACGCTTGCCCTAGCTAAAGTGTGAAGTCAAAGTGACCCCTAGCCTCAAGGGAAGCGCGAGCGCTTCCTATCAGCCAAGTTGGGTGGGCAGCCACCTCCATGAACCCTGACTCCATAGAGTGCTTTAACTCCTCTGCGGCTTTGCGTAGGCCTAAGAGAGTCGCGTGTGAATTCCTTCTGAGGGAGAGCATGTGCGCTGGGAGTCCCCGTTTTGTTTTCCGAGCCACACAACACAGGACAGACTGCTGGGGTCAGCTCTTGCTACGCAGAGCGAAGGGCAGTGAACTGCTTCTCGCTTGCAGAGCTTGATGTCTACAGCTGTAAGGCAGCCCCGGGACAAAGTTTTGGCCAGTATTACATTCAGCGTGGCTCTCCCTCTGTGGAGGCCCTCCGAACGGCACTGAGAGAATCCCTGAGCCTAAAGTGCATCCTAGCAACCCTTAACCTGTCATCTCACTATTGTGACGCAAGGTACACTGCAGGTGCAGCCTGACAGAAAGTACAGAAAAGCCGGTACGACTCTGAGGCATTTGGACGAGGCAAGGTCCCCTCGGCCTGACTAAGTCATTAAGCGGGTGCTGCTCCTCGTGGCACGCAGAACACCCCCCGTCCAACGAAGTGGGATCCTAGAAAGGCCCAGTGTTGCTGAAAGTCTCCAGGTGTCAGTCAGCGAGTGCTGGCAAATGCGTCGTGGGCTCAAGTTGGCACTGGGAGAATGTGGGAGAAGCCCGACTTTCCCCCTTTGGAAAGCCACTTCGTTGCAGCTTCCAAGCCGCCTGCTACTATTCACTCCACAGATTCCTCTGAGGAGCAGTGAGTTTTTCCAAAAGAAACCAGGTGCTTGCGATTCCTTCCGGGGAGCTCACCCCCAGGAGCATACTGTAGCTAAGGTGCCCACTAAATGTGACCTCTAGTCTCGAGGTAAGGTGCACATTTTCCCATTCCCAGAGATAGGGGCGCCCCGGTTTCCAGGAGGTCTTAGTCAGTGGACGGCTTTAGCTTTAGTATGCCTCACAGCGCTCAAGACTCTCACGTGGGCACTTCTTTCCAAGGAAGTACACTGCGTACCCAAAGCCTTCTGAGCACAAGCAAGGGATACACAGCTCTGGGCACATCCCTCCCTATGCAGTTGGAAGGGCCGGGAACTAAGGTGTTCTCTGAGGCGAGCGTTCCACAGCTTTGAAACAGGCCCAGGAACGTGGTTCTTGGCAGGGTTTCGTTCCCTGCGGGTCTGCCACGTTGAGGAAAACTAAGCTGCCCTGAAAGAAACCACCGGGGCTCCAATTCGGTTTGGGGACTCCTGCTCGACGTCTCTCTAGGTGATGCGGAAACTGGACTTTAGGTCCAGCCCGAAGTAATGCAGAGAGTAACCCCGAGCATTGCTAGGCATTGGGAACATCCGAAGTCACCCAGGTAGGCCTGCTGAGGGCAGTTCGGGGTTTGTGCCGTTCACCACATGCAGCACACACTGCATCCAAAAGTTTCATCGCAGAAGGCCGAACTGTGTTCCAAGGGTCTCCCTTGGATTGTCAGAGAAGATAGGTGTATGTGCTGGGTGATCCAGTTGGTAATTGAGAAGCCTGGCAGAAGGCAGTCTTTTCCCCATTTGAAAGGTCGATAGTGGCGGCCTCAAGGCTGACTGAAAGACACTGCCCTTACCCGTCTTCTAGTCACCTCCAGGAGTGCCTCAGTGAAGACAGTGAGTTTTCTCCTACGAATCCAGGTGGTCTCCAGTGCCTTGCTGGGAGCTCATCCCACGCTTGCCCTAGCTAAAGTGTGAAGTCAAAGTGACCCCTAGCCTCAAGGGAAGCGCGAGCGCTTCCTATCAGCCAAGTTGGGTGGGCAGCCACCTCCATGAACCCTGACTCCATAGAGTGCTTTAACTCCTCTGCGGCTTTGCGTAGGCCTAAGAGAGTCGCGTGTGAATTCCTTCTGAGGGAGAGCATGTGCGCTGGGAGTCCCCGTTTTGTTTTCCGAGCCACACAACACAGGACAGACTGCTGGGGTCAGCTCTTGCTACGCAGAGCGAAGGGCAGTGAACTGCTTCTCGCTTGCAGAGCTTGATGTCTACAGCTGTAAGGGAGCCCCGGGACAAAGTTTTGGCCAGTATTACATTCAGCGTGGCTCTCCCTCTGTGGAGGCCCTCCGAACGGCACTGAGAGAATCCCTGAGCCTAAAGTGCATCCTGGCAACTCTTAACCTGTCATCTCACTATTGTGACGCAAGGTACACTGCAGGTGCAGCCTGACAGAAAGTACAGAAAAGCCGGTACGACTCTGAGGCATTTGGACGATGCAAGGTCCCCTCGGCCTCACTAAGTCATTAAGCGGGTGCTGCTCCTCGTGGCACGCAAAACACCCCCCGTCCAACGAAGTGGGATCCTAGAAAGGCCCAGTGTTGCTGAAAGTCTCCAGGTGTCAGTCAGAGAGTGCTGGCAAATGCGTCGTGGGCTCAAGTTGGCACTGGGAGAATGTGGGAGAAGCCCAACTTTCCCCCTTTGGAAAGCCACTTCGTTGCAGCTTCCAAGCCGCCTGCTACTATTCACTCCACAGATTCCTCTGAGGAGCAGTGAGTTTTTCCAAAAGAAACCAGGTGCTTGCGATTCCTTCCGGGGAGCTCACCCCCAGGAGCATACTGTAGCTAAGGTGCCCACTAAATGTGACCTCTAGTCTCGAGGTAAGGTGCACATTTTCCCATTCCCAGAGATAGGGGCGCCCCGGTTTCCAGGAGGTCTTAGTCAGTGGACAGCTTTAGCTTTAGTATGCCTCACAGCGCTCAAGACTCTCACGTGGGCACTTCTTTCCAAGGAAGTACACTGCGTTCCCAAAGCCTTCTGAGCACAAGCAAGGGATACACAGCTCTGGGCACATCCCTCTCTATGCAGTTGGAAGGGCCGGGAACTAAGGTGTTCTCTGAGGCGAGCGTTCCACAGCTTTGAAACAGCCCCAGGAACGTGGTTCTTGGCAGGGTTTCGTTCCCTGCGGGTCTGCCACGTTGAGGAAAACTAAGCGGCCCTGCAAGAAACCACCGGGGCTCCAATTCGGTTTGGGGACTCCTGCTCGACGTCTCTCTAGGTGATGCGGAAACTGGACTTTAGGTCCAGCCCGAAGTAATGCAGAGAGTAACCCCGAGCATTGCTAGGCATTGGGAACATCCAAAGTCACCCAGGTAGGCCTGCTGAGGGCAGTTCGGGGTTTGTGCCGTTCACCACATGCAGCACACACTGCATCCAAAAGTTTCATCGCAGAAGGCCGAACTGTGTTCCAAGGGTCTCCCTTGGATTGTCAGAGAAGATAGGTGTATGTGCTGGGTGATCCAGTTGGTAATTGAGAAGCCTGGCAGAGGGCAGTCTTTTCCCCATTTGAAAGGTCGATAGTGGCGGCCTCAAGGCTGACTGAAAGACACTGCCATTACCCGTCTTCTAGTCACCTCCAGGAGTGCCTCAGTGAAGACAGTGAGTTTTCTCCTACGAATCCAGGTGGTCTCCAGTGCCTTGCTGGGAGCTCATCCCACGCTTGCCCTAGCTAAAGTGTGAAGTCAAAGTGACCCCTAGCCTCAAGGGAAGCGTGAGCGCATCCTATCAGCCAAGTTGGGTGGGCAGCCACCTCCATGAACCCTGACGCCATAGAGTGCTTTAACTCCTCTGCGGCTTTGCGTAGGCCTAAGAGAGTCGCGTGTGAATTCCTTCTGAGGGAGAGCATGTGCGCTCGGAGTCCCCGTTTTGTTTTCCGAGCCACACAATACAGGACAGACTGCTGGGGTCAGCTCTTGCTACGCAGAGCGAAGGGCAGTGAACTGCTTCTCGCTTGCAGAGCTTGATGTCTACAGCTGTAAGGCAGCCCCGGGACAAAGTTTTGGCCAGTATTACATTCAGCGTGGCTCTCCCTCTGTGGAGGCCCTCCGAACAGCACTGAGAGAATCCCTGAGCCTAAAGTGCATCCTGGCAACCCTTAACCTGACATCTCACTATTGTGACGCAAGGTACACTGCAGGTGCAGCCTGACAGAAAGTACAGAAAAGCCGGTACGACTCTGAGGCATTTGGACGAGGCAAGGTCCCCTCGGCCTGACTAAGTCATTAAGCGGGTGCTGCTCCTCGTGGCACGCAGAACACCCCCCGTCCAACGAAGTGGGATCCTAGAAAGGCCCAGTGTTGCTGAAAGTCTCCAGGTGTCATTCAGAGAGTGCTGGCAAATGCGTCGTGGGCTCAAGTTGGCACTGGGAGAATGTGGGAGAAGCCCGAATTTCCCCCTTTGGAAAGCCACTTCGTTGCAGCTTCCAAGCCGCCTGCTACTATTCACTCCACAGATTCCTCTGAGGAGCAGTGAGTTTTTCCAAAAGAAACCAGGTGCTTGCGATTCCTTCCGGGGAGCTCACCCCCAGGAGCATACTGTAGCTAAGGTGCCCACTAAATGTGACCTCTAGTCTCGAGGTAAGGTGCACATTTTCCCATTCCCAGAGATAGGGGCGCCCCGGTTTCCAGGAGGTCTTAGTCAGTGGACGGCTTTAGCTTTAGTATGCCTCACAGCGCTCAAGACTCTCACGTGGGCACTTCTTTCCAAGGAAGTACACTGCGTACCCAAAGCCTTCTGAGCACAAGCAAGGGATACACAGCTCTGGGCACATCCCTCCCTATGCAGTTGGAAGGGCCGGGAACTAAGGTGTTCTCTGAGGCGAGCGTTCCACAGCTTTGAAACAGCCCCAGGAACGTGGTTCTTGGCAGGGTTTCGTTCCCTGCGGGTCTGCCACGTTGAGGAAAACTAAGCGGCCCTGAAAGAAACCACCGGGGCTCCAATTCGGTTTGGGGACTCCTGCTCGACGTCTCTCTAAGAGATGCGGAAACTGGACTTTAGGTCCAGCCCGAAGTAATGCAGAGAGTAACCCCGAGCATTGCTAGGCATTGGGAACATCCAAAGTCACCCAGGTAGGCCTGCTGAGGGCCGTTCGGGGTTTGTGCCGTTCACCACATGCAGCACACACTGCATCCAAAAGTTTCATCGCAGAAGGCCGAACTGTGTTCCAAGGGTCTCCCTTGGATTGTCAGAGAAGATAGGTGTATGTGCTGGGTGATCCAGTTGGTAATTGAGAAGCCTGGCAGAGGGCAGTCTTTTCCCCATTTGAAAGGTCGATAGTGGCGGCCTCAAGGCTGACTGAAAGACACTGCCCTTACCCGTCTTCTAGTCACCTCCAGGAGTGCCTCAGTGAAGACAGTGAGTTTTCTCCTACGAATCCAGGTGGTCTCCAGTGCCTTGCTGGGAGCTCATCCCACGCTTGCCCTAGCTAAAGTGTGAAGTCAAAGTGACCCCTAGCCTCAAGGGAAGCGCGAGCGCTTCCTATCAGCCAAGTTGGGTGGGCAGCCACCTCCATGAACCCTGACTCCATAGAGTGCTTTAACTCCTCTGCGGCTTTGCGTAGGCCTAAGAGAGTCGCGTGTGAATTCCTTCTGAGGGAGAGCATGTGCGCTGGGAGTCCCCGTTTTGTTTTCCGAGCCACACAACACAGGACAGACTGCTGGGGTCAGCTCTTGCTACGCAGAGCGAAGGGCAGTGAACTGCTTCTCGCTTGCAGAGCTTGATGTCTACAGCTGTAAGGCAGCCCCGGGACAAAGTTTTGGCCAGTATTACATTCAGCGTGGCTCTCCCTCTGTGGAGGCCCTCCGAACGGCACTGAGAGAATCCCTGAGCCTAAAGTGCATCCTGGCAACTCTTAACCTGTCATCTCACTATTGTGACGCAAGGTACACTGCAGGTGCAGCCTGACAGAAAGTACAGAAAAGCCGGTACGACACTGAGGCATTTGGACGAGGCAAGGTCCCCTCGGCCTGACTAAGTCATTAAGCGGGTGCTGCTCCTCGTGGCACGCCAAACACCCCCCGTCCAACGAAGTGGGATCCTAGAAAGGCCCAGTGTTGCTGAAAGTCTCCAGGTGTCAGTCAGAGAGTGCTGGCAAATGCCTTGTGGGCTCAAGTTGGCACTGGGAGAATGTGGGAGAAGCCCGACTTTCCCCCTTTGGAAAGCCACTTCGTTGCAGCTTCCAAGCCGCCTGCTACTATTCACTCCACAGATTCCTCTGAGGAGCAGTGAGTTTTTCCAAAAGAAACCAGGTGCTTGCGATTCCTTCCGGGGAGCTCACCCCCAGGAGCATACTGTAGCTAAGGTGCCCACTAAATGTGACCTCTAGTCTTGAGGTAAGGTGCACATTTTCCCATTCCCAGAGATAGGGGCGCCCCGGTTTCCAGGAGGTCTTAGTCAGTGGACGGCTTTAGCTTTAGTATGCCTCACAGCGCTCAAGACTCTCACGTGGGCACTTCTTTCCAAGGAAGTACACTGCGTACCCAAAGCCTTCTGAGCACAAGCAAGGGATACACAGCTCTGGGCACATCCCTCCCTATGCAGTTGGAAGGGCCGGGAACTAAGGTGTTCTCTGAGGCGAGCGTTCCACAGCTTTGAAACAGCCCCAGGAACGTGGTTCTTGGCAGGGTTTCGTTCCCTGCGGGTCTGCCACGTTGAGGAAAACTAAGCGGCCCTGAAAGAAACCACCGGGGCTCCAATTCGGTTTGGGGACTCCTGCTCGACGTCTCTCTAGGTGATGCGGAAACTGGACTTTAGGTCCAGCCCGAAGTAATGCAGAGAGTAACCCCGAGCATTGCTAGGCATTGGGAACATCCAAAGTCACCCAGGTAGGCCTGCTGAGGGCAGTTCGGGGTTTGTGCCGTTCACCACATGCAGCACACACTGCATCCAAAAGTTTCATCGCAGAAGTCCGAACTGTGTTCCAAGGGTCTCCCTTGGATTGTCAGAGAAGATAGGTGTATGTGCTGGGTGATCCAGTTGGTAATTGAGAAGCCTGGCAGAGGGCAGTCTTTTCCCCATTTGAAAGGTCGATAGTGGCGGCCTCAAGGCTGACTGAAAGACACTGCCCTTACCCGTCTTCTAGTCACCTCCAGGAGTGCCTCAGTGAAGACAGTGAGTTTTCTCCTACGAATCCAGGTGGTCTCCAGTGCCTTGCTGGGAGCTCATCCCACGCTTGCCCTAGCTAAAGTGTGAAGTCAAAGTGACCCCTAGCCTCAAGGGAAGCGCGAGCGCTTCCTATCAGCCAAGTTGGGTGGGCAGCCACCTCCATGAACCCTGACTCCATAGAGTGCTT
This sequence comes from Mesoplodon mirus, assembly GCF_964341445.2. NCBI lineage: Eukaryota > Metazoa > Chordata > Mammalia > Artiodactyla > Ziphiidae > Mesoplodon > Mesoplodon mirus. Next base: position 87,072,295 of record NC_138979.1, on the reverse strand, counting down.
TAACTCCTCTGCGGCTTTGCGTAGGCCTAAGAGAGTCGCGTGTGAATTCCTTCTGAGGGAGAGCATGTGCGCTCGGAGTCCCCGTTTTGTTTTCCGAGCCACACAACACAGGACAGACTGCTGGGGTCAGCTCTTGCTACGCAGAGCGAAGGGCAGTGAACTGCTTCTCGCTTGCAGAGCTTGATGTCTACAGCTGTAAGGCAGCCCCGGGACAAAGTTTTGGCCAGTATTACATTCAGCGTGGCTCTCCCTCTGTGGAGGCCCTCCGAACGGCACTGAGAGAATCCCTGAGCCTAAAGTGCATCCTGGCAACCCTTAACCTGTCATCTCACTATTGTGACGCAAGGTACACTGCAGGTGCAGCCTGACAGAAAGTACAGAAAAGCCGGTACGACTCTGAGGCATTTGGACGAGGCAAGGTCCCCTCGGCCTGACTAAGTCATTAAGCGGGTGCTGCTCCTCGTGGCACGCAGAACACCCCCCGTCCAACGAAGTGGGATCCTAGAAAGGCCCAGTGTTGCTGAAAGTCTCCAGGTGTCAGTCAGAGAGTGCTGGCAAATGCGTCGTGGGCTCAAGTTGGCACTGGGAGAATGTGGGAGAAGCCCGACTTTCCCCCTTTGGAAAGCCACTTCGTTGCAGCTTCCAAGCCGCCTGCTACTATTCACTCCACAGATTCCTCTGAGGAGCAGTGAGTTTTTCCAAAAGAAACCAGGTGCTTGCGATTCCTTCCGGGGAGCTCACCCCCAGGAGCATACTGTAGCTAAGGTGCCCACTAAATGTGACCTCTAGTCTCGAGGTAAGGTGCACATTTTCCCATTCCCAGAGATAGGGGCGCCCCGGTTTCCAGGAGGTCTTAGTCAGTGGACGGCTTTAGCTTTAGTATGCCTCACAGCGCTCAAGACTCTCACGTGGGCACTTCTTTCCAAGGAAGTACACTGCGTACCCAAAGCCTTCTGAGCACAAGCAAGGGATACACAGCTCTGGGCACATCCCTCCCTATGCAGTTGGAAGGGCCGGGAACTAAGGTGTTCTCTGAGGCGAGCGTTCCACTGCTTTGAAACAGACCCAGGAACGCGGTTCTTGGCAGGGTTTCGTTCCCTGCGGGTCTGCCACGTTGAGGAAAACTAAGCGGCCCTGAAAGAAACCACCGGGGCTCCAATTCGGTTTGGGGACTCCTGCTCGACGTCTCTCTAGGTGATGCGGAAACTGGACTTTAGGTCCAGCCCGAAGTAATGCAGAGAGTAACCCCGAGCATTGCTAGGCATTGGGAACATCCGAAGTCACCCAGGTAGGCCTGCTGAGGGCAGTTCGGGGTTTGTGCCGTTCACCACATGCAGCACACACTGCATCCAAAAGTTTCATCGCAGAAGGCCGAACTGTGTTCCAAGGGTCTCCCTTGGATTGTCAGAGAAGATAGGTGTATGTGCTGGGTGATCCAGTTGGTAATTGAGAAGCCTGGCAGAGGGCAGTCTTTTCCCCATTTGAAAGGTCGATAGTGGCGGCCTCAAGGCTGACTGAAAGACACTGCCCTTACCCGTCTTCTAGTCACCTCCAGGAGTGCCTCAGTGAAGACAGTGAGTTTTCTCCTACGAATCCAGGTGGTCTCCAGTGCCTTGCTGGGAGCTCATCCCACGCTTGCCCTAGCTAAAGTGTGAAGTCAAAGTGACCCCTAGCCTCAAGGGAAGCGCGAGCGCTTCCTATCAGCCAAGTTGGGTGGGCAGCCACCTCCATGAACCCTGACTCCATAGAGTGCTTTAACTCCTCTGCGGCTTTGCGTAGGCCTAAGAGAGTCGCGTGTGAATTCCTTCTGAGGGAGAGCATGTGCGCTGGGAGTCCCCGTTTTGTTTTCCGAGCCACACAACACAGGACAGACTGCTGGGGTCAGCTCTTGCTACGCAGAGCGAAGGGCAGTGAACTGCTTCTCGCTTGCAGAGCTTGATGTCTACAGCTGTAAGGCAGCCCCGGGACAAAGTTTTGGCCAGTATTACATTCAGCGTGGCTCTCCCTCTGTGGAGGCCCTCCGAACGGCACTGAGAGAATCCCTGAGCCTAAAGTGCATCCTGGCAACCCTTAACCTGTCATCTCACTATTGTGACGCAAGGTACACTGCAGGTGCAGCCTGACAGAAAGTACAGAAAAGCCGGTACGACTCTGAGGCATTTGGACGAGGCAAGGTCCCCTCGGCCTGACTAAGTCATTAAGCGGGTGCTGCTCCTCGTGGCACGCAGAACACCCCCCGTCCAACGAAGTGGGATCCTAGAAAGGCCCAGTGTTGCTGAAAGTCTCCAGGTGTCAGTCAGAGAGTGCTGGCAAATGCGTCGTGGGCTCAAGTTGGCACTGGGAGAATGTGGGAGAAGCCCGACTTTCCCCCTTTGGAAAGCCACTTCGTTGCAGCTTCCAAGCCGCCTGCTACTATTCACTCCACAGATTCCTCTGAGGAGCAGTGAGTTTTTCCAAAAGAAACCAGGTGCTTGCGATTCCTTCCGGGGAGCTCACCCCCAGGAGCATACTGTAGCTAAGGTGCCCACTAAATGTGACCTCTAGTCTCGAGGTAAGGTGCACATTTTCCCATTCCCAGAGATAGGGGCGCCCCGGTTTCCAGGAGGTCTTAGTCAGTGGACGGCTTTAGCTTTAGTATGCCTCACAGCGCTCAAGACTCTCACGTGGGCACTTCTTTCCAAGGAAGTACACTGCGTACCCAAAGCCTTCTGAGCACAAGCAAGGGATACACAGCTCTGGGCACATCCCTCCCTATGCAGTTGGAGGGGCCGGGAACTAAGGTGTTCTCTGAGGCGAGCGTTCCACAGCTTTGAAACAGCCCCAGGAACGCGGTTCTTGGCAGGGTTTCATTCCCTGCGGGTCTGCCACGTTGAGGAAAACTAAGCAGCCCTGAAAGAAACCACCGGGGCTCCAATTCGGTTTGGGGACTCCTGCTCGACGTCTCTCTAGGTGATGCGGAAACTGGACTTTAGGTCCAGCCCGAAGTAATGCAGAGAGTAACCCCGAGCATTGCTAGGCATTGGGAACATCCGAAGTCACCCAGGTAGGCCTGCTGAGGGCAGTTCGGGGTTTGTGCCGTTCACCACATGCAGCAAACACTGCATCCAAAAGTTTCATCGCAGAAGGCCGAACTGTGTTCCAAGGGTCTCCCTTGGACTGTCAGAGAAGATAGGTGTATGTGCTGGGTGATCCAGTTGGTAATTGAGAAGCCTGGCAGAAGGCAGTCTTTTCCCCATTTGAAAGGTCGATAGTGGTGGCCTCAAGGCTGACTGAAAGACACTGCCCTTACCCGTCTTCTAGTCACCTCCAGGAGTGCCTCAGTGAAGACAGTGAGTTTTCTCCTACGAATCCAGGTGGTCTCCAGTGCCTTGCTGGGAGCTCATCCCACGCTTGCCCTAGCTAAAGTGTGAAGTCAAAGTGACCCCTAGCCTCAAGGGAAGCGCGAGCGCTTCCTATCAGCCAAGTTGGGTGGGCAGCCACCTCCATGAACCCTGACTCCATAGAGTGCTTTAACTCCTCTGCGGCTTTGCGTAGGCCTAAGAGAGTCGCGTGTGAATTCCTTCTGAGGGAGAGCATGTGCGCTGGGAGTCCCCGTTTTGTTTTCCGAGCCACACAACACAGGACAGACTGCTGGGGTCAGCTCTTGCTACGCAGAGCGAAGGGCAGTGAACTGCTTCTCGCTTGCAGAGCTTGATGTCTACAGCTGTAAGGCAGCCCCGGGACAAAGTTTTGGCCAGTATTACATTCAGCGTGGCTCTCCCTCTGTGGAGGCCCTCCGAACGGCACTGAGAGAATCCCTGAGCCTAAAGTGCATACTGGCAACTCTTAACCTGTCATCTCACTATTGTGACGCAAGGTACACTGCAGGTGCAGCCTGACAGAAAGTACAGAAAAGCCGGTACGTCTCTGAGGCATTCGGAAGATGCAAGGTCCCCACGGCCTGACTAAGTCATTAAGCGGGTGCTGCTCCTCGTGGCACGCAAAACACCCCCCGTCCAACGAAGTGGGATCCTAGAAAGGCCCAGTGTTGCTGAAAGTCTCCAGGTGTCAGTCAGCGAGTGCTGGCAAATGCGTCGTGGGCTCAAGTTGGCACTGGGAGAATGTGGGAGAAGCCCGACTTTCCCCCTTTGGAAAGCCACTTCGTTGCAGCTTCCAAGCCGCCTGCTACTATTCACTCCACAGATTCCTCTGAGGAGCAGTGAGTTTTTCCAAAAGAAACCAGGTGCTTGCGATTCCTTCCGGGGAGCTCACCCCCAGGAGCATACTGTAGCTAAGGTGCCCACTAAATGTGACCTCTAGTCTCGAGGTAAGGTGCACATTTTCCCATACCCAGAGATAGGGGCGCCCCGGTTTCCAGGAGGTCTTAGTCAGTGGACAGCTTTAGCTTTAGTATGCCTCACAGCGCTCAAGACTCTCACGTGGGCACTTCTTTCCAAGGAAGTACACTGCGTTCCCAAAGCCTTCTGAGCACAAGCAAGGGATACACAGCTCTGGGCACATCCCTCCCTATGCAGTTGGAAGGGCCGGGAGCTAAGGTGTTCTCTGAGGCGAGCGTTCCACAGCTTTGAAACAGCCCCAGGAACGTGGTTCTTGGCAGGGTTTCGTTCCCTGCGGGTCTGCCACGTTGAGGAAAACTAAGCGGCCCTGAAAGAAACCACCGGGGCTCAAATTCGGTTTGGGGACTCCTGCTCGACGTCTCTCTAGGTGATGCGGAAACTGGACTTTAGGTCCAGCCCGAAGTAATGCAGAGAGTAACCCCGAGCATTGCTAGACATTGGGAACATCCAAAGTCACCCAGGTAGGCCTGCTGAGGGCAGTTCGGGGTTTGTGCCGTTCACCACATGCAGCACACACTGCATCCAAAAGTTTCATCGCAGAAGGCCGAACTGTGTTCCAAGGGTCTCCCTTGGATTGTCAGAGAAGATAGGTGTATGTGCTGGGTGATCCAGTTGGTAATTGAGAAGCCTGGCAGAGGGCAGTCTTTTCCCCATTTGAAAGGTCGATAGTGGCGGCCTCAAGGCTGACTGAAAGACACTGCCCTTACCCGTCTTCTAGTCACCTCCAGGAGTGCCTCAGTGAAGACAGTGAGTTTTCTCCTACGAATCCAGGTGGTCTCCAGTGCCTTGCTGGGAGCTCATCCCACGCTTGCCCTAGCTAAAGTGTGAAGTCAAAGTGACCCCTAGCCTCAAGGGAAGCGCGAGCGCTTCCTATCAGCCAAGTTGGGTGGGCAGCCACCTCCATGAACCCTGACTCCATAGAGTGCTTTAACTCCTCTGCGGCTTTGCGTAGGCCTAAGAGAGTCGCGTGTGAATTCCTTCTGAGGGAGAGCATGTGCGCTGGGAGTCCCCGTTTTGTTTTCCGAGCCACACAACACAGGACAGACTGCTGGGGTCAGCTCTTGCTACGCAGAGCGAAGGGCAGTGAACTGCTTCTCGCTTGCAGAGCTTGATGTCTACAGCTGTAAGGCAGCCCCGGGACAAAGTTTTGGCCAGTATTACATTCAGCGTGGCTCTCCCTCTGTGGAGGCCCTCCGAACGGCACTGAGAGAATCCCTGAGCCTAAAGTGCATCCTGGCAACCCTTAACCTGTCATCTCACTATTGTGACGCAAGGTACACTGCAGGTGCAGCCTGACAGAAAGTACAGAAAAGCCGGTACGACTCTGAGGCATTTGGACGAGGCAAGGTCCCCTCGGCCTGACTAAGTCATTAAGCGGGTGCTGCTCCTCGTGGCACGCAGAACACCCCCCGTCCAACAAAGTGGGATCCTAGAAAGGCCCAGTGTTGCTGAAAGTCTCCAGGTGTCAGTCAGAGAGTGCTGGCAAATGCGTCGTGGGCTCAAGTTGGCACTGGGAGAATGTGGGAGAAGCCCGACTTTCCCCCTTTGGAAAGCCACTTCGTTGCAGCTTCCAAGCCGCCTGCTACTATTCACTCCACAGATTCCTCTGAGGAGCAGTGAGTTTTTCCAAAAGAAACCAGGTGCTTGCGATTCCTTCCGGGGAGCTCACCCCCAGGAGCATACTGTAGCTAAGGTGCCCACTAAATGTGACCTCTAGTCTCGAGGTAAGGTGCACATTTTCCCATTCCCAGAGGTAGGGGCGCCCCGGTTTCCAGGAGGTCTTAGTCAGTGGACGGCTTTAGCTTTAGTATGCCTCACAGCGCTCAAGACTCTCACGTGGGCACTTCTTTCCAAGGAAGTACACTGCGTACCCAAAGCCTTCTGAGCACAAGCAAGGGATACACAGCTCTGGGCACATCCCTCCCTATGCAGTTGGAAGGGCCGGGAACTAAGGTGTTCTCTGAGGCGAGCGTTCCACAGCTTTGAAACAGCCCCAGGAACGCGGTTCTTGGCAGGGTTTCGTTCCCTGCGGGTCTGCCACGTTGAGGAAAACTAAGCGGCCCTGAAAGAAACCACCGGGGCTCCAATTCGGTTTGGGGACTCCTGCTCGACGTCTCTCTAGGTGATGCGGAAACTGGACTTTAGGTCCAGCCCGAAGTAATGCAGAGAGTAACCCCGAGCATTGCTAGGCATTGGGAACATCCGAAGTCACCCAGGTAGGCCTGCTGAGGGCAGTTCGGGGTTTGTGCCGTTCACCACATGCAGCACACACTGCATCCAAAAGTTTCATCGCAGAAGGCCGAACTGTGTTCCAAGGGTCTCCCTTGGACTGTCAGAGAAGATAGGTGTATGTGCTGGGTGATCCAGTTGGTAATTGAGAAGCCTGGCAGAGGGCAGTCTTTTCCCCATTTGAAAGGTCGATAGTGGCGGCCTCAAGGCTGACTGAAAGACACTGCCCTTACCCGTCTTCTAGTCACCTCCAGGAGTGCCTCAGTGAAGACAGTGAGTTTTCTCCTACGAATCCAGGTGGTCTCCAGTGCCTTGCTGGGAGCTCATCCCACGCTTGCCCTAGCTAAAGTGTGAAGTCAAAGTGACCCCTAGCCTCAAGGGAAGCGCGAGCGCTTCCTATCAGCCAAGTTGGGTGGGCAGCCACCTCCATGAACCCTGACTCCATAGAGTGCTTTAACTCCTGTGCGGCTTTGCATAGGCCTAAGAGAGTCGCGTGTGAATTCCTTCTGAGGGAGAGCATGTGCGCTGGGAGTCCCCGTTTTGTTTTCCGAGCCACACAACACAGGACAGACTGCTGGGGTCAGCTCTTGCTACGCAGAGCGAAGGGCAGTGAACTGCTTCTCGCTTGCAGAGCTTGATGTCTACAGCTGTAAGGCAGCCCCGGGACAAAGTTTTGGCCAGTATTACATTCAGCGTGGCTCTCCCTCTGTGGAGGCCCTCCGAACGGCACTGAGAGAATCCCTGAGCCTAAAGTGCATCCTGGCAACCCTTAACCTGTCATCTCACTATTGTGACGCAAGGTACACTGCAGGTGCAGCCTGACAGAAAGTACAGAAAAGCCGGTACGACTCTGAGGCATTTGGACGAGGCAAGGTCCCCTCGGCCTGACTAAGTCATTAAGCGGGTGCTGCTCCTCGTGGCACGCAGAACACCCCCCGTCCAACAAAGTGGGATCCTAGAAAGGCCCAGTGTTGCTGAAAGTCTCCAGGTGTCAGTCAGAGAGTGCTGGCAAATGCGTCGTGGGCTCAAGTTGGCACTGGGAGAATGTGGGAGAAGCCCGACTTTCCCCCTTTGGAAAGCCACTTCGTTGCAGCTTCCAAGCCGCCTGCTACTATTCACTCCACAGATTCCTCTGAGGAGCAGTGAGTTTTTCCAAAAGAAACCAGGTGCTTGCGATTCCTTCCGGGGAGCTCACCCCCAGGAGCATACTGTAGCTAAGGTGCCCACTAAATGTGACCTCTAGTCTCGAGGTAAGGTGCACATTTTCCCATTCCCAGAGGTAGGGGCGCCCCGGTTTCCAGGAGGTCTTAGTCAGTGGACGGCTTTAGCTTTAGTATGCCTCACAGCGCTCAAGACTCTCACGTGGGCACTTCTTTCCAAGGAAGTACACTGCGTACCCAAAGCCTTCTGAGCACAAGCAAGGGATACACAGCTCTGGGCACATCCCTCCCTATGCAGTTGGAAGGGCCGGGAACTAAGGTGTTCTCTGAGGCGAGCGTTCCACAGCTTTGAAACAGCCCCAGGAACGCGGTTCTTGGCAGGGTTTCGTTCCCTGCGGGTCTGCCACGTTGAGGAAAACTAAGCGGCCCTGAAAGAAACCACCGGGGCTCCAATTCGGTTTGGGGACTCCTGCTCGACGTCTCTCTAGGTGATGCGGAAACTGGACTTTAGGTCCAGCCCGAAGTAATGCAGAGAGTAACCCCGAGCATTGCTAGGCATTGGGAACATCCGAAGTCACCCAGGTAGGCCTGCTGAGGGCAGTTCGGGGTTTGTGCCGTTCACCACATGCAGCACACACTGCATCCAAAAGTTTCATCGCAGAAGGCCGAACTGTGTTCCAAGGGTCTCCCTTGGACTGTCAGAGAAGATAGGTGTATGTGCTGGGTGATCCAGTTGGTAATTGAGAAGCCTGGCAGAGGGCAGTCTTTTCCCCATTTGAAAGGTCGATAGTGGCGGCCTCAAGGCTGACTGAAAGACACTGCCCTTACCCGTCTTCTAGTCACCTCCAGGAGTGCCTCAGTGAAGACAGTGAGTTTTCTCCTACGAATCCAGGTGGTCTCCAGTGCCTTGCTGGGAGCTCATCCCACGCTTGCCCTAGCTAAAGTGTGAAGTCAAAGTGACCCCTAGCCTCAAGGGAAGCGCGAGCGCTTCCTATCAGCCAAGTTGGGTGGGCAGCCACCTCCATGAACCCTGACTCCATAGAGTGCTTTAACTCCTGTGCGGCTTTGCATAGGCCTAAGAGAGTCGCGTGTGAATTCCTTCTGAGGGAGAGCATGTGCGCTGGGAGTCCCCGTTTTGTTTTCCGAGCCACACAACACAGGACAGACTGCTGGGGTCAGCTCTTGCTACGCAGAGCGAAGGGCAGTGAACTGCTTCTCGCTTGCAGAGCTTGATGTCTACAGCTGTAAGGCAGCCCCGGGACAAAGTTTTGGCCAGTATTACATTCAGCGTGGCTCTCCCTCTGTGGAGGCCCTCCGAACGGCACTGAGAGAATCCCTGAGCCTAAAGTGCATCCTGGCAACTCTTAACCTGTCATCTCACTATTGTGACGCAAGGTACACTGCAGGTGCAGCCTGACAGAAAGTACAGAAAAGCCGGTACGTCTCTGAGGCATTCGGAAGATGCAAGGTCCCCTCGGCCTGACTAAGTCATTAAGCGGGTGCTGCTCCTCGTGGCACGCAAAACACCCCCCGTCCAACGAAGTGGGATCCTAGAAAGGCCCAGTGTTGCTGAAAGTCTCCAGGTGTCAGTCAGAGAGTGCTGGCAAATGCGTCGTGGGCTCAAGTTGGCACTGGGAGAATGTGGGAGAAGCCCGACTTTCCCCCTTTGGAAAGCCACTTCGTTGCAGCTTCCAAGCCGCCTGCTACTATTCACTCCACAGATTCCTCTGAGGAGCAGTGAGTTTTTCCAAAAGAAACCAGGTGCTTGCGATTCCTTCCGGGGAGCTCACCCCCAGGAGCATACTGTAGCTAAGGTGCCCACTAAATGTGACCTCTAGTCTCGAGGTAAGGTGCACATTTTCCCATACCCAGAGATAGGGGCGCCCCGGTTTCCAGGAGGTCTTAGTCAGTGGACAGCTTTAGCTTTAGTATGCCTCACAGCGCTCAAGACTCTCACGTGGGCACTTCTTTCCAAGGAAGTACACTGCGTTCCCAAAGCCTTCTGAGCACAAGCAAGGGATACACAGCTCTGGGCACATCCCTCCCTATGCAGTTGGAAGGGCCGGGAACTAAGGTGTTCTCTGAGGCGAGCGTTCCACTGCTTTGAAACAGACCCAGGAACGTGGTTCTTGGCAGGGTTTCGTTCCCTGCGGGTCTGCCACGTTGAGGAAAACTAAGCGGCCCTGAAAGAAACCACCGGGGCTCCAATTCGGTTTGGGGACTCCTGCTCGACGTCTCTCTAGGTGATGCGGAAACTGGACTTTAGGTCCCGCCCGAAGTAATGCAGAGAGTAACCCCGAGCATTGCTAGGCATTGGGAACATCCAAAGTCACCCAGGTAGGCCTGCTGAGGGCAGTTCGGGGTTTGTGCCGTTCACCACATGCAGCACACACTGCATCCAAAAGTTTCATCGCAGAAGGCCGAACTGTGTTCCACGGGTCTCCCTTGGATTGTCAGAGAAGATAGGTGTATGTGCTGGGTGATCCAGTTGGTAATTGAGAAGCCTGGCAGAGGGCAGTCTTTTCCCCATTTGAAAGGTCGATAGTGGCGGCCTCAAGGCTGACTGAAAGACACTGCCCTTACCCGTCTTCTAGTCACCTCCAGGAGTGCCTCAGTGAAGACAGTGAGTTTTCTCCTACGAATCCAGGTGGTCTCCAGTGCCTTGCTGGGAGCTCATCCCACGCTTGCCCTAGCTAAAGTGTGAAGTCAAAGTGACCCCTAGCCTCAAGGGAAGCGCGAGCGCTTCCTATCAGCCAAGTTGGGTGGGCAGCCACCTCCATGAACCCTGACTCCATAGAGTGCTTTAACTCCTCTGCGGCTTTGCGTAGGCCTAAGAGAGTCGCGTGTGAATTCCTTCTGAGGGAGAGCATGTGCGCTGGGAGTCCCCGTTTTGTTTTCCGAGCCACACAACACAGGACAGACTGCTGGGGTCAGCTCTTGCTATGCAGAGCGAAGGGCAGTGAACTGCTTCTCGCTTGCAGAGCTTGATGTCTACAGCTGTAAGGCAGCCCCGGGACAAAGTTTTGGCCAGTATTACATTCAGCGTGGCTCTCCCTCTGTGGAGGCCCTCCGAACGGCACTGAGAGAATCCCTGAGCCTAAAGTGCATCCTGGCAACCCTTAACCTGTCATCTCACTATTGTGACGCAAGGTACACTGCAGGTGCAGCCTGACAGAAAGTACAGAAAAGCCGGTACGACTCTGAGGCATTTGGACGAGGCAAGGTCCCCTCGGCCTGACTAAGTCATTAAGCGGGTGCTGCTCCTCGTGGCACGCAGAACACCCCCCGTCCAACAAAGTGGGATCCTAGAAAGGCCCAGTGTTGCTGAAAGTCTCCAGGTGTCAGTCAGAGAGTGCTGGCAAATGCGTCGTGGGCTCAAGTTGGCACTGGGAGAATGTGGGAGAAGCCCGACTTTCCCCCTTTGGAAAGCCACTTCGTTGCAGCTTCCAAGCCGCCTGCTACTATTCACTCCACAGATTCCTCTGAGGAGCAGTGAGTTTTTCCAAAAGAAACCAGGTGCTTGCGATTCCTTCCGGGGAGCTCACCCCCAGGAGCATACTGTAGCTAAGGTGCCCACTAAATGTGACCTCTAGTCTCGAGGTAAGGTGCACATTTTCCCATTCCCAGAGATAGGGGCGCCCCGGTTTCCAGGAAGTCTTAGTCAGTGGACAGCTTTAGCTTTAGTATGCCTCACAGCGCTCAAGACTCTCACGTGGGCACTTCTTTCCAAGGAAGTACACTGCGTTCCCAAAGCCTTCTGAGCACAAGCAAGGGATACACAGCTCTGGGCACATCCCTCCCTATGCAGTTGGAAGGGCCGGAACTAAGGTGTTCTCTGAGGCGAGTGTTCCACTGCTTTGAAACAGCCCCAGGAACGTGGTTCTTGGCAGGGTTTCGTTCCCTGCGGGTCTGCCACGTTGAGGAAAACTAAGCGGCCCTGAAAGAAACCACCGGGGCTCCAATTCGGTTTGGGGACTCCTGCTCGACGTCTCTCTAGGTGATGCGGAAACTGGACTTTAGGTCCCGCCCGAAGTAATGCAGAGAGTAACCCCGAGCATTGCTAGGCATTGGGAACATCCGAAGTCACCCAGGTAGGCCTGCTGAGGGCAGTTCGGGGTTTGTGCCGTTCACCACATGCAGCACACACTGCATCCAAAAGTTTCATCGCAGAAGGCCGAACTGTGTTCCAAGGGTCTCCCTTGGATTGTCAGAGAAGATAGCTGTATGTGCTGGGTGATCCAGTTGGTAATTGAGAAGCCTGGCAGAAGGCAGTCTTTTCCCCATTTGAAAGGTCGATAGTGGCGGCCTCAAGGCTGACTGAAAGACACTGCCCTTACCCGTCTTCTAGTCACCTCCAGGAGTGCCTCAGTGAAGACAGTGAGTTTTCTCCTACGAATCCAGGTGGTCTCCAGTGCCTTGCTGGGAGCTCATCCCACGCTTGCCCTAGCTAAAGTGTGAAGTCAAAGTGACCCCTAGCCTCAAGCGAAGCGCGAGCGCTTCCTATCAGCCAAGTTGGGTGGGCAGCCACCTCCATGAACCCTGACTCCATAGAGTGCTTTAACTCCTCTGCGGCTTTGCGTAGGCCTAAGAGAGTCGCGTGTGAATTCCTTCTGAGGGAGAGCATGTGCGCTGGGAGTCCCCGTTTTGTTTTCCGAGCCACACAACACAGGACAGACTGCTGGGGTCAGCTCTTGCTACGCAGAGCGAAGGGCAGTGAACTGCTTCTCGCTTGCAGAGCTTGATGTCTACAGCTGTAAGGCAGCCCCGGGACAAAGTTTTGGCCAGTATTACATTCAGCGTGGCTCTCCCTCTGTGGAGGCCCTCCGAACGGCACTGAGAGAATCCCTGAGCCTAAAGTGCATCCTGGCAACCCTTAACCTGTCATCTCACTATTGTGACGCAAGGTACACTGCAGGTGCAGCCTGACAGAAAGTACAGAAAAGCCGGTACGACTCTGAGGCATTTGGACGAGGCAAGGTCCCCTCGGCCTGACTAAGTCATTAAGCGGGTGCTGCTCCTCGTGGCACGCAGAACACCCCCCGTCCAACAAAGTGGGATCCTAGAAAGGCCCAGTGTTGCTGAAAGTCTCCAGGTGTCAGTCAGAGAGTGCTGGCAAATGCGTCGTGGGCTCAAGTTGGCACTGGGAGAATGTGGGAGAAGCCCGACTTTCCCCCTTTGGAAAGCCACTTCGTTGCAGCTTCCAAGCCGCCTGCTACTATTCACTCCACAGATTCCTCTGAGGAGCAGTGAGTTTTTCCAAAAGAAACCAGGTGCTTGCGATTCCTTCCGGGGAGCTCACCCCCAGGAGCATACTGTAGCTAAGGTGCCCACTAAATGTGACCTCTAGTCTCGAGGTAAGGTGCACATTTTCCCATTCCCAGAGGTAGGGGCGCCCCGGTTTCCAGGAGGTCTTAGTCAGTGGACGGCTTTAGCTTTAGTATGCCTCACAGCGCTCAAGACTCTCACGTGGGCACTTCTTTCCAAGGAAGTACACTGCGTACCCAAAGCCTTCTGAGCACAAGCAAGGGATACACAGCTCTGGGCACATCCCTCCCTATGCAGTTGGAAGGGCCGGGAACTAAGGTGTTCTCTGAGGCGAGCGTTCCACAGCTTTGAAACAGCCCCAGGAACGCGGTTCTTGGCAGGGTTTCGTTCCCTGCGGGTCTGCCACGTTGAGGAAAACTAAGCGGCCCTGAAAGAAACCACCGGGGCTCCAATTCGGTTTGGGGACTCCTGCTCGACGTCTCTCTAGGTGATGCGGAAACTGGACTTTAGGTCCAGCCCGAAGTAATGCAGAGAGTAACCCCGAGCATTGCTAGGCATTGGGAACATCCGAAGTCACCCAGGTAGGCCTGCTGAGGGCAGTTCGGGGTTTGTGCCGTTCACCACATGCAGCACACACTGCATCCAAAAGTTTCATCGCAGAAGGCCGAACTGTGTTCCAAGGGTCTCCCTTGGACTGTCAGAGAAGATAGGTGTATGTGCTGGGTGATCCAGTTGGTAATTGAGAAGCCTGGCAGAGGGCAGTCTTTTCCCCATTTGAAAGGTCGATAGTGGCGGCCTCAAGGCTGACTGAAAGACACTGCCCTTACCCGTCTTCTAGTCACCTCCAGGAGTGCCTCAGTGAAGACAGTGAGTTTTCTCCTACGAATCCAGGTGGTCTCCAGTGCCTTGCTGGGAGCTCATCCCACGCTTGCCCTAGCTAAAGTGTGAAGTCAAAGTGACCCCTAGCCTCAAGGGAAGCGCGAGCGCTTCCTATCAGCCAAGTTGGGTGGGCAGCCACCTCCATGAACCCTGACTCCATAGAGTGCTTTAACTCCTGTGCGGCTTTGCATAGGCCTAAGAGAGTCGCGTGTGAATTCCTTCTGAGGGAGAGCATGTGCGCTGGGAGTCCCCGTTTTGTTTTCCGAGCCACACAACACAGGACAGACTGCTGGGGTCAGCTCTTGCTACGCAGAGCGAAGGGCAGTGAACTGCTTCTCGCTTGCAGAGCTTGATGTCTACAGCTGTAAGGCAGCCCCGGGACAAAGTTTTGGCCAGTATTACATTCAGCGTGGCTCTCCCTCTGTGGAGGCCCTCCGAACGGCACTGAGAGAATCCCTGAGCCTAAAGTGCATCCTGGCAACTCTTAACCTGTCAACTCACTATTGTGACGCAAGGTACACTGCAGGTGCAGCCTGACAGAAAGTACAGAAAAGCCGGTACGTCTCTGAGGCATTCGGAAGATGCAAGGTCCCCTCGGCCTGACTAAGTCATTAAGCGGGTGCTGCTCCTCGTGGCACGCAAAACACCCCCCGTCCAACGAAGTGGGATCCTAGAAAGGCCCAGTGTTGCTGAAAGTCTCCAGGTGTCAGTCAGAGAGTGCTGGCAAATGCGTCGTGGGCTCAAGTTGGCACTGGGAGAATGTGGGAGAAGCCCGACTTTCCCCCTTTGGAAAGCCACTTCGTTGCAGCTTCCAAGCCGCCTGCTACTATTCACTCCACAGATTCCTCTGAGGAGCAGTGAGTTTTTCCAAAAGAAACCAGGTGCTTGCGATTCCTTCCGGGGAGCTCACCCCCAGGAGCATACTGTAGCTAAGGTGCCCACTAAATGTGACCTCTAGTCTCGAGGTAAGGTGCACATTTTCCCATACCCAGAGATAGGGGCGCCCCGGTTTCCAGGAGGTCTTAGTCAGTGGACAGCTTTAGCTTTAGTATGCCTCACAGCGCTCAAGACTCTCACGTGGGCACTTCTTTCCAAGGAAGTACACTGCGTTCCCAAAGCCTTCTGAGCACAAGCAAGGGATACACAGCTCTGGGCACATCCCTCCCTATGCAGTTGGAAGGGCCGGGAACTAAGGTGTTCTCTGAGGCGAGCGTTCCACTGCTTTGAAACAGACCCAGGAACGTGGTTCTTGGCAGGGTTTCGTTCCCTGCGGGTCTGCCACGTTGAGGAAAACTAAGCGGCCCTGAAAGAAACCACCGGGGCTCCAATTCGGTTTGGGGACTCCTGCTCGACGTCTCTCTAGGTGATGCGGAAACTGGACTTTAGGTCCCGCCCGAAGTAATGCAGAGAGTAACCCCGAGCATTGCTAGGCATTGGGAACATCCAAAGTCACCCAGGTAGGCCTGCTGAGGGCAGTTCGGGGTTTGTGCCGTTCACCACATGCAGCACACACTGCATCCAAAAGTTTCATCGCAGAAGGCCGAACTGTGTTCCACGGGTCTCCCTTGGATTGTCAGAGAAGATAGGTGTATGTGCTGGGTGATCCAGTTGGTAATTGAGAAGCCTGGCAGAGGGCAGTCTTTTCCCCATTTGAAAGGTCGATAGTGGCGGCCTCAAGGCTGACTGAAAGACACTGCCCTTACCCGTCTTCTAGTCACCTCCAGGAGTGCCTCAGTGAAGACAGTGAGTTTTCTCCTACGAATCCAGGTGGTCTCCAGTGCCTTGCTGGGAGCTCATCCCACGCTTGCCCTAGCTAAAGTGTGAAGTCAAAGTGACCCCTAGCCTCAAGGGAAGCGCGAGCGCTTCCTATCAGCCAAGTTGGGTGGGCAGCCACCTCCATGAACCCTGACTCCATAGAGTGCTTTAACTCCTCTGCGGCTTTGCGTAGGCCTAAGAGAGTCGCGTGTGAATTCCTTCTGAGGGAGAGCATGTGCGCTGGGAGTCCCCGTTTTGTTTTCCGAGCCACACAACACAGGACAGACTGCTGGGGTCAGCTCTTGCTATGCAGAGCGAAGGGCAGTGAACTGCTTCTCGCTTGCAGAGCTTGATGTCTACAGCTGTAAGGCAGCCCCGGGACAAAGTTTTGGCCAGTATTACATTCAGCGTGGCTCTCCCTCTGTGGAGGCCCTCCGAACGGCACTGAGAGAATCCCTGAGCCTAAAGTGCATCCTGGCAACCCTTAACCTGTCATCTCACTATTGTGACGCAAGGTACACTGCAGGTGCAGCCTGACAGAAAGTACAGAAAAGCCGGTACGACTCTGAGGCATTTGGACGAGGCAAGGTCCCCTCGGCCTGACTAAGTCATTAAGCGGGTGCTGCTCCTCGTGGCACGCAGAACACCCCCCGTCCAACAAAGTGGGATCCTAGAAAGGCCCAGTGTTGCTGAAAGTCTCCAGGTGTCAGTCAGAGAGTGCTGGCAAATGCGTCGTGGGCTCAAGTTGGCACTGGGAGAATGTGGGAGAAGCCCGACTTTCCCCCTTTGGAAAGCCACTTCGTTGCAGCTTCCAAGCCGCCTGCTACTATTCACTCCACAGATTCCTCTGAGGAGCAGTGAGTTTTTCCAAAAGAAACCAGGTGCTTGCGATTCCTTCCGGGGAGCTCACCCCCAGGAGCATACTGTAGCTAAGGTGCCCACTAAATGTGACCTCTAGTCTCGAGGTAAGGTGCACATTTTCCCATTCCCAGAGATAGGGGCGCCCCGGTTTCCAGGAAGTCTTAGTCAGTGGACAGCTTTAGCTTTAGTATGCCTCACAGCGCTCAAGACTCTCACGTGGGCACTTCTTTCCAAGGAAGTACACTGCGTTCCCAAAGCCTTCTGAGCACAAGCAAGGGATACACAGCTCTGGGCACATCCCTCCCTATGCAGTTGGAAGGGCCGGAACTAAGGTGTTCTCTGAGGCGAGTGTTCCACTGCTTTGAAACAGCCCCAGGAACGTGGTTCTTGGCAGGGTTTCGTTCCCTGCGGGTCTGCCACGTTGAGGAAAACTAAGCGGCCCTGAAAGAAACCACCGGGGCTCCAATTCGGTTTGGGGACTCCTGCTCGACGTCTCTCTAGGTGATGCGGAAACTGGACTTTAGGTCCAGCCCGAAGTAATGCAGAGAGTAACCCCGAGCATTGCTAGGCATTGGGAACATCCGAAGTCACCCAGGTAGGCCTGCTGAGGGCAGTTCGGGGTTTGTGCCGTTCACCACATGCAGCACACACTGCATCCAAAAGTTTCATCGCAGAAGGCCGAACTGTGTTCCAAGGGTCTCCCTTGGATTGTCAGAGAAGATAGCTGTATGTGCTGGGTGATCCAGTTGGTAATTGAGAAGCCTGGCAGAAGGCAGTCTTTTCCCCATTTGAAAGGTCGATAGTGGCGGCCTCAAGGCTGACTGAAAGACACTGCCCTTACCCGTCTTCTAGTCACCTCCAGGAGTGCCTCAGTGAAGACAGTGAGTTTTCTCCTACGAATCCAGGTGGTCTCCAGTGCCTTGCTGGGAGCTCATCCCACGCTTGCCCTAGCTAAAGTGTGAAGTCAAAGTGACCCCTAGCCTCAAGCGAAGCGCGAGCGCTTCCTATCAGCCAAGTTGGGTGGGCAGCCACCTCCATGAACCCTGACTCCATAGAGTGCTTTAACTCCTCTGCGGCTTTGCGTAGGCCTAAGAGAGTCGCGTGTGAATTCCTTCTGAGGGAGAGCATGTGCGCTGGGAGTCCCCGTTTTGTTTTCCGAGCCACACAACACAGGACAGACTGCTGGGGTCAGCTCTTGCTACGCAGAGCGAAGGGCAGTGAACTGCTTCTCGCTTGCAGAGCTTGATGTCTACAGCTGTAAGGCAGCCCCGGGACAAAGTTTTGGCCAGTATTACATTCAGCGTGGCTCTCCCTCTGTGGAGGCCCTCCGAACGGCACTGAGAGAATCCCTGAGCCTAAAGTGCATCCTGGCAACCCTTAACCTGTCATCTCACTATTGTGACGCAAGGTACACTGCAGGTGCAGCCTGACAGAAAGTACAGAAAAGCCGGTACGACTCTGAGGCATTTGGACGAGGCAAGGTCCCCTCGGCCTGACTAAGTCATTAAGCGGGTGCTGCTCCTCGTGGCACGCAGAACACCCCCCGTCCAACGAAGTGGGATCCTAGAAAGGCCCAGTGTTGCTGAAAGTCTCCAGGTGTCAGTCAGAGAGTGCTGGCAAATGCGTCGTGGGCTCAAGTTGGCACTGGGAGAATGTGGGAGAAGCCCGACTTTCCCCCTTTGGAAAGCCACTTCGTTGCAGCTTCCAAGCCGCCTGCTACTATTCACTCCACAGATTCCTCTGAGGAGCAGTGAGTTTTTCCAAAAGAAACCAGGTGCTTGCGATTCCTTCCGGGGAGCTCACCCCCAGGAGCATACTGTAGCTAAGGTGCCCACTAAATGTGACCTCTAGTCTCGAGGTAAGGTGCACATTTTCCCATTCCCAGAGATAGGGGCGCCCCGGTTTCCAGGAGGTCTTAGTCAGTGGACGGCTTTAGCTTTAGTATGCCTCACAGCGCTCAAGACTCTCACGTGGGCACTTCTTTCCAAGGAAGTACACTGCGTACCCAAAGCCTTCTGAGCACAAGCAAGGGATACACAGCTCTGGGCACATCCCTCTCTATGCAGTTGGAAGGGCCGGGAACTAAGGTGTTCTCTGAGGCGAGCGTTCCACAGCTTTGAAACAGCCCCAGGAACGCGGTTCTTGGCAGGGTTTCGTTCCCTGCGGTTCTGCCACGTTGAGGAAAACTAAGCGGCCCTGAAAGAAACCACCGGGGCTCCAATTCGGTTTGGGGACTCCTGCTCGACGTCTCTCTAGGTGATGCGGAAACTGGACTTTAGGTCCAGCCCGAAGTAATGCAGAGAGTAACCCCGAGCATTGCTAGGCATTGGGAACATCCGAAGTCACCCAGGTAGGCCTGCTGAGGGCAATTCGGGGTTTGTGCCGTTCACCACATGCAGCACACACTGCATCCAAAAGTTTCATCGCAGAAGGCCGAACTGTGTTCCAAGGGTCTCCCTTGGATTGTCAGAGAAGATAGGTGTATGTGCTGGGTGATCCAGTTGGTAATTGAGAAGCCTGGCAGAGGGCAGTCTTTTCCCCATTTGAAAGGTCGATAGTGGCGGCCTCAAGGCTGACTGAAAGACACTGCCCTTACCCGTCTTCTAGTCACCTCCAGGAGTGCCTCAGTGAAGACAGTGAGTTTTCTCCTACGAATCCAGGTGGTCTCCAGTGCCTTGCTGGGAGCTCATCCCACGCTTGCCCTAGCTAAAGTGTGAAGTCAAAGTGACCCCTAGCCTCAAGGGAAGCGCGAGCGCCTCCTATCAGCCAAGTTGGGTGGGCAGCCACCTCCATGAACCCTGACTCCATAGAGTGCTTTAACTCCTCTGCGGCTTTGCGTAGGCCTAAGAGAGTCGCGTGTGAATTCCTTCTGAGGGAGAGCATGTGCGCTGTGAGTCCCCGTTTTGTTTTCCGAGCCACACAACACAGGACAGACTGCTGGGGTCAGCTCTTGCTACGCAGAGCGAAGGGCAGTGAACTGCTTCTCGCTTGCAGAGCTTGATGTCTACAGCTGTAAGGCAGCCCCGGGACAAAGTTTTGGCCAGTATTACATTCAGCGTGGCTCTCCCTCTGTGGAGGCCCTCCGAACGGCACTGAGAGAATCCCTGAGCCTAAAGTGCATCCTGGCAACCCTTAACCTGTCATCTCACTATTGTGACGCAAGGTACACTGCAGGTGCAGCCTGACAGAAAGTACAGAAAAGCCGGTACGACTCTGAGGCATTTGGACGAGGCAAGGTCCCCTCGGCCTGACTAAGTCATTAAGCGGGTGCTGCTCCTCGTGGCACGCAGAACACCCCCCGTCCAACGAAGTGGGATCCTAGAAAGGCCCAGTGTTGCTGAAAGTCTCCAGGTGTCAGTCAGCGAGTGCTGGCAAATGCGTCGTGGGCTCAAGTTGGCACTGGGAGAATGTGGGAGAAGCCCGACTTTCCCCCTTTGGAAAGCCACTTCGTTGCAGCTTCCAAGCCGCCTGCTACTATTCACTCCACAGATTCCTCTGAGGAGCAGTGAGTTTTTCCAAAAGAAACCAGGTGCTTGCGATTCCTTCCGGGGAGCTCACCCCCAGGAGCATACTGTAGCTAAGGTGCCCACTAAATGTGACCTCTAGTCTCGAGGTAAGGTGCACATTTTCCCATTCCCAGAGATAGGGGCGCCCCGGTTTCCAGGAGGTCTTAGTCAGTGGACGGCTTTAGCTTTAGTATGCCTCACAGCGCTCAAGACTCTCACGTGGGCACTTCTTTCCAAGGAAGTACACTGCGTACCCAAAGCCTTCTGAGCACAAGCAAGGGATACACAGCTCTGGGCACATCCCTCCCTATGCAGTTGGAAGGGCCGGGAACTAAGGTGGTCTCTGAGGCGAGCGTTCCACAGCTTTGATACAGCCCCAGGAACGCGGTTCTTGGCAGGGTTTCGTTCCCTGCGGGTCTGCCACGTTGAGGAAAACTAAGCGGCCCTGAAAGAAACCACCGGGGCTCCAATTCGGTTTGGGGACTCCTGCTCGACGTCTCTCTAGGTGATGCGGAAACTGGACTTTAGGTCCAGCCCGAAGTAATGCAGAGAGTAACCCCGAGCATTGCTAGGCATTGGGAACATCCGAAGTCACCCAGGTAGGCCTGCTGAGGGCAGTTCGGGGTTTGTGCCGTTCACCACATGCAGCACACACTGCATCCAAAAGTTTCATCGCAGAAGGCCGAACTGTGTTCCAAGGGTCTCCCTTGGATTGTCAGAGAAGATAGGTGTATGTGCTGGGTGATCCAGTTGGTAATTGAGAAGCCTGGCAGAGGGCAGTCTTTTCCCCATTTGAAAGGTCGATAGTGGCGGCCTCAAGGCTGACTGAAAGACACTGCCCTTACCCGTCTTCTAGTCACCTCCAGGAGTGCCTCAGTGAAGACAGTGAGTTTTCTCCTACGAATCCAGGTGGTCTCCAGTGCCTTGCTGGGAGCTCATCCCACGCTTGCCCTAGCTAAAGTGTGAAGTGAAAGTGACCCCTAGCCTCAAGGGAAGCGCGAGCGCTTCCTATCAGCCAAGTTGGGTGGGCAGCCACCTCCATGAACCCTGACTCCATAGAGTGCTTTAACTCCTCTGCGGCTTTGTGTAGGCCTAAGAGAGTCGCGTGTGAATTCCTTCTGAGGGAGAGCATGTGCGCTGGGAGTCCCCGTTTTGTTTTCCGAGCCACACAACACAGGACAGACTGCTGGGGTCAGCTCTTGCTACGCAGAGCGAAGGGCAGTGAACTGCTTCTCGCTTGCAGAGCTTGATGTCTACAGCTGTAAGGCAGCCCCGGGACAAAGTTTTGGCCAGTATTACATTCAGCGTGGCTCTCCCTCTGTGGAGGCCCTCCGAACGGCACTGAGAGAATCCCTGAGCCTAAAGTGCATCCTGGCAACCCTTAACCTGTCATCTCACTATTGTGACGTAAGGTACACTGCAGGTGCAGCCTGACAGAAAGTACAGAAAAGCCGGTACGACTCCGAGGCATTTGGACGAGGCAAGGTCCCCTCGGCCTGACTAAGTCATTAAGCGGGTGCTGCTCCTCGTGGCACGCAAAACACCCCCCGTCCAACGAAGTGGGATCCTAGAAAGGCCCAGTGTTGCTGAAAGTCTCCAGGTGTCAGTCAGAGAGTGCTGGCAAATGCGTCGTGGGCTCAAGTTGGCACTGGGAGAATGTGGGAGAAGCCCGACTTTCCCCCTTTGGAAAGCCACTTCGTTGCAGCTTCCAAGCCGCCTGCTACTATTCACTCCACAGATTCCTCTGAGGAGCAGTGAGTTTTTCCAAAAGAAACCAGGTGCTTGCGATTCCTTCCGGGGAGCTCACCCCCAGGAGCATACTGTAGCTAAGGTGCCCACTAAATGTGACCTCTAGTCTCGAGGTAAGGTGCACATTTTCCCATTCCCAGAGATAGGGGCGCCCCGGTTTCCAGGAGGTCTTAGTCAGTGGACGGCTTTAGCTTTAGTATGCCTCACAGCGCTCAAGACTCTCACGTGGGCACTTCTTTCCAAGGAAGTACACTGCGTACCCAAAGCCTTCTGAGCACAAGCAAGGGATACACAGCTCTGGGCACATCCCTCCCTATGCAGTTGGAAGGGCCGGGAACTAAGGTGTTCTCTGAGGCGAGCGTTCCACAGCTTTGAAACAGCCTCAGGAACGCGGTTCTTGGCAGGGTTTCATTCCCTGCGGTTCTGCCACGTTGAGGAAAACTAAGCGGCCCTGAAAGAAACCACCGGGGCTCCAATTCGGTTTGGGGACTCCTGCTCGACGTCTCTCTAGGTGATGCGGAAACTGGACTTTAGGTCCAGCCCGAAGTAATGCAGAGAGTAACCCCGAGCATTGCTAGGCATTGGGAACATCCAAAGTCACCCAGGTAGGCCTGCTGAGGGCAGTTCGGGGTTTGTGCCGTTCACCACATGCAGCACACACTGCATCCAAAAGTTTCATCGCAGAAGGCCGAACTGTGTTCCACGGGTCTCCCTTGGATTGTCAGAGAAGATAGGTGTATGTGCTGGGTGATCCAGTTGGTAATTGAGAAGCCTGGCAGAGGGCAGTCTTTTCCCCATTTGAAAGGTGGATAGTGGCGGCCTCAAGGCTGACTGAAAGTCACTGCCCTTACCCGTCTTCTAGTCACCTCCAGGAGTGCCTCAGTGAAGACAGTGAGTTTTCTCCTACGAATCCAGGTGGTCTCCAGTGCCTTGCTGGGAGCTCATCCCACGCTTGCCCTAGCTAAAGTGTGAAGTCAAAGTGACCCCTAGCCTCAAGGGAAGCGTGAGCGCCTCCTATCAGCCAAGTTGGGTGGGCAGCCACCTCCATGAACCCTGACTCCATAGAGTGCTTTAACTCCTCTGCGGCTTTGCGTAGGCCTAAGAGAGTCGCGTGTGAATTCCTTCTGAGGGAGAGCATGTGCGCTGTGAGTCCCCGTTTTGTTTTCCGAGCCACACAACACAGGACAGACTGCTGGGGTCAGCTCTTGCTACGCAGAGCGAAGGGCAGTGAACTGCTTCTCGCTTGCAGAGCTTGATGTCTACAGCTGTAAGGCAGCCCCGGGACAAAGTTTTGGCCAGTATTACATTCAGCGTGGCTCTCCCTCTGTGGAGGCCCTCCGAACGGCACTGAGAGAATCCCTGAGCCTAAAGTGCATCCTGGCAACCCTTAACCTGTCATCTCACTATTGTGACGCAAGGTACACTGCAGGTGCAGCCTGACAGAAAGTACAGAAAAGCCGGTACGACTCTGAGGCATTTGGACGAGGCAAGGTCCCCTCGGCCTGACTAAGTCATTAAGCGGGTGCTGCTCCTCGTGGCACGCAGAACACCCCCCGTCCAACGAAGTGGGATCCTAGAAAGGCCCAGTGTTGCTGAAAGTCTCCAGGTGTCAGTCAGCGAGTGCTGGCAAATGCGTCGTGGGCTCAAGTTGGCACTGGGAGAATGTGGGAGAAGCCCGACTTTCCCCCTTTGGAAAGCCACTTCGTTGCAGCTTCCAAGCCGCCTGCTACTATTCACTCCACAGATTCCTCTGAGGAGCAGTGAGTTTTTCCAAAAGAAACCAGGTGCTTGCGATTCCTTCCGGGGAGCTCACCCCCAGGAGCATACTGTAGCTAAGGTGCCCACTAAATGTGACCTCTAGTCTCGAGGTAAGGTGCACATTTTCCCATTCCCAGAGATAGGGGCGCCCCGGTTTCCAGGAGGTCTTAGTCAGTGGACGGCTTTAGCTTTAGTATGCCTCACAGCGCTCAAGACTCTCACGTGGGCACTTCTTTCCAAGGAAGTACACTGCGTACCCAAAGCCTTCTGAGCACAAGCAAGGGATACACAGCTCTGGGCACATCCCTCCCTATGCAGTTGGAAGGGCCGGGAACTAAGGTGTTCTCTGAGGCGAGCGTTCCACAGCTTTGAAACAGCCCCAGGAACGCGGTTCTTGGCAGGGTTTCGTTCCCTGCGGGTCTGCCACGTTGAGGAAAACTAAGCGGCCCTGAAAGAAACCACCGGGGCTCCAATTCGGTTTGGGGACTCCTGCTCGACGTCTCTCTAGGTGATGCGGAAACTGGACTTTAGGTCCAGCCCGAAGTAATGCAGAGAGTAACCCCGAGCATTGCTAGGCATTGGGAACATCCGAAGTCACCCAGGTAGGCCTGCTGAGGGCAGTTCGGGGTTTGTGCCGTTCACCACATGCAGCACACACTGCATCCAAAAGTTTCATCGCAGAAGGCCGAACTGTGTTCCAAGGGTCTCCCTTGGATTGTCAGAGAAGATAGGTGTATGTGCTGGGTGATCCAGTTGGTAATTGAGAAGCCTGGCAGAGGGCAGTCTTTTCCCCATTTGAAAGGTCGATAGTGGCGGCCTCAAGGCTGACTGAAAGACACTGCCCTTACCCGTCTTCTAGTCACCTCCAGGAGTGCCTCAGTGAAGACAGTGAGTTTTCTCCTACGAATCCAGGTGGTCTCCAGTGCCTTGCTGGGAGCTCATCCCACGCTTGCCCTAGCTAAAGTGTGAAGTCAAAGTGACCCCTAGCCTCAAGGGAAGCGTGAGCGCTTATCAGCCAAGTTGGGTGGGCAGCCACCTCCATGAACCCTGACTCCATAGAGTGCTTTAACTCCTCTGCGGCTTTGCGTAGGCCTAAGAGAGTCGCGTGTGAATTCCTTCTGAGGGAGAGCATGTGCACTGTGAGTCCCCGTTTTGTTTTCCGAGCCACACAACACAGGACAGACTGCTGGGGTCAGCTCTTGCTATGCAGAGCGAAGGGCAGTGAACTGCTTCTCGCTTGCAGAGCTTGATGTCTACAGCTGTAAGGCAGCCCCGGGACCAAGTTTTGGCCAGTATTACATTCAGCGTGGCTCTCCCTCTGTGGAGGCCCTCCGAACGGCACTGAGAGTATCCCTGAGCCTAAAGTGCATCCTGGCAACCCTTAACCTGTCATCTCACTATTGTGACGCAAGGTACACTGCAGGTGCAGCCTGACAGAAAGTACAGAAAAGCCGGTACGACTCTGAGGCATTTGGACGAGGCAAGGTCCCCTCGGCCTGACTAAGTCATTAAGCGGGTGCTGCTCCTCGTGGCACGCAGAACACCCCCCGTCCAACGAAGTGGGATCCTAGAAAGGCCCAGTGTTGCTGAAAGTCTCCAGGTGTCAGTCAGCGAGTGCTGGCAAATGCGTCGTGGGCTCAAGTTGGCACTGGGAGAATGTGGGAGAAGCCCGACTTTCCCCCTTTGGAAAGCCACTTCGTTGCAGCTTCCAAGCCGCCTGCTACTATTCACTCCACAGATTCCTCTGAGGAGCAGTGAGTTTTTCCAAAAGAAACCAGGTGCTTGCGATTCCTTCCGGGGAGCTCACCCCCAGGAGCATACTGTAGCTAAGGTGCCCACTAAATGTGACCTCTAGTCTCGAGGTAAGGTGCACATTTTCCCATTCCCAGAGATAGGGGCGCCCCGGTTTCCAGGAGGTCTTAGTCAGTGGACGGCTTTAGCTTTAGTATGCCTCACAGCGCTCAAGACTCTCACGTGGGCACTTCTTTCCAAGGAAGTACACTGCGTACCCAAAGCCTTCTGAGCACAAGCAAGGGATACACAGCTCTGGGCACATCCCTCCCTATGCAGTTGGAAGGGCCGGGAACTAAGGTGTTCTCTGAGTCGAGCGTTCCACAGCTTTGAAACAGCCCCAGGAACGCGGTTCTTGGCAGGGTTTCGTTCCCTGCGGGTCTGCCACGTTGAGGAAAACTAAGCGGCCCTGAAAGAAACCACCGGGGCTCCAATTCGGTTTGGGGACTCCTGCTCGACGTCTCTCTAGGTGATGCGGAAACTGGACTTTAGGTCCAGCCCGAAGTAATGCAGAGAGTAACCCCGAGCATTGCTAGGCATTGGGAACATCCGAAGTCACCCAGGTAGGCCTGCTGAGGGCAGTTCGGGGTTTGTGCCGTTCACCACATGCAGCACACACTGCATCCAAAAGTTTCATCGCAGAAGGCCGAACTGTGTTCCACGGGTCTCCCTTGGATTGTCAGAGAAGATAGGTGTATGTGCTGGGTGATCCAGTTGGTAATTGACAAGCCTGGCAGAGGGCAGTCTTTTCCCCATTTGAAAGGTGGATAGTGGCGGCCTCAAGGCTGACTGAAAGTCACTGCCCTTACCCGTCTTCTAGTCACCTCCAGGAGTGCCTCAGTGAAGACAGTGAGTTTTCTCCTACGAATCCAGGTGGTCTCCAGTGCCTTGCTGGGAGCTCATCCCACGCTTGCCCTAGCTAAAGTGTGAAGTCAAAGTGACCCCTAGCCTCAAGGGAAGCGTGAGCGCCTCCTATCAGCCAAGTTGGGTGGGCAGCCACCTCCATGAACCCTGACACCATAGAGTGCTTTAACTCCTCTGCGGCTTTGCGTAGGCCTAAGAGAGTCGCGTGTGAATTCCTTCTGAGGGAGAGCATGTGCGCTGGGAGTCCCCGTTTTGTTTTCCGAGCCACACAACACAGGACAGACTGCTGGGGTCAGCTCTTGCTACGCAGAGCGAAGGGCAGTGAACTGCTTCTCGCTTGCAGAGCTTGATGTCTACAGCTGTAAGGCAGCCCCGGGACAAAGTTTTGGCCAGTATTACATTCAGCGTGGCTCTCCCTCTGTGGAGGCCCTCCGAACGGCACTGAGAGAATCCCTGAGCCTAAAGTGCATCCTGGCAACCCTTAACCTGTCATCTCACTATTGTGACGCAAGGTACACTGCAGGTGCAGCCTGACAGAAAGTACAGAAAAGCCGGTACGACTCTGAGGCATTTGGACGAGGCAAGGTCCCCTCGGCCTGACTAAGTCATTAAGCGGGTGCTGCTCCTCGTGGCACGCAGAACACCCCCCGTCCAACGAAGTGGGATCCTAGAAAGGCCCAGTGTTGCTGAAAGTCTCCAGGTGTCAGTCAGCGAGTGCTGGCAAATGCGTCGTGGGCTCAAGTTGGCACTGGGAGAATGTGGGAGAAGCCCGACTTTCCCCCTTTGGAAAGCCACTTCGTTGCAGCTTCCAAGCCGCCTGCTACTATTCACTCCACAGATTCCTCTGAGGAGCAGTGAGTTTTTCCAAAAGAAACCAGGTGCTTGCGATTCCTTCCGGGGAGCTCACCCCCAGGAGCATACTGTAGCTAAGGTGCCCACTAAATGTGACCTCTAGTCTCGAGGTAAGGTGCACATTTTCCCATTCCCAGAGATAGGGGCGCCCCGGTTTCCAGGAGGTCTTAGTCAGTGGACGGCTTTAGCTTTAGTATGCCTCACAGCACTCAAGACTCTCACGTGGGCACTTCTTTCCAAGGAAGTACACTGCGTACCCAAAGCCTTCTGAGCACAAGCAAGGGATACACAGCTCTGGGCACATCCCTCCCTATGCTGTTGGAAGGGCCGGGAACTAAGGTGTTCTCTGAGGCGAGCGTTCCACAGCTTTGAAACAGCCCCAGGAACGCGGTTCTTGGCAGGGTTTCGTTCCCTGCGGGTCTGCCACGTTGAGGAAAACTAAGCGGCCCTGAAAGAAACCACCGGGGCTCCAATTCGGTTTGGGGACTCCTGCTCGACGTCTCTCTAGGTGATGCGGAAACTGGACTTTAGGTCCAGCCCGAAGTAATGCAGAGGGTAACCCCGAGCATTGCTAGGCATTGGGAACATCCGAAGTCACCCAGGTAGGCCTGCTGAGGGCAGTTCGGGGTTTGTGCCGTTCACCACATGCAGCACACACTGCATCCAAAAGTTTCATCGCAGAAGGCCGAACTGTGTTCCAAGGGTCTCCCTTGGATTGTCAGAGAAGATAGGTGTATGTGCTGGGTGATCCAGTTGGTAATTGAGAAGCCTGGCAGAGGGCAGTCTTTTCCCCATTTGAAAGGTCGATAGTGGCGGCCTCAAGGCTGACTGAAAGACACTGCCCTTACCCGTCTTCTAGTCACCTCCAGGAGTGCCTCAGTGAAGACAGTGAGTTTTCTCCTACGAATCCAGGTGGTCTCCAGTGCCTTGCTGGGAGCTCATCCCACGCTTGCCCTAGCTAAAGTGTGAAGTCAAAGTGACCCCTAGCCTCAAGGGAAGCGTGAGCGCTTATCAGCCAAGTTGGGTGGGCAGCCACCTCCATGAACCCTGACTCCATAGAGTGCTTTAACTCCTCTGCGGCTTTGCGTAGGCCTAAGAGAGTCGCGTGTGAATTCCTTCTGAGGGAGAGCATGTGCGCTGTGAGTCCCCGTTTTGTTTTCCGAGCCACACAACACAGGACAGACTGCTGGGGTCAGCTCTTGCTATGCAGAGCGAAGGGCAGTGAACTGCTTCTCGCTTGCAGAGCTTGATGTCTACAGCTGTAAGGCAGCGCCGGGACCAAGTTTTGGCCAGTATTACATTCAGCGTGGCTCTCCCTCTGTGGAGGCCCTCCGAACGGCACTGAGAGTATCCCTGAGCCTAAAGTGCATCCTGGCAACCCTTAACCTGTCATCTCACTATTGTGACGCAAGGTACACTGCAGGTGCAGCCTGACAGAAAGTACAGAAAAGCCGGTACGACTCTGAGGCATTTGGACGAGGCAAGGTCCCCTCGGCCTGACTAAGTCATTAAGCGGGTGCTGCTCCTCGTGGCACGCAGAACACCCCCCGTCCAACGAAGTGGGATCCTAGAAAGGCCCAGTGTTGCTGAAAGTCTCCAGGTGTCAGTCAGCGAGTGCTGGCAAATGCGTCGTGGGCTCAAGTTGGCACTGGGAGAATGTGGGAGAAGCCCGACTTTCCCCCTTTGGAAAGCCACTTCGTTGCAGCTTCCAAGCCGCCTGCTACTATTCACTCCACAGATTCCTCTGAGGAGCAGTGAGTTTTTCCAAAAGAAACCAGGTGCTTGCGATTCCTTCCGGGGAGCTCACCCCCAGGAGCATACTGTAGCTAAGGTGCCCACTAAATGTGACCTCTAGTCTCGAGGTAAGGTGCACATTTTCCCATTCCCAGAGATAGGGGCGCCCCGGTTTCCAGGAGGTCTTAGTCAGTGGACGGCTTTAGCTTTAGTATGCCTCACAGCGCTCAAGACTCTCACGTGGGCACTTCTTTCCAAGGAAGTACACTGCGTACCCAAAGCCTTCTGAGCACAAGCAAGGGATACACAGCTCTGGGCACATCCCTCCCTATGCAGTTGGAAGGGCCGGGAACTAAGGTGTTCTCTGAGTCGAGCGTTCCACAGCTTTGAAACAGCCCCAGGAACGTGGTTCTTGGCAGGGTTTCGTTCCCTGCGGGTCTGCCACGTTGAGGAAAACTAAGCGGCCCTGA
Organism: Mesoplodon mirus; assembly: GCF_964341445.2. Lineage (NCBI taxonomy): Eukaryota > Metazoa > Chordata > Mammalia > Artiodactyla > Ziphiidae > Mesoplodon > Mesoplodon mirus. The sequence goes on along the minus strand of NC_138979.1, from coordinate 87,043,085 downwards.
AAGAAACCACCGGGGCTCCAATTCGGTTTGGGGACTCCTGCTCGACGTCTCTCTAGGTGATGCGGAAACTGGACTTTAGGTCCAGCCCGAAGTAATGCAGAGAGTAACCCCGAGCATTGCTAGGCATTGGGAACATCCGAAGTCACCCAGGTAGGCCTGCTGAGGGCAGTTCGGGGTTTGTGCCGTTCACCACATGCAGCACACACTGCATCCAAAAGTTTCATCGCAGAAGGCCGAACTGTGTTCCACGGGTCTCCCTTGGATTGTCAGAGAAGATAGGTGTATGTGCTGGGTGATCCAGTTGGTAATTGAGAAGCCTGGCAGAGGGCAGTCTTTTCCCCATTTGAAAGGTCGATAGTGGCGGCCTCAAGGCTGACTGAAAGACACTGCCCTTACCCGTCTTCTAGTCACCTCCAGGAGTGCCTCAGTGAAGACAGTGAGTTTTCTCCTACGAATCCAGGTGGTCTCCAGTGCCTTGCTGGGAGCTCATCCCACGCTTGCCCTAGCTAAAGTGTGAAGTCAAAGTGACCCCTAGCCTCAAGGGAAGCGCGAGCGCTTCCTATCAGCCAAGTTGGGTGGGCAGCCACCTCCATGAACCCTGACTCCATAGAGTGCTTTAACTCCTCTGCGGCTTTGCGTAGGCCTAAGAGAGTCGCGTGTGAATTCCTTCTGAGGGAGAGCATGTGCGCTCGGAGTCCCCGTTTTGTTTTCCGAGCCACACAACACAGGACAGACTGCTGGGGTCAGCTCTTGCTACGCAGAGCGAAGGGCAGTGAACTGCTTCTCGCTTGCAGAGCTTGATGTCTACAGCTGTAAGGCAGCCCCGGGACAAAGTTTTGGCCAGTATTACATTCAGCGTGGCTCTCCCTCTGTGGAGGCCCTCCGAACGGCACTGAGAGAATCCCTGAGCCTAAAGTGCATCCTGGCAACCCTTAACCTGTCATCTCACTATTGTGACGCAAGGTACACTGCAGGTGCAGCCTGACAGAAAGTACAGAAAAGCCGGTACGACTCTGAGGCATTTGGACGAGGCAAGGTCCCCTCGGCCTGACTAAGTCATTAAGCGGGTGCTGCTCCTCGTGGCACGCAGAACACCCACCGTCCAACGAAGTGGGATCCTAGAAAGGCCCAGTGTTGCTGAAAGTCTCCAGGTGTCAGTCAGCGAGTGCTGGCAAATGCGTCGTGGGCTCAAGTTGGCACTGGGAGAATGTGGGAGAAGCCCGACTTTCCCCCTTTGGAAAGCCACTTCGTTGCAGCTTCCAAGCCGCCTGCTACTATTCACTCCACAGATTCCTCTGAGGAGCAGTGAGTTTTTCCAAAAGAAACCAGGTGCTTGCGATTCCTTCCGGGGAGCTCACCCCCAGGAGCATACTGTAGCTAAGGTGCCCACTAAATGTGACCTCTAGTCTCGAGGTAAGGTGCACATTTTCCCATTCCCAGAGATAGGGGCGCCCCGGTTTCCAGGAGGTCTTAGTCAGTGGACGGCTTTAGCTTTAGTATGCCTCACAGCGCTCAAGACTCTCACGTGGGCACTTCTTTCCAAGGAAGTACACTGCGTACCCAAAGCCTTCTGAGCACAAGCAAGGGATACACAGCTCTGGGCACATCCCTCCCTATGCAGTTGGAAGGGCCGGGAACTAAGGTGTTCTCTGAGTCGAGCGTTCCACAGCTTTGAAACAGCCCCAGGAACGCGGTTCTTGGCAGGGTTTCGTTCCCTGCGGGTCTGCCACGTTGAGGAAAACTAAGCGGCCCTGAAAGAAACCACCGGGGCTCCAATTCGGTTTGGGGACTCCTGCTCGACGTCTCTCTAGGTGATGCGGAAACTGGACTTTAGGTCCAGCCCGAAGTAATGCAGAGAGTAACCCCGAGCATTGCTAGGCATTGGGAACATCCGAAGTCACCCAGGTAGGCCTGCTGAGGGCAGTTCGGGGTTTGTGCCGTTCACCACATGCAGCACACACTGCATCCAAAAGTTTCATCGCAGAAGGCCGAACTGTGTTCCAAGGGTCTCCCTTGGATTGTCAGAGAAGATAGGTGTATGTGCTGGGTGATCCAGTGGTAATTGAGAAGCCTGGCAGAGGGCAGTCTTTTCCCCATTTGAAAGGTCGATAGTGGCGGCCTCAAGGCTGACTGAAAGACACTGCCCTTACCCGTCTTCTAGTCACCTCCAGGAGTGCCTCAGTGAAGACAGTGAGTTTTCTCCTACGAATCCAGGTGGTCTCCAGTGCCTTGCTGGGAGCTCATCCCACGCTTGCCCTAGCTAAAGTGTGAAGTCAAAGTGACCCCTAGCCTCAAGGGAAGCGCGAGCGCTTCCTATCAGCCAAGTTGGGTGGGCAGCCACCTCCATGAACCCTGACTCCATAGAGTGCTTTAACTCCTCTGCGGCTTTGCGTAGGCCTAAGAGAGTCGCGTGTCAATTCCTTCTGAGGGAGAGCATGTGCGCTGGGAGTCCCCGTTTTGTTTTCCGAGCCACACAACACAGGACAGACTGCTGGGGTCAGCTCTTGCTACGCAGAGCGAAGGGCAGTGAACTGCTTCTCGCTTGCAGAGCTTGATGTCTACAGCTGTAAGGCAGCCCCGGGACAAAGTTTTGGCCAGTATTACATTCAGCGTGGCTCTCCCTCTGTGGAGGCCCTCCGAACGGCACTGAGAGAATCCCTGAGCCTAAAGTGCATCCTGGCAACCCTTAACCTGTCATCTCACTATTGTGACGCAAGGTACACTGCAGGTGCAGCCTGACAGAAAGTACAGAAAAGCCGGTACGACTCTGAGGCATTTGGACGAGGCAAGGTCCCCTCGGCCTGACTAAGTCATTAAGCGGGTGCTGCTCCTCGTGGCACGCAGAACACCCCCCGTCCAACGAAGTGGGATCCTAGAAAGGCCCAGTGTTGCTGAAAGTCTCCAGGTGTCAGTCAGCGAGTGCTGGCAAATGCGTCGTGGGCTCAAGTTGGCACTGGGAGAATGTGGGAGAAGCCCGACTTTCCCCCTTTGGAAAGCCACTTCGTTGCAGCTTCCAAGCCGCCTGCTACTATTCACTCCACAGATTCCTCTGAGGAGCAGTGAGTTTTTCCAAAAGAAACCAGGTGCTTGCGATTCCTTCCGGGGAGCTCACCCCCAGGAGCATACTGTAGCTAAGGTGCCCACTAAATGTGACCTCTAGTCTCGAGGTAAGGTGCACATTTTCCCATTCCCAGAGATAGGGGCGCCCCGGTTTCCAGGAGGTCTTAGTCAGTGGACGGCTTTAGCTTTAGTATGCCTCACAGCGCTCAAGACTCTCACGTGGGCACTTCTTTCCAAGGAAGTACACTGCGTACCCAAAGCCTTCTGAGCACAAGCAAGGGATACACAGCTCTGGGCACATCCCTCCCTATGCAGTTGGAAGGGCCGGGAACTAAGGTGTTCTCTGAGGCGAGCGTTCCACAGCTTTGAAACAGCCCCAGGAACGCGGTTCTTGGCAGGGTTTCGTTCCCTGCGGGTCTGCCACGTTGAGGAAAATTAAGCGGCCCTGAAAGAAACCACCGGGGCTCCAATTCGGTTTGGGGACTCCTGCTCGACGTCTCTCTAGGTGATGCGGAAACTGGACTTTAGGTCCAGCCCGAAGTAATGCAGAGAGTAACCCCGAGCATTGCTAGGCATTGGGAACATCCAAAGTCACCCAGGTAGGCCTGCTGAGGGCAGTTCGGGGTTTGTGCCGTTCACCACATGCAGCACACACTGCATCCAAAAGTTTCATCGCAGAAGGCCGAACTGTGTTCCAAGGGTCTCCCTTGGATTGTCAGAGAAGATAGGTGTATGTGCTGGGTGATCCAGTTGGTAATTGAGAAGCCTGGCAGAGGGCAGTCTTTTCCCCATTTGAAAGGTCGATAGTGGCGGCCTCAAGGCTGACTGAAAGACACTGCCCTTACCCGTCTTCTAGTCACCTCCAGGAGTGCCTCAGTGAAGACAGTGAGTTTTCTCCTACGAATCCAGGTGGTCTCCAGTGCCTTGCTGGGAGCTCATCCCACGCTTGCCCTAGCTAAAGTGTGAAGTCAAAGTGACCCCTAGCCTCAAGGGAAGCGCGAGCGCTTCCTATCAGCCAAGTTGGGTGGGCAGCCACCTCCATGAACCCTGACTCCATAGAGTGCTTTAACTCCTCTGCGGCTTTGCGTAGGCCTAAGAGAGTCGCGTGTGAATTCCTTCTGAGGGAGAGCATGTGCGCTGTGAGTCCCCATTTTGTTTTCCGAGCCACACAACACAGGACAGACTGCTGGGGTCAGCTCTTGCTACGCAGAGCGAAGGGCAGTGAACTGCTTCTCGCTTGCAGAGCTTGATGTCTACAGCTGTAAGGCAGCCCCGGGACAAAGTTTTGGCCAGTATTACATTCAGCGTGGCTCTCCCTCTGTGGAGGCCCTCCGAACGGCACTGAGAGAATCCCTGAGCCTAAAGTGCATCCTGGCAACTCTTAACCTGTCATCTCACTATTGTGACGTAAGGTACACTGCAGGTGCAGCCTGACAGAAAGTACAGAAAAGCCGGTACGACTCTGAGGCATTTGGACGATGCAAGGTCCCCTCGGCCTGACTAAGTCATTAAGCGGGTGCTGCTCCTCGTGGCACGCAAAACACCCCCCGTCCAACGAAGTGGGATCCTAGAAAGGCCCAGTGTTGCTGAAAGTCTCCAGGTGTCAGTCAGAGAGTGCTGGCAAATGCGTCGTGGGCTCAAGTTGGCACTGGGAGAATGTGGGAGAAGCCCGACTTTCCCCCTTTGGAAAGCCACTTCGTTGCAGCTTCCAAGCCGCCTGCTACTATTCACTCCACAGATTCCTCTGAGGAGCAGTGAGTTTTTCCAAAAGAAACCAGGTGCTTGCGATTCCTTCCGGGGAGCTCACCCCCAGGAGCATACTGTAGCTAAGGTGCCCACTAAATGTGACCTCTAGTCTCGAGGTAAGGTGCACATTTTCCCATTCCCAGAGATAGGGGCGCCCCGGTTTCCAGGAGGTCTTAGTCAGTGGACGGCTTTAGCTTTAGTATGCCTCACAGCGCTCAAGACTCTCACGTGGGCACTTCTTTCCAAGGAAGTACACTGCGTACCCAAAGCCTTCTGAGCACAAGCAAGGGATACACAGCTCTGGGCACATCCCTCCCTATGCAGTTGGAAGGGCCGGGAACTAAGGTGTTCTCTGAGGCGAGCGTTCCACAGCTTTGAAACAGCCTCAGGAACGCGGTTCTTGGCAGGGTTTCATTCCCTGCGGGTCTGCCACGTTGAGGAAAACTAAGCGGCCCTGAAAGAAACCACCGGGGCTCCAATTCGGTTTGGGGACTCCTGCTCGACGTCTCTCTAGGTGATGCGGAAACTGGACTTTAGGTCCAGCCCGAAGTAATGCAGAGAGTAACCCCGAGCATTGCTAGGCATTGGGAACATCCGAAGTCACCCAGGTAGGCCTGCTGAGGGCAGTTCGGAGTTTGTGCCGTTCACCACATGCAGCACACACTGCATCCAAAAGTTTCATCGCAGAAGGCCGAACTGTGTTCCACGGGTCTCCCTTGGATTGTCAAAGAAGATAGGTGTATGTGCTGGGTGATCCAGTTGGTAATTGAGAAGCCTGGCAGAGGGCAGTCTTTTCCCCATTTGAAAGGTCGATAGTGGCGGCCTCAAGGCTGACTGAAAGACACTGCCCTTACCCGTCTTCTAGTCACCTCCAGGAGTGCCTCAGTGAAGACAGTGAGTTTTCTCCTACGAATCCAGGTGGTCTCCAGTGCCTTGCTGGGAGCTCATCCCACGCTTGCCCTAGCTAAAGTGTGAAGTCAAAGTGACCCCTAGCCTCAAGGGAAGCGTGAGCGCTTATCAGCCAAGTTGGGTGGGCAGCCACCTCCATGAACCCTGACTCCATAGAGTGCTTTAACTCCTCTGCGGCTTTGCGTAGGCCTAAGAGAGTCGCGTGTGAATTCCTTCTGAGGGAGAGCATGTGCGCTGGGAGTCCCCGTTTTGTTTTCCGAGCCACACAACACAGGACAGACTGCTGGGGTCAGCTCTTGCTACGCAGAGCGAAGGGCAGTGAACTGCTTCTCGCTTGCAGAGCTTGATGTCTACAGCTGTAAGGCAGCCCCGGGACAAAGTTTTGGCCAGTATTACATTCAGCGTGGCTCTCCCTCTGTGGAGGCCCTCCGAACGGCACTGAGAGAATCCCTGAGCCTAAAGTGCATCCTGGCAACCCTTAACCTGTCATCTCACTATTGTGACGCAAGGTACACTGCAGGTGCAGCCTGACAGAAAGTACAGAAAAGCCGGTACGACTCTGAGGCATTTGGACGAGGCAAGGTCCCCTCGGCCTGACTAAGTCATTAAGCGGGTGCTGCTCCTCGTGGCACGCAGAACACCCCCCGTCCAACGAAGTGGGATCCTAGAAAGGCCCAGTGTTGCTGAAAGTCTCCAGGTGTCAGTCAGAGAGTGCTGGCAAATGCGTCGTGGGCTCAAGTTGGCACTGGGAGAATGTGGGAGAAGCCCGACTTTCCCCCTTTGGAAAGCCACTTCGTTGCAGCTTCCAAGCCGCCTGCTACTATTCACTCCACAGATTCCTCTGAGGAGCAGTGAGTTTTTCCAAAAGAAATCAGGTGCTTGCGATTCCTTCCGGGGAGCTCACCCCCAGGAGCATACTGTAGCTAAGGTGCCCACTAAATGTGACCTCTAGTCTCGAGGTAAGGTGCACATTTTCCCATTCCCAGAGATAGGGGCGCCCCGGTTTCCAGGAGGTCTTAGTCAGTGGACGGCTTTAGCTTTAGTATGCCTCACAGCGCTGAAGACTCTCACGTGGGCACTTCTTTCCAAGGAAGTACACTGCGTACCCAAAGCCTTCTGAGCACAAGCAAGGGATACACAGCTCTGGGCACATCCCTCCCTATGCAGTTGGAAGGGCCGGGAACTAAGGTGTTCTCTGAGGCGAGCGTTCCACAGCTTTGAAACAGCCCCAGGAACGCGGTTCTTGGCAGGGTTTCATTCCCTGCGGGTCTGCCACATTGAGGAAAACTAAGCGGCCCTGAAAGAAACCACCGGGGCTCCAATTCGGTTTGGGGACTCCTGCTCGACGTCTCTCTAGGTGATGCGGAAACTGGACTTTAGGTCGAGCCCGAAGTAATGCAGAGAGTAACCCCGAGCATTGCTAGGCATTGGGAACATCCGAAGTCACCCAGGTAGGCCTGCTGAGGGCAGTTCGGGGTTTGTGCCGTTCACCACATGCAGCACACACTGCATCCAAAAGTTTCATCGCAGAAGGCCGAACTGTGTTCCAAGGGTCTCCCTTGGATTGTCAGAGAAGATAGGTGTATGTGCTGGGTGATCCAGTTGGTAATTGAGAAGCCTGGCAGAGGGCAGTCTTTTCCCCATTTGAAAGGTCGATAGTGGCGGCCTCAAGGCTGACTGAAAGACACTGCCCTTACCCGTCTTCTAGTCACCTCCAGGAGTGCCTCAGTGAAGACAGTGAGTTTTCTCCTACGAATCCAGGTGGTCTCCAGTGCCTTGCTGGGAGCTCATCCCACGCTTGCCCTAGCTAAAGTGTGAAGTCAAAGTGACCCCTAGCCTCAAGGGAAGCGCGAGCGCTTCCTATCAGCCAAGTTGGGTGGGCAGCCACCTCCATGAACCCTGACTCCATAGAGTGCTTTAACTCCTCTGCGGCTTTGCGTAGGCCTAAGAGAGTCGCGTGTGAATTCCTTCTGAGGGAGAGCATGTGCGCTGGGAGTCCCCGTTTTGTTTTCCGAGCCACACAACACAGGACAGACTGCTGGGGTCAGCTCTTGCTACGCAGAGCGAAGGGCAGTGAACTGCTTCTCGCTTGCAGAGCTTGATGTCTACAGCTGTAAGGCAGCCCCGGGACAAAGTTTTGGCCAGTATTACATTCAGCGTGGCTCTCCCTCTGTGGAGGCCCTCCGAACGGCACTGAGAGAATCCCTGAGCCTAAAGTGCATCCTGGCAACCCTTAACCTGTCATCTCACTATTGTGACGCAAGGTACACTGCAGGTGCAGCCTGACAGAAAGTACAGAAAAGCCGGTACGACTCTGAGGCATTTGGACGAGGCAAGGTCCCCTCGGCCTGACTAAGTCATTAAGCGGGTGCTGCTCCTCGTGGCACGCAGAACACCCCCCGTCCAACGAAGTGGGATCCTAGAAAGGCCCAGTGTTGCTGAAAGTCTCCAGGTGTCAGTCAGAGAGTGCTGGCAAATGCGTCGTGGGCTCAAGTTGGCACTGGGAGAATGTGGGAGAAGCCCGACTTTCCCCCTTTGGAAAGCCACTTCGTTGCAGCTTCCAAGCCGCCTGCTACTATTCACTCCACAGATTCCTCTGAGGAGCAGTGAGTTTTTCCAAAAGAAACCAGGTGCTTGCAATTCCTTCCGGGGAGCTCACCCCCAGGAGCATACTGTAGCTAAGGTGCCCACTAAATGTGACCTCTAGTCTCGAGGTAAGGTGCACATTTTCCCATTCCCAGAGATAGGGGCGCCCCGGTTTCCAGGAGGTCTTAGTCAGTGGACGGCTTTAGCTTTAGTATGCCTCACAGCGCTCAAGACTCTCACGTGGGCACTTCTTTCCAAGGAAGTACACTGCGTACCCAAAGCCTTCTGAGCACAAGCAAGGGATACACAGCTCTGGGCACATCCCTCCCTATGCAGTTGGAAGGGCCGGGAACTAAGGTGTTCTCTGAGGCGAGCGTTCCACAGCTTTGAAACAGCCCCAGGAACGCGGTTCTTGGCAGGGTTTCGTTCCCTGTGGGTCTGCCACGTTGAGGAAAACTAAGCGGCCCTGAAAGAAACCACCGGGGCTCCAATTCGGTTTGGGGACTCCTGCTCGACGTCTCTCTAGGTGATGCGGAAACTGGACTTTAGGTCCAGCCCGAAGTAATAGAGAGAGTAACCCCGAGCATTGCTAGGCATTGGGAACATCCGAAGTCACCCAGGTAGGCCTGCTGAGGGCAGTTCGGGGTTTGTGCCGTTCACCACATGCAGCACACACTGCATCCAAAAGTTTCATCGCAGAAGGCCGAACTGTGTTCCAAGGGTCTCCCTTGGATTGTCAGAGAAGATAGGTGTATGTGCTGGGTGATCCAGTTGGTAATTGAGAAGCCTGGCAGAGGGCAGTCTTTTCCCCATTTGAAAGGTCGATAGTGGCGGCCTCAAGGCTGACTGAAAGACACTGCCCTTACCCGTCTTCTAGTCACCTCCAGGAGTGCCTCAGTGAAGACAGTGAGTTTTCTCCTACGAATCCAGGTGGTCTCCAGTGCCTTGCTGGGAGCTCATCCCACGCTTGCCCTAGCTAAAGTGTGAAGTCAAAGTGACCCCTAGCCTCAAGGGAAGCGCGAGCGCTTCCTATCAGCCAAGTTGGGTGGGCAGCCACCTCCATGAACCCTGACTCCATAGAGTGCTTTAACTCCTCTGCGGCTTTGCGTAGGCCTAAGAGAGTCGCGTGTGAATTCCTTCTGAGGGAGAGCATGTGCGCTGGGAGTCCCCGTTTTGTTTTCCGAGCCACACAACACAGGACAGACTGCTGGGGTCAGCTCTTGCTACGCAGAGCGAAGGGCAGTGAACTGCTTCTCGCTTGCAGAGCTTGATGTCTACAGCTGTAAGGCAGCCCCGGGACAAAGTTTTGGCCAGTATTACATTCAGCGTGGCTCTCCCTCTGTGGAGGCCCTCCGAACGGCACTGAGAGAATCCCTGAGCCTAAAGTGCATCCTGGCAACTCTTAACCTGTCATCTCACTATTGTGACGCAAGGTACACTGCAGGTGCAGCCTGACAGAAAGTACAGAAAAGCCGGTACGACTCTGAGGCATTTGGACGAGGCAAGGTCCCCTCGGCCTGACTAAGTCATTAAGCGGGTGCTGCTCCTCGTGGCACGCAAAACACCCCCCGTCCAACGAAGTGGGATCCTAGAAAGGCCCAGTGTTGCTGAAAGTCTCCAGGTGTCAGTCAGAGAGTGCTGGCAAATGCGTCGTGGGCTCAAGTTGGCACTGGGAGAATGTGGGAGAAGCCCGACTTTCCCCCTTTGGAAAGCCACTTCGTTGCAGCTTCCAAGCCGCCTGCTACTATTCACTCCACAGGTTCCTCTGAGGAGCAGTGAGTTTTTCCAAAAGAAACCAGGTGCTTGCGATTCCTTCCGGGGAGCTCACCCCCAGGAGCATACTGTAGCTAAGGTGCCCACTAAATGTGACCTCTAGTCTCGAGGTAAGGTGCACATTTTCCCATTCCCAGAGATAGGGGCGCCCCGGTTTCCAGGAGGTCTTAGTCAGTGGACGGCTTTAGCTTTAGTATGCCTCACAGAGCTCAAGACTCTCACGTGGGCACTTCTTTCCAAGGAAGTACACTGCGTACCCAAAGCCTTCTGAGCACAAGCAAGGGATACACAGCTCTGGGCACATCCCTCCCTATGCAGTTGGAAGGGCCGGGAACTAAGGTGTTCTCTGAGGCGAGCGTTCCACAGCTTTGAAACAGCCCCAGGAACGCGGTTCTTGGCAGGGTTTCGTTCCCTGCGGGTCTGCCACGTTGAGGAAAACTAAGCGGCCCTGAAAGAAACCACCGGGGCTCCAATTCGGTTTGGGGACTCCTGCTCGACGTCTCTCTAGGTGATGCGGAAACTGGACTTTAGGTCCAGCCCGAAGTAATGCAGAGAGTAACCCCGAGCATTGCTAGGCATTGGGAACATCCGAAGTCACCCAGGTAGGCCTGCTGAGGGCAGTTCGGGGTTTGTGCCGTTCACCACATGCAGCACACACTGCATCCAAAAGTTTCATCGCAGAAGGCCGAACTGTGTTCCAAGGGTCTCCCTTGGATTGTCAGAGAAGATAGGTGTATGTGCTGGGTGATCCAGTTGGTAATTGAGAAGCCTGGCAGAGGGCAGTCTTTTCCCCATTTGAAAGGTCGATAGTGGCGGCCTCAAGGCTGACTGAAAGACACTGCCCTTACCCGTCTTCTAGTCACCTCCAGGAGTGCCTCAGTGAAGACAGTGAGTTTTCTCCTACGAATCCAGGTGGTCTCCAGTGCCTTGCTGGGAGCTCATCCCACGCTTGCCCTAGCTAAAGTGTGAAGTCAAAGTGACCCCTAGCCTCAAGGGAAGCGCGAGCGCTTCCTATCAGCCAAGTTGGGTGGGCAGCCACCTCCATGAACCCTGACTCCATAGAGTGCTTTAACTCCTCTGCGGCTTTGCGTAGGCCTAAGAGAGTCGCGTGTGAATTCCTTCTGAGGGAGAGCATGTGCGCTGGGAGTCCCCGTTTTGTTTTCCGAGCCACACAACACAGGACAGACTGCTGGGGTCAGCTCTTGCTACGCAGAGCGAAGGGCAGTGAACTGCTTCTCGCTTGCAGAGCTTGATGTCTACAGCTGTAAGGCAGCCCCGGGACAAAGTTTTGGCCAGTATTACATTCAGCGTGGCTCTCCCTCTGTGGAGGCCCTCCGAACGGCACTGAGAGAATCCCTGAGCCTAAAGTGCATCCTGGCAACTCTTAACCTGTCATCTCACTATTGTGACGTAAGGTACACTGCAGGTGCAGCCTGACAGAAAGTACAGAAAAGCCGGTACGACTCTGAGGCATTTGGACGATGCAAGGTCCCCTCGGCCTGACTAAGTCATTAAGCGGGTGCTGCTCCTCGTGGCACGCAAAACACCCCCCGTCCAACGAAGTGGGATCCTAGAAAGGCCCAGTGTTGCTGAAAGTCTCCAGGTGTCAGTCAGAGAGTGCTGGCAAATGCGTCGTGGGCTCAAGTTGGCACTGGGAGAATGCGGGAGAAGCCCGACTTTCCCCCTTTGGAAAGCCACTTCGTTGCAGCTTCCAAGCCGCCTGCTACTATTCACTCCACAGATTCCTCTGAGGAGCAGTGAGTTTTTCCAAAAGAAACCAGGTGCTTGCGATTCCTTCCGGGGAGCTCACCCCCAGGAGCATACTGTAGCTAAGGTGCCCACTAAATGTGACCTCTAGTCTCGAGGTAAGGTGCACATTTTCCCATTCCCAGAGATAGGGGCGCCCCGGTTTCCAGGAGGTCTTAGTCAGTGGACGGCTTTAGCTTTAGTATGCCTCACAGCGCTCAAGACTCTCACGTGGGCACTTCTTTCCAAGGAAGTACACTGCGTACCCAAAGCCTTCTGAGCACAAGCAAGGGATACACAGCTCTGGGCACATCCCTCCCTATGCAGTTGGAAGGGCCGGGAACAAAGGTGTTCTCTGAGGCGAGCGTTCCACAGCTTTGAAACAGCCTCAGGAACGCGGTTCTTGGCAGGGTTTCATTCCCTGCGGGTCTGCCACGTTGAGGAAAACTAAGCGGCCCTGAAAGAAACCACCGGGGCTCCAATTCGGTTTGGGGACTCCTGCTCGACGTCTCTCTAGGTGATGCGGAAACTGGACTTTAGGTCCAGCCCGAAGTAATGCAGAGAGTAACCCCGAGCATTGCTAGGCATTGGGAACATCCGAAGTCACCCAGGTAGGCCTGCTGAGGGCAGTTCGGAGTTTGTGCCGTTCACCACATGCAGCACACACTGCATCCAAAAGTTTCATCGCAGAAGGCCGAACTGTGTTCCACGGGTCTCCCTTGGATTGTCAAAGAAGATAGGTGTATGTGCTGGGTGATCCAGTTGGTAATTGAGAAGCCTGGCAGAGGGCAGTCTTTTCCCCATTTGAAAGGTCGATAGTGGCGGCCTCAAGGCTGACTGAAAGACACTGCCCTTACCCGTCTTCTAGTCACCTCCAGGAGTGCCTCAGTGAAGACAGTGAGTTTTCTCCTACGAATCCAGGTGGTCTCCAGTGCCTTGCTGGGAGCTCATCCCACGCTTGCCCTAGCTAAAGTGTGAAGTCAAAGTGACCCCTAGCCTCAAGGGAAGCGTGAGCGCTTATCAGCCAAGTTGGGTGGGCAGCCACCTCCATGAACCCTGACTCCATAGAGTGCTTTAACTCCTCTGCGGCTTTGCGTAGGCCTAAGAGAGTCGCGTGTGAATTCCTTCTGAGGGAGAGCATGTGCGCTGGGAGTCCCCGTTTTGTTTTCCGAGCCACACAACACAGGACAGACTGCTGGGGTCAGCTCTTGCTACGCAGAGCGAAGGGCAGTGAACTGCTTCTCGCTTGCAGAGCTTGATGTCTACAGCTGTAAGGCAGCCCCGGGACAAAGTTTTGGCCAGTATTACATTCAGCGTGGCTCTCCCTCTGTGGAGGCCCTCCGAACGGCACTGAGAGAATCCCTGAGCCTAAAGTGCATCCTGGCAACCCTTAACCTGTCATCTCACTATTGTGACGCAAGGTACACTGCAGGTGCAGCCTGACAGAAAGTACAGAAAAGCCGGTACGACTCTGAGGCATTTGGACGAGGCAAGGTCCCCTCGGCCTGACTAAGTCATTAAGCGGGTGCTGCTCCTCGTGGCACGCAGAACACCCCCCGTCCAACGAAGTGGGATCCTAGAAAGGCCCAGTGTTGCTGAAAGTCTCCAGGTGTCAGTCAGAGAGTGCTGGCAAATGCGTCGTGGGCTCAAGTTGGCACTGGGAGAATGTGGGAGAAGCCCGACTTTCCCCCTTTGGAAAGCCACTTCGTTGCAGCTTCCAAGCCGCCTGCTACTATTCACTCCACAGATTCCTCTGAGGAGCAGTGAGTTTTTCCAAAAGAAACCAGGTGCTTGCGATTCCTTCCGGGGAGCTCACCCCCAGGAGCATACTGTAGCTAAGGTGCCCACTAAATGTGACCTCTAGTCTCGAGGTAAGGTGCACATTTTCCCATTCCCAGAGATAGGGGCGCCCCGGTTTCCAGGAGGTCTTAGTCAGTGGACGGCTTTAGCTTTAGTATGCCTCACAGCGCTCAAGACTCTCACGTGGGCACTTCTTTCCAAGGAAGTACACTGCGTACCCAAAGCCTTCTGAGCACAAGCAAGGGATACACAGCTCTGGGCACATCCCTCCCTATGCAGTTGGAAGGGCCGGGAACTAAGGTGTTCTCTGAGGCGAGCGTTCCACAGCTTTGAAACAGCCCCAGGAACGCGGTTCTTGGCAGGGTTTCGTTCCCTGCGGGTCTGCCACATTGAGGAAAACTAAGCGGCCCTGAAAGAAACCACCGGGGCTCCAATTCGGTTTGGGGACTCCTGCTCGACGTCTCTCTAGGTGATGCGGAAACTGGACTTTAGGTCCAGCCCGAAGTAATGCAGAGAGTAACCCCGAGCATTGCTAGGCATTGGGAACATCCGAAGTCACCCAGGTAGGCCTGCTGAGGGCAGTTCGGGGTTTGTGCCGTTCACCACATGCAGCACACACTGCATCCAAAAGTTTCATCGCAGAAGGCCGAACTGTGTTCCAAGGGTCTCCCTTGGATTGTCAGAGAAGATAGGTGTATGTGCTGGGTGATCCAGTTGGTAATTGAGAAGCCTGGCAGAGGGCAGTCTTTTCCCCATTTGAAAGGTCGATAGTGGCGGCCTCAAGGCTGACTGAAAGACACTGCCCTTACCCGTCTTCTAGTCACCTCCAGGAGTGCCTCAGTGAAGACAGTGAGTTTTCTCCTACGAATCCAGGTGGTCTCCAGTGCCTTGCTGGGAGCTCATCCCACGCTTGCCCTAGCTAAAGTGTGAAGTCAAAGTGACCCCTAGCCTCAAGGGAAGCGCGAGCGCTTCCTATCAGCCAAGTTGGGTGGGCAGCCACCTCCATGAACCCTGACTCCATAGAGTGCTTTAACTCCTCTGCGGCTTTGCGTAGGCCTAAGAGAGTCGCGTGTGAATTCCTTCTGAGGGAGAGCATGTGCGCTGGGAGTCCCCGTTTTGTTTTCCGAGCCACACAACACAGGACAGACTGCTGGGGTCAGCTCTTGCTACGCAGAGCGAAGGGCAGTGAACTGCTTCTCGCTTGCAGAGCTTGATGTCTACAGCTGTAAGGCAGCCCCGGGACAAAGTTTTGGCCAGTATTACATTCAGCGTGGCTCTCCCTCTGTGGAGGCCCTCCGAACGGCACTGAGAGAATCCCTGAGCCTAAAGTGCATCCTGGCAACCCTTAACCTGTCATCTCACTATTGTGACGCAAGGTACACTGCAGGTGCAGCCTGACAGAAAGTACAGAAAAGCCGGTACGACTCTGAGGCATTTGGACGAGGCAAGGTCCCCTCGGCCTGACTAAGTCATTAAGCGGGTGCTGCTCCTCGTGGCACGCAGAACACCCCCCGTCCAACGAAGTGGGATCCTAGAAAGGCCCAGTGTTGCTGAAAGTCTCCAGGTGTCAGTCAGAGAGTGCTGGCAAATGCGTCGTGGGCTCAAGTTGGCACTGGGAGAATGTGGGAGAAGCCCGACTTTCCCCCTTTGGAAAGCCACTTCGTTGCAGCTTCCAAGCCGCCTGCTACTATTCACTCCACAGATTCCTCTGAGGAGCAGTGAGTTTTTCCAAAAGAAACCAGGTGCTTGCGATTCCTTCCGGGGAGCTCACCCCCAGGAGCATACTGTAGCTAAGGTGCCCACTAAATGTGACCTCTAGTCTCGAGGTAAGGTGCACATTTTCCCATTCCCAGAGATAGGGGCGCCCCGGTTTCCAGGAGGTCTTAGTCAGTGGACGGCTTTAGCTTTAGTATGCCTCACAGCGCTCAAGACTCTCACGTGGGCACTTCTTTCCAAGGAAGTACACTGCGTACCCAAAGCCTTCTGAGCACAAGCAAGGGATACACAGCTCTGGGCACATCCCTCCCTATGCAGTTGGAAGGGCCGGGAACTAAGGTGTTCTCTGAGGCGAGCGTTCCACAGCTTTGAAACAGCCCCAGGAACGCGGTTCTTGGCAGGGTTTCGTTCCCTGTGGGTCTGCCACGTTGAGGAAAACTAAGCGGCCCTGAAAGAAACCACCGGGGCTCCAATTCGGTTTGGGGACTCCTGCTCGACGTCTCTCTAGGTGATGCGGAAACTGGACTTTAGGTCCAGCCCGAAGTAATAGAGAGAGTAACCCCGAGCATTGCTAGGCATTGGGAACATCCGAAGTCACCCAGGTAGGCCTGCTGAGGGCAGTTCGGGGTTTGTGCCGTTCACCACATGCAGCACACACTGCATCCAAAAGTTTCATCGCAGAAGGCCGAACTGTGTTCCAAGGGTCTCCCTTGGATTGTCAGAGAAGATAGGTGTATGTGCTGGGTGATCCAGTTGGTAATTGAGAAGCCTGGCAGAGGGCAGTCTTTTCCCCATTTGAAAGGTCGATAGTGGCGGCCTCAAGGCTGACTGAAAGACACTGCCCTTACCCGTCTTCTAGTCACCTCCAGGAGTGCCTCAGTGAAGACAGTGAGTTTTCTCCTACGAATCCAGGTGGTCTCCAGTGCCTTGCTGGGAGCTCATCCCACGCTTGCCCTAGCTAAAGTGTGAAGTCAAAGTGACCCCTAGCCTCAAGGGAAGCGCGAGCGCTTCCTATCAGCCAAGTTGGGTGGGCAGCCACCTCCATGAACCCTGACTCCATAGAGTGCTTTAACTCCTCTGCGGCTTTGCGTAGGCCTAAGAGAGTCGCGTGTCAATTCCTTCTGAGGGAGAGCATGTGCGCTGGGAGTCCCCGTTTTGTTTTCCGAGCCACACAACACAGGACAGACTGCTGGGGTCAGCTCTTGCTACGCAGAGCGAAGGGCAGTGAACTGCTTCTCGCTTGCAGAGCTTGATGTCTACAGCTGTAAGGCAGCCCCGGGACAAAGTTTTGGCCAGTATTACATTCAGCGTGGCTCTCCCTCTGTGGAGGCCCTCCGAACGGCACTGAGAGAATCCCTGAGCCTAAAGTGCATCCTGGCAACTCTTAACCTGTCATCTCACTATTGTGACGCAAGGTACACTGCAGGTGCAGCCTGACAGAAAGTACAGAAAAGCCGGTACGACTCTGAGGCATTTGGACGAGGCAAGGTCCCCTCGGCCTGACTAAGTCATTAAGCGGGTGCTGCTCCTCGTGGCACGCAAAACACCCCCCGTCCAACGAAGTGGGATCCTAGAAAGGCCCAGTGTTGCTGAAAGTCTCCAGGTGTCAGTCAGAGAGTGCTGGCAAATGCGTCGTGGGCTCAAGTTGGCACTGGGAGAATGTGGGAGAAGCCCGACTTTCCCCCTTTGGAAAGCCACTTCGTTGCAGCTTCCAAGCCGCCTGCTACTATTCACTCCACAGATTCCTCTGAGGAGCAGTGAGTTTTTCCAAAAGAAACCAGGTGCTTGCGATTCCTTCCGGGGAGCTCACCCCCAGGAGCATACTGTAGCTAAGGTGCCCACTAAATGTGACCTCTAGTCTCGAGGTAAGGTGCACATTTTCCCATTCCCAGAGATAGGGGCGCCCCGGTTTCCAGGAGGTCTTAGTCAGTGGACGGCTTTAGCTTTAGTATGCCTCACAGCGCTCAAGACTCTCACGTGGGCACTTCTTTCCAAGGAAGTACACTGCGTACCCAAAGCCTTCTGAGCACAAGCAAGGGATACACAGCTCTGGGCACATCCCTCCCTATGCAGTTGGAAGGGCCGGGAACTAAGGTGTTCTCTGAGGCGAGCGTTCCACAGCTTTGAAACCGGCTCAGGAACGCGGTTCTTGGCAGGGTTTCGTTCCCTGCGGGTCTGCCACGTTGAGGAAAACTAAGCGGCCCTGAAAGAAACCACCGGGGCTCCAATTCGGTTTGGGGACTCCTGCTCGACGTCTCTCTAAGTGATGCGGAAACTGGACTTTAGGTCCAGCCCGAAGTAATGCAGAGAGTAACCCCGAGCATTGCTAGGCATTGGGAACATCCAAAGTCACCCAGGTAGGCCTGCTGAGGGCAGTTCGGGGTTTGTGCCGTTCACCACATGCAGCACACACTGCATCCAAAAGTTTCATCGCAGAAGGCCGAACTGTGTTCCAAGGGTCTCCCTTGGATTGTCAGAGAAGATAGGTGTATGTGCTGGGTGATCCAGTTGGTAATTGAGAAGCCTGGCAGAGGGCAGTCTTTTCCCCATTTGAAAGGTCGATAGTGGCGGCCTCAAGGCTGACTGAAAGACACTGCCCTTACCCGTCTTCTAGTCACCTCCAGGAGTGCCTCAGTGAAGACAGTGAGTTTTCTCCTACGAATCCAGGTGGTCTCCAGTGCCTTGCTGGGAGCTCATCCCACGCTTGCCCTAGCTAAAGTGTGAAGTCAAAGTGACCCCTAGCCTCAAGGGAAGCGCGAGCGCTTCCTATCAGCCAAGTTGGGTGGGCAGCCACCTCCATGAACCCTGACTCCATAGAGTGCTTTAACTCCTCTGCGGCTTTGCGTAGGCCTAAGAGAGTCGCGTGTGAATTCCTTCTGAGGGAGAGCATGTGCGCTGGGAGTCCCCGTTTTGTTTTCCGAGCCACACAACACAGGACAGACTGCTGGGGTCAGCTCTTGCTACGCAGAGCGAAGGGCAGTGAACTGCTTCTCGCTTGCAGAGCTTGATGTCTACAGCTGTAAGGCAGCCCCGGGACAAAGTTTTGGCCAGTATTACATTCAGCGTGGCTCTCCATCTGTGGAGGCCCTCCAAACGGCACTGAGAGAATCCCTGAGCCTAAAGTGCATCCTGGCAACCCTTAACCTGTCATCTCACTATTGTGACGCAAGGTACACTGCAGGTGCAGCCTGACAGAAAGTACAGAAAAGCCGGTACGACTCTGAGGCATTTGGACGAGGCAAGGTCCCCTCGGCCTGACTAAGTCATTAAGCGGGTGCTGCTCCTCGTGGCATGCAGAACACCCCCCGTCCAACGAAGTGGGATCCTAGAAAGGCCCAGTGTTGCTGAAAGTCTCCAGGTGTCAGTCAGCGAGTGCTGGCAAATGCGTCGTGGGCTCAAGTTGGCACTGGGAGAATGTGGGAGAAGCCCGACTTTCCCCTTTGGAAAGCCACTTCGTTGCAGCTTCCAAGCCGCCTGCTACTATTCACTCCACATATTCCTCTGAGGAGCAGTGAGTTTTTCCAAAAGAAACCAGGTGCTTGCGATTCCTTCCGGGGAGCTCACCCTCAGGAGCATACTGTAGCTAAGGTGCCCACTAAATGTGACCTCTAGTCTCGAGGTAAGGTGCACATTTTCCCATTCCCAGAGATAGGGGCGCCCCGGTTTCCAGGAGGTCTTAGTCAGTGGACGGCTTTAGCTTTAGTATGCCTCACAGCGCTCAAGACTCTCACGTGGGCACTTCTTTCCAAGGAAGTACACTGCGTACCCAAAGCCTTCTGAGCACAAGCAAGGGATACACAGCTCTGGGCACATCCCTCCCTATGCAGTTGGAAGGGCCGGGAACTAAGGTGTTCTCTGAGGCGAGCGTTCCACAGCTTTGAAACAGCCCCAGGAACGCGGTTCTTGGCAGGGTTTCGTTCCCTGCGGGTCTGCCACGTTGAGGAAAACTAAGCGGCCCTGAAAGAAACCACCGGGGCTCCAATTCGGTTTGGGGACTCCTGCTCGACGTCTCTCTAGGTGATGCGGAAACTGGACTTTAGGTCCAGCCCGAAGTAATGCAGAGAGTAACCCCGAGCATTGCTAGGCATTGGGAATATCCAAAGTCACCCAGGTAGGCCTGCTGAGGGCAGTTCGGAGTTTGTGCCGTTCACCACATGCAGCACACACTGCATCCAAAAGTTTCATCGCAGAAGGCCGAACTGTGTTCCACGGGTCTCCCTTGGATTGTCAAAGAAGATAGGTGTATGTGCTGGGTGATCCAGTTGGTAATTGAGAAGCCTGGCAGAGGGCAGTCTTTTCCCCATTTGAAAGGTCGATAGTGGCGGCCTCAAGGCTGACTGAAAGACACTGCCCTTACCCGTCTTCTAGTCACCTCCAGGAGTGCCTCAGTGAAGACAGTGAGTTTTCTCCTACGAATCCAGGTGGTCTCCAGTGCCTTGCTGGGAGCTCATCCCACGCTTGCCCTAGCTAAAGTGTGAAGTCAAAGTGACCCCTAGCCTCAAGGGAAGCGTGAGCGCTTATCAGCCAAGTTGGGTGGGCAGCCACCTCCATGAACCCTGACTCCATAGAGTGCTTTAACTCCTCTGCGGCTTTGCGTAGGCCTAAGAGAGTCGCGTGTGAATTCCTTCTGAGGGAGAGCATGTGCGCTGGGAGTCCCCATTTTGTTTTCCGAGCCACACAACACAGGACAGACTGCTGGGGTCAGCTCTTGCTACGCAGAGCGAAGGGCAGTGAACTGCTTCTCGCTTGCAGAGCTTGATGTCTACAGCTGTAAGGCAGCCCCGGGACAAAGTTTTGGCCAGTATTACATTCAGCGTGGCTCTCCCTCTGTGGAGGCCCTCCGAACGGCACTGAGAGAATCCCTGAGCCTAAAGTGCATCCTGGCAACCCTTAACCTGTCATCTCACTATTGTGACGCAAGGTACACTGCAGGTGCAGCCTGACAGAAAGTACAGAAAAGCCGGTATGACTCTGAGGCATTTGGACGAGGCAAGGTCCCCTCGGCCTGACTAAGTCATTAAGCGGGTGCTGCTCCTCGTGGCACGCAGAACACCCCCCGTCCAACGAAGTGGGATCCTAGAAAGGCCCAGTGTTGCTGAAAGTCTCCAGGTGTCAGTCAGAGAGTGCTGGCAAATGCGTCGTGGGCTCAAGTTGGCACTGGGAGAATGTGGGAGAAGCCCGACTTTCCCCCTTTGGAAAGCCACTTCGTTGCAGCTTCCAAGCCGCCTGCTACTATTCACTCCACAGATTCCTCTGAGGAGCAGTGAGTTTTTCCAAAAGAAACCAGGTGCTTGCGATTCCTTCCGGGGAGCTCACCCCCAGGAGCATACTGTAGCTAAGGTGCCCACTAAATGTGACCTCTAGTCTCGAGGTAAGGTGCACATTTTCCCATTCCCAGAGATAGGGGCGCCCCGGTTTCCAGGAGGTCTTAGTCAGTGGACGGCTTTAGCTTTAGTATGCCTCACAGCGCTCAAGACTCTCACGTGGGCACTTCTTTCCAAGGAAGTACACTGCGTACCCAAAGCCTTCTGAGCACAAGCAAGGGATACACAGCTCTGGGCACATCCCTCCCTATGCAGTTGGAAGGGCCGGGAACTAAGGTGTTCTCTGAGGCGAGCGTTCCACAGCTTTGAAACAGCCCCAGGAACGCGGTTCTTGGCAGGGTTTCGTTCCCTGCGGGTCTGCCACATTGAGGAAAACTAAGCGGCCCTGAAAGAAACCACCGGGGCTCCAATTCGGTTTGGGGACTCCTGCTCGACGTCTCTCTAGGTGATGCGGAAACTGGACTTTAGGTCCAGCCCGAAGTAATGCAGAGAGTAACCCCGAGCATTGCTAGGCATTGGGAACATCCGAAGTCACCCAGGTAGGCCTGCTGAGGGCAGTTCGGGGTTTGTGCCGTTCACCACATGCAGCACACACTGCATCCAAAAGTTTCATCGCAGAAGGCCGAACTGTGTTCCAAGGGTCTCCCTTGGATTGTCAGAGAAGATAGGTGTATGTGCTGGGTGATCCAGTTGGTAATTGAGAAGCCTGGCAGAGGGAAGTCTTTTCCCCATTTGAAAGGTCGATAGTGGCGGCCTCAAGGCTGACTGAAAGACACTGCCCTTACCCGTCTTCTAGTCACCTCCAGGAGTGCCTCAGTGAAGACAGTGAGTTTTCTCCTACGAATCCAGGTGGTCTCCAGTGCCTTGCTGGGAGCTCATCCCACGCTTGCCCTAGCTAAAGTGTGAAGTCAAAGTGACCCCTAGCCTCAAGGGAAGCGCGAGCGCTTCCTATCAGCCAAGTTGGGTGGGCAGCCACCTCCATGAACCCTGACTCCATAGAGTGCTTTAACTCCTCTGCGGCTTTGCGTAGGCCTAAGAGAGTCGCGTGTGAATTCCTTCTGAGGGAGAGCATGTGCGCTGGGAGTCCCCGTTTTGTTTTCCGAGCCACACAACACAGGACAGACTGCTGGGGTCAGCTCTTGCTACGCAGAGCGAAGGGCAGTGAACTGCTTCTCGCTTGCAGAGCTTGATGTCTACAGCTGTAAGGCAGCCCCGGGACAAAGTTTTGGCCAGTATTACATTCAGCGTGGCTCTCCCTCTGTGGAGGCCCTCCGAACGGCACTGAGAGAATCCCTGAGCCTAAAGTGCATCCTGGCAACCCTTAACCTGTCATCTCACTATTGTGACGCAAGGTACACTGCAGGTGCAGCCTGACAGAAAGTACAGAAAAGCCGGTACGACTCTGAGGCATTTGGACGAGGCAAGGTCCCCTCGGCCTGACTAAGTCATTAAGCGGGTGCTGCTCCTCGTGGCACGCAGAACACCCCCCGTCCAACGAAGTGGGATCCTAGAAAGGCCCAGTGTTGCTGAAAGTCTCCAGGTGTCAGTCAGAGAGTGCTGGCAAATGCGTCGTGGGCTCAAGTTGGCACTGGGAGAATGTGGGAGAAGCCCGACTTTCCCCCTTTGGAAAGCCACTTCGTTGCAGCTTCCAAGCCGCCTGCTACTATTCACTCCACAGATTCCTCTGAGGAGCAGTGAGTTTTTCCAAAAGAAACCAGGTGCTTGCGATTCCTTCCGGGAAGCTCACCCCCAGGAGCATACTGTAGCTAAGGTGCCCACTAAATGTGACCTCTAGTCTCGAGGTAAGGTGCACATTTTCCCATTCCCAGAGATAGGGGCGCCCCGGTTTCCAGGAGGTCTTAGTCAGTGGACGGCTTTAGCTTTAGTATGCCTCACAGCGCTCAAGACTCTCACGTGGGCACTTCTTTCCAAGGAAGTACACTGCGTACCCAAAGCCTTCTGAGCACAAGCAAGGGATACACAGCTCTGGGCACATCCCTCCCTATGCAGTTGGAAGGGCCGGGAACTAAGGTGTTCTCTGAGGCGAGCGTTCCACAGCTTTGAAACAGCCCCAGGAACGCGGTTCTTGGCAGGGTTTCGTTCCCTGTGGGTCTGCCACGTTGAGGAAAACTAAGCGGCCCTGAAAGAAACCACCGGGGCTCCAATTCGGTTTGGGGACTCCTGCTCGACGTCTCTCTAGGTGATGCGGAAACTGGACTTTAGGTCCAGCCCGAAGTAATAGAGAGAGTAACCCCGAGCATTGCTAGGCATTGGGAACATCCGAAGTCACCCAGGTAGGCCTGCTGAGGGCAGTTCGGGGTTTGTGCCGTTCACCACATGCAGCACAGACTGCATCCAAAAGTTTCATCGCAGAAGGCCGAACTGTGTTCCAAGGGTCTCCCTTGGATTGTCAGAGAAGATAGGTGTATGTGCTGGGTGATCCAGTTGGTAATTGAGAAGCCTGGCAGAGGGCAGTCTTTTCCCCATTTGAAAGGTCGATAGTGGCGGCCTCAAGGCTGACTGAAAGACACTGCCCTTACCCGTCTTCTAGTCACCTCCAGGAGTGCCTCAGTGAAGACAGTGAGTTTTCTCCTACGAATCCAGGTGGTCTCCAGTGCCTTGCTGGGAGCTCATCCCACGCTTGCCCTAGCTAAAGTGTGAAGTCAAAGTGACCCCTAGCCTCAAGGGAAGCGCGAGCGCTTCCTATCAGCCAAGTTGGGTGGGCAGCCACCTCCATGAACCCTGACTCCATAGAGTGCTTTAACTCCTCTGCGGCTTTGCGTAGGCCTAAGAGAGTCGCGTGTCAATTCCTTCTGAGGGAGAGCATGTGCGCTGGGAGTCCCCGTTTTGTTTTCCGAGCCACACAACACAGGACAGACTGCTGGGGTCAGCTCTTGCTACGCAGAGCGAAGGGCAGTGAACTGCTTCTCGCTTGCAGAGCTTGATGTCTACAGCTGTAAGGCAGCCCCGGGACAAAGTTTTGGCCAGTATTACATTCAGCGTGGCTCTCCCTCTGTGGAGGCCCTCCGAACGGCACTGAGAGAATCCCTGAGCCTAAAGTGCATCCTGGCAACTCTTAACCTGTCATCTCACTATTGTGACGCAAGGTACACTGCAGGTGCAGCCTGACAGAAAGTACAGAAAAGCCGGTACGACTCTGAGGCATTTGGACGAGGCAAGGTCCCCTCGGCCTGACTAAGTCATTAAGCGGGTGCTGCTCCTCGTGGCACGCAAAACACCCCCCGTCCAACGAAGTGGGATCCTAGAAAGGCCCAGTGTTGCTGAAAGTCTCCAGGTGTCAGTCAGAGAGTGCTGGCAAATGCGTCGTGGGCTCAAGTTGGCACTGGGAGAATGTGGGAGAAGCCCGACTTTCCCCCTTTGGAAAGCCACTTCGTTGCAGCTTCCAAGCCGCCTGCTACTATTCACTCCACAGATTCCTCTGAGGAGCAGTGAGTTTTTCCAAAAGAAACCAGGTGCTTGCGATTCCTTCCGGGGAGCTCACCCCCAGGAGCATACTGTAGCTAAGGTGCCCACTAAATGTGACCTCTAGTCTCGAGGTAAGGTGCACATTTTCCCATTCCCAGAGATAGGGGCGCCCCGGTTTCCAGGAGGTCTTAGTCAGTGGACGGCTTTAGCTTTAGTATGCCTCACAGCGCTCAAGACTCTCACGTGGGCACTTCTTTCCAAGGAAGTACACTGCGTACCCAAAGCCTTCTGAGCACAAGCAAGGGATACACAGCTCTGGGCACATCCCTCCCTATGCAGTTGGAAGGGCCGGGAACTAAGGTGTTCTCTGAGGCGAGCGTTCCACAGCTTTGAAACAGCCTCAGGAACGCGGTTCTTGGCAGGGTTTCGTTCCCTGCGGGTCTGCCACGTTGAGGAAAACTAAGCGGCCCTGAAAGAAACCACCGGGGCTCCAATTCGGTTTGGGGACTCCTGCTCGACGTCTCTCTAGGTGATGCGGAAACTGGACTTTAGGTCCAGCCCGAAGTAATGCAGAGAGTAACCCCGAGCATTGCTAGGCATTGGGAACATCCGAAGTCACCCAGGTAGGCCTGCTGAGGGCAGTTCGGGGTTTGTGCCGTTCACCACATGCAGCACACACTGCATCCAAAAGTTTCATCGCAGAAGGCCGAACTGTGTTCCAAGGGTCTCCCTTGGATTGTCAGAGAAGATAGGTGTATGTGCTGGGTGATCCAGTTGGTAATTGAGAAGCCTGGCAGAGGGCAGTCTTTTCCCCATTTGAAAGGTCGATAGTGGCGGCCTCAAGGCTGACTGAAAGACACTGCCCTTACCCGTCTTCTAGTCACCTCCAGGAGTGCCTCAGTGAAGACAGTGAGTTTTCTCCTACGAATCCAGGTGGTCTCCAGTGCCTTGCTGGGAGCTCATCCCACGCTTGCCCTAGCTAAAGTGTGAAGTCAAAGTGACCCCTAGCCTCAAGGGAAGCGCGAGCGCTTCCTATCAGCCAAGTTGGGTGGGCAGCCACCTCCATGAACCCTGACTCCATAGAGTGCTTTAACTCCTCTGCGGCTTTGCGTAGGCCTAAGAGAGTCGCGTGTGAATTCCTTCTGAGGGAGAGCATGTGCGCTGGGAGTCCCCGTTTTGTTTTCCGAGCCACACAACACAGGACAGACTGCTGGGGTCAGCTCTTGCTACGCAGAGCGAAGGGCAGTGAACTGCTTCTCGCTTGCAGAGCTTGATGTCTACAGCTGTAAGGCAGCCCCGGGACAAAGTTTTGGCCAGTATTACATTCAGTGTGGCTCTCCCTCTGTGGAGGCCCTCCGAACGGCACTGAGAGAATCCCTGAGCCTAAAGTGCATCCTGGCAACCCTTAACCTGTCATCTCACTATTGTGACGCAAGGTACACTGCAGGTGCAGCCGGACAGAAAGTACAGAAAAGCCGGTACGACTCTGAGGCATTTGGACGAGGCAAGGTCCCCTCGGCCTGACTAAGTCATTAAGCGGGTGCTGCTCCTCGTGGCATGCAGAACACCCCCCGTCCAACGAAGTGGGATCCTAGAAAGGCCCAGTGTTGCTGAAAGTCTCCAGGTGTCAGTCAGCGAGTGCTGGCAAATGCGTCGTGGGCTCAAGTTGGCACTGGGAGAATGTGGGAGAAGCCCGACTTTCCCCTTTGGAAAGCCACTTCGTTGCAGCTTCCAAGCCGCCTGCTACTATTCACTCCACAAATTCCTCTGAGGAGCAGTGAGTTTTTCCAAAAGAAACCAGGTGCTTGCGATTCCTTCCGGGGAGCTCACCCTCAGGAGCATACTGTAGCTAAGGTGCCCACTAAATGTGACCTCTAGTCTCGAGGTAAGGTGCACATTTTCCCATTCCCAGAGATAGGGGCGCCCCGGTTTCCAGGAGGTCTTAGTCAGTGGACGGCTTTAGCTTTAGTATGCCTCACAGCGCTCAAGACTCTCACGTGGGCACTTCTTTCCAAGGAAGTACACTGCGTACCCAAAGCCTTCTGAGCACAAGCAAGGGATACACAGCTCTGGGCACATCCCTCCCTATGCAGTTGGAAGGGCCGGGAACTAAGGTGTTCTCTGAGGCGAGCGTTCCACAGCTTTGAAACAGCCCCAGGAACGCGGTACTTGGCAGGGTTTCGTTCCCTGCGGGTCTGCCACGTTGAGGAAAACTAAGCGGCCCTGAAAGAAACCACCGGGGCTCCAATTCGGTTTGGGGACTCCTGCTCGACGTCTCTCTAGGTGATGCGGAAACTGGACTTTAGGTCCAGCCCGAAGTAATGCAGAGAGTAACCCCGAGCATTGCTAGGCATTGGGAATATCCAAAGTCACCCAGGTAGGCCTGCTGAGGGCAGTTCGGGGTTTGTGCCGTTCACCACATGCAGCACACACTGCATCCAAAAGTTTCATCGCAGAAGGCCGAACTGTGTTCCACGGGTCTCCCTTGGATTGTCAGAGAAGATAGGTGTATGTGCTGGCTGATCCAGTCGGTAATTGAGAAGCCTGGCAGAGGGCAGTCTTTTCCCCATTTGAAAGGTCGATAGTGGCGGCCTCAAGGCTGACTGAAAGACACTGCCCTTACCCGTCTTCTAGTCACCTCCAGGAGTGCCTCAGTGAAGACAGTGAGTTTTCTCCTACGAATCCAGGTGGTCTCCAGTGCCTTGCTGGGAGCTCATCCCACGCTTGCCCTAGCTAAAGTGTGAAGTCAAAGTGACCCCTAGCCTCAAGGGAAGCGTGAGCGCTTCCTATCAGCCAAGTTGGGTGGGCAGCCACCTCCATGAACCCTGACTCCATAGAGTGCTTTAACTCCTCTGCGGCTTTGCGTAGGCCTAAGAGAGTCGCGTGTGAATTCCTTCTGAGGGAGAGCATGTGCGCTGGGAGTCCCCGTTTTGTTTTCCGAGCCACACAACACAGGACAGACTGCTGGGGTCAGCTCTTGCTACGCAGAGCGAAGGGCAGTGAACTGCTTCTCGCTTGCAGAGCTTGATGTCTACAGCTGTAAGGCAGCCCCGGGACAAAGTTTTGGCCAGTATTACATTCAGCGTGGCTCTCCCTCTGTGGAGGCCCTCCGAACGGCACTGAGAGAATCCCTGAGCCTAAAGTGCATCCTGGCAACCCTTAACCTGTCACCTCACTATTGTGACGCAAGGTACACTGCAGGTGCAGCCTGACAGAAAGTACAGAAAAGCCGGTACGACTCTGAGGCATTTGGACGAGGCAAGGTCCCCTCGGCCTGACTAAGTCATTAAGCGGGTGCTGCTCCTCGTGGCACGCAGAACACCCCCCGTCCAACGAAGTGGGATCCTAGAAAGGCCCAGTGTTGCTGAAAGTCTCCAGGTGTCAGTCAGAGAGTGCTGGCAAATGCGTCGTGGGCTCAAGTTGGCACTGGGAGAATGTGGGAGAAGCCCGACTTTCCCCCTTTGGAAAGCCACTTCGTTGCAGCTTCCAAGCCGCCTGCTACTATTCACTCCACAGATTCCTCTGAGGAGCAGTGAGTTTTTCCAAAAGAAACCAGGTGCTTGCGATTCCTTCCGGGGAGCTCACCCCCAGGAGCATACTGTAGCTAAGGTGCCCACTAAATGTGACCTCTAGTCTCGAGGTAAGGTGCACATTTTCCCATTCCCAGAGATAGGGGCGCCCCGGTTTCCAGGAGGTCTTAGTCAGTGGACGGCTTTAGCTTTAGTATGCCTCACAGCGCTCAAGACTCTCACGTGGGCACTTCTTTCCAAGGAAGTACACTGCGTACCCAAAGCCTTCTGAGCACAAGCAAGGGATACACAGCTCTGGGCACATCCCTCCCTATGCAGTTGGAAGGGCCGGGAACTAAGGTGTTCTCTGAGGCGAGCGTTCCACAGCTTTGAAACAGCCCCAGGAACGCGGTTCTTGGCAGGGTTTCGTTCCCTGCGGGTCTGCCACGTTGAGGAAAACTAAGCGGCCCTGAAAGAAACCACCGGGGCTCCAATTCGGTTTGGGGACTCCTGCTCGACGTCTCTCTAAGTGATGCGGAAACTGGACTTTAGGTCCAGCCCGAAGTAATGCAGAGAGTAACCCCGAGCATTGCTAGGCATTGGGAACATCCGAAGTCACCTAGGTAGGCCTGCTGAGGGCAGTTCGGGGTTTGTGCCGTTCACCACATGCAGCAAACACTGCATCCAAAAGTTTCATCGCAGAAGGCCGAACTGTGTTCCAAGGGTCTCCCTTGGATTGTCAGAGAAGATAGGTGTATGTGCTGGCTGATCCAGTTGGTAATTGAGAAGCCTGGCAGAAGGCAGTCTTTTCCCCATTTGAAAGGTCGATAGTGGCGGCCTCAAGGCTGACTGAAAGACACTGCCCTTACCCGTCTTCTAGTCACCTCAAGGAGTGCCTCAGTGAAGACAGTGAGTTTTCTCCTACGAATCCAGGTGGTCTCCAGTGCCTTGCTGGGAGCTCATCCCACGCTTGCCCTAGCTAAAGTGTGAAGTCAAAGTGACCCCTAGCCTCAAGGGAAGCGCGAGCGCTTCCTATCAGCCAAGTTGGGTGGGCAGCCACCTCCATGAACCCTGACTCCATAGAGTGCTTTAACTCCTCTGCGGCTTTGCGTAGGCCTAAGAGAGTCGCGTGTGAATTCCTTCTGAGGGAGAGCATGTGCGCTGGGAGTCCCCGTTTTGTTTTCCGAGCCACACAACACAGGACAGACTGCTGGGGTCAGCTCTTGCTATGCAGAGCGAAGGGCAGTGAACTGCTTCTCGCTTGCAGAGCTTGATGTCTACAGCTGTAAGGCAGCCCCGGGACAAAGTTTTGGCCAGTATTACATTCAGCGTGGCTCTCCCTCTGTGGAGGCCCTCCGAACGGCACTGAGAGAATCCCTGAGCCTAAAGTGCATCCTGGCAACCCTTAACCTGTCATCTCACTATTGTGACGCAAGGTACACTGCAGGTGCAGCCTGACAGAAAGTACAGAAAAGCCGGTACGACTCTGAGGCATTTGGACGAGGCAAGGTCCCCTCGGCCTGACTAAGTCATTAAGCGGGTGCTGCTCCTCGTGGCACGCAGAACACCCCCCGTCCAACGAAGTGGGATCCTAGAAAGGCCCAGTGTTGCTGAAAGTCTCCAGGTGTCAGTCAGCGAGTGCTGGCAAATGCATCGTGGGCTCAAGTTGGCACTGGGAGAATGTGGGAGAAGCCCGACTTTCCCCCTTTGGAAAGCCACTTCATTGCAGCTTCCAAGCCGCCTGCTACTATTCACTCCACAGATTCCTCTGAGGAGCAGTGAGTTTTTCCAAAAGAAACCAGGTGCTTGCGATTCCTTCCGGGGAGCTCACCCCCAGGAGCATACTGTAGCTAAGGTGCCCACTAAATGTGACCTCTAGTCTCGAGGTAAGGTGCACATTTTCCCATTCCCAGAGATAGGGGCGCCCCGGTTTCCAGGAGGTCTTAGTCAGTGGACGGCTTTAGCTTTAGTATGCCTCACAGCGCTCAAGACTCTCACGTGGGCACTTCTTTCCAAGGAAGTACACTGCGTACCCAAAGCCTTCTGAGCACAAGCAAGGGATACACAGCTCTGGGCACATCCCTCCCTATGCAGTTGGAAGGGCCGGGAACTAAGGTGTTCTCTGAGGCGAGCGTTCCACAGCTTTGAAACAGCCCCAGGAACGCGGTTCTTGGCAGGGTTTCGTTCCCTGCGGGTCTGCCACGTTGAGGAAAACTAAGCGGCCCTGAAAGAAACCACCGGGGCTCCAATTCGGTTTGGGGACTCCTGCTCGACGTCTCTCTAGGTGATGCGGAAACTGGACTTTAGGTCCAGCCCGAAGTAATGCAGAGAGTAACCCCGAACATTGCTAGGCATTGGGAACATCCAAAGTCACCCAGGTAGGCCTGCTGAGGGCAGTTCGGGGTTTGTGCCGTTCACCACATGCAGCACACACTGCATCCAAAAGTTTCATCGCAGAAGGCCGAACTGTGTTCCACGGGTCTCCCTTGGATTGTCAGAGAAGATAGGTGTATGTGCTGGGTGATCCAGTTGGTAATTGAGAAGCCTGGCAGAGGGCAGTCTTTTCCCCATTTGAAAGGTCGATAGTGGTGGCCTCAAGGCTGACTGAAAGACACTGCCCTTACCCGTCTTCTAGTCACCTCCAGGAGTGCCTCAGTGAAGACAGTGAGTTTTCTCCTACGAATCCAGGTGGTCTCCAGTGCCTTGCTGGGAGCTCATCCCACGCTTGCCCTAGCTAAAGTGTGAAGTCAAAGTGACCCCTAGCCTCAAGGTAAGCGCGAGCGCTTCCTATCAGCCAAGTTGGGTGGGCAGCCACCTCCATGAACCCTGACTCCATAGAGTGCTTTAACTCCTCTGCGGCTTTGCGTAGGCCTAAGAGAGACACGTGTGAATTCCTTCTGAGGGAGAGCATGTGCGCTGTGAGTCCCCGTTTTGTTTTCCGAGCCACACAACACAGGACAGACTGCTGGGGTCAGCTCTTGCTACGCAGAGCGAAGGGCAGTGAACTGCTTCTCGCTTGCAGAGCTTGATGTCTACAGCTGTAAGGCAGCCCCGGGACAAAGTTTTGGCCAGTATTACATTCAGCGTGGCTCTCCCTCTGTGGAGGCCCTCCGAACGGCACTGAGAGAATCCCTGAGCCTAAAGTGCATCCTGGCAACCCTTAACCTGTCATCTCACTATTGTGACGCAAGGTACACTGCAGGTGAAGCCTGACGGAAAGTACAGAAAAGCCGGTACGACTCTGAGGCATTTGGACGAGGCAAGGTCCCCTCGGCCTGACTAAGTCATTAAGCGGGTGCTGCTCCTCGTGGCACGCAGAACACCCCCCGTCCAACGAAGTGGGATCCTAGAAAGGCCCAGTGTTGCTGAAAGTCTCCAGGTGTCAGTCAGCGAGTGCTGGCAAATGCGTCGTGGGCTCAAGTTGGCACTGGGAGAATGTGGGAGAAGCCCGACTTTCCCCCTTTGGAAAGCCACTTCGTTGCAGCTTCCAAGCCGCCTGCTACTATTCACTCCACAGATTCCTCTGAGGAGCAGTGAGTTTTTCCAAAAGAAACCAGGTGCTTGCGATTCCTTCCGGGGAGCTCACCCCCAGGAGCATACTGTAGCTAAGGTGCCCACTAAATGTGACCTCTAGTCTCGAGGTAAGGTGCACATTTTCCCATTCCCAGAGATAGGGGCGCCCCGGTTTCCAGGAGGTCTTAGTCAGTGGACGGCTTTAGCTTTAGTATGCCTCACAGCGCTCAAGACTCTCACGTGGGCACTTCTTTCCAAGGAAGTACACTGCGTACCCAAAGCCTTCTGAGCACAAGCAAGGGATACACAGCTCTGGGCACATCCCTCCCTATGCAGTTGGAAGGGCCGGGAACTAAGGTGTTCTCTGAGGCGAGCGTTCCACAGCTTTGAAACAGCCTCAGGAACGCGGTTCTTGGCAGGGTTTCGTTCCCTGCGGGTCTGCCACGTTGAGGAAAACTAAGCGGCCCTGAAAGAAACCACCGGGGCTCCAATTCGGTTTGGGGACTCCTGCTCGACGTCTCTCTAAGTGATGCGGAAACTGGACTTTAGGTCCAGCCCGAAGTAATGCAGAGAGTAACCCCGAACATTGCTAGGCATTGGGAACATCCAAAGTCACCCAGGTAGGCCTGCTGAGGGCAGTTCGGGGTTTGTGCCGTTCACCACATGCAGCACACACTGCATCCAAAAGTTTCATCGCAGAAGGCCGAACTGTGTTCCAAGGGTCTCCCTTGGATTGTCAGAGAAGATAGGTGTATGTGCTGGGTGATCCAGTTGGTAATTGAGAAGCCTGGCAGAGGGCAGTCTTTTCCCCATTTGAAAGGTCGATAGTGGCGGCCTCAAGGCTGACTGAAAGACACTGCCCTTACCCGTCTTCTAGTCACCTCCAGGAGTGCCTCAGTGAAGACAGTGAGTTTTCTCCTACGAATCCAGGTGGTCTCCAGTGCCTTGCTGGGAGCTCATCCCACGCTTGCCCTAGCTAAAGTGTGAAGTCAAAGTGACCCCTAGCCTCAAGGGAAGCGCGAGCGCTTCCTATCAGCCAAGTTGGGTGGGCAGCCACCTCCATGAACCCTGACTCCATAGAGTGCTTTAACTCCTCTGCGGCTTTGCGTAGGCCTAAGAGAGTCGCGTGTGAATTCCTTCTGAGGGAGAGCATGTGCGCTGGGAGTCCCCGTTTTGTTTTCCGAGCCACACAACACAGGACAGACTGCTGGGGTCAGCTCTTGCTACGCAGAGCGAAGGGCAGTGAACTGCTTCTCGCTTGCAGAGCTTGATGTCTACAGCTGTAAGGCAGCCCCGGGACAAAGTTTTGTCCAGTATTACATTCAGCGTGGCTCTCCCTCTGTGGAAGCCCTCCGAACGGCACTGAGAGAATCCCTGAGCCTAAAGTGCATCCTGGCAACTCTTAACCTGTCATCTCACTATTGTGACGCAAGGTACACTGCAGGTGCAGCCTGACAGAATGTACAGAAAAGCCGGTACGACTCTGAGGCATTTGGACGATGCAAGGTCCCCTCGGCCTGACTAAGTCATTAAGCGGTTGCTGCTCCTCGTGGCACGCAAAACACCCCACGTCCAACGAAGTGGGATCCTAGAAAGGCCCAGTGTTGCTGAAAGTCTCCAGGTGTCAGTCAGAGAGTGCTGGCAAATGCGTCGTGGGCTCAAGTTGGCACTGGGAGAATGTGGGAGAAGCCCGACTTTCCCCCTTTGGAAAGCCACTTCGTTGCAGCTTCCAAGCCGCCTGCTACTATTCACTCCATAGATTCCTCTGAGGAGCAGTGAGTTTTTCCAAAACAAACCAGGTGCTTGCGATTACTTCCGGGGAGCTCACGCCCAGGAGCATACTGTAGCTAATGTGCCCACTAAATGTGACCTCTAGTCTCGAGGTAAGGTGCACATTTTCCCATTCCCAGAGATAGGGGCGCCCCGGTTTCCAGGAGGTCTTAGTCAGTGGACGGCTTTAGCTTTAGTATGCCTCACAGCGCTCAAGACTCTCACGTGGGCACTTCTTTCCAAGGAAGTACACTGCGTACCCAAAGCCTTCTGAGCACAAGCAAGGGATACACAGCTCTGGGCACATCCCTCCCTATGCAGTTGGAAGGGCCGGGAACTAAGGTGTTCTCTGAGGCGAGCGTTCCACAGCATTGAAACAGCCTCAGGAACGCGGTTCTTGGCAGGGTTTCGTTCCCTGCGGGTCTGCCACGTTGAGGAAAACTAAGCGGCCCTGAAAGAAACCACCGGGGCTCCAATTCGGTTTGGGGACTCCTGCTCGACGTCTCTCTAAGTGATGCGGAAACTGGACTTTAGGTCCAGCCCGAAGTAATGCAGAGAGTAACCCCGAGCATTGCTAGGCATTGGGAACATCCGAAGTCTCCCAGGTAGGCCTGCTGAGGGCAGTTCGGGGTTTGTGCCGTTCACCACATGCAGCACACACTGCATCCAAAAGTTTCATCGCAGAAGGCCGAACTGTGTTCCACGGGTCTCCCTTGGATTGTCAGAGAAGATAGGTGTATGTGCTGGGTGATCCAGTTGGTAATTGAGAAGCCTGGCAGAGGGCAGTCTTTTCCCCATTTGAAAGGTCGATAGTGGCGGCCTCAAGGCTGACTGAAAGACACTGCCCTTACCCGTCTTCTAGTCACCTCCAGGAGTGCCTCAGTGAAGACAGTGAGTTTTCTCCTACGAATCCAGGTGGTCTCCAGTGCCTTGCTGGGAGCTCATCCCACGCTTGCCCTAGCTAAAGTGTGAAGTCAAAGTGACCCCTAGCCTCAAGGGAAGCGCGAGCGCTTCCTATCAGCCAAGTTGGGTGGGCAGCCACCTCCATGAACCCTGACTCCATAGAGTGCTTTAACTCCTCTGCGGCTTTGCGTAGGCCTAAGAGAGTCACGTGTGAATTCCTTCTGAGGGAGAGCATGTGCGCTGGGAGTCCCCGTTTTGTTTTCCGAGCCACACAACACAGGACAGACTGCTGGGGTCAGCTCTTGCTACGCAGAGCGAAGGGCAGTGAACTGCTTCTCGCTTGCAGAGCTTGATGTCTACAGCTGTAAGGCAGCCCCGGGACAAAGTTTTGGCCAGTATTACATTCAGCGTGGCTCTCCCTCTGTGGAGGCCCTCCGAACGGCACTGAGAGAATCCCTGAGCCTAAAGTGCATCCTGGCAACCCTTAACCTGTCATCTCACTATTGTGACGCAAGGTACACTGCAGGTGCAGCCTGACAGAAAGTACAGAAAAGCCGGTACGACTCTGAGGCATTTGGACGAGGCAAGGTCCCCTCGGCCTGACTAAGTCATTTAGCGGGTGCTGCTCCTCGTGGCACGCAGAACACCCCCCGTCCAATGAAGTGGGATCCTAGAAAGGCCCAGTGTTGCTGAAAGTCTCCAGGTGTCAGTCAGCGAGTGCTGGCAAATGCGTCGTGGGCTCAAGTTGGCACTGGGAGAATGTGGGAGAAGCCCGACTTTCCCCCTTTGGAAAGCCACTTCGTTGCAGCTTCCAAGCCGCCTGCTACTATTCACTCCACAGATTCCTCTGAGGAGCAGTGAGTTTTTCCAAAAGAAACCAGGTGCTTGCGATTCCTTCCGGGGAGCTCACCCCCAGGAGCATACTGTAGCTAAGGTGCCCACTAAATGTGACCTCTAGTCTCGAGGTAAGGTGCACATTTTCCCATTCCCAGAGATAGGGGCGCCCCGGTTTCCAGGAGGTCTTAGTCAGTGGACGGCTTTAGCTTTAGTATGCCTCACAGCGCTCAAGACTCTCACGTGGGCACTTCTTTCCAAGGAAGTACACTGCGTACCCAAAGCCTTCTGAGCACAAGCAAGGGATACACAGCTCTGGGCACATCCCTCCCTATGCAGTTGGAAGGGCCGGGAACTAAGGTGTTCTCTGAGGCGAGCGTTCCACAGCTTTGAAACAGCCTCAGGAACGCGGTTCTTGGCAGGGTTTCGTTCCCTGCGGGTCTGCCACGTTGAGGAAAACTAAGCGGCCCTGAAAGAAACCACCGGGGCTCCAATTCGGTTTGGGGACTCCTGCTCGACGTCTCTCTAAGTGATGCGGAAACTGGACTTTAGGTCCAGCCCGAAGTAATGCAGAGAGTAACCCCGAGCATTGCTAGGCATTGGGAACATCCAAAGTCACCCAGGTAGGCCTGCTGAGGGCAGTTCGGGGTTTGTGCCGTTCACCACATGCAGCACACACTGCATCCAAAAGTTTCATCGCAGAAGGCCGAACTGTGTTCCACGGGTCTCCCTTGGTTTGTCAGAGAAGATAGGTGTATGTGCTGGGTGATCCAGTTGGTAATTGAGAAGCCTGGCAGAGGGCAGTCTTTTCCCCATTTGAAAGGTCGATAGTGGCGGCCTCAAGGCTGACTGAAAGACACTGCCCTTACCCGTCTTCTAGTCACCTCCAGGAGTGCCTCAGTGAAGACAGTGAGTTTTCTCCTACGAATCCAGGTGGTCTCCAGTGCCTTGCTGGGAGCTCATCCCACGCTTGCCCTAGCTAAAGTGTGAAGTCAAAGTGACCCCTAGCCTCAAGGGAAGCGCGAGCGCTTCCTATCAGCCAAGTTGGGTGGGCAGCCACCTCCATGAACCCTGACTCCATAGAGTGCTTTAACTCCTCTGCGGCTTTGCGTAGGCCTAAGAGAGTCGCGTGTGAATTCCTTCTGAGGGAGAGCATGTGCGCTGGGAGTCCCCGTTTTGTTTTCCGAGCCACACAACACAGGACAGACTGCTGGGGTCAGCTCTTGCTACGCAGAGCGAAGGGCAGTGAACTGCTTCTCGCTTGCAGAGCTTGATGTCTACAGCTGTAAGGCAGCCCCGGGACAAAGTTTTGGCCAGTATTACATTCAGCGTGGCTCTCCCTCTGTGGAGGCCCTCCGAACGGCACTGAGAGAATCCCTGAGCCTAAAGTGCATCCTGGCAACCCTTAACCTGTCATCTCACTATTGTGACGCAAGGTACACTGCAGGTGCAGCCTGACAGAAAGTACAGAAAAGCCGGTACGACTCTGAGGCATTTGGACGATGCAAGGTCCCCTCGGCCTGACTAAGTCATTAAGCGGGTGCTGCTCCTCGTGGCACGCAGAACACCCCCCGTCCAACGAAGTGGGATCCTAGAAAGGCCCAGTGTTGCTGAAAGTCTCCAGGTGTCAGTCAGAGAGTGCTGGCAAATGCGTCGTGGGCTCAAGTTGGCACTGGGAGAATGTGGGAGAAGCCCGACTTTCCCCTTTTGGAAAGCCACTTCGTTGCAGCTTCCAAGCCGCCTGCTACTATTCACTCCACAGATTCCTCTGAGGAGCAGTGAGTTTTTCCAAAAGAAACCAGGTGCTTGCGATTCCTTCCGGGGAGCTCACCCCCAGGAGCATACTGTAGCTAAGGTGCCCACTAAATGTGACCTCTAGTCTCGAGGTAAGGTGCACATTTTCCCATTCCCAGAGATAGGGGCGCCCCGGTTTCCAGGAGGTCTTAGTCAGTGGACGGCTTTAGCTTTAGTATGCCTCACAGCGCTCAAGACTCTCACGTGGGCACTTCTTTCCAAGGAAGTACACTGCGTACCCAAAGCCTTCTGAGCACAAGCAAGGGATACACAGCTCTGGGCACATCCCTCCCTATGCAGTTGGAAGGGCCGGGAACTAAGGTGTTCTCTGAGGCGAGCGTTCCACAGCTTTGAAACAGCCCCAGGAACGTGGTTCTTGGCAGGGTTTCGTTCCCTGCGGGTCTGCCACGTTGAGGAAAACTAAGCGGCCCTGAAAGAAACCACCGGGGCTCCAATTCGGTTTGGGGACTCCTGCTCGACGTCTCTCTAGGTGATGCGGAAACTGGACTTTAGGTCCAGCCCGAAGTAATGCAGAGAGTAACCCCGAGCATTGCTAGGCATTGGGAACATCCAAAGTCACCCAGGTAGGCCTGCTGAGGGCAGTTCGGGGTTTGTGCCGTTCACCACATGCAGCACACACTGCATCCAAAAGTTTCATCGCAGAAGGCCGAACTGTGTTCCACGGGTCTCCCTTGGATTGTCAGAGAAGATAGGTGTATGTGCTGGGTGATCCAGTTGGTAATTGAGAAGCCTGGCAGAGGGCAGTCTTTTCCCCATTTGAAAGGTCGATAGTGGCGGCCTCAAGGCTGACTGAAAGACACTGCCCTTACCCGTCTTCTAGTCACCTCCAGGAGTGCCTCAGTGAAGACAGTGAGTTTTCTCCTACGAATCCAGGTGGTCTCCAGTGCCTTGCTGGGAGCTCATCCCACGCTTGCCCTAGCTAAAGTGTGAAGTCAAAGTGACCCCTAGCCTCAAGGGAAGCGCGAGCGCTTCCTATCAGCCAAGTTGGGTGGGCAGCCACCTCCATGAACCCTGACTCCATAGAGTGCTTTAACTCCTCTGCGGCTTTGCGTAGGCCTAAGAGAGTCGCGTGTGAATTCCTTCTGAGGGAGAGCATGTGCGCTGGGAGTCCCCGTTTTGTTTTCCGAGCCACACAACACAGGACAGACTGCTGGGGTCAGCTCTTGCTACGCAGAGCGAAGGGCAGTGAACTGCTTCTCGCTTGCAGAGCTTGATGTCTACAGCTGTAAGGCAGCCCCGGGACAAAGTTTTGGCCAGTATTACATTCAGCGTGGCTCTCCCTCTGTGGAGGCCCTCCGAACGGCACTGAGAGAATCCCTGAGCCTAAAGTGCATCCTGGCAACCCTTAACCTGTCATCTCACTATTGTGACGCAAGGTACACTGCAGGTGCAGCCTGACAGAAAGTACAGAAAAGCCGGTACGACTCTGAGGCATTTGGACGAGGCAAGGTCCCCTCGGCCTGACTAAGTCATTAAGCGGGTGCTGCTCCTCGTGGCACGCAGAACACCCCCCGTCCAACGAAGTGGGATCCTAGAAAGGCCCAGTGTTGCTGAAAGTCTCCAGGTGTCAGTCAGCGAGTGCTGGCAAATGCGTCGTGGGCTCAAGTTGGCACTGGGAGAATGTGGGAGAAGCCCGACTTTCCCCCTTTGGAAAGCCACTTCGTTGCAGCTTCCAAGCCGCCTGCTACTATTCACTCCACAGATTCCTCTGAGGAGCAGTGAGTTTTTCCAAAAGAAACCAGGTGCTTGCGATTCCTTCCGGGGAGCTCACCCCCAGGAGCATACTGTAGCTAAGGTGCCCACTAAATGTGACCTCTAGTCTCGAGGTAAGGTGCACATTTTCCCATTCCCAGAGATAGGGGCGCCCCGGTTTCCAGGAGGTCTTAGTCAGTGGACGGCTTTAGCTTTAGTATGCCTCACAGCGCTCAAGACTCTCACGTGGGCACTTCTTTCCAAGGAAGTACACTGCGTACCCAAAGCCTTCTGAGCACAAGCAAGGGATACACAGCTCTGGGCACATCCCTCCCTATGCAGTTGGAAGGGCCGGGAACTAAGGTGTTCTCTGAGGCGAGCGTTCCACAGCTTTGAAACAGCCCCAGGAACGCGGTTCTTGGCAGGGTTTCGTTCCCTGCGGGTCTGCCACGTTGAGGAAAACTAAGCGGCCCTGAAAGAAACCACCGGGGCTCCAATTCGGTTTGGGGACTCCTGCTCGACGTCTCTCTAAGTGATGCGGAAACTGGACTTTAGGTCCAGCCCGAAGTAATGCAGAGAGTAACCCCGAGCATTGCTAGGCATTGGGAATATCCAAAGTCACCCAGGTAGGCCTGCTGAGGGCAGTTCGGGGTTTGTGCCGTTCACCACATGCAGCACACACTGCATCCAAAAGTTTCATCGCAGAAGGCCGAACTGTGTTCCACGGGTCTCCCTTGGATTGTCAGAGAAGATAGGTGTATGTGCTGGGTGATCCAGTTGGTAATTGAGAAGCCTGGCAGAGGGCAGTCTTTTCCCCATTTGAAAGGTCGATAGTGGCGGCCTCAAGGCTGACTGAAAGACACTGCCCTTACCCGTCTTCTAGTCACCTCCAGGAGTGCCTCAGTGAAGACAGTGAGTTTTCTCCTACGAATCCAGGTGGTCTCCAGTGCCTTGCTGGGAGCTCATCCCATGCTTGCCCTAGCTAAAGTGTGAAGGCAAAGTGACCCCTAGCCTCAAGGGAAGCGTGAGCGCTTCCTATCAGCCAAGTTGGGTGGGCAGCCACCTCCATGAACCCTGACGCCATAGAGTGCTTTAACTCCTCTGCGGCTTTGCGTAGGCCTAAGAGAGTCGCGTGTGAATTCCTTCTGAGGAAGAGCATGTGCGCTGGGAGTCCCCGTTTTGTTTTCCGAGCCACACAACACAGGACAGACTGCTGGGGTCAGCTCTTGCTACGCAGAGCGAAGGGCAGTGAACTGCTTCTCGCTTGCAGAGCTTGATGTCTACAGCTGTAAGGCAGCCCCGGGACAAAGTTTTGGCCAGTATTACATTCAGCGTGGCTCTCCCTCTGTGGAGGCCCTCCGAACGGCACTGAGAGAATCCCTGAGCCTAAAGTGCATCCTGGCAACCCTTAACCTGTCATCTCACTATTGTGACGCAAGGTACACTGCAGGTGCAGCCTGACAGAAAGTACAGAAAAGCCGGTACGACTCTGAGGCATTTGGACGAGGCAAGGTCCCCTCGGCCTGACTAAGTCATTAAGCGGGTGCTGCTCCTCGTGGCACGCAGAACACCCCCCGTCCGACGAAGTGGGATCCTAGAAAGGCCCAGTGTTGCTGAAAGTCTCCAGGTGTCAGTCAGAGAGTGCTGGCAAATGCGTCGTGGGCTCAAGTTGGCACTGGGAGAATGTGGGAGAAGCCCGACTTTCCCCCTTTGGAAAGCCACTTCGTTGCAGCTTCCAAGCTGCCTGCTACTATTCACTCCACAGATTCCTCTGAGGAGCAGTGAGTTTTTCCAAAAGAAACCAGGTGCTTGCGATTCCTTCCGGGGAGCTCACCCCCAGGAGCATACTGTAGCTAAGGTGCCCACTAAATGTGACCTCTAGTCTCGAGGTAAGGTGCACATTTTCCCATTCCCAGAGATAGGGGCGCCCCGGTTTCCAGGAGGTCTTAGTGAGTGGACGGCTTTAGCTTTAGTATGCCTCACAGCGCTCAAGACTCTCACGTGGGCACTTCTTTCCAAGGAAGTACACTGCGTACCCAAAGCCTTCTGAGCACAAGCAAGGGATACACAGCTCTGGGCACATCCCTCCCTATGCAGTTGGAAGGGCCGGGAACTAAGGTGTTCTCTGAGGCGAGCGTTCCACAGCTTTGAAACAGGCTCAGGAACGTGGTTCTTGGCAGGGTTTCGTTCCCTGCGGGTCTGCCACGTTGAGGAAAACTAAGCGGCCCTGAAAGAAACCACCGGGGCTCCAATTCGGTTTGGGGACTCCTGCTCGACGTCTCTCTAGGTGATGCGGAAACTGGACTTTAGGTCCAGCCCGAAGTAATGCAGAGAGTAACCCCGAGCATTGCTAGGCATTGGGAACATCCAAAGTCACCCAGGTAGGCCTGCTGAGGGCAGTTCGGGGTTTGTGCCGTTCACCACATGCAGCACACACTGCATCCAAAAGTTTCATCGCAGAAGGCCGAACTGTGTTCCAAGGGTCTCCCTTGGATTGTCAGAGAAGATAGGTGTATGTGCTGGGTGATCCAGTTGGTAATTGAGAAGCCTGGCAGAGGGCAGTCTTTTCCCCATTTGAAAGGTCGATAGTGGCGGCCTCAAGGCTGACTGAAAGACACTGCCCTTACCCGTCTTCTAGTCACCTCCAGGAGTGCCTCAGTGAAGACAGTGAGTTTTCTCCTACGAATCCAGGTGGTCTCCAGTGCCTTGCTGGGAGCTCATCCCACGCTTGCCCTAGCTAAAGTGTGAAGTCAAAGTGACCCCTAGCCTCAAGGGAAGCGCGAGCGCTTCCTATCAGCCAAGTTGGGTGGGCAGCCACCTCCATGAACCCTGACTCCATAGAGTGCTTTAACTCCTCTGCGGCTTTGCGTAGGCCTAAGAGAGTCGCGTGTGAATTCCTTCTGAGGGAGAGCATGTGCGCTGGGAGTCCCCGTTTTGTTTTCCGAGCCACACAACACAGGACAGACTGCTGGGGTCAGCTCTTGCTACGCAGAGCGAAGGGCAGTGAACTGCTTCTCGCTTGCAGAGCTTGATGTCTACAGCTGTAAGGCAGCCCCGGGACAAAGTTTTGGCCAGTATTACATTCAGCGTGGCTCTCCCTCTGTGGAGGCCCTCCGAACGGCACTGAGAGAATCCCTGAGCCTAAAGTGCATCCTGGCAACCCTTAACCTGTCATCTCACTATTGTGACGCAAGGTACACTGCAGGTGCAGCCTGACAGAAAGTACAGAAAAGCCGGTATGACTCTGAGGCATTTGGACGAGGCAAGGTCCCCTCGGCCTGACTAAGTCATTAAGCGGGTGCTGCTCCTCGTGGCACGCAGAACACCCCCCGTCCAACGAAG
Source organism: Mesoplodon mirus (assembly GCF_964341445.2). Taxonomy (NCBI): domain Eukaryota; kingdom Metazoa; phylum Chordata; class Mammalia; order Artiodactyla; family Ziphiidae; genus Mesoplodon; species Mesoplodon mirus. The sequence goes on along the minus strand of NC_138979.1, from coordinate 87,001,621 downwards.
TGGGATCCTAGAAAGGCCCAGTGTTGCTGAAAGTCTCCAGGTGTCAGTCAGAGAGTGCTGGCAAATGCGTCGTGGGCTCAAGTTGGCACTGGGAGAATGTGGGAGAAGCCCGACTTTCCCCCTTTGGAAAGCCACTTCGTTGCAGCTTCCAAGCCGCCTGCTACTATTCACTCCACAGATTCCTCTGAGGAGCAGTGAGTTTTTCCAAAAGAAACCAGGTGCTTGCGATTCCTTCCGGGGAGCTCACCCCCAGGAGCATACTGTAGCTAAGGTGCCCACTAAATGTGACCTCTAGTCTCGAGGTAAGGTGCGCATTTTCCCATTCCCAGAGATAGGGGCGCCCCGGTTTCCAGGAGGTCTTAGTGAGTGGACGGCTTTAGCTTTAGTATGCCTCACAGCGCTCAAGACTCTCACGTGGGCACTTCTTTCCAAGGAAGTACACTGCGTACCCAAAGCCTTCTGAGCACAAGCAAGGGATACACAGCTCTGGGCACATCCCTCCCTATGCAGTTGGAAGGGCCGGGAACTAAGGTGTTCTCTGAGGCGAGCGTTCCACAGCTTTGAAACAGGCTCAGGAACGTGGTTCTTGGCAGGGTTTCGTTCCCTGCGGGTCTGCCACGTTGAGGAAAACTAAGCGGCCCTGAAAGAAACCACCGGGGCTCCAATTCGGTTTGGGGACTCCTGCTCGACGTCTCTCTAGGTGATGCGGAAACTGGACTTTAGGTCCAGCCCGAAGTAATGCAGAGAGTAACCCCGAGCATTGCTAGGCATTGGGAACATCCAAAGTCACCCAGGTAGGCCTGCTGAGGGCAGTTCGGGGTTTGTGCCGTTCACCACATGCAGCACACACTGCATCCAAAAGTTTCATCGCAGAAGGCCGAACTGTGTTCCAAGGGTCTCCCTTGGATTGTCAGAGAAGATAGGTGTATGTGCTGGGTGATCCAGTTGGTAATTGAGAAGCCTGGCAGAGGGCAGTCTTTTCCCCATTTGAAAGGTCGATAGTGGCGGCCTCAAGGCTGACTGAAAGACACTGCCCTTACCCGTCTTCTAGTCACCTCCAGGAGTGCCTCAGTGAAGACAGTGAGTTTTCTCCTACGAATCCAGGTGGTCTCCAGTGCCTTGCTGGGAGCTCATCCCACGCTTGCCCTAGCTAAAGTGTGAAGTCAAAGTGACCCCTAGCCTCAAGGGAAGCGCGAGCGCTTCCTATCAGCCAAGTTGGGTGGGCAGCCACCTCCATGAACCCTGACTCCATAGAGTGCTTTAACTCCTCTGCGGCTTTGCGTAGGCCTAAGAGAGTCGCGTGTGAATTCCTTCTGAGGGAGAGCATGTGCGCTGGGAGTCCCCGTTTTGTTTTCCGAGCCACACAACACAGGACAGACTGCTGGGGTCAGCTCTTGCTACGCAGAGCGAAGGGCAGTGAACTGCTTCTCGCTTGCAGAGCTTGATGTCTACAGCTGTAAGGCAGCCCCGGGACAAAGTTTTGGCCAGTATTACATTCAGTGTGGCTCTCCCTCTGTGGAGGCCCTCCGAACGGCACTGAGAGAATCCCTGAGCCTAAAGTGCATCCTGGCAACCCTTAACCTGTCATCTCACTATTGTGACGCAAGGTACACTGCAGGTGCAGCCTGACAGAAAGTACAGAAAAGCCGGTACGACTCTGAGGCATTCGGACGAGGCAAGGTCCCCTCGGCCTGACTAAGTCATTAAGCGGGTGCTGCTCCTCGTGGCACGCAGAACACCCCCCGTCCAACGAAGTGGGATCCTAGAAAGGCCCAGTGTTGCTGAAAGTCTCCAGGTGTCAGTCAGCGAGTGCTGGCAAATGCGTCGTGGGCTCAAGTTGGCACTGGGAGAATGTGGGAGAAGCCCGACTTTCCCCCTTTGGAAAGCCACTTCGTTGCAGCTTCCAAGCCGCCTGCTACTATTCACTCCACAGATTCCTCTGAGGAGCAGTGAGTTTTTCCAAAAGAAACCAGGTGCTTGCGATTCCTTCCGGGGAGCTCACCCCCAGGAGCATACTGTAGCTAAGGTGCCCACTAAATGTGACCTCTAGTCTCGAGGTAAGGTGCACATTTTCCCATTCCCAGAGATAGGGGCGCCCCGGTTTCCAGGAGGTCTTAGTCAGTGGACGGCTTTAGCTTTAGTATGCCTCACAGCGCTCAAGACTCTCACGTGGGCACTTCTTTCCAAGGAAGTACACTGCGTACCCAAAGCCTTCTGAGCACAAGCAAGGGATACACAGCTCTGGGCACATCCCTCCCTATGCAGTTGGAAGGGCCGGGAACTAAGGTGTTCTCTGAGGCGAGCGTTCCACAGCTTTGAAACAGCCCCAGGAACGCGGTTCTTGGCAGGGTTTCGTTCCCTGCGGGTCTGCCACGTTGAGGAAAACTAAGCGGCCCTGAAAGAAACCACCGGGGCTCCAATTCGGTTTGGGGACTCCTGCTCGACGTCTCTCTAGGTGATGCGGAAACTGGACTTTAGGTCCAGCCCGAAGTAATGCAGAGAGTAACCCCGAGCATTGCTAGGCATTGGGAACATCCAAAGTCACCCAGGTAGGCCTGCTGAGGGCAGTTCGGGGTTTGTGCCGTTCACCACATGCAGCAAACACTGCATCCAAAAGTTTCATCGCAGAAGGCCGAACTGTGTTCCAAGGGTCTCCCTTGGATTGTCAGAGAAGATAGGTGTATGTGCTGGGTGATCCAGTTGGTAATTGAGAAGCCTGGCAGAGGGCAGTCTTTTCCCCATTTGAAAGGTCGATAGTGGCGGCCTCAAGGCTGACTGAAAGACACTGCCCTTACCCGTCTTCTAGTCACCTCCAGGAGTGCCTCAGTGAAGACAGTGAGTTTTCTCCTACGAATCCAGGTGGTCTCCAGTGCCTTGCTGGGAGCTCATCCCACGCTTGCCCTAGCTAAAGTGTGAAGTCAAAGTGACCCCTAGCCTCAAGGGAAGCGCGAGCGCTTCCTATCAGCCAAGTTGGGTGGGCAGCCACCTCCATGAACCCTGACGCCATAGAGTGCTTTAACTCCTCTGCGGCTTTGCGTAGGCCTAAGAGAGTCGCGTGTGAATTCCTTCTGAGGGAGAGCATGTGCGCTGGGAGTCCCCGTATTGTTTTCCGAGCCACACAACACAGGACAGACTGCTGGGGTCAGCTCTTGCTATGCAGAGCGAAGGGCAGTGAACTGCTTCTCACTTGCAGAGCTTGATGTCTACAGCTGTAAGGCAGCCCCGGGACAAAGTTTTGGCCAGTATTACATTCAGCGTGGCTCTCCCTCTGTGGAGGCCCTCCGAACGGCACTGAGAGAATCCCTGAGCCTAAAGTGCATCCTGGCAACCCTTAACCTGTCATCTCACTATTGTGACGCAAGGTACACTGCAGGTGCAGCCTGACAGAAAGTACAGAAAAGCCGGTACGACTCTGAGGCATTTGGACGAGGCAAGGTCCCCTCGGCCTGACTAAGTCATTAAGCGGGTGCTGCTCCTCGTGGCACGCAGAACACCCCCCGTCCAACGAAGTGGGATCCTAGAAAGGCCCAGTGTTGCTGAAAGTCTCCAGGTGTCAGTCAGAGAGTGCTGGCAAATGCGTCGTGGGCTCAAGTTGGCACTGGGAGAATGTGGGAGAAGCCCGACTTTCCCCCTTTGGAAAGCCACTTCGTTGCAGCTTCCAAGCCGCCTGCTACTATTCACTCCACAGATTCCTCTGAGGAGCAGTGAGTTTTTCCAAAAGAAACCAGGTGCTTGCGATTCCTTCCGGGGAGCTCACCCCCAGGAGCATACTGTAGCTAAGGTGCCCACTAAATGTGACCTCTAGTCTCGAGGTAAGGTGCACATTTTCCCATTCCCAGAGATAGGGGCGCCCCGGTTTCCAGGAGGTCTTAGTCAGTGGACGGCTTTAGCTTTAGTATGCCTCACAGCGCTCAAGACTCTCACGTGGGCACTTCTTTCCAAGGAAGTACACTGCGTACCCAAAGCCTTCTGAGCACAAGCAAGGGATACACAGCTCTGGGCACATCCCTCCCTATGCAGTTGGAAGGGCCGGGAACTAAGGTGTTCTCTGAGGCGAGCGTTCCACAGCTTTGAAACAGCCCCAGGAACGCGGTTCTTGGCAGGGTTTCGTTCCCTGCGGGTCTGCCACGTTGAGGAAAACTAAGCGGCCCTGAAAGAAACCACCGGGGCTCCAATTCGGTTTGGGGACTCCTGCTCGACGTCTCTCTAGGTGATGCGGAAACTGGACTTTAGGTCCAGCCCGAAGTAATGCAGAGAGTAACCCCGAGCATTGCTAGGCATTGGGAACATCCAAAGTCACCCAGGTAGGCCTGCTGAGGGCAGTTCGGGGTTTGTGCCGTTCACCACATGCAGCACACACTGCATCCAAAAGTTTCATCGCAGAAGGCCGAACTGTGTTCCAAGGGTCTCCCTTGGATTGTCAGAGAAGATAGGTGTATGTGCTGGGTGATCCAGTTGGTAATTGAGAAGCCTGGCAGAGGGCAGTCTTTTCCCCATTTGAAAGGTCGATAGTGGCGGCCTCAAGGCTGACTGAAAGACACTGCCCTTACCCGTCTTCTAGTCACCTCCAGGAGTGCCTCAGTGAAGACAGTGAGTTTTCTCCTACGAATCCAGGTGGTCTCCAGTGCCTTGCTGGGAGCTCATCCCACGCTTGCCCTAGCTAAAGTGTGAAGTCAAAGTGACCCCTAGCCTCAAGGGAAGCGCGAGCGCTTCCTATCAGCCAAGTTGGGTGGGCAGCCACCTCCATGAACCCTGACTCCATAGAGTGCTTTAACTCCTCTGCGGCTTTGCGTAGGCCTAAGAGAGTCGCGTGTGAATTCCTTCTGAGGGAGAGCATGTGCGCTGGGAGTCCCCGTTTTGTTTTCCGAGCCACACAACACAGGACAGACTGCTGGGGTCAGCTCTTGCTACGCAGAGCGAAGGGCAGTGAACTGCTTCTCGCTTGCAGAGCTTGATGTCTACAGCTGTAAGGCAGCCCCGGGACAAAGTTTTGGCCAGTATTACATTCAGCGTGGCTCTCCCTCTGTGGAGGCCCTCCGAACGGCACTGAGAGAATCCCTGAGCCTAAAGTGCATCCTGGCAACCCTTAACCTGTCACCTCACTATTGTGACGCAAGGTACACTGCAGGTGCAGCCTGACAGAAAGTACAGAAAAGCCGGTACGACTCTGAGGCATTTGGACGAGGCAAGGTCCCCTCGGCCTGACTAAGTCATTAAGCGGGTGCTGCTCCTCGTGGCACGCAGAACACCCCCCGTCCAACGAAGTGGGATCCTAGAAAGGCCCAGTGTTGCTGAAAGTCTCCAGGTGTCAGTCAGCGAGTGCTGGCAAATGCGTCGTGGGCTCAAGTTGGCACTGGGAGAATGTGGGAGAAGCCCGACTTTCCCCCTTTGGAAAGCCACTTCGTTGCAGCTTCCAAGCCGCCTGCTACTATTCACTCCACAGATTCCTCTGAGGAGCAGTGAGATTTTCCAAAAGAAACCAGGTGCTTGCGATTCCTTCCGGGGAGCTCACCCCCAGGAGCATACTGTAGCTAAGGTGCCCACTAAATGTGACCTCTAGTCTCGAGGTAAGGTGCACATTTTCCCATTCCCAGAGATAGGGGCGCCCCGGTTTCCAGGAGGTCTTAGTCAGTGGACGGCTTTAGCTTTAGTATGCCTCACAGCGCTCAAGACTCTCACGTGGGCACTTCTTTCCAAGGAAGTACACTGCGTACCCAAAGCCTTCTGAGCACAAGCAAGGGATACACAGCTCTGGGCACATCCCTCCCTATGCAGTTGGAAGGGCCGGGAACTAAGGTGTTCTCTGAGGCGAGCGTTCCACAGCTTTGAAACAGCCCCAGGAACGCGGTTCTTGGCAGGGTTTCGTTCCCTGCGGGTCTGCCACGTTGAGGAAAACTAAGCGGCCCTGAAAGAAACCACCGGGGCTCCAATTCGGTTTGGGGACTCCTGCTCGACGTCTCTCTAAGTGATGCGGAAACTGGACTTTAGGTCCAGCCCGAAGTAATGCAGAGAGTAACCCCGAGCATTGCTAGGCATTGGGAATATCCAAAGTCACCCAGGTAGGCCTGCTGAGGGCAGTTCGGGGTTTGTGCCGTTCACCACATGCAGCACACACTGCATCCAAAAGTTTCATCGCAGAAGGCCGAACTGTGTTCCACGGGTCTCCCTTGGATTGTCAGAGAAGATAGGTGTATGTGCTGGGTGATCCAGTTGGTAATTGAGAAGCCTGGCAGAGGGCAGTCTTTTCCCCATTTGAAAGGTCGATAGTGGCGGCCTCAAGGCTGACTGAAAGACACTGCCCTTACCCGTCTTCTAGTCACCTCCAGGAGTGCCTCAGTGAAGACAGTGAGTTTTCTCCTACGAATCCAGGTGGTCTCCAGTGCCTTGCTGGGAGCTCATCCCATGCTTGCCCTAGCTAAAGTGTGAAGGCAAAGTGACCCCTAGCCTCAAGGGAAGCGTGAGCGCTTCCTATCAGCCAAGTTGGGTGGGCAGCCACCTCCATGAACCCTGACGCCATAGAGTGCTTTAACTCCTCTGCGGCTTTGCGTAGGCCTAAGAGAGTCGCGTGTGAATTCCTTCTGAGGAAGAGCATGTGCGCTGGGAGTCCCCGTTTTGTTTTCCGAGCCACACAACACAGGACAGACTGCTGGGGTCAGCTCTTGCTACGCAGAGCGAAGGGCAGTGAACTGCTTCTCGCTTGCAGAGCTTGATGTCTACAGCTGTAAGGCAGCCCCGGGACAAAGTTTTGGCCAGTATTACATTCAGCGTGGCTCTCCCTCTGTGGAGGCCCTCCGAACGGCACTGAGAGAATCCCTGAGCCTAAAGTGCATCCTGGCAACCCTTAACCTGTCATCTCACTATTGTGACGCAAGGTACACTGCAGGTGCAGCCTGACAGAAAGTACAGAAAAGCCGGTACGACTCTGAGGCATTTGGACGAGGCAAGGTCCCCTCGGCCTGACTAAGTCATTAAGCGGGTGCTGCTCCTCGTGGCACGCAGAACACCCCCCGTCCGACGAAGTGGGATCCTAGAAAGGCCCAGTGTTGCTGAAAGTCTCCAGGTGTCAGTCAGAGAGTGCTGGCAAATGCGTCGTGGGCTCAAGTTGGCACTGGGAGAATGTGGGAGAAGCCCGACTTTCCCCCTTTGGAAAGCCACTTCGTTGCAGCTTCCAAGCTGCCTGCTACTATTCACTCCACAGATTCCTCTGAGGAGCAGTGAGTTTTTCCAAAAGAAACCAGGTGCTTGCGATTCCTTCCGGGGAGCTCACCCCCAGGAGCATACTGTAGCTAAGGTGCCCACTAAATGTGACCTCTAGTCTCGAGGTAAGGTGCACATTTTCCCATTCCCAGAGATAGGGGCGCCCCGGTTTCCAGGAGGTCTTAGTGAGTGGACGGCTTTAGCTTTAGTATGCCTCACAGCGCTCAAGACTCTCACGTGGGCACTTCTTTCCAAGGAAGTACACTGCGTACCCAAAGCCTTCTGAGCACAAGCAAGGGATACACAGCTCTGGGCACATCCCTCCCTATGCAGTTGGAAGGGCCGGGAACTAAGGTGTTCTCTGAGGCGAGCGTTCCACAGCTTTGAAACAGGCTCAGGAACGTGGTTCTTGGCAGGGTTTCGTTCCCTGCGGGTCTGCCACGTTGAGGAAAACTAAGCGGCCCTGAAAGAAACCACCGGGGCTCCAATTCGGTTTGGGGACTCCTGCTCGACGTCTCTCTAGGTGATGCGGAAACTGGACTTTAGGTCCAGCCCGAAGTAATGCAGAGAGTAACCCCGAGCATTGCTAGGCATTGGGAACATCCAAAGTCACCCAGGTAGGCCTGCTGAGGGCAGTTCGGGGTTTGTGCCGTTCACCACATGCAGCACACACTGCATCCAAAAGTTTCATCGCAGAAGGCCGAACTGTGTTCCAAGGGTCTCCCTTGGATTGTCAGAGAAGATAGGTGTATGTGCTGGGTGATCCAGTTGGTAATTGAGAAGCCTGGCAGAGGGCAGTCTTTTCCCCATTTGAAAGGTCGATAGTGGCGGCCTCAAGGCTGACTGAAAGACACTGCCCTTACCCGTCTTCTAGTCACCTCCAGGAGTGCCTCAGTGAAGACAGTGAGTTTTCTCCTACGAATCCAGGTGGTCTCCAGTGCCTTGCTGGGAGCTCATCCCACGCTTGCCCTAGCTAAAGTGTGAAGTCAAAGTGACCCCTAGCCTCAAGGGAAGCGCGAGCGCTTCCTATCAGCCAAGTTGGGTGGGCAGCCACCTCCATGAACCCTGACTCCATAGAGTGCTTTAACTCCTCTGCGGCTTTGCGTAGGCCTAAGAGAGTCGCGTGTGAATTCCTTCTGAGGGAGAGCATGTGCGCTGGGAGTCCCCGTTTTGTTTTCCGAGCCACACAACACAGGACAGACTGCTGGGGTCAGCTCTTGCTACGCAGAGCGAAGGGCAGTGAACTGCTTCTCGCTTGCAGAGCTTGATGTCTACAGCTGTAAGGCAGCCCCGGGACAAAGTTTTGGCCAGTATTACATTCAGCGTGGCTCTCCCTCTGTGGAGGCCCTCCGAACGGCACTGAGAGAATCCCTGAGCCTAAAGTGCATCCTGGCAACCCTTAACCTGTCATCTCACTATTGTGACGCAAGGTACACTGCAGGTGCAGCCTGACAGAAAGTACAGAAAAGCCGGTATGACTCTGAGGCATTTGGACGAGGCAAGGTCCCCTCGGCCTGACTAAGTCATTAAGCGGGTGCTGCTCCTCGTGGCACGCAGAACACCCCCCGTCCAACGAAGTGGGATCCTAGAAAGGCCCAGTGTTGCTGAAAGTCTCCAGGTGTCAGTCAGAGAGTGCTGGCAAATGCGTCGTGGGCTCAAGTTGGCACTGGGAGAATGTGGGAGAAGCCCGACTTTCCCCCTTTGGAAAGCCACTTCGTTGCAGCTTCCAAGCCGCCTGCTACTATTCACTCCACAGATTCCTCTGAGGAGCAGTGAGTTTTTCCAAAAGAAACCAGGTGCTTGCGATTCCTTCCGGGGAGCTCACCCCCAGGAGCATACTGTAGCTAAGGTGCCCACTAAATGTGACCTCTAGTCTCGAGGTAAGGTGCGCATTTTCCCATTCCCAGAGATAGGGGCGCCCCGGTTTCCAGGAGGTCTTAGTGAGTGGACGGCTTTAGCTTTAGTATGCCTCACAGCGCTCAAGACTCTCACGTGGGCACTTCTTTCCAAGGAAGTACACTGCGTACCCAAAGCCTTCTGAGCACAAGCAAGGGATACACAGCTCTGGGCACATCCCTCCCTATGCAGTTGGAAGGGCCGGGAACTAAGGTGTTCTCTGAGGCGAGCGTTCCACAGCTTTGAAACAGGCTCAGGAACGTGGTTCTTGGCAGGGTTTCGTTCCCTGCGGGTCTGCCACGTTGAGGAAAACTAAGCGGCCCTGAAAGAAACCACCGGGGCTCCAATTCGGTTTGGGGACTCCTGCTCGACGTCTCTCTAGGTGATGCGGAAACTGGACTTTAGGTCCAGCCCGAAGTAATGCAGAGAGTAACCCCGAGCATTGCTAGGCATTGGGAACATCCAAAGTCACCCAGGTAGGCCTGCTGAGGGCAGTTCGGGGTTTGTGCCGTTCACCACATGCAGCACACACTGCATCCAAAAGTTTCATCGCAGAAGGCCGAACTGTGTTCCAAGGGTCTCCCTTGGATTGTCAGAGAAGATAGGTGTATGTGCTGGGTGATCCAGTTGGTAATTGAGAAGCCTGGCAGAGGGCAGTCTTTTCCCCATTTGAAAGGTCGATAGTGGCGGCCTCAAGGCTGACTGAAAGACACTGCCCTTACCCGTCTTCTAGTCACCTCCAGGAGTGCCTCAGTGAAGACAGTGAGTTTTCTCCTACGAATCCAGGTGGTCTCCAGTGCCTTGCTGGGAGCTCATCCCACGCTTGCCCTAGCTAAAGTGTGAAGTCAAAGTGACCCCTAGCCTCAAGGGAAGCGCGAGCGCTTCCTATCAGCCAAGTTGGGTGGGCAGCCACCTCCATGAACCCTGACTCCATAGAGTGCTTTAACTCCTCTGCGGCTTTGCGTAGGCCTAAGAGAGTCGCGTGTGAATTCCTTCTGAGGGAGAGCATGTGCGCTGGGAGTCCCCGTTTTGTTTTCCGAGCCACACAACACAGGACAGACTGCTGGGGTCAGCTCTTGCTACGCAGAGCGAAGGGCAGTGAACTGCTTCTCGCTTGCAGAGCTTGATGTCTACAGCTGTAAGGCAGCCCCGGGACAAAGTTTTGGCCAGTATTACATTCAGTGTGGCTCTCCCTCTGTGGAGGCCCTCCGAACGGCACTGAGAGAATCCCTGAGCCTAAAGTGCATCCTGGCAACCCTTAACCTGTCATCTCACTATTGTGACGCAAGGTACACTGCAGGTGCAGCCTGACAGAAAGTACAGAAAAGCCGGTACGACTCTGAGGCATTTGGACGAGGCAAGGTCCCCTCGGCCTGACTAAGTCATTAAGCGGGTGCTGCTCCTCGTGGCACGCAGAACACCCCCCGTCCAACGAAGTGGGATCCTAGAAAGGCCCAGTGTTGCTGAAAGTCTCCAGGTGTCAGTCAGCGAGTGCTGGCAAATGCGTCGTGGGCTCAAGTTGGCACTGGGAGAATGTGGGAGAAGCCCGACTTTCCCCCTTTGGAAAGCCACTTCGTTGCAGCTTCCAAGCCGCCTGCTACTATTCACTCCACAGATTCCTCTGAGGAGCAGTGAGTTTTTCCAAAAGAAACCAGGTGCTTGCGATTCCTTCCGGGGAGCTCACCCCCAGGAGCATACTGTAGCTAAGGTGCCCACTAAATGTGACCTCTAGTCTCGAGGTAAGGTGCACATTTTCCCATTCCCAGAGATAGGGGCGCCCCGGTTTCCAGGAGGTCTTAGTCAGTGGACGGCTTTAGCTTTAGTATGCCTCACAGCGCTCAAGACTCTCACGTGGGCACTTCTTTCCAAGGAAGTACACTGCGTACCCAAAGCCTTCTGAGCACAAGCAAGGGATACACAGCTCTGGGCACATCCCTCCCTATGCAGTTGGAAGGGCCGGGAACTAAGGTGTTCTCTGAGGCGAGCGTTCCACAGCTTTGAAACAGCCCCAGGAACGCGGTTCTTGGCAGGGTTTCGTTCCCTGCGGGTCTGCCACGTTGAGGAAAACTAAGCGGCCCTGAAAGAAACCACCGGGGCTCCAATTCGGTTTGGGGACTCCTGCTCGACGTCTCTCTAGGTGATGCGGAAACTGGACTTTAGGTCCAGCCCGAAGTAATGCAGAGAGTAACCCCGAGCATTGCTAGGCATTGGGAACATCCAAAGTCACCCAGGTAGGCCTGCTGAGGGCAGTTCGGGGTTTGTGCCGTTCACCACATGCAGCAAACACTGCATCCAAAAGTTTCATCGCAGAAGGCCGAACTGTGTTCCAAGGGTCTCCCTTGGATTGTCAGAGAAGATAGGTGTATGTGCTGGGTGATCCAGTTGGTAATTGAGAAGCCTGGCAGAGGGCAGTCTTTTCCCCATTTGAAAGGTCGATAGTGGCGGCCTCAAGGCTGACTGAAAGACACTGCCCTTACCCGTCTTCTAGTCACCTCCAGGAGTGCCTCAGTGAAGACAGTGAGTTTTCTCCTACGAATCCAGGTGGTCTCCAGTGCCTTGCTGGGAGCTCATCCCACGCTTGCCCTAGCTAAAGTGTGAAGTCAAAGTGACCCCTAGCCTCAAGGGAAGCGCGAGCGCTTCCTATCAGCCAAGTTGGGTGGGCAGCCACCTCCATGAACCCTGACGCCATAGCGTGCTTTAACTCCTCTGCGGCTTTGCGTAGGCCTAAGAGAGTCGCGTGTGAATTCCTTCTGAGGGAGAGCATGTGCGCTGGGAGTCCCCGTATTGTTTTCCGAGCCACACAACACAGGACAGACTGCTGGGGTCAGCTCTTGCTACGCAGAGCGAAGGGCAGTGAACTGCTTCTCGCTTGCAGAGCTTGATGTCTACAGCTGTAAGGCAGCCCCGGGACAAAGTTTTGGCCAGTATTACATTCAGCGTGGCTCTCCCTCTGTGGAGGCCCTCCGAACGGCACTGAGAGAATCCCTGAGCCTAAAGTGCATCCTGGCAACCCTTAACCTGTCATCTCACTATTGTGACGCAAGGTACACTGCAGGTGCAGCCTGACAGAAAGTACAGAAAAGCCGGTATGACTCTGAGGCATTTGGACGAGGCAAGGTCCCCTCGGCCTGACTAAGTCATTAAGCGGGTGCTGCTCCTCGTGGCACGCAGAACACCCCCCGTCCAACGAAGTGGGATCCTAGAAAGGCCCAGTGTTGCTGAAAGTCTCCAGGTGTCAGTCAGAGAGTGCTGGCAAATGCGTCGTGGGCTCAAGTTGGCACTGGGAGAATGTGGGAGAAGCCCGACTTTCCCCCTTTGGAAAGCCACTTCGTTGCAGCTTCCAAGCCGCCTGCTACTATTCACTCCACAGATTCCTCTGAGGAGCAGTGAGTTTTTCCAAAAGAAACCAGGTGCTTGCGATTCCTTCCGGGGAGCTCACCCCCAGGAGCATACTGTAGCTAAGGTGCCCACTAAATGTGACCTCTAGTCTCGAGGTAAGGTGCACATTTTCCCATTCCCAGAGATAGGGGAGCCCCGGTTTCCAGGAGGTCTTAGTCAGTGGACGGCTTTAGCTTTAGTATGCCTCACAGCGCTCAAGACTCTCACGTGGGCACTTCTTTCCAAGGAAGTACACTGCGTACCCAAAGCCTTCTGAGCACAAGCAAGGGATACACAGCTCTGGGCACATCCCTCCCTATGCAGTTGGAAGGGCCGGGAACTAAGGTGTTCTCTGAGGCGAGCGTTCCACAGCTTTGAAACAGCCCCAGGAACGTGGTTCTTGGCAGGGTTTCGTTCCCTGCGGGTCTGCCACGTTGAGGAAAACTAAGCGGCCCTGAAAGAAACCACCGGGGCTCCAATTCGGTTTTGGGACTCCTGCTCGACGTCTCTCTAGGTGATGCGGAAACTGGACTTTAGGTCCAGCCCGAAGTAATGCAGAGAGTAACCCCGAGCATTGCTAGGCATTGGGAACATCCAAAGTCACCCAGGTAGGCCTGCTGAGGGCAGTTCGGGGTTTGTGCCGTTCACCACATGCAGCACACACTGCATCCAAAAGTTTCATCGCAGAAGGCCGAACTGTGTTCCAAGGGTCTCCCTTGGATTGTCAGAGAAGATAGGTGTATGTGCTGGGTGATCCAGTTGGTAATTGAGAAGCCTGGCAGAGGGCAGTCTTTTCCCCATTTGAAAGGTCGATAGTGGCGGCCTCAAGGCTGACTGAAAGACACTGCCCTTACCCGTCTTCTAGTCACCTCCAGGAGTGCCTCAGTGAAGACAGTGAGTTTTCTCCTACGAATCCAGGTGGTCTCCAGTGCCTTGCTGGGAGCTCATCCCACGCTTGCCCTAGCTAAAGTGTGAAGTCAAAGTGACCCCTAGCCTCAAGGGAAGCGCGAGCGCTTCCTATCAGCCAAGTTGGGTGGGCAGCCACCTCCATGAACCCTGACTCCATAGAGTGCTTTAACTCCTCTGCGGCTTTGCGTAGGCCTAAGAGAGTCGCGTGTGAATTCCTTCTGAGGGAGAGCATGTGCGCTGGGAGTCCCCGTTTTGTTTTCCGAGCCACACAACACAGGACAGACTGCTGGGGTCAGCTCTTGCTACGCAGAGCGAAGGGCAGTGAACTGCTTCTCGCTTGCAGAGCTTGATGTCTACAGCTGTAAGGCAGCCCCGGGACAACGTTTTGGCCAGTATTACATTCAGCGTGGCTCTCCCTCTGTGGAGGCCCTCCGAACGGCACTGAGAGAATCTCTGAGCCTAAAGTGCATCCTGGCAACCCTTAACCTGTCATCTCACTATTGTGACGCAAGGTACACTGCAGGTGCAGCCTGACAGAAAGTACAGAAAAGCCGGTACGACTCTGAGGCATTTGGACGAGGCAAGGTCCCCTCGGCCTGACTAAGTCATTAAGCGGGTGCTGCTCCTCGTGGCACGCAGAACACCCCCCGTCCAACGAAGTGGGATCCTAGAAAGGCCCAGTGTTGCTGAAAGTCTCCAGGTGTCAGTCAGAGAGTGCTGGCAAATGCGTCGTGGGCTCAAGTTGGCACTGGGAGAATGTGGGAGAAGCCCGACTTTCCCCCTTTGGAAAGCCACTTCGTTGCAGCTTCCAAGCCGCCTGCTACTATTCACTCCACAGATTCCTCTGAGGAGCAGTGAGTTTTTCCAAAAGAAACCAGGTGCTTGTGATTCCTTCCGGGGAGCTCACCCCCAGGAGCATACTGTAGCTAAGGTGCCCACTAAATGTGACCTCTAGTCTCGAGGTAAGGTGCACATTTTCCCATTCCCAGAGATAGGGGCGCCCCGGTTTCCAGGAGGTCTTAGTCAGTGGACGGCTTTAGCTTTAGTATGCCTCACAGCGCTCAAGACTCTCACGTGGGCACTTCTTTCCAAGGAAGTACACTGCGTACCCAAAGCCTTCTGAGCACAAGCAAGGGATACACAGATCTGGGCACATCCCTCCCTATGCAGTTGGAAGGGCCGGGAACTAAGGTGTTCTCTGAGGCGACCGTTCCACAGCTTTGAAACAGCCCCAGGAACGTGGTTCTTGGCAGGGTTTCGTTCCCTGCGGGTCTGCCACGTTGAGGAAAACTAAGCGGCCCTGAAAGAAACCACCGGGGCTCCAATTCGGTTTGGGGACTCCTGCTCGACGTCTCTCTAGGTGATGCGGAAACTGGACTTTAGGTCCAGCCCGAAGTAATGCAGAGAGTAACCCCGAGCATTGCTAGGCATTGGGAACATCCAAAGTCACCCAGGTAGGCCTGCTGAGGGCAGTTCGGGGTTTGTGCCGTTCACCACATGCAGCACACACTGCATCCAAAAGTTTCATCGCAGAAGGCCGAACTGTGTTCCAAGGGTCTCCCTTGGATTGTCAGAGAAGATAGGTGTATGTGCTGGGTGATCCAGTTGGTAATTGAGAAGCCTGGCAGAGGGCAGTCTTTTCCCCATTTGAAAGGTCGATAGTGGCGGCCTCAAGGCTGACTGAAAGACACTGCCCTTACCCGTCTTCTAGTCACCTCCAGGAGTGCCTCAGTGAAGACAGTGAGTTTTCTCCTACGAATCCAGGTGGTCTCCAGTGCCTTGCTGGGAGCTCATCCCACGCTTGCCCTAGCTAAAGTGTGAAGTCAAAGTGACCCCTAGCCTCAAGGGAAGCGCGAGCGCTTCCTATCAGCCAAGTTAGGTGGGCAGCCACCTCCATGAACCCTGACTCCATAGAGTGCTTTAACTCCTCTGCGGCTTTGCGTAGGCCTAAGAGAGTCGCGTGTGAATTCCTTCTGAGGGAGAGCATGTGCGCTGGGAGTCCCCGTTTTGTTTTCCGAGCCACACAACACAGGACAGACTGCTGGGGTCAGCTCTTGCTACGCAGAGCGAAGGGCAGTGAACTGCTTCTCGCTTGCAGAGCTTGATGTCTACAGCTGTAAGGCAGCCCCGGGACAAAGTTTTGGCCAGTATTACATTCAGCGTGGCTCTCCCTCTGTGGAGGCCCTCCGAACGGCACTGAGAGAATCCCTGAGCCTAAAGTGCATCCTGGCAACCCTTAACCTGTCATCTCACTATTGTGACGCAAGGTACACTGCAGGTGCAGCCTGACAGAAAGTACAGAAAAGCCGGTACGACTCTGAGGCATTCGGACGAGGCAAGGTCCCCTCAGCCTGACTAAGTCATTAAGCGGGTGCTGCTCCTCGTGGCACGCAGAACACCCCCCGTCCAACGAAGTGGGATCCTAGAAAGGCCCAGTGTTGCTGAAAGTCTCCAGGTGTCAGTCAGAGAGTGCTGGCAAATGCGTCGTGGGCTCAAGTTGGCACTGGGAGAATGTGGGAGAAGCCCGACTTTCCCCCTTTGGAAAGCCACTTCGTTGCAGCTTCCAAGCCGCCTGCTACTATTCACTCCACAGATTCCTCTGAGGAGCAGTGAGTTTTTCCAAAAGAAACCAGGTGCTTGCGATTCCTTCCGGGGAGCTCACCCCCAGGAGCATACTGTAGCTAAGGTGCCCACTAAATGTGACCTCTAGTCTCGAGGTAAGGTGCACATTTTCCCATTCCCAGAGATAGGGGCGCCCCGGTTTCCAGGAGGTCTTACTCAGTGGACGGCTTTAGCTTTAGTATGCCTCACAGCGCTCAAGACTCTCACGTGGGCACTTCTTTCCAAGGAAGTACACTGCGTACCCAAAGCCTTCTGAGCACAAGCAAGGGATACACAGCTCTGGGCACATCCCTCCCTATGCAGTTGGAAGGGCCGGGAACTAAGGTGTTCTCTGAGGCGAGCGTTCCACAGCTTTGAAACAGCCCCAGGAACGTGGTTCTTGGCAGGGTTTCGTTCCCTGCGGGTCTGCCACGTTGAGGAAAACTAAGCGGCCCTGAAAGAAACCACCGGGGCTCCAATTCGGTTTGGGGACTCCTGCTCGACGTCTCTCTAAGTGATGCGGAAACTGGACTTTAGGTCCAGCCCGAAGTAATGCAGAGAGTAACCCCGAGCATTGCTAGGCATTGGGAACATCCAAAGTCACCCAGGTAGGCCTGCTGAGGGCAGTTCGGGGTTTGTGCCGTTCACCACATGCAGCACACACTGCATCCAAAAGTTTCATCGCAGAAGGCCGAACTGTGTTCCAAGGGTCTCCCTTGGATTGTCAGAGAAGATAGGTGTATGTGCTGGGTGATCCAGTTGGTAATTGAGAAGCCTGGCAGAGGGCAGTCTTTTCCCCATTTGAAAGGTCGATAGTGGCGGCCTCAAGGCTGACTGAAAGACACTGCCCTTACCCGTCTTCTAGTCACCTCCAGGAGTGCCTCAGTGAAGACAGTGAGTTTTCTCCTACGAATCCAGGTGGTCTCCAGTGCCTTGCTGGGAGCTCATCCCACGCTTGCCCTAGCTAAAGTGTGAAGTCAAAGTGACCCCTAGCCTCAAGGGAAGCGCGAGCGCTTCCTATCAGCCAAGTTGGGTGGGCAGCCACCTCCATGAACCCTGACTCCATAGAGTGCTTTAACTCCTCTGCGGCTTTGCGTAGGCCTAAGAGAGTCGCGTGTGAATTCCTTCTGAGGGAGAGCATGTGCGCTGGGAGTCCCCGTTTTGTTTTCCGAGCCACACAACACAGGACAGACTGCTGGGGTCAGCTCTTGCTACGCAGAGCGAAGGGCAGTGAACTGCTTCACGCTTGCAGAGCTTGATGTCTACAGCTGTAAGGCAGCCCCGGGACAAAGTTTTGGCCAGTATTACATTCAGCGTGGCTCTCCCTCTGTGGAGGCCCTCCGAACGGCACTGAGAGAATCCCTGAGCCTAAAGTGCATCCTGGCAACCCTTAACCTGTCATCTCACTATTGTGACGCAAGGTACACTGCAGGTGCAGCCTGACAGAAAGTACAGAAAAGCCGGTACGACTCTGAGGCATTCGGACGAGGCAAGGTCCCCTCGGCCTGACTAAGTCATTAAGCGGGTGCTGCTCCTCGTGGCACGCAGAACACCCCCCGTCCAACGAAGTGGGATCCTAGAAAGGCCCAGTGTTGCTGAAAGTCTCCAGGTGTCAGTCAGCGAGTGCTGGCAAATGCGTCGTGGGCTCAAGTTGGCACTGGGAGAATGTGGGAGAAGCCCGACTTTCCCCCTTTGGAAAGCCAGTTCGTTGCAGCTTCCAAGCCGCCTGCTACTATTCACTCCACAGATTCCTCTGAGGAGCAGTGAGTTTTTCCAAAAGAAACCAGGTGCTTGTGATTCCTTCCGGGGAGCTCACCCCCAGGAGCATACTGTAGCTAAGGTGCCCACTAAATGTGACCTCTAGTCTCGAGGTAAGGTGCACATTTTCCCATTCCCAGAGATAGGGGTGCCCCGGTTTCCAGGAGGTCTTTGTCAGTGGAAGGCTTTAGCTTTAGTATGCCTCACAGCGCTGAAGACTCTCACGTGGGCACTTCTTTCCAAGGAAGTACACTGCGTACCCAAAGCCTTCTGAGCACAAGCAAGGGATACACAGCTCTGGGCACATCCCTCCCTATGCAGTTGGAAGGGCCGGGAACTAAGGTGTTCTCTGAGGCGAGCGTTCCACAGCTTTGAAACAGCCCCAGGAACGCGGTTCTTGGCAGGGTTTCGTTCCCTGCGGGTCTGCCACGTTGAGGAAAACTAAGCGGCCCTGAAAGAAACCACCGGGGCTCCAATTCGGTTTGGGGACTCCTGCTCGACGTCTCTCTAGGTGATGCGGAAACTGGACTTTAGGTCCAGCCCGAAGTAATGCAGAGAGTAACCCCGAGCATTGCTAGGCATTGGGAACATCCGAAGTCACCCAGGTAGGCCTGCTGAGGGCAGTTCGGGGTTTGTGCCGTTCACCACATGCAGCAAACACTGCATCCAAAAGTTTCATCGCAGAAGGCCGAACTGTGTTCCAAGGGTCTCCCTTGGATTGTCAGAGAAGATAGGTGTATGTGCTGGGTGATCCAGTTGGTAATTGAGAAGCCTGGCAGAGGGCAGTCTTTTCCCCATTTGAAAGGTCGATAGTGGCGGCCTCAAGGCTGACTGAAAGACACTGCCCTTACCCGTCTTCTAGTCACCTCCAGGAGTGCCTCAGTGAAGACAGTGAGTTTTCTCCTACGAATCCAGGTGGTCTCCAGTGCCTTGCTGGGAGCTCATCCCACGCTTGCCCTAGATAAAGTGTGAAGTCAAAGTGACCCCTAGCCTCAAGGGAAGCTCGAGCGCTTCCTATCAGCCAAGTTAGGTGGGCAGCCACCTCCATGAACCCTGACTCCATAGAGTGCTTTAACTCCTCTGCGGCTTTGCGTAGGCCTAAGAGAGTCGCGTGTGAATTCCTTCTGAGGGAGAGCATGTGCGCTGGGAGTCCCCGTTTTGTTTTCCGAGCCACACAACACAGGACAGACTGCTGGGGTCAGCTCTTGCTACGCAGAGCGAAGGGCAGTGAACTGCTTCTCGCTTGCAGAGCTTGATGTCTACAGCTGTAAGGCAGCCCCGGGACAAAGTTTTGGCCAGTATTACATTCAGCGTGGCTCTCCCTCTGTGGAGGCCCTCCGAACGGCACTGAGAGAATCCCTGAGCCTAAAGTGCATCCTGGCAACCCTTAACCTGTCATCTCACTATTGTGACGCAAGGTACACTGCAGGTGCAGCCTGACAGAAAGTACAGAAAAGCCGGTACGACTCTGAGGCATTTGGACGAGGCAAGGTCCCCTCGGCCTGACTAAGTCATTAAGCGGGTGCTGCTCCTCGTGGCACGCAGAACACACCCCGTCCAACGAAGTGGGATCCTAGAAAGGCCCAGTGTTGCTGAAAGTCTCCAGGTGTCAGTCAGAGAGTGCTGGCAAATGCGTCGTGGGCTCAAGTTGGCACTGGGAGAATGTGGGAGAAGCCCGACTTTCCCCCTTTGGAAAGCCACTTCGTTGCAGCTTCCAAGCCGCCTGCTACTATTCACTCCACAGATTCCTCTGAGGAGCAGTGAGTTTTTCCAAAAGAAACCAGGTGCTTGCGATTCCTTCCGGGGAGCTCACCCCCAGGAGCATACTGTAGCTAAGGTGCCCACTAAATGTGACCTCTAGTCTCGAGGTAAGGTGCACATTTTCCCATTCCCAGAGATAGGGGCGCCCCGGTTTCCAGGAGGTCTTAGTCAGTGGACGGCTTTAGCTTTAGTATGCCTCACAGCGCTCAAGACTCTCACGTGGGCACTTCTTTCCAAGGAAGTACACTGCGTACCCAAAGCCTTCTGAGCACAAGCAAGGGATACACAGCTCTGGGCACATCCCTCCCTATGCAGTTGGAAGGGCCGGGAACTAAGGTGTTCTCTGAGGCGAGCGTTCCACAGCTTTGAAACAGCCCCAGGAACGCGGTTCTTGGCAGGGTTTCGTTCCCTGCGGGTCTGCCACGTTGAGGAAAACTAAGCGGCCCTGAAAGAAACCACCGGGGCTCCAATTCGGTTTGGGGACTCCTGCTCGACGTCTCTCTAGGTGATGCGGAAACTGGACTTTAGGTCCAGCCCGAAGTAATGCAGAGAGTAACCCCGAGCATTGCTAGGCATTGGGAACATCCGAAGTCACCCAGGTAGGCCTGCTGAGGGCAGTTCGGGGTTTGTGCCGTTCACCACATGCAGCAAACACTGCATCCAAAAGTTTCATCGCAGAAGGCCGAACTGTGTTCCAAGGGTCTCCCTTGGATTGTCAGAGAAGATAGGTGTATGTGCTGGGTGATCCAGTTGGTAATTGAGAAGCCTGGCAGAGGGCAGTCTTTTCCCCATTTGAAAGGTCGATAGTGGCGGCCTCAAGGCTGACTGAAAGACACTGCCCTTACCCGTCTTCTAGTCACCTCCAGGAGTGCCTCAGTGAAGACAGTGAGTTTTCTCCTACGAATCCAGGTGGTCTCCAGTGCCTTGCTGGGAGCTCATCCCACGCTTGCCCTAGCTAAAGTGTGAAGTCAAAGTGACCCCTAGCTTCAAGGGAAGCGCGAGCGCTTCCTATCAGCCAAGTTGGGTGGGCAGCCACCTCCATGAACCCTGACTCCATAGAGTGCTTTAACTCCTCTGCGGCTTTGCGTAGGCCTAAGAGAGTCGCGTGTGAATTCCTTCTGAGGGAGAGCATGTGCGCTGTGAGTCCCCGTTTTGTTTTCCGAGCCACACAACACAGGACAGACTGCTGGGGTCAGCTCTTGCTACGCAGAGCGAAGGGCAGTGAACTGCTTCTCGCTTGCAGAGCTTGATGTCTACAGCTGTAAGGCAGCCCCGGGACAAAGTTTTGGCCAGTATTACATTCAGCGTGGCTCTCCCTCTGTGGAGGTCCTCCGAACGGCACTGAGAGAATCCCTGAGCCTAAAGTGCATCCTGGCAACCCTTAACCTGTCATCTCACTATTGTGACGCAAGGTACACTGCAGGTGCAGCCTGACAGAAAGTACAGAAAAGCCGGTACGACTCTGAGGCATTTGGACGAGGCAAGGTCCCCTCGGCCTGACTAAGTCATTAAGCGGGTGCTGCTCCTCGTGGCACGCAGAACACCCCCCGTCCAACGAAGTGGGATCCTAGAAAGGCCCAGTGTTGCTGAAAGTCTCCAGGTGTCAGTCAGAGAGTGCTGGCAAATGCGTCGTGGGCTCAAGTTGGCACTGGGAGAATGTGGGAGAAGCCCGACTTTCCCCCTTTGGAAAGCCACTTCGTTGCAGCTTCCAAGCCGCCTGCTACTATTCACTCCACAGATTCCTCTGAGGAGCAGTGAGTTTTTCCAAAAGAAACCAGGTGCTTGCGATTCCTTCCGGGGAGCTCACCCCCAGGAGCATACTGTAGCTAAGGTGCCCACTAAATGTGACCTCTAGTCTCGAGGTAAGGTGCACATTTTCCCATTCCCAGAGATAGGGGCGCCCCGGTTTCCAGGAGGTCTTAGTCAGTGGACGGCTTTAGCTTTAGTATGCCTCACAGCGCTCAAGACTCTCACGTGGGCACTTCTTTCCAAGGAAGTACACTGCGTACCCAAAGCCTTCTGAGCACAAGCAAGGGATACACAGCTCTGGGCACATCCCTCCCTATGCAGTTGGAAGGGCCGGGAACTAAGGTGTTCTCTGAGGCGAGCGTTCCACAGCTTTGAAACAGCCCCAGGAACGCGGTTCTTGGCAGGGTTTCGTTCCCTGCGGGTCTGCCACGTTGAGGAAAACTAAGCGGCCCTGAAAGAAACCACCGGGGCTCCAATTCGGTTTGGGGACTCCTGCTCGACGTCTCTCTAGGTGATGCGGAAACTGGACTTTAGGTCCAGCCCGAAGTAATGCAGAGAGTAACCCCGAGCATTGCTAGGCATTGGGAACATCCAAAGTCACCCAGGTAGGCCTGCTGAGGGCAGTTCGGGGTTTGTGCCGTTCACCACATGCAGCAAACACTGCATCCAAAAGTTTCATCGCAGAAGGCCGAACTGTGTTCCAAGGGTCTCCCTTGGATTGTCAGAGAAGATAGGTGTATGTGCTGGGTGATCCAGTTGGTAATTGAGAAGCCTGGCAGAGGGCAGTCTTTTCCCCATTTGAAAGGTCGATAGTGGCGGCCTCAAGGCTGACTGAAAGACACTGCCCTTACCCGTCTTCTAGTCACCTCCAGGAGTGCCTCAGTGAAGACAGTGAGTTTTCTCCTACGAATCCAGGTGGTCTCCAGTGCCTTGCTGGGAGCTCATCCCACGCTTGCCCTAGCTAAAGTGTGAAGTCAAAGTGACCCCTAGCCTCAAGGGAAGCGCGAGCGCTTCCTATCAGCCAAGTTGGGTGGGCAGCCACCTCCATGAACCCTGACGCCATAGAGTGCTTTAACTCCTCTGCGGCTTTGCGTAGGCCTAAGAGAGTCGCGTGTGAATTCCTTCTGAGGGAGAGCATGTGCGCTGGGAGTCCCCGTATTGTTTTCCGAGCCACACAACACAGGACAGACTGCTGGGGTCAGCTCTTGCTATGCAGAGCGAAGGGCAGTGAACTGCTTCTCACTTGCAGAGCTTGATGTCTACAGCTGTAAGGCAGCCCCGGGACAAAGTTTTGGCCAGTATTACATTCAGCGTGGCTCTCCCTCTGTGGAGGCCCTCCGAACGGCACTGAGAGAATCCCTGAGCCTAAAGTGCATCCTGGCAACCCTTAACCTGTCATCTCACTATTGTGACGCAAGGTACACTGCAGGTGCAGCCTGACAGAAAGTACAGAAAAGCCGGTACGACTCTGAGGCATTTGGACGAGGCAAGGTCCCCTCGGCCTGACTAAGTCATTAAGCGGGTGCTGCTCCTCGTGGCACGCAGAACACCCCCCGTCCAACGAAGTGGGATCCTAGAAAGGCCCAGTGTTGCTGAAAGTCTCCAGGTGTCAGTCAGAGAGTGCTGGCAAATGCGTCGTGGGCTCAAGTTGGCACTGGGAGAATGTGGGAGAAGCCCGACTTTCCCCCTTTGGAAAGCCACTTCGTTGCAGCTTCCAAGCCGCCTGCTACTATTCACTCCACAGATTCCTCTGAGGAGCAGTGAGTTTTTCCAAAAGAAACCAGGTGCTTGCGATTCCTTCCGGGGAGCTCACCCCCAGGAGCATACTGTAGCTAAGGTGCCCACTAAATGTGACCTCTAGTCTCGAGGTAAGGTGCACATTTTCCCATTCCCAGAGATAGGGGCGCCCCGGTTTCCAGGAGGTCTTAGTCAGTGGACGGCTTTAGCTTTAGTATGCCTCACAGCGCTCAAGACTCTCACGTGGGCACTTCTTTCCAAGGAAGTACACTGCGTACCCAAAGCCTTCTGAGCACAAGCAAGGGATACACAGCTCTGGGCACATCCCTCCCTATGCAGTTGGAAGGGCCGGGAACTAAGGTGTTCTCTGAGGCGAGCGTTCCACAGCTTTGAAACAGCCCCAGGAACGCGGTTCTTGGCAGGGTTTCGTTCCCTGCGGGTCTGCCACGTTGAGGAAAACTAAGCGGCCCTGAAAGAAACCACCGGGGCTCCAATTCGGTTTGGGGACTCCTGCTCGACGTCTCTCTAGGTGATGCGGAAACTGGACTTTAGGTCCAGCCCGAAGTAATGCAGAGAGTAACCCCGAGCATTGCTAGGCATTGGGAACATCCAAAGTCACCCAGGTAGGCCTGCTGAGGGCAGTTCGGGGTTTGTGCCGTTCACCACATGCAGCACACACTGCATCCAAAAGTTTCATCGCAGAAGGCCGAACTGTGTTCCAAGGGTCTCCCTTGGATTGTCAGAGAAGATAGGTGTATGTGCTGGGTGATCCAGTTGGTAATTGAGAAGCCTGGCAGAGGGCAGTCTTTTCCCCATTTGAAAGGTCGATAGTGGCGGCCTCAAGGCTGACTGAAAGACACTGCCCTTACCCGTCTTCTAGTCACCTCCAGGAGTGCCTCAGTGAAGACAGTGAGTTTTCTCCTACGAATCCAGGTGGTCTCCAGTGCCTTGCTGGGAGCTCATCCCACGCTTGCCCTAGCTAAAGTGTGAAGTCAAAGTGACCCCTAGCCTCAAGGGAAGCGCGAGCGCTTCCTATCAGCCAAGTTGGGTGGGCAGCCACCTCCATGAACCCTGACTCCATAGAGTGCTTTAACTCCTCTGCGGCTTTGCGTAGGCCTAAGAGAGTCGCGTGTGAATTCCTTCTGAGGGAGAGCATGTGCGCTGGGAGTCCCCGTTTTGTTTTCCGAGCCACACAACACAGGACAGACTGCTGGGGTCAGCTCTTGCTACGCAGAGCGAAGGGCAGTGAACTGCTTCTCGCTTGCAGAGCTTGATGTCTACAGCTGTAAGGCAGCCCCGGGACAAAGTTTTGGCCAGTATTACATTCAGCGTGGCTCTCCCTCTGTGGAGGCCCTCCGAACGGCACTGAGAGAATCCCTGAGCCTAAAGTGCATCCTGGCAACCCTTAACCTGTCACCTCACTATTGTGACGCAAGGTACACTGCAGGTGCAGCCTGACAGAAAGTACAGAAAAGCCGGTACGACTCTGAGGCATTTGGACGAGGCAAGGTCCCCTCGGCCTGACTAAGTCATTAAGCGGGTGCTGCTCCTCGTGGCACGCAGAACACCCCCCGTCCAACGAAGTGGGATCCTAGAAAGGCCCAGTGTTGCTGAAAGTCTCCAGGTGTCAGTCAGCGAGTGCTGGCAAATGCGTCGTGGGCTCAAGTTGGCACTGGGAGAATGTGGGAGAAGCCCGACTTTCCCCCTTTGGAAAGCCACTTCGTTGCAGCTTCCAAGCCGCCTGCTACTATTCACTCCACAGATTCCTCTGAGGAGCAGTGAGATTTTCCAAAAGAAACCAGGTGCTTGCGATTCCTTCCGGGGAGCTCACCCCCAGGAGCATACTGTAGCTAAGGTGCCCACTAAATGTGACCTCTAGTCTCGAGGTAAGGTGCACATTTTCCCATTCCCAGAGATAGGGGCGCCCCGGTTTCCAGGAGGTCTTAGTCAGTGGACGGCTTTAGCTTTAGTATGCCTCACAGCGCTCAAGACTCTCACGTGGGCACTTCTTTCCAAGGAAGTACACTGCGTACCCAAAGCCTTCTGAGCACAAGCAAGGGATACACAGCTCTGGGCACATCCCTCCCTATGCAGTTGGAAGGGCCGGGAACTAAGGTGTTCTCTGAGGCGAGCGTTCCACAGCTTTGAAACAGCCCCAGGAACGCGGTTCTTGGCAGGGTTTCGTTCCCTGCGGGTCTGCCACGTTGAGGAAAACTAAGCGGCCCTGAAAGAAACCACCGGGGCTCCAATTCGGTTTGGGGACTCCTGCTCGACGTCTCTCTAAGTGATGCGGAAACTGGACTTTAGGTCCAGCCCGAAGTAATGCAGAGAGTAACCCCGAGCATTGCTAGGCATTGGGAATATCCAAAGTCACCCAGGTAGGCCTGCTGAGGGCAGTTCGGGGTTTGTGCCGTTCACCACATGCAGCACACACTGCATCCAAAAGTTTCATCGCAGAAGGCCGAACTGTGTTCCACGGGTCTCCCTTGGATTGTCAGAGAAGATAGGTGTATGTGCTGGGTGATCCAGTTGGTAATTGAGAAGCCTGGCAGAGGGCAGTCTTTTCCCCATTTGAAAGGTCGATAGTGGCGGCCTCAAGGCTGACTGAAAGACACTGCCCTTACCCGTCTTCTAGTCACCTCCAGGAGTGCCTCAGTGAAGACAGTGAGTTTTCTCCTACGAATCCAGGTGGTCTCCAGTGCCTTGCTGGGAGCTCATCCCATGCTTGCCCTAGCTAAAGTGTGAAGGCAAAGTGACCCCTAGCCTCAAGGGAAGCGTGAGCGCTTCCTATCAGCCAAGTTGGGTGGGCAGCCACCTCCATGAACCCTGACGCCATAGAGTGCTTTAACTCCTCTGCGGCTTTGCGTAGGCCTAAGAGAGTCGCGTGTGAATTCCTTCTGAGGAAGAGCATGTGCGCTGGGAGTCCCCGTTTTGTTTTCCGAGCCACACAACACAGGACAGACTGCTGGGGTCAGCTCTTGCTACGCAGAGCGAAGGGCAGTGAACTGCTTCTCGCTTGCAGAGCTTGATGTCTACAGCTGTAAGGCAGCCCCGGGACAAAGTTTTGGCCAGTATTACATTCAGCGTGGCTCTCCCTCTGTGGAGGCCCTCCGAACGGCACTGAGAGAATCCCTGAGCCTAAAGTGCATCCTGGCAACCCTTAACCTGTCATCTCACTATTGTGACGCAAGGTACACTGCAGGTGCAGCCTGACAGAAAGTACAGAAAAGCCGGTACGACTCTGAGGCATTTGGACGAGGCAAGGTCCCCTCGGCCTGACTAAGTCATTAAGCGGGTGCTGCTCCTCGTGGCACGCAGAACACCCCCCGTCCGACGAAGTGGGATCCTAGAAAGGCCCAGTGTTGCTGAAAGTCTCCAGGTGTCAGTCAGAGAGTGCTGGCAAATGCGTCGTGGGCTCAAGTTGGCACTGGGAGAATGTGGGAGAAGCCCGACTTTCCCCCTTTGGAAAGCCACTTCGTTGCAGCTTCCAAGCTGCCTGCTACTATTCACTCCACAGATTCCTCTGAGGAGCAGTGAGTTTTTCCAAAAGAAACCAGGTGCTTGCGATTCCTTCCGGGGAGCTCACCCCCAGGAGCATACTGTAGCTAAGGTGCCCACTAAATGTGACCTCTAGTCTCGAGGTAAGGTGCACATTTTCCCATTCCCAGAGATAGGGGCGCCCCGGTTTCCAGGAGGTCTTAGTGAGTGGACGGCTTTAGCTTTAGTATGCCTCACAGCGCTCAAGACTCTCACGTGGGCACTTCTTTCCAAGGAAGTACACTGCGTACCCAAAGCCTTCTGAGCACAAGCAAGGGATACACAGCTCTGGGCACATCCCTCCCTATGCAGTTGGAAGGGCCGGGAACTAAGGTGTTCTCTGAGGCGAGCGTTCCACAGCTTTGAAACAGGCTCAGGAACGTGGTTCTTGGCAGGGTTTCGTTCCCTGCGGGTCTGCCACGTTGAGGAAAACTAAGCGGCCCTGAAAGAAACCACCGGGGCTCCAATTCGGTTTGGGGACTCCTGCTCGACGTCTCTCTAGGTGATGCGGAAACTGGACTTTAGGTCCAGCCCGAAGTAATGCAGAGAGTAACCCCGAGCATTGCTAGGCATTGGGAACATCCAAAGTCACCCAGGTAGGCCTGCTGAGGGCAGTTCGGGGTTTGTGCCGTTCACCACATGCAGCACACACTGCATCCAAAAGTTTCATCGCAGAAGGCCGAACTGTGTTCCAAGGGTCTCCCTTGGATTGTCAGAGAAGATAGGTGTATGTGCTGGGTGATCCAGTTGGTAATTGAGAAGCCTGGCAGAGGGCAGTCTTTTCCCCATTTGAAAGGTCGATAGTGGCGGCCTCAAGGCTGACTGAAAGACACTGCCCTTACCCGTCTTCTAGTCACCTCCAGGAGTGCCTCAGTGAAGACAGTGAGTTTTCTCCTACGAATCCAGGTGGTCTCCAGTGCCTTGCTGGGAGCTCATCCCACGCTTGCCCTAGCTAAAGTGTGAAGTCAAAGTGACCCCTAGCCTCAAGGGAAGCGCGAGCGCTTCCTATCAGCCAAGTTGGGTGGGCAGCCACCTCCATGAACCCTGACTCCATAGAGTGCTTTAACTCCTCTGCGGCTTTGCGTAGGCCTAAGAGAGTCGCGTGTGAATTCCTTCTGAGGGAGAGCATGTGCGCTGGGAGTCCCCGTTTTGTTTTCCGAGCCACACAACACAGGACAGACTGCTGGGGTCAGCTCTTGCTACGCAGAGCGAAGGGCAGTGAACTGCTTCTCGCTTGCAGAGCTTGATGTCTACAGCTGTAAGGCAGCCCCGGGACAAAGTTTTGGCCAGTATTACATTCAGCGTGGCTCTCCCTCTGTGGAGGCCCTCCGAACGGCACTGAGAGAATCCCTGAGCCTAAAGTGCATCCTGGCAACCCTTAACCTGTCATCTCACTATTGTGACGCAAGGTACACTGCAGGTGCAGCCTGACAGAAAGTACAGAAAAGCCGGTATGACTCTGAGGCATTTGGACGAGGCAAGGTCCCCTCGGCCTGACTAAGTCATTAAGCGGGTGCTGCTCCTCGTGGCACGCAGAACACCCCCCGTCCAACGAAGTGGGATCCTAGAAAGGCCCAGTGTTGCTGAAAGTCTCCAGGTGTCAGTCAGAGAGTGCTGGCAAATGCGTCGTGGGCTCAAGTTGGCACTGGGAGAATGTGGGAGAAGCCCGACTTTCCCCCTTTGGAAAGCCACTTCGTTGCAGCTTCCAAGCCGCCTGCTACTATTCACTCCACAGATTCCTCTGAGGAGCAGTGAGTTTTTCCAAAAGAAACCAGGTGCTTGCGATTCCTTCCGGGGAGCTCACCCCCAGGAGCATACTGTAGCTAAGGTGCCCACTAAATGTGACCTCTAGTCTCGAGGTAAGGTGCGCATTTTCCCATTCCCAGAGATAGGGGCGCCCCGGTTTCCAGGAGGTCTTAGTGAGTGGACGGCTTTAGCTTTAGTATGCCTCACAGCGCTCAAGACTCTCACGTGGGCACTTCTTTCCAAGGAAGTACACTGCGTACCCAAAGCCTTCTGAGCACAAGCAAGGGATACACAGCTCTGGGCACATCCCTCCCTATGCAGTTGGAAGGGCCGGGAACTAAGGTGTTCTCTGAGGCGAGCGTTCCACAGCTTTGAAACAGGCTCAGGAACGTGGTTCTTGGCAGGGTTTCGTTCCCTGCGGGTCTGCCACGTTGAGGAAAACTAAGCGGCCCTGAAAGAAACCACCGGGGCTCCAATTCGGTTTGGGGACTCCTGCTCGACGTCTCTCTAGGTGATGCGGAAACTGGACTTTAGGTCCAGCCCGAAGTAATGCAGAGAGTAACCCCGAGCATTGCTAGGCATTGGGAACATCCAAAGTCACCCAGGTAGGCCTGCTGAGGGCAGTTCGGGGTTTGTGCCGTTCACCACATGCAGCACACACTGCATCCAAAAGTTTCATCGCAGAAGGCCGAACTGTGTTCCAAGGGTCTCCCTTGGATTGTCAGAGAAGATAGGTGTATGTGCTGGGTGATCCAGTTGGTAATTGAGAAGCCTGGCAGAGGGCAGTCTTTTCCCCATTTGAAAGGTCGATAGTGGCGGCCTCAAGGCTGACTGAAAGACACTGCCCTTACCCGTCTTCTAGTCACCTCCAGGAGTGCCTCAGTGAAGACAGTGAGTTTTCTCCTACGAATCCAGGTGGTCTCCAGTGCCTTGCTGGGAGCTCATCCCACGCTTGCCCTAGCTAAAGTGTGAAGTCAAAGTGACCCCTAGCCTCAAGGGAAGCGCGAGCGCTTCCTATCAGCCAAGTTGGGTGGGCAGCCACCTCCATGAACCCTGACTCCATAGAGTGCTTTAACTCCTCTGCGGCTTTGCGTAGGCCTAAGAGAGTCGCGTGTGAATTCCTTCTGAGGGAGAGCATGTGCGCTGGGAGTCCCCGTTTTGTTTTCCGAGCCACACAACACAGGACAGACTGCTGGGGTCAGCTCTTGCTACGCAGAGCGAAGGGCAGTGAACTGCTTCTCGCTTGCAGAGCTTGATGTCTACAGCTGTAAGGCAGCCCCGGGACAAAGTTTTGGCCAGTATTACATTCAGTGTGGCTCTCCCTCTGTGGAGGCCCTCCGAACGGCACTGAGAGAATCCCTGAGCCTAAAGTGCATCCTGGCAACCCTTAACCTGTCATCTCACTATTGTGACGCAAGGTACACTGCAGGTGCAGCCTGACAGAAAGTACAGAAAAGCCGGTACGACTCTGAGGCATTTGGACGAGGCAAGGTCCCCTCGGCCTGACTAAGTCATTAAGCGGGTGCTGCTCCTCGTGGCACGCAGAACACCCCCCGTCCAACGAAGTGGGATCCTAGAAAGGCCCAGTGTTGCTGAAAGTCTCCAGGTGTCAGTCAGCGAGTGCTGGCAAATGCGTCGTGGGCTCAAGTTGGCACTGGGAGAATGTGGGAGAAGCCCGACTTTCCCCCTTTGGAAAGCCACTTCGTTGCAGCTTCCAAGCCGCCTGCTACTATTCACTCCACAGATTCCTCTGAGGAGCAGTGAGTTTTTCCAAAAGAAACCAGGTGCTTGCGATTCCTTCCGGGGAGCTCACCCCCAGGAGCATACTGTAGCTAAGGTGCCCACTAAATGTGACCTCTAGTCTCGAGGTAAGGTGCACATTTTCCCATTCCCAGAGATAGGGGCGCCCCGGTTTCCAGGAGGTCTTAGTCAGTGGACGGCTTTAGCTTTAGTATGCCTCACAGCGCTCAAGACTCTCACGTGGGCACTTCTTTCCAAGGAAGTACACTGCGTACCCAAAGCCTTCTGAGCACAAGCAAGGGATACACAGCTCTGGGCACATCCCTCCCTATGCAGTTGGAAGGGCCGGGAACTAAGGTGTTCTCTGAGGCGAGCGTTCCACAGCTTTGAAACAGCCCCAGGAACGCGGTTCTTGGCAGGGTTTCGTTCCCTGCGGGTCTGCCACGTTGAGGAAAACTAAGCGGCCCTGAAAGAAACCACCGGGGCTCCAATTCGGTTTGGGGACTCCTGCTCGACGTCTCTCTAGGTGATGCGGAAACTGGACTTTAGGTCCAGCCCGAAGTAATGCAGAGAGTAACCCCGAGCATTGCTAGGCATTGGGAACATCCAAAGTCACCCAGGTAGGCCTGCTGAGGGCAGTTCGGGGTTTGTGCCGTTCACCACATGCAGCAAACACTGCATCCAAAAGTTTCATCGCAGAAGGCCGAACTGTGTTCCAAGGGTCTCCCTTGGATTGTCAGAGAAGATAGGTGTATGTGCTGGGTGATCCAGTTGGTAATTGAGAAGCCTGGCAGAGGGCAGTCTTTTCCCCATTTGAAAGGTCGATAGTGGCGGCCTCAAGGCTGACTGAAAGACACTGCCCTTACCCGTCTTCTAGTCACCTCCAGGAGTGCCTCAGTGAAGACAGTGAGTTTTCTCCTACGAATCCAGGTGGTCTCCAGTGCCTTGCTGGGAGCTCATCCCACGCTTGCCCTAGCTAAAGTGTGAAGTCAAAGTGACCCCTAGCCTCAAGGGAAGCGCGAGCGCTTCCTATCAGCCAAGTTGGGTGGGCAGCCACCTCCATGAACCCTGACGCCATAGAGTGCTTTAACTCCTCTGCGGCTTTGCGTAGGCCTAAGAGAGTCGCGTGTGAATTCCTTCTGAGGGAGAGCATGTGCGCTGGGAGTCCCCGTATTGTTTTCCGAGCCACACAACACAGGACAGACTGCTGGGGTCAGCTCTTGCTATGCAGAGCGAAGGGCAGTGAACTGCTTCTCACTTGCAGAGCTTGATGTCTACAGCTGTAAGGCAGCCCCGGGACAAAGTTTTGGCCAGTATTACATTCAGCGTGGCTCTCCCTCTGTGGAGGCCCTCCGAACGGCACTGAGAGAATCCCTGAGCCTAAAGTGCATCCTGGCAACCCTTAACCTGTCATCTCACTATTGTGACGCAAGGTACACTGCAGGTGCAGCCTGACAGAAAGTACAGAAAAGCCGGTACGACTCTGAGGCATTTGGACGAGGCAAGGTCCCCTCGGCCTGACTAAGTCATTAAGCGGGTGCTGCTCCTCGTGGCACGCAGAACACCCCCCGTCCAACGAAGTGGGATCCTAGAAAGGCCCAGTGTTGCTGAAAGTCTCCAGGTGTCAGTCAGAGAGTGCTGGCAAATGCGTCGTGGGCTCAAGTTGGCACTGGGAGAATGTGGGAGAAGCCCGACTTTCCCCCTTTGGAAAGCCACTTCGTTGCAGCTTCCAAGCCGCCTGCTACTATTCACTCCACAGATTCCTCTGAGGAGCAGTGAGTTTTTCCAAAAGAAACCAGGTGCTTGCGATTCCTTCCGGGGAGCTCACCCCCAGGAGCATACTGTAGCTAAGGTGCCCACTAAATGTGACCTCTAGTCTCGAGGTAAGGTGCACATTTTCCCATTCCCAGAGATAGGGGCGCCCCGGTTTCCAGGAGGTCTTAGTCAGTGGACGGCTTTAGCTTTAGTATGCCTCACAGCGCTCAAGACTCTCACGTGGGCACTTCTTTCCAAGGAAGTACACTGCGTACCCAAAGCCTTCTGAGCACAAGCAAGGGATACACAGCTCTGGGCACATCCCTCCCTATGCAGTTGGAAGGGCCGGGAACTAAGGTGTTCTCTGAGGCGAGCGTTCCACAGCTTTGAAACAGCCCCAGGAACGCGGTTCTTGGCAGGGTTTCGTTCCCTGCGGGTCTGCCACGTTGAGGAAAACTAAGCGGCCCTGAAAGAAACCACCGGGGCTCCAATTCGGTTTGGGGACTCCTGCTCGACGTCTCTCTAGGTGATGCGGAAACTGGACTTTAGGTCCAGCCCGAAGTAATGCAGAGAGTAACCCCGAGCATTGCTAGGCATTGGGAACATCCAAAGTCACCCAGGTAGGCCTGCTGAGGGCAGTTCGGGGTTTGTGCCGTTCACCACATGCAGCACACACTGCATCCAAAAGTTTCATCGCAGAAGGCCGAACTGTGTTCCAAGGGTCTCCCTTGGATTGTCAGAGAAGATAGGTGTATGTGCTGGGTGATCCAGTTGGTAATTGAGAAGCCTGGCAGAGGGCAGTCTTTTCCCCATTTGAAAGGTCGATAGTGGCGGCCTCAAGGCTGACTGAAAGACACTGCCCTTACCCGTCTTCTAGTCACCTCCAGGAGTGCCTCAGTGAAGACAGTGAGTTTTCTCCTACGAATCCAGGTGGTCTCCAGTGCCTTGCTGGGAGCTCATCCCACGCTTGCCCTAGCTAAAGTGTGAAGTCAAAGTGACCCCTAGCCTCAAGGGAAGCGCGAGCGCTTCCTATCAGCCAAGTTGGGTGGGCAGCCACCTCCATGAACCCTGACTCCATAGAGTGCTTTAACTCCTCTGCGGCTTTGCGTAGGCCTAAGAGAGTCGCGTGTGAATTCCTTCTGAGGGAGAGCATGTGCGCTGGGAGTCCCCGTTTTGTTTTCCGAGCCACACAACACAGGACAGACTGCTGGGGTCAGCTCTTGCTACGCAGAGCGAAGGGCAGTGAACTGCTTCTCGCTTGCAGAGCTTGATGTCTACAGCTGTAAGGCAGCCCCGGGACAAAGTTTTGGCCAGTATTACATTCAGCGTGGCTCTCCCTCTGTGGAGGCCCTCCGAACGGCACTGAGAGAATCCCTGAGCCTAAAGTGCATCCTGGCAACCCTTAACCTGTCACCTCACTATTGTGACGCAAGGTACACTGCAGGTGCAGCCTGACAGAAAGTACAGAAAAGCCGGTACGACTCTGAGGCATTTGGACGAGGCAAGGTCCCCTCGGCCTGACTAAGTCATTAAGCGGGTGCTGCTCCTCGTGGCACGCAGAACACCCCCCGTCCAACGAAGTGGGATCCTAGAAAGGCCCAGTGTTGCTGAAAGTCTCCAGGTGTCAGTCAGCGAGTGCTGGCAAATGCGTCGTGGGCTCAAGTTGGCACTGGGAGAATGTGGGAGAAGCCCGACTTTCCCCCTTTGGAAAGCCACTTCGTTGCAGCTTCCAAGCCGCCTGCTACTATTCACTCCACAGATTCCTCTGAGGAGCAGTGAGATTTTCCAAAAGAAACCAGGTGCTTGCGATTCCTTCCGGGGAGCTCACCCCCAGGAGCATACTGTAGCTAAGGTGCCCACTAAATGTGACCTCTAGTCTCGAGGTAAGGTGCACATTTTCCCATTCCCAGAGATAGGGGCGCCCCGGTTTCCAGGAGGTCTTAGTCAGTGGACGGCTTTAGCTTTAGTATGCCTCACAGCGCTCAAGACTCTCATGTGGGCACTTCTTTCCAAGGAAGTACACTGCGTACCCAAAGCCTTCTGAGCACAAGCAAGGGATACACAGCTCTGGGCACATCCCTCCCTATGCAGTTGGAAGGGCCGGGAACTAAGGTGTTCTCTGAGGCGAGCGTTCCACAGCTTTGAAACAGCCCCAGGAACGCGGTTCTTGGCAGGGTTTCGTTCCCTGCGGGTCTGCCACGTTGAGGAAAACTAAGCGGCCCTGAAAGAAACCACCGGGGCTCCAATTCGGTTTGGGGACTCCTGCTCGACGTCTCTCTAAGTGATGCGGAAACTGGACTTTAGGTCCAGCCCGAAGTAATGCAGAGAGTAACCCCGAGCATTGCTAGGCATTGGGAATATCCAAAGTCACCCAGGTAGGCCTGCTGAGGGCAGTTCGGGGTTTGTGCCGTTCACCACATGCAGCACACACTGCATCCAAAAGTTTCATCGCAGAAGGCCGAACTGTGTTCCACGGGTCTCCCTTGGATTGTCAGAGAAGATAGGTGTATGTGCTGGGTGATCCAGTTGGTAATTGAGAAGCCTGGCAGAGGGCAGTCTTTTCCCCATTTGAAAGGTCGATAGTGGCGGCCTCAAGGCTGACTGAAAGACACTGCCCTTACCCGTCTTCTAGTCACCTCCAGGAGTGCCTCAGTGAAGACAGTGAGTTTTCTCCTACGAATCCAGGTGGTCTCCAGTGCCTTGCTGGGAGCTCATCCCATGCTTGCCCTAGCTAAAGTGTGAAGTCAAAGTGACCCCTAGCCTCAAGGGAAGCGTGAGCGCTTCCTATCAGCCAAGTTGGGTGGGCAGCCACCTCCATGAACCCTGACGCCATAGAGTGCTTTAACTCCTCTGCGGCTTTGCGTAGGCCTAAGAGAGTCGCGTGTGAATTCCTTCTGAGGGAGAGCATGTGCGCTGGGAGTCCCCGTTTTGTTTTCCGAGCCACACAACACAGGACAGACTGCTGGGGTCAGCTCTTGCTACGCAGAGCGAAGGGCAGTGAACTGCTTCTCGCTTGCAGAGCTTGATGTCTACAGCTGTAAGGCAGCCCCGGGACAAAGTTTTGGCCAGTATTACATTCAGCGTGGCTCTCCCTCTGTGGAGGCCCTCCGAACGGCACTGAGAGAATCCCTGAGCCTAAAGTGCATCCTGGCAACCCTTAACCTGTCATCTCACTATTGTGACGCAAGGTACACTGCAGGTGCAGCCTGACAGAAAGTACAGAAAAGCCGGTACGACTCTGAGGCATTTGGACGAGGCAAGGTCCCCTCGGCCTGACTAAGTCATTAAGCGGGTGCTGCTCCTCGTGGCACGCAGAACACCCCCCGTCCGACGAAGTGGGATCCTAGAAAGGCCCAGTGTTGCTGAAAGTCTCCAGGTGTCAGTCAGCGAGTGCTGGCAAATGCGTCGTGGGCTCAAGTTGGCACTGGGAGAATGTGGGAGAAGCCCGACTTTCCCCCTTTGGAAAGCCACTTCGTTGCAGCTTCCAAGCTGCCTGCTACTATTCACTCCACAGATTCCTCTGAGGAGCAGTGAGTTTTTCCAAAAGAAACCAGGTGCTTGCGATTCCTTCCGGGGAGCTCACCCCCAGGAGCATACTGTAGCTAAGGTGCCCACTAAATGTGACCTCTAGTCTCGAGGTAAGGTGCACATTTTCCCATTCCCAGAGATAGGGGCGCCCCGGTTTCCAGGAGGTCTTAGTCAGTGGACGGCTTTAGCTTTAGTATGCCTCACAGCGCTCAAGACTCTCACGTGGGCACTTCTTTCCAAGGAAGTACACTGCGTACCCAAAGCCTTCTGAGCACAAGCAAGGGATACACAGCTCTGGGCACATCCCTCCCTATGCAGTTGGAAGGGCCGGGAACTAAGGTGTTCTCTGAGGCGAGCGTTCCACAGCTTTGAAACAGCCCCAGGAACGTGGTTCTTGGCAGGGTTTCGTTCCCTGCGGGTCTGCCACGTTGAGGAAAACTAAGCGGCCCTGAAAGAAACCACCGGGGCTCCAATTCGGTTTGGGGACTCCTGCTCGACGTCTCTCTAGGTGATGCGGAAACTGGACTTTAGGTCCAGCCCGAAGTAATGCAGAGAGTAACCCCGAGCATTGCTAGGCATTGGGAACATCCAAAGTCACCCAGGTAGGCCTGCTGAGGGCAGTTCGGGGTTTGTGCCGTTCACCACATGCAGCACACACTGCATCCAAAAGTTTCATCGCAGAAGGCCGAACTGTGTTCCAAGGGTCTCCCTTGGATTGTCAGAGAAGATAGGTGTATGTGCTGGGTGATCCAGTTGGTAATTGAGAAGCCTGGCAGAGGGCAGTCTTTTCCCCATTTGAAAGGTCGATAGTGGCGGCCTCAAGGCTGACTGAAAGACACTGCCCTTACCCGTCTTCTAGTCACCTCCAGGAGTGCCTCAGTGAAGACAGTGAGTTTTCTCCTACGAATCCAGGTGGTCTCCAGTGCCTTGCTGGGAGCTCATCCCACGCTTGCCCTAGCTAAAGTGTGAAGTCAAAGTGACCCCTAGCCTCAAGGGAAGCGCGAGCGCTTCCTATCAGCCAAGTTGGGTGGGCAGCCACCTCCATGAACCCTGACGCCATAGAGTGCTTTAACTCCTCTGCGGCTTTGCGTAGGCCTAAGAGAGTCGCGTGTGAATTCCTTCTGAGGGAGAGCATGTGCGCTGGGAGTCCCCGTTTTGTTTTCCGAGCCACACAACACAGGACAGACTGCTGGGGTCAGCTCTTGCTACGCAGAGCGAAGGGCAGTGAACTGCTTCTCGCTTGCAGAGCTTGATGTCTACAGCTGTAAGGCAGCCCCGGGACAAAGTTTTGGCCAGTATTACATTCAGCGTGGCTCTCCCTCTGTGGAGGCCCTCCGAACGGCACTGAGAGAATCCCTGAGCCTAAAGTGCATCCTGGCAACCCTTAACCTGTCATCTCACTATTGTGACGCAAGGTACACTGCAGGTGCAGCCTGACAGAAAGTACAGAAAAGCCGGTACGACTCTGAGGCATTTGGACGAGGCAAGGTCCCCTCGGCCTGACTAAGTCATTAAGCGGGTGCTGCTCCTCGTGGCACGCAGAACACCCCCCGTCCAACGAAGTGGGATCCTAGAAAGGCCCAGTGTTGCTGAAAGTCTCCAGGTGTCAGTCAGAGAGTGCTGGCAAATGCGTCGTGGGCTCAAGTTGGCACTGGGAGAATGTGGGAGAAGCCCGACTTTCCCCCTTTGGAAAGCCACTTCGTTGCAGCTTCCAAGCCGCCTGCTACTATTCACTCCACAGATTCCTCTGAGGAGCAGTGAGTTTTTCCAAAAGAAACCAGGTGCTTGCGATTCCTTCCGGGGAGCTCACCCCCAGGAGCATACTGTAGCTAAGGTGCCCACTAAATGTGACCTCTAGTCTCGAGGTAAGGTGCGCATTTTCCCATTCCCAGAGATAGGGGCGCCCCGGTTTCCAGGAGGTCTTAGTCAGTGGACGGCTTTAGCTTTAGTATGCCTCACAGCGCTCAAGACTCTCACGTGGGCACTTCTTTCCAAGGAAGTACACTGCGTACCCAAAGCCTTCTGAGCACAAGCAAGGGATACACAGCTCTGGGCACATCCCTCCCTATGCAGTTGGAAGGGCCGGGAACTAAGGTGTTCTCTGAGGCGAGCGTTCCACAGCTTTGAAACAGCCCCAGGAACGTGGTTCTTGGCAGGGTTTCGTTCCCTGCGGGTCTGCCACGTTGAGGAAAACTAAGCGGCCCTGAAAGAAACCACCGGGGCTCCAATTCGGTTTGGGGACTCCTGCTCGACGTCTCTCTAGGTGATGCGGAAACTGGACTTTAGGTCCAGCCCGAAGTAATGCAGAGAGTAACCCCGAGCATTGCTAGGCATTGGGAACATCCAAAGTCACCCAGGTAGGCCTGCTGAGGGCAGTTCGGGGTTTGTGCCGTTCACCACATGCAGCAAACACTGCATCCAAAAGTTTCATCGCAGAAGGCCGAACTGTGTTCCAAGGGTCTCCCTTGGATTGTCAGAGAAGATAGGTGTATGTGCTGGGTGATCCAGTTGGTAATTGAGAAGCCTGGCAGAGGGCAGTCTTTTCCCCATTTGAAAGGTCGATAGTGGCGGCCTCAAGGCTGACTGAAAGACACTGCCCTTACCCGTCTTCTAGTCACCTCCAGGAGTGCCTCAGTGAAGACAGTGAGTTTTCTCCTACGAATCCAGGTGGTCTCCAGTGCCTTGCTGGGAGCTCATCCCACGCTTGCCCTAGCTAAAGTGTGAAGTCAAAGTGACCCCTAGCCTCAAGGGAAGCGCGAGCGCTTCCTATCAGCCAAGTTGGGTGGGCAGCCACCTCCATGAACCCTGACTCCATAGAGTGCTTTAACTCCTCTGCGGCTTTGCGTAGGCCTAAGAGAGTCGCGTGTGAATTCCTTCTGAGGGAGAGCATGTGCGCTGGGAGTCCCCGTTTTGTTTTCCGAGCCACACAACACAGGACAGACTGCTGGGGTCAGCTCTTGCTACGCAGAGCGAAGGGCAGTGAACTGCTTCTCGCTTGCAGAGCTTGATGTCTACAGCTGTAAGGCAGCCCCGGGACAAAGTTTTGGCCAGTATTACATTCAGCGTGGCTCTCCCTCTGTGGAGGCCCTCCGAACGGCACTGAGAGAATCCCTGAGCCTAAAGTGCATCCTGGCAACCCTTAACCTGTCATCTCACTATTGTGACGCAAGGTACACTGCAGGTGCAGCCTGACAGAAAGTACAGAAAAGCCGGTACGACTCTGAGGCATTCGGACGAGGCAAGGTCCCCTCGGCCTGACTAAGTCATTAAGCGGGTGCTGCTCCTCGTGGCACGCAGAACACCCCCCGTCCAACGAAGTGGGATCCTAGAAAGGCCCAGTGTTGCTGAAAGTCTCCAGGTGTCAGTCAGCGAGTGCTGGCAAATGCGTCGTGGGCTCAAGTTGGCACTGGGAGAATGTGGGAGAAGCCCGACTTTCCCCCTTTGGAAAGCCACTTCGTTGCAGCTTCCAAGCCGCCTGCTACTATTCACTCCACAGATTCCTCTGAGGAGCAGTGAGTTTTTCCAAAAGAAACCAGGTGCTTGCGATTCCTTCCGGGGAGCTCACCCCCAGGAGCATACTGTAGCTAAGGTGCCCACTAAATGTGACCTCTAGTCTCGAGGTAAGGTGCACATTTTCCCATTCCCAGAGATAGGGGCGCCCCGGTTTCCAGGAGGTCTTAGTCAGTGGACGGCTTTAGCTTTAGTATGCCTCACAGCGCTCAAGACTCTCACGTGGGCACTTCTTTCCAAGGAAGTACACTGCGTACCCAAAGCCTTCTGAGCACAAGCAAGGGATACACAGCTCTGGGCACATCCCTCCCTATGCAGTTGGAAGGGCCGGGAACTAAGGTGTTCTCTGAGGCGAGCGTTCCACAGCTTTGAAACAGCCCCAGGAACGTGGTTCTTGGCAGGGTTTCGTTCCCTGCGGGTCTGCCACGTTGAGGAAAACTAAGCGGCCCTGAAAGAAACCACCGGGGCTCCAATTCGGTTTGGGGACTCCTGCTCGACGTCTCTCTAGGTGATGCGGAAACTGGACTTTAGGTCCAGCCCGAAGTAATGCAGAGAGTAACCCCGAGCATTGCTAGGCATTGGGAACATCCAAAGTCACCCAGGTAGGCCTGCTGAGGGCAGTTCGGGGTTTGTGCCGTTCACCACATGCAGCACACACTGCATCCAAAAGTTTCATCGCAGAAGGCCGAACTGTGTTCCAAGGGTCTCCCTTGGATTGTCAGAGAAGATAGGTGTATGTGCTGGGTGATCCAGTTGGTAATTGAGAAGCCTGGCAGAGGGCAGTCTTTTCCCCATTTGAAAGGTCGATAGTGGCGGCCTCAAGGCTGACTGAAAGACACTGCCCTTACCCGTCTTCTAGTCACCTCCAGGAGTGCCTCAGTGAAGACAGTGAGTTTTCTCCTACGAATCCAGGTGGTCTCCAGTGCCTTGCTGGGAGCTCATCCCACGCTTGCCCTAGCTAAAGTGTGAAGTCAAAGTGACCCCTAGCCTCAAGGGAAGCGCGAGCGCTTCCTATCAGCCAAGTTGGGTGGGCAGCCACCTCCATGAACCCTGACTCCATAGAGTGCTTTAACTCCTCTGCGGCTTTGCGTAGGCCTAAGAGAGTCGCGTGTGAATTCCTTCTGAGGGAGAGCATGTGCGCTGGGAGTCCCCGTTTTGTTTTCCGAGCCACACAACACAGGACAGACTGCTGGGGTCAGCTCTTGCTACGCAGAGCGAAGGGCAGTGAACTGCTTCTCGCTTGCAGAGCTTGATGTCTACAGCTGTAAGGCAGCCCCGGGACAAAGTTTTGGCCAGTATTACATTCAGCGTGGCTCTCCCTCTGTGGAGGCCCTCCGAACGGCACTGAGAGAATCCCTGAGCCTAAAGTGCATCCTGGCAACCCTTAACCTGTCATCTCACTATTGTGACGCAAGGTACACTGCAGGTGCAGCCTGACAGAAAGTACAGAAAAGCCGGTACGACTCTGAGGCATTCGGACGAGGCAAGGTCCCCTCGGCCTGACTAAGTCATTAAGCGGGTGCTGCTCCTCGTGGCACGCAGAACACCCCCCGTCCAACGAAGTGGGATCCTAGAAAGGCCCAGTGTTGCTGAAAGTCTCCAGGTGTCAGTCAGAGAGTGCTGGCAAATGCGTCGTGGGCTCAAGTTGGCACTGGGAGAATGTGGGAGAAGACCGACTTTCCCCCTTTGGAAAGCCACTTCGTTGCAGCTTCCAAGCCGCCTGCTACTATTCACTCCACAGATTCCTCTGAGGAGCAGTGAGTTTTTCCAAAAGAAACCAGGTGCTTGCGATTCCTTCCGGGGAGCTCACCCCCAGGAGCATACTGTAGCTAAGGTGCCCACTAAATGTGACCTCTAGTCTCGAGGTAAGGTGCACATTTTCCCATTCCCAGAGATAGGGGCGCCCCGGTTTCCAGGAGGTCTTAGTCAGTGGACGGCTTTAGCTTTAGTATGCCTCACAGCGCTCAAGACTCTCACGTGGGCACTTCTTTCC
Source organism: Mesoplodon mirus (assembly GCF_964341445.2). Taxonomy (NCBI): domain Eukaryota; kingdom Metazoa; phylum Chordata; class Mammalia; order Artiodactyla; family Ziphiidae; genus Mesoplodon; species Mesoplodon mirus. The sequence continues at coordinate 86,960,826 of NC_138979.1, read as the reverse complement.
AAGGAAGTACACTGCGTACCCAAAGCCTTCTGAGCACAAGCAAGGGATACACAGCTCTGGGCACATCCCTCCCTATGCAGTTGGAAGGGCCGGGAACTAAGGTGTTCTCTGAGGCGAGCGTTCCACAGCTTTGAAACAGCCCCAGGAACGCGGTTCTTGGCAGGGTTTCGTTCCCTGCGGGTCTGCCACGTTGAGGAAAACTAAGCGGCCCTGAAAGAAACCACCGGGGCTCCAATTCGGTTTGGGGACTCCTGCTCGACGTCTCTCTAGGTGATGCGGAAACTGGACTTTAGGTCCAGCCCGAAGTAATGCAGAGAGTAACCCCGAGCATTGCTAGGCATTGGGAACATCCGAAGTCACCCAGGTAGGCCTGCTGAGGGCAGTTCGGGGTTTGTGCCGTTCACCACATGCAGCAAACACTGCATCCAAAAGTTTCATCGCAGAAGGCCGAACTGTGTTCCAAGGGTCTCCCTTGGATTGTCAGAGAAGATAGGTGTATGTGCTGGGTGATCCAGTTGGTAATTGAGAAGCCTGGCAGAGGGCAGTCTTTTCCCCATTTGAAAGGTCGATAGTGGCGGCCTCAAGGCTGACTGAAAGACACTGCCCTTACCCGTCTTCTAGTCACCTCCAGGAGTGCCTCAGTGAAGACAGTGAGTTTTCTCCTACGAATCCAGGTGGTCTCCAGTGCCTTGCTGGGAGCTCATCCCACGCTTGCCCTAGCTAAAGTGTGAAGTCAAAGTGACCCCTAGCCTCAAGGGAAGCGCGAGCGCTTCCTATCAGCCAAGTTGGGTAGGCAGCCACCTCCATGAACCCTGACTCCATAGAGTGCTTTAACTCCTCTGCGGCTTTGCGTAGGCCTAAGAGAGTCGCGTGTGAATTCCTTCTGAGGGAGAGCATGTGCGCTGGGAGTCCCCGTTTTGTTTTCCGAGCCACACAACACAGGACAGACTGCTGGGGTCAGCTCTTGCTACGCAGAGCGAAGGGCAGTGAACTGCTTCTCGCTTGCAGAGCTTGATGTCTACAGCTGTAAGGCAGCCCCGGGACAAAGTTTTGGCCAGTATTACATTCAGCGTGGCTCTCCCTCTGTGGAGGCCCTCCGAACGGCACTGAGAGAATCCCTGAGCCTAAAGTGCATCCTGGCAACCCTTAACCTGTCATCTCACTATTGTGACGCAAGGTACACTGCAGGTGCAGCCTGACAGAAAGTACAGAAAAGCCGGTACGACTCTGAGGCATTTGGACGAGGCAAGGTCCCCTCGGCCTGACTAAGTCATTAAGCGGGTGCTGCTCCTCGTGGCACGCAGAACACCCCCCGTCCAACGAAGTGGGATCCTAGAAAGGCCCAGTGTTCCTGAAAGTCTCCAGGTGTCAGTCAGAGAGTGCTGGCAAATGCGTCGTGGGCTCAAGTTGGCACTGGGAGAATGTGGGAGAAGCCCGACTTTCCCCCTTTGGAAAGCCACTTCGTTGCAGCTTCCAAGCCGCCTGCTACTATTCACTCCACAGATTCCTCTGAGGAGCAGTGAGTTTTTCCAAAAGAAACCAGGTGCTTGCGATTCCTTCCGGGGAGCTCACCCCCAGGAGCATACTGTAGCTAAGGTGCCCACTAAATGTGACCTCTAGTCTCGAGGTAAGGTGCACATTTTCCCATTCCCAGAGATAGGGGCGCCCCGGTTTCCAGGAGGTCTTAGTCAGTGGACGGCTTTAGCTTTAGTATGCCTCACAGCGCTCAAGACTCTCACGTGGGCACTTCTTTCCAAGGAAGTACACTGCGTACCCAAAGCCTTCTGAGCACAAGCAAGGGATACACAGATCTGGGCACATCCCTCCCTATGCAGTTGGAAGGGCCGGGAACTAAGGTGTTCTCTGAGGCGAGCGTTCCACAGCTTTGAAACAGCCCCAGGAACGTGGTTCTTGGCAGGGTTTCGTTCCCTGCGGGTCTGCCACGTTGAGGAAAACTAAGCGGCCCTGAAAGAAACCACCGGGGCTCCAATTCGGTTTGGGGACTCCTGCTCGACGTCTCTCTAGGTGATGCGGAAACTGGACTTTAGGTCCAGCCCGAAGTAATGCAGAGAGTAACCCCGAGCATTGCTAGGCATTGGGAACATCCAAAGTCACCCAGGTAGGCCTGCTGAGGGCAGTTCGGGGTTTGTGCCGTTCACCACATGCAGCACACACTGCATCCAAAAGTTTCATCGCAGAAGGCCGAACTGTGTTCCAAGGGTCTCCCTTGGATTGTCAGAGAAGATAGGTGTATGTGCTGGGTGATCCAGTTGGTAATTGAGAAGCCTGGCAGAGGGCAGTCTTTTCCCCATTTGAAAGGTCGATAGTGGCGGCCTCAAGGCTGACTGAAAGACACTGCCCTTACCCGTCTTCTAGTCACCTCCAGGAGTGCCTCAGTGAAGACAGTGAGTTTTCTCCTACGAATCCAGGTGGTCTCCAGTGCCTTGCTGGGAGCTCATCCCACGCTTGCCCTAGCTAAAGTGTGAAGTCAAAGTGACCCCTAGCCTCAAGGGAAGCGCGAGCGCTTCCTATCAGCCAAGTTAGGTGGGCAGCCACCTCCATGAACCCTGACTCCATAGAGTGCTTTAACTCCTCTGCGGCTTTGCGTAGGCCTAAGAGAGTCGCGTGTGAATTCCTTCTGAGGGAGAGCATGTGCGCTGGGAGTCCCCGTTTTGTTTTCCGAGCCACACAACACAGGACAGACTGCTGGGGTCAGCTCTTGCTACGCAGAGCGAAGGGCAGTGAACTGCTTCTCGCTTGCAGAGCTTGATGTCTACAGCTGTAAGGCAGCCCCGGGACAAAGTTTTGGCCAGTATTACATTCAGCGTGGCTCTCCCTCTGTGGAGGCCCTCCGAACGGCACTGAGAGAATCCCTGAGCCTAAAGTGCATCCTGGCAACCCTTAACCTGTCATCTCACTATTGTGACGCAAGGTACACTGCAGGTGCAGCCTGACAGAAAGTACAGAAAAGCCGGTACGACTCTGAGGCATTCGGACGAGGCAAGGTCCCCTCGGCCTGACTAAGTCATTAAGCGGGTGCTGCTCCTCGTGGCACGCAGAACACCCCCCGTCCAACGAAGTGGGATCCTAGAAAGGCCCAGTGTTGCTGAAAGTCTCCAGGTGTCAGTCAGAGAGTGCTGGCAAATGCGTCGTGGGCTCAAGTTGGCACTGGGAGAATGTGGGAGAAGCCCGACTTTCCCCCTTTGGAAAGCCACTTCGTTGCAGCTTCCAAGCCGCCTGCTACTATTCACTCCACAGATTCCTCTGAGGAGCAGTGAGTTTTTCCAAAAGAAACCAGGTGCTTGCGATTCCTTCCGGGGAGCTCACCCCCAGGAGCATACTGTAGCTAAGGTGCCCACTAAATGTGACCTCTAGTCTCGAGGTAAGGTGCACATTTTCCCATTCCCAGAGATAGGGGCGCCCCGGTTTCCAGGAGGTCTTAGTCAGTGGACGGCTTTAGCTTTAGTATGCCTCACAGCGCTCAAGACTCTCACGTGGGCACTTCTTTCCAAGGAAGTACACTGCGTACCCAAAGCCTTCTGAGCACAAGCAAGGGATACACAGCTCTGGGCACATCCCTCCCTATGCAGTTGGAAGGGCCGGGAACTAAGGTGTTCTCTGAGGCGAGCGTTCCACAGCTTTGAAACAGCCCCAGGAACGTGGTTCTTGGCAGGTTTTCGTTCCCTGCGGGTCTGCCACGTTGAGGAAAACTAAGCGGCCCTGAAAGAAACCACCGGGGCTCCAATTCGGTTTGGGGACTCCTGCTCGACGTCTCTCTAGGTGATGCGGAAACTGGACTTTAGGTCCAGCCCGAAGTAATGCAGAGAGTAACCCCGAGCATTGCTAGGCATTGGGAACATCCGAAGTCACCCAGGTAGGCCTGCTGAGGGCAGTTCGGGATTTGTGCCGTTCACCACATGCAGCAAACACTGCATCCAAAAGTTTCATCGCAGAAGGCCGAACTGTGTTCCAAGGGTCTCCCTTGGATTGTCAGAGAAGATAGGTGTATGTGCTGGGTGATCCAGTTGGTAATTGAGAAGCCTGGCAGAGGGCAGTCTTTTCCCCATTTGAAAGGTCGATAGTGGCGGCCTCAAGGCTGACTGAAAGACACTGCCCTTACCCGTCTTCTAGTCACCTCCAGGAGTGCCTCAGTGAAGACAGTGAGTTTTCTCCTACGAATCCAGGTGGTCTCCAGTGCCTTGCTGGGAGCTCATCCCACGCTTGCCCTAGCTAAAGTGTGAAGTCAAAGTGACCCCTAGCCTCAAGGGAAGCGCGAGCGCTTCCTATCAGCCAAGTTGGGTGGGCAGCCACCTCCATGAACCCTGACTCCATAGAGTGCTTTAACTCCTCTGCGGCTTTGCGTAGGCCTAAGAGAGTCGCGTGTGAATTCCTTCTGAGGGAGAGCATGTGCGCTGGGAGTCCCCGTTTTGTTTTCCGAGCCACACAACACAGGACAGACTGCTGGGGTCAGCTCTTGCTACGCAGAGCGAAGGGCAGTGAACTGCTTCTCGCTTGCAGAGCTTGATGTCTACAGCTGTAAGGCAGCCCCGGGACAAAGTTTTGGCCAGTATTACATTCAGCGTGGCTCTCCCTCTGTGGAGGTCCTCCGAACGGCACTGAGAGAATCCCTGAGCCTAAAGTGCATCCTGGCAACCCTTAACCTGTCATCTCACTATTGTGACGCAAGGTACACTGCAGGTGCAGCCTGACAGAAAGTACAGAAAAGCCGGTACGACTCTGAGGCATTTGGACGAGGCAAGGTCCCCTCAGCCTGACTAAGTCATTAAGCGGGTGCTGCTCCTCGTGGCACGCAGAACACCCCCCGTCCAACGAAGTGGGATCCTAGAAAGGCCCAGTGTTGCTGAAAGTCTCCAGGTGTCAGTCAGAGAGTGCTGGCAAATGCGTCGTGGGCTCAAGTTGGCACTGGGAGAATGTGGGAGAAGCCCGACTTTCCCCCTTTGGAAAGCCACTTCGTTGCAGCTTCCAAGCCGCCTGCTACTATTCACTCCACAGATTCCTCTGAGGAGCAGTGAGTTTTTCCAAAAGAAACCAGGTGCTTGCGATTCCTTCCGGGGAGCTCACCCCCAGGAGCATACTGTAGCTAAGGTGCCCACTAAATGTGACCTCTAGTCTCGAGGTAAGGTGCACATTTTCCCATTCCCAGAGATAGGGGCGCCCCGGTTTCCAGGAGGTCTTAGTCAGTGGACGGCTTTAGCTTTAGTATGCCTCACAGCGCTGAAGACTCTCACGTGGGCACTTCTTTCCAAGGAAGTACACTGCGTACCCAAAGCCTTCTGAGCACAAGCAAGGGATACACAGCTCTGGGCACATCCCTCCCTATGCAGTTGGAAGGGCCGGGAACTAAGGTGTTCTCTGAGGCGAGCGTTCCACAGCTTTGAAACAGCCCCAGGAACGCGGTTCTTGGCAGGGTTTCGTTCCCTGCGGGTCTGCCACGTTGAGGAAAACTAAGCGGCCCTGAAAGAAACCACCGGGGCTCCAATTCGGTTTGGGGACTCCTGCTCGACGTCTCTCTAGGTGATGCGGAAACTGGACTTTAGGTCCAGCCCGAAGTAATGCAGAGAGTAACCCCGAGCATTGCTAGGCATTGGGAACATCCGAAGTCACCCAGGTAGGCCTGCTGAGGGCAGTTCGGGGTTTGTGCCGTTCACCACATGCAGCAAACACTGCATCCAAAAGTTTCATTGCAGAAGGCCGAACTGTGTTCCAAGGGTCTCCCTTGGATTGTCAGAGAAGATAGGTGTATGTGCTGGGTGATCCAGTTGGTAATTGAGAAGCCTGGCAGAGGGCAGTCTTTTCCCCATTTGAAAGGTCGATAGTGGCGGCCTCAAGGCTGACTGAAAGACACTGCCCTTACCCGTCTTCTAGTCACCTCCAGGAGTGCCTCAGTGAAGACAGTGAGTTTTCTCCTACGAATCCAGGTGGTCTCCAGTGCCTTGCTGGGAGCTCATCCCACGCTTGCCCTAGCTAAAGTGTGAAGTCAAAGTGACCCCTAGCCTCAAGGGAAGCGCGAGCGCTTCCTATCAGCCAAGTTAGGTGGGCAGCCACCTCCATGAACCCTGACTCCATAGAGTGCTTTAACTCCTCTGCGGCTTTGCGTAGGCCTAAGAGAGTCGCGTGTGAATTCCTTCTGAGGGAGAGCATGTGCGCTGGGAGTCCCCGTTTTGTTTTCCGAGCCACACAACACAGGACAGACTGCTGGGGTCAGCTCTTGCTACGCAGAGCGAAGGGCAGTGAACTGCTTCTCGCTTGCAGAGCTTGATGTCTACAGCTGTAAGGCAGCCCCGGGACAAAGTTTTGGCCAGTATTACATTCAGCGTGGCTCTCCCTCTGTGGAGGCCCTCCGAACGGCACTGAGAGAATCCCTGAGCCTAAAGTGCATCCTGGCAACCCTTAACCTGTCATCTCACTATTGTGACGCAAGGTACACTGCAGGTGCAGCCTGACAGAAAGTACAGAAAAGCCGGTACGACTCTGAGGCATTTGGACGAGGCAAGGTCCCCTCGGCCTGACTAAGTCATTAAGCAGGTGCTGCTCCTCGTGGCACGCAGAACACACCCCGTCCAACGAAGTGGGATCCTAGAAAGGCCCAGTGTTGCTGAAAGTCTCCAGGTGTCAGTCAGAGAGTGCTGGCAAATGCGTCGTGGGCTCAAGTTGGCACTGGGAGAATGTGGGAGAAGCCCGACTTTCCCCCTTTGGAAAGCCACTTCGTTGCAGCTTCCAAGCCGCCTGCTACTATTCACTCCACAGATTCCTCTGAGGAGCAGTGAGTTTTTCCAAAAGAAACCAGGTGCTTGTGATTCCTTCCGGGGAGCTCACCCCCAGGAGCATACTGTAGCTAAGGTGCCCACTAAATGTGACCTCTAGTCTCGAGGTAAGGTGCACATTTTCCCATTCCCAGAGATAGGGGCGCCCCGGTTTCCAGGAGGTCTTAGTCAGTGGACGGCTTTAGCTTTAGTATGCCTCACAGCGCTCAAGACTCTCACGTGGGCACTTCTTTCCAAGGAAGTACACTGCGTACCCAAAGCCTTCTGAGCACAAGCAAGGGATACACAGATCTGGGCACATCCCTCCCTATGCAGTTGGAAGGGCCGGGAACTAAGGTGTTCTCTGAGGCGAGCGTTCCACAGCTTTGAAACAGCCCCAGGAACGCGATTCTTGGCAGGGTTTCGTTCCCTGCGGGTCTGCCACGTTGAGGAAAACTAAGCGGCCCTGAAAGAAACCACCGGGGCTCCAATTCGGTTTGGGGACTCCTGCTCGACGTCTCTCTAGGTGATGCGGAAACTGGACTTTAGGTCCAGCCCGAAGTAATGCAGAGAGTAACCCCGAGCATTGCTAGGCATTGGGAACATCCAAAGTCACCCAGGTAGGCCTGCTGAGGGCAGTTCGGGGTTTGTGCCATTCACCACATGCAGCACACACTGCATCCAAAAGTTTCATCGCAGAAGGCCGAACTGTGTTCCAAGGGTCTCCCTTGGATTGTCAGAGAAGATAGGTGTATGTGCTGGGTGATCCAGTTGGTAATTGAGAAGCCTGGCAGAGGGCAGTCTTTTCCCCATTTGAAAGGTCGATAGTGGCGGCCTCAAGGCTGACTGAAAGACACTGCCCTTACCCGTCTTCTAGTCACCTCCAGGAGTGCCTCAGTGAAGACAGTGAGTTTTCTCCTACGAATCCAGGTGGTCTCCAGTGCCTTGCTGGGAGCTCATCCCACGCTTGCCCTAGCTAAAGTGTGAAGTCAAAGTGACCCCTAGCCTCAAGGGAAGCGCGAGCGCTTCCTATCAGCCAAGTTAGGTGGGCAGCCACCTCCATGAACCCTGACTCCATAGAGTGCTTTAACTCCTCTGCGGCTTTGCGTAGGCCTAAGAGAGTCGCGTGTGAATTCCTTCTGAGGGAGAGCATGTGCGCTGGGAGTCCCCGTTTTGTTTTCCGAGCCACACAACACAGGACAGACTGCTGGGGTCAGCTCTTGCTACGCAGAGCGAAGGGCAGTGAACTGCTTCTCGCTTGCAGAGCTTGATGTCTACAGCTGTAAGGCAGCCCCGGGACAAAGTTTTGGCCAGTATTACATTCAGCGTGGCTCTCCCTCTGTGGAGGCCCTCCGAACGGCACTGAGAGAATCCCTGAGCCTAAAGTGCATCCTGGCAACCCTTAACCTGTCATCTCACTATTGTGACGCAAGGTACACTGCAGGTGCAGCCTGACAGAAAGTACAGAAAAGCCGGTACGACTCTGAGGCATTCGGACGAGGCAAGGTCCCCTCGGCCTGACTAAGTCATTAAGCGGGTGCTGCTCCTCGTGGCACGCAGAACACCCCCCGTCCAACGAAGTGGGATCCTAGAAAGGCCCAGTGTTGCTGAAAGTCTCCAGGTGTCAGTCAGAGAGTGCTGGCAAATGCGTCGTGGGCTCAAGTTGGCACTGGGAGAATGTGGGAGAAGCCCGACTTTCCCCCTTTGGAAAGCCACTTCGTTGCAGCTTCCAAGCCGCCTGCTACTATTCACTCCACAGATTCCTCTGAGGAGCAGTGAGTTTTTCCAAAAGAAACCAGGTGCTTGCGATTCCTTCCGGGGAGCTCACCCCCAGGAGCATACTGTAGCTAAGGTGCCCACTAAATGTGACCTCTAGTCTCGAGGTAAGGTGCACATTTTCCCATTCCCAGAGATAGGGGTGCCCCGGTTTCCAGGAGGTCTTAGTCAGTGGAAGGCTTTAGCTTTAGTATGCCTCACAGCGCTGAAGACTCTCACGTGGGCACTTCTTTCCAAGGAAGTACACTGCGTACCCAAAGCCTTCTGAGCACAAGCAAGGGATACACAGCTCTGGGCACATCCCTCCCTATGCAGTTGGAAGGGCCGGGAACTAAGGTGTTCTCTGAGGCGAGCGTTCCACAGCTTTGAAACAGCCCCAGGAACGCGGTTCTTGGCAGGGTTTCGTTCCCTGCGGGTCTGCCACGTTGAGGAAAACTAAGCGGCCCTGAAAGAAACCACCGGGGCTCCAATTCGGTTTGGGGACTCCTGCTCGACGTCTCTCTAGGTGATGCGGAAACTGGACTTTAGGTCCAGCCCGAAGTAATGCAGAGAGTAACCCCGAGCATTGCTAGGCATTGGGAACATCCAAAGTCACCCAGGTAGGCCTGCTGAGGGCAGTTCGGGGTTTGTGCCGTTCACCACATGCAGCAAACACTGCATCCAAAAGTTTCATCGCAGAAGGCCGAACTGTGTTCCAAGGGTCTCCCTTGGATTGTCAGAGAAGATAGGTGTATGTGCTGGGTGATCCAGTTGGTAATTGAGAAGCCTGGCAGAGGGCAGTCTTTTCCCCATTTGAAAGGTCGATAGTGGCGGCCTCAAGGCTGACTGAAAGACACTGCCCTTACCCGTCTTCTAGTCACCTCCAGGAGTGCCTCAGTGAAGACAGTGAGTTTTCTCCTACGAATCCAGGTGGTCTCCAGTGCCTTGCTGGGAGCTCATCCCACGCTTGCCCTAGCTAAAGTGTGAAGTCAAAGTGACCCCTAGCCTCAAGGGAAGCGCGAGCGCTTCCTATCAGCCAAGTTGGGTGGGCAGCCACCTCCATGAACCCTGACTCCATAGAGTGCTTTAACTCCTCTGCGGCTTTGCGTAGGCCTAAGAGAGTCGCGTGTGAATTCCTTCTGAGGGAGAGCATGTGCGCTGGGAGTCCCCGTTTTGTTTTCCGAGCCACACAACACAGGACAGACTGCTGGGGTCAGCTCTTGCTACGCAGAGCGAAGGGCAGTGAACTGCTTCTCGCTTGCAGAGCTTGATGTCTACAGCTGTAAGGCAGCCCCGGGACAAAGTTTTGGCCAGTATTACATTCAGCGTGGCTCTCCCTCTGTGGAGGCCCTCCGAACGGCACTGAGAGAATCCCTGAGCCTAAAGTGCATCCTGGCAACCCTTAACCTGTCATCTCACTATTGTGACGCAAGGTACACTGCAGGTGCAGCCTGACAGAAAGTACAGAAAAGCCGGTACGACTCTGAGGCATTTGGACGAGGCAAGGTCCCCTCGGCCTGACTAAGTCATTAAGCGGGTGCTGCTCCTCGTGGCACGCAGAACACCCCCCGTCCAACGAAGTGGGATCCTAGAAAGGCCCAGTGTTGCTGAAAGTCTCCAGGTGTCAGTCAGAGAGTGCTGGCAAATGCGTCGTGGGCTCAAGTTGGCACTGGGAGAATGTGGGAGAAGCCCGACTTTCCCCCTTTGGAAAGCCACTTCGTTGCAGCTTCCAAGCCGCCTGCTACTATTCACTCCACAGATTCCTCTGAGGAGCAGTGAGTTTTTCCAAAAGAAACCAGGTGCTTGCGATTCCTTCCGGGGAGCTCACCCCCAGGAGCATACTGTAGCTAAGGTGCCCACTAAATGTGACCTCTAGTCTCGAGGTAAGGTGCACATTTTCCCATTCCCAGAGATAGGGGCGCCCCGGTTTCCAGGAGGTCTTAGTCAGTGGACGGCTTTAGCTTTAGTATGCCTCACAGCGCTCAAGACTCTCACGTGGGCACTTCTTTCCAAGGAAGTACACTGCGTACCCAAAGCCTTCTGAGCACAAGCAAGGGATACACAGCTCTGGGCACATCCCTCCCTATGCAGTTGGAAGGGCCGGGAACTAAGGTGTTCTCTGAGGCGAGCGTTCCACAGCTTTGAAACAGCCCCAGGAACGTGGTTCTTGGCAGGGTTTCGTTCCCTGCGGGTCTGCCACGTTGAGGAAAACTAAGCGGCCCTGAAAGAAACCACCGGGGCTCCAATTCGGTTTGGGGACTCCTGCTCGACGTCTCTCTAGGTGATGCGGAAACTGGACTTTAGGTCCAGCCCGAAGTAATGCAGAGAGTAACCGCGAGCATTGCTAGGCATTGGGAACATCCAAAGTCACCCAGGTAGGCCTGCTGAGGGCAGTTCGGGGTTTGTGCCGTTCACCACATGCAGCACACACTGCATCCAAAAGTTTCATCGCAGAAGGCCGAACTGTGTTCCAAGGGACTCCCTTGGATTGTCAGAGAAGATAGGTGTATGTGCTGGGTGATCCAGTTGGTAATTGAGAAGCCTGGCAGAGGGCAGTCTTTTCCCCATTTGAAAGGTCGATAGTGGCGGCCTCAAGGCTGACTGAAAGACACTGCCCTTACCCGTCTTCTAGTCACCTCCAGGAGTGCCTCAGTGAAGACAGTGAGTTTTCTCCTACGAATCCAGGTGGTCTCCAGTGCCTTGCTGGGCGCTCATCCCACGCTTGCCCTAGCTAAAGTGTGAAGTCAAAGTGACCCCTAGCCTCAAGGGAAGCGCGAGCACTTCCTATCAGCCAAGTTGGGTGGGCAGCCACCTCCATGAACCCTGACTCCATAGAGTGCTTTAACTCCTCTGCGGCTTTGCGTAGGCCTAAGAGAGTCACGTGTGAATTCCTTCTGAGGGAGAGCATGTGCGCTGGGAGTCCCCGTTTTGTTTTCCGAGCCACACAACACAGGACAGACTGCTGGGGTCAGCTCTTGCTACGCAGAGCGAAGGGCAGTGAACTGCTTCTCGCTTGCAGAGCTTGATGTCTACAGCTGTAAGGCAGCCCCGGGACAAAGTTTTGGCCAGTATTACATTCAGCGTGGCTCTCCCTCTGTGGAGGCCCTCCGAACGGCACTGAGAGAATCCCTGAGCCTAAAGTGCATCCTGGCAACCCTTAACCTGTCATCTCACTATTGTGACGCAAGGTACACTGCAGGTGCAGCCTGACAGAAAGTACAGAAAAGCCGGTACGACTCTGAGGCATTCGGACGAGGCAAGGTCCCCTCGGCCTGACTAAGTCATTAAGCGGGTGCTGCTCCTCGTGGCACGCAGAACACCCCCCGTCCAACGAAGTGGGATCCTAGAAAGGCCCAGTGTTGCTGAAAGTCTCCAGGTGTCAGTCAGCGAGTGCTGGCAAATGCGTCGTGGGCTCAAGTTGGCACTGGGAGAATGTGGGAGAAGCCCGACTTTCCCCCTTTGGAAAGCCACTTCATTGCAGCTTCCAAGCCGCCTGCTACTATTCACTCCACAGATTCCTCTGAGGAGCAGTGAGTTTTTCCAAAAGAAACCAGGTGCTTGCGATTCCTTCCGGGGAGCTCACCCCCAGGAGCATACTGTAGCTAAGGTGCCCACTAAATGTGACCTCTAGTCTCGAGGTAAGGTGCACATTTTCCCATTCCCAGAGATAGGGGCGCCCCGGTTTCCAGGAGGTCTTAGTCAGTGGACGGCTTTAGCTTTAGTATGCCTCACAGCGCTCAAGACTCTCACGTGGGCACTTCTTTCCAAGGAAGTACACTGCGTACCCAAAGCCTTCTGAGCACAAGCAAGGGATACACAGCTCTGGGCACATCCCTCCCTATGCAGTTGGAAGGGCCGGGAACTAAGGTGTTCTCTGAGGCGAGCGTTCCACAGCTTTGAAACAGCCCCAGGAACGCGGTTCTTGGCAGGGTTTCGTTCCCTGCGGGTCTGCCACGTTGAGGAAAACTAAGCGGCCCTGAAAGAAACCACCGGGGCTCCAATTCGGTTTGGGGACTCCTGCTCGACGTCTCTCTAGGTGATGCGGAAACTGGACTTTAGGTCCAGCCCGAAGTAATGCAGAGAGTAACCCCGAGCATTGCTAGGCATTGGGAACATCCAAAGTCACCCAGGTAGGCCTGCTGAGGGCAGTTCGGGGTTTGTGCCGTTCACCACATGCAGCACACACTGCATCCAAAAGTTTCATCGCAGAAGGCCGAACTGTGTTCCAAGGGTCTCCCTTGGATTGTCAGAGAAGATAGGTGTATGTGCTGGGTGATCCAGTTGGTAATTGAGAAGCCTGGCAGAGGGCAGTCTTTTCCCCATTTGAAAGGTCGATAGTGGCGGCCTCAAGGCTGACTGAAAGACACTGCACTTACCCGTCTTCTAGTCACCTCCAGGAGTGCCTCAGTGAAGACAGTGAGTTTTCTCCTACGAATCCAGGTGGTCTCCAGTGCCTTGCTGGGAGCTCATCCCACGCTTGCCCTAGCTAAAGTGTGAAGTCAAAGTGACCCCTAGCCTCAAGGGAAGCGCGAGCGCTTCCTATCAGCCAAGTTGGGTGGGCAGCCACCTCCATGAACCCTGACTCCATAGAGTGCTTTAACTCCTCTGCGGCTTTGCGTAGGCCTAAGAGAGTCGCGTGTGAATTCCTTCTGAGGGAGAGCATGTGCGCTGGGAGTCCCCGTTTTGTTTTCCGAGCCACACAACACAGGACAGACTGCTGGGGTCAGCTCTTGCTACGCAGAGCGAAGGGCAGTGAACTGCTTCTCGCTTGCAGAGCTTGATGTCTACAGCTGTAAGGCAGCCCCGGGACAAAGTTTTGGCCAGTATTACATTCAGCGTGGCTCTCCCTCTGTGGAGGCCCTCCGAACGGCACTGAGAGAATCCCTGAGCCTAAAGTGCATCCTGGCAACCCTTAACCTGTCATCTCACTATTGTGACACAAGGTACACTGCAGGTGCAGCCTGACAGAAAGTACAGAAAAGCCGGTACGACTCTGAGGCATTTGGACGAGGCAAGGTCCCCTCGGCCTGACTAAGTCATTAAGCGGGTGCTGCTCCTCGTGGCACGCAGAACACCCCCCGTCCAACGAAGTGGGATCCTAGAAAGGCCCAGTGTTGCTGAAAGTCTCCAGGTGTCAGTCAGAGAGTGCTGGCAAATGCGTCGTGGGCTCAAGTTGGCACTGGGAGAATGTGGGAGAAGCCCGACTTTCCCCCTTTGGAAAGCCACTTCGTTGCAGCTTCCAAGCCGCCTGCTACTATTCACTCCACAGATTCCTCTGAGGAGCAGTGAGTTTTTCCAAAAGAAACCAGGTGCTTGCGATTCCTTCCGGGGAGCTCACCCCCAGGAGCATACTGTAGCTAAGGTGCCCACTAAATGTGACCTCTAGTCTCGAGGTAAGGTGCACATTTTCCCATTCCCAGAGATAGGGGCGCCCCGGTTTCCAGGAGGTCTTAGTCAGTGGACGGCTTTAGCTTTAGTATGCCTCACAGCGCTCAAGACTCTCACGTGGGCACTTCTTTCCAAGGAAGTACACTGCGTACCCAAAGCCTTCTGAGCACAAGCAAGGGATACACAGCTCTGGGCACATCCCTCCCTATGCAGTTGGAAGGGCCGGGAACTAAGGTGTTCTCTGAGGCGAGCGTTCCACAGCTTTGAAACAGCCCCAGGAACGCGGTTCTTGGCAGGGTTTCGTTCCCTGCGGGTCTGCCACGTTGAGGAAAACTAAGCGGCCCTGAAAGAAACCACCGGGGCTCCAATTCGGTTTGGGGACTCCTGCTCGACGTCTCTCTAGGTGATGCGGAAACTGGACTTTAGGTCCAGCCCGAAGTAATGCAGAGAGTAACCCCGAGCATTGCTAGGCATTGGGAACATCCGAAGTCACCCAGGTAGGCCTGCTGAGGGCAGTTCGGGGTTTGTGCCGTTCACCACATGCAGCAAACACTGCATCCAAAAGTTTCATCGCAGAAGGCCGAACTGTGTTCCAAGGGTCTCCCTTGGATTGTCAGAGAAGATAGGTGTATGTGCTGGGTGATCCAGTTGGTAATTGAGAAGCCTGGCAGAGGGCAGTCTTTTCCCCATTTGAAAGGTCGATAGTGGCGGCCTCAAGGCTGACTGAAAGACACTGCCCTTACCCGTCTTCTAGTCACCTCCAGGAGTGCCTCAGTGAAGACAGTGAGTTTTCTCCTACGAATCCAGGTGGTCTCCAGTGCCTTGCTGGGAGCTCATCCCACGCTTGCCCTAGCTAAAGTGTGAAGTCAAAGTGACCCCTAGCCTCAAGGGAAGCGCGAGCGCTTCCTATCAGCCAAGTTGGGTGGGCAGCCACCTCCATGAACCCTGACTCCATAGAGTGCTTTAACTCCTCTGCGGCTTTGCGTAGGCCTAAGAGAGTCGCGTGTGAATTCCTTCTGAGGGAGAGCATGTGCGCTGGGAGTCCCCGTTTTGTTTTCCGAGCCACACAACACAGGACAGACTGCTGGGGTCAGCTCTTGCTACGCAGAGCGAAGGGCAGTGAACTGCTTCTCGCTTGCAGAGCTTGATGTCTACAGCTGTAAGGCAGCCCCGGGACAAAGTTTTGGCCAGTATTACATTCAGCGTGGCTCTCCCTCTGTGGAGGCCCTCCGAACGGCACTGAGAGAATCCCTGAGCCTAAAGTGCATCCTGGCAACCCTTAACCTGTCATCTCACTATTGTGACGCAAGGTACACTGCAGGTGCAGCCTGACAGAAAGTACAGAAAAGCCGGTACGACTCTGAGGCATTTGGACGAGGCAAGGTCCCCTCGGCCTGACTAAGTCATTAAGCGGGTGCTGCTCCTCGTGGCACGCAGAACACCCCCCGTCCAACGAAGTGGGATCCTAGAAAGGCCCAGTGTTGCTGAAAGTCTCCAGGTGTCAGTCAGAGAGTGCTGGCAAATGCGTCGTGGGCTCAAGTTGGCACTGGGAGAATGTGGGAGAAGCCCGACTTTCCCCCTTTGGAAAGCCACTTCGTTGCAGCTTCCAAGCCGCCTGCTACTATTCACTCCACAGATTCCTCTGAGGAGCAGTGAGTTTTTCCAAAAGAAACCAGGTGCTTGCGATTCCTTCCGGGGAGCTCACCCCCAGGAGCATACTGTAGCTAAGGTGCCCACTAAATGTGACCTCTAGTCTCGAGGTAAGGTGCACATTTTCCCATTCCCAGAGATAGGGGCGCCCCGGTTTCCAGGAGGTCTTAGTCAGTGGACGGCTTTAGCTTTAGTATGCCTCACAGCGCTCAAGACTCTCACGTGGGCACTTCTTTCCAAGGAAGTACACTGCGTACCCAAAGCCTTCTGAGCACAAGCAAGGGATACACAGCTCTGGGCACATCCCTCCCTATGCAGTTGGAAGGGCCGGGAACTAAGGTGTTCTCTGAGGCGAGCGTTCCACAGCTTTGAAACAGCCCCAGGAACGTGGTTCTTGGCAGGGTTTCGTTCCCTGCGGGTCTGCCACGTTGAGGAAAACTAAGCGGCCCTGAAAGAAACCACCGGGGCTCCAATTCGGTTTGGGGACTCCTGCTCGACGTCTCTCTAGGTGATGCGGAAACTGGACTTTAGGTCCAGCCCGAAGTAATGCAGAGAGTAACCCCGAGCATTGCTAGGCATTGGGAACATCCAAAGTCACCCAGGTAGGCCTGCTGAGGGCAGTTCGGGGTTTGTGCCGTTCACCACATGCAGCACACACTGCATCCAAAAGTTTCATCGCAGAAGGCCGAACTGTGTTCCAAGGGTCTCCCTTGGATTGTCAGAGAAGATAGGTGTATGTGCTGGGTGATCCAGTTGGTAATTGAGAAGCCTGGCAGAGGGCAGTCTTTTCCCCATTTGAAAGGTCGATAGTGGCGGCCTCAAGGCTGACTGAAAGACACTGCCCTTACCCGTCTTCTAGTCACCTCCAGGAGTGCCTCAGTGAAGACAGTGAGTTTTCTCCTACGAATCCAGGTGGTCTCCAGTGCCTTGCTGGGAGCTCATCCCACGCTTGCCCTAGCTAAAGTGTGAAGTCAAAGTGACCCCTAGCCTCAAGGGAAGCGCGAGCGCTTCCTATCAGCCAAGTTGGGTGGGCAGCCACCTCCATGAACCCTGACTCCATAGAGTGCTTTAACTCCTCTGCGGCTTTGCGTAGGCCTAAGAGAGTCGCGTGTGAATTCCTTCTGAGGGAGAGCATGTGCGCTGGGAGTCCCCGTTTTGTTTTCCGAGCCACACAACACAGGACAGACTGCTGGGGTCAGCTCTTGCTACGCAGAGCGAAGGGCAGTGAACTGCTTCTCGCTTGCAGAGCTTGATGTCTACAGCTGTAAGGCAGCCCCGGGACAAAGTTTTGGCCAGTATTACATTCAGCGTGGCTCTCCCTCTGTGGAGGCCCTCCGAACGGCACTGAGAGAATCCCTGAGCCTAAAGTGCATCCTGGCAACCCTTAACCTGTCATCTCACTATTGTGACGCAAGGTACACTGCAGGTGCAGCCTGACAGAAAGTACAGAAAAGCCGGTACGACTCTGAGGCATTTGGACGAGGCAAGGTCCCCTCGGCCTGACTAAGTCATTAAGCGGGTGCTGCTCCTCGTGGCATGCAGAACACCCCCCGTCCAACGAAGTGGGATCCTAGAAAGGCCCAGTGTTGCTGAAAGTCTCCAGGTGTCAGTCAGCGAGTGCTGGCAAATGCGTCGTGGGCTCAAGTTGGCACTGGGAGAATGTGGGAGAAGCCCGACTTTCCCCCTTTGGAAAGCCACTTCGTTGCAGCTTCCAAGCCGCCTGCTACTATTCACTCCACAGATTCCTCTGAGGAGCAGTGAGTTTTTCCAAAAGAAACCAGGTGCTTGCGATTCCTTCCGGGGAGCTCACCCCCAGGAGCATACTGTAGCTAAGGTGCCCACTAAATGTGACCTCTAGTCTCGAGGTAAGGTGCACATTTTCCCATTCCCAGAGATAGGGGTGCCCCGGTCTCCAGGAGGTCTTAGTCAGTGGAAGGCTTTAGCTTTTGTATGCCTCACAGCGCTGAAGACTCTCACGTGGGCACTTCTTTCCAAGGAAGTACACTGCGTACCCAAAGCCTTCTGAGCACAAGCAAGGGATACACAGCTCTGGGCACATCCCTCCCTATGCAGTTGGAAGGGCCGGGAACTAAGGTGTTCTCTGAGGCGAGCGTTCCACAGCTTTGAAACAGCCCCAGGAACGCGGTTCTTGGCAGGGTTTCGTTCCCTGCGGGTCTGCCACGTTGAGGAAAACTAAGCGGCCCTGAAAGAAACCACCGGGGCTCCAATTCGGTTTGGGGACTCCTGCTCGACGTCTCTCTAGGTGATGCGGAAACTGGACTTTAGGTCCAGCCCGAAGTAATGCAGAGAGTAACCCCGAGCATTGCTAGGCATTGGGAACATCCGAAGTCACCCAGGTAGGCCTGCTGAGGGCAGTTCGGGGTTTGTGCCGTTCACCACATGCAGCAAACACTGCATCCAAAAGTTTCATCGCAGAAGGCCGAACTGTGTTCCAAGGGTCTCCCTTGGATTGTCAGAGAAGATAGGTGTATGTGCTGGGTGATCCAGTTGGTAATTGAGAAGCCTGGCAGAGGGCAGTCTTTTCCCCATTTGAAAGGTCGATAGTGGCGGCCTCAAGGCTGACTGAAAGACACTGCCCTTACCCGTCTTCTAGTCACCTCCAGGAGTGCCTCAGTGAAGACAGTGAGTTTTCTCCTACGAATCCAGGTGGTCTCCAGTGCCTTGCTGGGAGCTCATCCCACGCTTGCCCTAGCTAAAGTGTGAAGTCAAAGTGACCCCTAGCCTCAAGGGAAGCGCGAGCGCTTCCTATCAGCCAAGTTGGGTGGGCAGCCACCTCCATGAACCCTGACTCCATAGAGTGCTTTAACTCCTCTGCGGCTTTGCGTAGGCCTAAGAGAGTCGCGTGTGAATTCCTTCTGAGGGAGAGCATGTGCGCTGGGAGTCCCCGTTTTGTTTTCCGAGCCACACAACACAGGACAGACTGCTGGGGTCAGCTCTTGCTACGCAGAGCGAAGGGCAGTGAACTGCTTCTCGCTTGCAGAGCTTGATGTCTACAGCTGTAAGGCAGCCCCGGGACAAAGTTTTGGCCAGTATTACATTCAGCGTGGCTCTCCCTCTGTGGAGGCCCTCCGAACGGCACTGAGAGAATCCCTGAGCCTAAAGTGCATCCTGGCAACCCTTAACCTGTCATCTCACTATTGTGACGCAAGGTACACTGCAGGTGCAGCCTGACAGAAAGTACAGAAAAGCCGGTACGACTCTGAGGCATTTGGACGAGGCAAGGTCCCCTCGGCCTGACTAAGTCATTAAGCGGGTGCTGCTCCTCGTGGCACGCAGAACACCCCCCGTCCAACGAAGTGGGATCCTAGAAAGGCCCAGTGTTGCTGAAAGTCTCCAGGTGTCAGTCAGAGAGTGCTGGCAAATGCGTCGTGGGCTCAAGTTGGCACTGGGAGAATGTGGGAGAAGCCCGACTTTCCCCCTTTGGAAAGCCACTTCGTTGCAGCTTCCAAGCCGCCTGCTACTATTCACTCCACAGATTCCTCTGAGGAGCAGTGAGTTTTTCCAAAAGAAACCAGGTGCTTGCGATTCCTTCCGGGGAGCTCACCCCCAGGAGCATACTGTAGCTAAGGTGCCCACTAAATGTGACCTCTAGTCTCGAGGTAAGGTGCACATTTTCCCATTCCCAGAGATAGGGGCGCCCCGGTTTCCAGGAGGTCTTAGTCAGTGGACGGCTTTAGCTTTAGTATGCCTCACAGCGCTCAAGACTCTCACGTGGGCACTTCTTTCCAAGGAAGTACACTGCGTACCCAAAGCCTTCTGAGCACAAGCAAGGGATACACAGCTCTGGGCACATCCCTCCCTATGCAGTTGGAAGGGCCGGGAACTAAGGTGTTCTCTGAGGCGAGCGTTCCACAGCTTTGAAACAGCCCCAGGAACGCGGTTCTTGGCAGGGTTTCGTTCCCTGCGGGTCTGCCACGTTGAGGAAAACTAAGCGGCCCTGAAAGAAACCACCGGGGCTCCAATTCGTTTTGGGGACTCCTGCTCGACGTCTCTCTAAGTGATGCGGAAACTGGACTTTAGGTCCAGCCCGAAGTAATGCAGAGAGTAACCCCGAGCATTGCTAGGCATTGGGAACATCCGAAGTCACCCAGGTAGGCCTGCTGAGGGCAGTTCGGGGTTTGTGCCGTTCACCACATGCAGCACACACTGCATCCAAAAGTTTCATCGCAGAAGGCCGAACTGTGTTCCAAGGGTCTCCCTTGGATTGTCAGAGAAGATAGGTGTATGTGCTGGGTGATCCAGTTGGTAATTGAGAAGCCTGGCAGAGGGCAGTCTTTTCCCCATTTGAAAGGTCGATAGTGGCGGCCTCAAGGCTGACTGAAAGACACTGCCCTTACCCGTCTTCTAGTCACCTCCAGGAGTGCCTCAGTGAAGACAGTGAGTTTTCTCCTACGAATCCAGGTGGTCTCCAGTGCCTTGCTGGGAGCTCATCCCACGCTTGCCCTAGCTAAAGTGTGAAGTCAAAGTGACCCCTAGCCTCAAGGGAAGCGCGAGCGCTTCCTATCAGCCAAGTTGGGTGGGCAGCCACCTCCATGAACCCTGACTCCATAGAGTGCTTTAACTCCTCTGCGGCTTTGCGTAGGCCTAAGAGAGTCGCGTGTGAATTCCTTCTGAGGGAGAGCATGTGCGCTGGGAGTCCCCGTTTTGTTTTCCGAGCCACACAACACAGGACAGACTGCTGGGGTCAGCTCTTGCTACGCAGAGCGAAGGGCAGTGAACTGCTTCTCGCTTGCAGAGCTTGATGTCTACAGCTGTAAGGCAGCCCCGGGACAAAGTTTTGGCCAGTATTACATTCAGCGTGGCTCTCCCTCTGTGGAGGCCCTCCGAACGGCACTGAGAGAATCCCTGAGCCTAAAGTGCATCCTGGCAACCCTTAACCTGTCATCTCACTATTGTGACGCAAGGTACACTGCAGGTGCAGCCTGACAGAAAGTACAGAAAAGCCGGTACGACTCTGAGGCATTTGGACGAGGCAAGGTCCCCTCGGCCTGACTAAGTCATTAAGCGGGTGCTGCTCCTCGTGGCACGCAGAACACCCCCCGTCCAACGAAGTGGGATCCTAGAAAGGCCCAGTGTTGCTGAAAGTCTCCAGGTGTCAGTCAGAGAGTGCTGGCAAATGCGTCGTGGGCTCAAGTTGGCACTGGGAGAATGTGGGAGAAGCCCGACTTTCCCCCTTTGGAAAGCCACTTCGTTGCAGCTTCCAAGCCGCCTGCTACTATTCACTCCACAGATTCCTCTGAGGAGCAGTGAGTTTTTCCAAAAGAAACCAGGTGCTTGCGATTCCTTCCGGGGAGCTCACCCCCAGGAGCATACTGTAGCTAAGGTGCCCACTAAATGTGACCTCTAGTCTCGAGGTAAGGTGCACATTTTCCCATTCCCAGAGATAGGGGCGCCCCGGTTTCCAGGAGGTCTTAGTCAGTGGACGGCTTTAGCTTTAGTATGCCTCACAGCGCTCAAGACTCTCACGTGGGCACTTCTTTCCAAGGAAGTACACTGCGTACCCAAAGCCTTCTGAGCACAAGCAAGGGATACACAGCTCTGGGCACATCCCTCCCTATGCAGTTGGAAGGGCCGGGAACTAAGGTGTTCTCTGAGGCGAGCGTTCCACAGCTTTGAAACAGCCCCAGGAACGTGGTTCTTGGCAGGGTTTCGTTCCCTGCGGGTCTGCCACGTTGAGGAAAACTAAGCGGCCCTGAAAGAAACCACCGGGGCTCCAATTCGGTTTGGGGACTCCTGCTCGACGTCTCTCTAGGTGATGCGGAAACTGGACTTTAGGTCCAGCCCGAAGTAATGCAGAGAGTAACCCCGAGCATTGCTAGGCATTGGGAACATCCGAAGTCACCCAGGTAGGCCTGCTGAGGGCAGTTCGGGGTTTGTGCCGTTCACCACATGCAGCACACACTGCATCCAAAAGTTTCATCGCAGAAGGCCGAACTGTGTTCCAAGGGTCTCCCTTGGATTGTCAGAGAAGATAGGTGTATGTGCTGGGTGATCCAGTTGGTAATTGAGAAGCCTGGCAGAGGGCAGTCTTTTCCCCATTTGAAAGGTCGATAGTGGCGGCCTCAAGGCTGACTGAAAGACACTGCCCTTACCCGTCTTCTAGTCACCTCCAGGAGTGCCTCAGTGAAGACAGTGAGTTTTCTCCTACGAATCCAGGTGGTCTCCAGTGCCTTGCTGGGAGCTCATCCCACGCTTGCCCTAGCTAAAGTGTGAAGTCAAAGTGACCCCTAGCCTCAAGGGAAGCGCGAGCGCCTCCTATCAGCCAAGTTGGGTGGGCAGCCACCTCCATGAACCCTGACTCCATAGAGTGCTTTAACTCCTCTGCGGCTTTGCGTAGGCCTAAGAGAGTCGCGTGTGAATTCCTTCTGAGGGAGAGCATGTGCGCTGGGAGTCCCCGTTTTGTTTTCCGAGCCACACAACACAGGACAGACTGCTGGGGTCAGCTCTTGCTACGCAGAGCGAAGGGCAGTGAACTGCTTCTCGCTTGCAGAGCTTGATGTCTACAGCTGTAAGGCAGCCCCGGGACAAAGTTTTAGCCAGTATTACATTCAGCGTGGCTCTCCCTCTGTGGAGGCCCTCCGAACGGCACTGAGAGAATCCCTGAGCCTAAAGTGCATCCTGGCAACCCTTAACCTGTCATCTCACTATTGTGACGCAAGGTACACTGCAGGTGCAGCCTGACAGAAAGTACAGAAAAGCCGGTACGACTCTGAGGCATTTGGACGAGGCAAGGTCCCCTCGGCCTGACTAAGTCATTAAGCGGGTGCTGCTCCTCGTGGCATGCAGAACACCCCCCGTCCAACGAAGTGGGATCCTAGAAAGGCCCAGTGTTGCTGAAAGTCTCCAGGTGTCAGTCAGAGAGTGCTGGCAAATGCGTCGTGGGCTCAAGTTGGCACTGGGAGAATGTGGGAGAAGCCCGACTTTCCCCCTTTGGAAAGCCACTTCGTTGCAGCTTCCAAGCCGCCTGCTACTATTCACTCCACAGATTCCTCTGAGGAGCAGTGAGTTTTTCCAAAAGAAACCAGGTGCTTGCGATTCCTTCCGGGGAGCTCACCCCCAGGAGCATACTGTAGCTAAGGTGCCCACTAAATGTGACCTCTAGTCTCGAGGTAAGGTGCACATTTTCCCATTCCCAGAGATAGGGGCGCCCCGGTTTCCAGGAGGTCTTAGTCAGTGGACGGCTTTAGCTTTAGTATGCCTCACAGCGCTCAAGACTCTCACGTGGGCACTTCTTTCCAAGGAAGTACACTGCGTACCCAAAGCCTTCTGAGCACAAGCAAGGGATACACAGCTCTGGGCACATCCCTCCCTATGCAGTTGGAAGGGCCGGGAACTAAGGTGTTCTCTGAGGCGAGCGTTCCACAGCTTTGAAACAGCCCCAGGAACGCGGTTCTTGGCAGGGTTTCGTTCCCTGCGGGTCTGCCACGTTGAGGAAAACTAAGCGGCCCTGAAAGAAACCACCGGGGCTCCAATTCGGTTTGGGGACTCCTGCTCGACGTCTCTCTAGGTGATGCGGAAACTGGACTTTAGGTCCAGCCCGAAGTAATGCAGAGAGTAACCCCGAGCATTGCTAGGCATTGGGAACATCCAAAGTCACCCAGGTAGGCCTGCTGAGGGCAGTTCGGGGTTTGTGCCGTTCACCACATGCAGCACACACTGCATCCAAAAGTTTCATCGCAGAAGGCCGAACTGTGTTCCAAGGGTCTCCCTTGGATTGTCAGAGAAGATAGGTGTATGTGCTGGGTGATCCAGTTGGTAATTGAGAAGCCTGGCAGAGGGCAGTCTTTTCCCCATTTGAAAGGTCGATAGTGGCGGCCTCAAGGCTGACTGAAAGACACTGCCCTTACCCGTCTTCTAGTCACCTCCAGGAGTGCCTCAGTGAAGACAGTGAGTTTTCTCCTACGAATCCAGGTGGTCTCCAGTGCCTTGCTGGGAGCTCATCCCACGCTTGCCCTAGCTAAAGTGTGAAGTCAAAGTGACCCCTAGCCTCAAGGGAAGCGTGAGCGCTTCCTATCAGCCAAGTTGGGTGGGCAGCCACCTCCATGAACCCTGACTCCATAGAGTGCTTTAACTCCTCTGCGGCTTTGCGTAGGCCTAAGAGAGTCGCGTGTGAATTCCTTCTGAGGGAGAGCATGTGCGCTGTGAGTCCCCGTTTTGTTTTCCGAGCCACACAACACAGCACACACTGCTGGGGTCAGCTCTTGCTACGCAGAGCGAAGGGCAGTGAACTGCTTCTCGCTTGCAGAGCTTGATGTCTACAGCTGTAAGGCAGCCCCGGGACAAAGTTTTGGCCAGTATTACATTCAGCGTGGCTCTCCCTCTGTGGAGGCCCTCCGAACGGCACTGAGAGAATCCCTGAGCCTAAAGTGCATCCTGGCAACCCTTAACCTGTCATCTCACTATTGTGACGCAAGGTACACTGCAGGTGCAGCCTGACAGAAAGTACAGAAAAGCCGGTACGACTCTGAGGCATTTGGACGAGGCAAGGTCCCCTCGGCCTGACTAAGTCATTAAGCGGGTGCTGCTCCTCGTGGCACGCAGAACACCCCCCGTCCAACGAAGTGGGATCCTAGAAAGGCCCAGTGTTGCTGAAAGTCTCCAGGTGTCAGTCAGAGAGTGCTGGCAAATGCGTCGTGGGCTCAAGTTGGCACTCGGAGAATGTGGGAGAAGCCCGACTTTCCCCCTTTGGAAAGCCACTTCGTTGCAGCTTCCAAGCCGCCTGCTACTATTCACTCCACAGATTCCTCTGAGGAGCAGTGAGTTTTTCCAAAAGAAACCAGGTGCTTGCGATTCCTTCCGGGGAGCTCACCCCCAGGAGCATACTGTAGCTAAGGTGCCCACTAAATGTGACCTCTAGTCTCGAGGTAAGGTGCACATTTTCCCATTCCCAGAGATAGGGGCGCCCCGGTTTCCAGGAGGTCTTAGTCAGTGGACGGCTTTAGCTTTAGTATGCCTCACAGCGCTCAAGACTCTCACGTGGGCACTTCTTTCCAAGGAAGTACACTGCGTACCCAAAGCCTTCTGAGCACAAGCAAGGGATACACAGCTCTGGGCACATCCCTCCCTATGCAGTTGGAAGGGCCGGGAACTAAGGTGTTCTCTGAGGCGAGCGTTCCACAGCTTTGAAACAGCCCCAAGAATGCGGTTCTTGGCAGGATTTCGTTCCCTGCGGGTCTGCCACGTTGAGGAAAACTAAGCGGCCCTGAAAGAAACCACCGGGGCTCCAATTCGGTTTGGGGACTCCTGCTCGACGTCTCTCTAGGTGATGCGGAAACTGGACTTTAGGTCCAGCCCGAAGTAATGCAGAGAGTAACCCCGAGCATTGCTAGGCATTGGGAACATCCGAAGTCACCCAGGTAGGCCTGCTGAGGGCAGTTCGGGGTTTCTGCCGTTCACCACATGCAGCAAACACTGCATCCAAAAGTTTCATCGCAGAAGGCCGAACTGTGTTCCAAGGGTCTCCCTTGGATTGTCAGAGAAGATAGGTGTATGTGCTGGGTGATCCTGTTGGTAATTGAGAAGCCTGGCAGAAGGCAGTCTTTTCCCCATTTGAAAGGTCGATAGTGGTGGCCTCAAGGCTGACTGAAAGACACTGCCCTTACCCGTCTTCTAGTCACCTCCAGGAGTGCCTCAGTGAAGACAGTGAGTTTTCTCCTACGAATCCAGGTGGTCTCCAGTGCCTTGCTGGGAGCTCATCCCACGCTTGCCCTAGCTAAAGTGTGAAGTCAAAGTGACCCCTAGCCTCAAGGGAAGCGCGAGCGCTTCCTATCAGCCAAGTTGGGTGGGCAGCCACCTCCATGAACCCTGACTCCATAGAGTGCTTTAACTCCTCTGCGGCTTTGCGTAGGCCTAAGAGAGTCGCGTGTGAATTCCTTCTGAGGGAGAGCATGTGCGCTGGGAGTCCCCGTTTTGTTTTCCGAGCCACACAACACAGGACAGACTGCTGGGGTCAGCTCTTGCTACGCAGAGCGAAGGGCAGTGAACTGCTTCTCGCTTGCAGAGCTTGATGTCTACAGCTGTAAGGCAGCCCCGGGACAAAGTTTTGGCCAGTATTACATTCAGCGTGGCTCTCCCTCTGTGGAGGCCCTCCGAACGGCACTGAGAGAATCCCTGAGCCTAAAGTGCATCCTGGCAACCCTTAACCTGTCATCTCACTATTGTGACGCAAGGTACACTGCAGGTGCAGCCTGACAGAAAGTACAGAAAAGCCGGTACGACTCTGAGGCATTTGGACGAGGCAAGGTCCCCTCAGCCTGACTAAGTCATTAAGCGGGTGCTGCTCCTCGTGGCACGCAGAACACCCCCGTCCAATGAAGTGGGATCCTAGAAAGGCCCAGTGTTGCTGAAAGTCTCCAGGTGTCAGTCAGAGAGTGCTGGCAAATGCGTCGTGGGCTCAAGTTGGCACTGGGAGAATGTGGGAGAAGCCCGACTTTCCCCCTTTGGAAAGCCACTTCGTTGCAGCTTCCAAGCCGCCTGCTACTATTCACTCCACAGATTCCTCTGAGGAGCAGTGAGTTTTTCCAAAAGAAACCAGGTGCTTGCGATTCCTTCCGGGGAGCTCACCCCCAGGAGCATACTGTAGCTAAGGTGCCCACTAAATGTGACCTCTAGTCTCGAGGTAAGGTGCACATTTTCCCATTCCCAGAGATAGGGGCGCCCCGGTTTCCAGGAGGTCTTAGTCAGTGGACGGCTTTAGCTTTAGTATGCCTCACAGCGCTCAAGACTCTCACGTGGGCACTTCTTTCCAAGGAAGTACACTGCGTACCCAAAGCCTTCTGAGCACAAGCAAGGGATACACAGCTCTGGGCACATCCCTCCCTATGCAGTTGGAAGGGCCGGGAACTAAGGTGTTCTCTGAGGCGAGCGTTCCACAGCTTTGAAACAGCCCCAGGAACGCGGTTCTTGGCAGGGTTTCGTTCCCTGCGGGTCTGCCACGTTGAGGAAAACTAAGCGGCCCTGAAAGAAACCACCGGGGCTCCAATTCGGTTTGGGGACTCCTGCTCGACGTCTCTCTAGGTGATGCGGAAACTGGACTTTAGGTCCAGCCCGAAGTAATGCAGAGAGTAACCCCGAGCATTGCTAGGCATTGGGAACATCCGAAGTCACCCAGGTAGGCCTGCTGAGGGCAGTTCGGGGTTTGTGCCGTTCACCACATGCAGCACACACTGCATCCAAAAGTTTCATCGCAGAAGGCCGAACTGTGTTCCACGGGTCTCCCTTGGATTGTCAGAGAAGATAGGTGTATGTGCTGGGTGATCCAGTTGGTAATTGAGAAGCCTGGCAGAGGGCAGTCTTTTCCCCATTTGAAAGGTCGATAGTGGCGGCCTCAAGGCTGACTGAAAGACACTGCCCTTACCCGTCTTCTAGTCACCTCCAGGAGTGCCTCAGTGAAGACAGTGAGTTTTCTCCTACGAATCCAGGTGGTCTCCAGTGCCTTGCTGGGAGCTCATCCCACGCTTGCCCTAGCTAAAGTGTGAAGTCAAAGTGACCCCTAGCCTCAAGGGAAGCGTGAGCGCTTCCTATCAGCCAAGTTGGGTGGGCAGCCACCTCCATGAACCCTGACTCCATAGAGTGCTTTAACTCCTCTGCGGCTTTGCGTAGGCCTAAGAGAGTCGCGTGTGAATTCCTTCTGAGGGAGAGCATGTGCGCTGGGAGTCCCCGTTTTGTTTTCCGAGCCACACAACACAGGACAGACTGCTGGGGTCAGCTCTTGCTACGCAGAGCGAAGGGCAGTGAACTGCTTCTCGCTTGCAGAGCTTGATGTCTACAGCTGTAAGGCAGCCCCGGGACAAAGTTTTGGCCAGTATTACATTCAGCGTGGCTCTCCCTCTGTGGAGGCCCTCCGAACGGCACTGAGAGAATCCCTGAGCCTAAAGTGCATCCTGGCAACCCTTAACCTGTCATCTCACTATTGTGACGCAAGGTACACTGCAGGTGCAGCCTGACAGAAAGTACAGAAAAGCCGGTACGACTCTGAGGCATTCGGACGAGGCAAGGTCCCCTCGGCCTGACTAAGTCATTAAGCGGGTGCTGCTCCTCGTGGCACGCAGAACACCCCCCGTCCAACGAAGTGGGATCCTAGAAAGGCCCAGTGTTGCTGAAAGTCTCCAGGTGTCAGTCAGAGAGTGCTGGCAAATGCGTCGTGGGCTCAAGTTGGCACTGGGAGAATGTGGGAGAAGCCCGACTTTCCCCCTTTGGAAAGCCACTTCGTTGCAGCTTCCAAGCCGCCTGCTACTATTCACTCCACAGATTCCTCTGAGGAGCAGTGAGTTTTTCCAAAAGAAACCAGGTGCTTGCGATTCCTTCCGGGGAGCTCACCCCCAGGAGCATACTGTAGCTAAGGTGCCCACTAAATGTGACCTCTAGTCTCGAGGTAAGGTGCACATTTTCCCATTCCCAGAGATAGGGTTGCCCCGGTTTCCAGGAGGTCTTAGTCAGTGGACGGCTTTAGCTTTAGTATGCCTCACAGCACTCAAGACTCTCACGTGGGCACTTCTTTCCAAGGAAGTACACTGCGTACCCAAAGCCTTCTGAGCACAAGCAAGGGATACACAGCTCTGGGCACATCCCTCCCTATGCAGTTGGAAGGGCCGGGAACTAAGGTGTTCTCTGAGGCGAGCGTTCCACAGCTTTGAAACAGCCCCAGGAATGCGGTTCTTGGCAGGGTTTCATTCCCTGCGGGTCTGCCACGTTGAGGAAAACTAAGCGGCCCTGAAAGAAACCACCGGGGCTCCAATTCGGTTTGGGGACTCCTGCTCGACGTCTCTCTAGGTGATGCGGAAACTGGACTTTAGGTCCAGCCCGAAGTAATGCAGAGAGTAACCCCGAGCATTGCTAGGCATTGGGAACATCCGAAGTCACCCAGGTAGGCCTGCTGAGGGCAGTTCGGGGTTTGTGCCGTTCACCACATGCAGCAAACACTGCATCCAAAAGTTTCATCGCAGAAGGCCGAACTGTGTTCCAAGGGTCTCCCTTGGATTGTCAGAGAAGATAGGTGTATGTGCTGGGTGATCCAGTTGGTAATTGAGAAGCCTGGCAGAAGGCAGTCTTTTCCCCATTTGAAAGGTCGATAGTGGTGGCCTCAAGGCTGACTGAAAGACACTGCCCTTACCCGTCTTCTAGTCACCTCCAGGAGTGCCTCACTGAAGACAGTGAGTTTTCTCCTACGAATCCAGGTGGTCTCCAGTGCCTTGCTGGGAGCTCATCCCACGCTTGCCCTAGCTAAAGTGTGAAGTCAAAGTGACCCCTAGCCTCAAGGGAAGCGCGAGCGCTTCCTATCAGCCAAGTTGGGTGGGCAGCCACCTCCATGAACCCTGACTCCATAGAGTGCTTTAACTCCTCTGCGGCTTTGCGTAGGCCTAAGAGAGTCGCGTGTGAATTCCTTCTGAGGGAGAGCATGTGCGCTGGGAGTCCCCGTTTTGTTTTCCGAGCCACACAACACAGGACAGACTGCTGGGGTCAGCTCTTGCTACGCAGAGCGAAGGGCAGTGAACTGCTTCTCGCTTGCAGAGCTTGATGTCTACAGCTGTAAGGCAGCCCCGGGACAAAGTTTTGGCCAGTATTACATTCAGCGTGGCTCTCCCTCTGTGGAGGCCCTCCGAACGGCACTGAGAGAATCCCTGAGCCTAAAGTGCATCCTGGCAACCCTTAACCTGTCATCTCACTATTGTGACGCAAGGTACACTGCAGGTGCAGCCTGACAGAAAGTACAGAAAAGCCGGTACGACTCTGAGGCATTTGGACGAGGCAAGGTCCCCTCGGCCTGACTAAGTCATTAAGCGGGTGCTGCTCCTCGTGGCACGCAGAACACCCCCCGTCCAACGAAGTGGGATCCTAGAAAGGCCCAGTGTTGCTGAAAGTCTCCAGGTGTCAGTCAGAGAGTGCTGGCAAATGCGTCGTGGGCTCAAGTTGGCACTGGGAGAATGTGGGAGAAGCCCGACTTTCCCCCTTTGGAAAGCCACTTCGTTGCAGCTTCCAAGCCGCCTGCTACTATTCACTCCACAGATTCCTCTGAGGAGCAGTGAGTTTTTCCAAAAGAAACCAGGTGCTTGCGATTCCTTCCGGGGAGCTCACCCCCAGGAGCATACTGTAGCTAAGGTGCCCACTAAATGTGACCTCTAGTCTCGAGGTAAGGTGCACATTTTCCCATTCCCAGAGATAGGGGCGCCCCGGTTTCCAGGAGGTCTTAGTCAGTGGACGGCTTTAGCTTTAGTATGCCTCACAGCGCTCAAGACTCTCACGTGGGCACTTCTTTCCAAGGAAGTACACTGCGTACCCAAAGCCTTCTGAGCACAAGCAAGGGATACACAGCTCTGGGCACATCCCTCCCTATGCAGTTGGAAGGGCCGGGAACTAAGGTGTTCTCTGAGGCGAGCGTTCCACAGCTTTGAAACAGCCCCAGGAACGCGGTTCTTGGCAGGGTTTCGTTCCCTGCGGGTCTGCCACGTTGAGGAAAACTAAGCGGCCCTGAAAGAAACCACCGGGGCTCCAATTCGGTTTGGGGACTCCTGCTCGACGTCTCTCTAGGTGATGCGGAAACTGGACTTTAGGTCCAGCCCGAAGTAATGCAGAGAGTAACCCCGAGCATTGCTAGGCATTGGGAACATCCGAAGTCACCCAGGTAGGCCTGCTGAGGGCAGTTCGGGGTTTGTGCCGTTCACCACATGCAGCACACACTGCATCCAAAAGTTTCATCGCAGAAGGCCGAACTGTGTTCCACGGGTCTCCCTAGGATTGTCAGAGAAGATAGGTGTATGTGCTGGGTGATCCAGTTGGTAATTGAGAAGCCTGGCAGAAGGCAGTCTTTTCCCCATTTGAAAGGTCGATAGTGGCGGCCTCAAGGCTGACTGAAAGACACTGCCCTTACCCATCTTCTAGTCACCTCCAGGAGTGCCTCAGTGAAGAAAGTGAGTTTTCTCCTACGAATCCAGGTGGTCTCCAGTGCCTTGCTGGGAGCTCATCCCACGCTTGCCCTAGCTAAAGTGTGAAGTCAAAGTGACCCCTAGCCTCAAGGGAAGCGCGAGCGCTTCCTATCAGCCAAGTTGGGTGGGCAGCCACCTCCATGAACCCTGACTCCATAGAGTGCTTTAACTCCTCTGCGGCTTTGCGTAGGCCTAAGAGAGTCGCGTGTGAATTCCTTCTGAGGGAGAGCATGTGCGCTGGGAGTCCCCGTTTTGTTTTCCGAGCCACACAACACAGCACACACTGCTGGGGTCAGCTCTTGCTACGCAGAGCGAAGGGCAGTGAACTGCTTCTCGCTTGCAGAGCTTGATGTCTACAGCTGTAAGGCAGCCCCGGGACAAAGTTTTGGCCAGTATTACATTCAGCGTGGCTCTCCCTCTGTGGAGGCCCTCCGAACGGCACTGAGAGAATCCCTGAGCCTAAAGTGCATCCTGGCAACTCTTAACCTGTCATCTCACTATTGTGACGCAAGGTACACTGCAGGTGCAGCCTGACAGAAAGTACAGAAAAGCCGGTACGACTCTGAGGCATTTGGACGAGGCAAGGTCCCCTCGGCCTGACTAAGTCATTAAGCGGGTGCTGCTCCTAGTGGCACGCAAAACACCCCCCGTCCAACGAAGTGGGATCCTAGAAAGGCCCAGTGTTGCTGAAAGTCTCCAGGTGTCAGTCAGCGAGTGCTGGCAAATGCGTCGTGGGCTCAAGTTGGCACTGGGAGAATGTGGGAGAAGCCCGACTTTCCCCCTTTGGAAAGCCACTTCGTTGCAGCTTCCAAGCCGCCTGCTACTATTCACTCCACAGATTCCTCTGAGGAGCAGTGAGTTTTTCCAAAAGAAACCAGGTGCTTGCGATTCCTTCCGGGGAGCTCACCCCCAGGAGCATACTGTAGCTAAGGTGCCCACTAAATGTGACCTCTAGTCTCGAGGTAAGGTGCACATTTTCCCATTCCCAGAGATAGGGGTGCCCCGGTTTCCAGGAGGTCTTAGTCAGTGGACGGCTTTAGCTTTAGTATGCCTCACAGCGCTCAAGACTCTCACGTGGGCACTTCTTTCCAAGGAAGTACACTGCGTACCCAAAGCCTTCTGAGCACAAGCAAGGGATACACAGCTCTGGGCACATCCCTCCCTATGCAGTTGGAAGGGCCGGGAACTAAGGTGTTCTCTGAGGCGAGCGTTCCACAGCTTTGAAACAGCCTCAGGAACGCGGTTCTTGGCAGGGTTTCGTTCCCTGCGGGTCTGCCACGTTGAGGAAAACTAAGCGGCCCTGAAAGAAACCACCGGGGCTCCAATTCGGTTTGGGGACTCCTGCTCGACGTCTCTCTAAGTGATGCGGAAACTGGACTTTAGGTCCAGCCCGAAGTAATGCAGAGAGTAACCCCGAGCATTGCTAGGCATTGGGAACATCCGAAGTCACCCAGGTAGGCCTGCTGAGGGCAGTTCGGGGTTTGTGCCGTTCACCACATGCAGCACACACTGCATCCAAAAGTTTCATCGCAGAAGGCCGAACTGTGTTCCACGGGTCTCCCTTGGATTGTCAGAGAAGATAGGTGTATGTGCTGGGTGATCCAGTTGGTAATTGAGAAGCCTGGCAGAGGGCAGTCTTTTCCCCATTTGAAAGGTCGATAGTGGCGGCCTCAAGGCTGACTGAAAGACACTGCCCTTACCCGTCTTCTAGTCACCTCCAGGAGTGCCTCAGTGAAGACAGTGAGTTTTCTCCTACGAATCCAGGTGGTCTCCAGTGCCTTGCTGGGAGCTCATCCCACGCTTGCCCTAGCTAAAGTGTGAAGTCAAAGTGACCCCTAGCCTCAAGGGAAGCGTGAGCGCTTCCTATCAGCCAAGTTGGGTGGGCAGCCACCTCCATGAACCCTGACTCCATAGAGTGCTTTAACTCCTCTGCGGCTTTGCATAGGCCTAAGAGAGTCGCGTGTGAATTCCTTCTGAGGGAGAGCATGTGCGCTGGGAGTCCCCGTTTTGTTTTCCGAGCCACACAACACAGGACAGACTGCTGGGGTCAGCTCTTGCTACGCAGAGCGAAGGGCAGTGAACTGCTTCTCGCTTGCAGAGCTTGATGTCTACAGCTGTAAGGCAGCCCCGGGACAAAGTTTTGGCCAGTATTACATTCAGCGTGGCTCTCCCTCTGTGGAGGCCCTCCGAACGGCACTGAGAGAATCCCTGAGCCTAAAGTGCATCCTGGCAACCCTTAACCTGTCATCTCACTATTGTGACGCAAGGTACACTGCAGGTTCAGCCTGAAAGAAAGTACAGAAAAGCCGGTACGACTCTGAGGCATTCGGACGAGGCAAGGTCCCCTCGGCCTGACTAAGTCATTAAGCGGGTGCTGCTCCTCGTGGCACGCAGAACACCCCCCGTCCAACGAAGTGGGATCCTAGAAAGGCCCAGTGTTGCTGAAAGTCTCCAGGTGTCAGTCAGCGAGTGCTGGCAAATGCGTCGTGGGCTCAAGTTGGCACTGGGAGAATGTGGGAGAAGCCCGACTTTCCCCCTTTGGAAAGCCACTTCGTTGCAGCTTCCAAGCCGCCTGCTACTATTCACTCCACAGATTCCTCTGAGGAGCAGTGAGTTTTTC
The DNA here is from genome assembly GCF_964341445.2 of Mesoplodon mirus. Taxonomy (NCBI): domain Eukaryota; kingdom Metazoa; phylum Chordata; class Mammalia; order Artiodactyla; family Ziphiidae; genus Mesoplodon; species Mesoplodon mirus. Next base: position 86,927,707 of record NC_138979.1, on the reverse strand, counting down.
CAAAAGAAACCAGGTGCTTGCGATTCCTTCCGGGGAGCTCACCCCCAGGAGCATACTGTAGCTAAGGTGCCCACTAAATGTGACCTCTAGTCTCGAGGTAAGGTGCACATTTTCCCATTCCCAGAGATAGGGGTGCCCCGGTTTCCAGGAGGTCTTAGTCAGTGGACGGCTTTAGCTTTAGTATGCCTCACAGCACTCAAGACTCTCACGTGGGCACTTCTTTCCAAGGAAGTACACTGCGTACCCAAAGCCTTCTGAGCACAAGCAAGGGATACACAGCTCTGGGCACATCCCTCCCTATGCAGTTGGAAGGGCCGGGAACTAAGGTGTTCTCTGAGGCGAGCGTTCCACAGCTTTGAAACAGCCCCAGGAACGTGGTTCTTGGCAGGGTTTCGTTCCCTGCGGGTCTGCCACGTTGAGGAAAACTAAGCGGCCCTGAAAGAAACCACCGGGGCTCCAATTCGGTTTGGGGACTCCTGCTCGACGTCTCTCTAGGTGATGCGGAAACTGGACTTTAGGTCCAGCCCGAAGTAATGCAGAGAGTAACCCCGAGCATTGCTAGGCATTGGGAACATCCAAAGTCACCCAGGTAGGCCTGCTGAGGGCAGTTCGGGGTTTGTGCCGTTCACCACATGCAGCACACACTGCATCCAAAAGTTTCATCGCAGAAGGCCGAACTGTGTTCCAAGGGTCTCCCTTGGATTGTCAGAGAAGATAGGTGTATGTGCTGGGTGATCCAGTTGGTAATTGAGAAGCCTGGCAGAGGGCAGTCTTTTCCCCATTTGAAAGGTCGATAGTGGCGGCCACAAGGCTGACTGAAAGACACTGCCCTTACCCGTCTTCTAGTCACCTCCAGGAGTGCCTCAGTGAAGACAGTGAGTTTTCTCCTACGAATCCAGGTGGTCTCCAGTGCCTTGCTGGGAGCTCATCCCACTCTTGCCCTAGCTAAAGTGTGAAGTCAAAGTGACCCCTAGCCTCAAGGGAAGCGCGAGCGCTTCCTATCAGCCAAGTTGGGTGGGCAGCCACCTCCATGAACCCTGACTCCTTAGAGTGCTTTAACTCCTCTGCGGCTTTGCTTAGGCCTAAGAGAGTCGCGTGTGAGTTCCTTCTGAGGGAGAGCATGTGCGCTGTGAGTCCCCGTTTTGTTTTCCGAGCCACACAACACAGGACAGACTGCTGGGGTCAGCTCTTGCTACGCAGAGCGAAGGGCAGTGAACTGCTTCTCGCTTGCAGAGCTTGATGTCTACAGCTGTAAGGCAGCCCCGGGACAAAGTTTTGGCCAGTATTACATTCAGCGTGGCTCTCCCTCTGTGGAGGCCCTCCGAACGGCACTGAGAGAATCCCTGAGCCTAAAGTGCATCCTGGCAACCCTTAACCTGTCATCTCACTATTGTGACGCAAGGTACACTGCAGGTGCAGCCTGACAGAAAGTACAGAAAAGCCGGTACGACTCTGAGGCATTTGGACGAGGCAAGGTCCCCTCGGCCTGACTAAGTCATTAAGCGGGTGCTGCTCCTCGTGGCACGCAGAACACCTCCCGTCCAACGAAGTGGGATCCTAGAAAGGCCCAGTGTTGCTGAAAGTCTCCAGGTGTCAGTCAGCGAGTGCTGGCAAATGCGTTGTGGGCTCAAGTTGGCACTGGGAGAATGTGGGAGAAGCCCGACTTTCCCCCTTTGGAAAGCCACTTCGTTGCAGCTTCCAAGCCGCCTGCTACTATTCACTCCACAGATTCCTCTGAGGAGCAGTGAGTTTTTCCAAAAGAAACCAGGTGCTTGCGATTCCTTCCGGGGAGCTCACCCCCAGGAGCATACTGTAGCTAAGGTGCCCACTAAATGTGACCTCTAGTCTCGAGGTAAGGTGCACATTTTCCCATTCCCAGAGATAGGGGCGCCCCGGTTTCCAGGAGGTCTTAGTCAGTGGACGGCTTTAGCTTTAGTATGCCTCACAGCGCTCAAGACTCTCACGTGGGCACTTCTTTCCAAGGAAGTACACTGCGTACCCAAAGCCTTCTGAGCACAAGCAAGGGATACACAGCTCTGGGCACATCCCTCCCTATGCAGTTGGAAGGGCCGGGAACTAAGGTGTTCTCTGAGGCGAGCGTTCCACAGCTATGAAACAGCCCCAGGAACGCGGTTCTTGGCAGGGTTTCGTTCCCTGCGGGTCTGCCACGTTGAGGAAAACTAAGCGGCCCTGAAAGAAACCACCGGGGCTCCAATTCGGTTTGGGGACTCCTGCTCGACGTCTCTCTAGGTGATGCGGAAACTGGACTTTAGGTCCAGCCCGAAGTAATGCAGAGAGTAACCCCGAGCATTGCTAGGCATTGGGAACATCCGAAGTCACCCAGGTAGGCCTGCTGAGGGCAGTTCGGGGTTTGTGCCGTTCACCACATGCAGCAAACACTGCATCCAAAAGTTTCATCGCAGAAGGCCGAACTGTGTTCCAAGGGTCTCCCTTGGATTGTCAGAGAAGATAGGTGTATGTGCTGGGTGATCCAGTTGGTAATTGTGAAGCCTGGCAGAAGGCAGTCTTTTCCCCATTTGAAAGGTCGATAGTGGCGGCCTCAAGGCTGACTGAAAGACACTGCCCTTACCCGTCTTCTAGTCACCTCCAGGAGTGCCTCAGTGAAGACAGTGAGTTTTCTCCTACGAATCCAGGTGGTCTCCAGTGCCTTGCTGGGAGCTCATCCCACGCTTGCCCTAGCTAAAGTGTGAAGTCAAAGTGACCCCTAGCCTCAAGGGAAGCGTGAGCGCTTCCTGTCAGCCAAGTTGGGTGGGCAGCCACCTCCATGAACCCTGACTCCATAGAGTGCTTTAACTCCTCTGCGGCTTTGCGTAGGCCTAAGAGAGTCGCGTGTGAATTCCTTCTGAGGGAGAGCATGTGCGCTGGGAGTCCCCGTTTTGTTTTCCGAGCCACACAACACAGGACAGACTGCTGGGGTCAGCTCTTGCTACGCAGAGCGAAGGGCAGTGAACTGCTTCTCGCTTGCAGAGCTTGATGTCTACAGCTGTAAGGCAGCCCTGGGACAAAGTTTTGGCCAGTATTACATTCAGCGTGGCTCTCCCTCTGTGGAGGCCCTCCGAACGGCACTGAGAGAATCCCTGAGCCTAAAGTGCATCCTGGCAACCCTTAACCTGTCATCTCACTATTGTGACGCAAGGTACACTGCAGGTGCAGCCTGACAGAAAGTACAGAAAAGCCGGTACGACTCTGAGGCATTCGGACGAGGCAAGGTCCCCTCGGCCTGACTAAGTCATTAAGCGGGTGCTGCTCCTCGTGGCACGCAGAACACCCCCCGTCCAACGAAGTGGGATCTTAGAAAGGCCCAGTGTTGCTGAAAGTCTCCAGGTGTCAGTCAGCGAGTGCTGGCAAATGCGTCGTGGGCTCAAGTTGGCACTGGGAGAATGTGGGAGAAGCCCGACTTTCCCCCTTTGGAAAGCCACTTCCTTGCAGCTTCCAAGCCGCCTGCTACTATTCACTCCAGAGATTCCTCTGAGGAGCAGTGAGTTTTTCCAAAAGAAACCAGGTGCTTGCGATTCCTTCCGGGGAGCTCACCCCCAGGAGCATACTGTAGCTAAGGTGCCCACTAAATGTGACCTCTAGTCTCGAGGTAAGGTGCACATTTTCCCATTCCCAGAGATAGGGGCGCCCCGGTTTCCAGGAGGTCTTAGTCAGTGGACGGCTTTAGCTTTAGTATGCCTCACAGCGCTCAAGACTCTCACGTGGGCACTTCTTTCCAAGGAAGTACACTGCGTACCCAAAGCCTTCTGAGCACAAGCAAGGGATACACAGCTCTGGGCACATCCCTCCCTATGCAGTTGGAAGGGCCGGGAACTAAGGTGTTCTCTGAGGCGAGCGTTCCACAGCTTTGAAAAAGCCCCAGGAACGTGGTTCTTGGCAGGGTTTCGTTCCCTGCGGGTCTGCCACGTTGAGGAAAACTAAGCGGCCCTGAAAGAAACCACCGGGGCTCCAATTCGGTTTGGGGACTCCTGCTCGACGTCTCTCTAGGTGATGCGGAAACTGGACTTTAGGTCCAGCCCGAAGTAATGCAGAGAGTAACCCCGAGCATTGCTAGGCATTGGGAACATCCAAAGTCACCCAGGTAGGCCTGCTGAGGGCAGTTCGGGGTTTGTGCCGTTCACCACATGCAGCACACACTGCATCCAAAAGTTTCATCGCAGAAGGCCGAACTGTGTTCCAAGGGTCTCCCTTGGATTGTCAGAGAAGATAGGTGTATGTGCTGGGTGATCCAGTTGGTAATTGAGAAGCCTGGCAGAGGGCAGTCTTTTCCCCATTTGAAAGGTCGATAGTGGCGGCCTCAAGGCTGACTGAAAGACACTGCCCTTACCCGTCTTCTAGTCACCTCCAGGAGTGCCTCAGTGAAGACAGTGAGTTTTCTCCTACGAATCCAGGTGGTCTCCAGTGCCTTGCTGGGAGCTCATCCCACGCTTGCCCTAGCTAAAGTGTGAAGTCAAAGTGACCCCTAGCCTCAAGGGAAGCGCGAGCGCTTCCTATCAGCCAAGTTGGGTGGGCAGCCACCTCCATGAACCCTGACTCCATAGAGTGCTTTAACTCCTCTGCGGCTTTGCGTAGGCCTAAGAGAGTCGCGTGTGAATTCCTTCTGAGGGAGAGCATGTGCGCTCGGAGTCCCCGTTTTGTTTTCCGAGCCACACAACACAGGACAGACTGCTGGGGTCAGCTCTTGCTACGCAGAGCGAAGGGCAGTGAACTGCTTCTCGCTTGCAGAGCTTGATGTCTACAGCTGTAAGGCAGCCCCGGGACAAAGTTTTGGCCAGTATTACATTCAGCGTGGCTCTCCCTCTGTGGAGGCCCTCCGAACGGCACTGAGAGAATCCCTGAGCCTAAAGTGCATCCTGGTAACCCTTAACCTGTCATCTCACTATTGTGACGCAAGGTACACTGCAGGTGCAGCCTGACAGAAAGTACAGAAAAGCCGGTATGACTCTGAGGCATTTGGACGAGGCAAGGTCCCCTCGGCCTGACTAAGTCATTAAGCGGGTGCTGCTCCTCGTGGCACGCAGAACACCCCCCGTCCAACGAAGTGGGATCCTAGAAAGGCCCAGTGTTGCTGAAAGTCTCCAGGTGTCAGTCAGCGAGTGCTGGCAAATGCGTCGTGGGCTCAAGTTGGCACTGGGAGAATGTGGGAGAAGCCCGACTTTCCCCCTTTGGAAAGCCACTTCGTTGCAGCTTCCAAGCCGCCTGCTACTATTCACTCCACAGATTCCTCTGAGGAGCAGTGAGTTTTTCCAAAAGAAACCAGGTGCTTGCGATTCCTTCCGGGGAGCTCACCCCCAGGAGCATACTGTAGCTAAGGTGCCCACTAAATGTGACCTCTAGTCTCGAGGTAAGGTGCACATTTTCCCATTCCCAGAGATAGGGGCGCCCCGGTTTCCAGGAGGTCTTAGTCAGTGGACGGCTTTAGCTTTAGTATGCCTCACAGTGCTCAAGACTCTCACATGGGCACTTCTTTCCAAGGAAGTACACTGCGTACCCAAAGCCTTCTGAGCACAAGCAAGGGATACACAGCTCTGGGCACATCCCTCCCTATGCAGTTGGAAGGGCCGGGAACTAAGGTGTTCTCTGAGGCGAGCGTTCCACAGCTTTGAAACAGCCCCAGGAACGCGGTTCTTGGCAGGGTTTCGTTCCCTGCGGGTCTGCCACGTTGAGGAAAACTAAGCGGCCCTGAAAGAAACCACCGGGGCTCCAATTCGGTTTGGGGACTCCTGCTCGACGTCTCTCTAGGTGATGCGGAAACTGGACTTTAGGTCCAGCCCGAAGTAATGCAGAGAGTAACCGCGAGCATTGCTAGGCATTGGGAACATCCGAAGTCACCCAGGTAGGCCTGCTGAGGGCAGTTCGGGGTTTGTGCCGTTCACCACATGCAGCAAACACTGCATCCAAAAGTTTCATCGCAGAAGGCCGAACTGTGTTCCAAGGGTCTCCCTTGGATTGTCAGAGAAGATAGGTGTATGTGCTGGGTGATCCAGTTGGTAATTGTGAAGCCTGGCAGAAGGCAGTCTTTTCCCCATTTGAAAGGTCGATAGTGGCGGCCTCAAGGCTGACTGAAAGACACTGCCCTTACCCGTCTTCTAGTCACCTCCAGGAGTGCCTCAGTGAAGACAGTGAGTTTTCTCCTACGAATCCAGGTGGTCTCCAGTGCCTTGCTGGGAGCTCATCCCACGCTTGCCCTAGCTAAAGTGTGAAGTCAAAGTGACCCCTAGCCTCAAGGGAAGCGTGAGCGCTTCCTGTCAGCCAAGTTGGGTGGGCAGCCACCTCCATGAACCCTGACTCCATAGAGTGCTTTAACTCCTCTGCGGCTTTGCGTAGGCCTAAGAGAGTCGCGTGTGAATTCCTTCTGAGGGAGAGCATGTGCGCTGTGAGTCCCCGTTTTGTTTTCCGAGCCACACAACACAGGACAGACTGCTGGGGTCAGCTCTTGCTACGCAGAGCGAAGGGCAGTGAACTGCTTCTCGCTTGCAGAGCTTGATGTCTACAGCTGTAAGGCAGCCCTGGGACAAAGTTTTGGCCAGTATTACATTCAGCGTGGCTCTCCCTCTGTGGAGGCCCTCCGAACGGCACTGAGAGAATCCCTGAGCCTAAAGTGCATCCTGGCAACCCTTAACCTGTCATCTCACTATTGTGACGCAAGGTACACTGCAGGTGCAGCCTGACAGAAAGTACAGAAAAGCCGGTACGACTCTGAGGCATTCGGACGAGGCAAGGTCCCCTCGGCCTGACTAAGTCATTAAGCGGGTGCTGCTCCTCGTGGCACGCAGAACACCCCCCGTCCAACGAAGTGGGATCTTAGAAAGGCCCAGTGTTGCTGAAAGTCTCCAGGTGTCAGTCAGCGAGTGCTGGCAAATGCGTCGTGGGCTCAAGTTGGCACTGGGAGAATGTGGGAGAAGCCCGACTTTCCCCCTTTGGAAAGCCACTTCCTTGGAGCTTCCAAGCCGCCTGCTACTATTCACTCCAGAGATTCCTCTGAGGAGCAGTGAGTTTTTCCAAAAGAAACCAGGTGCTTGCGATTCCTTCCGGGGAGCTCACCCCCAGGAGCATACTGTAGCTAAGGTGCCCACTAAATGTGACCTCTAGTCTCGAGGTAAGGTGCACATTTTCCCATTCCCAGAGATAGGGGCGCCCCGGTTTCCAGGAGGTCTTAGTCAGTGGACGGCTTTAGCTTTAGTATGCCTCACAGCGCTCAAGACTCTCACGTGGGCACTTCTTTCCAAGGAAGTACACTGCGTACCCAAAGCCTTCTGAGCACAAGCAAGGGATACACAGCTCTGGGCACATCCCTCCCTATGCAGTTGGAAGGGCCGGGAACTAAGGTGTTCTCTGAGGCGAGCGTTCCACAGCTTTGAAAAAGCCCCAGGAACGTGGTTCTTGGCAGGGTTTCGTTCCCTGCGGGTCTGCCACGTTGAGGAAAACTAAGCGGCCCTGAAAGAAACCACCGGGGCTCCAATTCGGTTTGGGGACTCCTGCTCGACGTCTCTCTAGGTGATGCGGAAACTGGACTTTAGGTCCAGCCCGAAGTAATGCAGAGAGTAACCCCGAGCATTGCTAGGCATTGGGAACATCCAAAGTCACCCAGGTAGGCCTGCTGAGGGCAGTTCGGGGTTTGTGCCGTTCACCACATGCAGCACACACTGCATCCAAAAGTTTCATCGCAGAAGGCCGAACTGTGTTCCAAGGGTCTCCCTTGGATTGTCAGAGAAGATAGGTGTATGTGCTGGGTGATCCAGTTGGTAATTGAGAAGCCTGGCAGAGGGCAGTCTTTTCCCCATTTGAAAGGTCGATAGTGGCGGCCTCAAGGCTGACTGAAAGACACTGCCCTTACCCGTCTTCTAGTCACCTCCAGGAGTGCCTCAGTGAAGACAGTGAGTTTTCTCCTACGAATCCAGGTGGTCTCCAGTGCCTTGCTGGGAGCTCATCCCACGCTTGCCCTAGCTAAAGTGTGAAGTCAAAGTGACCCCTAGCCTCAAGGGAAGCGCGAGCGCTTCCTATCAGCCAAGTTGGGTGGGCAGCCACCTCCATGAACCCTGACTCCATAGAGTGCTTTAACTCCTCTGCGGCTTTGCGTAGGCCTAAGAGAGTCGCGTGTGAATTCCTTCTGAGGGAGAGCATGTGCGCTGGGAGTCCCCGTTTTGTTTTCCGAGCCACACAACACAGGACAGACTGCTGGGGTCAGCTCTTGCTACGCAGAGCGAAGGGCAGTGAACTGCTTCTCGCTTGCAGAGCTTGATGTCTACAGCTGTAAGGCAGCCCCGGGACAAAGTTTTGGCCAGTATTACATTCAGCGTGGCTCTCCCTCTGTGGAGGCCCTCCGAACGGCACTGAGAGAATCCCTGAGCCTAAAGTGCATCCTGGTAACCCTTAACCTGTCATCTCACTATTGTGACGCAAGGTACACTGCAGGTGCAGCCTGACAGAAAGTACAGAAAAGCCGGTACGACTCTGAGGCATTTGGACGAGGCAAGGTCCCCTCGGCCTGACTAAGTCATTAAGCGGGTGCTGCTCCTCGTGGCACGCAGAACACCCCCCGTCCAACGAAGTGGGATCCTAGAAAGGCCCAGTGTTGCTGAAAGTCTCCAGGTGTCAGTCAGCGAGTGCTGGCAAATGCGTCGTGGGCTCAAGTTGGCACTGGGAGAATGTGGGAGAAGCCCGACTTTCCCCCTTTGGAAAGCCACTTCGTTGCAGCTTCCAAGCCGCCTGCTACTATTCACTCCACAGATTCCTCTGAGGAGCAGTGAGTTTTTCCAAAAGAAACCAGGTGCTTGCGATTCCTTCCGGGGAGCTCACCCCCAGGAGCATACTGTAGCTAAGGTGCCCACTAAATGTGACCTCTAGTCTCGAGGTAAGGTGCACATTTTCCCATTCCCAGAGATAGGGGCGCCCCGGTTTCCAGGAGGTCTTAGTCAGTGGACGGTTTTAGCTTTAGTATGCCTCACAGTGCTCAAGACTCTCACATGGGCACTTCTTTCCAAGGAAGTACACTGCGTACCCAAAGCCTTCTGAGCACAAGCAAGGGATACACAGCTCTGGGCACATCCCTCCCTATGCAGTTGGAAGGGCCGGGAACTAAGGTGTTCTCTGAGGCGAGCGTTCCACAGCTTTGAAACAGCCCCAGGAACGCGGTTCTTGGCAGGGTTTCGTTCCCTGCGGGTCTGCCACGTTGAGGAAAACTAAGCGGCCCTGAAAGAAACCACCGGGGCTCCAATTCGGTTTGGGGACTCCTGCTCGACGTCTCTCTAGGTGATGCGGAAACTGGACTTTAGGTCCAGCCCGAAGTAATGCAGAGAGTAACCCCGAGCATTGCTAGGCATTGGGAACATCCGAAGTCACCCAGGTAGGCCTGCTGAGGGCAGTTCGGGGTTTGTGCCGTTCACCACATGCAGCACACACTGCATCCAAAAGTTTCATCGCAGAAGGCCGAACTGTGTTCCAAGGGTCTCCCTTGGATTGTCAGAGAAGATAGGTGTATGTGCTGAGTGATCCAGTTGGTAATTAAGAAGCCTGGCAGAAGGCAGTCTTTTCCCCATTTGAAAGGTCGATAGTGGCGGCCTCAAGGCTGACTGAAAGACACTGCCCTTACCCGTCTTCTAGTCACCTCCAGGAGTGCCTCAGTGAAGACAGTGAGTTTTCTCCTACGAATCCAGGTGGTCTCCAGTGCCTTGCTGGGAGCTCATCCCACGCTTGCCCTAATAAAGTGTGAAGTCAAAGTGACCCCTAGCCTCAAGGGAAGCGCAAGCGCTTCCTATCAGCCAAGTTGGGTGGGCAGCCACCTCCATGAACCCTGACTCCTTAGAGTGCTTTAACTCCTCTGCGGCTTTGCGTAGGCCTAAGAGAGTCGCGTGTGAATTCCTTCTGAGGGAGAGCATGTGCGCTGGGAGTCCCCGTTTTGTTTTCCGAGCCACACAACACAGGACAGACTGCTGGGGTCAGCTCTTGCTACGCAGAGCGAAGGGCAGTGAACTGCTTCTCGCTTGCAGAGCTTGATGTCTACAGCTGTAAGGCAGCCCCGGGACAAAGTTTTGGCCAGTATTACATTCAGCGTGGCTCTCCCTCTGTGGAGGCCCTCCGAACGGCACTGAGAGAATCCCTGAGCCTAAAGTGCATCCTGGCAACCCTTAACCTGTCATCTCACTATTGTGACGCAAGGTACACTGCAGGTGCAGCCTGACAGAAAGTACAGAAAAGCCGGTACGACTCTGAGGCATTTGGACGAGGCAAGGTCCCCTCGGCCTGACTAAGTCATTAAGCGGGTGCTGCTCCTCGTGGCACGCAGAACACCCCCCGTCCAACGAAGTGGGATCCTAGAAAGGCCCAGTGTTGCTGAAAGTCTCCAGGTGTCAGTCAGAGAGTGCTGGCAAATGCGTCGTGGGCTCAAGTTGGCACTGGGAGAATGTGGGAGAAGCCCGACTTTCCCCCTTTGGAAAGCCACTTCGTTGCAGCTTCCAAGCCGCCTGCTACTATTCACTCCACAGATTCCTCTGAGGAGCAGTGAGTTTTTCCAAAAGAAACCAGGTGCTTGCGATTCCTTCCGGGGAGCTCACCCCCAGGAGCATACTGTAGCTAAGGTGCCCACTAAATGTGACCTCTAGTCTCGAGGTAAGGTGCACATTTTCCCATTCCCAGAGATAGGGGCGCCCCGGTTTCCAGGAGGTCTTAGTCAGTGGACGGCTTTAGCTTTAGTATGCCTCACAGTGCTCAAGACTCTCACGTGGGCACTTCTTTCCAAGGAAGTACACTGCGTACCCAAAGCCTTCTGAGCACAAGCAAGGGATACACAGCTCTGGGCACATCCCTCCCTATGCAGTTGGAAGGGCCGGGAACTAAGGTGTTCTCTGAGGCGAGCGTTCCACAGCTTTGAAACAGCCCCAGGAACGCGGTTCTTGGCAGGGTTTCGTTCCCTGCGGGTCTGCCACGTTGAGGAAAACTAAGCGGCCCTGAAAGAAACCACCGGGGCTCCAATTCGGTTTGGGGACTCCTGCTCGACGTCTCTCTAGGTGATGCGGAAACTGGACTTTAGGTCCAGCCCGAAGTAATGCAGAGAGTAACCCCGAGCATTGCTAGGCATTGGGAACATCCGAAGTCACCCAGGTAGGCCTGCTGAGGGCAGTTCGGGGTTTGTGCCGTTCACCACATGCAGCAAACACTGCATCCAAAAGTTTCATCGCAGAAGGCCGAACTGTGTTCCAAGGGTCTCCCTTGGATTGTCAGAGAAGATAGGTGTATGTGCTAGGTGATCCAGTTGGTAATTGAGAAGCCTGGCAGAAGGCAGTCTTTTCCCCATTTGAAAGGTCGATAGTGGCGGCCTCAAGGCTGACTGAAAGACACTGCCCTTACCCATCTTCTAGTCACCTCCAGGAGTGCCTCAGTGAAGACAGTGAGTTTTCTCCTACGAATCCAGGTGGTCTCCAGTGCCTTGCTGGGAGCTCATCCCACGCTTGCCCTAATAAAGTGTGAAGTCAAAGTGACCCCTAGCCTCAAGGGAAGCGCGAGCGCTTCCTATCAGCCAAGTTGGGTGGGCAGCCACCTCCATGAACCATGACTCCTTAGAGTGCTTTAACTCCTCTGCGGCTTTGCGTAGGCCTAAGAGAGTCGCGTGTGAATTCCTTCTGAGGGAGAGCATGTGCGCTGGGAGTCCCCGTTTTGTTTTCCGAGCCACACAACACAGGACAGACTGCTGGGGTCAGCTCTTGCTACGCAGAGCGAAGGGCAGTGAACTGCTTCTCGCTTGCAGAGCTTGATGTCTACAGCTGTAAGGCAGCCCCGGGACAAAGTTTTGGCCAGTATTACATTCAGCGTGGCTCTCCCTCTGTGGAGGCCCTCCGAACGGCACTGAGAGAATCCCTGAGCCTAAAGTGCATCCTGGCAACCCTTAACCTGTCATCTCACTATTGTGACGCAAGGTACACTGCAGGTGAAGCCTGACGGAAAGTACAGAAAAGCCGGTACGACTCTGAGGCATTTGGACGATGCAAGGTCCCCTCGGCCTGACTAAGTCATTAAGCGGGTGCTGCTCCTCGTGGCACGCAGAACACCCCCCGTCCAACGAAGTGGGATCCTAGAAAGGCCCAGTGTTGCTGAAAGTCTCCAGGTGTCAGTCAGAGAGTGCTGGCAAATGCGTCGTGGGCTCAAGTTGGCACTGGGAGAATGTGGGAGAAGCCCGACTTTCCCCCTTTGGAAAGCCACTTCGTTGCAGCTTCCAAGCCGCCTGCTACTATTCACTCCACAGATTCCTCTGAGGAGCAGTGAGTTTTTCCAAAAGAAACAAGGTGCTTGCGATTCCTTCTGGGGAGCTCACCCCCAGGAGCATACTGTAGCAAAGGTGCCCACTAAATGTGACCTCTAGTCTCGAGGTAAGGTGCACATTTTCCCATTCCCAGAGATAGGGGCGCCCCGGTTTCCAGGAGGTCTTAGTCAGTGGACGGCTTTAGCTTTAGTATGCCACACAGCGCTCAAGACTCTCACGTGGGCACTTCTTTCCAAGGAAGTACACTGCGTACCCAAAGCCTTCTGAGCACAAGCAAGGGATACACAGCTCTGGGCACATCACTCCCTATGCAGTTGGAAGGGCCGGGAACTAAGGTGTTCTCTGAGGCGAGCGTTCCACAGCTTTGAAACAGCCCCAGGAACGCGGTTCTTGGCAGGGTTTCGTTCCCTGCGGGTCTGCCACGTTGAGGAAAACTAAGCGGCCCTGAAAGAAACCACCGGGGCTCCAATTCGGTTTGGGGACTCCTGCTCTACGTCTCTCTAGGTGATGCGGAAACTGGACTTTAGGTCCAGCCCGAAGTAATGCAGAGAGTAACCCCGAGCATTGCTAGGCATTGGGAACATCCAAAGTCACCCAGGTAGGCCTGCTGAGGGCAGTTCGGGGTTTGTGCCGTTCACCACATGCAGCACACACTGCATCCAAAAGTTTCATCGCAGAAGGCCGAACTGTGTTCCAAGGGTCTCCCTTGGATTGTCAGAGAAGATAGGTGTATGTGCTGGGTGATTCAGTTGGTAATTGAGAAGCCTGGCAGAGGGCAGTCTTTTCCCCATTTGAAAGGTCGATAGTGGCGGCCTCAAGGCTGACTGAAAGACACTGCCCTTACCCGTCTTCTAGTCACCTCCAGGAGTGCCTCAGTGAAGACAGTGAGTTTTCTCCTACGAATCCAGGTGGTCTCCAGTGCCTTGCTGGGAGCTCATCCCACGCTTGCCCTAGCTAAAGTGTGAAGTCAAAGTGACCCCTAGCCTCAAGGGAAGCGCGAGCGCTTCCTATCAGCCAAGTTGGGTGGGCAGCCACCTCCATGAACCCTGACTCCATAGAGTGCTTTAACTCCTCTGCGGCTTTGCGTAGGCCTAAGAGAGTCGCGTGTGAATTCCTTCTGAGGGAGAGCATGTGCGCTGGGAGTCCCCGTTTTGTTTTCCGAGCCACACAACACAGGACAGACTGCTGGTGTCAGCCCTTGCTACGCAGAGCGAAGGGCAGTGAACTGCTTCTCGCTTGCAGAGCTTGATGTCTACAGCTGTAAGGCAGCCCCGGGACAAAGTTTTGGCCAGTACTACATTCAGCGTGGCTCTCCCTCTGTGGAGGCCCTCCGAACGGCACTGAGAGAATCCCTGAGCCTAAAGTGCATCCTGGCAACCCTTAACCTGTCATCTCACTATTGTGACGCAAGGTACACTGCAGGTGCAGCCTGACAGAAAGTACAGAAAAGCCGGTACGACTCTGAGGCATTCGGACGAGGCAAGGTCCCCTCGGCCTGACTAAGTCATTAAGCGGGTGCTGCTCCTCGTGGCACGCAGAACACCCCCCGTCCAACGAAGTGGGATCCTAGAAAGGCCCAGTGTTGCTGAAAGTCTCCAGGTGTCAGTCAGCGAGTGCTGGCAAATGCGTCGTGGGCTCAAGTTGGCACTGGGAGAATGTGGGAGAAGCCCGACTTTCCCCATTTGGAAAGCCACTTCGTTGCAGCTTCCAAGCCGCCTGCTACTATTCACTCCACAGATTCCTCTGAGGAGCAGTGAGTTTTTCCAAAAGAAACCAGGTGCTTGCGATTCCTTCCGGGGAGCTCACCCCCAGGAGCATACTGTAGCTAAGGTGCCCACTAAATGTGACCTCTAGTCTCGAGGTAAGGTGCACATTTTCCCATTCCCAGAGATAGGGGCGCCCCGGTTTCCAGGAGGTCTTAGTCAGTGGACGGCTTTAGCTTTAGTATGCCTCACAGTGCTCAAGACTCTCACGTGGGCACTTCTTTCCAAGGAAGTACACTGCGTACCCAAAGCCTTCTGAGCACAAGCAAGGGATACACAGCTCTGGGCACATCCCTCCCTATGCAGTTGGAAGGGCCGGGAACTAAGGTGTTCTCTGAGGCGAGCGTTCCACAGCTTTGAAACAGCCCCAGGAACGCGGTTCTTGGCAGGGTTTCATTCCCTGCGGGTCTGCCACGTTGAGGAAAACTAAGCGGCCCTGAAAGAAACCACCGGGGCTCCAATTCGGTTTGGGGACTCCTGCTCGACGTCTCTCTAGGTGATGCGGAAACTGGACTTTAGGTCCAGCCCGAAGTAATGCAGAGAGTAACCCCGAGCATTGCTAGGCATTGGGAACATCCGAAGTCACCCAGGTAGGCCTGCTGAGGGCAGTTCGGGGTTTGTGCCGTTCACCACATGCAGCAAACACTGCATCCAAAAGTTTCATCGCAGAAGGCCGAACTGTGTTCCAAGGGTCTCCCTAGGATTGTCAGAGAAGATAGGTGTATGTGCTGGGTGATCCAGTTGGTAATTGAGAAGCCTGGCAGAAGGCAGTCTTTTCCCCATTTGAAAGGTCGATAGTGGCGGCCTCAAGGCTGACTGAAAGACCCTGCCCTTACCCATCTTCTAGTCACCTCCAGGAGTGCCTCAGTGAAGACAGTGAGTTTTCTCCTACGAATCCAGGTGGTCTCCAGTGCCTTGCTGGGAGCTCATCCCACGCTTGCCCTAATAAAGTGTGAAGTCAAAGTGACCCCTAGCCTCAAGGGAAGCGCGAGCACTTCCTATCAGCCAAGTTGGGTGGGCAGCCACCTCCATGAACCCTGACTCCTTAGAGTGCTTTAACTCCTCTGCGGCTTTGCGTAGGCCTAAGAGAGTCGCGTGTGAATTCCTTCTGAGGGAGAGCATGTGCGCTGTGAGTCCCCGTTTTGTTTTCCGAGCCACACAACACAGGACAGACTGCTGGGGTCAGCTCTTGCTACGCAGAGCGAAGGGCAGTGAACTGCTTCTCGCTTGCAGAGCTTGATGTCTACAGCTGTAAGGCAGCCCCGGGACAAAGTTTTGGCCAGTATTACATTCAGCGTGGCTCTCCCTCTGTGGAGGCCCTCCGAACGGCACTGAGAGAATCCCTGAGCCTAAAGTGCATCCTGGCAACCCTTAACCTGTCATCTCACTATTGTGACGCAAGGTACACTGCAGGTGCAGCCTGACAGAAAGTACAGAAAAGCCGGTACGACTCTGAGGCATTTGGACGAGGCAAGGTCCCCTCGGCCTGACTAAGTCATTAAGCGGGTGCTGCTCCTCGTGGCACGCAGAACACCCCCAGTCCAACGAAGTGGGATCCTAGAAAGGCCCAGTGTTGCTGAAAGTCTCCAGGTGTCAGTCAGCGAGTGCTGGCAAATGCGTCGTGGGCTCAAGTTGGCACTGGGAGAATGTGGGAGAAGCCCGACTTTCCCCCTTTGGAAAGCCACTTCGTTGCAGCTTCCAAGCCGCCTGCTACTATTCACTCCACAGATTCCTCTGAGGAGCAGTGAGTTTTTCCAAAAGAAACCAGGTGCTTGCGATTCCTTCCGGGGAGCTCACCCCCAGGAGCATACTGTAGCTAAGGTGCCCACTAAATGTGACCTCTAGTCTCGAGGTAAGGTGCACATTTTCCCATTCCCAGAGATAGGGGCGCCCCGGTTTCCAGGAGGTCTTAGTCAGTGGACGGCTTTAGCTTTAGTATGCCTCACAGCGCTCAAGACTCTCACGTGGGCACTTCTTTCCAAGGAAGTACACTGCATACCCAAAGCTTTCTGAGCACAAGCAAGGGATACACAGCTCTGGGCACATCCCTCCCTATGCAGTTGGAAGGGCCGGGAACTAAGGTGTTCTCTGAGGCGAGCGTTCCACAGCTTTGAAACAGCCCCAGGAACGCGGTTCTTGGCAGGGTTTCGTTCCCTGCGGGTCTGCCACGTTGAGGAAAACTAAGCGGCCCTGAAAGAAACCACCGGGGCTCCAATTCGGTTTGGGGACTCCTGCTCGACGTCTCTCTAGGTGATGCGGAAACTGGACTTTAGGTCCAGCCCGAAATAATGCAGAGAGTAACCCCGAGCATTGCTAGGCATTGGGAACATCCAAAGTCACCCAGGTAGGCCTGCTGAGGGCAGTTCGGGGTTTGTGCCGTTCACCACATGCAGCAAACACTGCATCCAAAAGTTTCATCGCAGAAGGCCGAACTGTGTTCCAAGGGTCTCCCTTGGATTGTCAGAGAAGATAGGTGTATGTGCTGGGTGATCCAGTTGGTAATTGAGAAGCCTGGCAGAAGGCAGTCTTTTCCCCATTTGAAAGGTCGATAGTGGTGGCCTCAAGGCTGACTGAAAGACACTGCCCTTACCCATCTTCTAGTCACCTCCAGGAGTGCCTCAGTGAAGACAGTGAGTTTTCTCCTACGAATCCAGGTGGTCTCCAGTGCCTTGCTGGGAGCTCATCCCACGCTTGCCCTAGCTAAAGTGTGAAGTCAAAGTGACCCCTAGCCTCAAGGGAAGCGCGAGCGCTTCCTATCAGCCAAGTTGGGTGGGCAGCCACCTCCATGAACCCTGACTCCATAGAGTGCTTTAACTCCTCTGCGGCTTTGCGTAGGCCTAAGAGAGTCGCGTGTGAATTCCTTCTGAGGGAGAGCATGTGCGCTGGGAGTCCCCGTTTTGTTTTCCGAGCCACACAACACAGGACAGACTGCTGGGGTCAGCTCTTGCTACGCAGAGCGAAGGGCAGTGAACTGCTTCTCGCTTGCAGAGCTTAATGTCTACAGCTGTAAGGCAGCCCCGGGACAAAGTTTTGGCCAGTATTACATTCAGCGTGGCTCTCCCTCTGTGGAGGCCCTCCGAACGGCACTGAGAGAATCCCTGAGCCTAAAGTGCATCCTGGCAACCCTTAACCTGTCATCTCACTATTGTGACGCAAGGTACACTGCAGGTGCAGCCTGACAGAAAGTACAGAAAAGCCGGTACGACTCTGAGGCATTTGGACGATGCAAGGTCCCCTCGGCCAGACTAAGTCATTAAGCGGGTGCTGCTCCTCGTGGCACGCAAAACACCCCCCGTCCAACGAAGTGGGATCCTAGAAAGGCCCAGTGTTGCTGAAAGTCTCCAGGTGTCAGTCAGAGAGTGCTGGCAAATGCGTCGTGGGCTCAAGTTGGCACTGGGAGAATGTGGGAGAAGCCCGACTTTCCCCCTTTGGAAAGCCACTTCGTTGCAGCTTCCAAGCCGCCTGCTACTATTCACTCCACAGATTCCTCTGAGGAGCAGTGAGTTTTTCCAAAAGAAACCAGGTGCTTGCGATTCCTTCCGGGGAGCTCACCCCCAGGAGCATACTGTAGCTAAGGTGCCCACTAAATGTGACCTCTAGTCTCGAGGTAAGGTGCACATTTTCCCATTCCCAGAGATAGGGGCGCCCCGGTTTCCAGGAGGTCTTAGTCAGTGGACGGCTTTAGCTTTAGTATGCCTCACAGCGCTCAAGACTCTCACGTGGGCACTTAATTCCAAGGAAGTACACTGCGTACCCAAAGCCTTCTGAGCACAAGCAAGGGATACACAGCTCTGGGCACATCCCTCCCTATGCAGTTGGAAGGGCCGGGAACTAAGGTGTTCTCTGAGGCGAGCGTTCCACAGCTTTGAAACAGCCTCAGGAACGCGGTTCTTGGCAGGGTTTCGTTCCCTGCGGGTCTGCCACGTTGAGGAAAACTAAGCGGCCCTGAAAGAAACCACCGGGGCTCCAATTCGGTTTGGGGACTCCTGCTCGACGTCTCTCTAGGTGATGCGGAAACTGGACTTTAGGTCCAGCCCGAAGTAATGCAGAGAGTAACCCCGAGCATTGCTAGGCATTGGGAACATCCAAAGTCACCCAGGTAGGCCTGCTGAGGGCAGTTCGGGGTTTGTGCCGTTCACCACATGCAGCACACACTGCATCCAAAAGTTTCATCGCAGAAGGCCGAACTGTGTTCCACGGGTCTCCCTTGGATTGTCAGAGAAGATAGGTGTATGTGCTGGGTGATCCAGTTGGTAATTGAGAAGCCTGGCAGAGGGCAGTCTTTTCCCCATTTCAAAGGTCGATAGTGGCGGCCTCAAGGCTGACTGAAAGACACTGCCCTTACCCGTCTTCTAGTCACCTCCAGGAGTGCCTCAGTGAAGACAGTGAGTTTTCTCCTACGAATCCAGGTGGTCTCCAGTGCCTTGCTGGGAGCTCATCCCACGCTTGCCCTAGCTAAAGTGTGAAGTCAAAGTGACCCCTAGCCTCAAGGGAAGCGTGAGCGCTTCCTATCAGCCAAGTTGTGTGGGCAGCCACCTCCATGAACCCTGACTCCATAGAGTGCTTTAACTCCTCTGCGGCTTTGCGTAGGCCTAAGAGAGTCGCGTGTGAATTCCTTCTGAGGGAGAGCATGTGCGCTGTGAGTCCCCGTTCTGTTTTCCGAGCCACACAACACAGGACAGACTGCTGGGGTCAGCTCTTGCTACGCAGAGCGAAGGGCAGTGAACTGCTTCTCGCTTGCAGAGCTTGATGTCTACAGCTGTAAGGCAGCCCCGGGACAAAGTTTTGGCCAGTATTACATTCAGCGTGGCTCTCCCTCTGTGGAGGCCCTCCGAACGGCACTGAGAGAATCCCTGAGCCTAAAGTGCATCCTGGCAACCCTTAACCTGTCATCTCACTATTGTGACGCAAGGTACACTGCAGGTGCAGCCTGACAGAAAGTACAGAAAAGCCGGTACGACTCTGAGGCATTCGGACGAGGCAAGGTCCCCTCGGCCTGACTAAGTCATTAAGCGGGTGCTGCTCCTCGTGGCACGCAGAACACCCCCCGTCCAACGAAGTGGGATCCTAGAAAGGCCCAGTGTTGCTGAAAGTCTCCAGGTGTCAGTCAGCGAGTGCTGGCAAATGCGTCGTGGGCTCAAGTTGGCACTGGGAGAATGTGGGAGAAGCCCGACTTTCCCCCTTTGGAAAGCCACTTCGTTGCAGCTTCCAAGCCGCCTGCTACTATTCACTCCACAGATTCCTCTGAGGAGCAGTGAGTTTTTCCAAAAGAAACCAGGTGCTTGTGATTCCTTCCGGGGAGCTCACCCCCAGGAGCATACTGTAGCTAAGGTGCCCACTAAATGTGACCTCTAGTCTCGAGGTAAGGTGCACATTTTCCCATTCCCAGAGATAGGGGCGCCCCGGTTTCCAGGAGGTCTTAGTCAGTGGACGGCTTTAGCTTTAGTATGCCTCACAGCGCTCAAGACTCTCACGTGGGCACTTCTTTCCAAGGAAGTACACTGCGTACCCAAAGCCTTCTGAGCACAAGCAAGGGATACACAGCTCTGGGCACATCCCTCCCTATGCAGTTGGAAGGGCCGGGAACTAAGGTGTTCTCTGAGGCGAGCGTTCCACAGCTTTGAAACAGCCCCAGGAACGCGGTTCTTGGCAGGGTTTCGTTCCCTGCGGGTCTGCCACGTTGAGGAAAACTAAGCGGCCCTGAAAGAAACCACCGGGGCTCCAATTCGGTTTGGGGACTCCTGCTCGACGTCTCTCTAGGTGATGCGGAAACTGGACTTTAGGTCCAGCCCGAAGTAATGCAGAGAGTAACCCCCAGCATTGCTAGGCATTGGGAACATCCGAAGTCACCCAGGTAGGCCTGCTGAGGGCAGTTCGGGGTTTGTGCCGTTCACCACATGCAGCAAACACTGCATCCAAAACTTTCATCGCAGAAGGCCGAACTGTGTTCCAAGGGTCTCCCTAGGATTGTCAGAGAAGATAGGTGTATGTGCTGGGGGATCCAGTTGGTAATTGAGAAGCCTGGCAGAAGGCAGTCTTTTCCCCATTTGAAAGGTCGATAGTGGCGGCCTCAAGGCTGACTGAAAGACACTGCCCTTACCCATCTTCTAGTCACCTCCAGGAGTGCCTCAGTGAAGACAGTGAGTTTTCTCCTACGAATCCAGGTGGTCTCCAGTGCCTTGCTGGGAGCTCATCCCACGCTTGCCCTAGCTAAAGTGTGAAGTCAAAGTGACCCCTAGCCTCAAGGGAAGCGCGAGCGCTTCCTATCAGCCAAGTTGGGTGGGCAGCCACCTCCATGACCCCTGACTCCATAGAGTGCTTTAACTCCTCTGCGGCTTTGCGTAGTCCTAAGAGAGTCGCGTGTGAATTCCTTCTGAGGGAGAGCATGTGCGCTGTGAGTCCCCGTTTTGTTTTCCGAGCCACACAACACAGGACAGACTGCTGGGGTCAGCTCTTGCTACGCAGAGCGAAGGGCAGTGAACTGCTTCTCGCTTGCAGAGCTTGATGTCTACAGCTGTAAGGCAGCCCCGGGACAAAGTTTTGGCCAGTATTACATTCAGCGTGGCTCTCCCTCTGTGGAGGCCCTCCGAACGGCACTGAGAGAATCCCTGAGCCTAAAATGCATCCTGGCAACTCTTAACCTGTCATCTCACTATTGTGACGCAAGGTACACTGCAGGTGCAGCCTGACAGAAAGTACAGAAAAGCCGGTACGACTCTCAGGCATTTGGACGATGCAAGGTCCCCTCGGCCAGACTAAGTCATTAAGCGGGTGCTGCTCCTCGTGGCACGCAAAATACCCCCCGTCCAACGAAGTGGGATCCTAGAAAGGCCCAGTGTTGCTGAAAGTCTCCAGGTGTCAGTCAGAGAGTGCTGGCAAATGCGTCGTGGGCTCAAGTTGGCACTGGGAGAATGTGGGAGAAGCCCGACTTTCCCCCTTTGGAAAGCCACTTCGTTGCAGCTTCCAAGCCGCCTGCTACTATTCACTCCACAGATTCCTCTGAGGAGCAGTGAGTTTTTCCAAAAGAAACCAGGTGCTTGCGATTCCTTCCGGGGAGCTCACCCCCAGGAGCATACTGTAGCTAAGGTGCCCACTAAATGTGACCTCTAGTCTCGAGGTAAGGTGCACATTTTCCCATTCCCAGAGATAGGGGCGCCCCGGTTTCCAGGAGGTCTTAGTCAGTGGACGGCTTTAGCTTTAGTATGCCTCACAGCGCTCAAGACTCTCACGTGGGCACTTCTTTCCAAGGAAGTACACTGCGTACCCAAAGCCTTCTGAGCACAAGCAAGGGATACACAGCTCTGGGCACATCCCTCCCTATGCAGTTGGAAGGGCCGGGAACTAAGGTGTTCTCTGAGGCGAGCGTTCCACAGCTTTGAAACAGCCCCAGGAACGTGGTTCTTGGCAGGGTTTCGTTCCCTGCGGGTCTGCCACGTTGAGGAAAACTAAGCGGCCCTGAAAGAAACCACCGGGGCTCCAATTCGGTTTGGGGACTCCTGCTTGACGTCTCTCTAGGTGATGCGGAAACTGGACTTTAGGTCCAGCCCGAAGTAATGCAGAGAGTAACCCCGTGCATTGCTAGGCATTGGGAACTTCCAAAGTCACCCAGGTAGGCCTGCTGAGGGCAGTTCGGGGTTTGTGCCGTTCACCACATGCAGCACACACTGCATCCAAAAGTTTCATCGCAGAAGGCCGAACTGTGTTCCAAGGGTCTCCATTGGATTGTCAGAGAAGATAGGTGTATGTGCTGGGTGATCCAGTTGGTAATTGAGAAGCCTGGCAGAGGGCAGTCTTTTCCCCATTTGAAAGGTCGATAGTGGCGGCCTCAAGGCTGACTGAAAGACACTGCCCTTACCCGTCTTCTAGTCACCTCCAGGAGTGCCTCAGTGAAGACAGTGAGTTTTCTCCTACGAATCCAGGTGGTCTCCAGTGCCTTGCTGGGAGCTCATCCCACGCTTGCCCTAATAAAGTGTGAAGTCAAAGTGACCCCTAGCCTCAAGGGAAGCGCGAGCGCTTCCTATCAGCCAAGTTGGGTGGGCAGCCACCTCCATGAACCCTGACTCCATAGAGTGCTTTAACTCCTCTGCGGCTTTGCGTAGGCCTAAGAGAGTCGCGTGTGAATTCCTTCTGAGGGAGAGCATGTGCGCTGGGAGTCCCCGTTTTGTTTTCCGAGCCACACAACACAGGACAGACTGCTGGGGTCAGCTCTTGCTACGCAGAGTGAAGGGCAGTGAACTGCTTCTCGCTTGCAGAGCTTGATGTCTACAGCTGTAAGGCAGCCCCGGGACAAAGTTTTGGCCAGTATTACATTCAGCGTGGCTCTCCCTCTGTGGAGGCCCTCCGAACGGCACTGAGAGAATCCCTGAGCCTAAAGTGCATCCTGGCAACCCTTAACCTGTCATCTCACTATTGTGACGCAAGGTACACTGCAGGTGCAGCCTGACAGAAAGTACAGAAAAGCCGGTACGACTCTGAGGCATTTGGACAAGGCAAGGTCCCCTCGGCCTGACTAAGTCATTAAGCGGGTGCTGCTTCTCGTGGCATGCAGAACACCCCCCGTCCAACGAAGTGGGATCCTAGAAAGGCCCAGTGTTGCTGAAAGTCTCCAGGTGTCAGTCAGCGAGTGCTGGCAAATGCGTCGTGGGCTCAAGTTGTCACTGGGAGAATGTGGGAGAAGCCCGACTTTCCCCCTTTGAAAAGCCACTTCGTTGCAGCTTCCAAGCCGCCTGCTACTATTCACTCCACAGATTCCTCTGAGTAGCAGTGAGTTTTTCCAAAAGAAACCAGGTGCTTGCGATTCCTTCCGGGGAGCTCACCCCCAGGAGCATACTGTAGCTAAGGTGCCCACTAAATGTGACCTCTAGTCTCGAGGTAAGGTGCACATTTTCCCATTCCCAGAGATAGGGGAGCCCCGGTTTCCAGGAGGTCTTAGTCAGTGGACGGCTTTAGCTTTAGTATGCCTCACAGCGCTCAAGACTCTCACGTGGGCACTTCTTTCCAAGGAAGTACACTGCGTACCCAAAGCCTTCTGAGCACAAGCAAGGGATACACAGCTCTGGGCACATCCCTCCCTATGCAGTTGGAAGGGCCGGGAACTAAGGTGTTCTCTGAGGCGAGCGTTCCACAGCTTTGAAACAGCCCCAGGAACGTGGTTCTTGGCAGGGTTTCGTTCCCTGCGGGTCTGCCACATTGAGGAAAACTAAGCGGCCCTGAAAGAAACCACCGGGGCTCCAATTCGTTTTGGGGACTCCTGCTTGACGTCTCTCTAGGTGATGCGGAAACTGGACTTTAGGTCCAGCCCGAAGTAATGCAGAGAGTAACCACGAGCATTGCTAGGCATTGGGAACATCCAAAGTCACCCAGGTAGGCCTGCTGAGGGCAGTTCGGGGTTTGTGCCGTTCACCACATGCAGCACACACTGCATCCAAAAGTTTCATCGCAGAAGGCCGAACTGTGTTCCACGGGTCTCCCTTGGATTGTCAGAGAAGATAGGTGTATGTGCTGGGTGATCCAGTTGGTAATTGAGAAGCCTGGCAGAGGGCAGTCTTTTCCCCATTTGAAAGGTCGATAGTGGCGGCCTCAAGGCTGACTGAAAGACACTGCCCTTACCCGTCTTCTAGTCACCTCCAGGAGTGCCTCAGTGAAGACAGTGAGTTTTCTCCTACGAATCCAGGTGGTCTCCAGTGCCTTGCTGGGAGCTCATCCCACGCTTGCCCTAGCTAAAGTGTGAAGTCAAAGTGACCCCTAGCCTCAAGGGAAGCGCGAGCGCTTCCTATCAGCCAAGTTGGGTGGGCAGCCACCTCCATGAACCCTGACTCCATAGAGTGCTTTAACTCCTCTGCGGCTTTGCGTAGGCCTAAGAGAGTCGCGTGTGAATTCCTTCTGAGGGAGAGCATGTGCGCTGGGAGTCCCCGTTTTGTTTTCCGAGCCACACAACACAGGACAGACTGCTGGGGTCAGCTCTTGCTACGCAGAGCGAAGGGCAGTGAACTGCTTCTCGCTTGCAGAGCTTGATGTCTACAGCTATAAGGCAGCCCCAGGACAAAGTTTTGGCCAGTATTACATTCAGCGTGGCTCTCCCTCTGTGGAGGCCCTCCGAACGGCACTGAGAGAATCCCTGAGCCTTAAGTGCATCCTGGCAACCCTTAACCTGTCATCTCACTATTGTGACGCAAGGTACACTGCAGGTGCAGCCTGACAGAAAGTACAGAAAAGCCGGTACGACTCTGAGGCATTTGGACGAGGCAAGGTCCCCTCGGCCTGACTAAGTCATTAAGCGGGTGCTGCTCCTCGTGGCACGCAGAACACCCCCCATCCAACGAAGTGGGATCCTAGAAAGGCCCAGTGTTGCTGAAAGTCTCCAGGTGTCAGTCAGAGAGTGCTGGCAAATGCGTCGTGGGCTCAAGTTGGCACTGGGAGAATGTGGGAGAAGCCCGACTTTCCCCCTTTGGAAAGCCACTTCGTTGCAGCTTCCAAGCCGCCTGCTACTATTCACTCCACAGATTCCTCTGAGGAGCAGTGAGTTTTTCCAAAAGAAACCAGGTGCTTGCGATTCCTTCCGGGGAGCTCACCCCCAGGAGCATACTGTAGCTAAGGTGCCCACTAAATGTGACCTCTAGTCTCGAGGTAAGGTGCACATTTTCCCATTCCCAGAGATAGGGGCGCCCCGGTTTCCAGGAGGTCTCAGTCAGTGGACGGCTTTAGCTTTAGTATGCCTCACAGCGCTCAAGACTCTCACGTGGGCACTTCTTTCCAAGGAAGTACACTGCGTACCCAAAGCCTTCTGAGCACAAGCAAGGGATACACAGCTCTGGGCACATCCCTCCCTATGCAGTTGGAAGGGCCGGGAACTAAGGTGTTCTCTGAGGCGAGCGTTCCACAGCTTTGAAACAGCCCCAGGAACGTGGTTCTTGGCAGGGTTTCGTTCCCTGCGGGTCTGCCACATTGAGGAAAACTAAGCGGCCCTGAAAGAAACCACCGGGGCTCCAATTCGTTTTGGGGACTCCTGCTCGACGTCTCTCTAGGTGATGCGGAAACTGGACTTTAGGTCCAGCCCGAAGTAATGCAGAGAGTAACCCCGAGCATTGCTAGGCATTGGGAACATCCAAAGTCACCCAGGTAGGCCTGCTGAGGGCAGTTCGGGGTTTGTGCCGTTCACCACATGCAGCACACACTGCATCCAAAAGTTTCATCGCAGAAGGCCGAACTGTGTTCCAAGGGTCTCCCTTGGATGGTCAGAGAAGATAGGTGTATGTGCTGGGTGATCCAGTTGGTAATTGAGAAGCCTGGCAGAGGGCAGTCTTTTCCCCATTTGAAAGGTCGATAGTGGCGGCCTCAAGGCTGACTGAAAGACACTGCCCTTACCCGTCTTCTAGTCACCTCCAGGAGTGCCTCAGTGAAGACAGTGAGTTTTCTCCTACGAATCCAGGTGGTCTCCAGTGCCTTGCTGGGAGCTCATCCCACGCTTGCCCTAGCTAAAGTGTGAAGTCAAAGTGACCCCTAGCCTCAAGGGAAGCGCGAGCGCTTCCTATCAGCCAAGATGGGTGGGCAGCCACCTCCATGAACCTTGACTCCATAGAGTGCTTTAACTCCTCTGCGGCTTTGCGTACGCCTAAGAGAGTCACGTGTGAATTCCTTCTGAGGGAGAGCATGTGCGCTGGGAGTCCCCGTTTTGTTTTCCGAGCCACACAACACAGGACAGACTGCTGGGGTCAGCTCTTGCTACGCAGAGCGAAGGGCAGTGAACTGCTTCTCGCTTGCAGAGCTTGATGTCTACAGCTGTAAGGCAGCCCCGGGACAAAGTTTTGGCCAGTATTACATTCAGCGTGGCTCTCCCTCTGTGGAGGCCCTCCGAACGGCACTGAGAGAATCCCTGAGCCTAAAGTGCATCCTGGCAACCCTTAACCTGTCATCTCACTATTGTGACGCAAGGTACACTGCAGGTGCAGCCTGACGGAAAGTACAGAAAAGCCGGTACGACTCTGAGGCATTTGGACGAGGCAAGGTCCCCTCGGCCTGACTAAGTCATTAAGCGGGTGCTGCTCCTCGTGGCACGCAGAACACCCCCCGTCCAACGAAGTGGGATCCTAGAAAGGCCCAGTGTTGCTGAAAGTCTCCAGGTGTCAGTCAGCGAGTGCTGGCAAATGCGTCGTGGGCTCAAGTTGGCACTGGGAGAATGTGGGAGAAGCCCGACTTTCCCCCTTTGGAAAGCCACTTCGTTGCAGCTTCCAAGCCGCCTGCTACTATTCACTCCACAGATTCCTCTGAGGAGCAGTGAGTTTTTCCAAAAGAAACCAGGTGCTTGCGATTCCTTCCGGGGAGCTCACCCCCAGGAGCATACTGTAGCTAAGGTGCCCACTAAATGTGACCTCTAGTCTCGAGGTAAGGTGCACATTTTCCCATTCCCAGAGATAGGGGCGCCCCGGTTTCCAGGAGGTCTTAGTCAGTGGACGGCTTTAGCTTTAGTATGCCTCACA
Source organism: Mesoplodon mirus (assembly GCF_964341445.2). Taxonomy (NCBI): domain Eukaryota; kingdom Metazoa; phylum Chordata; class Mammalia; order Artiodactyla; family Ziphiidae; genus Mesoplodon; species Mesoplodon mirus. The sequence continues at coordinate 86,901,194 of NC_138979.1, read as the reverse complement.
GTGCTCAAGACTCTCACGTGGGCACTTCTTTCCAAGGAAGTACACTGCGTACCCAAAGCCTTCTGAGCACAAGCAAGGGATACACAGCTCTGGGCACATCCCTCCCTATGCAGTTGGAAGGGCCGGGAACTAAGGTGTTCTCTGAGGCGAGCGTTCCACAGCTTTGAAACAGCCCCAGGAACGCGGTTCTTGGCAGGGTTTCGTTCCCTGCGGGTCTGCCACGTTGAGGAAAACTAAGCGGCCCTGAAAGAAACCACCGGGGCTCCAATTCGGTTTGGGGACTCCTGCTCGACGTCTCTCTAGGTGATGCGGAAACTGGACTTTAGGTCCAGCCCGAAGTAATGCAGAGAGTAACCCCGAGCATTGCTAGGCATTGGGAACATCCAAAGTCACCCAGGTAGGCCTGCTGAGGGCAGTTCAGGGTTTGTGCCGTTCACCACATGCAGCAAACACTGCATCCAAAAGTTTCATCGCAGAAGGCCGAACTGTGTTCCAAGGGTCTCCCTTGGATTGTCAGAGAAGATAGGTGTATGTGCTGGGTGATCCAGTTGGTAATTGAGAAGCCTGGCAGAAGGCAGTCTTTTCCCAATTTGAAAGGTCGATAGTGGCGGCCTCAAGGCTGACTGAAAGACCCTGCCCTTACCCATCTTCTAGTCACCTCCAGGAGTGCCTCAGTGAAGACAGTGAGTTTTCTCCTACGAATCCAGGTGGTCTCCAGTGCCTTGCTGGGAGCTCATCCCACGCTTGCCCTAATAAAGTGTGAAGTCAAAGTGACCCCTAGCCTCAAGGGAAGCGCGAGCGCTTCCTATCAGCCAAGTTGGGTGGGCAGCCACCTCCATGAACCCTGACTCCATAGAGTGCTTTAACTCCTCTGCGGCTTTGCGTAGGCCTAAGAGAGTCGCGTGTGAATTCCTTCTGAGGGAGAGCATGTGCGCTGGGAGTCCCCGTTTTGTTTTCCGAGCCACACAACACAGGACAGACTGCTGGGGTCAGCTCTTGCTACGCAGAGCGAAGGGCAGTGAACTGCTTCTCGCTTGCAGAGCTTGATGTCTACAGCTGTAAGGCAGCCCCGGGACAAAGTTTTGGCCAGTATTACATTCAGCGTGGCTCTCCCTCTGTGGAGGCCCTCCGAACGGCACTGAGAGAATCCCTGAGCCTAAAGTGCATCCTGGCAACTCTTAACCTGTCATCTCACTATTGTGACGCAAGGTACACTGCAGGTGCAGCCTGACAGAAAGTACAGAAAAGCCGGTACGACTCTGAGGCATTTGGACGAGGCAAGGTCCCCTCGGCCTGACTAAGTCATTAAGCAGGTGCTGCTCCTCGTGGCACGCAAAACACCCCCCGTCCAACGAAGTGGGATCCTAGAAAGGCCCAGTGTTGCTGAAAGTCTCCAGGTGTCAGTCAGAGAGTGCTGGCAAATGCGTCGTGGGCTCAAGTTGGCACTGGGAGAATGTGGGAGAAGCCCGACTTTCCCCCTTTGGAAAGCCACTTCGTTGCAGCTTCCAAGCCGCCTGCTACTATTCACTCCACAGATTCCTCTGAGGAGCGGTGAGTTTTTCCAAAAGAAACCAGGTGCTTGCGATTCCTTCCGGGGAGCTCACCCCCAGGAGCATACTGTAGCTAAGGTGCCCACTAAATGTGACCTCTAGTCTCGAGATAAGGTGCACATTTTCCCATTCCCAGAGATAGGGGCGCCCCGGGTTCCAGGAGGTCTTAGTCAGTGGACGGCCTTAGCTTTAGTATGCCTCACAGCGCTCAAGACTCTCACGTGGGCACTTCTTTCCAAGGAAGTACACTGCGTACCCAAAGCCTTCTGAGCACAAGCAAGGGATACACAGCTCTGGGCACATCCCTCCCTATGCAGTTGGAAGGGCCGGGAACTAAGGTGTTCTCTGAGGCGAGCGTTCCACAGCTTTGAAACAGGCTCAGGAACGTGGTTCTTGGCAGGGTTTCGTTCCCTGCGGGTCTGCCACGTTGAGGAAAACTAAGCGGCCCTGAAAGAAACCACCGGGGCTCCAATTCGGTTTGGGGACTCCTGCTTGACGTCTCTCTAGGTGATGCGGAAACTGGACTTTAGGTCCAGCCCGAAGTAATGCAGAGAGTAACCCCGTGCATTGCTAGGCATTGGGAACATCCAAAGTCACCCAGGTAGGCCTGCTGAGGGCAGTTCGGGGTTTGTGCCGTTCACCACATGCAGCACACACTGCATCCAAAAGTTTCATCGCAGAAGGCCGAACTGTGTTCCAAGGGTCTCCATTGGATTGTCAGAGAAGATAGGTGTATGTGCTGGGTGATCCAGTTGGTAATTGAGAAGCCTGGCAGAGGGCAGTCTTTTCCCCATTTGAAAGGTCGATAGTGGCGGCCTCAAGGCTGACTGAAAGACACTGCCCTTACCCGTCTTCTAGTCACCTCCAGGAGTGCCTCAGTGAAGACAGTGAGTTTTCTCCTACGAATCCAGGTGGTCTCCAGTGCCTTGCTGGGAGCTCATCCCACGCTTGCCCTAATAAAGTGTGAAGTCAAAGTGACCCCTAGCCTCAAGGGAAGCGCGAGCGCTTCCTATCAGCCAAGTTGGGTGGGCAGCCACCTCCATGAACCCTGACTCCATAGAGTGCTTTAACTCCTCTGCGGCTTTGCGTAGGCCTAAGAGAGTCGCGTGTGAATTCCTTCTGAGGGAGAGCATGTGCGCTGGGAGTCCCCGTTTTGTTTTCCGAGCCACACAACACAGGACAGACTGCTGGGGTCAGCTCTTGCTACGCAGAGCGAAGGGCAGTGAACTGCTTCTCGCTTGCAGAGCTTGATGTCTACAGCTGTAAGGCAGCCCCGGGACAAAGTTTTGGCCAGTATTACATTCAGCGTGGCTCTCCCTCTGTGGAGGCCCTCCGAACGGCACTGAGAGAATCCCTGAGCCTAAAGTGCATCCTGGCAACCCTTAACCTGTCATCTCACTATTGTGACGCAAGGTACACTGCAGGTGCAGCCTGACAGAAAGTACAGAAAAGCCGGTACGACTCTGAGGCATTTGGACGAGGCAAGGTCCCCTCGGCCTGACTAAGTCATTAAGCGGGTGCTGCTCCTCGTGGCACGCAGAACACCCCCCGTCCAACGAAGTGGGATCCTAGAAAGGCCCAGTGTTGCTGAAAGTCTCCAGGTGTCAGTCAGCGAGTGCTGGCAAATGCGTCGTGGGCTCAAGTTGGCACTGGGAGAATGTGGGAGAAGCCCGACTTTCCCCCTTTGGAAAGCCACTTCGTTGCAGCTTCCAAGCCGCCTGCTACTATTCACTCCACAGATTCCTCTGAGGAGCAGTGAGTTTTTCCAAAAGAAACCAGGTGCTTGCGATTCCTTCCGGGGAGCTCACCCCCAGGAGCATACTGTAGCTAAGGTGCCCACTAAATGTGACCTCTAGTCTCGAGGTAAGGTGCACATTTTCCCATTCCCAGAGATAGGGGCGCCCCGGTTTCCAGGAGGTCTTAGTCAGTGGACGGCTTTAGCTTTAGTATGCCTCACAGCGCTCAAGACTCTCACGTGGGCACTTCTTTCCAAGGAAGTACACTGCGTACCCAAAGCCTTCTGAGCACAAGCAAGGGATACACAGCTCTGGGCACATCCCTCCCTATGCAGATGGAAGGGCCGGGAACTAAGGTGTTCTCTGAGGCGAGCGTTCCACAGCTTTGAAACAGCCCCAGGAACGTGGTTCTTGGCAGGGTTTCGTTCCCTGCGGGTCTGCCACATTGAGGAAAACTAAGCGGCCCTGAAAGAAACCACCGGGGCTCCAATTCGTTTTGGGGACTCCTGCTTGACGTCTCTCTAGGTGATGCGGAAACTGGACTTTAGGTCCAGCCCGAAGTAATGCAGAGAGTAACCCCGAGCATTGCTAGGCATTGGGAACATCCAAAGTCACCCAGGTAGGCCTGCTGAGGGCAGTTCGGGGTTTGTGCCGTTCACCACATGCAGCACACACTGCATCCAAAAGTTTCATCGCAGAAGGCCGAACTGTGTTCCAAGGGTCTCCATTGGATTGTCAGAGAAGATAGGTGTATGTGCTGGGTGATCCAGTTGGTAATTGAGAAGCCTGGCAGAGGGCAGTCTTTTCCCCATTTGAAAGGTCGATAGTGGCGGCCTCAAGGCTGACTGAAAGACACTGCCCTTACCCGTCTTCTAGTCACCTCCAGGAGTGCCTCAGTGAAGACAGTGAGTTTTCTCCTACGAATCCAGGTGGTCTCCAGTGCCTTGCTGGGAGCTCATCCCACGCTTGCCCTAGCTAAAGTGTGAAGTCAAAGTGACCCCTAGCCTCAAGGGAAGCGCGAGCGCTTCCTATCAGCCAAGTTGGGTGGGCAGCCACCTCCATGAACCCTGACTCCATAGAGTGCTTTAACTCCTCTGCGGCTTTGCGTAGGCCTAAGAGAGTCACGTGTGAATTCCTTCTGAGGGAGAGCATGTGCGCTGGGAGTCCCCGTTTTGTTTTCCGAGCCACACAACACAGGACAGACTGCTGGGGTCAGCTCTTGCTACGCAGAGCGAAGGGCAGTGAACTGCTTCTCTCTTGCAGAGCTTGATGTCTACAGCTGTAAGGCAGCCCCAGGACAAAGTTTTGGCCAGTATTACATTCAGCGTGGCTCTCCCTCTGTGGAGGCCCTCCGAACGGCACTGAGAGAATCCCTGAGCCTAAAGTGCATCCTGGCAACCCTTAACCTGTCATCTCACTATTGTGACGCAAGGTACACTGCAGGTGCAGCCTGACAGAAAGTACAGAAAAGCCGGTACGACTCTGAGGCATTTGGACGAGGCAAGGTCCCCTCGGCCTGACTAAGTCATTAAGCGGGTGCTGCTCCTCGTGGCACGCAGAACACCCCCCGTCCAACGAAGTGGGATCCTAGAAAGGCCCAGTGTTGCTGAAAGTCTCCAGGTGTCAGTCAGCGAGTGCTGGCAAATGCGTCGTGGGCTCAAGTTGGCACTGGGAGAATGTGGGAGAAGCCCGACTTTCCCCCTTTGGAAAGCCACTTCGTTGCAGCTTCCAAGCCGCCTGCTACTATTCACTCCACAGATTCCTCTGAGGAGCAGTGAGTTTTTCCAAAAGAAACCAGGTGCTTGCGATTCCTTCCGGGGAGCTCACCCCCAGGAGCATACTGTAGCTAAGGTGCCCACTAAATGTGACCTCTAGTCTCGAGGTAAGGTGCACATTTTCCCATTCCCAGAGATAGGGGCGCCCCGGTTTCCAGGAGGTCTTAGTCAGTGGACGGCTTTAGCTTTAGTATGCCTCACAGCGCTCAAGACTCTCACGTGGGCACTTCTTTCCAAGGAAGTACACTGCGTACCCAAAGCCTTCTGAGCACAAGCAAGGGATACACAGTTCTGGGCACATCCCTCCCTATGCAGTTGGAAGGGCCGGGAACTAAGGTGTTCTCTGAGGCGAGCGTTCCACAGCTTTGAAACAGCCCCAGGAACGCGGTTCTTGGCAGGGTTTCGTTCCCTGCGGGTCTGCCACGTTGAGGAAAACTAAGCGGCCCTGAAAGAAACCACCGGGGCTCCAATTCGGTTTGGGGACTCCTGCTCGACGTCTCTCTAGGTGATGCGGAAACTGGACTTTAGGTCCAGCCCGAAGTAATGCAGAGAGTAACCCCGAGCATTGCTAGGCATTGGGAACATCCAAAGTCACCCAGGTAGGCCTGCTGAGGGCAGTTCATGGTTTGTGCCGTTCACCACATGCAGCAAACACTGCATCCAAAAGTTTCATCGCAGAAGGCCGAACTGTGTTCCAAGGGTCTCCCTTGGATTGTCAGAGAAGATAGGTGTATGTGCTGGGTGATCCAGTTGGTAATTGAGAAGCCTGGCAGAAGGCAGTCTTTTCCCCATTTGAAAGGTCGATAGTGGCGGCCTCAAGGCTGACTGAAAGACACTGCCCTTACCCATCTTCTAGTCACCTCCAGGAGTGCCTCAGTGAAGACAGTGAGTTTTCTCCTACGAATCCAGGTGGTCTCCAGTGCCTTGCTGGGAGCTCATCCCACGCTTGCCCTAGCTAAAGTGTGAAGTCAAAGTGACCCCTAGCCTCAAGGGAAGCGCGAGCGCTTCCTATCAGCCAAGTTGGGTGGGCAGCCACCTCCATGAACCCTGACTCCATAGAGTGCTTTAACTCCTCTGCGGCTTTGCGTAGGCCTAAGAGAGTCGCGTGTGAATTCCTTCTGAGGGAGAGCATGTGCGCTGGGAGTCCCCGTTTTGTTTTTCGAGCCACACAACACAGGACAGACTGCTGGGGTCAGCTCTTGCTACGCAGAGCGAAGGGCAGTGAACTGCTTCTCGCTTGCAGAGCTTGATGTCTAAAGCTGTAAGGCAGCCCCGGGACAAAGTTTTGGCCAGTATTACATTCAGCGTGGCTCTCCCTCTGTGGAGGCCCTCCGAACGGCACTGAGAGAATCCCTGAGCCTAAAGTGCATCCTGGCAACTCTTAACCTGTCATCTCACTATTGTGACGCAAGGTACACTGCAGGTGCAGCCTGACAGAAAGTACAGAAAAGCCGGTACGACTCTGAGGCATTTGGACGATGCAAGGTCCCCTCGGCCTGACTAAGTCATTAAGCAGGTGCTGCTCCTCGTGGCACGCAAAACACCCCCCGTCCAACGAAGTGGGATCCTAGAAAGGCCCAGTGTTGCTGAAAGTCTCCAGGTGTCAGTCAGAGAGTGCTGGCAAATGCGTCGTGGGCTCAAGTTGGCACTGGGAGAATGTGGGAGAAGCCCGACTTTCCCCCTTTGGAAAGCCACTTCGTTGCAGCTTCCAAGCCGCCTGCTACTATTCACTCCACAGATTCCTCTGAGGAGCGGTGAGTTTTTCCAAAAGAAACCAGGTGCTTGCGATTCCTTCCGGGGAGCTCACCCCCAGGAGCATACTGTAGCTAAGGTGCCCACTAAATGTGACCTCTAGTCTCGAGGTAAGGTGCACATTTTCCCATTCCCAGAGATAGGGGCGCCCCGGGTTCCAGGAGGTCTTAGTCAGTGGACGGCTTTAGCTTTAGTATGCCTCACAGCGCTCAAGACTCTCACGTGGGCACTTCTTTCCAAGGAAGTACACTGCGTACCCAAAGCCTTCTGAGCACAAGCAAGGGATACACAGCTCTGGGCACATCCCTCCCTATGCAGTTGGAAGGGCCGGGAACTAAGGTGTTCTCTGAGGCGAGCGTTCCACAGCTTTGAAACAGCCCCAGGAACGTGGTTCTTGGCAGGGTTTCGTTCCCTGCGGGTCTGCCACGTTGAGGAAAACTAAGCGGCCCTGAAAGAAACCACCGGGGCTCCAATTCGGTTTGGGGACTCCTGCTTGACGTCTCTGTAGGTGATGCGGAAACTGGACTTTAGGTCCAGCCCGAAGTAATGCAGAGAGTAACCCCGTGCATTGCTAGGCATTGGGAACATCCAAAGTCACCCAGGTAGGCCTGCTGAGGGCAGTTCGGGGTTTGTGCCGTTCACCACATGCAGCACACACTGCATCCAAAAGTTTCATCGCAGAAGGCCGAACTGTGTTCCAAGGGTCTCCATTGGATTGTCAGAGAAGATAGGTGTATGTGCTGGGTGATCCAGTTGGTAATTGAGAAGCCTGGCAGAGGGCAGTCTTTTCCCCATTTGAAAGGTCGATAGTGGCGGCCTCAAGGCTGACTGAAAGACACTGCCCTTACCCGTCTTCTAGTCACCTCCAGGAGTGCCTCAGTGAAGACAGTGAGTTTTCTCCTACGAATCCAGGTGGTCTCCAGTGCCTTGCTGGGAGCTCATCCCACGCTTGCCCTAATAAAGTGTGAAGTCAAAGTGACCCCTAGCCTCAAGGGAAGCGCGAGCGCTTCCTATCAGCCAAGTTGGGTGGGCAGCCACCTCCATGAACCCTGACTCCATAGAGTGCTTTAACTCCTCTGCGGCTTTGCGTAGGCCTAAGAGAGTCGCGTGTGAATTCCTTCTGAGGGAGAGCATGTGCGCTGGGAGTCCCCGTTTTGTTTTCCGAGCCACACAACACAGGACAGACTGCTGGGGTCAGCTCTTGCTACGCAGAGCGAAGGGCAGTGAACTGCTTCTCGCTTGCAGAGCTTGATGTCTACAGCTGTAAGGCAGCCCCGGGACAAAGTTTTGGCCAGTATTACATTCAGCGTGGCTCTCCCTCTGTGGAGGCCCTCCGAACGGCACTGAGAGAATCCCTGAGCCTAAAGTGCATCCTGGCAACCCTTAACCTGTCATCTCACTATTGTGACGCAAGGTACACTGCAGGTGCAGCCTGACAGAAAGTACAGAAAAGCCGGTACGACTCTGAGGCATTTGGACGAGGCAAGGTCCCCTCGGCCTGACTAAGTCATTAAGCGGGTGCTGCTCCTCGTGGCACGCAGAACACCCCCCGTCCAACGAAGTGGGATCCTAGAAAGGCCCAGTGTTGCTGAAAGTCTCCAGGTGTCAGTCAGCGAGTGCTGGCAAATGCGTCGTGGGCTCAAGTTGGCACTGGGAGAATGTGGGAGAAGCCCGACTTTCCCCCTTTGAAAAGCCACTTCGTTGCAGCTTCCAAGCCGCCTGCTACTATTCACTCCACAGATTCCTCTGAGGAGCAGTGAGTTTTTCCAAAAGAAACCAGGTGCTTGCGATTCCTTCCGGGGAGCTCACCCCCAGGAGCATACTGTAGCTAAGGTGCCCACTAAATGTGACCTCTAGTCTCGAGGTAAGGTGCACATTTTCCCATTCCCAGAGATAGGGGCGCCCCGGTTTCCAGGAGGTCTTAGTCAGTGGACGGCTTTAGCTTTAGTATGCCTCACAGCGCTCAAGACTCTCACGTGGGCACTTCTTTCCAAGGAAGTACACTGCGTACCCAAAGCCTTCTGAGCACAAGCAAGGGATACACAGCTCTGGGCACATCCCTCCCTATGCAGTTGGAAGGGCCGGGAACTAAGGTGTTCTCTGAGGCGAGCGTTCCACAGCTTTGAAACAGCCCCAGGAACGTGGTTCTTGGCAGGGTTTCGTTCCCTGCGGGTCTGCCACATTGAGGAAAACTAAGCGGCCCTGAAAGAAACCACCGGGGCTCCAATTCGTTTTGGGGACTCCTGCTTGACGTCTCTCTAGGTGATGCGGAAACTGGACTTTAGGTCCAGCCCGAAGTAATGCAGAGAGTAACCACGAGCATTGCTAGGCATTGGGAACATCCAAAGTCACCCAGGTAGGCCTGCTGAGGGCAGTTCGGGGTTTGTGCCGTTCACCACATGCAGCACACACTGCATCCAAAAGTTTCATCGCAGAAGGCCGAACTGTGTTCCAAGGGTCTCCCTTGGATTGTCAGAGAAGATAGGTGTATGTGCTGGGTGATCCAGTTGGTAATTGAGAAGCCTGGCAGAGGGCAGTCTTTTCCCCATTTGAAAGGTCGATAGTGGCGGCCTCAAGGCTGACTGAAAGACACTGCCCTTACCCGTCTTCTAGTCACCTCCAGGAGTGCCTCAGTGAAGACAGTGAGTTTTCTCCTACGAATCCAGGTGGTCTCCAGTGCCTTGCTGGGAGCTCATCCCATGCTTGCCCTAGCTAAAGTGTGAAGTCAAAGTGACCCCTAGCCTCAAGGGAAGCGCGAGCGCTTCCTATCAGCCAAGTTGGGTGGGCAGCCACCTCCATGAACCCTGACTCCATAGAGTGCTTTAACTCCTCTGCGGCTTTGCGTAGGCCTAAGAGAGTCGCGTGTCAATTCCTTCTGAGGGAGAGCATGTGCGCTGGGAGTCCCCGTTTTGTTTTCCGAGCCACACAACACAGGACAGACTGCTGGGGTCAGCTCTTGCTACGCAGAGCGAAGGGCAGTGAACTGCTTCTCGCTTGCAGAGCTTGATGTCTACAGCTGTAAGGCAGCCCCGGGACAAAGTTTTGGCCAGTATTACATTCAGCGTGGCTCTCCCTCTGTGGAGGCCCTCCGAACGGCACTGAGAGAATCCCTGAGCCTAAAGTGCATCCTGGCAACCCTTAACCTGTCATCTCACTATTGTGACGCAAGGTACACTGCAGGTGCAGCCTGACAGAAAGTACAGAAAAGCCGGTACGACTCTGAGGCATTTGGACGAGGCAAGGTCCCCTCGGCCTGACTAAGTCATTAAGCGGGTGCTGCTCCTCGTGGCACGCAGAACACCCCCCGTCCAACGAAGTGGGATCCTAGAAAGGCCCAGTGTTGCTGAAAGTCTCCAGGTGTCAGTCAGCGAGTGCTGGCAAATGCGTCGTGGGCTCAAGTTGGCACTGGGAGAATGTGGGAGAAGCCCGACTTTCCCCCTTTGGAAAGCCACTTCGTTGCAGCTTCCAAGCCGCCTGCTACTATTCACTCCACAGATTCCTCTGAGGAGCAGTGAGTTTTTCCAAAAGAAACCAGGTGCTTGCGATTCCTTCCGGGGAGCTCACCCCCAGGAGCATACTGTAGCTAAGGTGCCCACTAAATGTGACCTCTAGTCTCGAGGTAAGGTGCACATTTTCCCATTCCCAGAGATAGGGGCGCCCCGGTTTCCAGGAGGTCTTAGTCAGTGGACGGCTTTAGCTTTAGTATGCCTCACAGTGCTCAAGACTCTCACGTGGGCACTTCTTTCCAAGGAAGTACACTGCGTACCCAAAGCCTTCTGAGCACAAGCAAGGGATACACAGCTCTGGGCACATCCCTCCCTATGCAGTTGGAAGGGCCGGGAACTAAGGTGTTCTCTGAGGCGAGCGTTCCACAGCTTTGAAATAGCCCCAGGAACGTGGTTCTTGGCAGGGTTTCGTTCCCTGCCTGTCTGCCACATTGAGGAAAACTAAGCGGCCCTGAAAGAAACCACCGGGGCTCCAATTCGGTTTGGGGACTCCTGCTCGACGTCTCTCTAGGTGATGCGGAAACTGGACTTTAGGTCCAGCCCGAAGTAATGCAGAGAGTAACCCCGAGCATTGCTAGGCATTGGGAACATCCAAAGTCACCCAGGTAGGCCTGCTGAGGGCAGTTCGGGGTTTGTGCCGTTCACCACATGCAGCACACACTGCATCCAAAAGTTTCATCGCAGAAGGCCGAACTGTGTTCCAAGGGTCTCCCTTGGATGGTCAGAGAAGATAGGTGTATGTGCTGGGTGATCCAGTTGGTAATTGAGAAGCCTGGCAGAGGGCAGTCTTTTCCCCATTTGAAAGGTCGATAGTGGCGGCCTCAAGGCTGACTGAAAGACACTGCCCTTACCCGTCTTCTAGTCACCTCCAGGAGTGCCTCAGTGAAGACAGTGAGTTTTCTCCTACGAATCCAGGTGGTCTCCAGTGCCTTGCTGGGAGCTCATCCCACGCTTGCCCTAGCTAAAGTGTGAAGTCAAAGTGACCCCTAGCCTCAAGGGAAGCGCGAGTGCTTCCTATCAGCCAAGATGGGTGGGCAGCCACCTCCATGAACCTTGACTCCATAGAGTGCTTTAACTCCTCTGCGGCTTTGCGTAGGCCTAAGAGAGTCACGTGTGAATTCCTTCTGAGGGAGAGCATGTGCGCTGGGAGTCCCCGTTTTGTTTTCCGAGCCACACAACACAGGACAGACTGCTGGGGTCAGCTCTTGCTACGCAGAGCGAAGGGCAGTGAACTGCTTCTCGCTTGCAGAGCTTGATGTCTACAGCTGTAAGGCAGCCCCGGGACAAAGTTTTGGCCAGTATTACATTCAGCGTGGCTCTCCCTCTGTGGAGGCCCTCCGAACGGCACTGAGAGAATCCCTGAGCCTAAAGTGCATCCTGGCAACCCTTAACCTGTCATCTCACTATTGTGACGCAAGGTACACTGCAGGTGCAGCCTGACGGAAAGTACAGAAAAGCCGGTACGACTCTGAGGCATTTGGACGAGGCAAGGTCCCCTCGGCCTGACTAAGTCATTAAGCGGGTGCTGCTCCTCGTGGCACGCAGAACACCCCCCGTCCAACGAAGTGGGATCTTAGAAAGGCCCAGTGTTGCTGAAAGTCTCCAGGTGTCAGTCAGCGAGTGCTGGCAAATGCGTCGTGGGCTCAAGTTGGCACTGGGAGAATGTGGGAGAAGCCCGACTTTCCCCCTTTGGAAAGCCACTTCGTTGCAGCTTCCAAGCCGCCTGCTACTATTCACTCCACAGATTCCTCTGAGGAGCAGTGAGTTTTTCCAAAAGAAACCAGGTGCTTGCGATTCCTTCCGGGGAGCTCACCCCCAGGAGCATACTGTAGCTAAGGTGCCCACTAAATGTGACCTCTAGTCTCGAGGTAAGGTGCACATTTTCCCATTCCCAGAGATAGGGGCGCCCCGGTTTCCAGGAGGTCTTAGTCAGTGGACGGCTTTAGCTTTAGTATGCCTCACAGTGCTCAAGACTCTCACGTGGGCACTTCTTTCCAAGGAAGTACACTGCGTACCCAAAGCCTTCTGAGCACAAGCAAGGGATACACAGCTCTGGGCACATCCCTCCCTATGCAGTTGGAAGGGCCGGGAACTAAGGTGTTCTCTGAGGCGAGCGTTCCACAGCTTTGAAACAGCCCCAGGAATGCGGTTCTTGGCAGGGTTTCGTTCCCTGCGGGTCTGCCACGTTGAGGAAAACTAAGCGGCCCTGAAAGAAACCACCAGGGCTCCAATTCGGTTTGGGGACTCCTGCTCGACGTATCTCAAGGTGATGCGGAAACTGGACTTTACGTCCAGCCCGAAGTAATGCAGAGAGTAACCCCGAGCATTGCTAGGCATTGGGAACATCCAAAGTCACCCAGGTAGGCCTGCTGAGGGCAGTTCAGGGTTTGTGCCGTTCACCACATGCAGCAAACACTGCATCCAAAAGTTTCATCGCAGAAGGCCGAACTGTGTTCCAAGGGTCTCCCTTGGATTGTCAGAGAAGATAGGTGTATGTGCTGGGTGATCCAGTTGGTAATTGAGAAGCCTGGCAGAAGGCAGTCTTTTCCCCATTTGAAAGGTCGATAGTGGCGGCCTCAAGGCTGACTGAAAGACACTGCCCTTACCCATCTTCTAGTCACCTCCAGGAGTGCCTCAGTGAAGACAGTGAGTTTTCTCCTACGAATCCAGGTGGTCTCCAGTGCCTTGCTGGGAGCTCATCCCACGCTTGCCCTAATAAAGTGTGAAGTCAAAGTGACCCCTAGCCTCAAGGGAAGCGCGAGCGCTTCCTATCAGCCAAGTTGGGTGGGCAGCCACCTCCATGAACCCTGACTCCATAGAGTGCTTTAACTCCTCTGCGGCTTTGCGTAGGCCTAAGAGAGTCGCGTGTGAATTCCTTCTGAGGGAGAGCATGTGCGCTGGGAGTCCCCGTTTTGTTTTCCGAGCCACACAACACAGGACAGACTGCTGGGGTCAGCTCTTGCTACGCAGAGCGAAGGGCAGTGAACTGCTTCTCGCTTGCAGAGCTTGATGTCTACAGCTGTAAGGCAGCCCCGGGACAAAGTTTTGGCCAGTATTACATTCAGCGTGGCTCTCCCTCTGTGGAGGCCCTCCGAACGGCACTGAGAGAATCCCTGAGCCTAAAGTGCATCCTGGCAACTCTTAACCTGTCATCTCACTATTGTGACGCAAGGTACACTGCAGGTGCAGCCTGACAGAAAGTACAGAAAAGCCGGTACGACTCTGAGGCATTTGGACGATGCAAGGTCCCCTCGGCCTGACTAAGTCATTAAGCAGGTGCTGCTCCTCGTGGCACGCAAAACACCCCCCGTCCAACGAAGTGGGATCCTAGAAAGGCCCAGTGTTGCTGAAAGTCTCCAGGTGTCAGTCAGAGAGTGCTGGAAAATGCGTCGTGGGCTCAAGTTGGCACTGGTAGAATGTGGGAGAAGCCCGACTTTCCCCCTTTGGAAAGCCACTTCGTTGCAGCTTCCAAGCCGCCTGCTACTATTCACTCCACAGATTCCTCTGAGGAGCAGTGAGTTTTTCCAAAAGAAACCAGGTGCTTGCGATTCCTTCCGGGGAGCTCACCCCCAGGAGCATACTGTAGCTAAGGTGCCCACTAAATGTGACCTCTAGTCTCGAGGTAAGGTGCACATTTTCCCATTCCCAGAGATAGGGGCGCCCCGGTTTCCAGGAGGTCTTAGTCAGTGGACGGCTTTAGCTTTAGTATGCCTCACAGCGCTCAAGACTCTCACGTGGGCACTTCTTTCCAAGGAAGTACACTGCGTACCCAAAGCCTTCTGAGCACAAGCAAGGGATACACAGCTCTGGGCACATCCCTCCCTATGCAGTTGGAAGGGCCGGGAACTAAGGTGTTCTCTGAGGCGAGCGTTCCACAGCTTTGAAACAGCCCCAGGAACGTGGTTCTTGGCAGGGTTTCGTTCCCTGCGGGTCTGCCACGTTGAGGAAAACTAAGCGGCCCTGAAAGAAACCACCGGGGCTCCAATTCGGTTTGGGGACTCCTGCTTGACGTCTCTCTAGGTGATGCGGAAACTGGACTTTAGGTCCAGCCCGAAGTAATGCAGAGAGTAACCACGAGCATTGCTAGGCATTGGGAACATCCAAAGTCACCCAGGTAGGCCTGCTGAGGGCAGTTCGGGGTTTGTGCCGTTCACCACATGCAGCACACACTGCATCCAAAAGTTTCATCGCAGAAGGCCGAACTGTGTTCCACGGGTCTCCCTTGGATTGTCAGAGAAGATAGGTGTATGTGCTGGGTGATCCAGTTGGTAATTGAGAAGCCTGGCAGAGGGCAGTCTTTTCCCCATTTGAAAGGTCGATAGTGGCGGCCTCAAGGCTGACTGAAAGACACTGCCCTTACCCGTCTTCTAGTCACCTCCAGGAGTGCCTCAGTGAAGACAGTGAGTTTTCTCCTACGAATCCAGGTGGTCCCCAGTGCCTTGCTGGGAGCTCATCCCACGCTTGCCCTAGCTAAAGTGTGAAGTCAAAGTGACCCCTAGCCTCAAGGGAAGCGCGAGCGCTTCCTATCAGCCAAGTTGGGTGGGCAGCCACCTCCATGAACCCTGACTCCATAGAGTGCTTTAACTCCTCTGCGGCTTTGCGTAGGCCTAAGAGAGTCGCGTGTGAATTCCTTCTGAGGGAGAGCATGTGCGCTGGGAGTCCCCGTTTTGTTTTCCGAGCCACACAACACAGGACAGACTGCTGGGGTCAGCTCTTGCTACGCAGAGCGAAGGGCAGTGAACTGCTTCTCGCTTGCAGAGCTTGATGTCTACAGCTGTAAGGCAGCCCCGGGACAAAGTTTTGGCCAGTATTACATTCAGCGTGGCTCTCCCTCTGTGGAGGCCCTCCGAACGGCACTGAGAGAATCCCTGAGCCTAAAGTGCATCCTGGCAACCCTTAACCTGTCATCTCACTATTGTGACGCAAGGTACACTGCAGGTGCAGCCTGACAGAAAGTACAGAAAAGCCGGTACGACTCTGAGGCATTTGGACGAGGCAAGGTCCCCTCGGCCTGACTAAGTCATTAAGCGGGTGCTGCTCCTCGTGGCACGCAGAACACCCCCCGTCCAACGAAGTGGGATCCTAGAAAGGCCCAGTGTTGCTGAAAGTCTCCAGGTGTCAGTCAGCGAGTGCTGGCAAATGCGTCGTGGGCTCAAGTTGGCACTGGGAGAATGTGGGAGAAGCCCGACTTTCCCCCTTTGGAAAGCCACTTCGTTGCAGCTTCCAAGCCGCCTGCTACTATTCACTCCACAGATTCCTCTGAGGAGCAGTGAGTTTTTCCAAAAGAAACCAGGTGCTTGCGATTCCTTCCGGGGAGCTCACCCCCAGGAGCATACTGTAGCTAAGGTGCCCACTAAATGTGACCTCTAGTCTCGAGGTAAGGTGCACATTTTCCCATTCCCAGAGATAGGGGCGCCCCGGTTTCCAGGAGGTCTTAGTCAGTGGACGGCTTTAGCTTTAGTATGCCTCACAGCGCTCAAGACTCTCACGTGGGCACTTCTTTCCAAGGAAGTACACTGCGTACCCAAAGCCTTCTGAGCACAAGCAAGGGATACACAGCTCTGGGCACATCCCTCCCTATGCAGTTGGAAGGGCCGGGAACTAAGGTGTTCTCTGAGGCGAGCGTTCCACAGCTTTGAAACAGCCCCAGGAACGTGGTTCTTGGCAGGGTTTCGTTCCCTGCGGGTCTGCCACGTTGAGGAAAACTAAGCGGCCCTGAAAGAAACCACCGGGGCTCCAATTCGGTTTGGGGACTCCTGCTCGACGTCTCTCTAGGTGATGCGGAAACTGGACTTTAGGTCCAGCCCGAAGTAATGCAGAGAGTAACCCCGAGCATTGCTAGGCATTGGGAACATCCGAAGTCACCCAGGTAGGCCTGCTGAGGGCAGTTCGGGGTTTGTGCCGTTCACCACATGCAGCACACACTGCATCCAAAAGTTTCATCGCAGAAGGCCGAACTGTGTTCCAAGGGTCTCCCTTGGATTGTCAGAGAAGATAGGTGTATGTGCTGGGTGATCCAGTTGGTAATTGAGAAGCCTGGCAGAGGGCAGTCTTTTCCCCATTTGAAAGGTCGATAGTGGCGGCCTCAAGGCTGACTGAAAGACACTGCCCTTACCCGTCTTCTAGTCACCTCCAGGAGTGCCTCAGTGAAGACAGTGAGTTTTCTCCTACGAATCCAGGTGGTCTCCAGTGCCTTGCTGGGAGCTCATCCCACGCTTGCCCTAGCTAAAGTGTGAAGTCAAAGTGACCCCTAGCCTCAAGGGAAGCGCGAGCGCTTCCTATCAGCCAAGTTGGGTGGGCAGCCACCTCCATGAACCCTGACTCCATAGAGTGCTTTAACTCCTCTGCGGCTTTGCGTAGGCCTAAGAGAGTCGCGTGTGAATTCCTTCTGAGGGAGAGCATGTGCGCTGGGAGTCCCCGTTTTGTTTTCCGAGCCACACAACACAGGACAGACTGCTGGGGTCAGCTCTTGCTACGCAGAGCGAAGGGCAGTGAACTGCTTCTCGCTTGCAGAGCTTGATGTCTACAGCTGTAAGGCAGCCCCGGGACAAAGTTTTGGCCAGTATTACATTCAGCGTGGCTCTCCCTCTGTGGAGGCCGTCCGAACGGCACTGAGAGAATCCCTGAGCCTAAAGTGCATCCTGGCAACCCTTAACCTGTCATCTAACTATTGTGACGCAAGGTACACTGCAGGTGCAGCCTGACAGAAAGTACAGAAAAGCCGGTACGACTCTGAGGCATTTGGACGAGGCAAGGTCCCCTCGGCCTGACTAAGTCATTAAGCGGGTGCTGCTCCTCGTGGCACGCAAAACACCCCCCGTCCAACGAAGTGGGATCCTAGAAAGGCCCAGTGTTGCTGAAAGTCTCCAGGTGTCAGTCAGCGAGTGCTGGCAAATGCGTCGTGGGCTCAAGTTGGCACTGGGAGAATGTGGGAGAAGCCCGACTTTCCCCCTTTGGAAAGCCACTTCGTTGCAGCTTCCAAGCCGCCTGCTACTATTCACTCCACAGATTCCTCTGAGGAGCAGTGAGTTTTTCCAAAAGAAACCAGGTGCTTGCGATTCCTTCCGGGGAGCTCACCCCCAGGAGCATACTGTAGCTAAGGTGCCCACTAAATGTGACCTCTAGTCTCGAGGTAAGGTGCACATTTTCCCATTCCCAGAGATAGGGGCGCCCCGGTTTCCAGGAGGTCTTAGTCAGTGGACGGCTTTAGATTTAGTATGCCTCACAGTGCTCAAGACTCTCACGTGGGCACTTCTTTCCAAGGAAGTACACTGCGTACCCAAAGCCTTCTGAGCACAAGCAAGGGATACACAGCTCTGGGCACATCCCTCCCTATGCAGTTGGAAGGGCCGGGAACTAAGGTGTTCTCTGAGGCGAGCGTTCCACAGCTTTGAAACAGCCCCAGGAACGTGGTTCTTGGCAGGGTTTCGTTCCCTGCGGGTCTGCCACGTTGAGGAAAACTAAGCGGCCCTGAAAGAAACCACCGGGGCTCCAATTCCGTTTGGGGACTCCTGCTCGACGTCTCTCTAGGTGATGCGGAAACTGGACTTTAGGTCCAGCCCGAAGTAATGCAGAGAGTAACCCCGAGCATTGCTAGGCATTGGGAACATCCAAAGTCACCCAGGTAGGCCTGCTGAGGGCAGTTCGGGGTTTGTGCCGTTCACCACATGCAGCACACACTGCATCCAAAAGTTTCATCGCAGAAGGCCGAACTGTGTTCCACGGGTCTCCCTTGGATTGTCAGAGAAGATAGGTGTATGTGCTGGGTGATCCAGTTGGTAATTGAGAAGCCTGGCAGAGGGCAGTCTTTTCCCCATTTGAAAGGTCGATAGTGGCGGCCTCAAGGCTGACTGAAAGACACTGCCCTTACCCGTCTTCTAGTCACCTCCAGGAGTGCCTCAGTGAAGACAGTGAGTTTTCTCCTACGAATCCAGGTGGTCTCCAGTGCCTTGCTGGGAGCTCATCCCACGCTTGCCCTAGCTAAAGTGTGAAGTCAAAGTGACCCCTAGCCTCAAGGGAAGCACGAGCGCTTCCTATCAGCCAAGTTGGGTGGGCAGCCACCTCCATGAACCCTGACTCCATAGAGTGCTTTAACTCCTCTGCGGCTTTGCGTACGCCTAAGAGAGTCGCGTGTGAATTCCTTCTGAGGGAGAGCATGTGCGCTGGGAGTCCCCGTTTTGTTTTCCGAGCCACACAACACAGGACAGACTGCTGGGGTCAGCTCTTGCTACGCAGAGCGAAGGGCAGTGAACTGCTTCTCACTTGCAGAGCTTGATGTCTACAGCTGTAAGGCAGCCCCGGGACAAAGTTTTGGCCAGTATTACATTCAGCGTGGCTCTCCCTCTGTGGAGGCCCTCCGAACGGCACTGAGAGAATCCCTGAGCCTAAAGTGCATCCTGGCAACCCTTAACCTGTCATCTCACTATTGTGACGCAAGGTACACTGCAGGTGCAGCCTGACAGAAAGTACAGAAAAGCCGGTACGACTCTGAGGCATTTGGACGAGGCAAGGTCCCCTCGGCCTGACTAAGTCATTAAGCGGGTGCTGCTCCTCGTGGCACGCAGAACACCCCCCGTCCAACGAAGTGGGATCCTAGAAAGGCCCAGTGTTGCTGAAAGTCTCCAGGTGTCAGTCAGCGAGTGCTGGCAAATGCGTCGTGGGCTCAAGTTGGCACTGGGAGAATGTGGGAGAAGCCCGACTTTCCCCCTTTGGAAAGCCACTTCGTTGCAGCTTCCAAGCCGCCTGCTACTATTCACTCCACAGATTCCTCTGAGGAGCAGTGAGTTTTTCCAAAAGAAACCAGGTGCTTGCGATTCCTTCCGGGGAGCTCACCCCCAGGAGCATACTGTAGCTAAGGTGCCCACTAAATGTGACCTCTAGTCTCGAGGTAAGGTGCACATTTTCCCATTCCCAGAGATAGGGGCGCCCCGGTTTCCAGGAGGTCTTAGTCAGTGGACGGCTTTAGCTTTAGTATGCCTCACAGCGCTCAAGACTCTCACGTGGGCACTTCTTTCCAAGGAAGTACACTGCGTACCCAAAGCCTTCTGAGCACAAGCAAGGGATACACAGCTCTGGGCACATCCCTCCCTATGCAGTTGAAAGGGCCGGGAACTAAGGTGTTCTCTGAGGCGAGCGTTCCACAGCTTTGAAACAGCCCCAGGAACGCGGTTCTTGGCAGGGTTTCGTTCCCTGCGGGTCTGCCACGTTGAGGAAAACTAAGCGGCCCTGAAAGAAACCACCGGGGCTCCAATTCGGTTTGGGGACTCCTGCTCGACGTCTCTCTAGGTGATGCGGAAACTGGACTTTAGGTCCCGCCCGAAGTAATGCAGAGAGTAACCCCGAGCATTGCTAGGAATTGGGAACATCCGAAGTCACCCAGGTAGGCCTGCTGAGGGCAGATCGGGGTTTGTGCCGTTCACCACATGCAGCAAACACTGCATCCAAAAGTTTCATCGCAGAAGGCTGAACTGTGTTCCAAGGGTCTCCCTTGGATTGTCAGAGAAGATAGGTGTATGTGCTGGGTGATCCAGTTGGTAATTGAGAAGCCTGGCATAAGGCAGTCTTTTCCCCATTTGAAAGGTCGATAGTGGCGGCCTCAAGGCTGACTGAAAGACACTGCCCTTACCCGTCTTCTAGTCACCTCCAGGAGTGCCTCAGTGAAGACAGTGAGTTTTCTCCTACGAATCCAGGTGGTCTCCAGTGCCTTGCTGGGAGCTCATCCCACGCTTGCCCTAGCTAAAGTGTGAAGTCAAAGTGACCCCTAGCCTCAAGGGAAGCGCGAGCGCTTCCTATCAGCCAAGTTGGGTGGGCAGCCACCTCCATGAACCCTGACTCCATAGAGTGCTTTAACTCCTCTGCGGCTTTGCGTAGGCCTAAGAGAGTCGCGTGTGAATTCCTTCTGAGGGAGAGCATGTGCGCTGGGAGTCCCCGTTTTGTTTTCCGAGCCACACAACACAGGACAGACTGCTGGGGTCAGCTCTTGCTACGCAGAGCGAAGGGCAGTGAACTGCTTCTCGCTTGCAGAGCTTGATGTCTACAGCTGTAAGGCAGCCCCGGGACAAAGTTTTGGCCAGTATTACATTCAGCGTGGCTCTCCCTCTGTGGAGGCCCTCCGAACGGCACTGAGAGAATCCCTGAGCCTAAAGTGCATCCTGGCAACCCTTAACCTGTCATCTCACTATTGTGACGCAAGGTACACTGCAGGTGCAGCCTGACAGAAAGTACAGAAAAGCTGGTACGACTCTGAGGCATTTGGACGAGGCAAGGTCCCCTCGGCCTGACTAAGTCATTAAGCGGGTGCTGCTCCTCGTGGCACGCAAAACACCCCCCGTCCAACGAAGTGGGATCCTAGAAAGGCCCAGTGTTGCTGAAAGTCTCCAGGTGTCAGTCAGCGAGTGCTGGCAAATGCGTCGTGGGCTCAAGTTGGCACTGGGAGAATGTGGGAGAAGCCCGACTTTCCCCCTTTGGAAAGCCACTTCGTTGCAGCTTCCAAGCCGCCTGCTACTATTCACTCCACAGATTCCTCTGAGGAGCAGTGAGTTTTTCCAAAAGAAACCAGGTGCTTGCGATTCCTTCCGGGGAGCTCACCCCCAGGAGCATACTGTAGCTAAGGTGCCCACTAAATGTGACCTCTAGTCTCGAGGTAAGGTGCACATTTTCCCATTCCCAGAGATAGGGGCGCCCCGGTTTCCAGGAGGTCTTAGTCAGTGGACGGCTTTAGCTTTAGTATGCCTCACAGCGCTCAAGACTCTCACGTGGGCACTTCTTTCCAAGGAAGTACACTGCGTACCCAAAGCCTTCTGAGCACAAGCAAGGGATACACAGCTCTGGGCACATCCCTCCCTATGCAGTTGGAAGGGCCGGGAACTAAGGTGTTCTCTGAGGCGAGCGTTCCACAGCTTTGAAACAGCCTCAGGAACGCGGTTCTTGGCAGGGTTTCGTTCCCTGCGGGTCTGCCACGTTCAGGAAAACTAAGCGGCCCTGAAAGAAACCACCGGGGCTCCAATTCGGTTTGGGGACTCCTGCTCGACGTCTCTCTAGGTGATGCGGAAACTGGACTTTAGGTCCAGCCCGAAGTAATGCAGAGAGTAACCCCGAGCATTGCTAGGCATTGGGAACATCCAAAGTCACCCAGGTAGGCCTGCTGAGGGCAGTTCGGGGTTTGTGCCATTCACCACATGCAGCACACACTGCATCCAAAAGTTTCATCGCAGAAGGCCGAACTGTGTTCCACGGGTCTCCCTTGGATTGTCAGAGAAGATAGGTGTATGTGCTGGGTGATCCTGTTGGTAATTGAGAAGCCTGGCAGAGGGCAGTCTTTTCCCCATTTGAAAGGTCGATAGTGGCGGCCTCAAGGCTGACTGAAAGACACTGCCCTTACCCGTCTTCTAGTCACCTCCAGGAGTGCCTCAGTGAAGACAGTGAGTTTTCTCCTACGAATCCAGGTGGTCTCCAGTGCCTTGCTGGGAGCTCATCCCACGCTTGCCCTAGCTAAAGTGTGAAGTCAAAGTGACCCCTAGCCTCAAGGGAAGCGTGAGCGCTTCCTATCAGCCAAGTTGGGTGGGCAGCCACCTCCATGAACCCTGACTCCATAGAGTGCTTTAACTCCTCTGCGGCTTTGCGTAGGCCTAAGAGAGTCGCGTGTGAATTCCTTCTGAGGGAGAGCATGTGCGCTGGGAGTCCCCGTTTTGTTTTCCGAGCCACACAACACAGGAGAGACTGCTGGGGTCACCTCTTGCTACGCAGAGCGAAGGGCAGTGAACTGCTTCTCGCTTGCAGAGCTTGATGTCTACAGCTGTAAGGCAGCCCCGGGACAAAGTTTTGGCCAGTATTACATTCAGCGTGGCTCTCCCTCTGTGGAGGCCGTCCGAACGGCACTGAGAGAATCCCTGAGCCTAAAGTGCATCCTGGCAACCCTTAACCTGTCATCTCACTATTGTGACGCAAGGTACACTGCAGGTGCAGCCTGACAGAAAGTACAGAAAAGCCGGTACGACTCTGAGGCATTTGGACGAGGCAAGGTCCCCTCGGCCTGACTAAGTCATTAAGCGGGTGCTGCTCCTCGTGGCACGCAGAACACACCCCGTCCAACGAAGTGGGATCCTAGAAAGGCCCAGTGTTGCTGAAAGTCTCCAGGTGTCAGTCAGCGAGTGCTGGCAAATGCGTCGTGGGCTCAAGTTGGCACTGGGAGAATGTGGGAGAAGCCCGACTTTCCCCCTTTGGAAAGCCACTTCGTTGCAGCTTCCAAGCCGCCTGCTACTATTCACTCCACAGATTCCTCTGAGGAGCAGTGAGTTTTTCCAAAAGAAACCAGGTGCTTGCGATTCCTTCCGGGGAGCTCACCCCCAGGAGCATACTGTAGCTAAGGTGCCCACTAAATGTGACCTCTAGTCTCGAGGTAAGGTGCACATTTTCCCATTCCCAGAGATAGGGGCGCCCCGGTTTCCAGGAGGTCTTAGTCAGTGGACGGCTTTAGCTTTAGTATGCCTCACAGCGCTCAAGACTCTCACGTGGGCACTTCTTTCCAAGGAAGTACACTGCGTACCCAAAGCCTTCTGAGCACAAGCAAGGGATACACAGCTCTGGGCACATCCCTCCCTATGCAGTTGGAAGGGCCGGGAACTAAGGTGTTCTCTGAGGCGAGCGTTCCACAGCTTTGAAACAGCCCCAGGAACGCGGTTCTTGGCAGGGTTTCGTTCCCTGCGGGTCTGCCACGTTGAGGAAAACTAAGCGGCCCTGAAAGAAACCACCGGGGCTCCAATTCGGTTTGGGGACTCCTGCTCGACGTCTCTCTAGGTGATGCGGAAACTGGACTTTAGGTCCAGCCCGAAGTAATGCAGAGAGTAACCCCGAGCATTGCTAGGCAATGGGAACATCCAAAGTCACCCAGGTAGGCCTGCTGAGGGCAGTTCGGGGTTTGTGCCGTTCACCACATGCAGCACACACTGCATCCAAAAGTTTCATCGCAGAAGGCCGAACTGTGTTCCAAGGGTCTCCCTTGGATTGTCAGAGAAGATAGGTGTATGTGCTGGGTGATCCAGTTGGTAATTGAGAAGCCTGGCAGAGGGCAGTCTTTTCCCCATTTGAAAGGTCGATAGTGGCGGCCTCAAGGCTGACTGAAAGACACTGCCCTTACCCGTCTTCTAGTCACCTCCAGGAGTGCCTCAGTGAAGACAGTGAGTTTTCTCCTACGAATCCAGGTGGTCTCCAGTGCCTTGCTGGGAGCTCATCCCACGCTTGCCCTAGCTAAAGTGTGAAGTCAAAGTGACCCCTAGCCTCAAGGGAAGCGCGAGCGCTTCCTATCAGCCAAGTTGGGTGGGCAGCCACCTCCATGAACCCTGACTCCATAGAGTGCTTTAACTCCTCTGCGGCTTTGCGTAGGCCTAAGAGAGTCGCGTGTGAATTCCTTCTGAGGGAGAGCATGTGCGCTGGGAGTCCCCGTTTTGTCTTCCGAGCCACACAACACAGGACAGACTGCTGGGGTCAGCTCTTGCTACGCAGAGCGAAGGGCAGTGAACTGCTTCTCGCTTGCAGAGCTTGATGTCTACAGCTGTAAGGCAGCCCCGGGACAAAGTTTTGGCCAGTATTACATTCAGCGTGGCTCTCCCTCTGTGGAGGCCCTCCGAACGGCACTGAGAGAATCCCTGAGCCTAAAGTGCATCCTGGCAACCCTTAACCTGTCATCTCACTATTGTGACGCAAGGTACACTGCAGGTGCAGCCTGACAGAAAGTACAGAAAAGCTGGTACGACTCTGAGGCATTTGGACGAGGCAAGGTCCCCTCGGCCTGACTAAGTCATTAAGCGGGTGCTGCTCCTCGTGGCACGCAGAACACCCCCGGTCCAACGAAGTGGGATCCTAGAAAGGCCCAGTGTTGCTGAAAGTCTCCAGGTGTCAGTCAGCGAGTGCTGGCAAATGCGTCGTGGGCTCAAGTTGGCACTGGGAGAATGTGGGAGAAGCCCGACTTTCCCCCTTTGGAAAGCCACTTCGTTGCAGCTTCCAAGCCGCCTGCTACTATTCACTCCACAGATTCCTCTGAGGAGCAGTGAGTTTTTCCAAAAGAAACCAGGTGCTTGCGATTCCTTCCGGGGAGCTCACCCCCAGGAGCATACTGTAGCTAAGGTGCCCACTAAATGTGACCTCTAGTCTCGAGGTAAGGTGCACATTTTCCCATTCCCAGAGATAGGGGCGCCCCGGTTTCCAGGAGGTCTTAGTCAGTGGACGGCTTTAGCTTTAGTATGCCTCACAGCGCTCAAGACTCTCACGTGGGCACTTCTTTCCAAGGAAGTACACTGCGTACCCAAAGCCTTCTGAGCACAAGCAAGGGATACACAGCTCTGGGCACATCCCTCCCTATGCAGTTGGAAGGGCCGGGAACTAAGGTGTTCTCTGAGGCGAGCGTTCCACAGCTTTGAAACAGCCTCAGGAACGCGGTTCTTGGCAGGGTTTCGTTCCCTGCGGGTCTGCCACGTTCAGGAAAACTAAGCGGCCCTGAAAGAAACCACCGGGGCTCCAATTCGGTTTGGGGACTCCTGCTCGACGTCTCTCTAGGTGATGCGGAAACTGGACTTTAGGTCCAGCCCGAAGTAATGCAGAGAGTAACCCCGAGCATTGCTAGGCATTGGGAACATCCAAAGTCACCCAGGTAGGCCTGCTGAGGGCAGTTCGGGGTTTGTGCCGTTCACCACATGCAGCACACACTGCATCCAAAAGTTTCATCGCAGAAGGCCGAACTGTGTTCCAAGGGTCTCCCTTGGATTGTCAGAGAAGATAGGTGTATGTGCTGGGTGATCCAGTTGGTAATTGAGAAGCCTGGCAGAGGGCAGTCTTTTCCCCATTTGAAAGGTCGATAGTGGCGGCCTCAAGGCTGACTGAAAGACACTGCCCTTACCCGTCTTCTAGTCACCTCCAGGAGTGCCTCAGTGAAGACAGTGAGTTTTCTCCTACGAATCCAGGTGGTCTCCAGTGCCTTGCTGGGAGCTCATCCCACGCTTGCCCTAGCTAAAGTGTGAAGTCAAAGTGACCCCTAGCCTCAAGGGAAGCGCGAGCGCTTCCTATCAGCAAAGTTGGGTGGGCAGCCACCTCCATGAACCCTGACGCCATAGAGTGCTTTAACTCCTCTGCGGCTTTGCGTAGGCCTAAGAGAGTCGCGTGTGAATTCCTTCTGAGGGAGAGCATGTGCGCTGGGAGTCCCCGTTTTGTTTTCTGAGCCACACAACACAGGACAGACTGCTGGGGTCAGCTCTTGCTACGCAGAGCGAAGGGCAGTGAACTGCTTCTCGCTTGCAGAGCTTGATGTCTACAGCTGTAAGGCAGCCCCGGGACAAAGTTTTGGCCAGTATTACATTCAGCGTGGCTCTCCCTCTGTGGAGGCCCTCCGAACGGCACTGAGAGAATCCCTGAGCCTAAAGTGCATCCTGGCAACCCTTAACCTGTCATCTCACTATTGTGACGCAAGGTACACTGCAGGTGCAGCCTGACAGAAAGTACAGAAAAGCCGGTACGACTCTGAGGCATTTGGACGAGGCAAGGTCCCCTCGGCCTGACTAAGTCATTAAGCGGGTGCTGCTCCTCGTGGCACGCAGAACACCCCCCATCCAACGAAGTGGGATCCTAGAAAGGCCCAGTGTTGCTGAAAGTCTCCAGGTGTCAGTCAGAGAGTGCTGGCAAATGCATCGTGGGCTCAAGTTGGCACTGGGAGAATGTGGGAGAAGCCCGACTTTCCCCCTTTGGAAAGCCACTTCGTTGCAGCTTCCAAGCCGCCTGCTACTATTCACTCCACAGATTCCTCTGAGGAGCAGTGAGTTTTTCCAACAGAAACCAGGTGCTTGCGATTCCTTCCGGGGAGCTCACCCCCAGGAGCATACTGTAGCTAAGGTGCCCACTAAATGTGACCTCTAGTCTCGAGGTAAGGTGCACATTTTCCCATTCCCAGAGATAGGGGCGCCCCGGTTTCCAGGAGGTCTTAGTCAGTGGACGGCTTTAGCTTTAGTATGCCTCACAGCGCTCAAGACTCTCACGTGGGCACTTCTTTCCAAGGAAGTACACTGCGTACCCAAAGCCTTCTGAGCACAAGCAAGGGATACACAGCTCTGGGCACATCCCTCCCTATGCAGTTGGAAGGGCCGGGAACTAAGGTGTTCTCTGAGGCGAGCGTTCCACAGCTTTGAAACAGCCTCAGGAACGCGGTTCTTGGCAGGGTTTCGTTCCCTGCGGGTCTGCCACGTTGAGGAAAACTAAGCGGCCCTGAAAGAAACCACCGGGGCTCCAATTCGGTTTGGGGACTCCTGCTCGACGTCTCTCTAAGTGATGCGGAAACTGGACTTTAGGTCCAGCCCGAAGTAATGCAGAGAGTAACCCCGAGCATTGCTAGGCATTGGGAACATCCAAAGTCACCCAGGTAGGCCTGCTGAGGGCAGTTCGGGGTTTGTGCCATTCACCACATGCAGCACACACTGCATCCAAAAGTTTCATCGCAGAAGGCCGAACTGTGTTCCAAGGGTCTCCCTTGGATTGTCAGAGAAGATAGGTGTATGTGCTGGGTGATCCAGTTGGTAATTGAGAAGCCTGGCAGAGGGCAGTCTTTTCCCCATTTGAAAGGTCGATAGTGGCGGCCTCAAGGCTGACTGAAAGACACTGCCCTTACCCGTCTTCTAGTCACCTCCAGGAGTGCCTCAGTGAAGACAGTGAGTTTTCTCCTACGAATCCAGGTGGTCTCCAGTGCCTTGCTGGGAGCTCATCCCACGCTTGCCCTAGCTAAAGTGTGAAGTCAAAGTGACCCCTAGCCTCAAGGGAAGCGTGGGCGCTTCCTATCAGCCAAGTTGGGTGGGCAGCCACCTCCATGAACCCTGACTCCATAGAGTGCTTTAACTCCTCTGCGGCTTTGCGTAGGCCTAAGAGAGTCGCGTGTGAATTCCTTCTGAGGGAGAGCATGTGCGCTGGGAGTCCCCGTTTTGTTTTCGGAGCCACACAACACAGGACAGACTGCTGGGGTCAGCTCTTGCTACGCAGAGCGAAGGGCAGTGAACTGCTTCTCGCTTGCAGAGCTTGATGTCTACAGCTGTAAGGCAGCCCCGGGACAAAGTTTTGGCCAGTATTACATTCAGCGTGGCTCTCCCTCTGTGGAGGCCCTCCGAACGGCACTGAGAGAATCCCTGAGCCTAAAGTGCATCCTGGCAACCCTTAACCTGTCATCTCACTATTGTGACGCAAGGTACACTGCAGGTGCAGCCTGACAGAAAGTACAGAAAAGCCGGTACGACTCTGAGGCATTTGGACGAGGCAAGGTCCCCTCGGCCTGACTAAGTCATTAAGCGGGTGCTGCTCCTCGTGGCACGCAGAACACCCCCCGTCCAACGAAGTGGGATCCTAGAAAGGCCCAGTGTTGCTGAAAGTCTCCAGGTGTCAGTCAGAGAGTGCTGGCAAATGCATCGTGGGCTCAAGTTGGCACTGGGAGAATGTGGGAGAAGCCCGACTTTCCCCCTTTGGAAAGCCACTTCGTTGCAGCTTCCAAGCCGCCTGCTACTATTCACTCCACAGATTCCTCTGAGGAGCAGTGAGTTTTTCCAACAGAAACCAGGTGCTTGCGATTCCTTCCGGGGAGCTCACCCCCAGGAGCATACTGTAGCTAAGGTGCCCACTAAATGTGACCTCTAGTCTCGAGGTAAGGTGCACATTTTCCCATTCCCAGAGATAGGGGCGCCCCGGTTTCCAGGAGGTCTTAGTCAGTGGACGGCTTTAGCTTTAGTATGCCTCACAGCGCTCAAGACTCTCACGTGGGCACTTCTTTCCAAGGAAGTACACTGCGTACCCAAAGCCTTCTGAGCACAAGCAAGGGATACACAGCTCTGGGCACATCCCTCCCTATGCAGTTGGAAGGGCCGGGAACTAAGGTGTTCTCTGAGGCGAGCGTTCCACAGCTTTGAAACAGGCTCAGGAACGTGGTTCTTGGCAGGGTTTCGTTCCCTGCGGGTCTGCCACGTTGAGGAAAACTAAGCGGCCCTGAAAGAAACCACCGGGGCTCCAATTCGGTTTGGGTACTCCTGCTCGACGTCTCTCTAAGTGATGCGGAAACTGGACTTTAGGTCCAGCCCGAAGTAATGCAGAGAGTAACCCCGAGCATTGCTAGGCATTGGGAACATCCAAAGTCACCCAGGTAGGCCTGCTGAGGGCAGTTCGGGGTTTGTGCCGTTCACCACATGCAGCACACACTGCATCCAAAAGTTTCATCGCAGAAGGCCGAACTGTGTTCCACGGGTCTCCTTTGGATTGTCAGAGAAGATAGGTGTATGTGCTGGGTGATCCAGTTGGTAATTGAGAAGCCTGGCAGAGGGCAGTCTTTTCCCCATTTGAAAGGTCGATAGTGGCGGCCTCAAGGCTGACTGAAAGACACTGCCCTTACCCGTCTTCTAGTCACCTCCAGGAGTGCCTCAGTGAAGACAGTGAGTTTTCTCCTACGAATCCAGGTGGTCTCCAGTGCCTTGCTGGGAGCTCATCCCACGCTTGCCCTAGCTAAAGTGTGAAGTCAAAGTGACCCCTAGCCTCAAGGGAAGCGTGGGCGCTTCCTATCAGCCAAGTTGGGTGGGCAGCCACCTCCATGAACCCTGACTCCATAGAGTGCTTTAACTCCTCTGCGGCTTTGCGTAGGCCTAAGAGAGTCGCGTGTGAATTCCTTCTGAGGGAGAGCATGTGCGCTGGGAGTCCCCGTTTTGTTTTCGGAGCCACACAACACAGGACAGACTGCTGGGGTCAGCTCTTGCTACGCAGAGCGAAGGGCAGTGAACTGCTTCTCGCTTGCAGAGCTTGATGTCTACAGCTGTAAGGCAGCCCCGGGACAAAGTTTTGGCCAGTATTACATTCAGCGTGGCTCTCCCTCTGTGGAGGCCCTCCGAACGGCACTGAGAGAATCCCTGAGCCTAAAGTGCATCCTGGCAACCCTTAACCTGTCATCTCACTATTGTGACGCAAGGTACACTGCAGGTGCAGCCTGACAGAAAGTACAGAAAAGCCGGTACGACTCTGAGGCATTTGGACGAGGCAAGGTCCCCTCGGCCTGACTAAGTCATTAAGCGGGTGCTGCTCCTCGTGGCACGCAGAACACCCCCCGTCCAACGAAGTGGGATCCTAGAAAGGCCCAGTGTTGCTGAAAGTCTCCAGGTGTCAGTCAGCGAGTGCTGGCAAATGCGTCGTGGGCTCAAGTTGGCACTGGGAGAATGTGGGAGAAGCCCGACTTTCCCCCTTTGGAAAGCCACTTCGTTGCAGCTTCCAAGCCGCCTGCTACTATTCACTCCACAGATTCCTCTGAGGAGCAGTGAGTTTTTCCAAAAGAAACCAGGTGCTTGCGATTCCTTCCGGGGAGCTCACCCCCAGGAGCATACTGTAGCTAAGGTGCCCACTAAATGTGACCTCTAGTCTCGAGGTAAGGTGCACATTTTCCCATTCCCAGAGATAGGGGCGCCCCGGTTTCCAGGAGGTCTTAGTCAGTGGACGGATTTAGCTTTAGTATGCCTCACAGCGCTCAAGACTCTCACGTGGGCACTTCTTTCCAAGGAAGTACACTGCGTACCCAAAGCCTTCTGAGCACAAGCAAGGGATACACAGCTCTGGGCACATCCCTCCCTATGCAGTTGGAAGGGCCGGGAACTAAGGTGTTCTCTGAGGCGAGCGTTCCACAGCTTTGAAACAGCCCCAGGAACGTGGTTCTTGGCAGGGTTTCGTTCCCTGCGGGTCTGCCACGTTGAGGAAAACTAAGCGGCCCTGAAAGAAACCACCGGGTTCCAATTCGGTTTGGGGACTCCTGCTCGACGTCTCTCTAGGTGATGCGGAAACTGGACTTTAGGTCCAGCCCGAAGTAATGCAGAGAGTAACCCCGAGCATTGCTAGGCATTGGGAACATCCAAAGTCACCCAGGTAGGCCTGCTGAGGGCAGTTCGGGGTTTGTGCCGTTCACCACATGCAGCACACACTGCATCCAAAAGTTTCATCGCAGAAGGCCGAACTGTGTTCCACGGGTCTCCCTTGGATTGTCAGAGAAGATAGGTGTATGTGCTGGGTGATCCAGTTGGTAATTGAGAAGCCTGGCAGAGGGCAGTCTTTTCCCCATTTGAAAGGTCGATAGTGGCGGCCTCAAGGCTGACTGAAAGACACTGCCCTTACCCGTCTTCTAGTCACCTCCAGGAGTGCCTCAGTGAAGACAGTGAGTTTTCTCCTACGAATCCAGGTGGTCTCCAGTGCCTTGCTGGGAGCTCATCCCACGCTTGCCCTAGCTAAAGTGTGAAGTCAAAGTGACCCCTAGCCTCAAGGGAAGCGCGGGCGCTTCCTATCAGCCAAGTTGGGTGGGCAGCCACCTCCATGAACCCTGACTCCATAGAGTGCTTTAACTCCTCTGCGGCTTTGCGTAGGCCTAAGAGAGTCGCGTGTGAATTCCTTCTGAGGGAGAGCATGTGCGCTGGGAGTCCCCGTTTTGTTTTCCGAGCCACACAACACAGGACAGACTGCTGGGGTCAGCTCTTGCTACGCAGAGCGAAGGGCAGTGAACTGCTTCTCGCTTGCAGAGCTTGATGTCTACAGCTGTAAGGCAGCCCCGGGACAAAGTTTTGGCCAGTATTACATTCAGCGTGGCTCTCCCTCTGTGGAGGCCCTCCGAACGGCACTGAGAGAATCCCTGAGCCTAAAGTGCATCCTGGCAACCCTTAACCTGTCATCTCACTATTGTGACGCAAGGTACACTGCAGGTGCAGCCTGACAGAAAGTACAGAAAAGCCGGTACGACTCTGAGGCATTTGGACGAGGCAAGGTCCCCTCGGCCTGACTAAGTCATTAAGCGGGTGCTGCTCCTCGTGGCACGCAGAACACCCCCCGTCCAACGAAGTGGGATCCTAGAAAGGCCCAGTGTTGCTGAAAGTCTCCAGGTGTCAGTCAGCGAGTGCTGGCAAATGCGTCGTGGGCTCAAGTTGGCACTGGGAGAATGTGGGAGAAGCCCGACTTTCCCCCTTTGGAAAGCCACTTCGTTGCAGCTTCCAAGCCGCCTGCTACTATTCACTCCACAGATTCCTCTGAGGAGCAGTGAGTTTTTCCAAAAGAAACCAGGTGCTTGCGATTCCTTCCGGGGAGCTCACCCCCAGGAGCATACTGTAGCTAAGGTGCCCACTAAATGTGACCTCTAGTCTCGAGGTAAGGTGCACATTTTCCCATTCCCAGAGATAGGGGCGCCCCGGTTTCCAGGAGGTCTTAGTCAGTGGACGGCTTTAGCTTTAGTATGCCTCACAGCGCTCAAGACTCTCACGTGGGCACTTCTTTCCAAGGAAGTACACTGCGTACCCAAAGCCTTCTGAGCACAAGCAAGGGATACACAGCTCTGGGCACATCCCTCCCTATGCAGTTGGAAGGGCCGGGAACTAAGGTGTTCTCTGAGGCGAGCGTTCCACAGCTTTGAAACAGCCCCAGGAACGCGGTTCTTGGCAGGGTTTCGTTCCCTGCGGGTCTGCCACCTTGAGGAAAACTAAGCGGCCCTGAAAGAAACCACCGGGGCTCCAATTCGGTTTGGGGACTCCTGCTCGACGTCTCTCTAGGTGATGCGGAAACTGGACTTTAGGTCCAGCCCGAAGTAATGCAGAGAGTAACCCCGAGCATTGCTAGGCATTGGGAACATCCGAAGTCACCCAGGTAGGCCTGCTGAGGGCAGTTCGGGGTTTGTGCCGTTCACCACATGCAGCACACACTGCATCCAAAAGTTTCATCGCAGAAGGCCGAACTGTGTTCCACGGGTCTCCCTTGGATTGTCAGAGAAGATAGGTGTATGTGCTGGGTGATCCAGTTGGTAATTGAGAAGCCTGGCAGAGGGCAGTCTTTTCCCCATTTGAAAGGTCGATAGTGGCGGCCTCAAGGCTGACTGAAAGACACTGCCCTTACCCGTCTTCTAGTCACCTCCAGGAGTGCCTCAGTGAAGACAGTGAGTTTTCTCCTACGAATCCAGGTGGTCTCCAGTGCCTTGCTGGGAGCTCATCCCACGCTTGCCCTAGCTAAAGTGTGAAGTCAAAGTGACCCCTAGCCTCAAGGGAAGCGCGGGCGCTTCCTATCAGCCAAGTTGGGTGGGCAGCCACCTCCATGAACCCTGACTCCATAGAGTGCTTTAACTCCTCTGCGGCTTTGCGTAGGCCTAAGAGAGTCGCGTGTGAATTCCTTCTGAGGGAGAGCATGTGCTCTGGGAGTCCCCGTTTTGTTTTCCGAGCCACACAACACAGGACAGACTGCTGGGGTCAGCTCTTGCTACGCAGAGCGAAGGGCAGTGAACTGCTTCTCGCTTGCAGAGCTTGATGTCTACAGCTGTAAGGCAGCCCCGGGACAAAGTTTTGGCCAGTATTACTTTCAGCGTGGCTCTCCCTCTGTGGAGGCCCTCCGAACGGCACTGAGAGAATCCCTGAGCCTAAAGTGCATCCTGGCAACCCTTAACCTGTCATCTCACTATTGTGACGCAAGGTACACTGCAGGTGCAGCCTGACAGAAAGTACAGAAAAGCCGGTACGACTCTGAGGCATTTGGACGAGGCAAGGTCCCCTCGGCCTGACTAAGTCATTAAGCGGGTGCTGCTCCTCGTGGCACGCAGAACACCCCCCGTCCAACGAAGTGGGATCCTAGAAAGGCCCAGTGTTGCTGAAAGTCTCCAGGTGTCAGTCAGCGAGTGCTGGCAAATGCGTCGTGGGCTCAAGTTGGCACTGGGAGAATGTGGGAGAAGCCCGACTTTCCCCCTTTGGAAAGCCACTTCGTTGCAGCTTCCAAGCCGCCTGCTACTATTCACTCCACAGATTCCTCTGAGGAGCAGTGAGTTTTTCCAAAAGAAACCAGGTGCTTGCGATTCCTTCCGGGGAGCTCACCCCCAGGAGCATACTGTAGCTAAGGTGCCCACTAAATGTGACCTCTAGTCTCGAGGTAAGGTGCACATTTTCCCATTCCCAGAGATAGGGGCGCCCCGGTTTCCAGGAGGTCTTAGTCAGTGGACGGATTTAGCTTTAGTATGCCTCACAGCGCTCAAGACTCTCACGTGGGCACTTCTTTCCAAGGAAGTACACTGCGTACCCAAAGCCTTCTGAGCACAAGCAAGGGATACACAGCTCTGGGCACATCCCTCCCTATGCAGTTGGAAGGGCCGGGAACTAAGGTGTTCTCTGAGGCGAGCGTTCCACAGCTTTGAAACAGGCTCAGGAACGCGGTTCTTGGCAGGGTTTCGTTCCCTGCGGGTCTGCCACGTTGAGGAAAACTAAGCGGCCCTGAAAGAAACCACCGGGGCTCCAATTCGGTTTGGGGACTCCTGCTCGACGTCTCTCTAAGTGATGCGGAAACTGGACTTTAGGTCCAGCCCGAAGTAATGCAGAGAGTAACCCCGAGCATTGCTAGGCATTGGGAACATCCAAAGTCACCCAGGTAGGCCTGCTGAGGGCAGTTCGGGGTTTGTGCCGTTCACCACATGCAGCACACACTGCATCCAAAAGTTTCATCGCAGAAGGCCGAACTGTGTTCCACGGGTCTCCCTTGGATTGTCAGAGAAGATAGGTGTATGTGCTGGGTGATCCAGTTGGTAATTGAGAAGCCTGGCAGAGGGCAGTCTTTTCCCCATTTGAAAGGTCGATAGTGGCGGCCTCAAGGCTGACTGAAAGACACTGCCCTTACCCGTCTTCTAGTCACCTCCAGGAGTGCCTCAGTGAAGACAGTGAGTTTTCTCCTACGAATCCAGGTGGTCTCCAGTGCCTTGCTGGGAGTTCATCCCACGCTTGCCCTAGCTAAAGTGTGAAGTCAAAGTGACCCCTAGCCTCAAGGGAAGCGTGGGCGCTTCCTATCAGCCAAGTTGGGTGGGCAGCCACCTCCATGAACCCTGACTCCATAGAGTGTTTTAACTCCTCTGCGGCTTTGCGTAGGCCTAAGAGAGTCGCGTGTGAATTCCTTCTGAGGGAGAGCATGTGCGCTGGGAGTCCCCGTTTTGTTTTCCGAGCCACACAACACAGGACAGACTGCTGGGGTCAGCTCTTGCTATGCAGAGCGAAGGGCAGTGAACTGCTTCTCACTTGCAGAGCTTGATGTCTACAGCTGTAAGGCAGCCCCGGGACAAAGTTTTGGCCAGTATTACATTCAGCGTGGCTCTCCCTCTGTGGAGGCCCTCCGAACGGCACTGAGAGAATCCCTGAGCCTAAAGTGCATCCTGGCAACCCTTAAACTGTCATCTCACTATTGTGACGCAAGGTACACTGCAGGTGCAGTCTGACAGAAAGTACAGAAAAGCCGGTACGACTCTGAGGCATTTGGACGAGGCAAGGTCCCCTCGGCCTGACTAAGTCATTAAGCGGGTGCTGCTCCTCGTGGCACGCAGAACACCCCCCGTCCAACGAAGTGGGATCCTAGAAAGGCCCAGTGTTGCTGAAAGTCTCCAGGTGTCAGTCAGAGAGTGCTGGCAAATGCGTCGTGGGCTCAAGTTGGCACTGGGAGAATGTGGGAGAAGCCCGACTTTCCCCCTTTGGAAAGCCACTTCGTTGCAGCTTCCAAGCCGCCTGCTACTATTCACTCCACAGATTCCTCTGAGGAGCAGTGAGTTTTTCCAAAAGAAACCAGGTGCTTGCGATTCCTTCTGGGGAGCTCACCCCCAGGAGCATACTGTAGCTAAGGTGCCCACTAAATGTGACCTCTAGTCTCGAGGTAAGGTGCACATTTTCCCATTCCCAGAGATAGGGGCGCCCCGGTTTCCAGGAGGTCTTAGTCAGTGGACGGCTTTAGCTTTAGTATGCCTCACAGCGCTCAAGACTCTCACGTGGGCACTTCTTTCCAAGGAAGTACACTGCGTACCCAAAGCCTTCTGAGCACAAGCAAGGGATACACAGCTCTGGGCACATCCCTCCCTATGCAGTTGGAAGGGCCGGGAACTAAGGTGTTCTCTGAGGCGAGCGTTCCACAGCTTTGAAACAGCCCCAGGAACGTGGTTCTTGGCAGGGTTTCGTTCCCTGCGGGTCTGCCACGTTGAGGAAAACTAAGCTGCCCTGAAAGAAACCACCGTGGCTCCAATTCGGTTTGGGGACTCCTGCTCGACGTCTCTCTAGGTGATGCGGAAACTGGACTTTAGGTCCAGCCCGAAGTAATGCAGAGAGTAACCCCGAGCATTGCTAGGCATTGGGAACATCCAAAGTCACCCAGGTAGGCCTGCTGAGGGCAGTTCGGGGTTTGTGCCGTTCACCACATGCAGCACACACTGCATCCAAAAGTTTCATCGCAGAAGGCCGAACTGTGTTCCACGGGTCTCCCTTGGATTGTCAGAGAAGATAGGTGTATGTGCTGGGTGATCCAGTTGGTAATTGAGAAGCCTGGCAGAGGGCAGTCTTTTCCCCATTTGAAAGGTCGATAGTGGCGGCCTCAAGGCTGACTGAAAGACACTGCCCTTACCCGTCTTCTAGTCACCTCCAGGAGTGCCTCAGTGAAGACAGTGAGTTTTCTCCTACGAATCCAGGTGGTCTCCAGTGCCTTGCTGGGAGCTCATCCCACGCTTGCCCTAGCTAAAGTGTGAAGTCAAAGTGACCCCTAGCCTCAAGGGAAGCGCGAGCGCTTCCTATCAGCCAAGTTGGGTGGGCAGCCACCTCCATGAACCCTGACTCCATAGAGTGCTTTAACTCCTCTGCGGCTTTGCGTAGGCCTAAGAGAGTCGCGTGTGAATTCCTTCTGAGGGAGAGCATGTGCGCTGGGAGTCCCCGTTTTGTTTTCCGAGCCACACAACACAGGACAGACTGCTGGGGTCAGCTCTTGCTACGCAGAGCGAAGGGCAGTGAACTGCTTCTCGCTTGCAGAGCTTGATGTCTACAGCTGTAAGGCAGCCCCGGGACAAAATTTTGGCCAGTATTACATTCAGCGTGGCTCTCCCTCTGTGGAGGCCCTCCGAACGGCACTGAGAGAATCCCTGAGCCTAAAGTGCATCCTGGCAACTCTTAACCTGTCAACTCACTATTGTGACGCAAGGTACACTGCAGGTGCAGCCTGACAGAAAGTACAGAAAAGCCGGTACGACTCTGAGGCATTTGGACGAGGCAAGGTCCCCTCGGCCTGACTAAGTCATTAAGCGGGTGCTGCTCCTCGTGGCACGCAGAACACCCCCCGTCCAACGAAGTGGGATCCTAGAAAGGCCCAGTGTTGCTGAAAGTCTCCAGGTGTCAGTCAGAGAGTGCTGGCAAATGCGTCGTGGGCTCAAGTTGGCACTGGGAGAATGTGGGAGAAGCCCGACTTTCCCCCTTTGGAAAGCCACTTCGTTGCAGCTTCCAAGCCGCCTGCTACTATTCACTCCACAGATTCCTCTGAGGAGCGGTGAGTTTTTCCAAAAGAAACCAGGTGCTTGCGATTCCTTCCGGGGAGCTCACCCCCAGGAGCATACTGTAGCTAAGGTGCCCACTAAATGTGACCTCTAGTCTCGAGGTAAGGTGCACATTTTCCCATTCCCAGAGATAGGGGCGCCCCGGGTTCCAGGAGGTCTTAGTCAGTGGACGGCTTTAGCTTTAGTATGCCTCACAGCGCTCAAGACTCTCACGTGGGCACTTCTTTCCAAGGAAGTACACTGCGTACCCAAAGCCTTCTGAGCACAAGCAAGGGATACACAGCTCTGGGCACATCCCTCCCTATGCAGTTGGAAGGGCCGGGAACTAAGGTGTTCTCTGAGGCGAGCGTTCCACAGCTTTGAAACAGCCCCAGGAACGTGGTTCTTGGCAGGGTTTCGTTCCCTGCGGGTCTGCCACGTTGAGGAAAACTAAGCGGCCCTGAAAGAAACCACCGGGGCTCCAATTCGGTTTGGGGACTCCTGCTTGACGTCTCTGTAGGTGATGCGGAAACTGGACTTTAGGTCCAGCCCGAAGTAATGCAGAGAGTAACCCCGTGCATTGCTAGGCATTGGGAACATCCAAAGTCACCCAGGTAGGCCTGCTGAGGGCAGTTCGGGGTTTGTGCCGTTCACCACATGCAGCACACACTGCATCCAAAAGTTTCATCGCAGAAGGCCGAACTGTGTTCCAAGGGTCTCCATTGGATTGTCAGAGAAGATAGGTGTATGTGCTGGGTGATCCAGTTGGTAATTGAGAAGCCTGGCAGAGGGCAGTCTTTTCCCCATTTGAAAGGTCGATAGTGGCGGCCTCAAGGCTGACTGAAAGACACTGCCCTTACCCGTCTTCTAGTCACCTCCAGGAGTGCCTCAGTGAAGACAGTGAGTTTTCTCCTACGAATCCAGGTGGTCTCCAGTGCCTTGCTGGGAGCTCATCCCACGCTTGCCCTAATAAAGTGTGAAGTCAAAGTGACCCCTAGCCTCAAGGGAAGCGCGAGCGCTTCCTATCAGCCAAGTTGGGTGGGCAGCCACCTCCATGAACCCTGACTCCATAGAGTGCTTTAACTCCTCTGCGGCTTTGCGTAGGCCTAAGAGAGTCGCGTGTGAATTCCTTCTGAGGGAGAGCATGTGCGCTGGGAGTCCCCGTTTTGTTTTCCGAGCCACACAACACAGGACAGACTGCTGGGGTCAGCTCTTGCTACGCAGAGCGAAGGGCAGTGAACTGCTTCTCGCTTGCAGAGCTTGATGTCTACAGCTGTAAGGCAGCCCCGGGACAAAGTTTTGGCCAGTATTACATTCAGCGTGGCTCTCCCTCTGTGGAGGCCCTACGAACGGCACTGAGAGAATCCCTGAGCCTAAAGTGCATCCTGGCAACCCTTAACCTGTCATCTCACTATTGTGACGCAAGGTACACTGCAGGTGCAGCCTGACAGAAAGTACAGAAAAGCCGGTACGACTCTGAGGCATTTGGACGAGGCAAGGTCCCCTCGGCCTGACTAAGTCATTAAGCGGGTGCTGCTCCTCGTGGCACGCAGAACACCCCCCGTCCAACGAAGTGGGATCCTAGAAAGGCCCAGTGTTGCTGAAAGTCTCCAGGTGTCAGTCAGCGAGTGCTGGCAAATGCGTCGTGGGCTCAAGTTGGCACTGGGAGAATGTGGGAGAAGCCCGACTTTCCCCCTTTGAAAAGCCACTTCGTTGCAGCTTCCAAGCCGCCTGCTACTATTCACTCCACAGATTCCTCTGAGGAGCAGTGAGTTTTTCCAAAAGAAACCAGGTGCTTGCGATTCCTTCCGGGGAGCTCACCCCCAGGAGCATACTGTAGCTAAGGTGCCCACTAAATGTGACCTCTAGTCTCGAGGTAAGGTGCACATTTTCCCATTCCCAGAGATAGGGGCGCCCCGGTTTCCAGGAGGTCTTAGTCAGTGGACGGCTTTAGCTTTAGTATGCCTCACAGCGCTCAAGACTCTCACGTGGGCACTTCTTTCCAAGGAAGTACACTGCGTACCCAAAGCCTTCTGAGCACAAGCAAGGGATACACAGCTCTGGGCACATCCCTCCCTATGCAGTTGGAAGGGCCGGGAACTAAGGTGTTCTCTGAGGCGAGCGTTCCACAGCTTTGAAACAGCCCCAGGAACGTGGTTCTTGGCAGGGTTTCGTTCCCTGCGGGTCTGCCACATTGAGGAAAACTAAGCGGCCCTGAAAGAAACCACCGGGGCTCCAATTCGTTTTGGGGACTCCTGCTTGACGTCTCTCTAGGTGATGCGGAAACTGGACTTTAGGTCCAGCCCGAAGTAATGCAGAGAGTAACCACGAGCATTGCTAGGCATTGGGAACATCCAAAGTCACCCAGGTAGGCCTGCTGAGGGCAGTTCGGGGTTTGTGCCGTTCACCACATGCAGCACACACTGCATCCAAAAGTTTCATCGCAGAAGGCCGAACTGTGTTCCAAGGGTCTCCCTTGGATGGTCAGAGAAGATAGGTGTATGTGCTGGGTGATCCAGTTGGTAATTGAGAAGCCTGGCAGAGGGCAGTCTTTTCCCCATTTGAAAGGTCGATAGTGGCGGCCTCAAGGCTGACTGAAAGACACTGCCCTTACCCGTCTTCTAGTCACCTCCAGGAGTGCCTCAGTGAAGACAGTGAGTTTTCTCCTACGAATCCAGGTGGTCTCCAGTGCCTTGCTGGGAGCTCATCCCATGCTTGCCCTAGCTAAAGTGTGAAGTCAAAGTGACCCCTAGCCTCAAGGGAAGCGCGAGCGCTTCCTATCAGCCAAGTTGGGTGGGCAGCCACCTCCATGAACCCTGACTCCATAGAGTGCTTTAACTCCTCTGCGGCTTTGCGTAGGCCTAAGAGAGTCGCGTGTCAATTCCTTCTGAGGGAGAGCATGTGCGCTGTGAGTCCCCGTTTTGTTTTCCGAGCCACACAACACAGGACAGACTGCTGGGGTCAGCTCTTGCTACGCAGAGCGAAGGGCAGTGAACTGCTTCTCGCTTGCAGAGCTTGATGTCTACAGCTGTAAGGCAGCCCCGGGACAAAGTTTTGGCCAGTATTACATTCAGCGTGGCTCTCCCTCTGTGGAGGCCCTCCGAACGGCACTGAGAGAATCCCTGAGCCTAAAGTGCATCCTGGCAACCCTTAACCTGTCATCTCACTATTGTGACGCAAGGTACACTGCAGGTGCAGCCTGACAGAAAGTACAGAAAAGCCGGTACGACTCTGAGGCATTTGGACGAGGCAAGGTCCCCTCGGCCTGACTAAGTCATTAAGCGGGTGCTGCTCCTCGTGGCACGCAGAACACCCCCCGTCCAACGAAGTGGGATCCTAGAAAGGCCCAGTGTTGCTGAAAGTCTCCAGGTGTCAGTCAGCGAGTGCTGGCAAATGCGTCGTGGGCTCAAGTTGGCACTGGGAGAATGTGGGAGAAGCCCGACTTTCCCCCTTTGGAAAGCCACTTCGTTGCAGCTTCCAAGCCGCCTGCTACTATTCACTCCACAGATTCCTCTGAGGAGCAGTGAGTTTTTCCAAAAGAAACCAGGTGCTTGCGATTCCTTCCGGGGAGCTCACCCCCAGGAGCATACTGTAGCTAAGGTGCCCACTAAATGTGACCTCTAGTCTCGAGGTAAGGTGCACATTTTCCCATTCCCAGAGATAGGGGCGCCCCGGTTTCCAGGAGGTCTTAGTCAGTGGACGGCTTTAGCTTTAGTATGCCTCACAGTGCTCAAGACTCTCACGTGGGCACTTCTTTCCAAGGAAGTACACTGCGTACCCAAAGCCTTCTGAGCACAAGCAAGGGATACACAGCTCTGGGCACATCCCTCCCTATGCAGTTGGAAGGGCCGGGAACTAAGGTGTTCTCTGAGGCGAGCGTTCCACAGCTTTGAAACAGCCCCAGGAACGCGGTTCTTGGCAGGGTTTCGTTCCCTGCGGGTCTGCCACGTTGAGGAAAACTAAGCGGCCCTGAAAGAAACCACCGGGGCTCCAATTCGGTTTGGGGACTCCTGCTCGACGTCTCTCTAGGTGATGCGGAAACTGGACTTTAGGTCCAGCCCGAAGTAATGCAGAGAGTAACCCCGAGCATTGCTAGGCATTGGGAACATCCAAAGTCACCCAGGTAGGCCTGCTGAGGGCAGTTCGGGGTTTGTGCCGTTCACCACATGCAGCACACACTGCATCCAAAAGTTTCATCGCAGAAGGCCGAACTGTGTTCCAAGGGTCTCCCTTGGATGGTCAGAGAAGATAGGTGTATGTGCTGGGTGATCCAGTTGGTAATTGAGAAGCCTGGCAGAGGGCAGTCTTTTCCCCATTTGAAAGGTCGATAGTGGCGGCCTCAAGGCTGACTGAAAGACACTGCCCTTACCCGTCTTCTAGTCACCTCCAGGAGTGCCTCAGTGAAGACAGTGAGTTTTCTCCTACGAATCCAGGTGGTCTCCAGTGCCTTGCTGGGAGCTCATCCCACGCTTGCCCTAGCTAAAGTGTGAAGTCAAAGTGACCCCTAGCCTCAAGGGAAGCGCGAGTGCTTCCTATCAGCCAAGATGGGTGGGCAGCCACCTCCATGAACCTTGACTCCATAGAGTGCTTTAACTCCTCTGCGGCTTTGCGTAGGCCTAAGAGAGTCACGTGTGAATTCCTTCTGAGGGAGAGCATGTGCGCTGGGAGTCCCCGTTTTGTTTTCCGAGCCACACAACACAGGACAGACTGCTGGGGTCAGCTCTTGCTACGCAGAGCGAAGGGCAGTGAACTGCTTCTCGCTTGCAGAGCTTGATGTCTACAGCTGTAAGGCAGCCCCGGGACAAAGTTTTGGCCAGTATTACATTCAGCGTGGCTCTCCCTCTGTGGAGGCCCTCCGAACGGCACTGAGAGAATCCCTGAGCCTAAAGTGCATCCTGGCAACCCTTAACCTGTCATCTCACTATTGTGACGCAAGGTACACTGCAGGTGCAGCCTGACGGAAAGTACAGAAAAGCCGGTACGACTCTGAGGCATTTGGACGAGGCAAGGTCCCCTCGGCCTGACTAAGTCATTAAGCGGGTGCTGCTCCTCGTGGCACGCAGAACACCCCCCGTCCAACGAAGTGGGATCTTAGAAAGGCCCAGTGTTGCTGAAAGTCTCCAGGTGTCAGTCAGCGAGTGCTGGCAAATGCGTCGTGGGCTCAAGTTGGCACTGGGAGAATGTGGGAGAAGCCCGACTTTCCCCCTTTGGAAAGCCACTTCGTTGCAGCTTCCAAGCCGCCTGCTACTATTCACTCCACAGATTCCTCTGAGGAGCAGTGAGTTTTTCCAAAAGAAACCAGGTGCTTGCGATTCCTTCCGGGGAGCTCACCCCCAGGAGCATACTGTAGCTAAGGTGCCCACTAAATGTGACCTCTAGTCTCGAGGTAAGGTGCACATTTTCCCATTCCCAGAGATAGGGGCGCCCCGGTTTCCAGGAGGTCTTAGTCAGTGGACGGCTTTAGCTTTAGTATGCCTCACAGTGCTCAAGACTCTCACGTGGGCACTTCTTTCCAAGGAAGTACACTGCGTACCCAAAGCCTTCTGAGCACAAGCAAGGGATACACAGCTCTGGGCACATCCCTCCCTATGCAGTTGGAAGGGCCGGGAACTAAGGTGTTCTCTGAGGCGAGCGTTCCACAGCTTTGAAACAGCCCCAGGAATGCGGTTCTTGGCAGGGTTTCGTTCCCTGCGGGTCTGCCACGTTGAGGAAAACTAAGCGGCCCTGAAAGAAACCACCAGGGCTCCAATTCGGTTTGGGGACTCCTGCTCGACGTATCTCAAGGTGATGCGGAAACTGGACTTTACGTCCAGCCCGAAGTAATGCAGAGAGTAACCCCGAGCATTGCTAGGCATTGGGAACATCCAAAGTCACCCAGGTAGGCCTGCTGAGGGCAGTTCAGGGTTTGTGCCGTTCACCACATGCAGCAAACACTGCATCCAAAAGTTTCATCGCAGAAGGCCGAACTGTGTTCCAAGGGTCTCCCTTGGATTGTCAGAGAAGATAGGTGTATGTGCTGGGTGATCCAGTTGGTAATTGAGAAGCCTGGCAGAAGGCAGTCTTTTCCCCATTTGAAAGGTCGATAGTGGCGGCCTCAAGGCTGACTGAAAGACACTGCCCTTACCCATCTTCTAGTCACCTCCAGGAGTGCCTCAGTGAAGACAGTGAGTTTTCTCCTACGAATCCAGGTGGTCTCCAGTGCCTTGCTGGGAGCTCATCCCACGCTTGCCCTATTAAAGTGTGAAGTCAAAGTGACCCCTAGCCTCAAGGGAAGCGCGAGCGCTTCCTATCAGCCAAGTTGGGTGGGCAGCCACCTCCATGAACCCTGACTCCATAGAGTGCTTTAACTCCTCTGCGGCTTTGCGTAGGCCTAAGAGAGTCGCGTGTGAATTCCTTCTGAGGGAGAGCATGTGCGCTGGGAGTCCCCGTTTTGTTTTCCGAGCCACACAACACAGGACAGACTGCTGGGGTCAGCTCTTGCTACGCAGAGCGAAGGGCAGTGAACTGCTTCTCGCTTGCAGAGCTTGATGTCTACAGCTGTAAGGCAGCCCCGGGACAAAGTTTTGGCCAGTATTACATTCAGCGTGGCTCTCCCTCTGTGGAGGCCCTCCGAACGGCACTGAGAGAATCCCTGAGCCTAAAGTGCATCCTGGCAACTCTTAACCTGTCATCTCACTATTGTGACGCAAGGTACACTGCAGGTGCAGCCTGACAGAAAGTACAGAAAAGCCGGTACGACTCTGAGGCATTTGGACGAGGCAAGGTCCCCTCGGCCTGACTAAGTCATTAAGCAGGTGCTGCTCCTCGTGGCACGCAGAACACCCCCCGTCCAACGAAGTGGGATCCTAGAAAGGCCCAGTGTTGCTGAAAGTCTCCAGGTGTCAGTCAGAGAGTGCTGGAAAATGCGTCGTGGGCTCAAGTTGGCACTGGTAGAATGTGGGAGAAGCCCGACTTTCCCCCTTTGGAAAGCCACTTCGTTGCAGCTTCCAAGCCGCCTGCTACTATTCACTCCACAGATTCCTCTGAGGAGCAGTGAGTTTTTCCAAAAGAAACCAGGTGCTTGCGATTCCTTCCGGGGAGCTCACCCCCAGGAGCATACTGTAGCTAAGGTGCCCACTAAATGTGACCTCTAGTCTCGAGGTAAGGTGCACATTTTCCCATTCCCAGAGATAGGGGCGCCCCGGTTTCCAGGAGGTCTTAGTCAGTGGACGGCTTTAGCTTTAGTATGCCTCACAGTGCTCAAGACTCTCACGTGGGCACTTCTTTCCAAGGAAGTACACTGCGTACCCAAAGCCTTCTGAGCACAAGCAAGGGATACACAGCTCTGGGCACATCCCTCCCTATGCAGTTGGAAGGGCCGGGAACTAAGGTGTTCTCTGAGGCGAGCGTTCCACAGCTTTGAAACAGCCCCAGGAACGCGGTTCTTGGCAGGGTTTCGTTCCCTGCGGGTCTGCCACGTTGAGGAAAACTAAGCGGCCCTGAAAGAAACCACCGGGGCTCCAATTCGGTTTGGGGACTCCTGCTCGACGTCTCTCTAGGTGATGCGGAAACTGGACTTTAGGTCCAGCCCGAAGTAATGCAGAGAGTAACCCCGAGCATTGCTAGGCATTGGGAACATCCAAAGTCACCCAGGTAGGCCTGCTGAGGGCAGTTCGGGGTTTGTGCCGTTCACCACATGCAGCACACACTGCATCCAAAAGTTTCATCGCAGAAGG
This sequence comes from Mesoplodon mirus, assembly GCF_964341445.2. Lineage (NCBI taxonomy): Eukaryota > Metazoa > Chordata > Mammalia > Artiodactyla > Ziphiidae > Mesoplodon > Mesoplodon mirus. Next base: position 86,856,846 of record NC_138979.1, on the reverse strand, counting down.
CCGAACTGTGTTCCAAGGGTCTCCCTTGGATGGTCAGAGAAGATAGGTGTATGTGCTGGGTGATCCAGTTGGTAATTGAGAAGCCTGGCAGAGGGCAGTCTTTTCCCCATTTGAAAGGTCGATAGTGGCGGCCTCAAGGCTGACTGAAAGACACTGCCCTTACCCGTCTTCTAGTCACCTCCAGGAGTGCCTCAGTGAAGACAGTGAGTTTTCTCCTACGAATCCAGGTGGTCTCCAGTGCCTTGCTGGGAGCTCATCCCACGCTTGCCCTAGCTAAAGTGTGAAGTCAAAGTGACCCCTAGCCTCAAGGGAAGCGCGAGTGCTTCCTATCAGCCAAGATGGGTGGGCAGCCACCTCCATGAACCTTGACTCCATAGAGTGCTTTAACTCCTCTGCGGCTTTGCGTAGGCCTAAGAGAGTCACGTGTGAATTCCTTCTGAGGGAGAGCATGTGCGCTGGGAGTCCCCGTTTTGTTTTCCGAGCCACACAACACAGGACAGACTGCTGGGGTCAGCTCTTGCTACGCAGAGCGAAGGGCAGTGAACTGCTTCTCGCTTGCAGAGCTTGATGTCTACAGCTGTAAGGCAGCCCCGGGACAAAGTTTTGGCCAGTATTACATTCAGCGTGGCTCTCCCTCTGTGGAGGCCCTCCGAACGGCACTGAGAGAATCCCTGAGCCTAAAGTGCATCCTGGCAACCCTTAACCTGTCATCTCACTATTGTGACGCAAGGTACACTGCAGGTGCAGCCTGACGGAAAGTACAGAAAAGCCGGTACGACTCTGAGGCATTTGGACGAGGCAAGGTCCCCTCGGCCTGACTAAGTCATTAAGCGGGTGCTGCTCCTCGTGGCACGCAGAACACCCCCCGTCCAACGAAGTGGGATCTTAGAAAGGCCCAGTGTTGCTGAAAGTCTCCAGGTGTCAGTCAGCGAGTGCTGGCAAATGCGTCGTGGGCTCAAGTTGGCACTGGGAGAATGTGGGAGAAGCCCGACTTTCCCCCTTTGGAAAGCCACTTCGTTGCAGCTTCCAAGCCGCCTGCTACTATTCACTCCACAGATTCCTCTGAGGAGCAGTGAGTTTTTCCAAAAGAAACCAGGTGCTTGCGATTCCTTCCGGGGAGCTCACCCCCAGGAGCATACTGTAGCTAAGGTGCCCACTAAATGTGACCTCTAGTCTCGAGGTAAGGTGCACATTTTCCCATTCCCAGAGATAGGGGCGCCCCGGTTTCCAGGAGGTCTTAGTCAGTGGACGGCTTTAGCTTTAGTATGCCTCACAGTGCTCAAGACTCTCACGTGGGCACTTCTTTCCAAGGAAGTACACTGCGTACCCAAAGCCTTCTGAGCACAAGCAAGGGATACACAGCTCTGGGCACATCCCTCCCTATGCAGTTGGAAGGGCCGGGAACTAAGGTGTTCTCTGAGGCGAGCGTTCCACAGCTTTGAAACAGCCCCAGGAATGCGGTTCTTGGCAGGGTTTCGTTCCCTGCGGGTCTGCCACGTTGAGGAAAACTAAGCGGCCCTGAAAGAAACCACCAGGGCTCCAATTCGGTTTGGGGACTCCTGCTCGACGTATCTCAAGGTGATGCGGAAACTGGACTTTACGTCCAGCCCGAAGTAATGCAGAGAGTAACCCCGAGCATTGCTAGGCATTGGGAACATCCAAAGTCACCCAGGTAGGCCTGCTGAGGGCAGTTCAGGGTTTGTGCCGTTCACCACATGCAGCAAACACTGCATCCAAAAGTTTCATCGCAGAAGGCCGAACTGTGTTCCAAGGGTCTCCCTTGGATTGTCAGAGAAGATAGGTGTATGTGCTGGGTGATCCAGTTGGTAATTGAGAAGCCTGGCAGAAGGCAGTCTTTTCCCCATTTGAAAGGTCGATAGTGGCGGCCTCAAGGCTGACTGAAAGACACTGCCCTTACCCATCTTCTAGTCACCTCCAGGAGTGCCTCAGTGAAGACAGTGAGTTTTCTCCTACGAATCCAGGTGGTCTCCAGTGCCTTGCTGGGAGCTCATCCCACGCTTGCCCTAATAAAGTGTGAAGTCAAAGTGACCCCTAGCCTCAAGGGAAGCGCGAGCGCTTCCTATCAGCCAAGTTGGGTGGGCAGCCACCTCCATGAACCCTGACTCCATAGAGTGCTTTAACTCCTCTGCGGCTTTGCGTAGGCCTAAGAGAGTCGCGTGTGAATTCCTTCTGAGGGAGAGCATGTGCGCTGGGAGTCCCCGTTTTGTTTTCCGAGCCACACAACACAGGACAGACTGCTGGGGTCAGCTCTTGCTACGCAGAGCGAAGGGCAGTGAACTGCTTCTCGCTTGCAGAGCTTGATGTCTACAGCTGTAAGGCAGCCCCGGGACAAAGTTTTGGCCAGTATTACATTCAGCGTGGCTCTCCCTCTGTGGAGGCCCTCCGAACGGCACTGAGAGAATCCCTGAGCCTAAAGTGCATCCTGGCAACTCTTAACCTGTCATCTCACTATTGTGACGCAAGGTACACTGCAGGTGCAGCCTGACAGAAAGTACAGAAAAGCCGGTACGACTCTGAGGCATTTGGACGATGCAAGGTCCCCTCGGCCTGACTAAGTCATTAAGCAGGTGCTGCTCCTCGTGGCACGCAGAACACCCCCCGTCCAACGAAGTGGGATCCTAGAAAGGCCCAGTGTTGCTGAAAGTCTCCAGGTGTCAGTCAGAGAGTGCTGGAAAATGCGTCGTGGGCTCAAGTTGGCACTGGTAGAATGTGGGAGAAGCCCGACTTTCCCCCTTTGGAAAGCCACTTCGTTGCAGCTTCCAAGCCGCCTGCTACTATTCACTCCACAGATTCCTCTGAGGAGCAGTGAGTTTTTCCAAAAGAAACCAGGTGCTTGCGATTCCTTCCGGGGAGCTCACCCCCAGGAGCATACTGTAGCTAAGGTGCCCACTAAATGTGACCTCTAGTCTCGAGGTAAGGTGCACATTTTCCCATTCCCAGAGATAGGGGCGCCCCGGTTTCCAGGAGGTCTTAGTCAGTGGACGGCTTTAGCTTTAGTATGCCTCACAGTGCTCAAGACTCTCACGTGGGCACTTCTTTCCAAGGAAGTACACTGCGTACCCAAAGCCTTCTGAGCACAAGCAAGGGATACACAGCTCTGGGCACATCCCTCCCTATGCAGTTGGAAGGGCCGGGAACTAAGGTGTTCTCTGAGGCGAGCGTTCCACAGCTTTGAAACAGCCCCAGGAACGCGGTTCTTGGCAGGGTTTCGTTCCCTGCAGGTCTGCCACGTTGAGGAAAACTAAGCGGCCCTGAAAGAAACCACCGGGGCTCCAATTCGGTTTGGGGACTCCTGCTCGACGTCTCTCTAGGTGATGCGGAAACTGGACTTTAGGTCCAGCCCGAAGTAATGCAGAGAGTAACCCCGAGCATTGCTAGGCATTGGGAACATCCAAAGTCACCCAGGTAGGCCTGCTGAGGGCAGTTCGGGGTTTGTGCCGTTCACCACATGCAGCACACACTGCATCCAAAAGTTTCATCGCAGAAGGCCGAACTGTGTTCCAAGGGTCTCCCTTGGATGGTCAGAGAAGATAGGTGTATGTGCTGGGTGATCCAGTTGGTAATTGAGAAGCCTGGCAGAGGGCAGTCTTTTCCCCATTTGAAAGGTCGATAGTGGCGGCCTCAAGGCTGACTGAAAGACACTGCCCTTACCCGTCTTCTAGTCACCTCCAGGAGTGCCTCAGTGAAGACAGTGAGTTTTCTCCTACGAATCCAGGTGGTCTCCAGTGCCTTGCTGGGAGCTCATCCCACGCTTGCCCTAGCTAAAGTGTGAAGTCAAAGTGACCCCTAGCCTCAAGGGAAGCGCGAGTGCTTCCTATCAGCCAAGATGGGTGGGCAGCCACCTCCATGAACCTTGACTCCATAGAGTGCTTTAACTCCTCTGCGGCTTTGCGTAGGCCTAAGAGAGTCACGTGTGAATTCCTTCTGAGGGAGAGCATGTGCGCTGGGAGTCCCCGTTTTGTTTTCCGAGCCACACAACACAGGACAGACTGCTGGGGTCAGCTCTTGCTACGCAGAGCGAAGGGCAGTGAACTGCTTCTCGCTTGCAGAGCTTGATGTCTACAGCTGTAAGGCAGCCCCGGGACAAAGTTTTGGCCAGTATTACATTCAGCGTGGCTCTCCCTCTGTGGAGGCCCTCCGAACGGCACTGAGAGAATCCCTGAGCCTAAAGTGCATCCTGGCAACCCTTAACCTGTCATCTCACTATTGTGACGCAAGGTACACTGCAGGTGCAGCCTGACGGAAAGTACAGAAAAGCCGGTACGACTCTGAGGCATTTGGACGAGGCAAGGTCCCCTCGGCCTGACTAAGTCATTAAGCGGGTGCTGCTCCTCGTGGCACGCAGAACACCCCCCGTCCAACGAAGTGGGATCTTAGAAAGGCCCAGTGTTGCTGAAAGTCTCCAGGTGTCAGTCAGCGAGTGCTGGCAAATGCGTCGTGGGCTCAAGTTGGCACTGGGAGAATGTGGGAGAAGCCCGACTTTCCCCCTTTGGAAAGCCACTTCGTTGCAGCTTCCAAGCCGCCTGCTACTATTCACTCCACAGATTCCTCTGAGGAGCAGTGAGTTTTTCCAAAAGAAACCAGGTGCTTGCGATTCCTTCCGGGGAGCTCACCCCCAGGAGCATACTGTAGCTAAGGTGCCCACTAAATGTGACCTCTAGTCTCGAGGTAAGGTGCACATTTTCCCATTCCCAGAGATAGGGGCGCCCCGGTTTCCAGGAGGTCTTAGTCAGTGGACGGCTTTAGCTTTAGTATGCCTCACAGTGCTCAAGACTCTCACGTGGGCACTTCTTTCCAAGGAAGTACACTGCGTACCCAAAGCCTTCTGAGCACAAGCAAGGGATACACAGCTCTGGGCACATCCCTCCCTATGCAGTTGGAAGGGCCGGGAACTAAGGTGTTCTCTGAGGCGAGCGTTCCACAGCTTTGAAACAGCCCCAGGAATGCGGTTCTTGGCAGGGTTTCGTTCCCTGCGGGTCTGCCACGTTGAGGAAAACTAAGCGGCCCTGAAAGAAACCACCAGGGCTCCAATTCGGTTTGGGGACTCCTGCTCGACGTATCTCAAGGTGATGCGGAAACTGGACTTTACGTCCAGCCCGAAGTAATGCAGAGAGTAACCCCGAGCATTGCTAGGCATTGGGAACATCCAAAGTCACCCAGGTAGGCCTGCTGAGGGCAGTTCAGGGTTTGTGCCGTTCACCACATGCAGCAAACACTGCATCCAAAAGTTTCATCGCAGAAGGCCGAACTGTGTTCCAAGGGTCTCCCTTGGATTGTCAGAGAAGATAGGTGTATGTGCTGGGTGATCCAGTTGGTAATTGAGAAGCCTGGCAGAAGGCAGTCTTTTCCCCATTTGAAAGGTCGATAGTGGCGGCCTCAAGGCTGACTGAAAGACACTGCCCTTACCCATCTTCTAGTCACCTCCAGGAGTGCCTCAGTGAAGACAGTGAGTTTTCTCCTACGAATCCAGGTGGTCTCCAGTGCCTTGCTGGGAGCTCATCCCACGCTTGCCCTAATAAAGTGTGAAGTCAAAGTGACCCCTAGCCTCAAGGGAAGCGCGAGCGCTTCCTATCAGCCAAGTTGGGTGGGCAGCCACCTCCATGAACCCTGACTCCATAGAGTGCTTTAACTCCTCTGCGGCTTTGCGTAGGCCTAAGAGAGTCGCGTGTGAATTCCTTCTGAGGGAGAGCATGTGCGCTGGGAGTCCCCGTTTTGTTTTCCGAGCCACACAACACAGGACAGACTGCTGGGGTCAGCTCTTGCTACGCAGAGCGAAGGGCAGTGAACTGCTTCTCGCTTGCAGAGCTTGATGTCTACAGCTGTAAGGCAGCCCCGGGACAAAGTTTTGGCCAGTATTACATTCAGCGTGGCTCTCCCTCTGTGGAGGCCCTCCGAACGGCACTGAGAGAATCCCTGAGCCTAAAGTGCATCCTGGCAACTCTTAACCTGTCATCTCACTATTGTGACGCAAGGTACACTGCAGGTGCAGCCTGACAGAAAGTACAGAAAAGCCGGTACGACTCTGAGGCATTTGGACGATGCAAGGTCCCCTCGGCCTGACTAAGTCATTAAGCAGGTGCTGCTCCTCGTGGCACGCAGAACACCCCCCGTCCAACGAAGTGGGATCCTAGAAAGGCCCAGTGTTGCTGAAAGTCTCCAGGTGTCAGTCAGAGAGTGCTGGAAAATGCGTCGTGGGCTCAAGTTGGCACTGGTAGAATGTGGGAGAAGCCCGACTTTCCCCCTTTGGAAAGCCACTTCGTTGCAGCTTCCAAGCCGCCTGCTACTATTCACTCCACAGATTCCTCTGAGGAGCAGTGAGTTTTTCCAAAAGAAACCAGGTGCTTGCGATTCCTTCCGGGGAGCTCACCCCCAGGAGCATACTGTAGCTAAGGTGCCCACTAAATGTGACCTCTAGTCTCGAGGTAAGGTGCACATTTTCCCATTCCCAGAGATAGGGGCGCCCCGGTTTCCAGGAGGTCTTAGTCAGTGGACGGCTTTAGCTTTAGTATGCCTCACAGCGCTCAAGACTCTCACGTGGGCACTTCTTTCCAAGGAAGTACACTGCGTACCCAAAGCCTTCTGAGCACAAGCAAGGGATACACAGCTCTGGGCACATCCCTCCCTATGCAGTTGGAAGGGCCGGGAACTAAGGTGTTCTCTGAGGCGAGCGTTCCACAGCTTTGAAACAGCCCCAGGAACGTGGTTCTTGGCAGGGTTTCGTTCCCTGCGGGTCTGCCACGTTGAGGAAAACTAAGCGGCCCTGAAAGAAACCACCGGGGCTCCAATTCGGTTTGGGGACTCCTGCTTGACGTCTCTCTAGGTGATGCGGAAACTGGACTTTAGGTCCAGCCCGAAGTAATGCAGAGAGTAACCCCGAGCATTGCTAGGCATTGGGAACATCCAAAGTCACCCAGGTAGGCCTGCTGAGGGCAGTTCGGGGTTTGTGCCGTTCACCACATGCAGCACACACTGCATCCAAAAGTTTCATCGCAGAAGGCCGAACTGTGTTCCACGGGTCTCCCTTGGATTGTCAGAGAAGATAGGTGTATGTGCTGGGTGATCCAGTTGGTAATTGAGAAGCCTGGCAGAGGGCAGTCTTTTCCCCATTTGAAAGGTCGATAGTGGCGACCTCAAGGCTGACTGAAAGACACTGCCCTTACCCGTCTTCTAGTCACCTCCAGGAGTGCCTCAGTGAAGACAGTGAGTTTTCTCCTACGAATCCAGGTGGTCCCCAGTGCCTTGCTGGGAGCTCATCCCACGCTTGCCCTAGCTAAAGTGTGAAGTCAAAGTGACCCCTAGCCTCAAGGGAAGCGCGAGCGCTTCCTATCAGCCAAGTTGGGTGGGCAGCCACCTCCATGAACCCTGACTCCATAGAGTGCTTTAACTCCTCTGCGGCTTTGCGTAGGCCTAAGAGAGTCGCGTGTGAATTCCTTCTGAGGGAGAGCATGTGCGCTGGGAGTCCCCGTTTTGTTTTCCGAGCCACACAACACAGGACAGACTGCTGGGGTCAGCTCTTGCTACGCAGAGCGAAGGGCAGTGAACTGCTTCTCGCTTGCAGAGCTTGATGTCTACAGCTGTAAGGCAGCCCCGGGACAAAGTTTTGGCCAGTATTACATTCAGCGTGGCTCTCCCTCTGTGGAGGCCCTCCGAACGGCACTGAGAGAATCCCTGAGCCTAAAGTGCATCCTGGCAACCCTTAACCTGTCATCTCACTATTGTGACGCAAGGTACACTGCAGGTGCAGCCTGACAGAAAGTACAGAAAAGCCGGTACGACTCTGAGGCATTTGGACGAGGCAAGGTCCCCTCGGCCTGACTAAGTCATTAAGCGGGTGCTGCTCCTCGTGGCACGCAGAACACCCCCCGTCCAACGAAGTGGGATCCTAGAAAGGCCCAGTGTTGCTGAAAGTCTCCAGGTGTCAGTCAGCGAGTGCTGGCAAATGCGTCGTGGGCTCAAGTTGGCACTGGGAGAATGTGGGAGAAGCCCGACTTTCCCCCTTTGGAAAGCCACTTCGTTGCAGCTTCCAAGCCGCCTGCTACTATTCACTCCACAGATTCCTCTGAGGAGCAGTGAGTTTTTCCAAAAGAAACCAGGTGCTTGCGATTCCTTCCGGGGAGCTCACCCCCAGGAGCATACTGTAGCTAAGGTGCCCACTAAATGTGACCTCTAGTCTCGAGGTAAGGTGCACATTTTCCCATTCCCAGAGATAGGGGCGCCCCGGTTTCCAGGAGGTCTTAGTCAGTGGACGGCTTTAGCTTTAGTATGCCTCACAGCGCTCAAGACTCTCACGTGGGCACTTCTTTCCAAGGAAGTACACTGCGTACCCAAAGCCTTCTGAGCACAAGCAAGGGATACACAGCTCTGGGCACATCCCTCCCTATGCAGTTGGAAGGGCCGGGAACTAAGGTGTTCTCTGAGGCGAGCGTTCCACAGCTTTGAAACAGCCCCAGGAACGTGGTTCTTGGCAGGGTTTCGTTCCCTGCGGGTCTGCCACGTTGAGGAAAACTAAGCGGCCCTGAAAGAAACCACCGGGGCTCCAATTCGGTTTGGGGACTCCTGCTCGACGTCTCTCTAGGTGATGCGGAAACTGGACTTTAGGTCCAGCCCGAAGTAATGCAGAGAGTAACCCCGAGCATTGCTAGGCATTGGGAACATCCGAATTCACCCAGGTAGGCCTGCTGAGGGCAGTTCGGGGTTTGTGCCGTTCACCACATGCAGCACACACTGCATCCAAAAGTTTCATCGCAGAAGGCCGAACTGTGTTCCAAGGGTCTCCCTTGGATTGTCAGAGAAGATAGGTGTATGTGCTGGGTGATCCAGTTGGTAATTGAGAAGCCTGGCAGAGGGCAGTCTTTTCCCCATTTGAAAGGTCGATAGTGGCGGCCTCAAGGCTGACTGAAAGACACTGCCCTTACCCGTCTTCTAGTCACCTCCAGGAGTGCCTCAGTGAAGACAGTGAGTTTTCTCCTACGAATCCAGGTGGTCTCCAGTGCCTTGCTGGGAGCTCATCCCACGCTTGCCCTAGCTAAAGTGTGAAGTCAAAGTGACCCCTAGCCTCAAGGGAAGCGCGAGCGCTTCCTATCAGCCAAGTTGGGTGGGCAGCCACCTCCATGAACCCTGACTCCATAGAGTGCTTTAACTCCTCTGCGGCTTTGCGTAGGCCTAAGAGAGTCGCGTGTGAATTCCTTCTGAGGGAGAGCATGTGCGCTGGGAGTCCCCGTTTTGTTTTCCGAGCCACACAACACAGGACAGACTGCTGGGGTCAGCTCTTGCTACGCAGAGCGAAGGGCAGTGAACTGCTTCTCGCTTGCAGAGCTTGATGTCTACAGCTGTAAGGCAGCCCCGGGACAAAGTTTTGGCCAGTATTACATTCAGCGTGGCTCTCCCTCTGTGGAGGCCGTCCGAACGGCACTGAGAGAATCCCTGAGCCTAAAGTGCATCCTGGCAACCCTTAACCTGTCATCTCACTATTGTGACGCAAGGTACACTGCAGGTGCAGCCTGACAGAAAGTACAGAAAAGCCGGTACGACTCTGAGGCATTTGGACGAGGCAAGGTCCCCTCGGCCTGACTAAGTCATTAAGCGGGTGCTGCTCCTCGTGGCACGCAAAACACCCCCCGTCCAACGAAGTGGGATCCTAGAAAGGCCCAGTGTTGCTGAAAGTCTCCAGGTGTCAGTCAGCGAGTGCTGGCAAATGCGTCGTGGGCTCAAGTTGGCACTGGGAGAATGTGGGAGAAGCCCGACTTTCCCCCTTTGGAAAGCCACTTCGTTGCAGCTTCCAAGCCGCCTGCTACTATTCACTCCACAGATTCCTCTGAGGAGCAGTGAGTTTTTCCAAAAGAAACCAGGTGCTTGCGATTCCTTCCGGGGAGCTCACCCCCAGGAGCATACTGTAGCTAAGGTGCCCACTAAATGTGACCTCTAGTCTCGAGGTAAGGTGCACATTTTCCCATTCCCAGAGATAGGGGCGCCCCGGTTTCCAGGAGGTCTTAGTCAGTGGACGGCTTTAGATTTAGTATGCCTCACAGTGCTCAAGACTCTCACGTGGGCACTTCTTTCCAAGGAAGTACACTGCGTACCCAAAGCCTTCTGAGCACAAGCAAGGGATACACAGCTCTGGGCACATCCCTCCCTATGCAGTTGGAAGGGCCGGGAACTAAGGTGTTCTCTGAGGCGAGCGTTCCACAGCTTTGAAACAGCCCCAGGAACGTGGTTCTTGGCAGGGTTTCGTTCCCTGCGGGTCTGCCACGTTGAGGAAAACTAAGCGGCCCTGAAAGAAACCACCGGGGCTCCAATTCCGTTTGGGGACTCCTGCTCGACGTCTCTCTAGGTGATGCGGAAACTGGACTTTAGGTCCAGCCCGAAGTAATGCAGAGAGTAACCCCGAGCATTGCTAGGCATTGGGAACATCCAAAGTCACCCAGGTAGGCCTGCTGAGGGCAGTTCGGGGTTTGTGCCGTTCACCACATGCAGCACACACTGCATCCAAAAGTTTCATCGCAGAAGGCCGAACTGTGTTCCACGGGTCTCCCTTGGATTGTCAGAGAAGATAGGTGTATGTGCTGGGTGATCCAGTTGGTAATTGAGAAGCCTGGCAGAGGGCAGTCTTTTCCCCATTTGAAAGGTCGATAGTGGCGGCCTCAAGGCTGACTGAAAGACACTGCCCTTACCCGTCTTCTAGTCACCTCCAGGAGTGCCTCAGTGAAGACAGTGAGTTTTCTCCTACGAATCCAGGTGGTCTCCAGTGCCTTGCTGGGAGCTCATCCCACGCTTGCCCTAGCTAAAGTGTGAAGTCAAAGTGACCCCTAGCCTCAAGGGAAGCACGAGCGCTTCCTATCAGCCAAGTTGGGTGGGCAGCCACCTCCATGAACCCTGACTCCATAGAGTGCTTTAACTCCTCTGCGGCTTTGCGTAGGCCTAAGAGAGTCGCGTGTGAATTCCTTCTGAGGGAGAGCATGTGCGCTGGGAGTCCCCGTTTTGTTTTCCGAGCCACACAACACAGGACAGACTGCTGGGGTCAGCTCTTGCTACGCAGAGCGAAGGGCAGTGAACTGCTTCTCACTTGCAGAGCTTGATGTCTACAGCTGTAAGGCAGCCCCGGGACAAAGTTTTGGCCAGTATTACATTCAGCGTGGCTCTCCCTCTGTGGAGGCCCTCCGAACGGCACTGAGAGAATCCCTGAGCCTAAAGTGCATCCTGGCAACCCTTAACCTGTCATCTCACTATTGTGACGCAAGGTACACTGCAGGTGCAGCCTGACAGAAAGTACAGAAAAGCCGGTACGACTCTGAGGCATTTGGACGAGGCAAGGTCCCCTCGGCCTGACTAAGTCATTAAGCGGGTGCTGCTCCTCGTGGCACGCAGAACACCCCCCGTCCAACGAAGTGGGATCCTAGAAAGGCCCAGTGTTGCTGAAAGTCTCCAGGTGTCAGTCAGCGAGTGCTGGCAAATGCGTCGTGGGCTCAAGTTGGCACTGGGAGAATGTGGGAGAAGCCCGACTTTCCCCCTTTGGAAAGCCACTTCGTTGCAGCTTCCAAGCCGCCTGCTACTATTCACTCCACAGATTCCTCTGAGGAGCAGTGAGTTTTTCCAAAAGAAACCAGGTGCTTGCGATTCCTTCCGGGGAGCTCACCCCCAGGAGCATACTGTAGCTAAGGTGCCCACTAAATGTGACCTCTAGTCTCGAGGTAAGGTGCACATTTTCCCATTCCCAGAGATAGGGGCGCCCCGGTTTCCAGGAGGTCTTAGTCAGTGGACGGCTTTAGCTTTAGTATGCCTCACAGCGCTCAAGACTCTCACGTGGGCACTTCTTTCCAAGGAAGTACACTGCGTACCCAAAGCCTTCTGAGCACAAGCAAGGGATACACAGCTCTGGGCACATCCCTCCCTATGCAGTTGAAAGGGCCGGGAACTAAGGTGTTCTCTGAGGCGAGCGTTCCACAGCTTTGAAACAGCCCCAGGAACGCGGTTCTTGGCAGGGTTTCGTTCCCTGCGGGTCTGCCACGTTGAGGAAAACTAAGCGGCCCTGAAAGAAACCACCGGGGCTCCAATTCGGTTTGGGGACTCCTGCTCGACGTCTCTCTAGGTGATGCGGAAACTGGACTTTAGGTCCCGCCCGAAGTAATGCAGAGAGTAACCCCGAGCATTGCTAGGAATTGGGAACATCCGAAGTCACCCAGGTAGGCCTGCTGAGGGCAGATCGGGGTTTGTGCCGTTCACCACATGCAGCAAACACTGCATCCAAAAGTTTCATCGCAGAAGGCTGAACTGTGTTCCAAGGGTCTCCCTTGGATTGTCAGAGAAGATAGGTGTATGTGCTGGGTGATCCAGTTGGTAATTGAGAAGCCTGGCATAAGGCAGTCTTTTCCCCATTTGAAAGGTCGATAGTGGCGGCCTCAAGGCTGACTGAAAGACACTGCCCTTACCCGTCTTCTAGTCACCTCCAGGAGTGCCTCAGTGAAGACAGTGAGTTTTCTCCTACGAATCCAGGTGGTCTCCAGTGCCTTGCTGGGAGCTCATCCCACGCTTGCCCTAGCTAAAGTGTGAAGTCAAAGTGACCCCTAGCCTCAAGGGAAGCGCGAGCGCTTCCTATCAGCCAAGTTGGGTGGGCAGCCACCTCCATGAACCCTGACTCCATAGAGTGCTTTAACTCCTCTGCGGCTTTGCGTAGGCCTAAGAGAGTCGCGTGTGAATTCCTTCTGAGGGAGAGCATGTGCGCTGGGAGTCCCCGTTTTGTTTTCCGAGCCACACAACACAGGACAGACTGCTGGGGTCAGCTCTTGCTACGCAGAGCGAAGGGCAGTGAACTGCTTCTCGCTTGCAGAGCTTGATGTCTACAGCTGTAAGGCAGCCCCGGGACAAAGTTTTGGCCAGTATTACATTCAGCGTGGCTCTCCCTCTGTGGAGGCCCTCCGAACGGCACTGAGAGAATCCCTGAGCCTAAAGTGCATCCTGGCAACCCTTAACCTGTCATCTCACTATTGTGACGCAAGGTACACTGCAGGTGCAGCCTGACAGAAAGTACAGAAAAGCTGGTACGACTCTGAGGCATTTGGACGAGGCAAGGTCCCCTCGGCCTGACTAAGTCATTAAGCGGGTGCTGCTCCTCGTGGCACGCAAAACACCCCCCGTCCAACGAAGTGGGATCCTAGAAAGGCCCAGTGTTGCTGAAAGTCTCCAGGTGTCAGTCAGCGAGTGCTGGCAAATGCGTCGTGGGCTCAAGTTGGCACTGGGAGAATGTGGGAGAAGCCCGACTTTCCCCCTTTGGAAAGCCACTTCGTTGCAGCTTCCAAGCCGCCTGCTACTATTCACTCCACAGATTCCTCTGAGGAGCAGTGAGTTTTTCCAAAAGAAACCAGGTGCTTGCGATTCCTTCCGGGGAGCTCACCCCCAGGAGCATACTGTAGCTAAGGTGCCCACTAAATGTGACCTCTAGTCTCGAGGTAAGGTGCACATTTTCCCATTCCCAGAGATAGGGGCGCCCCGGTTTCCAGGAGGTCTTAGTCAGTGGACGGCTTTAGCTTTAGTATGCCTCACAGCGCTCAAGACTCTCACGTGGGCACTTCTTTCCAAGGAAGTACACTGCGTACCCAAAGCCTTCTGAGCACAAGCAAGGGATACACAGCTCTGGGCACATCCCTCCCTATGCAGTTGGAAGGGCCGGGAACTAAGGTGTTCTCTGAGGCGAGCGTTCCACAGCTTTGAAACAGCCTCAGGAACGCGGTTCTTGGCAGGGTTTCGTTCCCTGCGGGTCTGCCACGTTCAGGAAAACTAAGCGGCCCTGAAAGAAACCACCGGGGCTCCAATTCGGTTTGGGGACTCCTGCTCGACGTCTCTCTAGGTGATGCGGAAACTGGACTTTAGGTCCAGCCCGAAGTAATGCAGAGAGTAACCCCGAGCATTGCTAGGCATTGGGAACATCCAAAGTCACCCAGGTAGGCCTGCTGAGGGCAGTTCGGGGTTTGTGCCATTCACCACATGCAGCACACACTGCATCCAAAAGTTTCATCGCAGAAGGCCGAACTGTGTTCCACGGGTCTCCCTTGGATTGTCAGAGAAGATAGGTGTATGTGCTGGGTGATCCTGTTGGTAATTGAGAAGCCTGGCAGAGGGCAGTCTTTTCCCCATTTGAAAGGTCGATAGTGGCGGCCTCAAGGCTGACTGAAAGACACTGCCCTTACCCGTCTTCTAGTCACCTCCAGGAGTGCCTCAGTGAAGACAGTGAGTTTTCTCCTACGAATCCAGGTGGTCTCCAGTGCCTTGCTGGGAGCTCATCCCACGCTTGCCCTAGCTAAAGTGTGAAGTCAAAGTGACCCCTAGCCTCAAGGGAAGCGTGAGCGCTTCCTATCAGCCAAGTTGGGTGGGCAGCCACCTCCATGAACCCTGACTCCATAGAGTGCTTTAACTCCTCTGCGGCTTTGCGTAGGCCTAAGAGAGTCGCGTGTGAATTCCTTCTGAGGGAGAGCATGTGCGCTGGGAGTCCCCGTTTTGTTTTCCGAGCCACACAACACAGGACAGACTGCTGGGGTCAGCTCTTGCTACGCAGAGCGAAGGGCAGTGAACTGCTTCTCGCTTGCAGAGCTTGATGTCTACAGCTGTAAGGCAGCCCCGGGACAAAGTTTTGGCCAGTATTACATTCAGCGTGGCTCTCCCTCTGTGGAGGCCGTCCGAACGGCACTGAGAGAATCCCTGAGCCTAAAGTGCATCCTGGCAACCCTTAACCTGTCATCTCACTATTGTGACGCAAGGTACACTGCAGGTGCAGCCTGACAGAAAGTACAGAAAAGCCGGTACGACTCTGAGGCATTTGGACGAGGCAAGGTCCCCTCGGCCTGACTAAGTCATTAAGCGGGTGCTGCTCCTCGTGGCACGCAGAACACACCCCGTCCAACGAAGTGGGATCCTAGAAAGGCCCAGTGTTGCTGAAAGTCTCCAGGTGTCAGTCAGCGAGTGCTGGCAAATGCGTCGTGGGCTCAAGTTGGCACTGGGAGAATGTGGGAGAAGCCCGACTTTCCCCCTTTGGAAAGCCACTTCGTTGCAGCTTCCAAGCCGCCTGCTACTATTCACTCCACAGATTCCTCTGAGGAGCAGTGAGTTTTTCCAAAAGAAACCAGGTGCTTGCGATTCCTTCCGGGGAGCTCACCCCCAGGAGCATACTGTAGCTAAGGTGCCCACTAAATGTGACCTCTAGTCTCGAGGTAAGGTGCACATTTTCCCATTCCCAGAGATAGGGGCGCCCCGGTTTCCAGGAGGTCTTAGTCAGTGGACGGCTTTAGCTTTAGTATGCCTCACAGCGCTCAAGACTCTCACGTGGGCACTTCTTTCCAAGGAAGTACACTGCGTACCCAAAGCCTTCTGAGCACAAGCAAGGGATACACAGCTCTGGGCACATCCCTCCCTATGCAGTTGGAAGGGCCGGGAACTAAGGTGTTCTCTGAGGCGAGCGTTCCACAGCTTTGAAACAGCCCCAGGAACGCGGTTCTTGGCAGGGTTTCGTTCCCTGCGGGTCTGCCACGTTGAGGAAAACTAAGCGGCCCTGAAAGAAACCACCGGGGCTCCAATTCGGTTTGGGGACTCCTGCTCGACGTCTCTCTAGGTGATGCGGAAACTGGACTTTAGGTCCAGCCCGAAGTAATGCAGAGAGTAACCCCGAGCATTGCTAGGCAATGGGAACATCCAAAGTCACCCAGGTAGGCCTGCTGAGGGCAGTTCGGGGTTTGTGCCGTTCACCACATGCAGCACACACTGCATCCAAAAGTTTCATCGCAGAAGGCCGAACTGTGTTCCAAGGGTCTCCCTTGGATTGTCAGAGAAGATAGGTGTATGTGCTGGGTGATCCAGTTGGTAATTGAGAAGCCTGGCAGAGGGCAGTCTTTTCCCCATTTGAAAGGTCGATAGTGGCGGCCTCAAGGCTGACTGAAAGACACTGCCCTTACCCGTCTTCTAGTCACCTCCAGGAGTGCCTCAGTGAAGACAGTGAGTTTTCTCCTACGAATCCAGGTGGTCTCCAGTGCCTTGCTGGGAGCTCATCCCACGCTTGCCCTAGCTAAAGTGTGAAGTCAAAGTGACCCCTAGCCTCAAGGGAAGCGCGAGCGCTTCCTATCAGCCAAGTTGGGTGGGCAGCCACCTCCATGAACCCTGACTCCATAGAGTGCTTTAACTCCTCTGCGGCTTTGCGTAGGCCTAAGAGAGTCGCGTGTGAATTCCTTCTGAGGGAGAGCATGTGCGCTGGGAGTCCCCGTTTTGTTTTCCGAGCCACACAACACAGGACAGACTGCTGGGGTCAGCTCTTGCTACGCAGAGCGAAGGGCAGTGAACTGCTTCTCGCTTGCAGAGCTTGATGTCTACAGCTGTAAGGCAGCCCCGGGACAAAGTTTTGGCCAGTATTACATTCAGCGTGGCTCTCCCTCTGTGGAGGCCCTCCGAACGGCACTGAGAGAATCCCTGAGCCTAAAGTGCATCCTGGCAACCCTTAACCTGTCATCTCACTATTGTGACGCAAGGTACACTGCAGGTGCAGCCTGACAGAAAGTACAGAAAAGCTGGTACGACTCTGAGGCATTTGGACGAGGCAAGGTCCCCTCGGCCTGACTAAGTCATTAAGCGGGTGCTGCTCCTCGTGGCACGCAGAACACCCCCGGTCCAACGAAGTGGGATCCTAGAAAGGTCCAGTGTTGCTGAAAGTCTCCAGGTGTCAGTCAGCGAGTGCTGGCAAATGCGTCGTGGGCTCAAGTTGGCACTGGGAGAATGTGGGAGAAGCCCGACTTTCCCCCTTTGGAAAGCCACTTCGTTGCAGCTTCCAAGCCGCCTGCTACTATTCACTCCACAGATTCCTCTGAGGAGCAGTGAGTTTTTCCAAAAGAAACCAGGTGCTTGCGATTCCTTCCGGGGAGCTCACCCCCAGGAGCATACTGTAGCTAAGGTGCCCACTAAATGTGACCTCTAGTCTCGAGGTAAGGTGCACATTTTCCCATTCCCAGAGATAGGGGCGCCCCGGTTTCCAGGAGGTCTTAGTCAGTGGACGGCTTTAGCTTTAGTATGCCTCACAGCGCTCAAGACTCTCACGTGGGCACTTCTTTCCAAGGAAGTACACTGCGTACCCAAAGCCTTCTGAGCACAAGCAAGGGATACACAGCTCTGGGCACATCCCTCCCTATGCAGTTGGAAGGGCCGGGAACTAAGGTGTTCTCTGAGGCGAGCGTTCCACAGCTTTGAAACAGCCTCAGGAACGCGGTTCTTGGCAGGGTTTCGTTCCCTGCGGGTCTGCCACGTTGAGGAAAACTAAGCGGCCCTGAAAGAAACCACCGGGGCTCCAATTCGGTTTGGGGACTCCTGCTCGACGTCTCTCTAAGTGATGCGGAAACTGGACTTTAGGTCCAGCCCGAAGTAATGCAGAGAGTAACCCCGAGCATTGCTAGGCATTGGGAACATCCAAAGTCACCCAGGTAGGCCTGCTGAGGGCAGTTCGGGGTTTGTGCCATTCACCACATGCAGCACACACTGCATCCAAAAGTTTCATCGCAGAAGGCCGAACTGTGTTCCAAGGGTCTCCCTTGGATTGTCAGAGAAGATAGGTGTATGTGCTGGGTGATCCAGTTGGTAATTGAGAAGCCTGGCAGAGGGCAGTCTTTTCCCCATTTGAAAGGTCGATAGTGGCGGCCTCAAGGCTGACTGAAAGACACTGCCCTTACCCGTCTTCTAGTCACCTCCAGGAGTGCCTCAGTGAAGACAGTGAGTTTTCTCCTACGAATCCAGGTGGTCTCCAGTGCCTTGCTGGGAGCTCATCCCACGCTTGCCCTAGCTAAAGTGTGAAGTCAAAGTGACCCCTAGCCTCAAGGGAAGCGTGGGCGCTTCCAATCAGCCAAGTTGGGTGGGCAGCCACCTCCATGAACCTTGACTCCATAGAGTGCTTTAACTCCTCTGCGGCTTTGCGTAGGCCTAAGAGAGTCGCGTGTGAATTCCTTCTGAGGGAGAGCATGTGCGCTGGGAGTCCCCGTTTTGTTTTCGGAGCCACACAACACAGGACAGACTGCTGGGGTCAGCTCTTGCTACGCAGAGCGAAGGGCAGTGAACTGCTTCTCGCTTGCAGAGCTTGATGTCTACAGCTGTAAGGCAGCCCCGGGACAAAGTTTTGGCCAGTATTACATTCAGCGTGGCTCTCCCTCTGTGGAGGCCCTCCGAACGGCACTGAGAGAATCCCTGAGCCTAAAGTGCATCCTGGCAACCCTTAACCTGTCATCTCACTATTGTGACGCAAGGTACACTGCAGGTGCAGCCTGACAGAAAGTACAGAAAAGCCGGTACGACTCTGAGGCATTCGGACGAGGCAAGGTCCCCTCGGCCTGACTAAGTCATTAAGCGGGGGCTGCTCCTCGTGGCACGCAGAACACCCCCCGTCCAACGAAGTGGGATCCTAGAAAGGCCCAGTGTTGCTGAAAGTCTCCAGGTGTCAGTCAGAGAGTGCTGGCAAATGCATCGTGGGCTCAAGTTGGCACTGGGAGAATGTGGGAGAAGCCCGACTTTCCCCCTTTGGAAAGCCACTTCGTTGCAGCTTCCAAGCCGCCTGCTACTATTCACTCCACAGATTCCTCTGAGGAGCAGTGAGTTTTTCCAACAGAAACCAGGTGCTTGCGATTCCTTCCGGGGAGCTCACCCCCAGGAGCATACTGTAGCTAAGGTGCCCACTAAATGTGACCTCTAGTCTCGAGGTAAGGTGCACATTTTCCCATTCCCAGAGATAGGGGCGCCCCGGTTTCCAGGAGGTCTTAGTCAGTGGACGGCTTTAGCTTTAGTATGCCTCACAGCGCTCAAGACTCTCACGTGGGCACTTCTTTCCAAGGAAGTACACTGCGTACCCAAAGCCTTCTGAGCACAAGCAAGGGATACACAGCTCTGGGCACATCCCTCCCTATGCAGTTGGAAGGGCCGGGAACTAAGGTGTTCTCTGAGGCGAGCGTTCCACAGCTTTGAAACAGGCTCAGGAACGTGGTTCTTGGCAGGGTTTCGTTCCCTGCGGGTCTGCCACGTTGAGGAAAACTAAGCGGCCCTGAAAGAAACCACCGGGGCTCCAATTCGGTTTGGGGACTCCTGCTCGACGTCTCTCTAAGTGATGCGGAAACTGGACTTTAGGTCCAGCCCGAAGTAATGCAGAGAGTAACCCCGAGCATTGCTAGGCATTGGGAACATCCAAAGTCACCCAGGTAGGCCTGCTGAGGGCAGTTCGGGGTTTGTGCCGTTCACCACATGCAGCACACACTGCATCCAAAAGTTTCATCGCAGAAGGCCGAACTGTGTTCCACGGGTCTCCTTTGGATTGTCAGAGAAGATAGGTGTATGTGCTGGGTGATCCAGTTGGTAATTGAGAAGCCTGGCAGAGGGCAGTCTTTTCCCCATTTGAAAGGTCGATAGTGGCGGCCTCAAGGCTGACTGAAAGACACTGCCCTTACCCGTCTTCTAGTCACCTCCAGGAGTGCCTCAGTGAAGACAGTGAGTTTTCTCCTACGTATCCAGGTGGTCTCCAGTGCCTTGCTGGGAGCTCATCCCACGCTTGCCCTAGCTAAAGTGTGAAGTCAAAGTGACCCCTAGCCTCAAGGGAAGCGTGGGCGCTTCCTATCAGCCAAGTTGGGTGGGCAGCCACCTCCATGAACCCTGACTCCATAGAGTGCTTTAACTCCTCTGCGGCTTTGCGTAGGCCTAAGAGAGTCGCGTGTGAATTCCTTCTGAGGGAGAGCATGTGCGCTGGGAGTCCCCGTTTTGTTTTCGGAGCCACACAACACAGGACAGACTGCTGGGGTCAGCTCTTGCTACGCAGAGCGAAGGGCAGTGAACTGCTTCTCGCTTGCAGAGCTTGATGTCTACAGCTGTAAGGCAGCCCCGGGACAAAGTTTTGGCCAGTATTACATTCAGCGTGGCTCTCCCTCTGTGGAGGCCCTCCGAACGGCACTGAGAGAATCCCTGAGCCTAAAGTGCATCCTGGCAACCCTTAACCTGTCATCTCACTATTGTGACGCAAGGTACACTGCAGGTGCAGCCTGACAGAAAGTACAGAAAAGCCGGTACGACTCTGAGGCATTTGGACGAGGCAAGGTCCCCTCGGCCTGACTAAGTCATTAAGCAGGTGCTGCTCCTCGTGGCACGCAGAACACCCCCCGTCCAACGAAGTGGGATCCTAGAAAGGCCCAGTGTTGCTGAAAGTCTCCAGGTGTCAGTCAGCGAGTGCTGGCAAATGCGTCGTGGGCTCAAGTTGGCACTGGGAGAATGTGGGAGAAGCCCGACTTTCCCCCTTTGGAAAGCCACTTCGTTGCAGCTTCCAAGCCGCCTGCTACTATTCACTCCACAGATTCCTCTGAGGAGCAGTGAGTTTTTCCAAAAGAAACCAGGTGCTTGCGATTCCTTCCGGGGAGCTCACCCCCAGGAGCATACTGTAGCTAAGGTGCCCACTAAATGTGACCTCTAGTCTCGAGGTAAGGTGCACATTTTCCCATTCCCAGAGATAGGGGCGCCCCGGTTTCCAGGAGGTCTTAGTCAGTGGACGGATTTAGCTTTAGTATGCCTCACAGCGCTCAAGACTCTCACGTGGGCACTTCTTTCCAAGGAAGTACACTGCGTACCCAAAGCCTTCTGAGCACAAGCAAGGGATACACAGCTCTGGGCACATCCCTCCCTATGCAGTTGGAAGGGCCGGGAACTAAGGTGTTCTCTGAGGCGAGCGTTCCACAGCTTTGAAACAGCCCCAGGAACGTGGTTCTTGGCAGGGTTTCGTTCCCTGCGGGTCTGCCACGTTGAGGAAAACTAAGCGGCCCTGAAAGAAACCACCGGGTTCCAATTCGGTTTGGGGACTCCTGCTCGACGTCTCTCTAGGTGATGCGGAAACTGGACTTTAGGTCCAGCCCGAAGTAATGCAGAGAGTAACCCCGAGCATTGCTAGGCATTGGGAACATCCAAAGTCACCCAGGTAGGCCTGCTGAGGGCAGTTCGGGGTTTGTGCCGTTCACCACATGCAGCACACACTGCATCCAAAAGTTTCATCGCAGAAGGCCGAACTGTGTTCCACGGGTCTCCCTTGGATTGTCAGAGAAGATAGGTGTATGTGCTGGGTGATCCAGTTGGTAATTGAGAAGCCTGGCAGAGGGCAGTCTTTTCCCCATTTGAAAGGTCGATAGTGGCGGCCTCAAGGCTGACTGAAAGACACTGCCCTTACCCGTCTTCTAGTCACCTCCAGGAGTGCCTCAGTGAAGACAGTGAGTTTTCTCCTACGAATCCAGGTGGTCTCCAGTGCCTTGCTGGGAGCTCATCCCACGCTTGCCCTAGCTAAAGTGTGAAGTCAAAGTGACCCCTAGCCTCAAGGGAAGCGCGGGCGCTTCCTATCAGCCAAGTTGGGTGGGCAGCCACCTCCATGAACCCTGACTCCATAGAGTGCTTTAACTCCTCTGCGGCTTTGCGTAGGCCTAAGAGAGTCGCGTGTGAATTCCTTCTGAGGGAGAGCATGTGCGCTGGGAGTCCCCGTTTTGTTTTCCGAGCCACACAACACAGGACAGACTGCTGGGGTCAGCTCTTGCTACGCAGAGCGAAGGGCAGTGAACTGCTTCTCGCTTGCAGAGCTTGATGTCTACAGCTGTAAGGCAGCCCCGGGACAAAGTTTTGGCCAGTATTACATTCAGCGTGGCTCTCCCTCTGTGGAGGCCCTCCGAACGGCACTGAGAGAATCCCTGAGCCTAAAGTGCATCCTGGCAACCCTTAACCTGTCATCTCACTATTGTGACGCAAGGTACACTGCAGGTGCAGCCTGACAGAAAGTACAGAAAAGCCGGTACGACTCTGAGGCATTTGGACGAGGCAAGGTCCCCTCGGCCTGACTAAGTCATTAAGCGGGTGCTGCTCCTCGTGGCACGCAGAACACCCCCCGTCCAACGAAGTGGGATCCTAGAAAGGCCCAGTGTTGCTGAAAGTCTCCAGGTGTCAGTCAGCGAGTGCTGGCAAATGCGTCGTGGGCTCAAGTTGGCACTGGGAGAATGTGGGAGAAGCCCGACTTTCCCCCTTTGGAAAGCCACTTCGTTGCAGCTTCCAAGCCGCCTGCTACTATTCACTCCACAGATTCCTCTGAGGAGCAGTGAGTTTTTCCAAAAGAAACCAGGTGCTTGCGATTCCTTCCGGGGAGCTCACCCCCAGGAGCATACTGTAGCTAAGGTGCCCACTAAATGTGACCTCTAGTCTCGAGGTAAGGTGCACATTTTCCCATTCCCAGAGATAGGGGCGCCCCGGTTTCCAGGAGGTCTTAGTCAGTGGACGGCTTTAGCTTTAGTATGCCTCACAGCGCTCAAGACTCTCACGTGGGCACTTCTTTCCAAGGAAGTACACTGCGTACCCAAAGCCTTCTGAGCACAAGCAAGGGATACACAGCTCTGGGCACATCCCTCCCTATGCAGTTGGAAGGGCCGGGAACTAAGGTGTTCTCTGAGGCGAGCGTTCCACAGCTTTGAAACAGCCCCAGGAAAGCGGTTCTTGGCAGGGTTTCGTTCCCTGCGGGTCTGCCACCTTGAGGAAAACTAAGCGGCCCTGAAAGAAACCACCGGGGCTCCAATTCGGTTTGGGGACTCCTGCTCGACGTCTCTCTAGGTGATGCGGAAACTGGACTTTAGGTCCAGCCCGAAGTAATGCAGAGAGTAACCCCGAGCATTGCTAGGCATTGGGAACATCCGAAGTCACCCAGGTAGGCCTGCTGAGGGCAGTTCGGGGTTTGTGCCGTTCACCACATGCAGCACACACTGCATCCAAAAGTTTCATCGCAGAAGGCCGAACTGTGTTCCACGGGTCTCCCTTGGATTGTCAGAGAAGATAGGTGTATGTGCTGGGTGATCCAGTTGGTAATTGAGAAGCCTGGCAGAGGGCAGTCTTTTCCCCATTTGAAAGGTCGATAGTGGCGGCCTCAAGGCTGACTGAAAGACACTGCCCTTACCCGTCTTCTAGTCACCTCCAGGAGTGCCTCAGTGAAGACAGTGAGTTTTCTCCTACGAATCCAGGTGGTCTCCAGTGCCTTGCTGGGAGCTCATCCCACGCTTGCCCTAGCTAAAGTGTGAAGTCAAAGTGACCCCTAGCCTCAAGGGAAGCGCGGGCGCTTCCTATCAGCCAAGTTGGGTGGGCAGCCACCTCCATGAACCCTGACTCCATAGAGTGCTTTAACTCCTCTGCGGCTTTGCGTAGGCCTAAGAGAGTCGCGTGTGAATTCCTTCTGAGGGAGAGCATGTGCTCTGGGAGTCCCCGTTTTGTTTTCCGAGCCACACAACACAGGACAGACTGCTGGGGTCAGCTCTTGCTACGCAGAGCGAAGGGCAGTGAACTGCTTCTCGCTTGCAGAGCTTGATGTCTACAGCTGTAAGGCAGCCCCGGGACAAAGTTTTGGCCAGTATTACTTTCAGCGTGGCTCTCCCTCTGTGGAGGCCCTCCGAACGGCACTGAGAGAATCCCTGAGCCTAAAGTGCATCCTGGCAACCCTTAACCTGTCATCTCACTATTGTGACGCAAGGTACACTGCAGGTGCAGCCTGACAGAAAGTACAGAAAAGCCGGTACGACTCTGAGGCATTTGGACGAGGCAAGGTCCCCTCGGCCTGACTAAGTCATTAAGCGGGTGCTGCTCCTCGTGGCACGCAGAACACCCCCCGTCCAACGAAGTGGGATCCTAGAAAGGCCCAGTGTTGCTGAAAGTCTCCAGGTGTCAGTCAGCGAGTGCTGGCAAATGCGTCGTGGGCTCAAGTTGGCACTGGGAGAATGTGGGAGAAGCCCGACTTTCCCCCTTTGGAAAGCCACTTCGTTGCAGCTTCCAAGCCGCCTGCTACTATTCACTCCACAGATTCCTCTGAGGAGCAGTGAGTTTTTCCAAAAGAAACCAGGTGCTTGCGATTCCTTCCGGGGAGCTCACCCCCAGGAGCATACTGTAGCTAAGGTGCCCACTAAATGTGACCTCTAGTCTCGAGGTAAGGTGCACATTTTCCCATTCCCAGAGATAGGGGCGCCCCGGTTTCCAGGAGGTCTTAGTCAGTGGACGGATTTAGCTTTAGTATGCCTCACAGCGCTCAAGACTCTCACGTGGGCACTTCTTTCCAAGGAAGTACACTGCGTACCCAAAGCCTTCTGAGCACAAGCAAGGGATACACAGCTCTGGGCACATCCCTCCCTATGCAGTTGGAAGGGCCGGGAACTAAGGTGTTCTCTGAGGCGAGCGTTCCACAGCTTTGAAACAGGCTCAGGAACGCGGTTCTTGGCAGGGTTTCGTTCCCTGCGGGTCTGCCACGTTGAGGAAAACTAAGCGGCCCTGAAAGAAACCACCGGGGCTCCAATTCGGTTTGGGGACTCCTGCTCGACGTCTCTCTAAGTGATGCGGAAACTGGACTTTAGGTCCAGCCCGAAGTAATGCAGAGAGTAACCCCGAGCATTGCTAGGCATTGGGAACATCCAAAGTCACCCAGGTAGGCCTGCTGAGGGCAGTTCGGGGTTTGTGCCGTTCACCACATGCAGCACACACTGCATCCAAAAGTTTCATCGCAGAAGGCCGAACTGTGTTCCACGGGTCTCCCTTGGATTGTCAGAGAAGATAGGTGTATGTGCTGGGTGATCCAGTTGGTAATTGAGAAGCCTGGCAGAGGGCAGTCTTTTCCCCATTTGAAAGGTCGATAGTGGCGGCCTCAAGGCTGACTGAAAGACACTGCCCTTACCCGTCTTCTAGTCACCTCCAGGAGTGCCTCAGTGAAGACAGTGAGTTTTCTCCTACGAATCCAGGTGGTCTCCAGTGCCTTGCTGGGAGCTCATCCCACGCTTGCCCTAGCTAAAGTGTGAAGTCAAAGTGACCCCTAGCCTCAAGGGAAGCGTGGGCGCTTCCTATCAGCCAAGTTGGGTGGGCAGCCACCTCCAT
Source organism: Mesoplodon mirus (assembly GCF_964341445.2). Taxonomy (NCBI): domain Eukaryota; kingdom Metazoa; phylum Chordata; class Mammalia; order Artiodactyla; family Ziphiidae; genus Mesoplodon; species Mesoplodon mirus. Next base: position 86,831,919 of record NC_138979.1, on the reverse strand, counting down.
GAACCCTGACTCCATAGAGTGTTTTAACTCCTCTGCGGCTTTGCGTAGGCCTAAGAGAGTCGCGTGTGAATTCCTTCTGAGGGAGAGCATGTGCGCTGGGTGTCCCCGTTTTGTTTTCCGAGCCACACAACACAGGACAGACTGCTGGGGTCAGCTCTTGCTACGCAGAGCGAAGGGCAGTGAACTGCTTCTCGCTTGCAGAGCTTGATGTCTACAGCTGTAAGGCAGCCCCGGGACAAAGTTTTGGCCAGTATTACATTCAGCGTGGCTCTCCCTCTGTGGAGGCCCTCCGAACGGCACTGAGAGAATCCCTGAGCCTAAAGTGCATCCTGGCAACCCTTAAACTGTCATCTCACTATTGTGACGCAAGGTACACTGCAGGTGCAGCCTGACAGAAAGTACAGAAAAGCCGGTACGACTCTGAGGCATTTGGACGAGGCAAGGTCCCCTCGGCCTGACTAAGTCATTAAGTGGGTGCTGCTCCTCGTGGCACGCAGAACACCCCCCGTCCAACGAAGTGGGATCCTAGAAAGGCCCAGTGTTGCTGAAAGTCTCCAGGTGTCAGTCAGAGAGTGCTGGCAAATGCGTCGTGGGCTCAAGTTGGCACTGGGAGAATGTGGGAGAAGCCCGACTTTCCCCCTTTGGAAAGCCACTTCGTTGCAGCTTCCAAGCCGCCTGCTACTATTCACTCCACAGATTCCTCTGAGGAGCAGTGAGTTTTTCCAAAAGAAACCAGGTGCTTGCGATTCCTTCTGGGGAGGTCACCCCCAGGAGCATACTGTAGCTAAGGTGCCCACTAAATGTGACCTCTAGTCTCGAGGTAAGGTGCACATTTTCCCATTCCCAGAGATAGGGGCGCCCCGGTTTCCAGGAGGTCTTAGTCAGTGGACGGCTTTAGCTTTAGTATGCCTCACAGCGCTCAAGACTCTCACGTGGGCACTTCTTTCCAAGGAAGTACACTGCGTACCCAAAGCCTTCTGAGCACAAGCAAGGGATACACAGCTCTGGGCACATCCCTCCCTATGCAGTTGGAAGGGCCGGGAACTAAGGTGTTCTCTGAGGCGAGCGTTCCACAGCTTTGAAACAGCCCCAGGAACGTGGTTCTTGGCAGGGTTTCGTTCCCTGCGGGTCTGCCACGTTGAGGAAAACTAAGCGGCCCTGAAAGAAACCACCGTGGCTCCAATTCGGTTTGGGGACTCCTGCTCGACGTCTCTCTAGGTGATGCGGAAACTGGACTTTAGGTCCAGCCCGAAGTAATGCAGAGAGTAACCCCGAGCATTGCTAGGCATTGGGAACATCCAAAGTCACCCAGGTAGGCCTGCTGAGGGCAGTTCGGGGTTTGTGCCGTTCACCACATGCAGCACACACTGCATCCAAAAGTTTCATCGCAGAAGGCCGAACTGTGTTCCACGGGTCTCCCTTGGATTGTCAGAGAAGATAGGTGTATGTGCTGGGTGATCCAGTTGGTAATTGAGAAGCCTGGCAGAGGGCAGTCTTTTCCCCATTTGAAAGGTCGATAGTGGCGGCCTCAAGGCTGACTGAAAGACACTGCCCTTACCCGTCTTCTAGTCACCTCCAGGAGTGCCTCAGTGAAGACAGTGAGTTTTCTCCTACGAATCCAGGTGGTCTCCAGTGCCTTGCTGGGAGCTCATCCCACGCTTGCCCTAGCTAAAGTGTGAAGTCAAAGTGACCCCTAGCCTCAAGGGAAGCGCGAGCGCTTCCTATCAGCCAAGTTGGGTGGGCAGCCACCTCCATGAACCCTGACTCCATAGAGTGCTTTAACTCCTCTGCGGCTTTGCGTAGGCCTAAGAGAGTCACGTGTGAATTCCTTCTGAGGGAGAGCATGTGCGCTGGGAGTCCCCGTTTTGTTTTCCGAGCCACACAACACAGGACAGACTGCTGGGGTCAGCTCTTGCTACGCAGAGCGAAGGGCAGTGAACTGCTTCTCGCTTGCAGAGCTTGATGTCTACAGCTGTAAGGCAGCCCCGGGACAAAGTTTTGGCCAGTATTACATTCAGCGTGGCTCTCCCTCTGTGGAGGCCCTCCGAACGGCACTGAGAGAATCCCTGAGCCTAAAGTGCATCCTGGCAACTCTTAACCTGTCAACTCACTATTGTGACGCAAGGTACACTGCAGGTGCAGCCTGACAGAAAGTACAGAAAAGCCGGTACGACTCTGAGGCATTTGGACGAGGCAAGGTCCCCTCGGCCTGACTAAGTCATTAAGCGGGTGCTGCTCCTCGTGGCACGCAGAACACCCCCCGTCCAACGAAGTGGGATCCTAGAAAGGCCCAGTGTTGCTGAAAGTCTCCAGGTGTCAGTCAGAGAGTGCTGGCAAATGCGTCGTGGGCTCAAGTTGGCACTGGGAGAATGTGGGAGAAGCCCGACTTTCCCCCTTTGGAAAGCCACTTCGTTGCAGCTTCCAAGCCGCCTGCTACTATTCACTCCACAGATTCCTCTGAGGAGCAGTGAGTTTTTCCAAAAGAAACCAGGTGCTTGCGATTCCTTCTGGGGAGCTCACCCCCAGGAGCATACTGTAGCTAAGGTGCCCACTAAATGTGACCTCTAGTCTCGAGGTAAGGTGCACATTTTCCCATTCCCAGAGATAGGGGCGCCCCGGTTTCCAGGAGGTCTTAGTCAGTGGACGGCTTTAGCTTTAGTATGCCTCACAGCGCTCAAGACTCTCACGTGGGCACTTCTTTCCAAGGAAGTACACTGCGTACCCAAAGCCTTCTGAGCACAAGCAAGGGATACACAGCTCTGGGCACATCCCTCCCTATGCAGTTGGAAGGGCCGGGAACTAAGGTGTTCTCTGAGGCGAGCGTTCCACAGCTTTGAAACAGCCCCAGGAACGTGGTTCTTGGCAGGGTTTCGTTCCCTGCGGGTCTGCCACGTTGAGGAAAACTAAGCGGCCCTGAAAGAAACCACCGTGGCTCCAATTCGGTTTGGGGACTCCTGCTCGACGTCTCTCTAGGTGATGCGGAAACTGGACTTTAGGTCCAGCCCGAAGTAATGCAGAGAGTAACCCCGAGCATTGCTAGGCATTGGGAACATCCAAAGTCACCCAGGTAGGCCTGCTGAGGGCAGTTCGGGGTTTGTGCCGTTCACCACATGCAGCACACACTGCATCCAAAAGTTTCATCGCAGAAGGCCGAACTGTGTTCCACGGGTCTCCCTTGGATTGTCAGAGAAGATAGGTGTATGTGCTGGGTGATCCAGTTGGTAATTGAGAAGCCTGGCAGAGGGCAGTCTTTTCCCCATTTGAAAGGTCGATAGTGGCGGCCTCAAGGCTGACTGAAAGACACTGCCCTTACCCGTCTTCTAGTCACCTCCAGGAGTGCCTCAGTGAAGACAGTGAGTTTTCTCCTACGAATCCAGGTGGTCTCCAGTGCCTTGCTGGGAGCTCATCCCACGCTTGCCCTAGCTAAAGTGTGAAGTCAAAGTGACCCCTAGCCTCAAGGGAAGCGCGAGCGCTTCCTATCAGCCAAGTTGGGTGGGCAGCCACCTCCATGAACCCTGACTCCATAGAGTGCTTTAACTCCTCTGCGGCTTTGCGTAGGCCTAAGAGAGTCGCGTGTGAATTCCTTCTGAGGGAGAGCATGTGCGCTGGGAGTCCCCGTTTTGTTTTCCGAGCCACACAACACAGGACAGACTGCTGGGGTCAGCTCTTGCTACGCAGAGCGAAGGGCAGTGAACTGCTTCTCGCTTGCAGAGCTTGATGTCTACAGCTGTAAGGCAGCCCCGGGACAAAGTTTTGGCCAGTATTACATTCAGCGTGGCTCTCCCTCTGTGGAGGCCCTCCGAACGGCACTGAGAGAATCCCTGAGCCTAAAGTGCATCCTGGCAACTCTTAACCTGTCAACTCACTATTGTGACGCAAGGTACACTGCAGGTGCAGCCTGACAGAAAGTACAGAAAAGCCGGTACGACTCTGAGGCATTTGGACGAGGCAAGGTCCCCTCGGCCTGACTAAGTCATTAAGCGGGTGCTGCTCCTCGTGGCATGCAGAACACCCCCCGTCCAACGAAGTGGGATCCTAGAAAGGCCCAGTGTTGCTGAAAGTCTCCAGGTGTCAGTCAGCGAGTGCTGGCAAATGCGTCGTGGGCTCAAGTTGGCACTGGGAGAATGTGGGAGAAGCCCGACTTTCCCCCTTTGGAAAGCCACTTCGTTGCAGCTTCCAAGCCGCCTGCTACTATTCACTCCACAGATTCCTCTGAGGAGCAGTGAGTTTTTCCAAAAGAAACCAGGTGCTTGCGATTCCTTCCGGGGAGCTCACCCCCAGGAGCATACTGTAGCTAAGGTGCCCACTAAATGTGACCTCTAGTCTCGAGGTAAGGTGCACATTTTCCCATTCCCAGAGATAGGGGCGCCCCGGTTTCCAGGAGGTCTTAGTCAGTGGACGGCTTTAGCTTTAGTATGCCTCACAGCGCTCAAGACTCTCACGTGGGCACTTCTTTCCAAGGAAGTACACTGCGTACCCAAAGCCTTCTGAGCACAAGCAAGGGATACACAGCTCTGGGCACATCCCTCCCTATGCAGTTGGAAGGGCCGGGAACTAAGGTGTTCTCTGAGGCGAGCGTTCCACAGCTTTGAAACAGGCTCAGGAACGTGGTTCTTGGCAGGGTTTCGTTCCCTGCGGGTCTGCCACGTTGAGGAAAACTAAGCGGCCCTGAAAGAAACCACCGTGGCTCCAATTCGGTTTGGGGACTCCTGCTCGACGTCTCTCTAGGTGATGCGGAAACTGGACTTTAGGTCCAGCCCGAAGTAATGCAGAGAGTAACCCCGAGCATTGCTAGGCATTGGGAACATCCAAAGTCACCCAGGTAGGCCTGCTGAGGGCAGTTCGGGGTTTGTGCCGTTCACCACATGCAGCACACACTGCATCCAAAAGTTTCATCGCAGAAGGCCGAACTGTGTTCCACGGGTCTCCCTTGGATTGTCAGAGAAGATAGGTGTATGTGCTGGGTGATCCAGTTGGTAATTGAGAAGCCTGGCAGAGGGCAGTCTTTTCCCCATTTGAAAGGTCGATAGTGGCGGCCTCAAGGCTGACTGAAAGACACTGCCCTTACCCGTCTTCTAGTCACCTCCAGGAGTGCCTCAGTGAAGACAGTGAGTTTTCTCCTACGAATCCAGGTGGTCTCCAGTGCCTTGCTGGGAGCTCATCCCACGCTTGCCCTAGCTAAAGTGTGAAGTCAAAGTGACCCCTAGCCTCAAGGGAAGCGCGAGCGCTTCCTATCAGCCAAGTTGGGTGGGCAGCCACCTCCATGAACCCTGACTCCATAGAGTGCTTTAACTCCTCTGCGGCTTTGCGTAGGCCTAAGAGAGTCGCGTGTGAATTCCTTCTGAGGGAGAGCATGTGCGCTGGGAGTCCCCGTTTTGTTTTCCGAGCCACACAACACAGGACAGACTGCTGGGGTCAGCTCTTGCTACGCAGAGCGAAGGGCAGTGAACTGCTTCTCGCTTGCAGAGCTTGATGTCTACAGCTGTAAGGCAGCCCCGGGACAAAGTTTTGGCCAGTATTACATTCAGCGTGGCTCTCCCTCTGTGGAGGCCCTCCGAACGGCACTGAGAGAATCCCTGAGCCTAAAGTGCATCCTGGCAACTCTTAACCTGTCAACTCACTATTGTGACGCAAGGTACACTGCAGGTGCAGCCTGACAGAAAGTACAGAAAAGCCGGTACGACTCTGAGGCATTTGGACGAGGCAAGGTCCCCTCGGCCTGACTAAGTCATTAAGCGGGTGCTGCTCCTCGTGGCACGCAAAACACCCCCCGTCCAACGAAGTGGGATCCTAGAAAGGCCCAGTGTTGCTGAAAGTCTCCAGGTGTCAGTCAGAGAGTGCTGGCAAATGCGTCGTGGGCTCAAGTTGGCACTGGGAGAATGTGGGAGAAGCCCGACTTTCCCCCTTTGGAAAGCCACTTCGTTGCAGCTTCCAAGCCGCCTGCTACTATTCACTCCACAGATTCCTCTGAGGAGCAGTGAGTTTTTCCAAAAGAAACCAGGTGCTTGCGATTCCTTCCGGGGAGCTCACCCCCAGGAGCATACTGTAGCTAAGGTGCCCACTAAATGTGACCTCTAGTCTCGAGGTAAGGTGCACATTTTCCCATTCCCAGAGATAGGGGCGCCCCGGTTTCCAGGAGGTCTTAGTCAGTGGACGGCTTTAGCTTTAGTATGCCTCACAGCGCTCAAGACTCTCACGTGGGCACTTCTTTCCAAGGAAGTACACTGCGTACCCAAAGCCTTCTGAGCACAAGCAAGGGATACACAGCTCTGGGCACATCCCTCCCTATGCAGTTGGAAGGGCCGGGAACTAAGGTGTTCTCTGAGGCGAGCGTTCCACAGCTTTGAAACAGCCTCAGGAACGCGGTTCTTGGCAGGGTTTCGTTCCCTGCGGGTCTGCCACGTTGAGGAAAACTAAGCGGCCCTGAAAGAAACCACCGGGGCTCCAATTCGGTTTGGGGACTCCTGCTCGACGTCTCTCTAGGTGATGCGGAAACTGGACTTTAGGTCCAGCCCGAAGTAATGCAGAGAGTAACCCCGAGCATTGCTAGGCATTGGGAACATCCAAAGTCACCCAGGTAGGCCTGCTGAGGGCAGTTCGGGGTTTGTGCCGTTCACCACATGCAGCACACACTGCATCCAAAAGTTTCATCGCAGAAGGCCGAACTGTGTTCCACGGGTCTCCCTTGGATTGTCAGAGAAGATAGGTGTATGTGCTGGGTGATCCAGTTGGTAATTGAGAAGCCTGGCAGAGGGCAGTCTTTTCCCCATTTGAAAGGTCGATAGTGGCGGCCTCAAGGCTGACTGAAAGACACTGCCCTTACCCGTCTTCTAGTCACCTCCAGGAGTGCCTCAGTGAAGACAGTGAGTTTTCTCCTACGAATCCAGGTGGTCTCCAGTGCCTTGCTGGGAGCTCATCCCACGCTTGCCCTAGCTAAAGTGTGAAGTCAAAGTGACCCCTAGCCTCAAGGGAAGCGCGAGCGCTTCCTATCAGCCAAGTTGGGTGGGCAGCCACCTCCATGAACCCTGACTCCATAGAGTGCTTTAACTCCTCTGCGGCTTTGCGTAGGCCTAAGAGAGTCGCGTGTGAATTCCTTCTGAGGGAGAGCATGTGCGCTGGGAGTCCCCGTTTTGTTTTCCGAGCCACACAACACAGGACAGACTGCTGGGGTCAGCTCTTGCTACGCAGAGCGAAGGGCAGTGAACTGCTTCTCGCTTGCAGAGCTTGATGTCTACAGCTGTAAGGCAGCCCCGGGACAAAGTTTTGGCCAGTATTACATTCAGCGTGGCTCTCCCTCTGTGGAGGCCCTCCGAACGGCACTGAGAGAATCCCTGAGCCTAAAGTGCATCCTGGCAACCCTTAACCTGTCATCTCACTATTGTGACGCAAGGTACACTGCAGGTGCAGCCTGACAGAAAGTACAGAAAAGCCGGTACGACTCTGAGGCATTTGGACGAGGCAAGGTCCCCTCGGCCTGACTAAGTCATTAAGCGGGTGCTGCTCCTCGTGGCACGCAGAACACCCCCCGTCCAACGAAGTGGGATCCTAGAAAGGCCCAGTGTTGCTGAAAGTCTCCAGGTGTCAGTCAGCGAGTGCTGGCAAATGCGTCGTGGGCTCAAGTTGGCACTGGGAGAATGTGGGAGAAGCCCGACTTTCCCCCTTTGGAAAGCCACTTCGTTGCAGCTTCCAAGCCGCCTGCTACTATTCACTCCACAGATTCCTCTGAGGAGCAGTGAGTTTTTCCAAAAGAAACCAGGTGCTTGCGATTCCTTCCGGGGATCTCACCCCCAGGAGCATACTGTAGCTAAGGTGCCCACTAAATGTGACCTCTAGTCTCGAGGTAAGGTGCACATTTTCCCATTCCCAGAGATAGGGGCGCCCCGGTTTCCAGGAGGTCTTAGTCAGTGGACGGCTTTAGCTTTAGTATGCCTCACAGCGCTCAAGACTCTCACATGGGCACTTCTTTCCAAGGAAGTACACTGCGTACCCAAAGCCTTCTGAGCACAAGCAAGGGATACACAGCTCTGGGCACATCCCTCCCTATGCAGTTGGAAGGGCCGGGAACTAAGGTGTTCTCTGAGGCGAGCGTTCCACAGCTTTGAAACAGCCCCAGGAACGCGGTTCTTGGCAGGGTTTCGTTCCCTGCGGGTCTGCCACGTTGAGGAAAACTAAGCGGCCCTGAAAGAAACCACCGGGGCTCCAATTCGGTTTGGGGACTCCTGCTCGACGTCTCTCTAGGTGATGCGGAAACTGGACTTTAGGTCCAGCCCGAAGTAATGCAGAGAGTAACCCCGAGCATTGCTAGGCATTGGGAACATCCAAAGTCACCCAGGTAGGCCTGCTGAGGGCAGTTCGGGGTTTGTGCCGTTCACCACATGCAGCACACACTGCATCCAAAAGTTTCATCGCAGAAGGCCGAACTGTGTTCCAAGGGTCTCCCTTGGATTGTCAGAGAAGATAGGTGTATGTGCTGGGTGATCCAGTTGGTAATTGAGAAGCCTGGCAGAAGGCAGTCTTTTCCCCATTTGAAAGGTCGATAGTGGCGGCCTCAAGGCTGACTGAAAGACACTGCCCTTACCCGTCTTCTAGTCACCTCCAGGAGTGCCTCAGTGAAGACAGTGAGTTTTCTCCTACGAATCCAGGTGGTCTCCAGTGCCTTGCTGGGAGCTCATCCCACGCTTGCCCTAGCTAAAGTGTGAAGTCAAAGTGACCCCTAGCCTCAAGGGAAGCGCGAGCGCTTCCTATCAGCCAAGTTGGGTGGGCAGCCACCTCCATGAACCCTGACTCCATAGAGTGCTTTAACTCCTCTGCGGCTTTGCGTAGGCCTAAGAGAGTCGCGTGTGAATTCCTTCTGAGGGAGAGCATGTGCGCTGGGAGTCCCCGTTTTGTTTTCCGAGCCACACAACACAGGACAGACTGCTGGGGTCAGCTCTTGCTACGCAGAGCGAAGGGCAGTGAACTGCTTCTCGCTTGCAGAGCTTGATGTCTACAGCTGTAAGGCAGCCCCGGGACAAAGTTTTGGCCAGTATTACATTCAGCGTGGCTCTCCCTCTGTGGAGGCCCTCCGAACGGCACTGAGAGAATCCCTGAGCCTAAAGTGCATCCTGGCAACCCTTAACCTGTCATCTCACTATTGTGACGCAAGGTACACTGCAGGTGCAGCCTGACAGAAAGTACAGAAAAGCTGGTACGACTCTGAGGCATTTGGACGAGGCAAGGTCCCCTCGGCCTGACTAAGTCATTAAGCGGGTGCTGCTCCTCGTGGCACGCAGAACACCCCCCGTCCAACGAAGTGGGATCCTAGAAAGGCCCAGTGTTGCTGAAAGTCTCCAGGTGTCAGTCAGCGAGTGCTGGCAAATGTGTCGTGGGCTCAAGTTGGCACTGGGAGAATGTGGGAGAAGCCCGACTTTCCCCCTTTGGAAAGCCACTTCGTTGCAGCTTCCAAGCCGCCTGCTACTATTCACTCCACAGATTCCTCTGAGGAGCAGTGAGTTTTTCCAAAAGAAACCAGGTGCTTGCGATTCCTTCCAGGGAGCTCACCCCCAGGAGCATACTGTAGCTAAGGTGCCCACTAAATGTGACCTCTAGTCTCGAGGTAAGGTGCACATTTTCCCATTCCCAGAGATAGGGGCGCCCCGGTTTCCAGGAGGTCTTAGTCAGTGGACGGCTTTAGCTTTAGTATGCCTCACAGCGCTCAAGACTCTCACGTGGGCACTTCTTTCCAAGGAAGTACACTGCGTACCCAAAGCCTTCTGAGCACAAGCAAGGGATACACAGCTCTGGGCACATCCCTCCCTATGCAGTTGGAAGGGCCGGGAACTAAGGTGTTCTCTGAGGCGAGCGTTCCACAGCTTTGAAACAGCCCCAGGAACGTGGTTCTTGGCAGGGTTTCGTTCCCTGCGGGTCTGCCACGTTGAGGAAAACTTAGCGGCCCTGAAAGAAACCACCGGGGCTCCAATTCGGTTTGGGGACTCCTGCTCGACGTCTCTCTAGGTGATGCGGAAACTGGACTTTAGGTCCAGCCCGAAGTAATGCAGAGAGTAACCCCGAGCATTGCTAGGCATTGGGAACATCCAAAGTCACCCAGGTAGGCCTGCTGAGGGCAGTTCGGGGTTTGTGCCGTTCACCACATGCAGCACACACTGCATCCAAAAGTTTCATCGCAGAAGGCCGAACTGTGTTCCACGGGTCTCCCTTGGATTGTCAGAGAAGATAGGTGTATGTGCTGGGTGATCCAGTTGGTAATTGAGAAGCCTGGCAGAGGGCAGTCTTTTCCCCATTTGAAAGGTCGATAGTGGCGGCCTCAAGGCTGACTGAAAGACACTGCCCTTACCCGTCTTCTAGTCACCTCCAGGAGTGCCTCAGTGAAGACAGTGAGTTTTCTCCTACGAATCCAGGTGGTCTCCAGTGCCTTGCTGGGAGCTCATCCCACGCTTGCCCTAGCTAAAGTGTGAAGTCAAAGTGACCCCTAGCCTCAAGGGAAGCGCGAGCGCTTCCTATCAGCCAAGTTGGGTGGGCAGCCACCTCCATGAACCCTGACTCCATAGAGTGCTTTAACTCCTCTGCGGCTTTGCGTAGGCCTAAGAGAGTCGCGTGTGAATTCCTTCTGAGGGAGAGCATGTGCGCTGGGAGTCCCCGTTTTGTTTTCCGAGCCACACAACACAGGACAGACTGCTGGGGTCAGCTCTTGCTACGCAGAGCGAAGGGCAGTGAACTGCTTCTCGCTTGCAGAGCTTGATGTCTACAGCTGTAAGGCAGCCCCGGGACAAAGTTTTGGCCAGTATTACATTCAGCGTGGCTCTCCCTCTGTGGAGGCCCTCCGAACGGCACTGAGAGAATCCCTGAGCCTAAAGTGCATCCTGGCAACTCTTAACCTGTCAACTCACTATTGTGACGCAAGGTACACTGCAGGTGCAGCCTGACAGAAAGTACAGAAAAGCCGGTACGACTCTGAGGCATTTGGACGAGGCAAGGTCCCCTCGGCCTGACTAAGTCATTAAGCGGGTGCTGCTCCTCGTGGCACGCAGAACACCCCCCGTCCAACGAAGTGGGATCCTAGAAAGGCCCAGTGTTGCTGAAAGTCTCCAGGTGTCAGTCAGCGAGTGCTGGCAAATGCGTCGTGGGCTCAAGTTGGCACTGGGAGAATGTGGGAGAAGCCCGACTTTCCCCCTTTGGAAAGCCACTTCGTTGCAGCTTCCAAGCCGCCTGCTACTATTCACTCCACAGATTCCTCTGAGGAGCAGTGAGTTTTTCCAAAAGAAACCAGGTGCTTGCGATTCCTTCCGGGGAGCTCACCCCCAGGAGCATACTGTAGCTAAGGTGCCCACTAAATGTGACCTCTAGTCTCGAGGTAAGGTGCACATTTTCCCATTCCCAGAGATAGGGGCGCCCCGGTTTCCAGGAGGTCTTAGTCAGTGGACGGCTTTAGCTTTAGTATGCCTCACAGCGCTCAAGACTCTCACGTGGGCACTTCTTTCCAAGGAAGTACACTGCGTACCCAAAGCCTTCTGAGCACAAGCAAGGGATACACAGCTCTGGGCACATCCCTCCCTATGCAGTTGGAAGGGCCGGGAACTAAGGTGTTCTCTGAGGCGAGCGTTCCACAGCTTTGAAACAGGCTCAGGAACGTGGTTCTTGGCAGGGTTTCGTTCCCTGCGGGTCTGCCACGTTGAGGAAAACTAAGCGGCCCTGAAAGAAACCACCGTGGCTCCAATTCGGTTTGGGGACTCCTGCTCGACGTCTCTCTAGGTGATGCGGAAACTGGACTTTAGGTCCAGCCCGAAGTAATGCAGAGAGTAACCCCGAGCATTGCTAGGCATTGGGAACATCCAAAGTCACCCAGGTAGGCCTGCTGAGGGCAGTTCGGGGTTTGTGCCGTTCACCACATGCAGCACACACTGCATCCAAAAGTTTCATCGCAGAAGGCCGAACTGTGTTCCACGGGTCTCCCTTGGATTGTCAGAGAAGATAGGTGTATGTGCTGGGTGATCCAGTTGGTAATTGAGAAGCCTGGCAGAGGGCAGTCTTTTCCCCATTTGAAAGGTCGATAGTGGCGGCCTCAAGGCTGACTGAAAGACACTGCCCTTACCCGTCTTCTAGTCACCTCCAGGAGTGCCTCAGTGAAGACAGTGAGTTTTCTCCTACGAATCCAGGTGGTCTCCAGTGCCTTGCTGGGAGCTCATCCCACGCTTGCCCTAGCTAAAGTGTGAAGTCAAAGTGACCCCTAGCCTCAAGGGAAGCGCGAGCGCTTCCTATCAGCCAAGTTGGGTGGGCAGCCACCTCCATGAACCCTGACTCCATAGAGTGCTTTAACTCCTCTGCGGCTTTGCGTAGGCCTAAGAGAGTCGCGTGTGAATTCCTTCTGAGGGAGAGCATGTGCGCTGGGAGTCCCCGTTTTGTTTTCCGAGCCACACAACACAGGACAGACTGCTGGGGTCAGCTCTTGCTACGCAGAGCGAAGGGCAGTGAACTGCTTCTCGCTTGCAGAGCTTGATGTCTACAGCTGTAAGGCAGCCCCGGGACAAAGTTTTGGCCAGTATTACATTCAGCGTGGCTCTCCCTCTGTGGAGGCCCTCCGAACGGCACTGAGAGAATCCCTGAGCCTAAAGTGCATCCTGGCAACTCTTAACCTGTCAACTCACTATTGTGACGCAAGGTACACTGCAGGTGCAGCCTGACAGAAAGTACAGAAAAGCCGGTACGACTCTGAGGCATTTGGACGAGGCAAGGTCCCCTCGGCCTGACTAAGTCATTAAGCGGGTGCTGCTCCTCGTGGCACGCAAAACACCCCCCGTCCAACGAAGTGGGATCCTAGAAAGGCCCAGTGTTGCTGAAAGTCTCCAGGTGTCAGTCAGAGAGTGCTGGCAAATGCGTCGTGGGCTCAAGTTGGCACTGGGAGAATGTGGGAGAAGCCCGACTTTCCCCCTTTGGAAAGCCACTTCGTTGCAGCTTCCAAGCCGCCTGCTACTATTCACTCCACAGATTCCTCTGAGGAGCAGTGAGTTTTTCCAAAAGAAACCAGGTGCTTGCGATTCCTTCCGGGGAGCTCACCCCCAGGAGCATACTGTAGCTAAGGTGCCCACTAAATGTGACCTCTAGTCTCGAGGTAAGGTGCACATTTTCCCATTCCCAGAGATAGGGGCGCCCCGGTTTCCAGGAGGTCTTAGTCAGTGGACGGCTTTAGCTTTAGTATGCCTCACAGCGCTCAAGACTCTCACGTGGGCACTTCTTTCCAAGGAAGTACACTGCGTACCCAAAGCCTTCTGAGCACAAGCAAGGGATACACAGCTCTGGGCACATCCCTCCCTATGCAGTTGGAAGGGCCGGGAACTAAGGTGTTCTCTGAGGCGAGCGTTCCACAGCTTTGAAACAGCCTCAGGAACGCGGTTCTTGGCAGGGTTTCGTTCCCTGCGGGTCTGCCACGTTGAGGAAAACTAAGCGGCCCTGAAAGAAACCACCGGGGCTCCAATTCGGTTTGGGGACTCCTGCTCGACGTCTCTCTAGGTGATGCGGAAACTGGACTTTAGGTCCAGCCCGAAGTAATGCAGAGAGTAACCCCGAGCATTGCTAGGCATTGGGAACATCCAAAGTCACCCAGGTAGGCCTGCTGAGGGCAGTTCGGGGTTTGTGCCGTTCACCACATGCAGCACACACTGCATCCAAAAGTTTCATCGCAGAAGGCCGAACTGTGTTCCACGGGTCTCCCTTGGATTGTCAGAGAAGATAGGTGTATGTGCTGGGTGATCCAGTTGGTAATTGAGAAGCCTGGCAGAGGGCAGTCTTTTCCCCATTTGAAAGGTCGATAGTGGCGGCCTCAAGGCTGACTGAAAGACACTGCCCTTACCCGTCTTCTAGTCACCTCCAGGAGTGCCTCAGTGAAGACAGTGAGTTTTCTCCTACGAATCCAGGTGGTCTCCAGTGCCTTGCTGGGAGCTCATCCCACGCTTGCCCTAGCTAAAGTGTGAAGTCAAAGTGACCCCTAGCCTCAAGGGAAGCGCGAGCGCTTCCTATCAGCCAAGTTGGGTGGGCAGCCACCTCCATGAACCCTGACTCCATAGAGTGCTTTAACTCCTCTGCGGCTTTGCGTAGGCCTAAGAGAGTCGCGTGTGAATTCCTTCTGAGGGAGAGCATGTGCGCTGGGAGTCCCCGTTTTGTTTTCCGAGCCACACAACACAGGACAGACTGCTGGGGTCAGCTCTTGCTACGCAGAGCGAAGGGCAGTGAACTGCTTCTCGCTTGCAGAGCTTGATGTCTACAGCTGTAAGGCAGCCCCGGGACAAAGTTTTGGCCAGTATTACATTCAGCGTGGCTCTCCCTCTGTGGAGGCCCTCCGAACGGCACTGAGAGAATCCCTGAGCCTAAAGTGCATCCTGGCAACCCTTAACCTGTCATCTCACTATTGTGACGCAAGGTACACTGCAGGTGCAGCCTGACAGAAAGTACAGAAAAGCCGGTACGACTCTGAGGCATTTGGACGAGGCAAGGTCCCCTCGGCCTGACTAAGTCATTAAGCGGGTGCTGCTCCTCGTGGCACGCAGAACACCCCCCGTCCAACGAAGTGGGATCCTAGAAAGGCCCAGTGTTGCTGAAAGTCTCCAGGTGTCAGTCAGCGAGTGCTGGCAAATGCGTCGTGGGCTCAAGTTGGCACTGGGAGAATGTGGGAGAAGCCCGACTTTCCCCCTTTGGAAAGCCAATTCGTTGCAGCTTCCAAGCCGCCTGCTACTATTCACTCCACAGATTCCTCTGAGGAGCAGTGAGTTTTTCCAAAAGAAACCAGGTGCTTGCGATTCCTTCCGGGGATCTCACCCCCAGGAGCATACTGTAGCTAAGGTGCCCACTAAATGTGACCTCTAGTCTCGAGGTAAGGTGCACATTTTCCCATTCCCAGAGATAGGGGCGCCCCGGTTTCCAGGAGGTCTTAGTCAGTGGACGGCTTTAGCTTTAGTATGCCTCACAGCGCTCAAGACTCTCACATGGGCACTTCTTTCCAAGGAAGTACACTGCGTACCCAAAGCCTTCTGAGCACAAGCAAGGGATACACAGCTCTGGGCACATCCCTCCCTATGCAGTTGGAAGGGCCGGGAACTAAGGTGTTCTCTGAGGCGAGCGTTCCACAGCTTTGAAACAGCCCCAGGAACGCGGTTCTTGGCAGGGTTTCGTTCCCTGCGGGTCTGCCACGTTGAGGAAAACTAAGCGGCCCTGAAAGAAACCACCGGGGCTCCAATTCGGTTTGGGGACTCCTGCTCGACCTCTCTCTAGGTGATGCGGAAACTGGACTTTAGGTCCAGCCCGAAGTAATGCAGAGAGTAACCCCGAGCATTGCTAGGCATTGGGAACATCCAAAGTCACCCAGGTAGGCCTGCTGAGGGCAGTTCGGGGTTTGTGCCGTTCACCACATGCAGCACACACTGCATCCAAAAGTTTCATCGCAGAAGGCCGAACTGTGTTCCAAGGGTCTCCCTTGGATTGTCAGAGAAGATAGGTGTATGTGCTGGGTGATCCAGTTGGTAATTGAGAAGCCTGGCAGAGGGCAGTCTTTTCCCCATTTGCAAGGTCGATAGTGGCGGCCTCAAGGCTGACTGAAAGACACTGCCCTTACCCGTCTTCTAGTCACCTCCAGGAGTGCCTCAGTGAAGACAGTGAGTTTTCTCCTACGAATCCAGGTGGTCTCCAGTGCCTTGCTGGGAGCTCATCCCACGCTTGCCCTAGCTAAAGTGTGAAGTCAAAGTGACCCCTAGCCTCAAGGGAAGCGCGAGCGCTTCCTATCAGCCAAGTTGGGTGGGCAGCCACCTCCATGAACCCTGACTCCATAGAGTGCTTTAACTCCTCTGCGGCTTTGCGTAGGCCTAAGAGAGTCGCGTGTGAATTCCTTCTGAGGGAGAGCATGTGCGCTGGGAGTCCCCGTTTTGTTTTCCGAGCCACACAACACAGGACAGACCGCTGGGGTCAGCTCTTGCTACGCAGAGCGAAGGGCAGTGAACTGCTTCTCGCTTGCAAAGCTTGATGTCTACAGCTGTAAGGCAGCCCCGGGACAAAGTTTTGGCCAGTATTACATTCAGCGTGGCTCTCCCTCTGTGGAGGCCCTCCGAACGGCACTGAGAGAATCCCTGAGCCTAAAGTGCATCCTGGCAACTCTTAACCTGTCATCTCACTATTGTGACGCAAGGTACACTGCAGGTGCAGCCTGACAGAAAGTACAGAAAAGCCGGTACGACTCTGAGGCATTTGGACGAGGCAAGGTCCCCTCGTGCTGACTAAGTCATTAAGCGGGTGCTGCTCCTCGTGGCACGCAAAACACCCCCCGTCCAACGAAGTCGGATCCTAGAAAGGCCCAGTGTTGCTGAAAGTCTCCAGGTGTCAGTCAGAGAGTGCTGGCAAATGCGTCGTGGGCTCAAGTTAGCACTGGGAGAATGTGGGAGAAGCCCGACTTTCCCCCTTTGGAAAGCCACTTCGTTGCAGCTTCCAAGCCGCCTGCTACTATTCACTCCACAGATTCCTCTGAGGAGCGGTGAGTTTTTCCAAAAGAAACCAGGTGCTTGCGATTCCTTCCGGGGAGCTCACCCCCAGGAGCATACTGTAGCTAAGGTGCCCACTAAATGTGACCTCTAGTCTCGAGGTAAGGTGCACATTTTCCCATTCCCAGAGATAGGGGCGCCCCGGTTTCCAGGAGGTCTTAGTCAGTGGACGGCTTTAGCTTTAGTATGCCTCACAGCGCTCAAGACTCTCACGTGGGCACTTCTTTCCAAGGAAGTACACTGCGTACCCAAAGCCTTCTGAGCACAAGCAAGGGATACACAGCTCTGGGCACATCCCTCCCTATGCAGTTGGAAGGGCCGGGAACTAAGGTGTTCTCTGAGGCGAGCGTTCCACAGCTTTGAAACAGCCCCAGGAACGTGGTTCTTGGCAGGCTTTCGTTCCCTGCGGGTCTGCCACGTTGAGGAAAACTAAGCGGCCCTGAAAGAAACCACCGGGGCTCCAATTCGGTTTGGGGACTCCTGCTCGACGTCTCTCTAGGTGATGCGGAAACTGGACTTTAGGTCCAGCCCGAAGTAATGCAGAGAGTAACCCCGAGCATTGCTAGGCATTGGGAACATCCAAAGTCACCCAGGTAGGCCTGCTGAGGGCAGTTCGGGGTTTGTGCCGTTCACCACATGCAGCACACACTGCATCCAAAAGTTTCATCGCAGAAGGCCGAACTGTGTTCCACGGGTCTCCCTTGGATTGTCAGAGAAGATAGGTGTATGTGCTGGGTGATCCAGTTGGTAATTGAGAAGCCTGGCAGAGGGCAGTCTTTTCCCCATTTGAAAGGTCGATAGTGGCGGCCTCAAGGCTGACTGAAAGACACTGCCCTTACCCGTCTTCTAGTCACCTCCAGGAGTGCCTCAGTGAAGACAGTGAGTTTTCTCCTACGAATCCAGGTGGTCTCCAGTGCCTTGCTGGGAGCTCATCCCACGCTTGCCCTAGCTAAAGTGTGAAGTCAAAGTGACCCCTAGCCTCAAGGGAAGTGCGAGCGCTTCCTATCAGCCAAGTTGGGTGGGCAGCCACCTCCATGAACCCTGACTCCATAGAGTGCTTTAACTCCTCTGCGGCTTTGCGTAGGCCTAAGAGAGTCGCGTGTGAATTCCTTCTGAGGGAGAGCATGTGCGCTGGGAGTCCCCGTTTTGTTTTCCGAGCCACACAACACAGGACAGACTGCTGGGGTCAGCTCTTGCTACGCAGAGCGAAGGGCAGTGAACTGCTTCTCGCTTGCAGAGCTTGATGTCTACAGCTGTAAGGCAGCCCCGGGACAAAGTTTTGGCCAGTATTACATTCAGCGTGGCTCTCCCTCTGTGGAGGCCCTCCGAACGGCACTGAGAGAATCCCTGAGCCTAAAGTGCATCCTGGCAACCCTTAACCTGTCATCTCACTATTGTGACGCAAGGTACACTGCAGGTGCAGCCTGACAGAAAGTACAGAAAAGCCGGTACGACTCTGAGGCATTTGGACGAGGCAAGGTCCCCTCGGCCTGACTAAGTCATTAAGCGGGTGCTGCTCCTCGTGGCACGCAGAACACCCCCCGTCCAACGAAGTGGGATCCTAGAAAGGCCCAGTGTTGCTGAAAGTCTCCAGGTGTCAGTCAGCGAGTGCTGGCAAATGCGTCGTGGGCTCAAGTTGGCACTGGGAGAATGTGGGAGAAGCCCGACTTTCCCCCTTTGGAAAGCCACTTCGTTGCAGCTTCCATGCCGCCTGCTACTATTCACTCCACAGATTCCTCTGAGGAGCAGTGAGTTTTTCCAAAAGAAACCAGGTGCTTGCGATTCCTTCCGGGGAGCTCACCCCCAGGAGCATACTGTAGCTAAGGTGCCCACTAAATGTGACCTCTAGTCTCGAGGTAAGGTGCACATTTTCCCATTCCCAGAGATAGGGGCGCCCCGGTTTCCAGGAGGTCTTAGTCAGTGGACGGCTTTAGCTTTAGTATGCCTCACAGCGCTCAAGACTCTCACGTGGGCACTTCTTTCCAAGGAAGTACACTGTGTACCCAAAGCCTTCTGAGCACAAGCAAGGGATACACAGCTCTGGGCACATCCCTCCCTATGCAGTTGGAAGGGCCGGGAACTAAGGTGTTCTCTGAGGCGAGCGTTCCACAGCTTTGAAACAGCCCCAGGAACGCGGTTCTTGGCAGGGTTTCGTTCCCTGCGGGTCTGCCACGTTGAGGAAAACTAAGCGGCCCTGAAAGAAACCACCGGGGCTCCAATTCGGTTTGGGGACTCCTGCTCGACGTCTCTCTAGGTGATGCGGAAACTGGACTTTAGGTCCAGCCCAAAGTAATGCAGAGAGTAACCCCGAGCATTGCTAGGCATTGGGAACATCCGAAGTCACCCAGGTAGGCCTGCTGAGGGCAGTTCGGGGTTTGTGCCATTCACCACATGCAGCACACACTGCATCCAAATGTTTCATCGCAGAAGGCCGAACTGTGTTCCAAGGGTCTCCCTTGGATTGTCAGAGAAGATAGGTGTATGTGCTGGGTGATCCAGTTGGTAATTGAGAAGCCTGGCAGAAGGCAGTCTTTTCCCCATTTGAAAGGTCGATAGTGGCGGCCTCAAGGCTGACTGAAAGACACTGCCCTTACCCGTCTTCTAGTCACCTCCAGGAGTGCCTCAGTGAAGACAGTGAGTTTTCTCCTACGAATCCAGGTGGTCTCCAGTGCCTTGCTGGGAGCTCATCCCACGCTTGCCCTAGCTAAAGTGTGAAGTCAAAGTGACCCCTAGCCTCAAGGGAAGCGCGAGCGCTTCCTATCAGCCAAGTTGGGTGGGCAGCCACCTCCATGAACCCTGACTCCATAGAGTGCTTTAACTCCTCTGCGGCTTTGCGTAGGCCTAAGAGAGTCGCGTGTGAATTCCTTCTGAGGGAGAGCATGTGCGCTGGGAGTCCCCGTTTTGTTTTCCGAGCCACACAACACAGGACAGACTGCTGGGGTCAGCTCTTGCTACGCAGAGCGAAGGGCAGTGAACTGCTTCTCGCTTGCAGAGCTTGATGTCTACAGCTGTAAGGCAGCCCCGGGACAAAGTTTTGGCCAGTATTACATTCAGCGTGGCTCTCCCTCTGTGGAGGCCCTCCGAACGGCACTGAGAGAATCCCTGAGCCTAAAGTGCATCCTGGCAACCCTTAACCTGTCATCTCACTATTGTGACGCAAGGTACACTGCAGGTGCAGCCTGACAGAAAGTACAGAAAAGCTGGTACGACTCTGAGGCATTTGGACGAGGCAAGGTCCCCTCGGCCTGACTAAGTCATTAAGCGGGTGCTGCTCCTCGTGGCACGCAGAACACCCCCCGTCCAACGAAGTGGGATCCTAGAAAGGCCCAGTGTTGCTGAAAGTCTCCAGGTGTCAGTCAGCGAGTGCTGGCAAATGTGTCGTGGGCTCAAGTTGGCACTGGGAGAATGTGGGAGAAGCCCGACTTTCCCCCTTTGGAAAGCCACTTCGTTGCAGCTTCCAAGCCGCCTGCTACTATTCACTCCACAGATTCCTCTGAGGAGCAGTGAGTTTTTCCAAAAGAAACCAGGTGCTTGCGATTCCTTCCAGGGAGCTCACCCCCAGGAGCATACTGTAGCTAAGGTGCCCACTAAATGTGACCTCTAGTCTCGAGGTAAGGTGCACATTTTCCCATTCCCAGAGATAGGGGCGCCCCGGTTTCCAGGAGGTCTTAGTCAGTGGACGGCTTTAGCTTTAGTATGCCTCACAGCGCTCAAGACTCTCACGTGGGCACTTCTTTCCAAGGAAGTACACTGCGTACCCAAAGCCTTCTGAGCACAAGCAAGGGATACACAGCTCTGGGCACATCCCTCCCTATGCAGTTGGAAGGGCCGGGAACTAAGGTGTTCTCTGAGGCGAGCGTTCCACAGCTTTGAAACAGCCCCAGGAACGTGGTTCTTGGCAGGGTTTCGTTCCCTGCGGGTCTGCCACGTTGAGGAAAACTTAGCGGCCCTGAAAGAAACCACCGGGGCTCCAATTCGGTTTGGGGACTCCTGCTCGACGTCTCTCTAGGTGATGCGGAAACTGGACTTTAGGTCCAGCCCGAAGTAATGCAGAGAGTAACCCCGAGCATTGCTAGGCATTGGGAACATCCAAAGTCACCCAGGTAGGCCTGCTGAGGGCAGTTCGGGGTTTGTGCCGTTCACCACATGCAGCACACACTGCATCCAAAAGTTTCATCGCAGAAGGCCGAACTGTGTTCCACGGGTCTCCCTTGGATTGTCAGAGAAGATAGGTGTATGTGCTGGGTGATCCAGTTGGTAATTGAGAAGCCTGGCAGAGGGCAGTCTTTTCCCCATTTGAAAGGTCGATAGTGGCGGCCTCAAGGCTGACTGAAAGACACTGCCCTTACCCGTCTTCTAGTCACCTCCAGGAGTGCCTCAGTGAAGACAGTGAGTTTTCTCCTACGAATCCAGGTGGTCTCCAGTGCCTTGCTGGGAGCTCATCCCACGCTTGCCCTAGCTAAAGTGTGAAGTCAAAGTGACCCCTAGCCTCAAGGGATGCGTGAGCGCTTCCTATCAGCCAAGTTGGGTGGGCAGCCACCTCCATGAACCCTGACTCCATAGAGTGCTTTAACTCCTCTGCGGCTTTGCGTAGGCCTAAGAGAGTCGCGTGTGAATTCCTTCTGAGGGAGAGCATGTGCGCTGGGAGTCCCCGTTTTGTTTTCCGAGCCACACAACACAGGACAGACTGCTGGGGTCAGCTCTTGCTACGCAGAGCGAAGGGCAGTGAACTGCTTCTCGCTTGCAGAGCTTGATGTCTACAGCTGTAAGGCAGCCCCGGGACAAAGTTTTGGCCAGTATTACATTCAGCGTGGCTCTCCCTCTGTGGAGGCCCTCCGAACGGCACTGAGAGAATCCCTGAGCCTAAAGTGCATCCTGGCAACCCTTAACCAGTCATCTCACTATTGTGACGCAAGGTACACTGCAGGTGCAGCCTGACAGAAAGTACAGAAAAGCCGGTACGACTCTGAGGCATTTGGACGAGGCAAGGTCCCCTCGGCCTGACTAAGTCATAAAGCGGGTGCTGCTCCTCGTGGCACGCAGAACACCACCCGTCCAACGAAGTGGGATCCTAGAAAGGCCCAGTGTTGCTGAAAGTCTCCAGGTGTCAGTCAGAGAGTGCTGGCAAATGCGTCGTGGGCTCAAGTTGGCACTGGGAGAATGTGGGAGAAGCCCGACTTTCCCCCTTTGGAAAGCCACTTCGTTGCAGCTTCCAAGCCGCCTGCTACTATTCACTCCACAGATTCCTCTGAGGAGCAGTGAGTTTTTCCAAAAGAAACCAGGTGCTTGCGATTCCTTCCGGGGAGCTCACCCCCAGGAGCATACTGTAGCTAAGGTGCCCACTGAATGTGACCTCTAGTCTCGAGGTAAGGTGCACATTTTCCCATTCGCAGAGATAGGGGCGCCCCGGTTTCCAGGAGGTCTTAGTCAGTGGACGGCTTTAGATTTAGTATGCCTCACAGCGCTCAAGACTCTCACGTGGGCACTTCTTTCCAAGGAAGTACACTGCGTACCCAAAGCCTTCTGAGCACAAGCAAGGGATACACAGCTCTGGGCACATCCCTCCCTATGCAGTTGGAAGGGCCGGGAACTAAGGTGTTCTCTGAGGCGAGCGTTCCACAGCTTTGAAACAGCCTCAGGAACGCGGTTCTTGGCAGGGTTTCGTTCCCTGCGGGTCTGCCACGTTGAGGAAAACTAAGCGGCCCTGAAAGAAACCACCGGGGCTCCAATTCGGTTTGGGGACTCCTGCTCGACGTCTCTCTAAGTGATGCGGAAACTGGACTTTAGGTCCAGCCCGAAGTAATGCAGAGAGTAACCCCGAGCATTGCTAGGCATTGGGAACATCCAAAGTCACCCAGGTAGGCCTGCTGAGGGCAGTTCGGGGTTTGTGCCGTTCACCACATGCAGCACACACTGCATCCAAAAGTTTCATTGCAGAAGGCCGAACTGTGTTCCACGGGTCTCCCTTGGATTGTCAGAGAAGATAGGTGTATGTGCTGGGTGATCCAGCTGGTAATTGAGAAGCCTGGCAGAGGGCAGTCTTTTCCCCATTTGAAAGGTCGATAGTGGCGGCCTCAAGGCTGACTGAAAGACACTGCCCTTACCCGTCTTCTAGTCACCTCCAGGAGTGCCTCAGTGAAGACAGTGAGTTTTCTCCTACGAATCCAGGTGGTCTCCAGTGCCTTGCTGGGAGCTCATCCCACGCTTGCCCTAGCTAAAGTGTGAAGTCAAAGTGACCCCTAGCCTCAAGGGAAGTGCGAGCGCTTCCTATCAGCCAAGTTGGGTGGGCAGCCACCTCCATGAACCCTGACTCCATAGAGTGCTTTAACTCCTCTGCGGCTTTGCGTAGGCTTAAGAGAGTCACGTGTGAATTCCTTCTGAGGGAGAGCATGTGCGCTGGGAGTCCCCGTTTTGTTTTCCAAGCCACACAACACAGGACAGACTGCTGGGGTCAGCTCTTGCTACGCAGAGCGAAGGGCAGTGAACTGCTTCTCGCTTGCAGAGCTTGATGTCTACAGCTGTAAGGCAGCCCCGGGACAAAGTTTTGGCCAGTATTACATTCAGCGTGGCTCTCCCTCTGTGGAGGCCCTCCAAACGGCACTGAGAGAATCCCTGAGCCTAAAGTGCATCCTGGCAACCCTTAACCTGTCATCTCACTATTGTGACGCAAGGTACACTGCAGGTGCAGCCTGACAGAAAGTACAGAAAAGCCGGTACGACTCTGAGGCATTTGGACGAGGCAAGGTCCCCTCGGCCTGACTAAGTCATTAAGCGGGTGCTGCTCCTCGTGGCACGCAGAACACCCCCCGTCCAACGAAGTGGGATCCTAGAAAGGCCCAGTGTTGCTGAAAGTCTCCAGGTGTCAGTCAGCGAGTGCTGGCAAATGCGTCGTGGGCTCAAGTTGGCACTGGGAGAATGTGGGAGAAGCCCGACTTTCCCCCTTTGGAAAGCCACTTCGTTGCAGCTTCCAAGCCGCCTGCTACTATTCACTCCACAGATTCCTCTGAGGAGCAGTGAGTTTTTCCAAAAGAAACCAGGTGCTTGCGATTCCTTCTGGGGAGCTCACCCCCAGGAGCATACTGTAGCTAAGGTGCCCACTAAATGTGACCTCTAGTCTCGAGGTAAGGTGCACATTTTCCCATTCCCAGAGATAGGGGCGCCCCGGTTTCCAGGAGGTCTTAGTCAGTGGACGGCTTTAGCTTTAGTATGCCTCACAGCGCTCAAGATTCTCACGTGGGCACTTCTTTCCAAGGAAGTACACTGCGTAGCCAAAGCCTTCTGAGCACAAGCAAGGGATACACAGCTCTGGGCACATCCCTCCCTATGCAGTTGGAAGGGCCGGGAACTAAGGTGTTCTCTGAGGCGAGCGTTCCACAGCTTTGAAACAGCCCCAGGAACGCGGTTCTTGGCAGGGTTTCGTTCCCTGCGGGTCTGCCACGTTGAGGAAAACTAAGCGGCCCTGAAAGAAACCACCGGGGCTCCAATTCGGTTTGGGGACTCCTGCTCGACGTCTCTCTAGGTGATGCGGAAACTGGACTTTAGGTCCAGCCCGAAGTAATGCAGAGAGTAACCCCGAGCATTGCTAGGCATTGGGAACATCCGAAGTCACCCAGGTAGGCCTGCTGAGGGCAGTTCGGGGTTTGTGCCGTTCACCACATGCAGCAAACACTGCATCCAAAAGTTTCATCGCAGAAGGCCGAACTGTGTTCCAAGGGTCTCCCTTGGATTGTCAGAGAAGATAGGTGTATGTGCTGGCTGATCCAGTTGGTAATTGAGAAGCCTGGCAGAAGGCAGTCTTTTCCCCATTTGAAAGGTCGATAGTGGCGGCCTCAAGGCTGACTGAAAGACACTGCCCTTACCCGTCTTCTAGTCACCTCCAGGAGTGCCTCAGTGAAGACAGTGAGTTTTCTCCTACGAATCCAGGTGGTCTCCAGTGCCTTGCTGGGAGCTCATCCCACGCTTGCCCTAGCTAAAGTGTGAAGTCAAAGTGACCCCTAGCCTCAAGGGAAGCGTGAGCGCTTCCTATCAGCCAAGTTGGGTGGGCAGCCACCTCCATGAACCCTGACGCCATAGAGTGCTTTAACTCCTCTGCGGCTTTGCGTAGGCCTAAGAGAGTCGCGTGTGAATTCCTTCTGAGGGAGAGCATGTGCGCTGGGAGTCCCCGTTTTGTTTTCCGAGCCACACAACACAGGACAGACTGCTGGGGTCAGCTCTTGCTACGCAGAGCGAAGGGCAGTGAACTGCTTCTCGCTTGCAGAGCTTGATGTCTACAGCTGTAAGGCAGCCCCGGGACAAAGTTTTGGCCAGTATTACATTCAGCGTGGCTCTCCCTCTGTGGAGGCCCTCCGAACGGCACTGAGAGAATCCCTGAGCCTAAAGTGCATCCTGGCAACCCTTAACCTGTCATCTCACTATTGTGACGCAAGGTACACTGCAGGTGCAGCCTGACAGAAAGTACAGAAAAGCCGGTACGACTCTGAGGCATTTGGACGAGGCAAGGTCCCCTCGGCCTGACTAAGTCATTAAGCGGGTGCTGCTCTTCGTGGCACGCAGAACACCCCCCGTCCAACGAAGTGGGATCCTAGAAAGGCCCAGTGTTGCTGAAAGTCTCCAGGTGTCAGTCAGAGAGTGCTGGTAAATGCGTCGTGGGCTCAAGTTGGCACTGGGAGAATGTGGGAGAAGCCCGACTTTCCCCCTTTGGAAAGCCACTTCGTTGCAGCTTCCAAGCCGCCTGCTACTATTCACTCCACAGATTCCTCTGAGGAGCAGTGAGTTTTTCCAAAAGAAACCAGGTGCTTGCGATTCCTTCCGGGGAGCTCACCCCCAGGAGCATACTGTAGCTAAGGTGCCCACTAAATGTGACCTCTAGTCTCGAGGTAAGGTGCACATTTTCCCATTCGCAGAGATAGGGGCGCCCCGGTTTCCAGGAGGTCTTAGTCAGTGGACGGCTTTAGCTTTAGTATGCCTCACAGCGCTCAAGACTCTCACGTGGGCACTTCTTTCCAAGGAAGTACACTGCGTACCCAAAGCCTTCTGAGCACAAGCAAGGGATACACAGCTCTGGGCACATCCCTCCCTATGCAGTTGGAAGGGCCGGGAACTAAGGTGTTCTCTGAGGCGAGCGTTCCACAGCTTTGAAACAGCCCCAGGAACGCGGTTCTTGGCAGGGTTTCGTTCCCTGCGGGTCTGCCACGTTGAGGAAAACTAAGCGGCCCTGAAAGAAACCACCGGGGCTCCAATTCGGTTTGGGGACTCCTGCTCGACGTCTCTCTAGGTGATGCGGAAACTGGACTTTAGGTCCAGCCCGAAGTAATGCAGAGAGTAACCCCGAGCATTGCTAGGCATTGGGAACATCCGAAGTCACCCAGGTAGGCCTGCTGAGGGCAGTTCGGGGTTTGTGCCGCTCACCACATGCAGCAAACACTGCATCCAAATGTTTCATCGCAGAAGGCCGAACTGTGTTCCAAGGGTCTCCCTTGGATTGTCAGAGAAGATAGGTGTATGTGCTGGGTGATCCAGTTGGTAATTGAGAAGCCTGGCAGAAGGCAGTCTTTTCCCCATTTGAAAGGTCGATAGTGGCGGCCTCAAGGCTGACTGAAAGACACTGCCCTTACCCGTCTTCTAGTCACCTCCAGGAGTGCCTCAGTGAAGACAGTGAGTTTTCTCCTACGAATCCAGGTGGTCTCCAGTGCCTTGCTGGGAGCTCATCCCACGCTTGCCCTAGCTAAAGTGTGAAGTCAAAGTGACCCCTAGCCTCAAGGGAAGCGCGAGCGCTTCCTATCAGCCAAGTTGGGTGGGCAGCCACCTCCATGAACCCTGACGCCATAGAGTGCTTTAACTCCTCTGCGGCTTTGCGTAGGCCTAAGAGAGTCGCGTGTGAATTCCTTCTGAGGGAGAGCATGTGCGCTGGGAGTCCCCGTTTTGTTTTCCGAGCCACACAACACAGGACAGACTGCTGGGGTCAGCTCTTGCTACGCAGAGCGAAGGGCAGTGAACTGCTTCTCGCTTGCAGAGCTTGATGTCTACAGCTGTAAGGCAGCCCCGGGACAAAGTTTTGGCCAGTATTACATTCAGCGTGGCTCTCCCTCTGTGGAGGCCCTCCGAACGGCACTGAGAGAATCCCTGAGCCTAAAGTGCATCCTGGCAACCCTTAACCTGTCATCTCACTATTGTGACGCAAGGTACACTGCAGGTGCAGCCTGACAGAAAGTACAGAAAAGCCGGTACGACTCTGAGGCATTTGGACGAGGCAAGGTCCCCTCGGCCTGACTAAGTCATTAAGCGGGTGCTGCTCCTCGTGGCACGCAGAACACCCCCCGTCCAACGAAGTGGGAT
The DNA here is from genome assembly GCF_964341445.2 of Mesoplodon mirus. Taxonomy (NCBI): domain Eukaryota; kingdom Metazoa; phylum Chordata; class Mammalia; order Artiodactyla; family Ziphiidae; genus Mesoplodon; species Mesoplodon mirus. The sequence continues at coordinate 86,805,070 of NC_138979.1, read as the reverse complement.
CCTAGAAAGTCCCAGTGTTGCTGAAAGTCTCCAGGTGTCAGTCAGCGAGTGCTGGCAAATGTGTCGTGGGCTCAAGTTGGCACTGGGAGAATGTGAGAGAAGCCCGACTTTCCCCCTTTGGAAAGCCACTTCGTTTCAGCTTCCAAGCCGCCTGCTACTATTCACTCCACAGATTCCTCTGAGGAGCAGTGAGTTTTTCCAAAAGAAACCAGGTGCTTGCGATTTCTTCCGGGGAGCTCACCCCCAGGAGCATACTGTAGCTAAGGTGCCCACTAAATGTGACCTCTAGTCTCGAGGTAAGGTGCACATTTTCCCATTCCCAGAGATAGGGGCGCCCCGGTTTCCAGGAGGTCTTAGTCAGTGGACGGCTTTAGCTTTAGTATGCCTCACAGCGCTCAAGACTCTCACGTGGGCACTTCTTTCCAAGGAAGTACACTGTGTACCCAAAGCCTTCTGAGCACAAGCAAGGGATACACAGCTCTGGGCACATCCCTCCCTATGCAGTTGGAAGGGCCGGGAACTAAGGTGTTCTCTGAGGCGAGCGTTCCACAGCTTTGAAACAGCCTCAGGAACGCGGTTCTTGGCAGGGTTTCGTTCCCTGCGGGTCTGCCACGTTGAGGAAAACTAAGCGGCCCTGAAAGAAACCACCGGGGCTCCAATTCGGTTTGGGGACTCCTGCTCGACGTCTCTCTAGGTGATGCGGAAACTGGACTTTAGGTCCCGCCCGAAGTAATGCAGAGAGTAACCCCGAGCATTGCTAGGCATTGGGAACATCCGAAGTCACCCAGGTAGGCCTGCTGAGGGCAGTTCGGGGTTTGTGCCGTTCACCACATGCAGCACACACTGCATCCAAAAGTTTCATCGCAGAAGGCCGAACTGTGTTCCAAGGGTCTCCCTTGGATTGTCAGAGAAGATAGGTGTATGTGCTGGGTGATCCAGTTGGTAATTGAGAAGCCTGGCAGAAGGCAGTCTTTTCCCCATTTGAAAGGTCGATAGTGGCGGCCTCAAGGCTGACTGAAAGACACTGCCCTTACCCGTCTTCTAGTCACCTCCAGGAGTGCCTCAGTGAAGACAGTGAGTTTTCTCCTACGAATCCAGGTGGTCTCCAGTGCCTTGCTGGGAGCTCATCCCACGCTTACCCTAGCTAAAGTGTGAAGTCAAAGTGACCCCTAGCCTCAAGGGAAGCGCGAGCGCTTCCTATCAGCCAAGTTGGGTGGGCAGCCACCTCCATGAACCCTGACTCCATAGAGTGCTTTAACTCCTCTGCGGCTTTGCGTAGGCCTAAGAGAGTCGCGTGTGAATTCCTTCTGAGGGAGAGCATGTGCGCTGGGAGTCCCCGTTTTGTTTTCCGAGCCACACAACACAGGACAGACTGCTGGGGTCAGCTCTTGCTACGCAGAGCGAAGGGCAGTGAACTGCTTCTCGCTTGCAGAGCTTGATGTCTACAGCTGTAAGGCAGCCCCGGGACAAAGTTTTGGCCAGTATTACATTCAGCGTGGCTCTCCCTCTGTGGAGGCCCTCCGAACGGCACTGAGAGAATCCCTGAGCCTAAAGTGCATCCTGGCAACCCTTAACCTGTCATCTCACTATTGTGACGCAAGGTACACTGCAGGTGCAGCCTGACAGAAAGTACAGAAAAGCCGGTACGACTCTGAGGCATTTGGACGAGGCAAGGTCCCCTCGGCCTGACTAAGTCATTAAGCGGGTGCTGCTCCTCGTGGCACGCAGAACACCCCCCGTCCAAAGAAGTGGGATCCTAGAAAGGCCCAGTGTTGCTGAAAGTCTCCAGGTGTCAGTCAGCGAGTGCTGGCAAATGTGTCGTGGGCTCAAGTTGGCACTGGGAGAATGTGGGAGAAGCCCGACTTTCCCCCTTTGGAAAGCCACTTCGTTGCAGCTTCCAAGCCGCCTGCTACTATTCACTCCACAGATTCCTCTGAGGAGCAGTGAGTTTTTCCAAAAGAAACCAGGTGCTTGCGATTCCTTCCGGGGAGCTCACCCCCAGGAGCATACTGTAGCTAAGGTGCCCACTAAATGTGACCTCTAGTCTCGAGGTAAGGTGCACATTTTCCCATTCCCAGAGATAGGGGCGCCCCGGTTTCCAGGAGGTCTTAGTCAGTGGACGGCTTTAGCTTTAGTATGCCTCACAGCGCTCAAGACTCTCACGTGGGCACTTCTTTCCAAGGAAGTACACTGCGTACCCAAAGCCTTCTGAGCACAAGCAAGGGATACACAGCTCTGGGCACATCCCTCCCTATGCAGTTGGAAGGGCCGGGAACTAAGGTGTTCTCTGAGGCGAGCGTTCCACAGCTTTGAAACAGCCTCAGGAACGCGGTTCTTGGCAGGGTTTCGTTCCCTGCGGGTCTGCCACGTTGAGGAAAACTAAGCGGCCCTGAAAGAAACCACCGGGGCTCCAATTCGGTTTGGGGACTCCTGCTCGACGTCTCTCTAAGTGATGCGGAAACTGGACTTTAGGTCCAGCCCGAAGTAATGCAGAGAGTAACCCCGAGCATTGCTAGGCATTGGGAACATCCAAAGTCACCCAGGTAGGCCTGCTGAGGGCAGTTCGGGGTTTGTGCCGTTCACCACATGCAGCACACACTGCATCCAAAAGTTTCATCGCAGAAGGCCGAACTGTGTTCCACGGGTCTCCCTTGGATTGTCAGAGAAGATAGGTGTATGTGCTGGGTGATCCAGTTGGTAATTGAGAAGCCTGGCAGAGGGCAGTCTTTTCCCCATTTGAAAGGTCGATAGTGGCGGCCTCAAGGCTGACTGAAAGACACTGCCCTTACCCGTCTTCTAGTCACCTCCAGGAGTGCCTCAGTGAAGACAGTGAGTTTTCTCCTACGAATCCAGGTGGTCTCCAGTGCCTTGCTGGGAGCTCATCCCACGCTTGCCCTAGCTAAAGTGTGAAGTCAAAGTGACCCCTAGCCTCAAGGGAAGCGTGAGCGCTTCCTATCAGCCAAGTTGGGTGGGCAGCCACCTCCATGAACCCTGACTCCATAGAGTGCTTTAACTCCTCTGCGGCTTTGCGTAGGCCTAAGAGAGTCGCGTGTGAATTCCTTCTGAGGGAGAGCATGTGCGCTGGGAGTCCCCGTTTTGTTTTCCGAGCCACACAACACAGGACAGACTGCTGGGGTCAGCTCTTGCTACGCAGAGCGAAGGGCAGTGAACTGCTTCTCGCTTGCAGAGCTTGATGTCTACAGCTGTAAGGCAGCCCCGGGACAAAGTTTTGGCCAGTATTACATTCAGCGTGGCTCTCCCTCTGTGGAGGCCCTCCGAACGGCACTGAGAGAATCCCTGAGCCTAAAGTGCATCCTGGCAACCCTTAACCTGTCATCTCACTATTGTGACGCAAGGTACACTGCAGGTGCAGCCTGACAGAAAGTACAGAAAAGCCGGTACGACTCTGAGGCATTTGGACGAGGCAAGGTCCCCTCGGCCTGACTAAGTCATTAAGCGGGTGCTGCTCCTCGTGGCACGCAGAACACCCCCCGTCCAACGAAGTGGGATCCTAGAAAGGCCCAGTGTTGCTGAAAGTCTCCAGGTGTCAGTCAGAGAGTGCTGGCAAATGCGTCGTGGGCTCAAGTTGGCACTGGGAGAATGTGGGAGAAGCCCGACTTTCCCCCTTTGGAAAGCCACTTCGTTGCAGCTTCCAAGCCGCCTGCTACTATTCACTCCACAGATTCCTCTGAGGAGCAGTGAGTTTTTCCAAAAGAAACCAGGTGCTTGCGATTCCTTCCGGGGAGCTCACCCCCAGGAGCATACTGTAGCTAAGGTGCCCACTAAATGTGACCTCTAGTCTCGAGGTAAGGTGCACATTTTCCCATTCCCAGAGATAGGGGCGCCCCGGTTTCCAGGAGGTCTTAGTCAGTGGACGGCTTTAGCTTTAGTATGCCTCACAGCGCTCAAGACTCTCACGTGGGCACTTCTTTCCAAGGAAGTACACTGTGTACCCAAAGCCTTCTGAGCACAAGCAAGGGATACACAGCTCTGGGCACATCCCTCCCTATGCAGTTGGAAGGGCCGGGAACTAAGGTGTTCTCTGAGGCGAGCGTTCCACAGCTTTGAAACAGCCCCAGGAACGCGGTTCTTGGCAGGGTTTCGTTCCCTGCGGGTCTGCCACGTTGAGGAAAACTAAGCGGCCCTGAAAGAAACCACCGGGGCTCCAATTCGGTTTGGGGACTCCTGCTCGACGTCTCTCTAGGTGATGCGGAAACTGGACTTTAGGTCCAGCCCAAAGTAATGCAGAGAGTAACCCCGAGCATTGCTAGGCATTGGGAACATCCAAAGTCACCCAGGTAGGCCTGCTGAGGGCAGTTCGGGGTTTGTGCCGTTCACCACATGCAGCACACACTGCATCCAAAAGTTTCATCGCAGAAGGCCGAACTGTGTTCCAAGGGTCTCCCTTGGATTGTCAGAGAAGATAGGTGTATGTGCTGGGTGATCCAGTTGGTAATTGAGAAGCCTGGCAGAGGGCAGTCTTTTCCCCATTTGCAAGGTCGATAGTGGCGGCCTCAAGGCTGACTGAAAGACACTGCCCTTACCCGTCTTCTAGTCACCTCCAGGAGTGCCTCAGTGAAGACAGTGAGTTTTCTCCTACGAATCCAGGTGGTCTCCAGTGCCTTGCTGGGAGCTCATCCCACGCTTGCCCTAGCTAAAGTGTGAAGTCAAAGTGACCCCTAGCCTCAAGGGAAGCGCGAGCGCTTCCTATCAGCCAAGTTGGGTGGGCAGCCACCTCCATGAACCCTGACGCCATAGAGTGCTTTAACTCCTCTGCGGCTTTGCGTAGGCCTAAGAGAGTCGCGTGTGAATTCCTTCTGAGGGAGAGCATGTGCGCTGGGAGTCCCCGTTTTGTTTTCCGAGCCACACAACACAGGACAGACCGCTGGGGTCAGCTCTTGCTACGCAGAGCGAAGGGCAGTGAACTGCTTCTCGCTTGCAAAGCTTGATGTCTACAGCTGTAAGGCAGCCCCGGGACAAAGTTTTGGCCAGTATTACATTCAGCGTGGCTCTCCCTCTGTGGAGGCCCTCCGAACGGCACTGAGAGAATCCCTGAGCCTAAAGTGCATCCTGGCAACTCTTAACCTGTCATCTCACTATTGTGACGCAAGGTACACTGCAGGTGCAGCCTGACAGAAAGTACAGAAAAGCCGGTACGACTCTGAGGCATTTGGACGAGGCAAGGTCCCCTCGGCCTGACTAAGTCATTAAGCGGGTGCTGCTCCTCGTGGCACGCAAAACACCCCCCGTCCAACGAAGTGGGATCCTAGAAAGGCCCAGTGTTGCTGAAAGTCTCCAGGTGTCAGTCAGAGAGTGCTGGCAAATGCGTCGTGGGCTCAAGTTAGCACTGGGAGAATGTGGGAGAAGCCCGACTTTCCCCCTTTGGAAAGCCACTTCGTTGCAGCTTCCAAGCCGCCTGCTACTATTCACTCCACAGATTCCTCTGAGGAGCGGTGAGTTTTTCCAAAAGAAACCAGGTGCTTGCGATTCCTTCCGGGGAGCTCACCCCCAGGAGCATACTGTAGCTAAGGTGCCCACTAAATGTGACCTCTAGTCTCGAGGTAAGGTGCACATTTTCCCATTCCCAGAGATAGGGGCGCCCCGGTTTCCAGGAGGTCTTAGTCAGTGGACGGCTTTAGCTTTAGTATGCCTCACAGCGCTCAAGACTCTCACGTGGGCACTTCTTTCCAAGGAAGTACACTGCGTACCCAAAGCCTTCTGAGCACAAGCAAGGGATACACAGCTCTGGGCACATCCCTCCCTATGCAGTTGGAAGGGCCGGGAACTAAGGTGTTCTCTGAGGCGAGCGTTCCACAGCTTTGAAACAGCCCCAGGAACGTGGTTCTTGGCAGGGTTTCGTTCCCTGCGGGTCTGCCACGTTGAGGAAAACTAAGCGGCCCTGAAAGAAACCACCGGGGCTCCAATTCGGTTTGGGGACTCCTGCTCGACGTCTCTCTAGGTGATGCGGAAACTGGACTTTAGGTCCAGCCCGAAGTAATGCAGAGAGTAACCCCGAGCATTGCTAGGCATTGGGAACATCCAAAGTCACCCAGGTAGGCCTGCTGAGGGCAGTTCGGGGTTTGTGCCGTTCACCACATGCAGCACACACTGCATCCAAAAGTTTCATCGCAGAAGGCCGAACTGTGTTCCACGGGTCTCCCTTGGATTGTCAGAGAAGATAGGTGTATGTGCTGGGTGATCCAGTTGGTAATTGAGAAGCCTGGCAGAGGGCAGTCTTTTCCCCATTTGAAAGGTCGATAGTGGCGGCCTCAAGGCTGACTGAAAGACACTGCCCTTACCCGTCTTCTAGTCACCTCCAGGAGTGCCTCAGTGAAGACAGTGAGTTTTCTCCTACGAATCCAGGTGGTCTCCAGTGCCTTGCTGGGAGCTCATCCCACGCTTGCCCTAGCTAAAGTGTGAAGTCAAAGTGACCCCTAGCCTCAAGGGAAGTGCGAGCGCTTCCTATCAGCCAAGTTGGGTGGGCAGCCACCTCCATGAACCCTGACTCCATAGAGTGCTTTAACTCCTCTGCGGCTTTGCGTAGGCCTAAGAGAGTCGCGTGTGAATTCCTTCTGAGGGAGAGCATGTGCGCTGGGAGTCCCCGTTTTGTTTTCCGAGCCACACAACACAGGACAGACTGCTGGGGTCAGCTCTTGCTACGCAGAGCGAAGGGCAGTGAACTGCTTCTCGCTTGCAGAGCTTGATGTCTACAGCTGTAAGGCAGCCCCGGGACAAAGTTTTGGCCAGTATTACATTCAGCGTGGCTCTCCCTCTGTGGAGGCCCTCCGAACGGCACTGAGAGAATCCCTGAGCCTAAAGTGCATCCTGGCAACCCTTAACCTGTCATCTCACTATTGTGACGCAAGGTACACTGCAGGTGCAGCCTGACAGAAAGTACAGAAAAGCCGGTACGACTCTGAGGCATTTGGACGAGGCAAGGTCCCCTCGGCCTGACTAAGTCATTAAGCGGGTGCTGCTCCTCGTGGCACGCAGAACACCCCCCGTCCAACGAAGTGGGATCCTAGAAAGGCCCAGTGTTGCTGAAAGTCTCCAGGTGTCAGTCAGAGAGTGCTGGCAAATGTGTCGTGGGCTCAAGTTGGCACTGGGAGAATGTGGGAGAAGCCCGACTTTCCCCCTTTGGAAAGCCACTTCGTTGCAGCTTCCAAGCCGCCTGCTACTATTCACTCCACAGATTCCTCTGAGGAGCAGTGAGTTTTTCCAAAAGAAACCAGGTGCTTGCGATTCCTTCCAGGGAGCTCACCCCCAGGAGCATACTGTAGCTAAGGTGCCCACTAAATGTGACCTCTAGTCTCGAGGTAAGGTGCACATTTTCCCATTCCCAGAGATAGGGGCGCCCCGGTTTCCAGGAGGTCTTAGTCAGTGGACGGCTTTAGCTTTAGTATGCCTCACAGCGCTCAAGACTCTCACGTGGGCACTTCTTTCCAAGGAAGTACACTGCGTACCCAAAGCCTTCTGAGCACAAGCAAGGGATACACAGCTCTGGGCACATCCCTCCCTATGCAGTTGGAAGGGCCGGGAACTAAGGTGTTCTCTGAGGCGAGCGTTCCACAGCTTTGAAACAGCCCCAGGAACGTGGTTCTTGGCAGGGTTTCGTTCCCTGCGGGTCTGCCACGTTGAGGAAAACTTAGCGGCCCTGAAAGAAACCACCGGGGCTCCAATTCGGTTTGGGGACTCCTGCTCGACGTCTCTCTAGGTGATGCGGAAACTGGACTTTAGGTCCAGCCCGAAGTAATGCAGAGAGTAACCCCGAGCATTGCTAGGCATTGGGAACATCCAAAGTCACCCAGGTAGGCCTGCTGAGGGCAGTTCGGGGTTTGTGCCGTTCACCACATGCAGCACACACTGCATCCAAAAGTTTCATCGCAGAAGGCCGAACTGTGTTCCACGGGTCTCCCTTGGATTGTCAGAGAAGATAGGTGTATGTGCTGGGTGATCCAGTTGGTAATTGAGAAGCCTGGCAGAGGGCAGTCTTTTCCCCATTTGAAAGGTCGATAGTGGCGGCCTCAAGGCTGACTGAAAGACACTGCCCTTACCCGTCTTCTAGTCACCTCCAGGAGTGCCTCAGTGAAGACAGTGAGTTTTCTCCTACGAATCCAGGTGGTCTCCAGTGCCTTGCTGGGAGCTCATCCCACGCTTGCCCTAGCTAAAGTGTGAAGTCAAAGTGACCCCTAGCCTCAAGGGATGCGTGAGCGCTTCCTATCAGCCAAGTTGGGTGGGCAGCCACCTCCATGAACCCTGACTCCATAGAGTGCTTTAACTCCTCTGCGGCTTTGCGTAGGCCTAAGAGAGTCGCGTGTGAATTCCTTCTGAGGGAGAGCATGTGCGCTGGGAGTCCCCGTTTTGTTTTCCGAGCCACACAACACAGGACAGACTGCTGGGGTCAGCTCTTGCTACGCAGAGCGAAGGGCAGTGAACTGCTTCTCGCTTGCAGAGCTTGATGTCTACAGCTGTAAGGCAGCCCCGGGACAAAGTTTTGGCCAGTATTACATTCAGCGTGGCTCTCCCTCTGTGGAGGCCCTCCGAACGGCACTGAGAGAATCCCTGAGCCTAAAGTGCATCCTGGCAACCCTTAACCAGTCATCTCACTATTGTGACGCAAGGTACACTGCAGGTGCAGCCTGACAGAAAGTACAGAAAAGCCGGTACGACTCTGAGGCATTTGGACGAGGCAAGGTCCCCTCGGCCTGACTAAGTCATAAAGCGGGTGCTGCTCCTCGTGGCACGCAGAACACCACCCGTCCAACGAAGTGGGATCCTAGAAAGGCCCAGTGTTGCTGAAAGTCTCCAGGTGTCAGTCAGAGAGTGCTGGCAAATGCGTCGTGGGCTCAAGTTGGCACTGGGAGAATGTGGGAGAAGCCCGACTTTCCCCCTTTGGAAAGCCACTTCGTTGCAGCTTCCAAGCCGCCTGCTACTATTCACTCCACAGATTCCTCTGAGGAGCAGTGAGTTTTTCCAAAAGAAACCAGGTGCTTGCGATTCCTTCCGGGGAGCTCACCCCCAGGAGCATACTGTAGCTAAGGTGCCCACTGAATGTGACCTCTAGTCTCGAGGTAAGGTGCACATTTTCCCATTCGCAGAGATAGGGGCGCCCCGGTTTCCAGGAGGTCTTAGTCAGTGGACGGCTTTAGATTTAGTATGCCTCACAGCGCTCAAGACTCTCACGTGGGCACTTCTTTCCAAGGAAGTACACTGCGTACCCAAAGCCTTCTGAGCACAAGCAAGGGATACACAGCTCTGGGCACATCCCTCCCTATGCAGTTGGAAGGGCCGGGAACTAAGGTGTTCTCTGAGGCGAGCGTTCCACAGCTTTGAAACAGCCCCAGGAACGCGGTTCTTGGCAGGGTTTCGTTCCCTGCGGGTCTGCCACGTTGAGGAAAACTAAGCGGCCCTGAAAGAAACCACCGGGGCTCCAATTCGGTTTGGGGACTCCTGCTCGACGTCTCTCTAAGTGATGCGGAAACTGGACTTTAGGTCCAGCCCGAAGTAATGCAGAGAGTAACCCCGAGCATTGCTAGGCATTGGGAACATCCAAAGTCACCCAGGTAGGCCTGCTGAGGGCAGTTCGGGGTTTGTGCCGTTCACCACATGCAGCACACACTGCATCCAAAAGTTTCATTGCAGAAGGCCGAACTGTGTTCCACGGGTCTCCCTTGGATTGTCAGAGAAGATAGGTGTATGTGCTGGGTGATCCAGCTGGTAATTGAGAAGCCTGGCAGAGGGCAGTCTTTTCCCCATTTGAAAGGTCGATAGTGGCGGCCTCAAGGCTGACTGAAAGACACTGCCCTTACCCGTCTTCTAGTCACCTCCAGGAGTGCCTCAGTGAAGACAGTGAGTTTTCTCCTACGAATCCAGGTGGTCTCCAGTGCCTTGCTGGGAGCTCATCCCACGCTTGCCCTAGCTAAAGTGTGAAGTCAAAGTGACCCCTAGCCTCAAGGGAAGTGCGAGCGCTTCCTATCAGCCAAGTTGGGTGGGCAGCCACCTCCATGAACCCTGACTCCATAGAGTGCTTTAACTCCTCTGCGGCTTTGCGTAGGCTTAAGAGAGTCACGTGTGAATTCCTTCTGAGGGAGAGCATGTGCGCTGGGAGTCCCCGTTTTGTTTTCCAAGCCACACAACACAGGACAGACTGCTGGGGTCAGCTCTTGCTACGCAGAGCGAAGGGCAGTGAACTGCTTCTCGCTTGCAGAGCTTGATGTCTACAGCTGTAAGGCAGCCCCGGGACAAAGTTTTGGCCAGTATTACATTCAGCGTGGCTCTCCCTCTGTGGAGGCCCTCCAAACGGCACTGAGAGAATCCCTGAGCCTAAAGTGCATCCTGGCAACCCTTAACCTGTCATCTCACTATTGTGACGCAAGGTACACTGCAGGTGCAGCCTGACAGAAAGTACAGAAAAGCCGGTACGACTCTGAGGCATTTGGACGAGGCAAGGTCCCCTCGGCCTGACTAAGTCATTAAGCGGGTGCTGCTCCTCGTGGCACGCAGAACACCCCCCGTCCAACGAAGTGGGATCCTAGAAAGGCCCAGTGTTGCTGAAAGTCTCCAGGTGTCAGTCAGCGAGTGCTGGCAAATGCGTCGTGGGCTCAAGTTGGCACTGGGAGAATGTGGGAGAAGCCCGACTTTCCCCCTTTGGAAAGCCACTTCGTTGCAGCTTCCAAGCCGCCTGCTACTATTCACTCCACAGATTCCTCTGAGGAGCAGTGAGTTTTTCCAAAAGAAACCAGGTGCTTGCGATTCCTTCTGGGGAGCTCACCCCCAGGAGCATACTGTAGCTAAGGTGCCCACTAAATGTGACCTCTAGTCTCGAGGTAAGGTGCACATTTTCCCATTCCCAGAGATAGGGGCGCCCCGGTTTCCAGGAGGTCTTAGTCAGTGGACGGCTTTAGCTTTAGTATGCCTCACAGCGCTCAAGATTCTCACGTGGGCACTTCTTTCCAAGGAAGTACACTGCGTAGCCAAAGCCTTCTGAGCACAAGCAAGGGATACACAGCTCTGGGCACATCCCTCCCTATGCAGTTGGAAGGGCCGGGAACTAAGGTGTTCTCTGAGGCGAGCGTTCCACAGCTTTGAAACAGCCCCAGGAACGCGGTTCTTGGCAGGGTTTCGTTCCCTGCGGGTCTGCCACGTTGAGGAAAACTAAGCGGCCCTGAAAGAAACCACCGGGGCTCCAATTCGGTTTGGGGACTCCTGCTCGACGTCTCTCTAGGTGATGCGGAAACTGGACTTTAGGTCCAGCCCGAAGTAATGCAGAGAGTAACCCCGAGCATTGCTAGGCATTGGGAACATCCGAAGTCACCCAGGTAGGCCTGCTGAGGGCAGTTCGGGGTTTGTGCCGTTCACCACATGCAGCAAACACTGCATCCAAAAGTTTCATCGCAGAAGGCCGAACTGTGTTCCAAGGGTCTCCCTTGGATTGTCAGAGAAGATAGGTGTATGTGCTGGCTGATCCAGTTGGTAATTGAGAAGCCTGGCAGAAGGCAGTCTTTTCCCCATTTGAAAGGTCGATAGTGGCGGCCTCAAGGCTGACTGAAAGACACTGCCCTTACCCGTCTTCTAGTCACCTCCAGGAGTGCCTCAGTGAAGACAGTGAGTTTTCTCCTACGAATCCAGGTGGTCTCCAGTGCCTTGCTGGGAGCTCATCCCACGCTTGCCCTAGCTAAAGTGTGAAGTCAAAGTGACCCCTAGCCTCAAGGGAAGCGCGAGCGCTTCCTATCAGCCAAGTTGGGTGGGCAGCCACCTCCATGAACCCTGACGCCATAGAGTGCTTTAACTCCTCTGCGGCTTTGCGTAGGCCTAAGAGAGTCGCGTGTGAATTCCTTCTGAGGGAGAGCATGTGCGCTGGGAGTCCCCGTTTTGTTTTCCGAGCCACACAACACAGGACAGACTGCTGGGGTCAGCTCTTGCTACGCAGAGCGAAGGGCAGTGAACTGCTTCTCGCTTGCAGAGCTTGATGTCTACAGCTGTAAGGCAGCCCCGGGACAAAGTTTTGGCCAGTATTACATTCAGCGTGGCTCTCCCTCTGTGGAGGCCCTCCGAACGGCACTGAGAGAATCCCTGAGCCTAAAGTGCATCCTGGCAACCCTTAACCTGTCATCTCACTATTGTGACGCAAGGTACACTGCAGGTGCAGCCTGACAGAAAGTACAGAAAAGCCGGTACGACTCTGAGGCATTTGGACGAGGCAAGGTCCCCTCGGCCTGACTAAGTCATTAAGCGGGTGCTGCTCTTCGTGGCACGCAGAACACCCCCCGTCCAACGAAGTGGGATCCTAGAAAGGCCCAGTGTTGCTGAAAGTCTCCAGGTGTCAGTCAGAGAGTGCTGGTAAATGCGTCGTGGGCTCAAGTTGGCACTGGGAGAATGTGGGAGAAGCCCGACTTTCCCCCTTTGGAAAGCCACTTCGTTGCAGCTTCCAAGCCGCCTGCTACTATTCACTCCACAGATTCCTCTGAGGAGCAGTGAGTTTTTCCAAAAGAAACCAGGTGCTTGCGATTCCTTCCGGGGAGCTCACCCCCAGGAGCATACTGTAGCTAAGGTGCCCACTAAATGTGACCTCTAGTCTCGAGGTAAGGTGCACATTTTCCCATTCGCAGAGATAGGGGCGCCCCGGTTTCCAGGAGGTCTTAGTCAGTGGACGGCTTTAGCTTTAGTATGCCTCACAGCGCTCAAGACTCTCACGTGGGCACTTCTTTCCAAGGAAGTACACTGCGTACCCAAAGCCTTCTGAGCACAAGCAAGGGATACACAGCTCTGGGCACATCCCTCCCTATGCAGTTGGAAGGGCCGGGAACTAAGGTGTTCTCTGAGGCGAGCGTTCCACAGCTTTGAAACAGCCCCAGGAACGCGGTTCTTGGCAGGGTTTCGTTCCCTGCGGGTCTGCCACGTTGAGGAAAACTAAGCGGCCCTGAAAGAAACCACCGGGGCTCCAATTCGGTTTGGGGACTCCTGCTCGACGTCTCTCTAGGTGATGCGGAAACTGGACTTTAGGTCCAGCCCGAAGTAATGCAGAGAGTAACCCCGAGCATTGCTAGGCATTGGGAACATCCGAAGTCACCCAGGTAGGCCTGCTGAGGGCAGTTCGGGGTTTGTGCCGCTCACCACATGCAGCAAACACTGCATCCAAATGTTTCATCGCAGAAGGCCGAACTGTGTTCCAAGGGTCTCCCTTGGATTGTCAGAGAAGATAGGTGTATGTGCTGGGTGATCCAGTTGGTAATTGAGAAGCCTGGCAGAAGGCAGTCTTTTCCCCATTTGAAAGGTCGATAGTGGCGGCCTCAAGGCTGACTGAAAGACACTGCCCTTACCCGTCTTCTAGTCACCTCCAGGAGTGCCTCAGTGAAGACAGTGAGTTTTCTCCTACGAATCCAGGTGGTCTCCAGTGCCTTGCTGGGAGCTCATCCCACGCTTGCCCTAGCTAAAGTGTGAAGTCAAAGTGACCCCTAGCCTCAAGGGAAGCGCGAGCGCTTCCTATCAGCCAAGTTGGGTGGGCAGCCACCTCCATGAACCCTGACGCCATAGAGTGCTTTAACTCCTCTGCGGCTTTGCGTAGGCCTAAGAGAGTCGCGTGTGAATTCCTTCTGAGGGAGAGCATGTGCGCTGGGAGTCCCCGTTTTGTTTTCCGAGCCACACAACACAGGACAGACTGCTGGGGTCAGCTCTTGCTACGCAGAGCGAAGGGCAGTGAACTGCTTCTCGCTTGCAGAGCTTGATGTCTACAGCTGTAAGGCAGCCCCGGGACAAAGTTTTGGCCAGTATTACATTCAGCGTGGCTCTCCCTCTGTGGAGGCCCTCCGAACGGCACTGAGAGAATCCCTGAGCCTAAAGTGCATCCTGGCAACCCTTAACCTGTCATCTCACTATTGTGACGCAAGGTACACTGCAGGTGCAGCCTGACAGAAAGTACAGAAAAGCCGGTACGACTCTGAGGCATTTGGACGAGGCAAGGTCCCCTCGGCCTGACTAAGTCATTAAGCGGGTGCTGCTCCTCGTGGCACGCAGAACACCCCCCGTCCAACGAAGTGGGATCCTAGAAAGTCCCAGTGTTGCTGAAAGTCTCCAGGTGTCAGTCAGCGAGTGCTGGCAAATGTGTCGTGGGCTCAAGTTGGCACTGGGAGAATGTGAGAGAAGCCCGACTTTCCCCCTTTGGAAAGCCACTTCGTTGCAGCTTCCAAGCCGCCTGCTACTATTCACTCCACAGATTCCTCTGAGGAGCAGTGAGTTTTTCCAAAAGAAACCAGGTGCTTGCGATTTCTTCCGGGGAGCTCACCCCCAGGAGCATACTGTAGCTAAGGTGCCCACTAAATGTGACCTCTAGTCTCGAGGTAAGGTGCACATTTTCCCATTCCCAGAGATAGGGGCGCCCCGGTTTCCAGGAGGTCTTAGTCAGTGGACGGCTTTAGCTTTAGTATGCCTCACAGCGCTCAAGACTCTCACGTGGGCACTTCTTTCCAAGGAAGTACACTGTGTACCCAAAGCCTTCTGAGCACAAGCAAGGGATACACAGCTCTGGGCACATCCCTCCCTATGCAGTTGGAAGGGCCGGGAACTAAGGTGTTCTCTGAGGCGAGCGTTCCACAGCTTTGAAACAGCCTCAGGAACGCGGTTCTTGGCAGGGTTTCGTTCCCTGCGGGTCTGCCACGTTGAGGAAAACTAAGCGGCCCTGAAAGAAACCACCGGGGCTCCAATTCGGTTTGGGGACTCCTGCTCGACGTCTCTCTAGGTGATGCGGAAACTGGACTTTAGGTCCCGCCCGAAGTAATGCAGAGAGTAACCCCGAGCATTGCTAGGCATTGGGAACATCCGAAGTCACCCAGGTAGGCCTGCTGAGGGCAGTTCGGGGTTTGTGCCGTTCACCACATGCAGCACACACTGCATCCAAAAGTTTCATCGCAGAAGGCCGAACTGTGTTCCAAGGGTCTCCCTTGGATTGTCAGAGAAGATAGGTGTATGTGCTGGGTGATCCAGTTGGTAATTGAGAAGCCTGGCAGAAGGCAGTCTTTTCCCCATTTGAAAGGTCGATAGTGGCGGCCTCAAGGCTGACTGAAAGACACTGCCCTTACCCGTCTTCTAGTCACCTCCAGGAGTGCCTCAGTGAAGACAGTGAGTTTTCTCCTACGAATCCAGGTGGTCTCCAGTGCCTTGCTGGGAGCTCATCCCACGCTTACCCTAGCTAAAGTGTGAAGTCAAAGTGACCCCTAGCCTCAAGGGAAGCGCGAGCGCTTCCTATCAGCCAAGTTGGGTGGGCAGCCACCTCCATGAACCCTGACTCCATAGAGTGCTTTAACTCCTCTGCGGCTTTGCGTAGGCCTAAGAGAGTCGCGTGTGAATTCCTTCTGAGGGAGAGCATGTGCGCTGGGAGTCCCCGTTTTGTTTTCCGAGCCACACAACACAGGACAGACTGCTGGGGTCAGCTCTTGCTACGCAGAGCGAAGGGCAGTGAACTGCTTCTCGCTTGCAGAGCTTGATGTCTACAGCTGTAAGGCAGCCCCGGGACAAAGTTTTGGCCAGTATTACATTCAGCGTGGCTCTCCCTCTGTGGAGGCCCTCCGAACGGCACTGAGAGAATCCCTGAACCTAAAGTGCATCCTGGCAACCCTTAACCTGTCATCTCACTATTGTGAAGCAAGGTACACTGCAGGTGCAGCCTGACAGAAAGTACAGAAAAGCCGGTACGACTCTGAGGCATTTGGACGAGGCAAGGTCCCCTCGGCCTGACTAAGTCATTAAGCGGGTGCTGCTCCTCGTGGCACGCAGAACACCCCCCGTCCAAAGAAGTGGGATCCTAGAAAGGCCCAGTGTTGCTGAAAGTCTCCAGGTGTCAGTCAGCGAGTGCTGGCAAATGTGTCGTGGGCTCAAGTTGGCACTGGGAGAATGTGGGAGAAGCCCGACTTTCCCCCTTTGGAAAGCCACTTCGTTGCAGCTTCCAAGCCGCCTGCTACTATTCACTCCACAGATTCCTCTGAGGAGCAGTGAGTTTTTCCAAAAGAAACCAGGTGCTTGCGATTCCTTCCGGGGAGCTCACCCCCAGGAGCATACTGTAGCTAAGGTGCCCACTAAATGTGACCTCTAGTCTCGAGGTAAGGTGCACATTTTCCCATTCCCAGAGATAGGGGCGCCCCGGTTTCCAGGAGGTCTTAGTCAGTGGACGGCTTTAGCTTTAGTATGCCTCACAGCGCTCAAGACTCTCACGTGGGCACTTCTTTCCAAGGAAGTACACTGCGTACCCAAAGCCTTCTGAGCACAAGCAAGGGATACACAGCTCTGGGCACATCCCTCCCTATGCAGTTGGAAGGGCCGGGAACTAAGGTGTTCTCTGAGGCGAGCGTTCCACAGCTTTGAAACAGCCTCAGGAACGCGGTTCTTGGCAGGGTTTCGTTCCCTGCGGGTCTGCCACGTTGAGGAAAACTAAGCGGCCCTGAAAGAAACCACCGGGGCTCCAATTCGGTTTGGGGACTCCTGCTCGACGTCTCTCTAAGTGATGCGGAAACTGGACTTTAGGTCCAGCCCGAAGTAATGCAGAGAGTAACCCCGAGCATTGCTAGGCATTGGGAACATCCAAAGTCACCCAGGTAGGCCTGCTGAGGGCAGTTCGGGGTTTGTGCCGTTCACCACATGCAGCACACACTGCATCCAAAAGTTTCATCGCAGAAGGCCGAACTGTGTTCCACGGGTCTCCCTTGGATTGTCAGAGAAGATAGGTGTATGTGCTGGGTGATCCAGTTGGTAATTGAGAAGCCTGGCAGAGGGCAGTCTTTTCCCCATTTGAAAGGTCGATAGTGGCGGCCTCAAGGCTGACTGAAAGACACTGCCCTTACCCGTCTTCTAGTCACCTCCAGGAGTGCCTCAGTGAAGACAGTGAGTTTTCTCCTACGAATCCAGGTGGTCTCCAGTGCCTTGCTGGGAGCTCATCCCACGCTTGCCCTAGCTAAAGTGTGAAGTCAAAGTGACCCCTAGCCTCAAGGGAAGCGTGAGCGCTTCCTATCAGCCAAGTTGGGTGGGCAGCCACCTCCATGAACCCTGACTCCATAGAGTGCTTTAACTCCTCTGCGGCTTTGCGTAGGCCTAAGAGAGTCGCGTGTGAATTCCTTCTGAGGGAGAGCATGTGCGCTGGGAGTCCCCGTTTTGTTTTCCGAGCCACACAACACAGGACAGACTGCTGGGGTCAGCTCTTGCTACGCAGAGCGAAGGGCAGTGAACTGCTTCTCGCTTGCAGAGCTTGATGTCTACAGCTGTAAGGCAGCCCCGGGACAAAGTTTTGGCCAGTATTACATTCAGCGTGGCTCTCCCTCTGTGGAGGCCCTCCGAACGGCACTGAGAGAATCCCTGAGCCTAAAGTGCATCCTGGCAACCCTTAACCTGTCATCTCACTATTGTGACGCAAGGTACACTGCAGGTGCAGCCTGACAGAAAGTACAGAAAAGCCGGTACGACTCTGAGGCATTTGGACGAGGCAAGGTCCCCTCGGCCTGACTAAGTCATTAAGCGGGTGCTGCTCCTCGTGGCACGCAGAACACCCCCCGTCCAACGAAGTGGGATCCTAGAAAGGCCCAGTGTTGCTGAAAGTCTCCAGGTGTCAGTCAGAGAGTGCTGGCAAATGCGTCGTGGGCTCAAGTTGGCACTGGGAGAATGTGGGAGAAGCCCGACTTTCCCCCTTTGGAAAGCCACTTCGTTGCAGCTTCCAAGCCGCCTGCTACTATTCACTCCACAGATTCCTCTGAGGAGCAGTGAGTTTTTCCAAAAGAAACCAGGTGCTTGCGATTCCTTCCGGGGAGCTCACCCCCAGGAGCATACTGTAGCTAAGGTGCCCACTAAATGTGACCTCTAGTCTCGAGGTAAGGTGCACATTTTCCCATTCGCAGAGATAGGGGCGCCCCGGTTTCCAGGAGGTCTTAGTCAGTGGACGGCTTTAGCTTTAGTATGCCTCACAGCGCTCAAGACTCTCACGTGGGCACTTCTTTCCAAGGAAGTACACTGCGTACCCAAAGCCTTCTGAGCACAAGCAAGGGATACACAGCTCTGGGCACATCCCTCCCTATGCAGTTGGAAGGGCCGGGAACTAAGGTGTTCTCTGAGGCGAGCGTTCCACAGCTTTGAAACAGCCTCAGGAACGCGGTTCTTGGCAGGGTTTCATTCCCTGCGGGTCTGCCACGTTGAGGAAAACTAAGCGGCCCTGAAAGAAACCACCGGGGCTCCAATTCGGTTTGGGGACTCCTGCTCGACGTCTCTCTAAGTGATGCGGAAACTGGACTTTAGGTCCAGCCCGAAGTAATGCAGAGAGTAACACCGAGCATTGCTAGGCATTGGGAACATCCAAAGTCACCCAGGTAGGCCTGCTGAGGGCAGTTCGGGGTTTGTGCCGTTCACCACATGCAGCACACACTGCATCCAAAAGTTTCATCGCAGAAGGCCGAACTGTGTTCCAAGGGTCTCCCTTGGATTGTCAGAGAAGATAGGTGTATGTGCTGGGTGATCCAGTTGGTAATTGAGAAGCCTGGCAGAGGGCAGTCTTTTCCCCATTTGAAAGGTCGATAGTGGCGGCCTCAAGGCTGACTGAAAGACACTGCCCTTACCCGTCTTCTAGTCACCTCCAGGAGTGCCTCAGTGAAGACAGTGAGTTTTCTCCTACGAATCCAGGTGGTCTCCAGTGCCTTGCTGGGAGCTCATCCTACGCTTGCCCTAGCTAAAGTGTGAAGTCAAAGTGACCCCTAGCCTCAAGGGAAGCGCGAGCGCTTCCTATCAGCCAAGTTGGGTGGGCAGCCACCTCCATGAACCCTGACTCCATAGAGTGCTTTAACTCCTCTGCGGCTTTGCGTAGGCCTAAGAGAGTCACGTGTGAATTCCTTCTGAGGGAGAGCATGTGCGCTGGGAGTCCCCGTTTTGTTTTCCGAGCCACACAACACAGGACAGACTGCTGGGGTCAGCTCTTGCTACGCAGAGCGAAGGGCAGTGAACTGCTTCTCGCTTGCAGAGCTTGATGTCTACAGCTGTAAGGCAGCCCCGGGACAAAGTTTTGGCCAGTATTACATTCAGCGTGGCTCTCCCTCTGTGGAGGCCCTCCGAACGGCACTGAGAGAATCCCTGAGCCTAAAGTGCATCCTGGCAACCCTTAACCTGTCATCTCACTATTGTGACGCAAGGTACACTGCAGGTGCAGCCTGACAGAAAGTACAGAAAAGCCGGTACGACTCTGAGGCATTTGGACGAGGCAAGGTCCCCTCGGCCTGACTAAGTCATTAAGCGGGTGCTGCTCCTCGTGGCACACAGAACACCCCCCGTCCAACGAAGTGGGATCCTAGAAAGGCCCAGTGTTGCTGAAAGTCTCCAGGTGTCAGTCAGAGAGTGCTGGCAAATGCGTCGTGGGCTCAAGTTGGCACTGGGAGAATGTGGGAGAAGCCCGACTTTCCCCCTTTGGAAAGCCACTTCGTTGCAGCTTCCAAGCCGCCTGCTACTATTCACTCCACAGATTCCTCTGAGGAGCAGTGAGTTTTTCCAAAAGAAACCAGGTGCTTGCGATTCCTTCCGGGGAGCTCACCCCCAGGAGCATACTGTAGCTAAGGTGCCCACTAAATGTGACCTCTAGTCTCGAGGTAAGGTGCACATTTTCCCATTCGCAGAGATAGGGGCGCCCCGGTTTCCAGGAGGTCTTAGTCAGTGGACGGCTTTAGCTTTAGTATGCCTCACAGCGCTCAAGACTCTCACGTGGGCACTTCTTTCCAAGGAAGTACACTGCGTACCCAAAGCCTTCTGAGCACAAGCAAGGGATACACAGCTCTGGGCACATCCCTCCCTATGCAGTTGGAAGGGCCGGGAACTAAGGTGTTCTCTGAGGCGAGCGTTCCACAGCTTTGAAACAGCCCCAGGAACGTGGTTCTTGGCAGGGTTTCGTTCCCTGCGGGTCTGCCACGTTGAGGAAAACTAAGCGGCCCTGAAAGAAACCACCGGGGCTCCAATTCGGTTTGGGGACTCCTGCTCGACGTCTCTCTAGGTGATGCGGAAACTGGACTTTAGGTCCAGCCCGAAGTAATGCAGAGAGTAACCCCGAGCATTGCTAGGCATTGGGAACATCCAAAGTCACCCAGGTAGGCCTGCTGAGGGCAGTTCGGGGTTTGTGCCGTTCACCACATGCAGCACACACTGCATCCAAAAGTTTCATTGCAGAAGGCCGAACTGTGTTCCACGGGTCTCCCTTGGATTGTCAGAGAAGATAGGTGTATGTGCTGGGTGATCCAGTTGGTAATTGAGAAGCCTGGCAGAGGGCAGTCTTTTCCCCATTTGAAAGGTCGATAGTGGCGGCCTCAAGGCTGACTGAAAGACACTGCCCTTACCCGTCTTCTAGTCACCTCCAGGAGTGCCTCAGTGAAGACAGTGAGTTTTCTCCTACGAATCCAGGTGGTCTCCAGTGCCTTGCTGGGAGCTCATCCCACGCTTGCCCTAGCTAAAGTGTGAAGTCAAAGTGACCCCTAGCCTCAAGGGAAGCGCGAGCGCTTCCTATCAGCCAAGTTGGGTGGGCAGCCACCTCCATGAACCCTGACTCCATAGAGTGCTTTAACTCCTCTGCGGCTTTGCGTAGGCCTAAGAGAGTCGCGTGTGAATTCCTTCTGAGGGAGAGCATGTGCGCTGGGAGTCCCCGTTTTGTTTTCCGAGCCACACAACACAGGACAGACTGCTGGGGTCAGCTCTTGCTACGCAGAGCGAAGGGCAGTGAACTGCTTCTCGCTTGCAGAGCTTGATGTCTACAGCTGTAAGGCAGCCCCGGGACAAAGTTTTGGCCAGTATTACATTCAGCGTGGCTCTCCCTCTGTGGAGGCCCTCCGAACGGCACTGAGAGAATCCCTGAGCCTAAAGTGCATCCTGGCAACCCTTAACCTGTCATCTCACTATTGTGACGCAAGGTACACTGCAGGTGCAGCCTGACAGAAAGTACAGAAAAGCCGGTACGACTCTGAGGCATTTGGACGAGGCAAGGTCCCCTCGGCCTGACTAAGTCATTAAGCGGGTGCTGCTCCTCGTGGCACGCAGAACACCCCCCGTCCAACGAAGTGGGATCCTAGAAAGGCCCAGTGTTGCTGAAAGTCTCCAGGTGTCAGTCAGCGAGTGCTGGCAAATGCGTCGTGGGCTCAAGTTGGCACTGGGAGAATGTGGGAGAAGCCCGACTTTCCCCCTTTGGAAAGCCACTTCGTTGCAGCTTCCAAGCCGCCTGCTACTATTCACTCCACAGATTCCTCTGAGGAGCAGTGAGGTTTTCCAAAAGAAACCAGGTGCTTGCGATTCCTTCCGGGGAGCTCACCCCCAGGAGCATACTGTAGCTAAGGTGCCCACTAAATGTGACCTCTAGTCTCGAGGTAAGGTGCACATTTTCCCATTCGCAGAGATAGGGGCGCCCCGGTTTCCAGGAGGTCTTAGTCAGTGGACGGCTTTAGCTTTAGTATGCCTCACAGCGCTCAAGACTCTCACGTGGGCACTTCTTTCCAAGGAAGTACACTGCGTACCCAAAGCCTTCTGAGCACAAGCAAGGGATACACAGCTCTGGGCACATCCCTCCCTATGCAGTTGGAAGGGCCGGGAACTAAGGTGTTCTCTGAGGCGAGCGTTCCACAGCTTTGAAACAGCCCCAGGAACGCGGTTCTTGGCAGGGTTTCGTTCCCTGCGGGTCTGCCACGTTGAGGAAAACTAAGCGGCCCTGAAAGAAACCACCGGGGCTCCAATTCGGTTTGGGGACTCCTGCTCGACGTCTCTCTAGGTGATGCGGAAACTGGACTTTAGGTCCAGCCCGAAGTAATGCAGAGAGTAACCCCGAGCATTGCTAGGCATTGGGAACATCCGAAGTCACCCAGGTAGGCCTGCTGAGGGCAGTTCGGGGTTTGTGCCGTTCACCACATGCAGCAAACACTGCATCCAAAAGTTTCATCGCAGAAGGCCGAACTGTGTTCCAAGGGTCTCCCTTGGATTGTCAGAGAAGATAGGTGTATGTGCTGGGTGATCCAGTTGGTAATTGAGAAGCCTGGCAGAAGGCAGTCTTTTCCCCATTTGAAAGGTCGATAGTGGCGGCCTCAAGGCTGACTGAAAGACACTGCCCTTACCCGTCTTCTAGTCACCTCCAGGAGTGCCTCAGTGAAGACAGTGAGTTTTCTCCTACGAATCCAGGTGGTCTCCAGTGCCTTGCTGGGAGCTCATCCCACGCTTGCCCTAGCTAAAGTGTGAAGTCAAAGTGACCCCTAGCCTCAAGGGAAGCGCGAGCGCTTCCTATCAGCCAAGTTGGGTGGGCAGCCACCTCCATGAACCCTGACTCCATAGAGTGCCTTAACTCTTCTGCGGCTTTGCGTAGGCCTAAGAGAGTCGCGTGTGAATTCCTTCTGAGGGAGAGCATGTGCGCTGGGAGTCCCCGTTTTGTTTTCCGAGCCACACAACACAGGACAGACTGCTGGGGTCAGCTCTTGCTACGCAGAGCGAAGGGCAGTGAACTGCTTCTCGCTTGCAGAGCTTGATGTCTACAGCTGTAAGGCAGCCCCGGGACAAAGTTTTGGCCAGTATTACATTCAGCGTGGCTCTCCCTCTGTGGAGGCCCTCCGAACGGCACTGAGAGAATCCCTGAGCCTAAAGTGCATCCTGGCAACCCTTAACCTGTCATCTCACTATTGTGACGCAAGGTACACTGCAGGTGCAGCCTGACAGAAAGTACAGAAAAGCCGGTACGACTCTGAGGCATTTGGACGAGGCAAGGTCCCCTCGGCCTGACTAAGTCATTAAGCGGGTGCTGCTCCTCGTGGCACGCAAAACACCCCCCGTCCAACGAAGTGGGATTCTAGAAAGGCCCAGTGTTGCTGAAAGTCTCCAGGTGTCAGTCAGCGAGTGCTGGCAAATGCGTCGTGGGCTCAAGTTGGCACTGGGAGAATGTGGGAGAAGCCCGACTTTCCCCCTTTGGAAAGCCACTTCGTTGCAGCTTCCAAGCCGCCTGCTACTATTCACTCCACAGATTCCTCTGAGGAGCAGTGAGTTTTTCCAAAAGAAACCAGGTGCTTGCGATTCCTTCCGGGGAGCTCACCCCCAGGAGCATACTGTAGCTAAGGTGCCCACTAAATGTGACCTCTAGTCTCGAGGTAAGGTGCACATTTTCCCATTCCCAGAGATAGGGGCGCCCCGGTTTCCAGGAGGTCTTAGTCAGTGGACGGCTTTAGATTTAGTATGCCTCACAGTGCTCAAGACTCTCACGTGGGCACTTCTTTCCAAGGAAGTACACTGCGTACCCAAAGCCTTCTGAGCACAAGCAAGGGATACACAGCTGTGGGCACATCCCTCCCTATGCAGTTGGAAGGGCCGGGAACTAAGGTGTTCTCTGAGGCGAGCGTTCCACAGCTTTGAAACAGCCCCAGGAACGTGGTTCTTGGCAGGGTTTCGTTCCCTGCGGGTCTGCCACGTTGAGGAAAACTAAGCTGCCCTGAAAGAAACCACCGGGGCTCCAATTCGGTTTGGGGACTCCTGCTCGACGTCTCTCTAGGTGATGCGAAAACTGGACTTTAGGTCCAGCCCGAAGTAATGCAGAGAGTAACCCCGAGCATTGCTAGGCATTGGGAACATCCAAAGTCACCCAGGTAGGCCTGCTGAGGGCAGTTCGGGGTTTGTGCCGTTCACCACATGCAGCACACACTGCATCCAAAAGTTTCATCGCAGAAGGCCGAACTGTGTTCCACGGGTCTCCCTTGGATTGTCAGAGAAGATAGGTGTATGTGCTGGGTGATCCAGTTGGTAATTGAGAAGCCTGGCAGAGGGCAGTCTTTTCCCCATTTGAAAGGTCGATAGTGGCGGCCTCAAGGCTGACTGAAAGACACTGCCCTTACCCGTCTTCTAGTCACCTCCAGGAGTGCCTCAGTGAAGACAGTGAGTTTTCTCCTACGAATCCAGGTGGTCTCCAGTGCCTTGCTGGGAGCTCATCCCACGCTTGCCCTAGCTAAAGTGTGAAGTCAAAGTGACCCCTAGCCTCAAGGGAAGCGCGAGCGCTTCCTATCAGCCAAGTTGGGTGGGCAGCCACCTCCATGAACCCTGACTCCATAGAGTGCTTTAACTCCTCTGCGGCTTTGTGTAGGCCTAAGAGAGTCGCGTGTGAATTCCTTCTGAGGGAGAGCATGTGCGCTGGGAGTCCCCGTTTTGTTTTCCGAGCCACACAACACAGGACAGACTGCTGGGGTCAGCTCTTGCTATGCAGAGCGAAGGGCAGTGAACTGCTTCTCACTTGCAAAGCTTGATGTCTACAGCTGTAAGGCAGCCCCGGGACAAAGTTTTGGCCAGTATTACATTCAGCGTGGCTCTCCCTCTGTGGAGGCCCTCCGAACGGCACTGAGAGAATCCCTGAGCCTAAAGTGCATCCTGGCAACCCTTAACCTGTCATCTCACTATTGTGACGCAAGGTACACTGCAGGTGCAGCCTGACAGAAAGTACAGAAAAGCCGGTACGACTCTGAGGCATTTGGACGAGGCAAGGTCCCCTCGGCCTGACTAAGTCATTAAGCGGGTGCTGCTCCTCGTGGCACGCAGAACACCCCCCGTCCAACGAAGTGGGATCCTAGAAAGGCCCAGTGGTGCTGAAAGTCTCCAGGTGTCAGTCAGAGAGTGCTGGCAAATGCGTCGTGGGCTCAAGTTGGCACTGGGAGAATGTGGGAGAAGCCCGACTTTCCCCCTTTGGAAAGCCACTTCGTTGCAGCTTCCAAGCCGCCTGCTACTATTCACTCCACAGATTCCTCTGAGGAGCAGTGAGTTTTTCCAAAAGAAACCAGGTGCTTGCGATTCCTTCCGGGGAGCTCACCCCCAGGAGCATACTGTAGCTAAGGTGCCCACTAAATGTGACCTCTAGTCTCGAGGTAAGGTGCACATTTTCCCATTCCCAGAGATAGGGGCGCCCCGGTTTCCAGGAGGTCTTAGTCAGTGGACGGCTTTAGCTTTAGTATGCCTCACAGCGCTCAAGACTCTCACGTGGGCACTTCTTTCCAAGGAAGTACACTGCGTACCCAAAGCCTTCTGAGCACAAGCAAGGGATACACAGCTCTGGGCACATCCCTCCCTATGCAGTTGGAAGGGCCGGGAACTAAGGTGTTCTCTGAGGCAAGCGTTCCACAGCTTTGAAACAGCCCCAGGAACGTGGTTCTTGGCAGGGTTTCGTTCCCTGCGGGTCTGCCACGTTGAGGAAAACTAAGCGGCCCTGAAAGAAACCACCGGGGCTCCAATTCGGTTTGGGGACTCCTGCTCGACGTCTCTCTAGGTGATGCGGAAACTGGACTTTAGGTCCAGCCCGAAGTAATGCAGAGAGTAACCCCGAGCATTGCTAGGCATTGGGAACATCCAAAGTCACCCAGGTAGGCCTGCTGAGGGCAGTTCGGGGTTTGTGCCGTTCACCACATGCAGCACACACTGCATCCAAAAGTTTCATTGCAGAAGGCCGAACTGTGTTCCACGGGTCTCCCTTGGATTGTCAGAGAAGATAGGTGTATGTGCTGGGTGATCCAGTTGGTAATTGAGAAGCCTGGCAGAGGGCAGTCTTTTCCCCATTTGAAAGGTCGATAGTGGCGGCCTCAAGGCTGACTGAAAGACACTGCCCTTACCCGTCTTCTAGTCACCTCCAGGAGTGCCTCAGTGAAGACAGTGAGTTTTCTCCTACGAATCCAGGTGGTCTCCAGTGCCTTGCTGGGAGCTCATCCCACGCTTGCCCTAGCTAAAGTGTGAAGTCAAAGTGACCCCTAGCCTCAAGGGAAGCGCGAGCGCTTCCTATCAGCCAAGTTGGGTGGGCAGCCACCTCCATGAACCCTGACTCCATAGAGTGCTTTAACTCCTCTGCGGCTTTGCGTAGGCCTAAGAGAGTCGCGTGTGAATTCCTTCTGAGGGAGAGCATGTGCGCTGGGAGTCCCCGTTTTGTTTTCCGAGCCACACAACACAGGACAGACTGCTGGGGTCAGCTCTTGCTACGCAGAGCGAAGGGCAGTGAACTGCTTCTCGCTTGCAGAGCTTGATGTCTACAGCTGTAAGGCAGCCCCGGGACAAAGTTTTGGCCAGTATTACATTCAGCGTGGCTCTCCCTCTGTGGAGGCCCTCCGAACGGCACTGAGAGAATCCCTGAGCCTAAAGTGCATCCTGGCAACCCTTAACCTGTCATCTCACTATTGTGACGCAAGGTACACTGCAGGTGCAGCCTGACAGAAAGTACAGAAAAGCCGGTACGACTCTGAGGCATTTGGACGAGGCAAGGTCCCCTCGGCCTGACTAAGTCATTAAGCGGGTGCTGCTCCTCGTGGCACGCAGAACACCCCCCGTCCAACGAAGTGGGATCCTAGAAAGGCCCAGTGTTGCTGAAAGTCTCCAGGTGTCAGTCAGCGAGTGCTGGCAAATGCGTCGTGGGCTCAAGTTGGCACTGGGAGAATGTGGGAGAAGCCCGACTTTCCCCCTTTGGAAAGCCACTTCGTTGCAGCTTCCAAGCCGCCTGCTACTATTCACTCCACAGATTCCTCTGAGGAGCAGTGAGGTTTTCCAAAAGAAACCAGGTGCTTGCGATTCCTTCCGGGGAGCTCACCCCCAGGAGCATACTGTAGCTAAGGTGCCCACTAAATGTGACCTCTAGTCTCGAGGTAAGGTGCACATTTTCCCATTCGCAGAGATAGGGGCGCCCCGGTTTCCAGGAGGTCTTAGTCAGTGGACGGCTTTAGCTTTAGTATGCCTCACAGCGCTCAAGACTCTCACGTGGGCACTTCTTTCCAAGGAAGTACACTGCGTACCCAAAGCCTTCTGAGCACAAGCAAGGGATACACAGCTCTGGGCACATCCCTCCCTATGCTGTTGGAAGGGCCGGGAACTAAGGTGTTCTCTGAGGCGAGCGTTCCACAGCTTTGAAACAGCCCCAGGAACGCGGTTCTTGGCAGGGTTTCGTTCCCTGCGGGTCTGCCACGTTGAGGAAAACTAAGCGGCCCTGAAAGAAACCACCGGGGCTCCAATTCGGTTTGGGGACTCCTGCTCGACGTCTCTCTAGGTGATGCGGAAACTGGACTTTAGGTCCAGCCCGAAGTAATGCAGAGAGTAACCCCGAGCATTGCTAGGCATTGGGAACATCCGAAGTCACCCAGGTAGGCCTGCTGAGGGCAGTTCGGGGTTTGTGCCGTTCACCACATGCAGCAAACACTGCATCCAAAAGTTTCATCGCAGAAGGCCGAACTGTGTTCCAAGGGTCTCCCTTGGATTGTCAGAGAAGATAGGTGTATGTGCTGGGTGATCCAGTTGGTAATTGAGAAGCCTGGCAGAAGGCAGTCTTTTCCCCATTTGAAAGGTCGATAGTGGCGGCCTCAAGGCTGACTGAAAGACACTGCCCTTACCCGTCTTCTAGTCACCTCCAGGAGTGCCTCAGTGAAGACAGTGAGTTTTCTCCTACGAATCCAGGTGGTCTCCAGTGCCTTGCTGGGAGCTCATCCCACGCTTGCCCTAGCTAAAGTGTGAAGTCAAAGTGACCCCTAGCCTCAAGGGAAGCGCGAGCGCTTCCTATCAGCCAAGTTGGGTGGGCAGCCACCTCCATGAACCCTGACTCCATAGAGTGCCTTAACTCTTCTGCGGCTTTGCGTAGGCCTAAGAGAGTCGCGTGTGAATTCCTTCTGAGGGAGAGCATGTGCGCTGGGAGTCCCCGTTTTGTTTTCCGAGCCACACAACACAGGACAGACTGCTGGGGTCAGCTCTTGCTACGCAGAGCGAAGGGCAGTGAACTGCTTCTCGCTTGCAGAGCTTGATGTCTACAGCTGTAAGGCAGCCCCGGGACAAAGTTTTGGCCAGTATTACATTCAGCGTGGCTCTCCCTCTGTGGAGGCCCTCCGAACGGCACTGAGAGAATCCCTGAGCCTAAAGTGCATCCTGGCAACCCTTAACCTGTCATCTCACTATTGTGACGCAAGGTACACTGCAGGTGCAGCCTGACAGAAAGTACAGAAAAGCCGGTACGACTCTGAGGCATTTGGACGAGGCAAGGTCCCCTCGGCCTGACTAAGTCATTAAGCGGGTGCTGCTCCTCGTGGCACGCAAAACACCCCCCGTCCAACGAAGTGGGATTCTAGAAAGGCCCAGTGTTGCTGAAAGTCTCCAGGTGTCAGTCAGCGAGTGCTGGCAAATGCGTCGTGGGCTCAAGTTGGCACTGGGAGAATGTGGGAGAAGCCCGACTTTCCCCCTTTGGAAAGCCACTTCGTTGCAGCTTCCAAGCCGCCTGCTACTATTCACTCCACAGATTCCTCTGAGGAGCAGTGAGTTTTTCCAAAAGAAACCAGGTGCTTGCGATTCCTTCCGGGGAGCTCACCCCCAGGAGCATACTGTAGCTAAGGTGCCCACTAAATGTGACCTCTAGTCTCGAGGTAAGGTGCACATTTTCCCATTCCCAGAGATAGGGGCGCCCCGGTTTCCAGGAGGTCTTAGTCAGTGGACGGCTTTAGATTTAGTATGCCTCACAGTGCTCAAGACTCTCACGTGGGCACTTCTTTCCAAGGAAGTACACTGCGTACCCAAAGCCTTCTGAGCACAAGCAAGGGATACACAGCTGTGGGCACATCCCTCCCTATGCAGTTGGAAGGGCCGGGAACTAAGGTGTTCTCTGAGGCGAGCGTTCCACAGCTTTGAAACAGCCCCAGGAACGTGGTTCTTGGCAGGGTTTCGTTCCCTGCGGGTCTGCCACGTTGAGGAAAACTAAGCTGCCCTGAAAGAAACCACCGGGGCTCCAATTCGGTTTGGGGACTCCTGCTCGACGTCTCTCTAGGTGATGCGAAAACTGGACTTTAGGTCCAGCCCGAAGTAATGCAGAGAGTAACCCCGAGCATTGCTAGGCATTGGGAACATCCAAAGTCACCCAGGTAGGCCTGCTGAGGGCAGTTCGGGGTTTGTGCCGTTCACCACATGCAGCACACACTGCATCCAAAAGTTTCATCGCAGAAGGCCGAACTGTGTTCCACGGGTCTCCCTTGGATTGTCAGAGAAGATAGGTGTATGTGCTGGGTGATCCAGTTGGTAATTGAGAAGCCTGGCAGAGGGCAGTCTTTTCCCCATTTGAAAGGTCGATAGTGGCGGCCTCAAGGCTGACTGAAAGACACTGCCCTTACCCGTCTTCTAGTCACCTCCAGGAGTGCCTCAGTGAAGACAGTGAGTTTTCTCCTACGAATCCAGGTGGTCTCCAGTGCCTTGCTGGGAGCTCATCCCACGCTTGCCCTAGCTAAAGTGTGAAGTCAAAGTGACCCCTAGCCTCAAGGGAAGCGCGAGCGCTTCCTATCAGCCAAGTTGGGTGGGCAGCCACCTCCATGAACCCTGACTCCATAGAGTGCTTTAACTCCTCTGCGGCTTTGTGTAGGCCTAAGAGAGTCGCGTGTGAATTCCTTCTGAGGGAGAGCATGTGCGCTGGGAGTCCCCGTTTTGTTTTCCGAGCCACACAACACAGGACAGACTGCTGGGGTCAGCTCTTGCTATGCAGAGCGAAGGGCAGTGAACTGCTTCTCACTTGCAGAGCTTGATGTCTACAGCTGTAAGGCAGCCCCGGGACAAAGTTTTGGCCAGTATTACATTCAGCGTGGCTCTCCCTCTGTGGAGGCCCTCCGAACGGCACTGAGAGAATCCCTGAGCCTAAAGTGCATCCTGGCAACCCTTAACCTGTCATCTCACTATTGTGACGCAAGGTACACTGCAGGTGCAGCCTGACAGAAAGTACAGAAAAGCCGGTACGACTCTGAGGCATTTGGACGAGGCAAGGTCCCCTCGGCCTGACTAAGTCATTAAGCGGGTGCTGCACCTCGTGGCACGCAGAACACCCCCCGTCCAACGAAGTGGGATCCTAGAAAGGCCCAGTGTTGCTGAAAGTCTCCAGGTGTCAGTCAGAGAGTGCTGGCAAATGCGTCGTGGGCTCAAGTTGGCACTGGGAGAATGTGGGAGAAGCCCGACTTTCCCCCTTTGGAAAGCCACTTCGTTGCAGCTTCCAAGCCGCCTGCTACTATTCACTCCACAGATTCCTCTGAGGAGCAGTGAGTTTTTCCAAAAGAAACCAGGTGCTTGCGATTCCTTCCGGGGAGCTCACCCCCAGGAGCATACTGTAGCTAAGGTGCCCACTAAATGTGACCTCTAGTCTCGAGGTAAGGTGCACATTTTCCCATTCCCAGAGATAGGGGCGCCCCGGTTTCCAGGAGGTCTTAGTCAGTGGACGGCTTTAGCTTTAGTATGCCTCACAGCGCTCAAGACTCTCACGTGGGCACTTCTTTCCAAGGAAGTACACTGCGTACCCAAAGCCTTCTGAGCACAAGCAAGGGATACACAGCTCTGGGCACATCCCTCCCTATGCAGTTGGAAGGGCCGGGAACTAAGGTGTTCTCTGAGGCGAGCGTTCCACAGCTTTGAAACAGCCCCAGGAACGCGGTTCTTGGCAGGGTTTCGTTCCCTGCGGGTCTGCCACGTTGAGGAAAACTAAGCGGCCCTGAAAGAAACCACCGGGGCTCCAATTCGGTTTGGGGACTCCTGCTCGACGTCTCTCTAGGTGATGCGGAAACTGGACTTTAGGTCCCGCCCGAAGTAATGCAGAGAGTAACCCCGAGCATTGCTAGGCATTGGGAACATCCGAAGTCACCCAGGTAGGCCTGCTGAGGGCAGATCGGGGTTTGTGCCGTTCACCACATGCAGCAAACACTGCATCCAAAAGTTTCATCGCAGAAGGCCGAACTGTGTTCCAAGGGTCTCCCTTGGATTGTCAGAGAAGATAGGTGTATGTGCTGGGTGATCCAGTTGGTAATTGAGAAGCCTGGCAGAAGGCAGTCTTTTCCCCATTTGAAAGGTCGATAGTGGCGGCCTCAAGGCTGACTGAAAGACACTGCCCTTACCCGTCTTCTAGTCACCTCCAGGAGTGCCTCAGTGAAGACAGTGAGTTTTCTCCTACGAATCCAGGTGGTCTCCAGTGCCTTGCTGGGAGCTCATCCCACGCTTGCCCTAGCTAAAGTGTGAAGTCAAAGTGACCCCTAGCCTCAAGGGAAGCGCGAGCGCTTCCTATCAGCCAAGTTGGGTGGGCAGCCACCTCCATGAACCCTGACGCCATAGAGTGCTTTAACTCCTCTGCGGCTTTGCGTAGGCCTAAGAGAGTCGCGTGTGAATTCCTTCTGAGGGAGAGCATGTGCGCTGGGAGTCCCCGTTTTGTTTTCCGAGCCACACAACACAGGACAGACTGCTGGGGTCAGCTCTTGCTACGCAGAGCGAAGGGCAGTGAACTGCTTCTCGCTTGCAGAGCTTGATGTCTACAGCTGTAAGGCAGCCCCGGGACAAAGTTTTGGCCAGTATTACATTCAGCGTGGCTCTCCCTCTGTGGAGGCCCTCCGAACGGCACTGAGAGAATCCCTGAGCCTAAAGTGCATCCTGGCAACCCTTAACCTGTCATCTCACTATTGTGACGCAAGGTACACTGCAGGTGCAGCCTGACAGAAAGTACAGAAAAGCCGGTACGACTCTGAGGCATTTGGACGAGGCAAGGTCCCCTCGGCCTGACTAAGTCATTAAGCGGGTGCTGCTCCTCGTGGCACGCAGAACACCCCCCGTCCAACGAAGTGGGATCCTAGAAAGGCCCAGTGTTGCTGAAAGTCTCCAGGTGTCAGTCAGCGAGTGCTGGCAAATGCGTCGTGGGCTCAAGTTGGCACTGGGAGAATGTGGGAGAAGCCCGACTTTCCCCCTTTGGAAAGCCACTTCGTTGCAGCTTCCAAGCCGCCTGCTACTATTCACTCCACAGATTCCTCTGAGGAGCAGTGAGTTTTTCCAAAAGAAACCAGGTGCTTGGATTCCTTCCGGGGAGCTCACCCCCAGGAGCATACTGTAGCTAAGGTGCCCACTAAATGTGACCTCTAGTCTCGAGGTAAGGTGCACATTTTCCCATTCCCAGAGATAGGGGCGCCCCGGTTTCCAGGAGGTCTTAGTCAGTGGACGGCTTTAGCTTTAGTATGCCTCACAGCGCTCAAGACTCTCACGTGGGCACTTCTTTCCAAGGAAGTACACTGCGTACCCAAAGCCTTCTGAGCACAAGCAAGGGATACACAGCTCTGGGCACATCCCTCCCTATGCAGTTGGAAGGGCCGGGAACTAAGGTGTTCTCTGAGGCGAGCGTTCCACAGCTTTGAAACAGCCTCAGGAACGCGGTTCTTGGCAGGGTTTCGTTCCCTGCGGGTCTGCCACGTTGAGGAAAACTAAGCGGCCCTGAAAGAAACCACCGGGGCTCCAATTCGGTTTGGGGACTCCTGCTCGACGTCTCTCTAAGTGATGCGGAAACTGGACTTTAGGTCCAGCCCGAAGTAATGCAGAGAGTAACCCCGAGCATTGCTAGGCATTGGGAACATCCAAAGTCACCCAGGTAGGCCTGCTGAGGGCAGTTCGGGGTTTGTGCCGTTCACCACATGCAGCACACACTGCATCCAAAAGTTTCATCGCAGAAGGCCGAACTGTGTTCCACGGGTCTCCCTTGGATTGTCAGAGAAGATAGGTGTATGTGCTGGGTGATCCTGTTGGTAATTGAGAAGCCTGGCAGAGGGCAGTCTTTTCCCCATTTGAAAGGTCGATAGTGGCGGCCTCAAGGCTGACTGAAAGACACTGCCCTTACCCGTCTTCTAGTCACCTCCAGGAGTGCCTCAGTGAAGACAGTGAGTTTTCTCCTACGAATCCAGGTGGTCTCCAGTGCCTTGCTGGGAGCTCATCCCACGCTTGCCCTAGCTAAAGTGTGAAGTCAAAGTGACCCCTAGCCTCAAGGGAAGCGTGAGCGCTTCCTATCAGCCAAGTTGGGTGGGCAGCCACCTCCATGAACCCTGACTCCATAGAGTGCTTTAACTCCTCTGCGGCTTTGCGTAGGCCTAAGAGAGTCGCGTGTGAATTCCTTCTGAGGGAGAGCATGTGCGCTGGGAGTCCCCGTTTTGTTTTCCGAGCCACACAACACAGGACAGACTGCTGGGGTCAGCTCTTGCTACGCAGAGCGAAGGGCAGTGAACTGCTTCTCGCTTGCAGAGCTTGATGTCTACAGCTGTAAGGCAGCCCCGGGACAAAGTTTTGGCCAGTATTACATTCAGCGTGGCTCTCCCTCTGTGGAGGCCCTCCGAACGGCACTGAGAGAATCCCTGAGCCTAAAGTGCATCCTGGCAACCCTTAACCTGTCATCTCACTATTGTGACGCAAGGTACACTGCAGGTGCAGCCTGACAGAAAGTACAGAAAAGCCGGTACGACTCTGAGGCATTTGGACGAGGCAAGGTCCCCTCGGCCTGACTAAGTCATTAAGCGGGTGCTGCTCCTCGTGGCACGCAGAACACCCCCCGTCCAACGAAGTGGGATCCTAGAAAGGCCCAGTGTTGCTGAAAGTCTCCAGGTGTCAGTCAGTGAGTGCTGGCAAATGTGTCGTGGGCTCAAGTTGGCACTGGGAGAATGTTGGAGAAGCCCGACTTTCCCCCTTTGGAAAGCCACTTCGTTGCAGCTTCCAAGCCGCCTGCTACTATTCACTCCACAGATTCCTCTGAGGAGCAGTGAGTTTTTCCAACAGAAACCAGGTACTTGCGATTCCTTCCGGGGAGCTCACCCCCAGGAGCATACTGTAGCTAAGGTGCCCACTAAATGTGACCTCTAGTCTCGAGGTAAGGTGCACATTTTCCCATTCCCAGAGATAGGGGCGCCCCGGTTTCCAGGAGGTCTTAGTCAGTGGACGGCTTTAGCTTTAGTATGCCTCACAGCGCTCAAGACTCTCACGTGGGCACTTCTTTCCAAGGAAGTACACTGCGTACCCAAAGCCTTCTGAGCACAAGCAAGGGATACACAGCTCTGGGCACATCCCTCCCTATGCAGTTGGAAGGGCCGGGAACTAAGGTGTTCTCTGAGGCGAGCGTTCCACAGCTTTGAAACAGCCCCAGGAACGTGGTTCTTGGCAGGATTTCATTCCCTGCGGGTCTGCCACGTTGAGGAAAACTTAGCGGCCCTGAAAGAAACCACCGGGGCTCCAATTCGGTTTGGGGACTCCTGCTCGACGTCTCTCTAAGTGATGCGGAAACTGGACTTTAGGTCCAGCCCGAAGTAATGCAGAGAGTAACCCCGAGCATTGCTAGGCATTGGGAACATCCAAAGTCACCCAGGTAGGCCTGCTGAGGGCAGTTCGGGGTTTGTGCCGTTCACCACATGCAGCACACACTGCATCCAAAAGTTTCATCGCAGAAGGCCGAACTGTGTTCCAAGGGTCTCCCTTGGATTGTCAGAGAAGATAGGTGTATGTGCTGGGTGATCCAGTTGGTAATTGAGAAGCCTGGCAGAGGGCAGTCTTTTCCCCATTTGAAAGGTCGATAGTGGCGGCCTCAAGGCTGACTGAAAGACACTGCCCTTACCCGTCTTCTAGTCACCTCCAGGAGTGCCTCAGTGAAGACAGTGAGTTTTCTCCTACGAATCCAGGTGGTCTCCAGTGCATTGCTGGGAGCTCATCCCACGCTTGCCCTAGCTAAAGTGTGAAGTCAAAGTGACCCCTAGCCTCAAGGGAAGCGCGAGCGCTTCCTATCAGCCAAGTTGGGTGGGCAGCCACCTCCATGAACCCTGACTCCATAGAGTGCTTTAACTCCTCTGCGGCTTTGCGTAGGCCTAAGAGAGTCGCGTGTGAATTCCTTCTGAGGGAGAGCATGTGCGCTGGGAGTCCCCGTTTTGTTTTCTGAGCCACACAACACAGGACAGACTGCTGGGGTCAGCTCTTGCTACGCAGAGCGAAGGGCAGTGAACTGCTTCTCGCTTGCAAAGCTTGATGTCTACAGCTGTAAGGCAGCCCCGGGACAAAGTTTTGGCCAGTATTACATTCAGCGTGGCTCTCCCTCTGTGGAGGCCCTCCGAACGGCACTGAGAGAATCCCTGAGCCTAAAGTGCATCCTGGCAACTCTTAACCTGTCATCTCACTATTGTGACGCAAGGTACACTGCAGGTGCAGCCTGACAGAAAGTACAGAAAAGCCGGTACGACTCTGAGGCATTTGGACGAGGCAAGGTCCCCTCGGCCTGACTAAGTCATTAAGCGGGTGCTGCTCCTCGTGGCACGCAGAACACCCCCCGTCCAACGAAGTGGGATCCTAGAAAGGCCCAGTGTTGCTGAAAGTCTCCAGGTGTCAGTCAGAGAGTGCTGGCAAATGCGTCGTGGGCTCAAGTTGGCACTGGGAGAATGTGGGAGAAGCCCGACTTTCCCCCTTTGGAAAGCCACTTCGTTGCAGCTTCCAAGCCGCCTGCTACTATTCACTCCACAGATTCCTCTGAGGAGCAGTGAGTTTTTCCAAAAGAAACCAGGTGCTTGCGATTCCTTCCGGGGAGCTCACCCCCAGGAGCATACTGTAGCTAAGGTGCCCACTAAATGTGACCTCTAGTCTCGAGGTAAGGTGCACATTTTCCCATTCGCAGAGATAGGGGCGCCCCGGTTTCCAGGAGGTCTTAGTCAGTGGACGGCTTTAGATTTAGTATGCCTCACAGCGCTCAAGACTCTCACGTGGGCACTTCTTTCCAAGGAAGTACACTGCGTACCCAAAGCCTTCTGAGCACAAGCAAGGGATACACAGCTCTGGGCACATCCCTCCCTATGCAGTTGGAAGGGCCGGGAACTAAGGTGTTCTCTGAGGCGAGCGTTCCACAACTTTGAAACAGCCTCAGGAACGCGGTTCTTGGCAGGGTTTCATTCCCTGCGGGTCTGCCACGTTGAGGAAAACTAAGCGGCCCTGAAAGAAACCACCGGGGCTCCAATTCGGTTTGGGGACTCCTGCTCGACGTCTCTCTAAGTGATGCGGAAACTGGACTTTAGGTCCAGCCCGAAGTAATGCAGAGAGTAACCCCGAGCATTGCTAGGCATTGGGAACATCCAAAGTCACCCAGGTAGGCCTGCTGAGGGCAGTTCGGGGTTTGTGCCGTTCACCACATGCAGCACACACTGCATCCAAAAGTTTCATCGCAGAAGGCCGAACTGTGTTCCAAGGGTCTCCCTTGGATTGTCAGAGAAGATAGGTGTATGTGCTGGGTGATCCAGTTGGTAATTGAGAAGCCTGGCAGAGGGCAGTCTTTTCCCCATTTGAAAGGTCGATAGTGGCGGCCTCAAGGCTGACTGAAAGACACTGCCCTTACCCGTCTTCTAGTCACCTCCAGGAGTGCCTCAGTGAAGACAGTGAGTTTTCTCCTACGAATCCAGGTGGTCTCCAGTGCATTGCTGGGAGCTCATCCCACGCTTGCCCTAGCTAAAGTGTGAAGTCAAAGTGACCCCTAGCCTCAAGGGAAGCGCGAGCGCTTCCTATCAGCCAAGTTGGGTGGGCAGCCACCTCCATGAACCCTGACTCCATAGAGTGCTTTAACTCCTCTGCGGCTTTGCGTAGGCCTAAGAGAGTCGCGTGTGAATTCCTTCTGAGGGAGAGCATGTGCGCTGGGAGTCCCCGTTTTGTTTTCTGAGCCACACAACACAGGACAGACTGCTGGGGTCAGCTCTTGCTACGCAGAGCGAAGGGCAGTGAACTGCTTCTCGCTTGCAAAGCTTGATGTCTACAGCTGTAAGGCAGCCCCGGGACAAAGTTTTGGCCAGTATTACATTCAGCGTGGCTCTCCCTCTGTGGAGGCCCTCCGAACGGCACTGAGAGAATCCCTGAGCCTAAAGTGCATCCTGGCAACTCTTAACCTGTCATCTCACTATTGTGATGCAAGGTACACTGCAGCTGCAGCCTGACAGAAAGTACAGAAAAGCCGGTACGACTCTGAGGCATTTGGACGAGGCAAGATCCCCTCGGCCTGACTAAGTCATTAAGCGGGTGCTGCTCCTCGTGGCACGCAGAACACCCCCCGTCCAACGAAGTGGGATCCTAGAAA
This sequence comes from Mesoplodon mirus, assembly GCF_964341445.2. Lineage (NCBI taxonomy): Eukaryota > Metazoa > Chordata > Mammalia > Artiodactyla > Ziphiidae > Mesoplodon > Mesoplodon mirus. The sequence goes on along the minus strand of NC_138979.1, from coordinate 86,768,208 downwards.
GGCCCAGTGTTGCTGAAAGTCTCCAGGTGTCAGTCAGAGAGTGCTGGCAAATGCGTCGTGGGCTCAAGTTGGCACTGGGAGAATGTGGGAGAAGCCCGACTTTCCCCCTTTGGAAAGCCACTTCGTTGCAGCTTCCAAGCCGCCTGCTACTATTCACTCCACAGATTCCTCTGAGGAGCAGTGAGTTTTTCCAAAAGAAACCAGGTGCTTGCGATTCCTTCCGGGGAGCTCACCCCCAGGAGCATACTGTAGCTAAGGTGCCCACTAAATGTGACCTCTAGTCTCGAGGTAAGGTGCACATTTTCCCATTCGCAGAGATAGGGGCGCCCCGGTTTCCAGGAGGTCTTAGTCAGTGGACGGCTTTAGATTTAGTATGCCTCACAGCGCTCAAGACTCTCACGTGGGCACTTCTTTCCAAGGAAGTACACTGCGTACCCAAAGCCTTCTGAGCACAAGCAAGGGATACACAGCTCTGGGCACATCCCTCCCTATGCAGTTGGAAGGGCCGGGAACTAAGGTGTTCTCTGAGGCGAGCGTTCCACAGCTTTGAAACAGCCTCAGGAACGCGGTTCTTGGCAGGGTTTCGTTCGCTGCGGGTCTGCCACGTTGAGGAAAACTAAGCTGCCCTGAAAGAAACCACCGGGGCTCCAATTCGGTTTGGGGACTCCTGCTCGACGTCTCTCTAAGTGATGCGGAAACTGGACTTTAGGTCCAGCCCGAAGTAATGCAGAGAGTAACCCCGAGCATTGCTAGGCATTGGGAACATCCAAAGTCACCCAGGTAGGCCTGCTGAGGGCAGTTCGGGGTTTGTGCCGTTCACCACATGCAGCACACACTGCATCCAAAAGTTTCATCGCAGAAGGCCGAACTGTGTTCCACGGGTCTCCCTTGGATTGTCAGAGAAGATAGGTGTATGTGCTGGGTGATCCAGTTGGTAATTGAGAAGCCTGGCAGAGGGCAGTCTTTTCCCCATTTGAAAGGTCGATAGTGGCGGCCTCAAGGCTGACTGAAAGACACTGCCCTTACCCGTCTTCTAGTCACCTCCAGGAGTGCCTCAGTGAAGACAGTGAGTTTTCTCCTACGAATCCAGGTGGTCTCCAGTGCCTTGCTGGGAGCTCATCCCACGCTTGCCCTAGCTAAAGTGTGAAGTCAAAGTGACCCCTAGCCTCAAGGGAAGCGCGAGCGCTTCCTATCAGCCAAGTTGGGTGGGCAGCCACCTCCATGAACCCTGACTCCATAGAGTGCTTTAACTCCTCTGCGGCTTTGCGTAGGCCTAAGAGAGTCGCGTGTGAATTCCTTCTGAGGGAGAGCATGTGCGCTGGGAGTCCCCGTTTTGTTTTCCGAGCCACACAACACAGGACAGACTGCTGGGGTCAGCTCTTGCTACGCAGAGCGAAGGGCAGTGAACTGCTTCTCGCTTGCAGAGCTTGATGTCTACAGCTGTAAGGCAGCCCCGGGACAAAGTTTTGGCCAGTATTACATTCAGCGTGGCTCTCCCTCTGTGGAGGCCCTCCGAACGGCACTGAGAGAATCCCTGAGCCTAAAGTGCATCCTGGCAACCCTTAACCTGTCATCTCACTATTGTGACGCAAGGTACACTGCAGGTGCAGCCTGACAGAAAGTACAGAAAAGCCGGTACGACTCTGAGGCATTTGGACGAGGCAAGGTCCCCTCGGCCTGACTAAGTCATTAAGCGGGTGCTGCTCCTCGTGGCATGCAGAACACCCCCCGTCCAACGAAGTGGGATCCTAGAAAGGCCCAGTGTTGCTGAAAGTCTCCAGGTGTCAGTCAGCGAGTGCTGGCAAACGCGTCGTGGGCTCAAGTTGGCACTGGGAGAATGTGGGAGAAGCCCGACTTTCCCCCTTTGGAAAGCCACTTCGTTGCAGCTTCCAAGCCGCCTGCTACTATTCACTCCACAGATTCCTCTGAGGAGCAGTGAGTTTTTCCAAAAGAAACCAGGTGCTTGCGATTCCTTCCGGGCAGCTCACCCCCAGGAGCATACTGTAGCTAAGGTGCCCACTAAATGTGACCTCTAGTCTCGAGGTAAGGTGCACATTTTCCCATTCGCAGAGATAGGGGCGCCCCGGTTTCCAGGAGGTCTTAGTCAGTGGACGGCTTTAGATTTAGTATGCCTCACAGCGCTCAAGACTCTCACGTGGGCACTTCTTTCCAAGGAAGTACACTGCGTACCCAAAGCCTTCTGAGCACAAGCAAGGGATACACAGCTCTGGGCACATCCCTCCCTATGCAGTTGGAAGGGCCGGGAACTAAGGTGTTCTCTGAGGCGAGCGTTCCACAGCTTTGAAACAGCCTCAGGAACGCGGTTCTTGGCAGGGTTTCGTTCGCTGCGGGTCTGCCACGTTGAGGAAAACTAAGCTGCCCTGAAAGAAACCACCGGGGCTCCAATTCGGTTTGGGGACTCCTGCTCGACGTCTCTCTAAGTGATGCGGAAACTGGACTTTAGGTCCAGCCCGAAGTAATGCAGAGAGTAACCCCGAGCATTGCTAGGCATTGGGAACATCCAAAGTCACCCAGGTAGGCCTGCTGAGGGCAGTTCGGGGTTTGTGCCGTTCACCACATGCAGCACACACTGCATCCAAAAGTTTCATCGCAGAAGGCCGAACTGTGTTCCACGGGTCTCCCTTGGATTGTCAGAGAAGATAGGTGTATGTGCTGGGTGATCCAGTTGGTAATTGAGAAGCCTGGCAGAGGGCAGTCTTTTCCCCATTTGAAAGGTCGATAGTGGCGGCCTCAAGGCTGACTGAAAGACACTGCCCTTACCCGTCTTCTAGTCACCTCCAGGAGTGCCTCAGTGAAGACAGTGAGTTTTCTCCTACGAATCCAGGTGGTCTCCAGTGCCTTGCTGGGAGCTCATCCCACGCTTGCCCTAGCTAAAGTGTGAAGTCAAAGTGACCCCTAGCCTCAAGGGAAGCGCGAGCGCTTCCTATCAGCCAAGTTGGGTGGGCAGCCACCTCCATGAACCCTGACTCCATAGAGTGCTTTAACTCCTCTGCGGCTTTGCGTAGGCCTAAGAGAGTCGCGTGTGAATTCCTTCTGAGGGAGAGCATGTGCGCTGGGAGTCCCCGTTTTGTTTTCCGAGCCACACAACACAGGACAGAATGCTGGGGTCAGCTCTTGCTACGCAGAGCGAAGGGCAGTGAACTGCTTCTCGCTTGCAGAGCTTGATGTCTACAGCTGTAAGGCAGCCCCGGGACAAAGTTTTGGCCAGTATTACATTCAGCGTGGCTCTCCCTCTGTGGAGGCCCTCCGAACGGCACTGAGAGAATCCCTGAGCCTAAAGTGCATCCTGGCAACTCTTAACCTGTCATCTCACTATTGTGACGCAAGGTACACTGCAGGTGCAGCCTGACAGAAAGTACAGAAAAGCCGGTACGACTCTGAGGCATTTGGACGAGGCAAGGTCCCCTCGGCCTGACTAAGTCATTAAGCGGGTGCTGCTCCTCGTGGCACGCAAAACACCCCCCGTCCAACGAAGTGGGATCCTAGAAAGGCCCAGTGTTGCTGAAAGTCTCCAGGTGTCAGTCAGAGAGTGCTGGCAAATGCGTCGTGGGCTCAAGTTGGCACTGGGAGAATGTGGGAGAAGCCCGACTTTCCCCCTTTGGAAAGCCACTTCGTTGCAGCTTCCAAGCCGCCTGCTACTATTCACTCCACAGATTCCTCTGAGGAGCAGTGAGTTTTTCCAAAAGAAACCAGGTGCTTGCGATTCCTTCCGGGGAGCTCACCCCCAGGAGCATACTGTAGCTAAGGTGCCCACTAAATGTGACCTCTAGTCTCGAGGTAAGGTGCACATTTTCCCATTCCCAGAGATAGGGGCGCCCCGGTTTCCAGGAGGTCTTAGTCAGTGGACGGCTTTAGCTTTAGTATGCCTCACAGCGCTCAAGACTCTGACGTGGGCACTTCTTTCCAAGGAAGTACACTGCGTACCCAAAGCCTTCTGAGCACAAGCAAGGGATACACAGCTCTGGGCACATCCCTCCCTATGCAGTTGGAAGGGCCGGGAACTAAGGTGTTCTCTGAGGCGAGCGTTCCACAGCTTTGAAACAGCCTCAGGAACGCGGTTCTTGGCAGGGTTTCGTTCCCTGCGGGTCTGCCACGTTGAGGAAAACTAAGCGGCCCTGAAAGAAACCACCGGGGCTCCAATTCGGTTTGGGGACTCCTGCTCGACGTCTCTCTAAGTGATGCGGAAACTGGACTTTAGGTCCAGCCCGAAGTAATGCAGAGAGTAACCCCGAGCATTGCTAGGCATTGGGAACATCCAAAGTCACCCAGGTAGGCCTGCTAAGGGCAGTTCGGGGTTTGTGCCATTCACCACATGCAGCACACACTGCATCCAAAAGTTTCATCGCAGAAGGCCGAACTGTGTTCCAAGGGTCTCCCTTGGATTGTCAGAGAAGATAGGTGTATGTGCTGGGTGATCCAGTTGGTAATTGAGAAGCCTGGCAGAGGGCAGTCTTTTCCCCATTTGAAAGGTCGATAGTGGCGGCCTCAAGGCTGACTGAAAGACACTGCCCTTACCCGTCTTCTAGTCACCTCCAGGAGTGCCTCAGTGAAGACAGTGAGTTTTCTCCTACGAATCCAGGTGGTCTCCAGTGCCTTGCTGGGAGCTCATCCCACGCTTGCCCTAGCTAAAGTGTGAAGTCAAAGTGACCCCTAGCCTCAAGGGAAGCGCGAGCGCTTCCTATCAGCCAAGTTGGGTGGGCAGCCACCTCCATGAACCCTGACTCCATAGAGTGCTTTAACTCCTCTGCGGCTTTGCGTAGGCCTAAGAGAGTCGCGTGTGAATTCCTTCTGAGGGAGAGCATGTGCGCTGGGAGTCCCCGTTTTGTTTTCCGAGCCACACAACACAGGACAGACTGCTGGGGTCAGCTCTTGCTACGCAGAGCGAAGGGCAGTGAACTGCTTCTCGCTTGCAGAGCTTGATGTCTACAGCTGTAAGGCAGCCCCGGGACAAAGTTTTGGCCAGTATTACATTCAGCGTGGCTCTCCCTCTGTGGAGGCCCTCCGAACGGCACTGAGAGAATCCCTGAGCCTAAAGTGCATCCTGGCAACCCTTAACCTGTCATCTCACTATTGTGACGCACGGTACACTGCAGGTGCAGCCTGACAGAAAGTACAGAAAAGCCGGTACGACTCTGAGGCATTTGGACGAGGCAAGGTCCCCTCGGCCTGACTAAGTCATTAAGCGGGTGCTGCTCCTCGTGGCACACAGAACACCCCCCGTCCAACGAAGTGGGATCCTAGAAAGGCCCAGTGTTGCTGAAAGTCTCCAGGTGTCAGTCAGCGAGTGCTGGCAAATGCGTCGTGGGCTCAAGTTGGCACTGGGAGAATGTGGGAGAAGCCCGACTTTCCCCCTTTGGAAAGCCACTTCGTTGCAGCTTCCAAGCCGCCTGCTACTATTCACTCCACAGATTCCTCTGAGGAGCAGTGAGTTTTTCCAAAAGAAACCAGGTGCTTGCGATTCCTTCCGGGGAGCTCACCCCCAGGAGCATACTGTAGCTAAGGTGCCCACTAAATGTGACCTCTAGTCTCGAGGTAAGGTGCACATTTTCCCATTCCCAGAGATAGGGGCGCCCCGGTTTCCAGGAGGTCTTAGTGAGTGGACGGCTTTAGCTTTAGTATGCCTCACAGCGCTCAAGACTCTCACGTGGGCACTTCTTTCCAAGGAAGTACACTGCGTACCCAAAGCCTTCTGAGCACAAGCAAGGGATACACAGCTCTGGGCACATCCCTCCCTATGCAGTTGGAAGGGCCGGGAACTAAGGTGTTCTCTGAGGCGAGCGTTCCACAGCTTTGAAACAGGCTCAGGAACGTGGTTCTTGGCAGGGTTTCGTTCCCTGCGGGTCTGCCACGTTGAGGAAAACTAAGCGGCCCTGAAAGAAACCACCGGGGCTCCAATTCGGTTTGGGGACTCCTGCTCGACGTCTCTCTAAGTGATGCGGAAACTGGACTTTAGGTCCAGCCCGAAGTAATGCAGAGAGTAACCCCGAGCATTGCTAGGCATTGGGAACATCCAAAGTCACCCAGGTAGGCCTGCTGAGGGCAGTTCGGGGTTTGTGCCGTTCACCACATGCAGCACACACTGCATCCAAAAGTTTCATCGCAGAAGGCCGAACTGTGTTCCACGGGTCTCCTTTGGATTGTCAGAGAAGATAGGTGTATGTGCTGGGTGATCCAGTTGGTAATTGAGAAGCCTGGCATAAGGCAGTCTTTTCCCCATTTGAAAGGTCGATAGTGGCGGCCTCAAGGCTGACTGAAAGACACTGCCCTTACCCGTCTTCTAGTCACCTCCAGGAGTGCCTCAGTGAAGACAGTGAGTTTTCTCCTACGAATCCAGGTGGTCTCCAGTGCCTTGCTGGGAGCTCATCCCACGCTTGCCCTAGCTAAAGTGTGAAGTCAAAGTGACCCCTAGCCTCAAGGGAAGCGTGGGTGCTTCCTATCAGCCAAGTTGGGTGGGCAGCCACCTCCATGAACCCTGACTCCATAGAGTGCTTTAACTCCTCTGCGGCTTTGCGTAGGCCTAAGAGAGTCGCGTGTGAATTCCTTCTGAGGGAGAGCATGTGCGCTGGGAGTCCCCGTTTTGTTTTCCGAGCCACACAACACAGGACAGACTGCTGGGGTCAGCTCTTGCTACGCAGAGCGAAGGGCAGTGAACTGCTTCTCGCTTGCAGAGCTTGATGTCTACAGCTGTAAGGCAGCCCCGGGACAAAGTTTTGGCCAGTATTACATTCAGCGTGGCTCTCCCTCTGTGGAGGCCCTCCGAACGGCACTGAGAGAATCCCTGAGCCTAAAGTGCATCCTGGCAACCCTTAACCTGTCATCTCACTATTGTGACGCAAGGTACACTGCAGGTGCAGCCTGACAGAAAGTACAGAAAAGCCGGTACGACTCTGAGGCATTTGGACGAGGCAAGGTCCCCTCGGCCTGACTAAGTCATTAAGCGGGTGCTGCTCCTCGTGGCACGCAGAACACCCCCCGTCCAACGAAGTGGGATCCTAGAAAGGCCCAGTGTTGCTGAAAGTCTCCAGGTGTCAGTCAGAGAGTGCTGGCAAATGCGTCGTGGGCTCAAGTTGGCACTGGGAGAATGTGGGAGAAGCCCGACTTTCCCCCTTTGGAAAGCCACTTCGTTGCAGCTTCCAAGCCGCCTGCTACTATTCACTCCACAGATTCCTCTGAGGAGCAGTGAGTTTTTCCAAAAGAAACCAGGTGCTTGCGATTCCTTCCGGGGAGCTCACCCCCAGGAGCATACTGTAGCTAAGGTGCCCACTAAATGTGACCTCTAGTCTCGAGGTAAGGTGCACATTTTCCCATTCCCAGAGATAGGGGCGCCCCGGTTTCCAGGAGGTCTTAGTCAGTGGACGGCTTTAGCTTTAGTATGCCTCACAGCGCTCAAGACTCTGACGTGGGCACTTCTTTCCAAGGAAGTACACTGCGTACCCAAAGCCTTCTGAGCACAAGCAAGGGATACACAGCTCTGGGCACATCCCTCCCTATGCAGTTGGAAGGGCCGGGAACTAAGGTGTTCTCTGAGGCGAGCGTTCCACAGCTTTGAAACAGCCTCAGGAACGCGGTTCTTGGCAGGGTTTCGTTCCCTGCGGGTCTGCCACGTTGAGGAAAACTAAGCGGCCCTGAAAGAAACCACCGGGGCTCCAATTCGGTTTGGGGACTCCTGCTCGACGTCTCTCTAAGTGATGCGGAAACTGGACTTTAGGTCCAGCCCGAAGTAATGCAGAGAGTAACCCCGAGCATTGCTAGGCATTGGGAACATCCAAAGTCACCCAGGTAGGCCTGCTGAGGGCAGTTCGGGGTTTGTGCCGTTCACCACATGCAGCACACACTGCATCCAAAAGTTTCATCGCAGAAGGCCGAACTGTGTTCCACGGGTCTCCCTTGGATTGTCAGAGAAGATAGGTGTATGTGCTGGGTGATCCAGTTGGTAATTGAGAAGCCTGGCAGAGGGCAGTCTTTTCCCCATTTGAAAGGTCGATAGTGGCGGCCTCAAGGCTGACTGAAAGACACTGCCCTTACCCGTCTTCTAGTCACCTCCAGGAGTGCCTCAGTGAAGACAGTGAGTTTTCTCCTACGAATCCAGGTGGTCTCCAGTGCCTTGCTGGGAGCTCATCCCACGCTTGCCCTAGCTAAAGTGTGAAGTCAAAGTGACCCCTAGCCTCAAGGGAAGCGTGGGCGCTTCCTATCAGCCAAGTTGGGTGGGCAGCCACCTCCATGAACCCTGACTCCATAGAGTGCTTTAACTCCTCTGCGGCTTTGCGTAGGCCTAAGAGAGTCGCGTGTGAATTCCTTCTGAGGGAGAGCATGTGCGCTGGGAGTCCCCGTTTTGTTTTCCGAGCCACACAACACAGGACAGACTGCTGGGGTCAGCTCTTGCTACGCAGAGCGAAGGGCAGTGAACTGCTTCTCGCTTGCAGAGCTTGATGTCTACAGCTGTAAGGCAGCCCCGGGACAAAGTTTTGGCCAGTATTACATTCAGCGTGGCTCTCCCTCTGTGGAGGCCCTCCGAACGGCACTGAGAGAATCCCTGAGCCTAAAGTGCATCCTGGCAACCCTTAACCTGTCATCTCACTATTGTGACGCACGGTACACTGCAGGTGCAGCCTGACAGAAAGTACAGAAAAGCCGGTACGACTCTGAGGCATTTGGACGAGGCAAGGTCCCCTCGGCCTGACTAAGTCATTAAGCGGGTGCTGCTCCTCGTGGCACACAGAACACCCCCCGTCCAACGAAGTGGGATCCTAGAAAGGCCCAGTGTTGCTGAAAGTCTCCAGGTGTCAGTCAGAGAGTGCTGGCAAATGCATCGTGGGCTCAAGTTGGCACTGGGAGAATGTGGGAGAAGCCCGACTTTCCCCCTTTGGAAAGCCACTTCGTTGCAGCTTCCAAGCCGCCTGCTACTATTCACTCCACAGATTCCTCTGAGGAGCAGTGAGTTTTTCCAAAAGAAACCAGGTGCTTGCGATTCCTTCCGGGGAGCTCACCCCCAGGAGCATACTGTAGCTAAGGTGCCCACTAAATGTGACCTCTAGTCTCGAGGTAAGGTGCACATTTTCCCATTCCCAGAGATAGGGGCGCCCCGGTTTCCAGGAGGTCTTAGTGAGTGGACGGCTTTAGCTTTAGTATGCCTCACAGCGCTCAAGACTCTCACGTGGGCACTTCTTTCCAAGGAAGTACACTGCGTACCCAAAGCCTTCTGAGCACAAGCAAGGGATACACAGCTCTGGGCACATCCCTCCCTATGCAGTTGGAAGGGCCGGGAACTAAGGTGTTCTCTGAGGCGAGCGTTCCACAGCTTTGAAACAGGCTCAGGAACGTGGTTCTTGGCAGTGTTTCGTTCCCTGCGGGTCTGCCACGTTGAGGAAAACTAAGCGGCCCTGAAAGAAACCACCGGGGCTCCAATTCGGTTTGGGGACTCCTGCTCGACGTCTCTCTAAGTGATGCGGAAACTGGACTTTAGGTCCAGCCCGAAGTAATGCAGAGAGTAACCCCGAGCATTGCTAGGCATTGGGAACATCCAAAGTCACCCAGGTAGGCCTGCTGAGGGCAGTTCGGGGTTTGTGCCGTTCACCACATGCAGCACACACTGCATCCAAAAGTTTCATCGCAGAAGGCCGAACTGTGTTCCACGGGTCTCCTTTGGATTGTCAGAGAAGATAGGTGTATGTGCTGGGTGATCCAGTTGGTAATTGAGAAGCCTGGCATAAGGCAGTCTTTTCCCCATTTGAAAGGTCGATAGTGGCGGCCTCAAGGCTGACTGAAAGACACTGCCCTTACCCGTCTTCTAGTCACCTCCAGGAGTGCCTCAGTGAAGACAGTGTGTTTTCTCCTACGAATCCAGGTGGTCTCCAGTGCCTTGCTGGGAGCTCATCCCACGCTTGCCCTAGCTAAAGTGTGAAGTCAAAGTGACCCCTAGCCTCAAGGGAAGCGTGGGTGCTTCCTATCAGCCAAGTTGGGTGGGCAGCCACCTCCATGAACCCTGACTCCATAGAGTGCTTTAACTCCTCTGCGGCTTTGCGTAGGCCTAAGAGAGTCGCGTGTGAATTCCTTCTGAGGGAGAGCATGTGCGCTGGGAGTCCCCGTTTTGTTTTCCGAGCCACACAACACAGGACAGACTGCTGGGGTCAGCTCTTGCTACGCAGAGCGAAGGGCAGTGAACTGCTTCTCGCTTGCAGAGCTTGATGTCTACAGCTGTAAGGCAGCCCCGGGACAAAGTTTTGGCCAGTATTACATTCAGCGTGGCTCTCCCTCTGTGGAGGCCCTCCGAACGGCACTGAGAGAATCCCTGAGCCTAAAGTGCATCCTGGCAACCCTTAACCTGTCATCTCACTATTGTGACGCAAGGTACACTGCAGGTGCAGCCTGACAGAAAGTACAGAAAAGCCGGTACGACTCTGAGGCATTTGGACGAGGCAAGGTCCCCTCGGCCTGACTAAGTCATTAAGCGGGTGCTGCTCCTCGTGGCACGCAGAACACCCCCCGTCCAACGAAGTGGGATCCTAGAAAGGCCCAGTGTTGCTGAAAGTCTCCAGGTGTCAGTCAGAGAGTGCTGGCAAATGCGTCGTGGGCTCAAGTTGGCACTGGGAGAATGTGGGAGAAGCCCGACTTTCCCCCTTTGGAAAGCCACTTCGTTGCAGCTTCCAAGCCGCCTGCTACTATTCACTCCACAGATTCCTCTGAGGAGCAGTGAGTTTTTCCAAAAGAAACCAGGTGCTTGCGATTCCTTCCGGGGAGCTCACCCCCAGGAGCATACTGTAGCTAAGGTGCCCACTAAATGTGACCTCTAGTCTCGAGGTAAGGTGCACATTTTCCCATTCCCAGAGATAGGGGCGCCCCGGTTTCCAGGAGGTCTTAGTCAGTGGACGGCTTTAGCTTTAGTATGCCTCACAGCGCTCAAGACTCTCACGTGGGCACTTCTTTCCAAGGAAGTACACTGCGTACCCAAAGCCTTCTGAGCACAAGCAAGGGATACACAGCTCTGGGCACATCCCTCCCTATGCAGTTGGAAGGGCCGGGAACTAAGGTGTTCTATGAGGCGAGCGTTCCACAGCTTTGAAACAGGCTCAGGAACGCGGTTCTTGGCAGGGTTTCGTTCCCTGCGGGTCTGCCACGTTGAGGAAAACTAAGCGGCCCTGAAAGAAACCACCGGGGCTCCAATTCGGTTTGGGGACTCCTGCTCGACGTCTCTCTAAGTGATGCGGAAACTGGACTTTAGGTCCAGCCCAAAGTAATGCAGAGAGTAACCCCGAGCATTGCTAGGCATTGGGAACATCCAAAGTCACCCAGGTAGGCCTGCTGAGGGCAGTTCGGGGTTTGTGCCGTTCACCACATGCAGCACACACTGCATCCAAAAGTTTCATCGCAGAAGGCCGAACTGTGTTCCACGGGTCTCCCTTGGATTGTCAGAGAAGATAGGTGTATGTGCTGGGTGATCCAGTTGGTAATTGAGAAGCCTGGCAGAGGGCAGTCTTTTCCCCATTTGAAAGGTCGATAGTGGCGGCCTCAAGGCTGACTGAAAGACACTGCCCTTACCCGTCTTCTAGTCACCTCCAGGAGTGCCTCAGTGAAGACAGTGAGTTTTCTCCTACGAATCCAGGTGGTCTCCAGTGCCTTGCTGGGAGCTCATCCCACGCTTGCCCTAGCTAAAGTGTGAAGTCAAAGTGACCCCTAGCCTCAAGGGAAGCGTGGGCGCTTCCTATCAGCCAAGTTGGGTGGGCAGCCACCTCCATGAACCCTGACTCCATAGAGTGCTTTAACTCCTCTGCGGCTTTGCGTAGGCCTAAGAGAGTCGCGTGTGAATTCCTTCTGAGGGAGAGCATGTGCGCTGGGAGTCCCCGTTTTGTTTTCCGAGCCACACAACACAGGACAGACTGCTGGGGTCAGCTCTTGCTACGCAGAGCGAAGGGCAGTGAACTGCTTCTCGCTTGCAGAGCTTGATGTCTACAGCTGTAAGGCAGCCCCGGGACAAAGTTTTGGCCAGTATTACATTCAGCGTGGCTCTCCCTCTGTGGAGGCCCTCCGAACGGCACTGAGAGAATCCCTGAGCCTAAAGTGCATCCTGGCAACCCTTAACCTGTCATCTCACTATTGTGACGCAAGGTACACTGCAGGTGCAGCCTGACAGAAAGTACAGAAAAGCCGGTACGACTCTGAGGCATTTGGACGAGGCAAGGTCCCCTCGGCCTGACTAAGTCATTAAGCGGGTGCTGCTCCTCGTGGCACGCAGAACACCCCCCGTCCAACGAAGTGGGATCCTAGAAAGGCCCAGTGTTGCTGAAAGTCTCCAGGTGTCAGTCAGAGAGTGCTGGCAAATGCGTCGTGGGCTCAAGTTGGCACTGGGAGAATGTGGGAGAAGCCCGACTTTCCCCCTTTGGAAAGCCACTTCGTTGCAGCTTCCAAGCCGCCTGCTACTATTCACTCCACAGATTCCTCTGAGGAGCAGTGAGTTTTTCCAAAAGAAACCAGGTGCTTGCGATTCCTTCCGGGGAGCTCACCCCCAGGAGCATACTGTAGCTAAGGTGCCCACTAAATGTGACCTCTAGTCTCGAGGTAAGGTGCACATTTTCCCATTCCCAGAGATAGGGGCGCCCCGGTTTCCAGGAGGTCTTAGTGAGTGGACGGCTTTAGCTTTAGTATGCCTCACAGCGCTCAAGACTCTCACGTGGGCACTTCTTTCCAAGGAAGTACACTGCGTACCCAAAGCCTTCTGAGCACAAGCAAGGGATACACAGCTCTGGGCACATCCCTCCCTATGCAGTTGGAAGGGCCGGGAACTAAGGTGTTCTCTGAGGCGAGCGTTCCACAGCTTTGAAACAGCCCCAGGAACGCGGTTCTTGGCAGGGTTTCGTTCCCTGCGGGTCTGCCACGTTGAGGAAAACTAAGCGGCCCTGAAAGAAACCACCGGGGCTCCAATTCGGTTTGGGGACTCCTGCTCGACGTCTCTCTAGGTGATGCGGAAACTGGACTTTAGGTCCAGCCCGAAGTAATGCAGAGAGTAACCCCGAGCATTGCTAGGCATTGGGAACATCCAAAGTCACCCAGGTAGGCCTGCTGAGGGCAGTTCGGGGTTTGTGCCGTTCACCACATGCAGCACACACTGCATCCAAAAGTTTCATCGCAGAAGGCCGAACTGTGTTCCACGGGTCTCCCTTGGATTGTCAGAGAAGATAGGTGTATGTGCTGGGTGATCCAGTTGGTAATTGAGAAGCCTGGCAGAGGGCAGTCTTTTCCCCATTTGAAAGGTCGATAGTGGCGGCCTCAAGGCTGACTGAAAGACACTGCCCTTACCCGTCTTCTAGTCACCTCCAGGAGTGCCTCAGTGAAGACAGTGAGTTTTCTCCTACGAATCCAGGTGGTCTCCAGTGCCTTGCTGGGAGCTCATCCCACGCTTGCCCTAGCTAAAGTGTGAAGTCAAAGTGACCCCTAGCCTCAAGGGAAGCGTGGGTGCTTCCTATCAGCCAAGTTGGGTGGGCAGCCACCTCCATGAACCCTGACTCCATAGAGTGCTTTAACTCCTCTGCGGCTTTGCGTAGGCCTAAGAGAGTCGCGTGTGAATTCCTTCTGAGGGAGAGCATGTGCGCTGGGAGTCCCCGTTTTGTTTTCCGAGCCACACAACACAGGACAGACTGCTGGGGTCAGCTCTTGCTACGCAGAGCGAAGGGCAGTGAACTGCTTCTCGCTTGCAGAGCTTGATGTCTACAGCTGTAAGGCAGCCCCGGGACAAAGTTTTGGCCAGTATTACATTCAGCGTGGCTCTCCCTCTGTGGAGGCCCTCCGAACGGCACTGAGAGAATCCCTGAGCCTAAAGTGCATCCTGGCAACCCTTAACCTGTCATCTCACTATTGTGACGCAAGGTACACTGCAGGTGCAGCCTGACAGAAAGTACAGAAAAGCCGGTACGACTCTGAGGCATTTGGACGAGGCAAGGTCCCCTCGGCCTGACTAAGTCATTAAGCGGGTGCTGCTCCTCGTGGCACGCAGAACACCCCCCGTCCAACGAAGTGGGATCCTAGAAAGGCCCAGTGTTGCTGAAAGTCTCCAGGTGTCAGTCAGAGAGTGCTGGCAAATGCGTCGTGGGCTCAAGTTGGCACTGGGAGAATGTGGGAGAAGCCCGACTTTCCCCCTTTGGAAAGCCACTTCGTTGCAGCTTCCAAGCCGCCTGCTACTATTCACTCCACAGATTCCTCTGAGGAGCAGTGAGTTTTTCCAAAAGAAACCAGGTGCTTGCGATTCCTTCCGGGGAGCTCACCCCCAGGAGCATACTGTAGCTAAGGTGCCCACTAAATGTGACCTCTAGTCTCGAGGTAAGGTGCACATTTTCCCATTCCCAGAGATAGGGGCGCCCCGGTTTCCAGGAGGTCTTAGTCAGTGGACGGCTTTAGCTTTAGTATGCCTCACAGCGCTCAAGACTCTCACGTGGGCACTTCTTTCCAAGGAAGTACACTGCGTACCCAAAGCCTTCTGAGCACAAGCAAGGGATACACAGCTCTGGGCACATCCCTCCCTATGCAGTTGGAAGGGCCGGGAACTAAGGTGTTCTCTGAGGCGAGCGTTCCACAGCTTTGAAACAGCCCCAGGAACGTGGTTCTTGGCAGGGTTTCGTTCCCTGCGGGTCTGCCACGTTGAGGAAAACTAAGCGGCCCTGAAAGAAACCACCGGGGCTCCAATTCGGTTTGGGGACTCCTGCTCGACGTCTCTCTAGGTGATGCGGAAACTGGACTTTAGGTCCAGCCCGAAGTAATGCAGAGAGTAACCCCGAGCATTGCTAGGCATTGGGAACATCCAAAGTCACCCAGGTAGGCCTGCTGAGGGCAGTTCGGGGTTTGTGCCGTTCACCACATGCAGCACACACTGCATCCAAAAGTTTCATCGCAGAAGGCCGAACTGTGTTCCACGGGTCTCCCTTGGATTGTCAGAGAAGATAGGTGTATGTGCTGGGTGATCCAGTTGGTAATTGAGAAGCCTGGCAGAGGGCAGTCTTTTCCCCATTTGAAAGGTCGATAGTGGCGGCCTCAAGGCTGACTGAAAGACACTGCCCTTACCCGTCTTCTAGTCACCTCCAGGAGTGCCTCAGTGAAGACAGTGAGTTTTCTCCTACGAATCCAGGTGGTCTCCAGTGCCTTGCTGGGAGCTCATCCCACGCTTGCCCTAGCTAAAGTGTGAAGTCAAAGTGACCCCTAGCCTCAAGGGAAGCACGAGCGCTTCCTATCAGCCAAGTTGGGTGGGCAGCCACCTCCATGAACCCTGACTCCATAGAGTGCTTTAACTCCTCTGCGGCTTTGCGTAGGCCTAAGAGAGTCGCGTGTGAATTCCTTCTGAGGGAGAGCATGTGCGCTGGGAGTCCCCGTTTTGTTTTCCGAGCCACACAACACAGGACAGACTGCTGGGGTCAGCTCTTGCTACGCAGAGCGAAGGGCAGTGAACTGCTTCTCGCTTGCAGAGCTTGATGTCTACAGCTGTAAGGCAGCCCCGGGACAAAGTTTTGGCCAGTATTACATTCAGCGTGGCTCTCCCTCTGTGGAGGCCCTCCGAACGGCACTGAGAGAATCCCTGAGCCTAAAGTGCATCCTGGCAACCCTTAACCTGTCATCTCACTATTGTGACGCAAGGTACACTGCAGGTGCAGCCTGACAGAAAGTACAGAAAAGCCGGTACGACTCTGAGGCATTTGGACGAGGCAAGGTCCCCTCGGCCTGACTAAGTCATTAAGCGGGTGCTGCTCCTCGTGGCACACAGAACACCCCCCGTCCAACGAAGTGGGATCCTAGAAAGGCCCAGTGTTGCTGAAAGTCTCCAGGTGTCAGTCAGAGAGTGCTGGCAAATGCATCGTGGGCTCAAGTTGGCACTGGGAGAATGTGGGAGAAGCCCGACTTTCCCCCTTTGGAAAGCCACTTCGTTGCAGCTTCCAAGCCGCCTGCTACTATTCACTCCACAGATTCCTCTGAGGAGCAGTGAGTTTTTCCAAAAGAAACCAGGTGCTTGCGATTCCTTCCGGGGAGCTCACCCCCAGGAGCATACTGTAGCTAAGGTGCCCACTAAATGTGACCTCTAGTCTCGAGGTAAGGTGCACATTTTCCCATTCCCAGAGATAGGGGCGCCCCGGTTTCCAGGAGGTCTTAGTCAGTGGACGGCTTTAGCTTTAGTATGCCTCACAGCGCTCAAGACTCTCACGTGGGCACTTCTTTCCAAGGAAGTACACTGCGTACCCAAAGCCTTCTGAGCACAAGCAAGGGATACACAGCTCTGGGCACATCCCTCCCTATGCAGTTGGAAGGGCCGGGAACTAAGGTGTTCTCTGAGGCGAGCGTTCCACAGCTTTGAAACAGGCTCAGGAACGCGGTTCTTGGCAGGGTTTCATTCCCTGCGGGTCTGCCACGTTGAGGAAAACTAAGCGGCCCTGAAAGAAACCACCGGGGCTCCAATTCGGTTTGGGGACTCCTGCTCGACGTCTCTCTAAGTGATGCGGAAACTGGACTTTAGGTCCAGCCCGAAGTAATGCAGAGAGTAACCCCGAGCATTGCTAGGCATTGGGAACATCCAAAGTCACCCAGGTAGGCCTGCTGAGGGCAGTTCGGGGTTTGTGCCGTTCACCACATGCAGCACACACTGCATCCAAAAGTTTCATCGCAGAAGGCCGAACTGTGTTCCACGGGTCTCCCTTGGATTGTCAGAGAAGATAGGTGTATGTGCTGGGTGATCCAGTTGGTAATTGAGAAGCCTGGCAGAGGGCAGTCTTTTCCCCATTTGAAAGGTCGATAGTGGCGGCCTCAAGGCTGACTGAAAGACACTGCCCTTACCCGTCTTCTAGTCACCTCCAGGAGTGCCTCAGTGAAGACAGTGAGTTTTCTCCTACGAATCCAGGTGGTCTCCAGTGCCTTGCTGGGAGCTCATCCCACGCTTGCCCTAGCTAAAGTGTGAAGTCAAAGTGACCCCTAGCCTCAAGGGAAGCGCAAGCGCTTCCTATCAGCCAAGTTGGGTGGGCAGCCACCTCCATGAACCCTGACTCCATAGAGTGCTTTAACTCCTCTGCGGCTTTGCGTAGGCCTAAGAGAGTCGCGTGTGAATTCCTTCTGACGGAGAGCATGTGCGCTGGGAGTCCCCGTTTTGTTTTCCGAGCCACACAACACAGGACAGACTGCTGGGGTCAGCTCTTGCTACGCAGAGCGAAGGGCAGTGAACTGCTTCTCGCTTGCAGAGCTTGATGTCTACAGCTGTAAGGCAGCCCCGGGACAAAGTTTTGGCCAGTATTACATTCAGCGTGGCTCTCCCTCTGTGGAGGCCCTCCGAACGGCACTGAGAGAATCCCTGAGCCTAAAGTGCATCCTGGCAACCCTTAACCTGTCATCTCACTATTGTGACGCAAGGTACACTGCAGGTGCAGCCTGACAGAAAGTACAGAAAAGCCGGTACGACTCTGAGGCATTTGGACGAGGCAAGGTCCCCTCGGCCTGACTAAGTCATTAAGCGGGTGCTGCTCCTCGTGGCACGCAGAACACCCCCCGTCCAACGAAGTGGGATCCTAGAAAGGCCCAGTGTTGCTGAAAGTCTCCAGGTGTCAGTCAGCGAGTGCTGGCAAATGCGTCGTGGGCTCAAGTTGGCACTGGGAGAATGTGGGAGAAGCCCGACTTTCCCCCTTTGGAAAGCCACTTCGTTGCAGCTTCCAAGCCGCCTGCTACTATTCACTCCACAGATTCCTCTGAGGAGCAGTGAGTTTTTCCAAAAGAAACCAGGTGCTTGCGATTCCTTCTGGGGAGCTCACCCCCAGGAGCATACTGTAGCTAAGGTGCCCACTAAATGTGACCTCTAGTCTCGAGGTAAGGTGCACATTTTCCCATTCCCAGAGATAGGGGCGCCCCGGTTTCCAGGAGGTCTTAGTCAGTGGACGGCTTTAGCTTTAGTATGCCTCACAGCGCTCAAGACTCTCACGTGGGCACTTCTTTCCAAGGAAGTACACTGCGTACCCAAAGCCTTCTGAGCACAAGCAAGGGATACACAGCTCTGGGCACATCCCTCCCTATGCAGTTGGAAGGGCCGGGAACTAAGGTGTTCTCTGAGGCGAGCGTTCCACAGCTTTGAAACAGCCCCAGGAACGTGGTTCTTGGCAGGGTTTCGTTCCCTGCGGGTCTGCCACGTTGAGGAAAACTAAGCGGCCCTGAAAGAAACCACCGTGGCTCCAATTCGGTTTGGGGACTCCTGCTCGACGTCTCTCTAGGTGATGCGGAAACTGGACTTTAGGTCCAGCCCGAAGTAATGCAGAGAGTAACCCCGAGCATTGCTAGGCATTGGGAACATCCAAAGTCACCCAGGTAGGCCTGCTGAGGGCAGTTCGGGGTTTGTGCCGTTCACCACATGCAGCACACACTGCATCCAAAAGTTTCATCGCAGAAGGCCGAACTGTGTTCCACGAGTCTCCCTTGGATTGTCAGAGAAGATAGGTGTATGTGCTGGGTGATCCAGTTGGTAATTGAGAAGCCTGGCAGAGGGCAGTCTTTTCCCCATTTGAAAGGTCGATAGTGGCGGCCTCAAGGCTGACTGAAAGACACTGCCCTTACCCGTCTTCTAGTCACCTCCAGGAGTGCCTCAGTGAAGACAGTGAGTTTTCTCCTACGAATCCAGGTGGTCTCCAGTGCCTTGCTGGGAGCTCATCCCACGCTTGCCCTAGCTAAAGTGTGAAGTCAAAGTGACCCCTAGCCTCAAGGGAAGCGCGAGCGCTTCCTATCAGCCAAGTTGGGTGGGCAGCCACCTCCATGAACCCTGACTCCATAGAGTGCTTTAACTCCTCTGCGGCTTGGCGTAGGCCTAAGAGAGTCGCGTGTGAATTCCTTCTGAGGGAGAGCATGTGCGCTGGGAGTCCCCGTTTTGTTTTCCGAGCCACACAACACAGGACAGACTGCTGGGGTCAGCTCTTGCTACGCAGAGCGAAGGGCAGTGAACTGCTTCTCGCTTGCAGAGCTTGATGTCTACAGCTGTAAGGCAGCCCCGGGACAAAGTTTTGGCCAGTATTACATTCAGCGTGGCTCTCCCTCTGTGGAGGCCCTCCGAACGGCACTGAGAGAATCCCTGAGCCTAAAGTGCATCCTGGCAACTCTTAACCTGTCAACTCACTATTGTGACACAAGGTACACTGCAGGTGCAGCCTGACAGAAAGTACAGAAAAGCCGGTACGACTCTGAGGCATTTGGACGAGGCAAGGTCCCCTCGGCCTGACTAAGTCATTAAGCGGGTGCTGCTCCTCGTGGCACGCAGAACACCCCCCGTCCAACGAAGTGGGATCCTAGAAAGGCCCAGTGTTGCTGAAAGTCTCCAGGTGTCAGTCAGCGAGAGCTGGCAAATGCGTCGTGGGCTCAAGTTGGCACTGGGAGAATGTGGGAGAAGCCCGACTTTCCCCCTTTGGAAAGCCACTTCGTTGCAGCTTCCAAGCCGCCTGCTACTATTCACTCCACAGATTCCTCTGAGGAGCAGTGAGTTTTTCCAAAAGAAACCAGGTGCTTGCGATTCCTTCCGGGGAGCTCACCCCCAGGAGCATACTGTAGCTAAGGTGCCCACTAAATGTGACCTCTAGTCTCGAGGTAAGGTGCACATTTTCCCATTCCCAGAGATAGGGGCGCCCCGGTTTCCAGGAGGTCTTAGTCAGTGGACGGCTTTAGCTTTAGTATGCCTCACAGCGCTCAAGACTCTCACGTGGGCACTTCTTTCCAAGGAAGTACACTGCGTACCCAAAGCCTTCTGAGCACAAGCAAGGGATACACAGCTCTGGGCACATCCCTCCCTATGCAGTTGGAAGGGCCGGGAACTAAGGTGTTCTCTGAGGCGAGCGTTCCACAGCTTTGAAACAGCCCCAGGAACGTGGTTCTTGGCAGGGTTTCGTTCCCTGCGGGTCTGCCACGTTGAGGAAAACTAAGCGGCCCTGAAAGAAACCACCGGGGCTCCAATTCGGTTTGGGGACTCCTGCTCGACGTCTCTCTAGATGATGCGGAAACTGGACTTTAGGTCCAGCCCGAAGAAATGCAGAGAGTAACCCCGAGCATTGCTAGGCATTGGGAACATCCAAAGTCACCCAGGTAGGCCTGCTGAGGGCAGTTCGGGGTTTGTGCCGTTCACCACATGCAGCAAACACTGCATCCAAAAGTTTCATCGCAGAAGGCCGAACTGTGTTCCACGGGTCTCCCTTGGATTGTCAGAGAAGATAGGTGTATGTGCTGGGTGATCCAGTTGGTAATTGAGAAGCCTGGCAGAGGGCAGTCTTTTCCCCATTTGAAAGGTCGATAGTGGCGGCCTCAAGGCTGACTGAAAGACACTGCCCTTACCCGTCTTCTAGTCACCTCCAGGAGTGCCTCAGTGAAGACAGTGAGTTTTCTCCTACGAATCCAGGTGGTCTCCAGTGCCTTGCTGGGAGCTCATCCCACGCTTGCCCTAGCTAAAGTGTGAAGTCAAAGTGACCCCTAGCCTCAAGGGAAGCGCAAGCGCTTCCTATCAGCCAAGTTGGGTGGGCAGCCACCTCCATGAACCCTGACTCCATAGAGTGCTTTAACTCCTCTGCGGCTTTGCGTAGGCCTAAGAGAGTCGCGTGTGAATTCCTTCTGAGGGAGAGCATGTGCGCTGGGAGTCCCCGTTTTGTTTTCCGAGCCACACAACACAGGACAGACTGCTGGGGTCAGCTCTTGCTACGCAGAGCGAAGGGCAGTGAACTGCTTCTCGCTTGCAGAGCTTGATGTCTACAGCTGTAAGGCAGCCCCGGGACAAAGTTTTGGCCAGTATTACATTCAGCGTGGCTCTCCCTCTGTGGAGGCCCTCCGAACGGCACTGAGAGAATCCCTGAGCCTAAAGTGCATCCTGGCAACCCTTAACCTGTCATCTCACTATTGTGACGCAAGGTACACTGCAGGTGCAGCCTGACAGAAAGTACAGAAAAGCCGGTACGACTCTGAGGCATTTGGACGAGGCAAGGTCCCCTCGGCCTGACTAAGTCATTAAGCGGGTGCTGCTCCTCGTGGCACGCAGAACACCCCCCGTCCAACGAAGTGGGATCCTAGAAAGGCCCAGTGTTGCTGAAAGTCTCCAAGTGTCAGTCAGCGAGTGCTGGCAAATGCGTCGTGGGCTCAAGTTGGCACTGGGAGAATGTGGGAGAAGCCCGACTTTCCCCCTTTGGAAAGCCACTTCGTTGCAGCTTCCAAGCCGCCTGCTACTATTCACTCCACAGATTCCTCTGAGGAGCAGTGAGTTTTTCCAAAAGAAACCAGGTGCTTGCGATTCCTTCCGGGGAGCTCACCCCCAGGAGCATACTGTAGCTAAGGTGCCCACTAAATGTGACCTCTAGTCTCGAGGTAAGGTGCACATTTTCCCATTCGCAGAGATAGGGGCGCCCCGGTTTCCAGGAGGTCTTAGTCAGTGGACGGCTTTAGCTTTAGTATGCCTCACAGCGCTCAAGACTCTCACGTGGGCACTTCTTTCCAAGGAAGTACACTGTGTACCCAAAGCCTTCTGGGCACAAGCAAGGGATACACAGCTCTGGGCACATCCCTCCCTATGCAGTTGGAAGGGCCGGGAACTAAGGTGTTCTCTGAGGCGAGCGTTCCACAGCTTTGAAACAGCCCCAGGAACGCGGTTCTTGGCAGGGTTTCGTTCCCTGCGGGTCTGCCACGTTGAGGAAAACTAAGCGGCCCTGAAAGAAACCACCGGGGCTCCAATTCGGTTTGGGGACTCCTGCTCGACGTCTCTCTAAGTGATGCGGAAACTGGACTTTAGGTCCAGCCCAAAGTAATGCAGAGAGTAACCCCGAGCATTGCTAGGCTTTGGGAACATCCGAAGTCACCCAGGTAGGCCTGCTGAGGGCAGTTCGGGGTTTGTGCCATTCACCACATGCAGCACACACTGCATCCAAAAGTTTCATCGCAGAAGGCCGAACTGTGTTCCAAGGGTCTCCCTTGGATTGTCAGAGAAGATAGGTGTATGTGCTGGGTGATCCAGTTGGTAATTGAGAAGCCTGGCAGAAGGCAGTCTTTTCCCCATTTGAAAGGTCGATAGTGGCGGCCTCAAGGCTGACTGAAAGACACTGCCATTACCCGTCTTCTAGTCACCTCCAGGAGTGCCTCAGTGAAGACAGTGAGTTTTCTCCTACGAATCCAGGTGGTCTCCAGTGCCTTGCTGGGAGCTCATCCCACGCTTGCCCTAGCTAAAGTGTGAAGTCAAAGTGACCCCTAGCCTCAAGGGAAGCGCGAGCGCTTCCTATCAGCCAAGTTGGGTGGGCAGCCACCTCCATGAACCCTGACTCCATAGAGTGCTTTAACTCCTCTGCGGCTTTGCGTAGGCCTAAGAGAGTCGCGTGTGAATTCCTTCTGAGGGAGAGCATGTGCGCTGGGAGTCCCCGTTTTGTTTTCCGAGCCACACAACACAGGACAGACTGCTGGGGTCAGCTCTTGCTACGCAGAGCGAAGGGCAGTGAACTGCTTCTCGCTTGCAGAGCTTGATGTCTACAGCTGTAAGGCAGCCCCGGGACAAAGTTTTGGCCAGTATTACATTCAGCGTGGCTCTCCCTCTGTGGAGGCCCTCCGAACGGCACTGAGAGAATCCCTGAGCCTAAAGTGCATCCTGGCAACCCTTAACCTGTCATCTCACTATTGTGACGCAAGGTACACTGCAGGTGCAGCCTGACAGAAAGTAGAGAAAAGCCGGTACGACTCTGAGGCATTTGGACGAGGCAAGGTCCCCTCGGCCTGACTAAGTCATTAAGCGGGTGCTGCTCCTCGTGGCATGCAGAACACCCCCCGTCCAACGAAGTGGGATCCTAGAAAGGCCCAGTGTTGCTGAAAGTCTCCAGGTGTCAGTCAGCGAGTGCTGGCAAATGTGTCGTGGGCTCAAGTTGGCACTGGGAGAATGTGGGAGAAGCCCGACTTTCCCCCTTTGGAAAGCCACTTCGTTGCAGCTTCCAAGCCGCCTGCTACTATTCACTCCACAGATTCCTCTGAGGAGCAGTGAGTTTTTCCAAAAGAAACCAGGTGCTTGCGATTCCTTCCAGGGAGCTCACCCCCAGGAGCATACTGTAGCTAAGGTGCCCACTAAATGTGACCTCTAGTCTCGAGGTAAGGTGCACATTTTCCCATTCCCAGAGATAGGGGCGCCCCGGTTTCCAGGAGGTCTTAGTCAGTGGACGGCTTTAGCTTTAGTATGCCTCACAGCGCTCAAGACTCTCACGTGGGCACTTCTTTCCAAGGAAGTACACTGTGTACCCAAAGCCTTCTGAGCACAAGCAAGGGATACACAGCTCTGGGCACATCCCTCCCTATGCAGTTGGAAGGGCCGGGAACTAAGGTGTTCTCTGAGGCGAGCGTTCCACAGCTTTGAAACAGCCTCAGGAACGCGGTTCTTGGCAGGGTTTCGTTCCCTGCGGGTCTGCCACGTTGAGGAAAACTAAGCGGCCCTGAAAGAAACCACCGGGGCTCCAATTCGGTTTGGGGACTCCTGCTCGACGTCTCTCTAGGTGATGCGGAAACTGGACTTTAGGTCCCGCCCGAAGTAATGCAGAGAGTAACCCCGAGCATTGCTAGGCATTGGGAACATCCGAAGTCACCCAGGTAGGCCTGCTGAGGGCACTTCGGGGTTTGTGCCGTTCACCACATGCAGCAAACACTGCATCCAAAAGTTTCATCGCAGAAGGCCGAACTGTGTTCCAAGGGTCTCCCTTGGATTGTCAGAGAAGATAGGTGTATGTGCTGGGTGATCCAGTTGGTAATTGAGAAGCCTGGCAGAAGGCAGTCTTTTCCCCATTTGAAAGGTCGATAGTGGCGGCCTCAAGGCTGACTGAAAGACACTGCCCTTACCCGTCTTCTAGTCACCTCCAGGAGTGCCTCAGTGAAGACAGTGAGTTTTCTCCTACGAATCCAGGTGGTCTCCAGTGCCTTGCTGGGAGCTCATCCCACGCTTGCCCTAGCTAAAGTGTGAAGTCAAAGTGACCCCTAGCCTCAAGGGAAGCGCGAGCGCTTCCTATCAGCCAAGTTGGGTGGGCAGCCACCTCCATGGACCCTGACTCCATAGAGTGCTTTAACTCCTCTGCGGCTTTGCGTAGGCCTAAGAGAGTCGCGTGTGAATTCCTTCTGAGGGAGAGCATGTGCGCTGGGAGTCCCCGTTTTGTTTTCCGAGCCACACAACACAGGACAGACTGCTGGGGTCAGCTCTTGCTACGCAGAGCGAAGGGCAGTGAACTGCTTCTCGCTTGCAGAGCTTGATGTCTACAGCTGTAAGGCAGCCCCGGGACAAAGTTTTGGCCAGTATTACATTCAGCGTGGCTCTCCCTCTGTGGAGGCCCTCCGAACGGCACTGAGAGAATCCCTGAGCCTAAAGTGCATCCTGGCAACCCTTAACCTGTCATCTCACTATTGTGACGCAAGGTACACTGCAGGTGCAGCCTGACAGAAAGTACAGAAAAGCCGGTACGACTCTGAGGCATTTGGACGATGCAAGGTCCCCTCGGCCTGACTAAGTCATTAAGCGGGTGCTGCTCCTCGTGGCACGCAGAACACCCCCCGTCCAACGAAGTGGGATCCTAGAAAGGCCCAGTGTTGCTGAAAGTCTCCAGGTGTCAGTCAGCGAGTGCTGGCAAATGCGTCGTGGGCTCAAGTTGGCACTGGGAGAATGTGGGAGAAGCCCGACTTTCCCGCTTTGGAAAACCACTTCGTTGCAGCTTCCAAGCCGCCTGCTACTATTCACTCCACAGATTCCTCTGAGGAGCAGTGAGTTTTTCCAAAAGAAACCAGGTGCTTGCGATTCCTTCCGGGGAGCTCACCCCCAGGAGCATACTGTAGCTAAGGTGCCCACTAAATGTGACCTCTAGTCTCGAGGTAAGGTGCACATTTTCCCATTCCCAGAGATAGGGGCGCCCCGGTTTCCAGGAGGTCTTAGTCAGTGGACGGCTTTAGCTTTAGTATGCCTCACAGCGCTCAAGACTCTCACGTGGGCACTTCTTTCCAAGGAAGTACTCTGCGTACCCAAAGCCTTCTGAGCACAAGCAAGGGATACACAGCTCTGGGCACATCCCTCCCTATGCAGTTGGAAGGGCCGGGAACTAAGGTGTTCTCTGAGGCGAGCGTTCC
This sequence comes from Mesoplodon mirus, assembly GCF_964341445.2. Taxonomy (NCBI): domain Eukaryota; kingdom Metazoa; phylum Chordata; class Mammalia; order Artiodactyla; family Ziphiidae; genus Mesoplodon; species Mesoplodon mirus. The sequence goes on along the minus strand of NC_138979.1, from coordinate 86,743,098 downwards.
ACAGCTTTGAAACAGCCCCAGGAACGCGGTTCTTGGCAGGGTTTCGTTCCCTGCGGGTCTGCCACGTTGAGGAAAACTAAGCGGCCCTGAAAGAAACCACCGGGGCTCCAATTCGGTTTGGGGACTCCTGCTCGACGTCTCTCTAGGTGATGCGGAAACTGGACTTTAGGTCCAGCCCGAAGTAATGCAGAGAGTAACCCCGAGCATTGCTAGGCATTGGGAACATCCGAAGTCACCCAGGTAGGCCTGCTGAGGGCAGTTCGGGGTTTGTGCCGTTCACCACATGCAGCAAACACTGCATCCAAAAGTTTCATCGCAGAAGGCCGAACTGTGTTCCAAGGGTCTCCCTTGGATTGTCAGAGAAGATAGGTGTATGTGCTGGGTGATCCAGTTGGTAATTGAGAAGCCTGGCAGAAGGCAGTCTTTTCCCCATTTGAAAGGTCGATAGTGGCGGCCTCAAGGCTGACTGAAAGACACTGCCCTTACCCGTCTTCTAGTCACCTCCAGGAGTGCCTCAGTGAAGACAGTGAGTTTTCTCCTACGAATCCAGGTGGTCTCCAGTGCCTTGCTGGGAGCTCATCCCACGCTTGCCCTAGCTAAAGTGTGAAGTCAAAGTGACCCCTAGCCTCAAGGGAAGCGCGAGCGCTTCCTATCAGCCAAGTTGGGTGGGCAGCCACCTCCATGAACCCTGACTCCATAGAGTGCTTTAACTCCTCTGCGGCTTTGCGTAGGCCTAAGAGAGTCGCGTGTGAATTCCTTCTGAGGGAGAGCATGTGCGCTGGGAGTCCCCGTTTTGTTTTCCGAGCCACACAACACAGGACAGACTGCTGGGGTCAGCTCTTGCTACGCAGAGCGAAGGGCAGTGAACTGCTTCTCGCTTGCAGAGCTTGATGTCTACAGCTGTAAGGCAGCCCCGGGACAAAGTTTTGGCCAGTATTACATTCAGCGTGGCTCTCCCTCTGTGGAGGCCCTCCGAACGGCACTGAGAGAATCCCTGAGCCTAAAGTGCATCCTGGCAACCCTTAACCTGTCATCTCACTATTGTGACGCAAGGTACACTGCAGGTGCAGCCTGACAGAAAGTACAGAAAAGCCGGTACGACTCTGAGGCATTTGGACGAGGCAAGGTCCCCTCGGCCTGACTAAGTCATTAAGCGGGTGCTGCTCCTCGTGGCACGCAGAACACCCCCCGTCCAACGAAGTGGGATCCTAGAAAGGCCCAGTGTTGCTGAAAGTCTCCAGGTGTCAGTCAGCGAGTGCTGGCAAATGTGTCGTGGGCTCAAGTTGGCACTGGGAGAATGTGGGAGAAGCCCGACTTTCCCCCTTTGGAAAGCCACTTCGTTGCAGCTTCCAAGCCGCCTGCTACTATTTACTCCACAGATTCCTCTGAGGAGCAGTGAGTTTTTCCAAAAGAAACCAGGTGCTTGCGATTCCTTCCGGGGAGCTAACCCCCAGGAGCATACTGTAGCTAAGGTGCCCACTAAATGTGACCTCTAGTCTCGAGGTAAGGTGCACATTTTCCCATTCCCAGAGATAGGGGCGCCCCGGTTTCCAGGAGGTCTTAGTCAGTGGACGGCTTTAGCTTTAGTATGCCTCACAGCGCTCAAGACTCTCACGTGGGCACTTCTTTCCAAGGAAGTACACTGCGTACCCAAAGCCTTCTGAGCACAAGCAAGGGATACACAGCTCTGGGCACATCCCTCCCTATGCAGTTGGAAGGGCCGGGAACTAAGGTGTTCTCTGAGGCGAGCGTTCCACAGCTTTGAAACAGCCTCAGGAACGCGGTTCTTGGCAGGGTTTCGTTCCCTGCGGGTCTGCCACGTTGAGGAAAACTAAGTGGCCCTGAAAGAAACCACCGGGGCTCCAATTCGGTTTGGGGACTCCTGCTCAACGTCTCTCTAAGTGATGCGGAAACTGGACTATAGGTCCAGCCCGAAGTAATGCAGAGAGTAACCCCGAGCATTGCTAGACATTGGGAACATCCAAAGTCACCCAGGTAGGCCTGCTGAGGGCAGTTCGGGGTTTGTGCCGTTCACCACATGTAGCACACACTGCATCCAAAAGTTTCATCGCAGAAGGCCGAACTGTGTTCCAAGAGTCTCCCTTGGATTGTGAGAGAAGATAGGTGTATGTGCTGGGTGATCCAGTTGGTAATTGAGAAGCCTGGCAGAAGGCAGTCTTTTCCCCATTTGAAAGGTCGATAGTGGCGGCCTCAAGGCTGACTGAAAGACACTGCCCTTACCCGTCTTCTAGTCACCTCCAGGAGTGCCTCAGTGAAGACAGTGAGTTTTCTCCTACGAATCCAGGTGGTCTCCAGTGCCTTGCTGGGAGCTCATCCCACGCTTGCCCTAGCTAAAGTGTGAAGTCAAAGTGACCCCTAGCCTCAAGGGAAGCGCGAGCGCTTCCTATCAGCCAAGTTGGGTGGGCAGCCACCTCCATGAACCCTGACTCCATAGAGTGCTTTAACTCCTCTGCGGCTTTGCGTAGGCCTAAGAGAGTCGCGTGTGAATTCCTTCTGAGGGAGAGCATGTGCGCTGTGAGTCCCCGTTTTGTTTTCCGAGCCACACAACACAGGACAGACTGCTGGGGTCAGCTCTTGCTACGCAGAGCGAAGGGCAGTGAACTGCTTCTCGCTTGCAGAGCTTGATGTCTACAGCTGTAAGGCAGCCCCGGGACAAAGTTTTGGCCAGTATTACATTCAGCGTGGCTCTCCCTCTGTGGAGGCCCTCCGAACGGCACTGAGAGAATCCCTGAGCCTAAAGTGCATCCTGGCAACTCTTAACCTGTCATCTCACTATTGTGACGCAAGGTACACTGCAGCTGCAGCCTGACAGAAAGTACAGAAAAGCCGGTACGACTCTGAGGCATTTGGACGATGCAAGGTCCCCTCGGCCTGACTAAGTCATTAAGCGGGTGCTGCTCCTCGTGGCACGCAAAACACCCCCCGTCCAACGAAGTGGGATCCTAGAAAGGCCCAGTGTTGCTGAAAGTCTCCAGGTGTCAGTCAGAGAGTGCTGGCAAATGCGTCGTGGGCTCAAGTTGGCACTGGGAGAATGTGGGAGAAGCCCGACTTTCCCCCTTTGGAAAGCCACTTCGTTGCAGCTTCCAAGCCGCCTGCTACTATTCACTCCACAGATTCCTCTGAGGAGCAGTGAGTTTTTCCAAAAGAAACCAGGTGCTTGCGATTTCTTCCGGGGAGCTCACCCCCAGGAGCATACTGTAGCTAAGGTGCCCACTAAATGTGACCTCTAGTCTCGAGGTAAGGTGCACATTTTCCCATTCCCAGAGATAGGGGCGCCCCGGTTTCCAGGAGGTCTTAGTCAGTGCACGGCTTTAGCTTTAGTATGCCTCACAGCGCTCAAGACTCTCACGTGGGCACTTCTTTCCAAGGAAGTACACTGCGTAGCCAAAGCCTTCTGAGCACAAGCAAGGGATACACAGCTCTGGGCACATCCCTCCCTATGCAGTTGGAAGGGCCGGGAACTAAGGTGTTCTCTGAGGCGAGCGTTCCACAGCTTTGAAACAGCCTCAGGAACGTGGTTCTTGGCAGGGTTTCATTCCCTGCGGGTCTGCCACGTTGAGGAAAACTAAGCGGCCCTTAAAGAAACCACCGGGGCTCCAATTAGTTTGGGGACTCCTGCTCGACGTCTCTCTAAGTGATGCGGAAACTGGACTTTAGGTCCAGCCCGAAGTAATGCAGAGAGTAACCCCGAGCATTGCTAGGCATTGGGAACATCCAAAGACACCCAGGTAGGCCTGCTGAGGGCAGTTCGGGGTTTGTGCCGTTCACCACATGCAGCACACACTGCATCCAAAAGTTTCATCGCAGAAGGCCGAACTGTGTTCCAAGGGTCTCCCTTGGATTGTCAGAGAAGATAGGTGTATGTGCTGGGTGATCCAGTTGGTAATTGAGAAGCCTGGCAGAAGGCAGTCTTTTCCCCATTTGAAAGGTCGATAGTGGCGGCCTCAAGGCTGACTGAAAGACACTGCCCTTACCCGTCTTCTAGTCACCTCCAGGAGTGCCTCAGTGAAGACAGTGAGTTTTCTCCTACGAATCCAGGTGGTCTCCAGTGCCTTGCTGGGAGCTCATCCCACGCTTGCCCTAGCTAAAGTGTGAAGTCAAAGTGACCCCTAGCCTCAAGGTAAGCACGAGCGCTTCCTATCAGCCAAGTTGGGTGGGCAGCCACCTCCATGAACCCTGACTCCATAGAGTGCTTTAACTCCTCTGCGGCTTTGCGTAGGCCTAAGAGAGTCGCGTGTGAATTCCTTCTGAGGGAGAGCATGTGCGCTGTGAGTCCCCGTTTTGTTTTCCGAGCCACACAACACAGGACAGACTGCTGGGGTCAGCTCTTGCTACGCAGAGCGAAGGGCAGTGAACTGCTTCTCGCTTGCTGAGCTTGATGTCTACAGCTGTAAGGCAGCCCCGGGACAAAGTTTTGGCCAGTATTACATTCAGCATGGCTCTCCCTCTGTGGAGGCCCTCCGAACGGCACTGAAAGAATCCCTGAGCCTAAAGTGCATCCTTGCAACCCTTAACCAGTCATCTCACTATTGTGACGCAAGGTACACTGCAGGTGCAGCCTGACAGAAAGTACAGAAAAGCCGGTACGACTCTGATGCATTTGGACGATGCAAGGTCCCCTCGGCCTGACTAAGTCATTAAGCGGGTGCTGCTCCTCGTGGCACGCAAAACACCCCCCGTCCAACGAAGTGGGATCCTAGAAAGGCCCAGTGTTGCTGAAAGTCTCCAGGTGTCAGTCAGAGAGTGCTGGCAAATGCGTCGTGGGCTCAAGTTGGCACTGGGAGAATGTGGGAGAAGCCCGACTTTCCCCCTTTGGAAAGCCACTTCGTTGCAGCTTCCAAGCCGCCTGCTACTATTCACTCCACAGATTCCTCTGAGGAGCAGTGAGTTTTTCCAAAAGAAACCAGGTGCTTGCGATTCCTTCCGGGGAGCTCACCCCCAGGAGCATACTGTAGCTAAGGTGCCCACTAAATGTGACCTCTAGTCTCGAGGTAAGGTGCACATTTTCCCATTCCCAGAGATAGGGGCGCCCCGGTTTCCAGGAGGTCTTAGTCAGTGGACGGCTTTAGCTTTAGTATGCCTCACAGCGCTCAAGACTCTCACGTGGGCACTTCTTTCCAAGGAAGTGCACTGCGTACCCAAAGCCTTCTAAGCACAATCAAGGGATACACAGCTCTGGGCATATCCCTCCCTATGCAGTTGGAAGGGCCGGGAACTAAGGTGTTCTCTGAGGCGAGCGTTCCACAGCTTTGAAACAGCCTCAGGAACGCGGTTCTTGGCAGGGTTTCATTCCCTGCGGGTCTGCCACGTTGAGGAAAACTAAGCGGCCCTGAAAGAAACCACCGGGGCTCCAATTCGGTTTGGGGACTCCTGCTCGATGTCTCTCTAAGTGATGCGGAAACTGGACTTTAGGTCCAGCCCGAAGTAATGCAGAGAGTAACCCCGAGCATTGCTAGGCATTGGGAACATCCAAAGTCACCCAGGTAGGCCTGCTGAGGGCAGTTCGTGGTTTGTGCCGTTCACCACATGCAGCACACACTGCATCCAAAAGTTTCATCGCAGAAGGCCGAACTGTGTTCCAAGGGTCTCCCTTGGATTGTCAGAGAAGATAGGTGTATGTGCTGGGTGATCCAGTTGGTAATTGAGAAGCCTGGCAGAAGGCAGTCTTTTCCCCATTTGAAAGGTCGATAGTGGCGGCCTCAAGGCTGACTGAAAGACACTGCCGTTACCCGTCTTCTAGTCACCTCCAGGAGTGCCTCAGTGAAGACAGTGAGTTTTCTCCTACGAATCCAGGTGGTCTCCAGTGCCTTGCTGGGAGCTCATCCCACGCTTGCCCTAGCTAAAGTGTGAAGTCAAAGTGACCCCTAGCCTCAAGGGAAGCGCGAGCGCTTCCTATCAGCCAAGTTGGGTGGGCAGCCACCTCCATGAACCCTGACTCCATAGAGTGCTTTAACTCCTCTGCGGCTTTGCGTAGGCCTAAGAGAGTCGCGTGTGAATTCCTTCTGAGGGAGAGCATGTGCGCTGTGAGTCGCCGTTTTGTTTTCCGAGCCACACAACACAGGACAGACTGCTGGGGTCAGCTCTTGCTACGCAGAGCGAAGGGCAGTGAACTGCTTCTCGCTTGCAGAGCTTGATGTCTACAGCTGTAAGGCAGCCCCGGGACAAAGTTTTGGCCAGTATTACATTCAGCGTGGCTCTCCCTCTGTGGAGGCCCTCCGAACGGCACTGAAAGAATCCCTGAGACTAAAGTGCATCCTGGCAACTCTTAACCTGTCATCTCACTATTGTGACGCAAGGTACACTGCAGGTGCAGCCTGACAGAAAGTACAGAAAAGCCGGTACGACTCTGAGGCATTTGGACGATGCAAGGTCCCCTCGGCCTGACTAAGTCATTAAGCGGGTGCTGCTCCTCGTGGCACGCAAAACACCCCCCGTCCAACGAAGTGGGATCCTAGAAAGGCCCAGTGTTGCTGAAAGTCTCCAGGTGTCAGTCAGAGAGTGCTGGCAAATGCGTCGTGGGCTCAAGTTGGCACTGGGAGAATGTGGGAGAAGCCCGACTTTCCCCCTTTGGAAAGCCACTTCGTTGCAGCTTCCAAGCCGCCTGCTACTATTCACTCCACAGATTCCTCTGAGGAGCAGTGAGTTTTTCCAAAAGAAACCAGGTGCTTGCGATTCCTTCCGGGGAGCTCACCCCCAGGAGCATACTGTAGCTAAGGTGCCCACTAAATGTGACCTCTAGTCTCGAGGTAAGGTGCACATTTTCCCATTCCCAGAGATAGGGGCGCCCCGGTTTCCAGGAGGTCTTAGTCAGTGGACGGCTTTAGCTTTAGTATGCCTCACAGCGCTCAAGACTCTCACGTGGGCACTTCTTTCCAAGGAAGTGCACTGCGTACCCAAAGCCTTTTGAGCACAATCAAGGGATACACAGCTCTGGGCACATCCCTCCCTATGCAGTTGGAAGGGCCGGGAACTAAGGTGTTCTCTGAGGCGAGCGTTCCACAGCTTTGAAACAGCCTCAGGAACGCGGTTCTTGGCAGGGTTTCATTCCCTGCAGGTCTGCCACGTTGAGGAAAACTAAGCGGCCCTGAAAGAAACCACCGGGGCTCCAATTCGGTTTGGGGACTCCTGCTCGATGTCTCTCTAAGTGATGCGGAAACTGGACTTTAGGTCCAGCCCGAAGTAATGCAGAGAGTAACCCCGAGCATTGCTAGGCATTGGGAACATCCAAAGTCACCCAGGTAGGCCTGCTGAGGGCAGTTCGGGGTTTGTGCCGTTCACCACATGCAGCACACACTGCATCCAAAAGTTTCATCGCAGAAGGCCGAACTGTGTTCCAAGGGTCTCCCTTGGATTGTCAGAGAAGATAGGTGTATGTGCTGGGTGATCCAGTTGGTAATTGAGAAGCCTGGCAGAAGGCAGTCTTTTCCCCATTTGAAAGGTCGATAGTGGCGGCCTCAAGGCTGACTGAAAGACACTGCCCTTACCCGTCTTCTAGTCACCTCCAGGAGTGCCTCAGTGAAGACAGTGAGTTTTCTCCTACGAATCCAGGTGGTCTCCAGTGCCTTGCTGGGAGCTCATCCCACGCTTGCCCTAGCTAAAGTGTGAAGTCAAAGTGACCCCTAGCCTCAAGGTAAGCGCGAGCGCTTCCTATCAGCCAAGTTGGGTGGGCAGCCACCTCCATGAACCCTGACTCCATAGAGTGCTTTAACTCCTCTGTGGCTTTGCGTAGGCCTAAGAGAGTCGCGTGTGAATTCCTTCTGAGGGAGAGCATGTGCGCTGGGAGTCCCCGTGTTGTTTTCCGAGCCACACAACACAGGACAGACTGCTGGGGTCAGCTCTTGCTACGCAGAGCGAAGGGCAGTGAACTGCTTCTCGCTTGCAGACCTTGATGTCTACAGCTGTAAGGCAGCCCCGGGACAAAGTTTTGGCCAGTATTACATTCAGCGTGGCTCTCCCTCTGTGGAGGCCCTCCGAACGGCACTGAGAGAATCCCTGAGCCTAAAGTGCATCCTGGCAACTCTTAACCTGTCATCTCACTATTGTGACGCAAGGTACACTGCAGGTGCAGCCTGACAGAAAGTACAGAAAAGCCGGTACGACTCTGAGGCATTTGGACGATGCAAGGTCCCCTCGGCCTGACTAAGTCATTAAGCGGGTGCTGCTCCTCGTGGCACGCAAAACACCCCCCGTCCAACGAAGTGGGATCCTAGAAAGGCCCAGTGTTGCTGAAAGTCTCCAGGTGTCAGTCGGAGAGTGCTGGCAAATGCGTCGTGGGCTCAAGTTGGCACTGGGAGAATGTGGGAGAAGCCCGACTTTCCCCCTTTGGAAAGCCACTTCGTTGCAGCTTCCAAGCCGCCTGCTACTATTCACTCCACAGATTCCTCTGAGGAGCAGTGAGTTTTTCCAAAAGAAACCAGGTGCTTGCGATTCCTTCCGGGGAGCTCACCCCCAGGAGCATACTGTAGCTAAGGTGCCCACTAAATGTGACCTCTAGTCTCGAGGTAAGGTGCACATTTTCCCATTCCCAGAGATAGGGGCGCCCCGGTTTCCAGGAGGTCTTAGTCAGTGCACGGCTTTAGCTTTAGTATGCCTCACAGCGCTCAAGACTCTCACGTGGGCACTTCTTTCCAAGGAAGTGCACTGCGTACCCAAAGCCTTCTAAGCACAATCAAGGGATACACAGCTCTGGCCACAACCCTCCCTATGCAGTTGGAAGGGCCGGGAACTAAGGTGTTCTCTGAGGCGAGCGTTCCACAGCTTTGAAACAGCCTCAGGAACGCGGTTCTTGGCAGGGTTTCATTCCCTGCGGGTCTGCCACGTTGAGGAAATCTAAGCGGCCCTGAAAGAAACCACCGGGGCTCCAATTCGGTTTGGGGACTCCTGCTCGACGTCTCTCTAAGTGATGCGGAAACTGGACTTTAGGTCCAGCCCGAAGTAATGCAGAGAGTAACCCCGAGCATTGCTAGGCATTGGGAACATCCAAAGTCACCCAGGTAGGCCTGCTGAGGGCAGTTCGGGGTTTGTGCCGTTCACCACATGCAGCACACACTGCATCCAAAAGTTTCATCGCAGAAGGCCGAACTGTCTTCCAAGGGTCTCCCTTGGATTGTCAGAGAAGATAGGTGTATGTGCTGGGTGATCCAGTTGGTAATTGAGAAGCCTGGCAGAAGGCAGTCTTTTCCCCATTTGAAAGGTCGATAGTGGCGGCCTCAAGGCTGACTGAAAGACACTGCCCTTACCCGTCTTCTAGTCACCTCCAGGAGTGCCTCAGTGAAGACAGTGAGTTTTCTCCTACGAATCCAGGTGGTCTCCAGTGCCTTGCTGGGAGCTCATCCCACGCTTGCCCTAGCTAAAGTGTGAAGTCAAAGTGACCCCTAGCCTCAAGGGAAGCGCGAGCGCTTCCTATCAGCCAAGTTGGGTGGGCAGCCACCTCCATGAACCCTGACTCCATAGAGTGCTTTAACTCCTCTGCGGCTTTGCGTAGGCCTAAGAGAGTCGCGTGTGAATTCCTTCTGAGGGAGAGCATGTGCGCTGTGAGTCCCCGTTTTGTTTTCCGAACCACACAACACAGCACACACTGCTGGGGTCAGCTCTTGCTACGCAGAGCGAAGGGCAGTGAACTGCTTCTCGCTTGCAGAGCTTGATGTCTACAGCTGTAAGGCAGCCCCGGGACAAAGTTTTGGCCAGTATTACATTCAGCGTGGCTCTCCCTCTGTGGAGGCCCTCCGAACGGCACTGAGAGAATCCCTGAGCCTAAAGTGCATCCTGGCAACTCTTAACCTGTCATCTCACTATTGTGACGCAAGGTACACTGCAGGTGCAGCCTGACAGAAAGTACAGAAAAGCCGGTACGACTCTGAGGCATTTGGACGATGCAAGGTCCCCTCGGCCTGACTAAGTCATTAAGCGGGTGCTGCTCCTCGTGGCACGCAAAACACCCCCCGTCCAACGAAGTGGGATCCTAGAAAGGCCCAGTGTTGCTGAAAGTCTCCAGGTGTTAGTCAGAGAGTGCTGGCAAATGCGTCGTGGGCTCAAGTTGGCACTGGGAGAATGTGGGAGAAGCCCGACTTTCCCCCTTTGGAAAGCCACTTCGTTGCAGCTTCCAAGCCGCCTGCTACTATTCACTCCACAGATTCCTCTGAGGAGCAGTGAGTTTTTCCAAAAGAAACCAGGTGCTTGCGATTCCTTCCGGGGAGCTCACCCCCAGGAGCATACTGTAGCTAAGGTGCCCACTAAATGTGACCTCTAGTCTCGAGGTAAGGTGCACATTTTCCCATTCCCAGAGATAGGGGCGCCCCGGTTTCCAGGAGGTCTTAGTCAGTGGACGGCTTTAGCTTTAGTATGCCTCACAGCGCTCAAGACTCTCACGTGGGCACTTCTTTCCAAGGAAGTGCACTGCGTACCCAAAGCCTTCTAAGCACAATCAAGGGATACACAGCTCTGGGCATATCCCTCCCTATGCAGTTGGAAGGGCCGGGAACTAAGGTGTTCTCTGAGGCGAGCGTTCCACAGCTTTGAAACAGCCTCAGGAACGCGGTTCTTGGCAGGGTTTCATTCCCTGCGGGTCTGCCACGTTGAGGAAAACTAAGCGGCCCTGAAAGAAACCACCGGGGCTCCAATTCGGTTTGGGGACTCCTGCTCGATGTCTCTCTAAGTGATGCGGAAACTGGACTTTAGGTCCAGCCCGAAGTAATGCAGAGAGTAACCCCGAGCATTGCTAGGCATTGGGAACATCCAAAGTCACCCAGGTAGGCCTGCTGAGGGCAGTTCGTGGTTTGTGCCGTTCACCACATGCAGCACACACTGCATCCAAAAGTTTCATCGCAGAAGGCCGAACTGTGTTCCAAGGGTCTCCCTTGGATTGTCAGAGAAGATAGGTGTATGTGCTGGGTGATCCAGTTGGTAATTGAGAAGCCTGGCAGAAGGCAGTCTTTTCCCCATTTGAAAGGTCGATAGTGGCGGCCTCAAGGCTGACTGAAAGACACTGCCGTTACCCGTCTTCTAGTCACCTCCAGGAGTGCCTCAGTGAAGACAGTGAGTTTTCTCCTACGAATCCAGGTGGTCTCCAGTGCCTTGCTGGGAGCTCATCCCACGCTTGCCCTAGCTAAAGTGTGAAGTCAAAGTGACCCCTAGCCTCAAGGGAAGCGCGAGCGCTTCCTATCAGCCAAGTTGGGTGGGCAGCCACCTCCATGAACCCAGACTCCATAGAGTGCTTTAACTCCTCTGCGGCTTTGCGTAGGCCTAAGAGAGTCGCGTGTGAATTCCTTCTGAGGGAGAGCATGTGCGCTGTGAGTCGCCGTTTTGTTTTCCGAGCCACACAACACAGGACAGACTGCTGGGGTCAGCTCTTGCTACGCAGAGCGAAGGGCAGTGAACTGCTTCTCGCTTGCAGAGCTTGATGTCTACAGCTGTAAGGCAGCCCCGGGACAAAGTTTTGGCCAGTATTACATTCAGCGTGGCTCTCCCTCTGTGGAGGCCCTCCGAACGGCACTGAAAGAATCCCTGAGACTAAAGTGCATCCTGGCAACTCTTAACCTGTCATCTCACTATTGTGACGCAAGGTACACTGCAGGTGCAGCCTGACAGAAAGTACAGAAAAGCCGGTACGACTCTGAGGCCTTTGGACGATGCAAGGTCCCCTCGGCCTGACTAAGTCATTAAGCGGGTGCTGCTCCTCGTGGCACGCAAAACACCCCCCGTCCAACGAAGTGGGATCCTAGAAAGGCCCAGTGTTGCTGAAAGTCTCCAGGTGTCAGTCAGAGAGTGCTGGCAAATGCGTCGTGGGCTCAAGTTGGCACTGGGAGAATGTGGGAGAAGCCCGACTTTCCCCCTTTGGAAAGCCACTTCGTTGCAGCTTCCAAGCCGCCTGCTACTATTCACTCCACAGATTCCTCTGAGGAGCAGTGAGTTTTTCCAAAAGAAACCAGGTGCTTGCGATTCCTTCCGGGGAGCTCACCCCCAGGAGCATACTGTAGCTAAGGTGCCCACTAAATGTGACCTCTAGTCTCGAGGTAAGGTGCACATTTTCCCATTCCCAGAGATAGGGGCGCCCCGGTTTCCAGGAGGTCTTAGTCAGTGGACGGCTTTAGCTTTAGTATGCCTCACAGCGCTCAAGACTCTCACGTGGGCACTTCTTTCCAAGGAAGTGCACTGCGTACCCAAAGCCTTTTGAGCACAATCAAGGGATACACAGCTCTGGGCACATCCTTCCCTATGCAGTTGGAAGGGCCGGGAACTAAGGTGTTCTCTGAGGCGAGCGTTCCACAGCTTTGAAACAGCCTCAGGAACGCGGTTCTTGGCAGGGTTTCATTCCCTGCAGGTCTGCCACGTTGAGGAAAACTAAGCGGCCCTGAAAGAAACCACCGGGGCTCCAATTCGGTTTGGGGACTCCTGCTCGATGTCTCTCTAAGTGATGCGGAAACTGGACTTTAGGTCCAGCCCGAAGTAATGCAGAGAGTAACCCCGAGCATTGCTAGGCATTGGGAACATCCAAAGTCACCCAGGTAGGCCTGCTGAGGGCAGTTCGGGGTTTGTGCCGTTCACCACATGCAGCACACACTGCATCCAAAAGTTTCATCGCAGAAGGCCGAACTGTGTTCCAAGGGTCTCCCTTGGATTGTCAGAGAAGATAGGTGTATGTGCTGGGTGATCCAGTTGGTAATTGAGAAGCCTGGCAGAAGGCAGTCTTTTCCCCATTTGAAAGGTCGATAGTGGCGGCCTCAAGGCTGACTGAAAGACACTGCCCTTACCCGTCTTCTAGTCACCTCCAGGAGTGCCTCAGTGAAGACAGTGAGTTTTCTCCTACGAATCCAGGTGGTCTCCAGTGCCTTGCTGGGAGCTCATCCCACGCTTGCCCTAGCTAAAGTGTGAAGTCAAAGTGACCCCTAGCCTCAAGGTAAGCGCGAGCGCTTCCTATCAGCCAAGTTGGGTGGGCAGCCACCTCCATGAACCCTGACTCCATAGAGTGCTTTAACTCCTCTGTGGCTTTGCGTAGGCCTAAGAGAGTCGCGTGTGAATTCCTTCTGAGGGAGAGCATGTGCGCTGGGAGTCCCCGTGTTGTTTTCCGAGCCACACAACACAGGACAGACTGCTGGGGTCAGCTCTTGCTACGCAGAGCGAAGGGCAGTGAACTGCTTCTCGCTTGCAGACCTTGATGTCTACAGCTGTAAGGCAGCCCCGGGACAAAGTTTTGGCCAGTATTACATTCAGCGTGGCTCTCCCTCTGTGGAGGCCCTCCGAACGGCACTGAGAGAATCCCTGAGCCTAAAGTGCATCCTGGCAACTCTTAACCTGTCATCTCACTATTGTGACGCAAGGTACACTGCAGGTGCAGCCTGACAGAAAGTACAGAAAAGCCGGTACGACTCTGAGGCATTTGGACGATGCAAGGTCCCCTCGGCCTGACTAAGTCATTAAGCGGGTGCTGCTCCTCGTGGCACGCAAAACACCCCCCGTCCAACGAAGTGGGATCCTAGAAAGGCCCAGTGTTGCTGAAAGTCTCCAGGTGTCAGTCGGAGAGTGCTGGCAAATGCGTCGTGGGCTCAAGTTGGCACTGGGAGAATGTGGGAGAAGCCCGACTTTCCCCCTTTGGAAAGCCACTTCGTTGCAGCTTCCAAGCCGCCTGCTACTATTCACTCCACAGATTCCTCTGAGGAGCAGTGAGTTTTTCCAAAAGAAACCAGGTGCTTGCGATTCCTTCCGGGGAGCTCACCCCCAGGAGCATACTGTAGCTAAGGTGCCCACTAAATGTGACCTCTAGTCTCGAGGTAAGGTGCACATTTTCCCATTCCCAGAGATAGGGGCGCCCCGGTTTCCAGGAGGTCTTAGTCAGTGCACGGCTTTAGCTTTAGTATGCCTCACAGCGCTCAAGACTCTCACGTGGGCACTTCTTTCCAAGGAAGTGCACTGCGTACCCAAAGCCTTCTGAGCACAATCAAGGGATACACAGCTCTGGCCACAACCCTCCCTATGCAGTTGGAAGGGCCGGGAACTAAGGTGTTCTCTGAGGCGAGCGTTCCACAGCTTTGAAACAGCCTCAGGAACGCGGTTCTTGGCAGGGTTTCATTCCCTGCGGGTCTGCCACGTTGAGGAAATCTAAGCGGCCCTGAAAGAAACCACCGGGGCTCCAATTCGGTTTGGGGACTCCTGCTCGACGTCTCTCTAAGTGATGCGGAAACTGGACTTTAGGTCCAGCCCGAAGTAATGCAGAGAGTAACCCCGAGCATTGCTAGGCATTGGGAACATCCAAAGTCACCCAGGTAGGCCTGCTGAGGGCAGTTCGGGGTTTGTGCCGTTCACCACATGCAGCACACACTGCATCCAAAAGTTTCATCGCAGAAGGCCGAACTGTCTTCCAAGGGTCTCCCTTGGATTGTCAGAGAAGATAGGTGTATGTGCTGGGTGATCCAGTTGGTAATTGAGAAGCCTGGCAGAAGGCAGTCTTTTCCCCATTTGAAAGGTCGATAGTGGCGGCCTCAAGGCTGACTGAAAGACACTGCCCTTACCCGTCTTCTAGTCACCTCCAGGAGTGCCTCAGTGAAGACAGTGAGTTTTCTCCTACGAATCCAGGTGGTCTCCAGTGCCTTGCTGGGAGCTCATCCCACGCTTGCCCTAGCTAAAGTGTGAAGTCAAAGTGACCCCTAGCCTCAAGGGAAGCGCGAGCGCTTCCTATCAGCCAAGTTGGGTGGGCAGCCACCTCCATGAACCCTGACTCCATAGAGTGCTTTAACTCCTCTGCGGCTTTGCGTAGGCCTAAGAGAGTCGCGTGTGAATTCCTTCTGAGGGAGAGCATGTGCGCTGTGAGTCCCCGTTTTGTTTTCCGAGCCACACAACACAGCACACACTGCTGGGGTCAGCTCTTGCTACGCAGAGCGAAGGGCAGTGAACTGCTTCTCGCTTGCAGAGCTTGATGTCTACAGCTGTAAGGCAGCCCCGGGACAAAGTTTTGGCCAGTATTACATTCAGCGTGGCTCTCCCTCTGTGGAGGCCCTCTGAACGGCACTGAGAGAATCCCTGAGCCTAAAGTGCATCCTGGCAACTCTTAACCTCTCATCTCACTATTGTGACGCAAGGTACACTGCAGCTGCAGCCTGACAGAAAGTACAGAAAAGCCGGTACGACTCTGAGGCATTCGGACGATGCAAGGTCCCCTCGGCCTGACTAAGTCATTAAGCGGGTGCTGCTCCTCGTGGCACGCAAAACACCCCCCGTCCAACGAAGTGGGATCCTAGAAAGGCCCAGTGTTGCTGAAAGTCTCCAGGTGTCAGTCAGAGAGTGCTGGCAAATGCGTCGTGGGCTCAAGTTGGCACTGGGAGAATGTGGGAGAAGCCCGACTTTCCCCCTTTGGAAAGCCACTTCGTTGCAGCTTCCAAGCCGCCTGCTACTATTCACTCCACAGATTCCTCTGAGGAGCAGTGAGTTTTTCCAAAAGAAACCAGGTGCTTGCGATTCCTTCCGGGGAGCTCACCCCCAGGAGCATACTGTAGCTAAGGTGCCCACTAAATGTGACCTCTAGTCTCGAGGTAAGGTGCACATTTTCCCATTCCCAGAGACAGGGGCGCCCCGGTTTCCAGGAGGTCTTAGTCAGTGGACGGCTTTAGCTTTAGTATGCCTCAGAGGGCTCAAGACTCTCACGTGGGCACTTCTTTCCAAGGAAGTGCACTGCGTACCCAAAGCCTTCTGAGCACAAGCAAGGGATACACAGCTCTGGGCACATCCCTCCCTATGCAGTTGGAAGGGCCGGGAACTAAGTTGTTCTCTGATGCGATCGTTCCACAGCTTTGAAACAGCCTCAGGAACGCGGTTCTTGGCAGGGTTTCGTTCCCTGAGGGTCTGCCACGTTGAGGAAAACTAAGCGGCCCTGAAAGAAACCACCGGGGCTCCAATTCGGTTTGGGGACTCCTGCTCGACGTCTCTCTAAGTGATGCGGAAACTGGACTTTAGGTCCAGCCCGAAGTAATGCAGAGAGTAACCCCGAGCATTGCTAGGCATTGGGAACATCCAAAGTCACCCAGGTAGGCCTGCTGAGGGCAGTTCGGGGTTTGTGCCGTTCACCACATGCAGCACACACTGCATCCAAAAGTTTCATCGCAGAAGGCCGAACTGTGTTCCAAGGGTCTCCCTTGGATTGTCAGAGAAGATAGGTGTATGTGCTGGGTGATCCAGTTGGTAATTGAGAAGCCTGGCAGAAGGCAGTCTTTTCCCCATTTGAAAGGTCGATAGTGGCGGCCTCAAGGCTGACTGAAAGACACTGCCCTTACCCGTCTTCTAGTCACCTCCAGGAGTGCCTCAGTGAAGACAGTGAGTTTTCTCCTACGAATCCAGGTGGTCTCCAGTGCCTTGCTGGGAGCTCATCCCACGCTTGCCCTAGCTAAAGTGTGAAGTCAAAGTGACCCCTAGCCTCAAGGTAAGCACGAGCGCTTCCTATCAGCCAAGTTGGGTGGGCAGCCACCTCCATGAACCCTGACTCCATAGAGTGCTTTAACTCCTCTGCGGCTTTGCGTAGGCCTAAGAGAGTCGCGTGTGAATTCCTTCTGAGGGAGAGCATGTGCGCTGTGAGTCCCCGTTTTGTTTTCCGAGACACACAACACAGCACACACTGCTGGGGTCAGCTCTTGCTACGCAGAGCGAAGGGCAGTGAACTGCTTCTCACTTGCAGAGCTTGATGTCTACAGCTGTAAGGCAGCCCCGGGACAAAGTTTTGGCCAGTATTACATTCAGCGTGGCTCTCCCTCTGTGGAGGCCCTCCGAACGGCACTGAGAGAATCCCTGAGCCTAAAGTGCATCCTGGCAACTCTTAACCTGTCATCTCACTATTGTGACGCAAGGTACACTGCAGGTGCAGCCTGACAGAAAGTACAGAAAAGCCGGTACGACTCTGAGGCATTCTGACGATGCAAGGTCCCCTCGGCCTGACTAAGTCATTAAGCGGGTGCTGCTCCTCGTGGCACGCAAAACACCCACCGTCCAACGAAGTGGGATCCTAGAAAGGCCCAGTGTTGCTGAAAGTCTCCAGGTGTCAGTCAGAGAGTGCTGGCAAATGCGTCGTGGGCTCAAGTTGGCACTGGGAGAATGTGGGAGAAGCCCGACTTTCCCCCTTTGGAAAGCCACTTTGTTGCAGCTTCCAAGCCGCCTGCTACTATTCACTCCACAGATTCTTCTGAGGAGCAGTGAGTTTTTCCAAAAGAAACCAGGTGCTTGCGATTCCTTCCGGGGAGCTCACCCCCAGGAGCATACTGTAGCTAAGGTGCCCACTAAATGTGACCTCTAGTCTCGAGGTAAGGTGCACATTTTCCCATTCCCAGAGATAGGGGCGCCCCGGTTTCCAGGAGGTCTTAGTCAGTGGACGGCTTTAGCTTTAGTATGCCTCACAGCGCTCAAGACTCTCACGTGGGCACTTCTTTCCAAGGAAGTGCACTGCGTACCCAAAGCCTTCTGAGCACAAGCAAGGGATACACAGCTCTGGGCACATCCCTCCCTATGCAGTTGGAAGGGCCGGGAACTAAGTTGTTCTCTGATGCGATCGTTCCACAGCTTTGAAACAGCCTCAGGAACGCGGTTCTTGGCAGGTTTTCGTTCCCTGAGTGTCTGCCACGTTGAGGAAAACTAAGCGGCCCTGAAAGAAACCACCGGGGCTCCAATTCGGTTTGGGGACTCCTGCTCGACGTCTCTCTAAGTGATGCGGAAACTGGACTTTAGGTCCACCCCGAAGTAATGCAGAGAGTAACCCCGAGCATTGCTAGGCATTGGGAACATCCAAAGTCACCCAGGTAGGCCTGCTGAGGGCAGTTCGGGGTTTGTGCCGTTCACCACATGCAGCACACACTGCATCCAAAAGTTTCATCGCAGAAGGCCGAACTGTGTTCCAAGGGTCTCCCTTGGCTAGTCAGAGAAGATAGGTGTATGTGCTGGGTGATCCAGTTGGTAATTGAGAAGCCTGGCAGAAGGCAGTCTTTTCCCCATTTGAAAGGTCGATAGTGGCGGCCTCAAGGCTGACTGAAAGACACTGCCCTTACCCGTCTTCTAGTCACCTCCAGGAGTGCCTCAGTGAAGACAGTGAGTTTTCTCCTACGAATCCAGGTGGTCTCCAGTGCCTTGCTGGGAGCTCATCCCACGCTTGCCCTAGCTAAAGTGTGAAGTCAAAGTGACCCCTAGCCTCAGGGGAAGCGCGAGCTCTTCCTATCAGCCAAGTTGGGTGGGCAGCCACCTCCATGAACCCTGACTCCATAGAGTGCTTTAACTCCTCTGCGGCTTTGCGTAGGCCTAAGAGAGTCGCGTGTGAATTCCTTCTGAGGGAGAGCATGTGCGCTGTGAGTCGCCGTTTTGTTTTCCGAGCCACACAACACAGCACACACTGCTGGGGTCAGCTCTTGCTACGCAGAGCGAAGGGCAGTGAACTGCTTCTCGCTTGCTGAGCTTGATGTCTACACCTGTAAGGCAGCCCCGGGACAAAGTTTTGGCCAGTATTACATTCAGCGTGGCTCTCCCTCTGTGGAGGCCCTCCGAACGGCACTGAAAGAATCCCTGAGCCTAAAGTGCATCCTGGCAACTCTTAACCTGTCATCTCACCATTGTGACGCAAGGTACACTGCAGGTGCAGCCTGACAGAAAGTACAGAAAAGCCGGTACGACTCTGAGGCATTTGGACGATGCAAGGACCCCTCGGCCTGACTAAGTCATTAAGCGGGTGCTGCTCCTCGTGGCACGCAAAACACCCCCCGTCCAACGAAGTGGGATCCTAGAAAGGCCCAGTGTTGCTGAAAGTCTCCAGGTGTCAGTCGGAGAGTGCTGGCAAATGCGTCGTGGGCTCAAGTTGGCACTGGGAGAATGTGGGAGAAGCCCGACTTTCCCCCTTTGGAAAGCCACTTCGTTGCAGCTTCCAAGCCGCCTGCTACTATTCACTCCACAGATTCCTCTGAGGAGCAGTGAGTTTTTCCAAAAGAAACCAGGTGCTTGCGATTCCTTCCGGGGAGCTCACCCCCAGGAGCATACTGTAGCTAAGGTGCCCACTAAATGTGACCTCTAGTCTCGAGGTAAGGTGCACATTTTCCCATTCCCAGAGATAGGGGCGCCCCGGTTTCCAGGAGGTCTTAGTCAGTGGACGGCTTTAGCTTTAGTATGCCTCACAGCGCTCAAGACTCTCACGTGGGCACTTCTTTCCAAGGAAGTGCACTGCGTACCCAAAGCCTTCTAAGCACAATCAAGGGATACACAGCTCTGGGCATATCCCTCCCTATGCAGTTGGAAGGGCCGGGAACTAAGGTGTTCTCTGAGGCGAGCGTTCCACAGCTTTGAAACAGCCTCAGGAACGCGGTTCTTGGCAGGGTTTCATTCCCTGCGGGTCTGCCACGTTGAGGAAAACTAAGCGGCCCTGAAAGAAACCACCGGGGCTCCAATTCGGTTTGGGGACTCCTGCTCGATGTCTCTCTAAGTGATGCGGAAACTGGACTTTAGGTCCAGCCCGAAGTAATGCAGAGAGTAACCCCGAGCATTGCTAGGCATTGGGAACATCCAAAGTCACCCAGGTAGGCCTGCTGAGGGCAGTTCGGGGTTTGTGCCGTTCACCACATGCAGCACACACTGCATCCAAAAGTTTCATCGCAGAAGGCCGAACTGTGTTCCAAGGGTCTCCCTTGGATTGTCAGAGAAGATAGGTGTATGTGCTGGGTGATCCAGTTGGTAATTGAGAAGCCTGGCAGAAGGCAGTCTTTTCCCCATTTGAAAGGTCGATAGTGGCGGCCTCAAGGCTGACTGAAAGACACTGCCGTTACCCGTCTTCTAGTCACCTCCAGGAGTGCCTCAGTGAAGACAGTGAGTTTTCTCCTACGAATCCAGGTGGTCTCCAGTGCCTTGCTGGGAGCTCATCCCACGCTTGCCCTAGCTAAAGTGTGAAGTCAAAGTGACCCCTAGCCTCAAGGGAAGCGCGAGCGCTTCCTATCAGCCAAGTTGGGTGGGCAGCCACCTCCATGAACCCTGACTCCATAGAGTGCTTTAACTCCTCTGCGGCTTTGCGTAGGCCTAAGAGAGTCGCGTGTGAATTCCTTCTGAGGGAGAGCATGTGCGCTGTGAGTCGCCGTTTTGTTTTCCGAGCCACACAACACAGGACAGACTGCTGGGGTCAGCTCTTGCTACGCAGAGCGAAGGGCAGTGAACTGCTTCTCGCTTGCAGAGCTTGATGTCTACAGCTGTAAGGCAGCCCCGGGACAAAGTTTTGGCCAGTATTACATTCAGCGTGGCTCTCCCTCTGTGGAGGCCCTCCGAACGGCACTGAAAGAATCCCTGAGACTAAAGTGCATCCTGGCAACTCTTAACCTGTCATCTCACTATTGTGACGCAAGGTACACTGCAGGTGCAGCCTGACAGAAAGTACAGAAAAGCCGGTACGACTCTGAGGCATTTGGACGATGCAAGGTCCCCTCGGCCTGACTAAGTCATTAAGCGGGTGCTGCTCCTCGTGGCACGCAAAACACCCCCCGTCCAACGAAGTGGGATCCTAGAAAGGCCCAGTGTTGCTGAAAGTCTCCAGGTGTCAGTCAGAGAGTGCTGGCAAATGCGTCGTGGGCTCAAGTTGGCACTGGGAGAATGTGGGAGAAGCCCGACTTTCCCCCTTTGGAAAGCCACTTCGTTGCAGCTTCCAAGCCGCCTGCTACTATTCACTCCACAGATTCCTCTGAGGAGCAGTGAGTTTTTCCAAAAGAAACCAGGTGCTTGCGATTCCTTCCGGGGAGCTCACCCCCAGGAGCATACTGTAGCTAAGGTGCCCACTAAATGTGACCTCTAGTCTCGAGGTAAGGTGCACATTTTCCCATTCCCAGAGATAGGGGCGCCCCGGTTTCCAGGAGGTCTTAGTCAGTGGACGGCTTTAGCTTTAGTATGCCTCACAGCGCTCAAGACTCTCACGTGGGCACTTCTTTCCAAGGAAGTGCACTGCGTACCCAAAGCCTTTTGAGCACAATCAAGGGATACACAGCTCTGGGCACATCCCTCCCTATGCAGTTGGAAGGGCCGGGAACTAAGGTGTTCTCTGAGGCGAGCGTTCCACAGCTTTGAAACAGCCTCAGGAACGCGGTTCTTGGCAGGGTTTCATTCCCTGCAGGTCTGCCACGTTGAGGAAAACTAAGCGGCCCTGAAAGAAACCACCGGGGCTCCAATTCGGTTTGGGGACTCCTGCTCGATGTCTCTCTAAGTGATGCGGAAACTGGACTTTAGGTCCAGCCCGAAGTAATGCAGAGAGTAACCCCGAGCATTGCTAGGCATTGGGAACATCCAAAGTCACCCAGGTAGGCCTGCTGAGGGCAGTTCGGGGTTTGTGCCGTTCACCACATGCAGCACACACTGCATCCAAAAGTTTCATCGCAGAAGGCCGAACTGTGTTCCAAGGGTCTCCCTTGGATTGTCAGAGAAGATAGGTGTATGTGCTGGGTGATCCAGTTGGTAATTGAGAAGCCTGGCAGAAGGCAGTCTTTTCCCCATTTGAAAGGTCGATAGTGGCGGCCTCAAGGCTGACTGAAAGACACTGCCCTTACCCGTCTTCTAGTCACCTCCAGGAGTGCCTCAGTGAAGACAGTGAGTTTTCTCCTACGAATCCAGGTGGTCTCCAGTGCCTTGCTGGGAGCTCATCCCACGCTTGCCCTAGCTAAAGTGTGAAGTCAAAGTGACCCCTAGCCTCAAGGGAAGCGCGAGCGCTTCCTATCAGCCAAGTTGGGTGGGCAGCCACCTCCATGAACCCTGACTCCATAGAGTGCTTTAACTCCTCTGTGGCTTTGCGTAGGCCTAAGAGAGTCGCGTGTGAATTCCTTCTGAGGGAGAGCATGTGCGCTGGGAGTCCCCGTGTTGTTTTCCGAGCCACACAACACAGGACAGACTGCTGGGGTCAGCTCTTGCTACGCAGAGCGAAGGGCAGTGAACTGCTTCTCGCTTGCAGACCTTGATGTCTACAGCTGTAAGGCAGCCCCGGGACAAAGTTTTGGCCAGTATTACATTCAGCGTGGCTCTCCCTCTGTGGAGGCCCTCCGAACGGCACTGAGAGAATCCCTGAGCCTAAAGTGCATCCTGGCAACTCTTAACCTGTCATCTCACTATTGTGACGCAAGGTACACTGCAGGTGCAGCCTGACAGAAAGTACAGAAAAGCCGGTACGACTCTGAGGCATTTGGACGATGCAAGGTCCCCTCGGCCTGACTAAGTCATTAAGCGGGTGCTGCTCCTCGTGGCACGCAAAACACCCCCCGTCCAACGAAGTGGGATCCTAGAAAGGCCCAGTGTTGCTGAAAGTCTCCAGGTGTCAGTCGGAGAGTGCTGGCAAATGCGTCGTGGGCTCAAGTTGGCACTGGGAGAATGTGGGAGAAGCCCGACTTTCCCCCTTTGGAAAGCCACTTCGTTGCAGCTTCCAAGCCGCCTGCTACTATTCACTCCACAGATTCCTCTGAGGAGCAGTGAGTTTTTCCAAAAGAAACCAGGTGCTTGCGATTCCTTCCGGGGAGCTCACCCCCAGGAGCATACTGTAGCTAAGGTGCCCACTAAATGTGACCTCTAGTCTCGAGGTAAGGTGCACATTTTCCCATTCCCAGAGATAGGGGCGCCCCGGTTTCCAGGAGGTCTTAGTCAGTGCACGGCTTTAGCTTTAGTATGCCTCAGAGGGCTCAAGACTCTCACGTGGGCACTTCTTTCCAAGGAAGTGCACTGCGTACCCAAAGCCTTCTGAGCACAAGCAAGGGATACACAGCTCTGGGCACATCCCTCCCTATGCAGTTGGAAGGGCCGGGAACTAAGTTGTTCTCTGATGCGATCGTTCCACAGCTTTGAAACAGCCTCAGGAACGCGGTTCTTGGCAGGGTTTCGTTCCCTGAGGGTCTGCCACGTTGAGGAAAACTAAGCGGCCCTGAAAGAAACCACCGGGGCTCCAATTCGGTTTGGGGACTCCTGCTCGACGTCTCTCTAAGTGATGCGGAAACTGGACTTTAGGTCCAGCCCGAAGTAATGCAGAGAGTAACCCCGAGCATTGCTAGGCATTGGGAACATCCAAAGTCACCCAGGTAGGCCTGCTGAGGGCACTTCGGGGTTTGTGCCGTTCACCACATGCAGCACACACTGCATCCAAAAGTTTCATCGCAGAAGGCCGAACTGTGTTCCAAGGGTCTCCCTTGGATTGTCAGAGAAGATAGGTGTATGTGCTGGGTGATCCAGTTGGTAATTGAGAAGCCTGGCAGAAGGCAGTCTTTTCCCCATTTGAAAGGTCGATAGTGGCGGCCTCAAGGCTGACTGAAAGACACTGCCCTTACCCGTCTTCTAGTCACCTCCAGGAGTGCCTCAGTGAAGACAGTGAGTTTTCTCCTACGAATCCAGGTGGTCTCCAGTGCCTTGCTGGGAGCTCATCCCACGCTTGCCCTAGCTAAAGTGTGAAGTCAAAGTGACCCCTAGCCTCAAGGTAAGCACGAGCGCTTCCTATCAGCCAAGTTGGGTGGGCAGCCACCTCCATGAACCCTGACTCCATAGAGTGCTTTAACTCCTCTGCGGCTTTGCGTAGGCCTAAGAGAGTCGCGTGTGAATTCCTTCTGAGGGAGAGCATGTGCGCTGTGAGTCCCCGTTTTGTTTTCCGAGACACACAACACAGCACACACTGCTGGGGTCAGCTCTTGCTACGCAGAGCGAAGGGCAGTGAACTGCTTCTCACTTGCAGAGCTTGATGTCTACAGCTGTAAGGCAGCCCCGGGACAAAGTTTTGGCCAGTATTACATTCAGCGTGGCTCTCCCTCTGTGGAGGCCCTCCGAACGGCACTGAGAGAATCCCTGAGCCTAAAGTGCATCCTGGCAACTCTTAACCTGTCATCTCACTATTGTGACGCAAGGTACACTGCAGCTGCAGCCTGACAGAAAGTACAGAAAAGCCGGTACGACTCTGAGGCATTCTGACGATGCAAGGTCCCCTCGGCCTGACTAAGTCATTAAGCGGGTGCTGCTCCTCGTGGCACGCAAAACACCCACCGTCCAACGAAGTGGGATCCTAGAAAGGCCCAGTGTTGCTGAAAGTCTCCAGGTGTCAGTCAGAGAGTGCTGGCAAATGCGTCGTGGGCTCAAGTTGGCACTGGGAGAATGTGGGAGAAGCCCGACTTTCCCCCTTTGGAAAGCCACTTTGTTGCAGCTTCCAAGCCGCCTGCTACTATTCACTCCACAGATTCTTCTGAGGAGCAGTGAGTTTTTCCAAAAGAAACCAGGTGCTTGCGATTCCTTCCGGGGAGCTCACCCCCAGGAGCATACTGTAGCTAAGGTGCCCACTAAATGTGACCTCTAGTCTCGAGGTAAGGTGCACATTTTCCCATTCCCAGAGATAGGGGCGCCCCGGTTTCCAGGAGGTCTTAGTCAGTGGACGGCTTTAGCTTTAGTATGCCTCACAGCGCTCAAGACTCTCACGTGGGCACTTCTTTCCAAGGAAGTGCACTGCGTACGCAAAGCCTTCTGAGCACAAGCAAGGGATACACAGCTCTGGGCACATCCCTCCCTATGCAGTTGGAAGGGCCGGGAACTAAGTTGTTCTCTGATGCGATCGTTCCACAGCTTTGAAACAGCCTCAGGAACGCGGTTCTTGGCAGGTTTTCGTTCCCTGAGTGTCTGCCACGTTGAGGGAAACTAAGCGGCCCTGAAAGAAACCACCGGGGCTCCAATTCGGTTTGGGGACTCCTGCTCGACGTCTCTCTAAGTGATGCGGAAACTGGACTTTAGGTCCACCCCGAAGTAATGCAGAGAGTAACCCCGAGCATTGCTAGGCATTGGGAACATCCAAAGTCACCCAGGTAGGCCTGCTGAGGGCAGTTCGGGGTTTGTGCCGTTCACCACATGCAGCACACACTGCATCCAAAAGTTTCATCGCAGAAGGCCGAACTGTGTTCCAAGGGTCTCCCTTGGCTAGTCAGAGAAGATAGGTGTATGTGCTGGGTGATCCAGTTGGTAATTGAGAAGCCTGGCAGAAGGCAGTCTTTTCCCCATTTGAAAGGTCGATAGTGGCGGCCTCAAGGCTGACTGAAAGACACTGCCCTTACCCGTCTTCTAGTCACCTCCAGGAGTGCCTCAGTGAAGACAGTGAGTTTTCTCCTACGAATCCAGGTGGTCTCCAGTGCCTTGCTGGGAGCTCATCCCACGCTTGCCCTAGCTAAAGTGTGAAGTCAAAGTGACCCCTAGCCTCAGGGGAAGCGCGAGCTCTTCCTATCAGCCAAGTTGGGTGGGCAGCCACCTCCATGAACCCTGACTCCATAGAGTGCTTTAACTCCTCTGCGGCTTTGCGTAGGCCTAAGAGAGTCGCGTGTGAATTCCTTCTGAGGGAGAGCATGTGCGCTGTGAGTCGCCGTTTTGTTTTCCGAGCCACACAACACAGCACACACTGCTGGGGTCAGCTCTTGCTACGCAGAGCGAAGGGCAGTGAACTGCTTCTCGCTTGCTGAGCTTGATGTCTACACCTGTAAGGCAGCCCCGGGACAAAGTTTTGGCCAGTATTACATTCAGCGTGGCTCTCCCTCTGTGGAGGCCCTCCGAACGGCACTGAAAGAATCCCTGAGCCTAAAGTGCATCCTGGCAACTCTTAACCTGTCATCTCACCATTGTGACGCAAGGTACACTGCAGGTGCAGCCTGACAGAAAGTACAGAAAAGCCGGTACGACTCTGAGGCATTTGGACGATGCAAGGTCCCCTCGGCCTGACTAAGTCATTAAGCGGGTGCTGCTCCTCGTGGCACGCAAAACACCCCCCGTCCAACGAAGTGGGATCCTAGAAAGGCCCAGTGTTGCTGAAAGTCTCCAGGTGTCAGTCGGAGAGTGCTGGCAAATGCGTCGTGGGCTCAAGTTGGCACTGGGAGAATGTGGGAGAAGCCCGACTTTCCCCCTTTGGAAAGCCACTTCGTTGCAGCTTCCAAGCCGCCTGCTACTATTCACTCCACAGATTCATCTGAGGAGCAGTGAGTTTTTCCAAAAGAAACCAGGTGCTTGCGATTCCTTCCGGGGAGCTCACCCCCAGGAGCATACTGTAGCTAAGGTGCCCACTAAATGTGACCTCTAGTCTCGAGGTAAGGTGCACATTTTCCCATTCCCAGAGATAGGGGCGCCCCGGTTTCCAGGAGGTCTTAGTCAGTGGACGGCTTTAGCTTTAGTATGCCTCACAGCGCTCAAGACTCTCACGTGGGCACTTCTTTCCAAGGAAGTGCACTGCGTACCCAAAGCCTTCTGAGCACAATCAAGGGATACACAGCTCTGGCCACATCCCTCCCTATGCAGTTGGAAGGGCCGGGAACTAAGGTGTTCTCTGAGGCGAGCGTTCCACAGCTTTGAAACAGCCTCAGGAACGCGGTTCTTGGCAGGGTTTCATTCCCTGCGGGTCTGCCACGTTGAGGAAATCTAAGCGGCCCTGAAAGAAACCACCGGGGCTCCAATTCGGTTTGGGGACTCCTGCTCGACGTCTCTCTAAGTGATGCGGAAACTGGACTTTAGGTCCAGCCCGAAGTAATGCAGAGAGTAACCCCGAGCATTGCTAGGCATTGGGAACATCCAAAGTCACCCAGGTAGGCCTGCTGAGGGCAGTTCGGGGTTTGTGCCGTTCACCACATGCAGCACACACTGCATCCAAAAGTTTCATCGCAGAAGGCCGAACTGTGTTCCAAGGGTCTCCCTTGGATTGTCAGAGAAGATAGGTGTATGTGCTGGGTGATCCAGTTGGTAATTGAGAAGCCTGGCAGAAGGCAGTCTTTTCCCCATTTGAAAGGTCGATAGTGGCGGCCTCAAGGCTGACTGAAAGACACTGCCCTTACCCGTCTTCTAGTCACCTCCAGGAGTGCCTCAGTGAAGACAGTGAGTTTTCTCCTACGAATCCAGGTGGTCTCCAGTGCCTTGCTGGGAGCTCATCCCACGCTTGCCCTAGCTAAAGTGTGAAGTCAAAGTGACCCCTAGCCTCAAGGGAAGCGCGAGCGCTTCCTATCAGCCAAGTTGGGTGGGCAGCCACCTCCATGAACCCTGACTCCATAGAGTGCTTTAACTCCTCTGCGGCTTTGCGTAGGACTAAGAGAGTCGCGTGTGAATTCCTTCTGAGGGAGAGCATGTGCGCTGTGAGTCCCCGTTTTGTTTTCCGAGCCACACAACACAGCACACACTGCTGGGGTCAGCTCTTGCTACGCAGAGCGAAGGGCAGTGAACTGCTTCTCGCTTGCAGAGCTTGAAATCTACAGCTGTAAGGCAGCCCCGGGACAAAGTTTTGGCCAGTATTACATTCAGCGTGGCTCTCCCTCTGTGGAGGCCCTCTGAACGGCACTGAGAGAATCCCTGAGCCTAAAGTGCATCCTGGCAACTCTTAACCTCTCATCTCACTATTGTGACGCAAGGTACACTGCAGGTGCAGCCTGACAGAAAGTACAGAAAAGCCGGTACGACTCTGAGGCATTCGGACGATGCAAGGTCCCCTCGGCCTGACTAAGTCATTAAGCGGGTGCTGCTCCTCGTGGCACGCAAAACACCCCCCGTCCAACGAAGTGGGATCCTAGAAAGGCCCAGTGTTGCTGAAAGTCTCCAGGTGTCAGTCAGAGAGTGCTGGCAAATGCGTCGTGGGCTCAAGTTGGCACTGGGAGAATGTGGGAGAAGCCCGACTTTCCCCCTTTGGAAAGCCACTTCGTTGCAGCTTCCAAGCCGCCTGCTACTATTCACTCCACAGATTCCTCTGAGGAGCAGTGAGTTTTTCCAAAAGAAACCAGGTGCTTGCGATTCCTTCCGGGGAGCTCACCCCCAGGAGCATACTGTAGCTAAGGTGCCCACTAAATGTGACCTCTAGTCTCGAGGTAAGGTGCACATTTTCCCATTCCCAGAGACAGGGGCGCCCCGGTTTCCAGAAGGTCTTAGTCAGTGGACGGCTTTAGCTTTAGTATGCCTCAGAGCGCTCAAGACTCTCACGTGGGCACTTCTTTCCAAGGAAGTGCACTGCGTACCCAAAGCCTTCTGAGCACAAGCAAGGGATACACAGCTCTGGGCACATCCCTCCCTATGCAGTTGGAAGGGCCGGGAACTAAGTTGTTCTCTGATGCGATCGTTCCACAGCTTTGAAACAGCCCCAGGAACGCGGTTCTTGGCAGGGTTTCGTTCCCTGAGGGTCTGCCACGTTGAGGAAAACTAAGCGGCCCTGAAAGAAACCACCGGGGCTCCAATTCCATTTGGGGAATCCTGCTCGACGTCTCTCTAAGTGATGCGGAAACTGGACTTTAGGTCCAGCCCGAAGTAATGCAGAGAGTAACCCCGAGCATTGCTAGGCATTGGGAACATCCAAAGTCACCCAGGTAGGCCTGCTGAGGGCAGTTCGGGGTTTGTGCCGTTCACCACATGCAGCACACACTGCATCCAAAAGTTTCATCGCAGAAGGCCGAACTGTGTTCCAAGGGTCTCCCTTGGCTAGTCAGAGAAGATAGGTGTATGTGCTGGGTGATCCAGTTGGTAATTGAGAAGCCTGGCAGAAGGCAGTCTTTTCCCCATTTGAAAGGTCGATAGTGGCGGCCTCAAGGCTGACTGAAAGACACTGCCGTTACCCGTCTTCTAGTCACCTCAGGAGTGCCTCAGTGAAGACAGTGAGTTTTCTCCTACGAATCCAGGTGGTCTCCAGTGCCTTGCTGGGAGCTCATCCCACGCTTGCCCTAGCTAAAGTGTGAAGTCAAAGTGACCCCTAGCCTCAAGGTAAGCACGAGCGCTTCCTATCAGGCAAGTTGGGTGGGCAGCCACCTCCATGAACCCTGACTCCATAGAGTGCTTTAACTCCTCTGCGGCTTTGCGTAGGCCTAAGAGAGTCGCGTGTGAATTCCTTCTGAGGGAGAGCATGTGCGCTGTGAGTCCCCGTTTTGTTTTCCGAGCCACACAACACAGCACACACTGCTGGGGTCAGCTCTTGCTACGCAGAGCGAAGGGCAGTGAACTGCTTCTCGCTTGCAGAGCTTGATGTCTACAGCTGTAAGGCAGCCCCGGGACAAAGTTTTGGCCAGTATTACATTCAGCGTGGCTCTCCCTCTGTGGAGGCCCTCCGAACGGCACTGAGAGAATCCCTGAGCCTAAAGTGCATCCTGGCAACTCTTAACCTGTCATCTCACTATTGTGACGCAAGGTACACTGCAGCTGCAGCCTGACAGAAAGTACAGAAAAGCCGGTACGACTCTGAGGCATTCGGACGATGCAAGGTCCCCTCGGCCTGACTAAGTCATTAAGCGGGTGCTGCTCCTCGTGGCACGCAAAACACCCCCCGTCCAACGAAGTGGGATCCTAGAAAGGCCCAGTGTTGATGAAAGTCTCCAGGTGTCAGTCAGAGAGTGCTGGCAAATGCGTCGTGGGCTCAAGTTGGCACTGGGAGAATGTGGGAGAAGCCCGACTTTCCCCCTTTGGAAAGCCACTTCGTTGCAGCTTCCAAGCCGCCTGCTACTATTCACTCCACAGATTCCTCTGAGGAGCAGTGAGTTTTTCCAAAAGAAACCAGGTGCTTGCGATTCCTTCCGGGGAGCTCACCCCCAGGAGCATACTGTAGCTAAGGTGCCCACTAAATGTGACCTCTAGTCTCGAGGTAAGGTGCACATTTTCCCATTCGCAGAGATAGGGGCGCCCCGGTTTCCAGGAGGTCTTAGTCAGTGGACAGCTTTAGCTTTAGTATGCCTCACAGCGCTCAAGACTCTCACGTGGGCACTTCTTTCCAAGGAAGTACACTGCGTACCCAAAGCCTTCTGAGCACAAGCAAGGGATACACAGCTCTGGGCACATCCCTCCCTATGCAGTTGGAAGGGCCGGGAACTAAGGTGTTCTCTGAGGCGAGCGTTCCACAGCTTTGAAACAGCCCCAGGAACGCGGTTCTTGGCAGGGTTTCGTTCCCTGCGGGTCTGCCACGTTGAGGAAAACTAAGCGGCCCTTAAAGAAACCACCGGGGCTCCAATTCGGTTTGGGGACTCCTGCTCGACGTCTCTCTAGGTGATGCGGAAACTGGACTTTAGGTCCAGCCCGAAGTAATGCAGAGAGTAACCCCGAGCATTGCTAGGCATTGGGAACATCCGAAGTCACCCAGGTAGTCCTGCTGAGGGCAGTTCGGGGTTTGTGCCGCTCACCACATGCAGCAAACACTGCATCCAAATGTTTCATCGCAGAAGGCCGAACTGTGTTCCAAGGGTCTCCCTTGGATTGTCAGAGAAGATAGGTGTATGTGCTGGGTGATCCAGTTGGTAATTGAGAAGCCTGGCAGAAGGCAGTCTTTTCCCCATTTGAAAGGTCGATAGTGGCGGCCTCAAGGCTGACTGAAAGACACTGCCCTTACCCGTCTTCTAGTCACCTCCAGGAGTGCCTCAGTGAAGACAGTGAGTTTTCTCCTACGAATCCAGGTGGTCTCCAGTGCCTTGCTGGGAGCTCATCCCACGCTTGCCCTAGCTAAAGTGTGAAGTCAAAGTGACCCCTAGCCTCAAGGGAAGCGCGAGCGCTTCCTATCAGCCAAGTTGGGTGGGCAGCCACCTCCATGAACCCTGACTCCATAGAGTGCCTTAACTCTTCTGCGGCTTTGCGTAGGCCTAAGAGAGTCGCGTGTGAATTCCTTCTGAGGGAGAGCATGTGCGCTGGGAGTCCCCGTTTTGTTTTCCGAGCCACACAACACAGGACAGACTGCTGGGGTCAGCTCTTGCTACGCAGAGCGAAGGGCAGTGAACTGCTTCTCGCTTGCAGAGCTTGATGTCTACAGCTGTAAGGCAGCCCCGGGACAAAGTTTTGGCCAGTATTACATTCAGCGTGGCTCTCCCTCTGTGGAGGCCCTCCGAACGGCACTGAGAGAATCCCTGAGCCTAAAGTGCATCCTGGCAACCCTTAACCTGTCATCTCACTATTGTGACGCAAGGTACACTGCAGGTGCAGCCTGACAGAAAGTACAGAAAAGCCGGTACGACTCTGAGGCATTTGGACGAGGCAAGGTCCCCTCGGCCTGACTAAGTCATTAAGCGGGTGCTGGTCCTCGTGGCACGCAGAACACCCCCCGTCCAACGAAGTGGGATCCTAGAAAGGCCCAGTGTTGCTGAAAGTCTCCAGGTGTCAGTCAGCGAGTGCTGGCAAATGTGTCGTGGGCTCAAGTTGGCACTGGGAGAATGTGAGAGAAGCCCGACTTTCCCCCTTTGGAAAGCCACTTCGTTGCAGCTTCCAAGCCGCCTGCTACTATTCACTCCACAGATTCCTCTGAGGAGCAGTGAGTTTTTCCAAAAGAAACCAGGTGCTTGCGATTCCTTCCGGGGAGCTCACCCCCAGGAGCATACTGTAGCTAAGGTGCCCACTAAATGTGACCTCTAGTCTCGAGGTAAGGTGCACATTTTCCCTTTCCCAGAGATAGGGGCGCCCCGGTTTCCAGGAGGTCTTAGTCAGTGGACGGCTTTAGCTTTAGTATGCCTCACAGCGCTCAAGACTCTCACGTGGGCACTTCTTTCCAAGGAAGTACACTGTGTACCCAAAGCCTTCTGAGCACAAGCAAGGGATACACAGCTCTGGGCACATCCCTCCCTATGCAGTTGGAAGGGCCGGGAACTAAGGTGTTCTCTGAGGCGAGCGTTCCACAGCTTTGAAACAGCCTCAGGAACGCGGTTCTTGGCAGGGTTTCGTTCCCTGCGGGTCTGCCACGTTGAGGAAAACTAAGCGGCCCTGAAAGAAACCACCGGGGCTCCAATTCGGTTTGGGGACTCCTGCTCGACGTCTCTATAGGTGATGCGGAAACTGGACTTTAGGTCCCGCCCGAAGTAATGCAGAGAGTAACCCCGAGCATTGCTAGGCATTGGGAACATCCGAAGTCACCCAGGTAGGCCTGCTGAGGGCAGTTCGGGGTTTGTGCCGTTCACCACATGCAGCAAACACTGCATCCAAAAGTTTCATCGCAGAAGGCCGAACTGTGTTCCAAGGGTCTCCCTTGGATTGTCAGAGAAGATAGGTGTATGTGCTGGCTGATCCAGTTGGTAATTGAGAAGCCTGGCAGAAGGCAGTCTTTTCCCCATTTGAAAGGTCGATAGTGGCGGCCTCAAGGCTGACTGAAAGACACTGCCCTTACCCGTCTTCTAGTCACCTCCAGGAGTGCCTCAGTGAAGACAGTGAGTTTTCTCCTACGAATCCAGGTGGTCTCCAGTGCCTTGCTGGGAGCTCATCCCACGCTTGCCCTAGCTAAAGTGTGAAGTCAAAGTGACCCCTAGCCTCAAGGGAAGCGCGAGCGCTTCCTATCAGCCAAGTTGGGTGGGCAGCCACCTCCATGGACCCTGACTCCATAGAGTGCTTTAACTCCTCTGCGGCTTTGCGTAGGCATAAGAGAGTCGCGTGTGAATTCCTTCTGAGGGAGAGCATGTGCGCTGGGAGTCCCCGTTTTGTTTTCCGAGCCACACAACACAGGACAGACTGCTGGGGTCAGCTCTTGCTACGCAGAGCGAAGGGCAGTGAACTGCTTCTCGCTTGCAGAGCTTGATGTCTACAGCTGTAAGGCAGCCCCGGGACAAAGTTTTGGCCAGTATTACATTCAGCGTGGCTCTCCCTCTGTGGAGGCCCTCCGAACGGCACTGAGAGAATCCCTGAGCCTAAAGTGCATCCTGGCAACCCTTAACCTGTCATCTCACTATTGTGACGCAAGGTACACTGCAGGTGCAGCCTGACAGAAAGTACAGAAACGCCGGTACGACTCTGAGGCATTTGGACGAGGCAAGGTCCCCTCGGCCTGACTAAGTCATTAAGCGGGTGCTGCTCCTCGTGGCACGCAGAACACCCCCCGTCCAACGAAGTGGGATCCTAGAAAGGCCCAGTGTTGCTGAAAGTCTCCAGGTGTCAGTCAGCGAGTGCTGGCAAATGCGTCGTGGGCTCAAGTTGGCACTGGGAGAATGTGGGAGAAGCCCGACTTTCCCGCTTTGGAAAACCACTTCGTTGCAGCTTCCAAGCCGCCTGCTACTATTCACTCCACAGATTCCTCTGAGGAGCAGTGAGTTTTTCCAAAAGAAACCAGGTGCTTGCGATTCCTTCCGGGGAGCTCACCCCCAGGAGCATACTGTAGCTAAGGTGCCCACTAAATGTGACCTCTAGTCTCGAGGTAAGGTGCACATTTTCCCATTCCCAGAGATAGGGGCGCCCCGGTTTCCAGGAGGTCTTAGTCAGTGGACGGCTTTAGCTTTAGTATGCCTCACAGCGCTCAAGACTCTCACGTGGGCACTTCTTTCCAAGGAAGTACTCTGCGTACCCAAAGCCTTCTGAGCACAAGCAAGGGATACACAGCTCTGGGCACATCCCTCCCTATGCAGTTGGAAGGGCCGGGAACTAAGGTGTTCTCTGAGGCGAGCGTTCCACAGCTTTGAAACAGCCCCAGGAACGCGGTTCTTGGCAGGGTTTCGTTCCCTGCGGGTCTGCCACGTTGAGGAAAACTAAGCGGCCCTGAAAGAAACCACCGGGGCTCCAATTCGGTTTGGGGACTCCTGCTCGACGTCTCTCTAGGTGATGCGGAAACTGGACTTTAGGTCCAGCCCGAAGTAATGCAGAGAGTAACCCCGAGCATTGCTAGGCATTGGGAACATCCGAAGTCACCCAGGTAGGCCTGCTGAGGGCAGTTCGGGGTTTGTGCCGTTCACCACATGCAGCAAACACTGCATCCAAAAGTTTCATCGCAGAAGGCCGAACTGTGTTCCAAGGGTCTCCCTTGGATTGTCAGAGAAGATAGGTGTATGTGCTGGCTGATCCAGTTGGTAATTGAGAAGCCTGGCAGAAGGCAGTCTTTTCCCCATTTGAAAGGTCGATAGTGGCGGCCTCAAGGCTGACTGAAGACACTGCCGTTACCCGTCTTCTAGTCACCTCCAGGAGTGCCTCAGTGAAGACAGTGAGTTTTCTCCTACGAATCCAGGTGGTCTCCAGTGCCTTGCTGGGAGCTCATCCCACGCTTGCCCTAGCTAAAGTGTGAAGTCAAAGTGACCCCTAGCCTCAAGGGAAGTGCGAGCGCTTCCTATCAGCCAAGTTGGGTGGGCAGCCACCTCCATGAACCCTGACTCCATAGAGTGCTTTAACTCCTCTGCGGCTTTGCGTAGGCCTAAGAGAGTCGCGTGTGAATTCCTTCTGAGGGAGAGCATGTGCGCTGGGAGTCCCCGTTTTGTTTTCCGAGCCACACAACACAGGACAGACTGCTGGGGTCAGCTCTTGCTACGCAGAGCGAAGGGCAGTGAACTGCTTCTCGCTTGCAGAGCTTGATGTCTACAGCTGTAAGGCAGCCCCGGGACAAAGTTTTGGCCAGTATTACATTCAGCGTGGCTCTCCCTCTGTGGAGGCCCTCCGAACGGCACTGAGAGAATCCCTGAGCCTAAAGTGCATCCTGGCAACCCTTAACCTGTCATCTCACTATTGTGACGCAAGGTACACTGCAGGTGCAGCCTGACAGAAAGTACAGAAAAGCCGGTACGACTCTGAGGCATTTGGACGAGGCAAGGTCCCCTCGGCCTGACTAAGTCATTAAGCGGGTGCTGCTCCTCGTGGCACGCAGAACACCCCCCGTCCAACGAAGTGGGATCCTAGAAAGGCCCAGTGTTGCTGAAAGTCTCCAGGTGTCAGTCAGCGAGTGCTGGCAAATGTGTCGTGGGCTCAAGTTGGCACTGGGAGAATGTGGGAGAAGCCCGACTTTCCCCCTTTGGAAAGCCACTTCGTTGCAGCTTCCAAGCCGCCTGCTACTATTCACTCCACAGATTCCTCTGAGGAGCAGTGAGTTTTTCCAAAAGAAACCAGGTGCTTGCGATTCCTTCCGGGGAGCTCACCCCCAGGAGCATACTGTAGCTAAGGTGCCCACTAAATGTGACCTCTAGTCTCGAGGTAAGGTGCACATTTTCCCATTCCCAGAGATAGGGGCGCCCCGGTTTCCAGGAGGTCTTAGTCAGTGGACGGCTTTAGCTTTAGTATGCCTCACAGCGCTCAAGACTCTCACGTGGGCACTTCTTTCCAAGGAAGTACACTGCGTACCCAAAGCCTTCTGAGCACAAGCAAGGGATACACAGCTCTGGGCACATCCCTCCCTATGCAGTTGGAAGGGCCGGGAACTAAGGTGTTCTCTGAGGCGAGCGTTCCACAGCTTTGAAACAGCCTCAGGAACGCGGTTCTTGGCAGGGTTTCGTTCCCTGCGGGTCTGCCACGTTGAGGAAACCTAAGTGGCCCTGAAAGAAACCACCGGGGCTCCAATTCGGTTTGGGGACTCCTGCTCAACGTCTCTCTAAGTGATGCGGAAACTGGACTATAGGTCCAGCCCGAAGTAATGCAGAGAGTAACCCCGAGCATTGCTAGACATTGGGAACATCCAAAGTCACCCAGGTAGGCCTGCTGAGGGCAGTTCGGGGTTTGTGCCGTTCACCACATGCAGCACACACTGCATCCAAAAGTTTCATCGCAGAAGGCCGAACTGTGTTCCAAGAGTCTCCCTTGGATTGTCAGAGAAGATAGGTGTATGTGCTGGGTGATCCAGTTGGTAATTGAGAAGCCTGGCAGAAGGCAGTCTTTTCCCCATTTGAAAGGTCGATAGTGGCGGCCTCAAGGCTGACTGAAAGACACTGCCCTTACCCGTCTTCTAGTTACCTCCAGGAGTGCCTCAGTGAAGACAGTGAGTTTTCTCCTACGAATCCAGGTGGTCTCCAGTGCCTTGCTGGGAGCTCATCCCACGGTTGCCCTAGCTAAAGTGTGAAGTCAAAGTGACCCCTAGCCTCAAGGGAAGCGCGAGCGCTTCCTATCAGCCAAGTTGGGTGGGCAGCCACCTCCATGCACCCTGACTCCATAGAGTGCTTTAACTCCTCTGCGGCTTTGCGTAGGCCTAAGAGAGTCGCGTGTGAATTCCTTCTGAGGGAGAGCATGTGCGCTGTGAGTCCCCGTTTTGTTTTCCGAGACACACAACACAGCACACACTGCTGGGGTCAGCTCTTGCTACGCAGAGCGAAGGGCAGTGAACTGCTTCTCGCTTGCTGAGCTTGATGTCTACAGCTGTAAGGCAGCCCCGGGACAAAGTTTTGGCCAGTATTACATTCAGCATGGCTCTCCCTCTGTGGAGGCCCTCCGAACGGCACTGAAAGAATCCCTGAGCCTAAAGTGCATCCTGGCAACTCTTAACCTGTCATCTCACTATTGTGACGCAAGGTACACTGCAGGTGCAGCCTGACAGAAAGTACAGAAAAGCCGGTACGACTCTGAGGCATTTGGACGATGCAAGGTCCCCTCGGCCTGACTAAGTCATTAAGCGGGTGCTGCTCCTCGTGGCACGCAAAACACCCCCCGTCCAACGAAGTGGGATCCTAGAAAGGCCCAGTGTTGCTGAAAGTCTCCAGGTGTCAGTCAGAGAGTGCTGGCAAATGCGTCGTGGGCTCAAGTTGGCACTGGGAGAATGTGGGAGAAGCCCGACTTTCCCCCTTTGGAAAGCCACTTCGTTGCAGCTTCCAAGCCGCCTGCTACTATTCACTCCACAGATTCCTCTGAGGAGCAGTGAGTTTTTCCAAAAGAAACCAGGTGCTTGCGATTCCTTCCGGGGAGCTCACCCCCAGGAGCATACTGTAGCTAAGGTGCCCACTAAATGTGACCTCTAGTCTCGAGGTAAGGTGCACATTTTCCCATTCCCAGAGATAGGGGCGCCCCGGTTTCCAGGAGGTCTTAGTCAGTGGACGGCTTTAGCTTTAGTATGCCTCACAGCGCTCAAGACTCTCACGTGGGCACTTCTTTCCAAGGAAGTGCACTGCGTACCCAAAGCCTTCTAAGCACAATCAAGGGATACACAGCTCTGGGCACATCCCTCCCTATGCAGTTGGAAGGGCCGGGAACTAAGGTGTTCTCTGAGGCGAGCGTTCCACAGCTTTGAAACAGCCTCAGGAACGCGGTTCTTGGCAGGGTTTCATTCCCTGCGGGTCTGCCACGTTGAGGAAAACTAAGCGGCCCTGAAAGAAACCACCGGGGCTCCAATTCGGTTTGGGGACTCCTGCTCGATGTCTCTCTAAGTGATGCGGAAACTGGACTTTAGGTCCAGCCCGAAGTAATGCAGAGAGTAACCCCGAGCATTGCTAGGCATTGGGAACATCCAAAGTCACCCAGGTAGGCCTGCTGAGGGCAGTTCGGGGTTTGTGCCGTTCACCACATGCAGCACACACTGCATCCAAAAGTTTCATCGCAGAAGGCCGAACTGTGTTCCAAGGGTCTCCCTTGGATTGTCAGAGAAGATAGGTGTATGTGCTGGGTGATCCAGTTGGTAATTGAGAAGCCTGGCAGAAGGCAGTCTTTTCCCCATTTGAAAGGTCGATAGTGGCGGCCTCAAGGCTGACTGAAAGACACTGCCGTTACCCGTCTTCTAGTCACCTCCAGGAGTGCCTCAGTGAAGACAGTGAGTTTTCTCCTACGAATCCAGGTGGTCTCCAGTGCCTTGCTGGGAGCTCATCCCACGCTTGCCCTAGCTAAAGTGTGAAGTCAAAGTGACCCCTAGCCTCAAGGGAAGCGCGAGCGCTTCCTATCAGCCAAGTTGGGTGGGCAGCCACCTCCATGAACCCTGACTCCATAGAGTGCTTTAACTCCTCTGCGGCTTTGCGTAGGCCTAAGAGAGTCGCGTGTGAATTCCTTCTGAGGGAGAGCATGTGCGCTGTGAGTCGCCGTTTTGTTTTCCGAGCCACACAACACAGGACAGACTGCTGGGGTCAGCTCTTGCTACGCAGAGTGAAGGGCAGTGAACTGCTTCTCGCTTGCAGAGCTTGATGTCTACAGCTGTAAGGCAGCCCCGGGACAAAGTTTTGGCCAGTATTACATTCAGCGTGGCTCTCCCTCTGTGGAGGCCCTCCGAACGGCACTGAAAGAATCCCTGAGCCTAAAGTGCATCCTGGCAACTCTTAACCTGTCATCTCACTATTGTGACGCAAGGTACACTGCAGGTGCAGCCTGACAGAAAGTACAGAAAAGCCGGTACGACTCTGAGGCATTTGGACGATGCAAGGTCCCCTCGGCCTGACTAAGTCATTAAGCGGGTGCTGCTCCTCGTGGCACGCAAAACACCCCCCGTCCAACGAAGTGGGATCCTAGAAAGGCCCAGTGTTGCTGAAAGTCTCCAGGTGTCAGTCAGAGAGTGCTGGCAAATGCGTCGTGGGCTCAAGTTGGCACTGGGAGAATGTGGGAGAAGCCCGACTTTCCCCCTTTGGAAAGCCACTTCGTTGCAGCTTCCAAGCCGCCTGCTACTATTCACTCCACAGATTCCTCTGAGGAGCAGTGAGTTTTTCCAAAAGAAACCAGGTGCTTGCGATTCCTTCCGGGGAGCTCACCCCCAGGAGCATACTGTAGCTAAGGTGCCCACTAAATGTGACCTCTAGTCTCGAGGTAAGGTGCACATTTTCCCATTCCCAGAGATAGGGGCGCCCCGGTTTCCAGGAGGTCTTAGTCAGTGGACGGCTTTAGCTTTAGTATGCCTCACAGCGCTCAAGACTCTCACGTGGGCACTTCTTTCCAAGGAAGTGCACTGCGTACCCAAAGCCTTTTGAGCACAATCAAGGGATACACAGCTCTGGGCACATCCCTCCCTATGCAGTTGGAAGGGCCGGGAACTAAGGTGTTCTCTGAGGCGAGCGTTCCACAGCTTTGAAACAGCCTCAGGAACGCGGTTCTTGGCAGGGTTTCATTCCCTGCAGGTCTGCCACGTTGAGGAAAACTAAGCGGCCCTGAAAGAAACCACCGGGGCTCCAATTCGGTTTGGGGACTCCTGCTCGATGTCTCTCTAAGTGATGCGGAAACTGGACTTTAGGTCCAGCCCGAAGTAATGCAGAGAGTAACCCCGAGCATTGCTAGGCATTGGGAACATCCAAAGTCACCCAGGTAGGCCTGCTGAGGGCAGTTCGGGGTTTGTGCCGTTCACCACATGCAGCACACACTGCATCCAAAAGTTTCATCGCAGAAGGCCGAACTGTGTTCCAAGGGTCTCCCTTGGATTGTCAGAGAAGATAGGTGTATGTGCTGGGTGATCCAGTTGGTAATTGAGAAGCCTGGCAGAAGGCAGTCTTTTCCCCATTTGAAAGGTCGATAGTGGCGGCCTCAAGGCTGACTGAAAGACACTGCCCTTACCCGTCTTCTAGTCACCTCCAGGAGTGCCTCAGTGAAGACAGTGAGTTTTCTCCTACGAATCCAGGTGGTCTCCAGTGCCTTGCTGGGAGCTCATCCCACGCTTGCCCTAGCTAAAGTGTGAAGTCAAAGTGACCCCTAGCCTCAAGGTAAGCGCGAGCGCTTCCTATCAGCCAAGTTGGGTGGGCAGCCACCTCCATGAACCCTGACTCCATAGAGTGCTTTAACTCCTCTGTGGCTTTGCGTAGGCCTAAGAGAGTCGCGTGTGAATTCCTTCTGAGGGAGAGCATGTGCGCTGGGAGTCCCCGTGTTGTTTTCCGAGCCACACAACACAGGACAGACTGCTGGGGTCAGCTCTTGCTACGCAGAGCGAAGGGCAGTGAACTGCTTCTCGCTTGCAGACCTTGATGTCTACAGCTGTAAGGCAGCCCCGGGACAAAGTTTTGGCCAGTATTACATTCAGCGTGGCTCTCCCTCTGTGGAGGCCCTCCGAACGGCACTGAGAGAATCCCTGAGCCTAAAGTGCATCCTGGCAACTCTTAACCTGTCATCTCACTATTGTGACGCAAGGTACACTGCAGGTGCAGCCTGACAGAAAGTACAGAAAAGCCGGTACGACTCTGAGGCATTTGGACGATGCAAGGTCCCCTCGGCCTGACTAAGTCATTAAGCGGGTGCTGCTCCTCGTGGCACGCAAAACACCCCCCGTCCAACGAAGTG
The DNA here is from genome assembly GCF_964341445.2 of Mesoplodon mirus. Lineage (NCBI taxonomy): Eukaryota > Metazoa > Chordata > Mammalia > Artiodactyla > Ziphiidae > Mesoplodon > Mesoplodon mirus. The sequence goes on along the minus strand of NC_138979.1, from coordinate 86,703,288 downwards.
GGATCCTAGAAAGGCCCAGTGTTGCTGAAAGTCTCCAGGTGTCAGTCGGAGAGTGCTGGCAAATGCGTCGTGGGCTCAAGTTGGCACTGGGAGAATGTGGGAGAAGCCCGACTTTCCCCCTTTGGAAAGCCACTTCGTTGCAGCTTCCAAGCCGCCTGCTACTATTCACTCCACAGATTCCTCTGAGGAGCAGTGAGTTTTTCCAAAAGAAACCAGGTGCTTGCGATTCCTTCCGGGGAGCTCACCCCCAGGAGCATACTGTAGCTAAGGTGCCCACTAAATGTGACCTCTAGTCTCGAGGTAAGGTGCACATTTTCCCATTCCCAGAGACAGGGGCGCCCCGGTTTCCAGGAGGTCTTAGTCAGTGGACGGCTTTAGCTTTAGTATGCCTCAGAGGGCTCAAGACTCTCACGTGGGCACTTCTTTCCAAGGAAGTGCACTGCGTACCCAAAGCCTTCTGAGCACAAGCAAGGGATACACAGCTCTGGGCACATCCCTCCCTATGCAGTTGGAAGGGCCGGGAACTAAGTTGTTCTCTGATGCGATCGTTCCACAGCTTTGAAACAGCCTCAGGAACGCGGTTCTTGGCAGGGTTTCGTTCCCTGAGGGTCTGCCACGTTGAGGAAAACTAAGCGGCCCTGAAAGAAACCACCGGGGCTCCAATTCGGTTTGGGGACTCCTGCTCGACGTCTCTCTAAGTGATGCGGAAACTGGACTTTAGGTCCAGCCCGAAGTAATGCAGAGAGTAACCCCGAGCATTGCTAGGCATTGGGAACATCCAAAGTCACCCAGGTAGGCCTGCTGAGGGCAGTTCGGGGTTTGTGCCGTTCACCACATGCAGCACACACTGCATCCAAAAGTTTCATCGCAGAAGGCCGAACTGTGTTCCAAGGGTCTCCCTTGGATTGTCAGAGAAGATAGGTGTATGTGCTGGGTGATCCAGTTGGTAATTGAGAAGCCTGGCAGAAGGCAGTCTTTTCCCCATTTGAAAGGTCGATAGTGGCGGCCTCAAGGCTGACTGAAAGACACTGCCCTTACCCGTCTTCTAGTCACCTCCAGGAGTGCCTCAGTGAAGACAGTGAGTTTTCTCCTACGAATCCAGGTGGTCTCCAGTGCCTTGCTGGGAGCTCATCCCACGCTTGCCCTAGCTAAAGTGTGAAGTCAAAGTGACCCCTAGCCTCAAGGGAAGCACGAGCGCTTCCTATCAGCCAAGTTGGGTGGGCAGCCACCTCCATGAACCCTGACTCCATAGAGTGCTTTAACTCCTCTGCGGCTTTGCGTAGGCCTAAGAGAGTCGCGTGTGAATTCCTTCTGAGGGAGAGCATGTGCGCTGTGAGTCCCCATTTTGTTTTCCGAGACACACAACACAGGACACACTGCTGGGGTCAGCTCTTGCTACGCAGAGCGAAGGGCAGTGAACTGCTTCTCGCTTGCAGAGCTTGATGTCTACAGCTGTAAGGCAGCCCCGGGACAAAGTTTTGGCCAGTATTACATTCAGCGTGGCTCTCCCTCTGTGGAGGCCCTCCGAACGGCACTGAGAGAATCCCTGAGCCTAAAGTGCATCCTGGCAACTCTTAACCTGTCATCTCACTATTGTGACGCAAGGTACACTGCAGCTGCAGCCTGACAGAAAGTACAGAAAAGCCGGTACGACTCTGAGGCATTCTGACGATGCAAGGTCCCCTCGGCCTGACTAAGTCATTAAGCGGGTGCTGCTCCTCGTGGCACGCAAAACACCCACCGTCCAACGAAGTGGGATCCTAGAAAGGCCCAGTGTTGCTGAAAGTCTCCAGGTGTCAGTCAGAGAGTGCTGGCAAATGCGTCGTGGGCTCAAGTTGGCACTGGGAGAATGTGGGAGAAGCCCGACTTTCTCCCTTTGGAAAGCCACTTTGTTGCAGCTTCCAAGCCGCCTGCTACTATTCACTCCACAGATTCTTCTGAGGAGCAGTGAGTTTTTCCAAAAGAAACCAGGTGCTTGCGATTCCTTCCGGGGAGCTCACCCCCAGGAGCATACTGTAGCTAAGGTGCCCACTAAATGTGACCTCTAGTCTCGAGGTAAGGTGCACATTTTCCCATTCCCAGAGATAGGGGCGCCCCGGTTTCCAGGAGGTCTTAGTCAGTGGACGGCTTTAGCTTTAGTATGCCTCACAGCGCTCAAGACTCTCACGTGGGCACTTCTTTCCAAGGAAGGAAACTGCGTACCCAAAGCCTTCTGTGCACAATCAAGGGATACACAGCTCTGGGCACATCCCTCCCTATGCATTTGGAAGGGCCAGGAACTAAGGTGTTCTATGAGGCGAGCGTTCCACAGCTTTGAAACAGCCTCAGGAACACGGTTCTTGGCAGGGTTTCGTTCCCTGCCGGTCTGCCACGTTGAGGAAATCTAAGCGGCCCTGAAAGAAACCACCGGGGCTCCAATTCGGTTTGGGGACTCCTGCTCGACGTCTCTCTAAGTGATGCGGAAACTGGACTTTAGTTCCAGCCCGAAGTAATGCAGAGAGTATCCCCGAGCATTGCTAGGCATTGGGAACATCCAAAGTCACCCAGGTAGGCCTGCTGAGGGCAGTTCGGGGTTTGTGCCGTTCACCACATGCAGCACACACTGCATCCAAAAGTTTCATCGCAGAAGGCCGAACTGTGTTCCAAGGGTCTCCCTTGGCTAGTCAGAGAAGATAGGTGTATGTGCTGGGTGATCCAGTTGGTAATTGAGAAGCCTGGCAGAAGGCAGTCTTTTCCCCATTTGAAAGGTCGATAGTGGCGGCCTCAAGGCTGACTGAAAGACACTGCCCTTACCCGTCTTCTAGTCACCTCCAGGAGTGCCTCAGTGAAGACAGTGAGTTTTCTCCTACGAATCCAGGTGGTCTCCAGTGCCTTGCTGGGAGCTCATCCCACGCTTGCCCTAGCTAAAGTGTGAAGTCAAAGTGACCCGTAGCCTCAAGGGAAGCGCGAGTGCTTCCTATCAGCCAAGTTGGGTGGGCAGCCACCTCCATGAACCCTGACTCCATAGAGTACTTTAACTCCTCTGCGGCTTTGCGTAGGCCTAAGAGAGTCGCGTGTGAATTCCTTCTGAGGGAGAGCATGTGCGCTGGGAGTCCCCGTTTTGTTTTCCGAGCCACACAACACAGCACACACTGCTGGGGTCAGCTCTTGCTACGCAGAGCGAAGGGCAGTGAACTGCTTCTCGCTTGCAGAGCTTGATGTCTACAGCTGTAAGGCAGCCCCAGGACAAAGTTTTGGCCAGTATTACATTCAGCGTGGCTCTCCCTCTGTGGAGGCCCTCTGAACGGCACTGAGAGAATCCCTGAGCCTAAAGTGCATCCTGGCAACTCTTAACCTGTTATCTCACTATTGTGACGCAAGGTACACTGCAGCTGCAGCCTGACAGAAAGTACAGAAAAGCCGGTACGACTCTGACGCATTCGGACGATGCAAGGTCCCCTCGGCCTGACTAAGTCATTAAGCGGGTGCTGCTCCTCGTGGCACGCAAAACACCCCCCGTCCAACGAAGTGGGATCCTAGAAAGGCCCAGTGTTGCTGAAAGTCTCCAGGTGTCAGTCGGAGAGTGCTGGCAAATGCGTCGTGGGCTCAAGTTGGCACTGGGAGAATGTGGGAGAAGCCCGACTTTCCCCCTTTGGAAAGCCACTTCGTTGCAGCTTCCAAGCCGCCTGCTACTATTCACTCCACAGATTCATCTGAGGAGCAGTGAGTTTTTCCAAAAGAAACCAGGTGCTTGCGATTCCTTCCGGGGAGCTCACCCCCAGGAGCATACTGTAGCTAAGGTGCCCACTAAATGTGACCTCTAGTCTCGAGGTAAGGTGCACATTTTCCCATTCCCAGAGATAGGGGCGCCCCGGTTTCCAGGAGGTCTTAGTCAGTGGACGGCTTTAGCTTTAGTATGCCTCACAGCGCTCAAGACTCTCACGTGGGCACTTCTTTCCAAGGAAGTGCACTGCGTACCCAAAGCCTTCTGAGCACAATCAAGGGATACACAGCTCTGGCCACATCCCTCCCTATGCAGTTGGAAGGGCCGGGAACTAAGGTGTTCTCTGAGGCGAGCGTTCCACAGCTTTGAAACAGCCTCAGGAACGCGGTTCTTGGCAGGGTTTCATTCCCTGCGGGTCTGCCACGTTGAGGAAATCTAAGCGGCCCTGAAAGAAACCACCGGGGCTCCAATTCGGTTTGGGGACTCCTGCTCGACGTCTCTCTAAGTGATGCGGAAACTGGACTTTAGGTCCAGCCCGAAGTAATGCAGAGAGTAACCCCGAGCATTGCTAGGCATTGGGAACATCCAAAGTCACCCAGGTAGGCCTGCTGAGGGCAGTTCGGGGTTTGTGCCGTTCACCACATGCAGCACACACTGCATCCAAAAGTTTCATCGCAGAAGGCCGAACTGTGTTCCAAGGGTCTCCCTTGGATTGTCAGAGAAGATAGGTGTATGTGCTGGGTGATCCAGTTGGTAATTGAGAAGCCTGGCAGAAGGCAGTCTTTTCCCCATTTGAAAGGTCGATAGTGGCGGCCTCAAGGCTGACTGAAAGACACTGCCGTTACCCGTCTTCTAGTCACCTCCAGGAGTGCCTCAGTGAAGACAGTGAGTTTTCTCCTACGAATCCAGGTGGTCTCCAGTGCCTTGCTGGGAGCTCATCCCACGCTTGCCCTAGCTAAAGTGTGAAGTCAAAGTGACCCCTAGCCTCAAGGTAAGCGCGAGCGCTTCCTATCAGCCAAGTTGGGTGGGCAGCCACCTCCATGAACCCTGACTCCATAGAGTGCTTTAACTCCTCTGCGGCTTTGCGTAGACCTAAGAGAGTCGCGTGTGAATTCCTTCTGAGGGAGAGCATGTGCGCTGTGAGTCCCCGTTTTGTTTTCCGAGCCACACAACACAGCACACACTGCTGGGGTCAGCTCTTGCTACGCAGAGCGAAGGGCAGTGAACTGCTTCTCGCTTGCAGAGCTTGAAATCTACAGCTGTAAGGCAGCCCCGGGACAAAGTTTTGGCCAGTATTACATTCAGCGTGGCTCTCCCTCTGTGGAGGCCCTCTGAACGGCACTGAGAGAATCCCTGAGCCTAAAGTGCATCCTGGCAACTCTTAACCTCTCATCTCACTATTGTGACGCAAGGTACACTGCAGCTGCAGCCTGACAGAAAGTACAGAAAAGCCGGTACGACTCTGAGGCATTCGGACGATGCAAGGTCCCCTCGGCCTGACTAAGTCATTAAGCGGGTGCTGCTCCTCGTGGCACGCAGAACACCCCCCGTCCAACGAAGTGGGATCCTAGAAAGGCCCAGTGTTGCTGAAAGTCTCCAGGTGTCAGTCAGAGAGTGCTGGCAAATGCGTCGTGGGCTCAAGTTGGCACTGGGAGAATGTGGGAGAAGCCCGACTTTCCCCCTTTGGAAAGCCACTTCGTTGCAGCTTCCAAGCCGCCTGCTACTATTCACTCCACAGATTCCTCTGAGGAGCAGTGAGTTTTTCCAAAAGAAACCAGGTGCTTGCGATTCCTTCCGGGGAGCTCACCCCCAGGAGCATACTGTAGCTAAGGTGCCCACTAAATGTGACCTCTAGTCTCGAGGTAAGGTGCACATTTTCCCATTCCCAGAGACAGGGGCGCCCCGGTTTCCAGGAGGTCTTAGTCAGTGGACGGCTTTAGCTTTAGTATGCCTCAGAGCGCTCAAGACTCTCACGTGGGCACTTCTTTCCAAGGAAGTGCACTGCGTACCCAAAGCCTTCTGAGCACAAGCAAGGGATACACAGCTCTGGGCACATCCCTCCCTATGCAGTTGGAAGGGCCGGGAACTAAGTTGTTCTCTGATGCGATCGTTCCACAGCTTTGAAACAGCCCCAGGAACGCGGTTCTTGGCAGGGTTTCGTTCCCTGAGGGTCTGCCACGTTGAGGAAAACTAAGCGGCCCTGAAAGAAACCACCGGGGCTCCAATTCCATTTGGGGAATCCTGCTCGACGTCTCTCTAAGTGATGCGGAAACTGGACTTTAGGTCCAGCCCGAAGTAATGCAGAGAGTAACCCCGAGCATTGCTAGGCATTGGGAACATCCAAAGTCACCCAGGTAGGCCTGCTGAGGGCAGTTCGGGGTTTGTGCCGTTCACCACATGCAGCACACACTGCATCCAAAAGTTTCATCGCAGAAGGCCGAACTGTGTTCCAAGGGTCTCCCTTGGCTAGTCAGAGAAGATAGGTGTATGTGCTGGGTGATCCAGTTGGTAATTGAGAAGCCTGGCAGAAGGCAGTCTTTTCCCCATTTGAAAGGTCGATAGTGGCGGCCTCAAGGCTGACTGAAAGACACTGCCGTTACCCGTCTTCTAGTCACCTCAGGAGTGCCTCAGTGAAGACAGTGAGTTTTCTCCTACGAATCCAGGTGGTCTCCAGTGCCTTGCTGGGAGCTCATCCCACGCTTGCCCTAGCTAAAGTGTGAAGTCAAAGTGACCCCTAGCCTCAAGGTAAGCACGAGCGCTTCCTATCAGGCAAGTTGGGTGGGCAGCCACCTCCATGAACCCTGACTCCATAGAGTGCTTTAACTCCTCTGCGGCTTTGCGTAGGCCTAAGAGAGTCGCGTGTGAATTCCTTCTGAGGGAGAGCATGTGCGCTGTGAGTCCCCGTTTTGTTTTCCGAGCCACACAACACAGCACACACTGCTGGGGTCAGCTCTTGCTACGCAGAGCGAAGGGCAGTGAACTGCTTCTCGCTTGCAGAGCTTGATGTCTACAGCTGTAAGGCAGCCCCGGGACAAAGTTTTGGCCAGTATTACATTCAGCGTGGCTCTCCCTCTGTGGAGGCCCTCCGAACGGCACTGAGAGAATCCCTGAGCCTAAAGTGCATCCTGGCAACTCTTAACCTGTCATCTCACTATTGTGACGCAAGGTACACTGCAGCTGCAGCCTGACAGAAAGTACAGAAAAGCCGGTACGACTCTGAGGCATTCTGACGATGCAAGGTCCCCTCGGCCTGACTAAGTCATTAAGCGGGTGCTGCTCCTCGTGGCACGCAAAACACCCCCCGTCCAACGAAGTGGGATCCTAGAAAGGCCCAGTGTTGCTGAAAGTCTCCAGGTGTCAGTCAGAGAGTGCTGGCAAATGCGTCGTGGGCTCAAGTTGGCACTGGGAGAATGTGGGAGAAGCCCGACTTTCCCCCTTTGGAAAGCCACTTTGTTGCAGCTTCCAAGCCGCCTGCTACTATTCACTCCACAGATTCCTCTGAGGAGCAGTGAGTTTTTCCAAAAGAAACCAGGTGCTTGCGATTCCTTCCGGGGAGCTCACCCCCAGGAGCATACTGTAGCTAAGGTGCCCACTAAATGTGACCTCTAGTCTCGAGGTAAGGTGCACATTTTCCCATTCCCAGAGATAGGGGCGCCCCGGTTTCCAGGAGGTCTTAGTCAGTGGACGGCTTTAGCTTTAGTATGCCTCACAGCGCTCAAGACTCTCACGTGGGCACTTCTTTCCAAGGAAGTGCACTGCGTACCCAAAGCCTTCTGTGCACAATCAAGGGATACACAGCTCTGGGCACATCCCTCCCTATGCATTTGGAAGGGCCAGGAACTAAGGTGTTCTCTGAGGCGAGCGTTCCACAGCTTTGAAACAGCCTCAGGAACACGGTTCTTGGCAGGGTTTCGTTCCCTGCGGGTCTGCCACGTTGAGGAAATCTAAGCGGCCCTGAAAGAAACCACCGGGGCTCCAATTCGGTTTGGGGACTCCTGCTCGACGTCTCTCTAAGTGATGCGGAAACTGGACTTTAGGTCCAGCCCGAAGTAATGCAGAGAGTAACCCCGAGCATTGCTAGGCATTGGGAACATCCAAAGTCACCCAGGTAGGCCTGCAGAGGGCAGTTCAGGGTTTGTGCCGTTCACCACATGCAGCACACACTGCATCCAAAAGTTTCATCGCAGAAGGCCGAACTGTGTTCCAAGGGTCTCCCTTGGCTAGTCACAGAAGATAGGTGTATGTGCTGGGTGATCCAGTTGGTAATTGAGAAGCCTGGCAGAAGGCAGTCTTTTCCCCATTTGAAAGGTCGATAGTGGCGGCCTCAAGGCTGACTGAAAGACACTGCCCTTACCCGTCTTCTAGTCACCTCCAGGAGTGCCTCAGTGAAGACAGTGAGTTTTCTCCTACGAATCCAGGTGGTCTCCAGTGCCTTGCTGGGAGCTCATCCCACGCTTGCCCTAGCTAAAGTGTGAAGTCAAAGTGACCCCTAGCCTCAAGGGAAGCGCGAGCGCTTCCTATCAGCCAAGTTGGGTGGGCAGCCACCTCCATGAACCCTGACTCCATAGAGTGCTTTAACTCCTCTGCGGCTTTGCGTAGGCCTAAGAGAGTCGCGTGTGAATTCCTTCTGAGGGAGAGCATGTGCGCTGTGAGTCCCCGTTTTGTTTTCCGAGCCACACAACACAGGACAGACTGCTGGGGTCAGCTCTTGCTACGCAGAGCGAAGGGCAGTGAACTGCTTCTCGCTTGCAGAGCTTGATGTCTACAGCTGTAAGGCAGCCCCGGGACAAAGTTTTGGCCAGTATTACATTCAGCGTGGCTCTCCCTCTGTGGAGGCCCTCCGAACGGCACTGAAAGAATCCCTGAGCCTAAAGTGCATCCTGGCAACTCTTAACCTGTCATCTCACTATTGTGGCGCAAGGTACACTGCAGGTGCAGCCTGACAGAAAGTACAGAAAAGCCGGTACGACTCTGAGGCATTTGGACGATGCAAGGTCCCCTCGGCCTGACTAAGTCATTAAGCGGGTGCTGCTCCTCGTGGCACGCAAAACACCCCCCGTCCAACGAAGTGGGATCCTAGAAAGGCCCAGTGTTGCTGAAAGTCTCCAGGTGTCAGTCAGAGAGTGCTGGCAAATGCGTCGTGGGCTCAAGTTGGCACTGGGAGAATGTGGGAGAAGCCCGACTTTCCCCCTTTGGAAAGCCACTTTGTTGCAGCTTCCAAGCCACCTGCTACTATTCACTCCACAGATTCCTCTGAGGAGCAGTGAGTTTTTCCAAAAGAAACCAGGTGCTTGCGATTCCTTCCGGGGAGCTCACCCCCAGGAGCATACTGTAGCTAAGGTGCCCACTAAATGTGACCTCTAGTCTCGAGGTAAGGTGCACATTTTCCCATTCCCAGAGATAGGGGCGCCCCGGTTTCCAGGAGGTCTTAGTCAGTGGACGGCTTTAGCTTTAGTATGCCTCACAGCGCTCAAGACTCTCACGTGGGCACTTCTTTCCAAGGAAGTGCACTGCGTACCCAAAGCCTTCTGAGCACAATCAAGGGATACACATCTCTGGGCACATCCCTCCCTATGCAGTTGGAAGGGCCGGGAACTAAGGTGTTCTCTGAGGCGAGCGTTCCACAGCTTTGAAACAGCCCCAGGAACGCGGTTCTTGGCAGGGTTTCGTTCCCTGCGGGTCTGCCACGTTGAGGAAAACTAAGCGGCCCTGAAAGAAACCACCGGGGCTCCAATTCGGTTTGGGGACTCCTGCTCGACGTCTGTCTAAGTGATGCGGAAACTGGACTTTAGGTCCAGCCCGAAGTAATGCAGAGAGTAACCCCGAGCATTGCTAGGCATTGGGAACATCCAAAGTCACCCAGGTAGGCCTGCTGAGGGCAGTTCGGGGTTTGTGCCGTTCACCACATGCAGCACACACTGCATCCAAAAGTTTCATCGCAGAAGGCCGAACTGTGTTCCAAGGGTCTCCCTTGGATTGTCAGAGAAGATAGGTGTATGTGCTGGGTGATCCAGTTGGTAATTGAGAAGCCTGGCAGAAGGCAGTCTTTTCCCCATTTGAAAGGTCGATAGTGGCGGCCTCAAGGCTGACAGAAAGACACTGCCGTTACCCGTCTTCTAGTCACCTCCAGGAGTGCCTCAGTGTAGACAGTGAGTTTTCTCCTACGAATCCAGGTGGTCTCCAGTGCCTTGCTGGGAGCTCATCCCACGCTTGCCCTAGCTAAAGTGTGAAGTCAAAGTGACCCCTAGCCTCAAGGTAAGCGCGAGCGCTTCCTATCAGCCAAGTTGGGTGGGCAGCCACCTCCATGAACCCTGACACCATAGAGTGCTTTAACTCCTCTGCAGCTTTGCGTAGGCCTAAGAGAGTCACGTGTGAATTCCTTCTGAGGGAGAGCATGTGCGTTGTGAGTCCCCGTTTTGTTTTCCGAGCCACACAACACAGGACAGACTGCTGGGGTCAACTCTTGCTACGCAGAGCGAAGGGCAGTGAACTGCTTCTCGCTTGCAGAGCTTGATGTCTATAGCTGTAAGGCAGCCCCGGGACAACGTTTTGGCCATTATTACATTCAGCGTGGCTCTCCCTCTGTGGAGGCCCTCCGAACGTCACTGAGAGAATCCCTGAGCCTAAAGTGCATCCTGGCAACCCTTAACCTGTCATCTCACTATTGTGACGCAAGGTACACTGCAGGTGCAGCCTGACAGAAAGTACAGAAAAGCCGGTACGACTCTGAGGCATTTGGACGATGCAAGGTCCCCTCGGCCTGACTAAGTCATTAAGCGGGTGCTGCTCCTCGTGGCACACAAAACACCCCCCGTCCAACGAAGTGGGATCCTAGAAAGGCCCAGTGTTGCTGAAAGTCTCCAGGTGTCAGTCAGAGAGTGCTGGCAAATTCGTCGTGGGCTCAAGTTGGCACTGGGAGAATGTGGGAGAAGCCCGACTTTCCCCCTTTGGAAAGCCACTTTGTTGCAGCTTCCAAGCCGCCTGCTACTATTCACTCCACAGATTCCTCTGAGGAGCAGTGAGTTTTTCCAAAAGAAACCAGGTGCTTGCGATTCCTTCCGGGGAGCTCACCCCCAGGAGCATACTGTAGCTAAGGTGCCCACTAAATGTGACCTCTAGTCTCGAGGTAAGGTGCACATTTTCCCATTCCCAGAGATAGGGGCGCCCCGGTTTCCAGGAGGTCTTAGTCAATGGACGGCTTTAGCTTTAGTATACCTCACAGCGCTCAAGACTCTCACGTGGGCACTTCTTTCCAAGGAAGTGCACTGCGTACCCAAAGCCTTCAGAGCACAATCAAGGGATACACAGCACTGGGCACATCCCTCGCTATGCAGTTGGAAGGGTCGGGAACTAAGGTGTTCTCTGAGGCGAGCGTTCCACCGCTTTGAATCAGCCTCAGGAACGCGGTTCTTGGCAGGGTTTCGTTCCCTGCGGGTCTGCCACGTTGAGGAAACCTAAGCGGCCCTGAAAGAAACCACCGGGGCTCCAATTCGGTTTGGGGACTCCTGCTCGACGTCTCTCTAAGTGATGCGGAAACTGGACTTTAGGTCCAGCCTGAAGTAATGCAGAGAGTAACCCCGAGCACTGCTAGGCATTGGGAACATCCAAAGTCACCCAGGTAGGCCTGCTGAGGGCAGTTCGGGGTTTGTGCCGTTCACCACATGCAGCACACACTGCATCCAAAAGTTTCATCGCAGAAGGCCGAACTGTGTTCCAAGGGTCTCCCTTGGCTAGTCAGAGAAGATAGGTGTATGTGCTGGGTGATCCAGTTGGTAATTGAGAAGCCTGGCAGAAGGCAGTCTTTTCCCCATTTGAAAGGTCGATAGTGGCGGCCTCAAGGCTGACTGAAAGACACTGCCGTTACCCGTCTTCTAGTCACCTCCAGGAGTGCCTCAGTGAAGACAGTGAGTTTTCTCCTACGAATCCAGGTGGTCTCCAGTGCCTTGCTGGGAGCTCATCCCACGCTTGCCCTAGCTAAAGTGTGAAGTCAAAGTGACCCCTAGCCTCAAGGGAAGCGCGAGCGCTTCCTATCAGCCAAGTTGGGTGGGCAGCCACCTCCATGAACCCTGACTCCATAGAGTGCTTTAACTCCTCTGCGGCTTTGCGTAGGCCTAAGAGAGTCGCGTGTGAATTCCTTCTGAGGGAGAGCATGTGCGCTGTGAGTCCCCGTTTTGTTTTCCGAGCCACACAACACAGCACACACTGCTGGGGTCAGCTCTTGCTACGCAGAGCGAAGGGCAGTGAACTGCTTCTCGCTTGCAGAGCTTGATGTCTACAGCTGTAAGGCAGCCCCGGGACAAAGTTTTGGCCAGTATTACATTCAGCGTGGCTCTCCCTCTGTGGAGGCCCTCTGAACGGCACTGAGAGAATCCCTGAGCCTAAAGTGCATCCTGGCAACCCTTAACCTGTCATCTCACTATTGTGACGCAAGGTACACTGCAGGTGCAGCCTGACAGAAAGTACAGAAAAGCCGGTACGACTCTGAGGCATTTGGACGATGCAAGGTCCCCTCGGCCTGACTAAGTCATTAAGCGGGTGCTGCTCCTCGTGGCACGCAAAACACCCCCCGTCCAACGAAGTGGGATCCTAGAAAGGCCCAGTGTTGCTGAAAGTCTCCAGGTGTCAGTCAGAGAGTGCTGGCAAATGCGTCGTGGGCTCAAGTTGGCACTGGGAGAATGTGGGAGAAGCCCGACTTTCCCCCTTTGGAAAGCCACTTTGTTGCAGCTTCCAAGCCGCCTGCTACTATTCACTCCACAGATTCCTCTGAGGAGCAGTGAGTTTTTCCAAAAGAAACCAGGTGCTTGCGATTCCTTCCGGGGAGCTCACCCCCAGGTGCATACTGTAGCTAAGGTGCCCATTAAATGTGACCTCTAGTCTCGAGGTAAGGTGCACATTTTCCCATTCCCAGAGATAGGGGCGCCCCGGTTTCCAGGAGGTCTTAGTCAGTGGATGGCTTTAGATTTAGTATGCCTCACAGCGCTCAAGACTCTCACGTGGGCACTTCTTTCCAAGGAAGTGCACTGCGTACCCAAAGCCTTCTGAGCACAAGCAAGGGATACACAGCTCTGGCCACAACCCTCCCTATGCAGTTGGAAGGGCCGGGAACTAAGGTGTTCTCTGAGGCGAGCGTTCCACCGCTTTGAAACAGCCTCAGGAACGCGGTTCTTGGCAGGGTTTCGTTCCCTGAGGGTCTGCCACGTTGAGGAAATCTAAGCGGCCCTGAAAGAAACCACCGGGGCTCCAATTCGGTTTGGGGACTCCTGCTCGACGTCTCTCTAAGTGATGCGGAAACTGGACTTTAGGTCCAGCCCGAAGTAATGCAGAGAGTAACCCCGAGCATTGCTAGGCATTGGGAACATCCAAAGTCACCCAGGTAGGCCTGCTGAGGGCAGTTCGGGGTTTGTGCCGTTCACCACATGCAGCACACACTGCATCCAAAAGTTTCATCGCAGAAGGCCAAACTGTGTTCCAAGGGTCTCCCTTGGATTGTCAGAGAAGATAGGTGTATGTGCTGGGTGATCCAGTTGGTAATTGAGAAGCCTGGCAGAAGGCAGTCTTTTCCCCATTTGAAAGGTCGATAGTGGCGGCCTCAAGGCTGACTGAAAGACACTGCCGTTACCCGTCTTCTAGTCACCTCCAGGAGTGCCTCAGTGAAGACAGTGAGTTTTCTCCTACGAATCCAGGTGGTCTCCAGTGCCTTGCTGGGAGCTCATCCCACGCTTGCCCTAGCTAAAGTGTGAAGTCAAAGTGACCCCTAGCCTCAAGGTAAGCGCGAGCGCTTCCTATCAGCCAAGTTGTGTGGGCAGCCACCTCCATGAACCCTGACTCCATAGAGTGCTTTAACTCCTCTGCGGCTTTGCGTAGGCCTAAGAGAGTCGCGTGTGAATTCCTTCTGAGGGAGAGCATGTGCGCTGTGAGTCCCCGTTTTGTTTTCCGAGCCACACAACACAGCACACACTGCTGGGGTCAGCTCTTGCTACGCAGAGCGAAGGGCAGTGAACTGCTTCTCACTTGCAGAGCTTGATGTCTACAGCTGTAAGGCAGCCCCGGGACAAAGTTTTGGCCAGTATTACATTCAGCGTGGCTCTCCCTCTGTGGAGGCCCTCCGAACGGCACTGAGAGAATCCCTGAGCCTAAAGTGCATCCTGGCAACTCTTAACCTGTCATCTCACTATTGTGACGCAAGGTACACTGCAGGTGCAGCCTGACAGAAAGTACAGAAAAGCCGGTACGACTCTGAGGCATTCGGAAGATGCAAGGTCCCCTCGGCCTGACTAAGTCATTAAGCGGGTGCTGCTCCTCGTGGCACGCAAAACACCCCCCGTCCAACGAAGTGGGATCCTAGAAAGGCCCAGTGTTGCTGAAAGTCTCCAGGTGTCAGTCAGAGAGTGCTGGCAAATGCGTCGTGGGCTCAAGTTGGCACTGGGAGAATGTGGGAGAAGCCCGACTTTCCCCCTTTGGAAAGCCACTTTGTTGCAGCTTCCAAGCCGCCTGCTACTATTCACTCCACAGATTCCTCTGAGGAGCAGTGAGTTTTTCCAAAAGAAACCAGGTGCTTGCGATTCCTTCCGGGGAGCTCACCCCCAGGAGCATACTGTAGCTAAGGTGCCCACTAAATGTGACCTCTAGTCTCGAGGTAAGGTGCACATTTTCCCATTCCCAGAGATAGGGGCGCCCCGGTTTCCAGGAGGTCTTAGTCAGTGGACGGCTTTAGCTTTAGTATGCCTCACAGCGCTCAAGACTCTCACGTGGGCACTTCTTTCCAAGGAAGTGCACTGCGTACCCAAAGCCTTCTGAGCACAATCAAGGGATACACAGCTCTGGCCACATCCCTCCCTATGCAGTTGGAAGGGCCGGGAACTAAGGTGTTCTCTGAGGCGAGCGTTCCACAGCTTTGAAACAGCCTCAGGAACGCGGTTCTTGGCAGGGTTTCGTTCCCTGCGGGTCTGCCACGTTGAGGAAATCTAAGCGGCCCTGAAAGAAACCACCGGGGCTCCAATTCGGTTTGGGGACTCCTGCTCGACGTCTCTCTAAGTGATGCGGAAACTGGACTTTAGGTCCAGCCCGAAGTAATGCAGAGAGTAACCCCGAGCATTGCTAGGCATTGGGAACATCCAAAGTCACCCAGGTAGGCCTGCTGAGGGCAGTTCGGGGTTTGTGCCGTTCACCACATGCAGCACACACTGCATCCAAAAGTTTCATCGCAGAAGGCCGAACTGCAATCCAAGGGTCTCCCTTGGATTGTCAGAGAAGATAGGTGTATGTGCTGGGTGATCCAGTTGGTAATTGAGAAGCCTGGCAGAAGGCAGTCTTTTCCCCATTTGAAAGGTCGATAGTGGCGGCCTCAAGGCTGACTGAAAGACACTGCCCTTACCCGTCTTCTAGTCACCTCCAGGAGTGCCTCAGTGAAGACAGTGAGTTTTCTCCTACGAATCCAGGTGGTCTCCAGTGCCTTGCTGGGAGCTCATCCCACGCTTGCCCTAGCTAAAGTGTGAAGTCAAAGTGACCCCTAGCCTCAAGGTAAGCGCGAGCGCTTCCTATCAGCCAAGTTGGGTGGGCAGCCACCTCCATGAACCCTGACACCATAGAGTGCTTTAACTCCTCTGCAGCTTTGCGTAGGCCTAAGAGAGTCGCGTGTGAATTCCTTCTGAGGGAGAGCATGTGCGCTGTGAGTCCCCGTTTTGTTTTCCGAGCCACACAACACAGGACAGACTGCTGGGGTCAACTCTTGCTATGCAGAGCGAAGGGCAGTGAACTGCTTCTCACTTGCAGAGCTTGATGTCTACAGCTGTAAGGCAGCCCCGGGACAAAGTTTTGGCCAGTATTACATTCAGCGTGTCTCTCCCTCTGTGGAGGCCATCCGAACGGCACTGAGAGAATCCCTGAGCCTAAAGTGCATCCTGGCAACTCTTAACCTGTCATCTCACTATTGTGACGCAAGGTACACTGCAGGTGCAGCCTGACAGAAAGTACAGAAAAGCCGGTACGACTCTGAGGCATTTGGACGATGCAAGGTCCCCTCGGCCTGACTAAGTCATTAAGCGGGTGCTGCTCCTCGTGGCACACAAAACACCACCCGTCCAACGAAGTGGGATCCTAGAAAGGCCCAGTGTTGCTGAAAGTCTCCAGGTGTCAGTCAGAGAGTGCTGGCAAATGCGTCGTGGGCTCAAGTTGGCACTGGGAGAATGTGGGAGAAGCCCGACTTTCCCCCTTTGGAAAGCCACTTTGTTGCAGCTTCCAAGCCGCCTGCTACTATTCACTCCACAGATTCCTCTGAGGAGCAGTGAGTTTTTCCAAAAGAAACCAGGTGCTTGCGATTCCTTCCGGGGAGCTCACCCCCAGGAGCATACTGTAGCTAAGGTGCCCACTAAATGTGACCTCTAGTCTCGAGGTAAGGTGCACATTTTCCCATTCCCAGAGATAGGGGCGCCCCGGTTTCCAGGAGGTCTTAGTCAGTGGACGGCTTTAGCTTTAGTATGCCTCACAGCGCTCAAGACTCTCACGTGGGCACTTCTTTCCAAGGAAGTGCACTGCGTACCCAAAGCCTTCTGAGCACAATCAAGGGATACACAGCTCTGGGCACATCCCTCCCTATGCAGTTGGAAGGGCCGGGAACTCAGGTGTTCTCTGAGGCGAGCGTTCCACAGCTTTGAAACAGCCTCAGGAACGCGGTTCTTGGCAGGGTTTCGTTCCCTGCGGGTCTGCCACGTTGAGGAAATCTAAGCGGCCCTGAAAGAAACCACCGGGGCTCCAATTCGGTTTGGGGACTCCTGCTCGACGTCTCTCTAAGTGATGCGGAAACTGGACTTTAGGTCCAGCCCGAAGTAATGCAGAGAGTAACCCCGAGCATTGCTAGGCATTGGGAACATCCAAAGTCACCCAGGTAGGCCTGCTGAGGGCAGGTCGGGGTTTGTGCCGTTCACCACATGCAGCACACACTGCATCCAAAAGTTTCATCGCAGAAGGCCGAACTGTGTTCCACGGGTCTCCCTTGGATTGTCAGAGAAGATAGGTGTATGTGCTGGGTGATCCAGTTGGTAATTGAGAAGCCTGGCAGAAGGCAGTCTTTTCCCCATTTGAAAGGTCGATAGTGGCGGCCTCAAGGCTGACTGAAAGACACTGCCCTTACCCGTCTTCTAGTCACCTCCAGGAGTGCCTCAGTGAAGACAGTGAGTTTTCTCCTACGAATCCAGGTGGTCTCCAGTGCCTTGCTGGGAGCTCATCCCACGCTTGCCCTAGCTAAAGTGTGAAGTCAAAGTGACCCCTAGCCTCAAGGTAAGCACGAGCGCTTCCTATCAGCCAAGTTGGGTGGGCAGCCACCTCCATGAACCCTGACTCCATAGAGTGCTTTAACTCCTCTGCGGCTTTGCGTAGGCCTAAGAGAGTCGCGTGTGAATTCCTTCTGAGGGAGAGCATGTGCGCTGTGAGTCCCCGTTTTGTTTTCCGAGCCACACAACACAGCACACACTGCTGGGGTCAGCTCTTGCTACGCAGAGCGAAGGGCAGTGAACTGTTTCTCGCTTGCAGAGCTTGATGTCTACAGCTGTAAGGCAGCCCCGGGACAAAGTTTTGGCCAGTATTACATTCAGCGTGGCTCTCCCTCTGTGGAGGCCCTCCGAACGGCACTGAGAGAATCCCTGAGCCTAAAGTGCATCCTGGCAACTCTTAACCTGTCATCTCACTATTGTGACGCAAGGTACACTGCAGCTGCAGCCTGACAGAAAGTACAGAAAAGCCGGTACGACTCTGAGGCATTCGGACGATGAAAGGTCCCCTCGGCCTGACTAAGTCATTAAGCGGGTGCTGCTCCTCGTGGCACGCAAAACACCCCCCGTCCAACGAAGTGGGATCCTAGAAAGGCCCAGTGTTGCTGAAAGTCTCCAGGTGTCAGTCAGAGAGTGCTGGCAAATGCGTCGTGGGCTCAAGTTGGCACTGGGAGAATGTGGGAGAAGCCCGACTTTCCCCCTTTGGAAAGCCACTTCGTTGCAGCTTCCAAGCCACCTGCTACTATTCACTCCACAGATTCCTCTGAGGAGCAGTGAGTTTTTCCAAAAGAAACCAGGTGCTTGCGATTCCTTCCGGGGAGCTCACCCCCAGGAGCATACTGTAGCTAAGGTGCCCACTAAATGTGACCTCTAGTCTCGAGGTAAGGTGCACATTTTCCCATTCCCAGAGATAGGGGCGCCCCGGTTTCCAGGAGGTCTTAGTCAGTGGACGGCTTTAGCTTTAGTATGCCTCACAGCGCTCAAGACTCTCACGTGGGCACTTCTTTCCAAGGAAGTGCACTGCGTACCCAAAGCCTTCTGAGCACAATCAAGGGATACACATCTCTGGGCACATCCCTCCCTATGCAGTTGGAAGGGCCGGGAACTAAGGTGTTCTCTGAGGCGAGCGTTCCACAGCTTTGAAACAGCCCCAGGAACGCGGTTCTTGGCAGGGTTTCGTTCCCTGCGGGTCTGCCACGTTGAGGAAATCTAAGCGGCCCTGAAAGAAACCACCGGGGCTCCAATTCGGTTTGGGGACTCCTGCTCGACGTCTCTCTAAGTGATGCGGAAACTGGACTTTAGGTCCAGCCCGAAGTAATGCAGAGAGTAACCCCGAGCATTGCTAGGCATTGGGAACATCCAAAGTCACCCAGGTAGGCCTGCTGAGGGCAGTTCGGGGTTTGTGCCGTTCACCACATGCAGCACACACTGCATCCAAAAGTTTCATCGCAGAAGGCCGAACTGTGTTCCAAGGGTCTCCCTTGGATTGTCAGAGAAGATAGGTGTATGTGCTGGGTGATCCAGTTGGTAATTGAGAAGCCTGGCAGAAGGCAGTCTTTTCCCCATTTGAAAGGTCGATAGTGGCGGCCTCAAGGCTGACTGAAAGACACTGCCGTTACCCGTCTTCTAGTCACCTCCAGGAGTGCCTCAGTGAAGACAGTGAGTTTTCTCCTACGAATCCAGGTGGTCTCCAGTGCCTTGCTGGGAGCTCATCCCACGCTTGCCCTAGCGAAAGTGTGAAGTCAAAGTGACCCCTAGCCTCAAGGGAAGCGCGATCGCTTCCTATCAGCCAAGTTGGGTGGGCAGCCACCTCCATGAACCCTGACTCCATAGAGTGCTTTAACTCCTCTGCGGCTTTGCGTAGGCCTAAGAGAGTCGCGTGTGAATTCCTTCTGAGGGAGAGCATGTGCGCTGTGAGTCCCCGTTTTGTTTTCCGAGCCACACAACACAGGACAGACTGCTGGGGTCAGCTCTTGCTACGCAGAGCGAAGGGCAGTGAACTGCTTCTCGCTTGCAGAGCTTGATGTCTACAGCTGTAAGGCAGCCCCGGGACAAAGTTTTGGCCAGTATTACATTCAGCGTGGCTCTCCCTCTGTGGAGGCCCTCCGAACGGCACTGAGAGAATCCCTGAGCCTAAAGTGCATCCTGGCAACCCTTAACCTGTCATCTCACTATTGTGACGCAAGGTACACTGCAGGTGCAGCCTGACAGAAAGTACAGAAAAGCCGGTACGACTCTGAGGCATTTGGACGAGGCAAGGAACCCTCGGCCTGACTAAGTCATTAAGCGGGTGCTGCTCCTCGTGGCACGCAGAACACCCCCCGTCCAACGAAGTGGGATCCTAGAAAGGCCCAGTGTTGCTGAAAGTCTCCAGGTGTCAGTCAGAGAGTGCTGGCAAATGCGTCGTGGGCTCAAGTTGGCACTGGGAGAATGTGGGAGAAGCCCGACTTTCCCCCTTTGGAAAGCCACTTCGTTGCAGCTTCCAAGCAGCCTGCTACTATTCACTCCACAGATTCCTCTGAGGAGCAGTGAGTTTTTCCAAAAGAAACCAGGTGCTTGCGATTCCTTCCGGGGAGCTCACCCCCAGGAGCATACTGTAGCTAAGGTGCCCACTAAATGTGACCTCTAGTCTCGAGGTAAGGTGCACATTTTCCCATTCCCAGAGATAGGGACGCCCCGGTTTCCAGGAGGTCTTAGTCAGTGGATGGCTTTAGCTTTAGTATGCCTCACAGCGCTCAAGACTCTCACGTGGGCACTTCTTTCCAAGGAAGTGCACTGCGTACCCAAAGCCTTCTGAGCACAAGCAAGGGATACACAGCTCTGGGCACATCCCTCCCTATGCAGTTGGAAGGGCCGGGAACTAAGGTGTTCTCTGAGGCGAGCGTTCCACCGCTTTGAAACAGCCTCAGGAACGCGGTTCTTGGCAGGGTTTCGTTCCCTGAGGGTCTGCCACGTTGAGGAAAACTAAGCGGCCCTGAAAGAAACCACCGGGGCTCCAATTCGGTTTGGGGACTCCTGCTCGACGTCTCTCTAAGTGATGCGGAAACTGGACTTTAGGTCCAGCCCGAAGTAATGCAGAGAGTAACCCCGAGCATTGCTAGGCATTGGGAACATCCAAAGTCACCCAGGTAGGCCTGCTGAAGGCAGTTCGGGGTTTGTGCCGTTCACCACATGCAGCACACACTGCATCCAAAAGTTTCATCGCAGAAGGCCGAACTGTGTTCCAAGGGTCTCCCTTGGATTGTCAGAGAAGATAGGTGTATGTGCTGGGTGATCCAGTTGGTAATTGAGAAGCCTGGCAGAAGGCAGTCTTTTCCCCATTTGAAAGGTCGATAGTGGCGGCCTCAAGGCTGACTGAAAGACACTGCCCTTACCCGTCTTCTAGTCACCTCCAGGAGTGCCTCAGTGAAGACAGTGAGTTTTCTCCTACGAATCCAGGTGGTCTCCAGTGCCTTGCTGGGAGCTCATCCCACGCTTGCCCTAGCTAAAGTGTGAAGTCAAAGTGACCCCTAGCCTCAAGGTAAGCGCGAGCGCTTCCTATCAGCCAAGTTGGGTGGGCAGCCACCTCCATGAACCCTGACTCCATAGAGTGCTTTAACTCCTCTGCGGCTTTGCGTAGGCCTAAGAGAGTCGCGTGTGAATTCCTTCTGAGGGAGAGCATGTGCGCTGTGAGTCCCCGTTTTGTTTTCCGAGCCACACAACACAGCACACACTGCTGGGGTCAGCTCTTGCTACGCAGAGCGAAGGGCAGTGAACTGTTTCTCGCTTGCAGAGCTTGATGTCTACAGCTGTAAGGCAGCCCCGGGACAAAGTTTTGGCCAGTATTACATTCAGCGTGGCTCTCCCTCTGTGGAAGCCCTCCGAACGGCACTGAGAGAATCCCTGAGCCTAAAGTGCATCCTGGCAACTCTTAACCTGTCATCTCACTATTGTGACGCAAGGTACACTGCAGCTGCAGCCTGACAGAAAGTACAGAAAAGCCGGTACGACTCTGAGGCATTCGGACGATGAAAGGTCCCCTCGGCCTGACTAAGTCATTAAGCGGGTGCTGCTCCTCGTGGCACGCAAAACACCCCCCGTCCAACGAAGTGGGATCCTAGAAAGGCCCAGTGTTGCTGAAAGTCTCCAGGTGTCAGTCAGAGAGTGCTGGCAAATGCGTTGTGGGCTCAAGTTGGCACTGGGAGAATGTGGGAGAAGCCCGACTTTCCCCCTTTGGAAAGCCACTTCGTTGCAGCTTCCAAGCCACCTGCTACTATTCACTCCACAGATTCCTCTGAGGAGCAGTGAGTTTTTCCAAAAGAAACCAGGTGCTTGCGATTCCTTCCGGGGAGCTCACCCCCAGGAGCATACTGTAGCTAAGGTGCCCACTAAATGTGACCTCTAGTCTCGAGGTAAGGTGCACATTTTCCCATTCCCAGAGATAGGGGCGCCCCGGTTTCCAGGAGGTCTTAGTCAGTGGACGGCTTTAGCTTTAGTATGCCTCACAGCGCTCAAGACTCTCACGTGGGCACTTCTTTCCAAGGAAGTGCACTGCGTACCCAAAGCCTTCTGAGCACAATCAAGGGATACACATCTCTGGGCACATCCCTCCCTATGCAGTTGGAAGGGCCGGGAACTAAGGTGTTCTCTGAGGCGAGCGTTCCACAGCTTTGAAACAGCCCCAGGAACGCGGTTCTTGGCAGGGTTTCGTTCCCTGCGGGTCTGCCACGTTGAGGAAAACTAAGCGGCCCTGAAAGAAACCACCGGGGCTCCAATTCGGTTTGGGGACTCCTGCTCGACGTCTCTCTAAGTGATGCGGAAACTGGACTTTAGGTCCAGCCCGAAGTAATGCAGAGAGTAACCCCGAGCATTGCTAGGCATTGGGAACATCCAAAGTCACCCAGGTAGGCCTGCTGAGGGCAGTTCGGGGTTTGTGCCGTTCACCACATGCAGCACACACTGCATCCAAAAGTTTCATCGCAGAAGGCCGAACTGTGTTCCAAGGGTCTCCCTTGGATTGTCAGAGAAGATAGGTGTATGTGCTGGGTGATCCAGTTGGTAATTGAGAAGCCTGGCAGAAGGCAGTCTTTTCCCCATTTGAAAGGTCGATAGTGGCGGCCTCAAGGCTGACTGAAAGACACTGCCCTTACCCGTCTTCTAGTCACCTCCAGGAGTGCCTCAGTGAAGACAGTGAGTTTTCTCCTACGAATCCAGGTGGTCTCCAGTGCCTTGCTGGGAGCTCATCCCACGCTTGCCCTAGCTAAAGTGTGAAGTCAAAGTGACCCCTAGCCTCAAGGTAAGCACGAGCGCTTCCTATCAGCCAAGTTGGGTGGGCAGCCACCTCCATGAACCCTGACTCCATAGAGTGCTTTAACTCCTCTGCGGCTTTGCGTAGGCCTAAGAGAGTCGCGTGTGAATTCCTTCTGAGGGAGAGCATGTGCGCTGTGAGTCCCCGTTTTGTTTTCCGAGCCACACAACACAGCACACACTGCTGGGGTCAGCTCTTGCTACGCAGAGCGAAGGGCAGTGAACTGTTTCTCGCTTGCAGAGCTTGATGTCTACAGCTGTAAGGCAGCCCCGGGACAAAGTTTTGGCCAGTATTACATTCAGCGTGGCTCTCCCTCTGTGGAGGCCCTCCGAACGGCACTGAGAGAATCCCTGAGCCTAAAGTGCATCCTGGCAACTCTTAACCTGTCATCTCACTATTGTGACGCAAGGTACACTGCAGCTGCAGCCTGACAGAAAGTACAGAAAAGCCGGTACGACTCTGAGGCATTCGGACGATGAAAGGTCCCCTCGGCCTGACTAAGTCATTAAGCGGGTGCTGCTCCTCGTGGCACGCAAAACACCCCCCGTCCAACGAAGTGGGATCCTAGAAAGGCCCAGTGTTGCTGAAAGTCTCCAGGTGTCAGTCAGAGAGTGCTGGCAAATGCGTCGTGGGCTCAAGTTGGCACTGGGAGAATGTGGGAGAAGCCCGACTTTCCCCCTTTGGAAAGCCACTTCGTTGCAGCTTCCAAGCCACCTGCTACTATTCACTCCACAGCTTCCTCTGAGGAGCAGTGAGTTTTTCCAAAAGAAACCAGGTGCTTGCGATTCCTTCCGGGGAGCTCACCCCCAGGAGCATACTGTAGCTAAGGTGCCCACTAAATGTGACCTCTAGTCTCGAGGTAAGGTGCACATTTTCCCATTCCCAGAGATAGGGGCGCCCCGGTTTCCAGGAGGTCTTAGTCAGTGGACGGCTTTAGCTTTAGTATGCCTCACAGCGCTCAAGACTCTCACGTGGGCACTTCTTTCCAAGGAAGTGCACTGCGTACCCAAAGCCTTCTGAGCACAATCAAGGGATACACATCTCTGGGCACATCCCTCCCTATGCAGTTGGAAGGGCCGGGAACTAAGGTGTTCTCTGAGGCGAGCGTTCCACAGCTTTGAAACAGCCCCAGGAACGCGGTTATTGGCAGGGTTTCGTTCCCTGCGGGTCTGCCACGTTGAGGAAAACTAAGCGGCCCTGAAAGAAACCACCGGGGCTCCAATTCGGTTTGGGGACTCCTGCTCGACGTCTCTCTAAGTGATGCGGAAACTGGACTTTAGGTCCAGCCCGAAGTAATGCAGAGAGTAACCCCGAGCATTGCTAGGCATTGGGAACATCCAAAGTCACCCAGGTAGGCCTGCTGAGGGCAGTTCGGGGTTTGTGCCGTTCACCACATGCAGCACACACTGCATCCAAAAGTTTCATCGCAGAAGGCCGAACTGTGTTCCAAGGGTCTCCCTTGGATTGTCAGAGAAGATAGGTGTATGTGCTGGGTGATCCAGTTGGTAATTGAGAAGCCTGGCAGAAGGCAGTCTTTTCCCCATTTGAAAGGTCGATAGTGGCGGCCTCAAGGCTGACTGAAAGACACTGCCGTTACCCGTCTTCTAGTCACCTCCAGGAGTGCCTCAGTGAAGACAGTGAGTTTTCTCCTACGAATCCAGGTGGTCTCCAGTGCCTTGCTGGGAGCTCATCCCACGCTTGCCCTAGCGAAAGTGTGAAGTCAAAGTGACCCCTAGCCTCAAGGGAAGCGCGATCGCTTCCTATCAGCCAAGTTGGGTGGGCAGCCACCTCCATGAACCCTGACTCCATAGAGTGCTTTAACTCCTCTGCGGCTTTGCGTAGGCCTAAGAGAGTCGCGTGTGAATTCCTTCTGAGGGAGAGCATGTGCGCTGTGAGTCCCCGTTTTGTTTTCCGAGCCACACAACACAGGACAGACTGCTGGGGTCAGCTCTTGCTACGCAGAGCGAAGGGCAGTGAACTGCTTCTCGCTTGCAGAGCTTGATGTCTACAGCTGTAAGGCAGCCCCGGGACAAAGTTTTGGCCAGTATTACATTCAGCGTGGCTCTCCCTCTGTGGAGGCCCTCCGAACGGCACTGAGAGAATCCCTGAGCCTAAAGTGCATCCTGGCAACCCTTAACCTGTCATCTCACTATTGTGACGCAAGGTACACTGCAGGTGCAGCCTGACAGAAAGTACAGAAAAGCCGGTACGACTCTGAGGCATTTGGACGAGGCAAGGAACCCTCGGCCTGACTAAGTCATTAAGCGGGTGCTGCTCCTCGTGGCACGCAGAACACCCCCCGTCCAACGAAGTGGGATCCTAGAAAGGCCCAGTGTTGCTGAAAGTCTCCAGGTGTCAGTCAGAGAGTGCTGGCAAATGCGTCGTGGGCTCAAGTTGGCACTGGGAGAATGTGGGAGAAGCCCGACTTTCCCCCTTTGGAAAGCCACTTCGTTGCAGCTTCCAAGCAGCCTGCTACTATTCACTCCACAGATTCCTCTGAGGAGCAGTGAGTTTTTCCAAAAGAAACCAGGTGCTTGCGATTCCTTCCGGGGAGCTCACCCCCAGGAGCATACTGTAGCTAAGGTGCCCACTAAATGTGACCTCTAGTCTCGAGGTAAGGTGCACATTTTCCCATTCCCAGAGATAGGGACGCCCCGGTTTCCAGGAGGTCTTAGTCAGTGGATGGCTTTAGCTTTAGTATGCCTCACAGCGCTCAAGACTCTCACGTGGGCACTTCTTTCCAAGGAAGTGCACTGCGTACCCAAAGCCTTCTGAGCACAAGCAAGGGATACACAGCTCTGGGCACATCCCTCCCTATGCAGTTGGAAGGGCCGGGAACTAAGGTGTTCTCTGAGGCGAGCGTTCCACCGCTTTGAAACAGCCTCAGGAACGCGGTTCTTGGCAGGGTTTCGTTCCCTGAGGGTCTGCCACGTTGAGGAAAACTAAGCGGCCCTGAAAGAAACCACCGGGGCTCCAATTCGGTTTGGGGACTCCTGCTCGACGTCTCTCTAAGTGATGCGGAAACTGGACTTTAGGTCCAGCCCGAAGTAATGCAGAGAGTAACCCCGAGCATTGCTAGGCATTGGGAACATCCAAAGTCACCCAGGTAGGCCTGCTGAGGGCAGTTCGGGGTTTGTGCCGTTCACCACATGCAGCACACACTGCATCCAAAAGTTTCATCGCAGAAGGCCGAACTGTGTTCCACGGGTCTCCCTTGGATTGTCAGAGAAGATAGGTGTATGTGCTGGGTGATCCAGTTGGTAATTGAGAAGCCTGGCAGAAGGCAGTCTTTTCCCCATTTGAAAGGTCGATAGTGGCGGCCTCAAGGCTGACTGAAAGACACTGCCCTTACCCGTCTTCTAGTCACCTCCAGGAGTGCCTCAGTGAAGACAGTGAGTTTTCTCCTACGAATCCAGGTGGTCTCCAGTGCCTTGCTGGGAGCTCATCCCACGCTTGCCCTAGCTAAAGTGTGAAGTCAAAGTGACCCCTAGCCTCAAGGTAAGCACGAGCGCTTCCTATCAGCCAAGTTGGGTGGGCAGCCACCTCCATGAACCCTGACTCCATAGAGTGCTTTAACTCCTCTGCGGCTTTGCGTAGGCCTAAGAGAGTCGCGTGTGAATTCCTTCTGAGGGAGAGCATGTGCGCTGTGAGTCCCCGTTTTGTTTTCCGAGCCACACAACACAGCACACACTGCTGGGGTCAGCTCTTGCTACGCAGAGCGAAGGGCAGTGAACTGTTTCTCGCTTGCAGAGCTTGATGTCTACAGCTGTAAGGCAGCCCCGGGACAAAGTTTTGGCCAGTATTACATTCAGCGTGGCTCTCCCTCTGTGGAGGCCCTCCGAACGGCACTGAGAGAATCCCTGAGCCTAAAGTGCATCCTGGCAACTCTTAACCTGTCATCTCACTATTGTGACGCAAGGTACACTGCAGCTGCAGCCTGACAGAAAGTACAGAAAAGCCGGTACGACTCTGAGGCATTCGGACGATGAAAGGTCCCCTCGGCCTGACTAAGTCATTAAGCGGGTGCTGCTCCTCGTGGCACGCAAAACACCCCCCGTCCAACGAAGTGGGATCCTAGAAAGGCCCAGTGTTGCTGAAAGTCTCCAGGTGTCAGTCAGAGAGTGCTGGCAAATGCGTCGTGGGCTCAAGTTGGCACTGGGAGAATGTGGGAGAAGCCCGACTTTCCCCCTTTGGAAAGCCACTTCGTTGCAGCTTCCAAGCCACCTGCTACTATTCACTCCACAGATTCCTCTGAGGAGCAGTGAGTTTTTCCAAAAGAAACCAGGTGCTTGCGATTCCTTCCGGGGAGCTCACCCCCAGGAGCATACTGTAGCTAAGGTGCCCACTAAATGTGACCTCTAGTCTCGAGGTAAGGTGCACATTTTCCCATTCCCAGAGATAGGGGCGCCCCGGTTTCCAGGAGGTCTTAGTCAGTGGACGGCTTTAGCTTTAGTATGCCTCACAGCGCTCAAGACTCTCACGTGGGCACTTCTTTCCAAGGAAGTGCACTGCGTACCCAAAGCCTTCTGAGCACAATCAAGGGATACACATCTCTGGGCACATCCCTCCCTATGCAGTTGGAAGGGCCGGGAACTAAGGTGTTCTCTGAGGCGAGCGTTCCACAGCTTTGAAACAGCCCCAGGAACGCGGTTCTTGGCAGGGTTTCGTTCCCTGCGGGTCTGCCACGTTGAGGAAATCTAAGCGGCCCTGAAAGAAACCACCGGGGCTCCAATTCGGTTTGGGGACTCCTGCTCGACGTCTCTCTAAGTGATGCGGAAACTGGACTTTAGGTCCAGCCCGAAGTAATGCAGAGAGTAACCCCGAGCATTGCTAGGCATTGGGAACATCCAAAGTCACCCAGGTAGGCCTGCTGAGGGCAGTTCGGGGTTTGTGCCGTTCACCACATGCAGCACACACTGCATCCAAAAGTTTCATCGCAGAAGGCCGAACTGTGTTCCAAGGGTCTCCCTTGGATTGTCAGAGAAGATAGGTGTATGTGCTGGGTGATCCAGTTGGTAATTGAGAAGCCTGGCAGAAGGCAGTCTTTTCCCCATTTGAAAGGTCGATAGTGGCGGCCTCAAGGCTGACTGAAAGACACTGCCGTTACCCGTCTTCTAGTCACCTCCAGGAGTGCCTCAGTGAAGACAGTGAGTTTTCTCCTACGAATCCAGGTGGTCTCCAGTGCCTTGCTGGGAGCTCATCCCACGCTTGCCCTAGCGAAAGTGTGAAGTCAAAGTGACCCCTAGCCTCAAGGGAAGCGCGATCGCTTCCTATCAGCCAAGTTGGGTGGGCAGCCACCTCCATGAACCCTGACTCCATAGAGTGCTTTAACTCCTCTGCGGCTTTGCGTAGGCCTAAGAGAGTCGCGTGTGAATTCCTTCTGAGGGAGAGCATGTGCGCTGTGAGTCCCCGTTTTGTTTTCCGAGCCACACAACACAGGACAGACTGCTGGGGTCAGCTCTTGCTACGCAGAGCGAAGGGCAGTGAACTGCTTCTCGCTTGCAGAGCTTGATGTCTACAGCTGTAAGGCAGCCCCGGGACAAAGTTTTGGCCAGTATTACATTCAGCGTGGCTCTCCCTCTGTGGAGGCCCTCCGAACGGCACTGAGAGAATCCCTGAGCCTAAAGTGCATCCTGGCAACCCTTAACCTGTCATCTCACTATTGTGACGCAAGGTACACTGCAGGTGCAGCCTGACAGAAAGTACAGAAAAGCCGGTACGACTCTGAGGCATTTGGACGAGGCAAGGAACCCTCGGCCTGACTAAGTCATTAAGCGGGTGCTGCTCCTCGTGGCACGCAGAACACCCCCCGTCCAACGAAGTGGGATCCTAGAAAGGCCCAGTGTTGCTGAAAGTCTCCAGGTGTCAGTCAGAGAGTGCTGGCAAATGCGTCGTGGGCTCAAGTTGGCACTGGGAGAATGTGGGAGAAGCCCGACTTTCCCCCTTTGGAAAGCCACTTCGTTGCAGCTTCCAAGCAGCCTGCTACTATTCACTCCACAGATTCCTCTGAGGAGCAGTGAGTTTTTCCAAAAGAAACCAGGTGCTTGCGATTCCTTCCGGGGAGCTCACCCCCAGGAGCATACTGTAGCTAAGGTGCCCACTAAATGTGACCTCTAGTCTCGAGGTAAGGTGCACATTTTCCCATTCCCAGAGATAGGGACGCCCCGGTTTCCAGGAGGTCTTAGTCAGTGGATGGCTTTAGCTTTAGTATGCCTCACAGCGCTCAAGACTCTCACGTGGGCACTTCTTTCCAAGGAAGTGCACTGCGTACCCAAAGCCTTCTGAGCACAAGCAAGGGATACACAGCTCTGGGCACATCCCTCCCTATGCAGTTGGAAGGGCCGGGAACTAAGGTGTTCTCTGAGGCGAGCGTTCCACCGCTTTGAAACAGCCTCAGGAACGCGGTTCTTGGCAGGGTTTCGTTCCCTGAGGGTCTGCCACGTTGAGGAAAACTAAGCGGCCCTGAAAGAAACCACCGGGGCTCCAATTCGGTTTGGGGAC
Organism: Mesoplodon mirus; assembly: GCF_964341445.2. Classification (NCBI taxonomy): domain Eukaryota; kingdom Metazoa; phylum Chordata; class Mammalia; order Artiodactyla; family Ziphiidae; genus Mesoplodon; species Mesoplodon mirus. Next base: position 86,674,532 of record NC_138979.1, on the reverse strand, counting down.
TCCTGCTCGACGTCTCTCTAAGTGATGCGGAAACTGGACTTTAGGTCCAGCCCGAAGTAATGCAGAGAGTAACCCCGAGCATTGCTAGGCATTGGGAACATCCAAAGTCACCCAGGTAGGCCTGCTGAAGGCAGTTCGGGGTTTGTGCCGTTCACCACATGCAGCACACACTGCATCCAAAAGTTTCATCGCAGAAGGCCGAACTGTGTTCCAAGGGTCTCCCTTGGATTGTCAGAGAAGATAGGTGTATGTGCTGGGTGATCCAGTTGGTAATTGAGAAGCCTGGCAGAAGGCAGTCTTTTCCCCATTTGAAAGGTCGATAGTGGCGGCCTCAAGGCTGACTGAAAGACACTGCCCTTACCCGTCTTCTAGTCACCTCCAGGAGTGCCTCAGTGAAGACAGTGAGTTTTCTCCTACGAATCCAGGTGGTCTCCAGTGCCTTGCTGGGAGCTCATCCCACGCTTGCCCTAGCTAAAGTGTGAAGTCAAAGTGACCCCTAGCCTCAAGGTAAGCGCGAGCGCTTCCTATCAGCCAAGTTGGGTGGGCAGCCACCTCCATGAACCCTGACTCCATAGAGTGCTTTAACTCCTCTGCGGCTTTGCGTAGGCCTAAGAGAGTCGCGTGTGAATTCCTTCTGAGGGAGAGCATGTGCGCTGTGAGTCCCCGTTTTGTTTTCCGAGCCACACAACACAGCACACACTGCTGGGGTCAGCTCTTGCTACGCAGAGCGAAGGGCAGTGAACTGTTTCTCGCTTGCAGAGCTTGATGTCTACAGCTGTAAGGCAGCCCCGGGACAAAGTTTTGGCCAGTATTACATTCAGCGTGGCTCTCCCTCTGTGGAAGCCCTCCGAACGGCACTGAGAGAATCCCTGAGCCTAAAGTGCATCCTGGCAACTCTTAACCTGTCATCTCACTATTGTGACGCAAGGTACACTGCAGCTGCAGCCTGACAGAAAGTACAGAAAAGCCGGTACGACTCTGAGGCATTCGGACGATGAAAGGTCCCCTCGGCCTGACTAAGTCATTAAGCGGGTGCTGCTCCTCGTGGCACGCAAAACACCCCCCGTCCAACGAAGTGGGATCCTAGAAAGGCCCAGTGTTGCTGAAAGTCTCCAGGTGTCAGTCAGAGAGTGCTGGCAAATGCGTTGTGGGCTCAAGTTGGCACTGGGAGAATGTGGGAGAAGCCCGACTTTCCCCCTTTGGAAAGCCACTTCGTTGCAGCTTCCAAGCCACCTGCTACTATTCACTCCACAGATTCCTCTGAGGAGCAGTGAGTTTTTCCAAAAGAAACCAGGTGCTTGCGATTCCTTCCGGGGAGCTCACCCCCAGGAGCATACTGTAGCTAAGGTGCCCACTAAATGTGACCTCTAGTCTCGAGGTAAGGTGCACATTTTCCCATTCCCAGAGATAGGGGCGCCCCGGTTTCCAGGAGGTCTTAGTCAGTGGACGGCTTTAGCTTTAGTATGCCTCACAGCGCTCAAGACTCTCACGTGGGCACTTCTTTCCAAGGAAGTGCACTGCGTACCCAAAGCCTTCTGAGCACAATCAAGGGATACACATCTCTGGGCACATCCCTCCCTATGCAGTTGGAAGGGCCGGGAACTAAGGTGTTCTCTGAGGCGAGCGTTCCACAGCTTTGAAACAGCCCCAGGAACGCGGTTCTTGGCAGGGTTTCGTTCCCTGCGGGTCTGCCACGTTGAGGAAAACTAAGCGGCCCTGAAAGAAACCACCGGGGCTCCAATTCGGTTTGGGGACTCCTGCTCGACGTCTCTCTAAGTGATGCGGAAACTGGACTTTAGGTCCAGCCCGAAGTAATGCAGAGAGTAACCCCGAGCATTGCTAGGCATTGGGAACATCCAAAGTCACCCAGGTAGGCCTGCTGAGGGCAGTTCGGGGTTTGTGCCGTTCACCACATGCAGCACACACTGCATCCAAAAGTTTCATCGCAGAAGGCCGAACTGTGTTCCAAGGGTCTCCCTTGGATTGTCAGAGAAGATAGGTGTATGTGCTGGGTGATCCAGTTGGTAATTGAGAAGCCTGGCAGAAGGCAGTCTTTTCCCCATTTGAAAGGTCGATAGTGGCGGCCTCAAGGCTGACTGAAAGACACTGCCCTTACCCGTCTTCTAGTCACCTCCAGGAGTGCCTCAGTGAAGACAGTGAGTTTTCTCCTACGAATCCAGGTGGTCTCCAGTGCCTTGCTGGGAGCTCATCCCACGCTTGCCCTAGCTAAAGTGTGAAGTCAAAGTGACCCCTAGCCTCAAGGTAAGCACGAGCGCTTCCTATCAGCCAAGTTGGGTGGGCAGCCACCTCCATGAACCCTGACTCCATAGAGTGCTTTAACTCCTCTGCGGCTTTGCGTAGGCCTAAGAGAGTCGCGTGTGAATTCCTTCTGAGGGAGAGCATGTGCGCTGTGAGTCCCCGTTTTGTTTTCCGAGCCACACAACACAGCACACACTGCTGGGGTCAGCTCTTGCTACGCAGAGCGAAGGGCAGTGAACTGTTTCTCGCTTGCAGAGCTTGATGTCTACAGCTGTAAGGCAGCCCCGGGACAAAGTTTTGGCCAGTATTACATTCAGCGTGGCTCTCCCTCTGTGGAGGCCCTCCGAACGGCACTGAGAGAATCCCTGAGCCTAAAGTGCATCCTGGCAACTCTTAACCTGTCATCTCACTATTGTGACGCAAGGTACACTGCAGCTGCAGCCTGACAGAAAGTACAGAAAAGCCGGTACGACTCTGAGGCATTCGGACGATGAAAGGTCCCCTCGGCCTGACTAAGTCATTAAGCGGGTGCTGCTCCTCGTGGCACGCAAAACACCCCCCGTCCAACGAAGTGGGATCCTAGAAAGGCCCAGTGTTGCTGAAAGTCTCCAGGTGTCAGTCAGAGAGTGCTGGCAAATGCGTCGTGGGCTCAAGTTGGCACTGGGAGAATGTGGGAGAAGCCCGACTTTCCCCCTTTGGAAAGCCACTTCGTTGCAGCTTCCAAGCCACCTGCTACTATTCACTCCACAGATTCCTCTGAGGAGCAGTGAGTTTTTCCAAAAGAAACCAGGTGCTTGCGATTCCTTCCGGGGAGCTCACCCCCAGGAGCATACTGTAGCTAAGGTGCCCACTAAATGTGACCTCTAGTCTCGAGGTAAGGTGCACATTTTCCCATTCCCAGAGATAGGGGCGCCCCGGTTTCCAGGAGGTCTTAGTCAGTGGACGGCTTTAGCTTTAGTATGCCTCACAGCGCTCAAGACTCTCACGTGGGCACTTCTTTCCAAGGAAGTGCACTGCGTACCCAAAGCCTTCTGAGCACAATCAAGGGATACACATCTCTGGGCACATCCCTCCCTATGCAGTTGGAAGGGCCGGGAACTAAGGTGTTCTCTGAGGCGAGCGTTCCACAGCTTTGAAACAGCCCCAGGAACGCGGTTCTTGGCAGGGTTTCGTTCCCTGCGGGTCTGCCACGTTGAGGAAAACTAAGCGGCCCTGAAAGAAACCACCGGGGCTCCAATTCGGTTTGGGGACTCCTGCTCGACGTCTCTCTAAGTGATGCGGAAACTGGACTTTAGGTCCAGCCCGAAGTAATGCAGAGAGTAACCCCGAGCATTGCTAGGCATTGGGAACATCCAAAGTCACCCAGGTAGGCCTGCTGAGGGCAGTTCGGGGTTTGTGCCGTTCACCACATGCAGCACACACTGCATCCAAAAGTTTCATCGCAGAAGGCCGAACTGTGTTCCAAGGGTCTCCCTTGGATTGTCAGAGAAGATAGGTGTATGTGCTGGGTGATCCAGTTGGTAATTGAGAAGCCTGGCAGAAGGCAGTCTTTTCCCCATTTGAAAGGTCGATAGTGGCGGCCTCAAGGCTGACTGAAAGACACTGCCGTTACCCGTCTTCTAGTCACCTCCAGGAGTGCCTCAGTGAAGACAGTGAGTTTTCTCCTACGAATCCAGGTGGTCTCCAGTGCCTTGCTGGGAGCTCATCCCACGCTTGCCCTAGCGAAAGTGTGAAGTCAAAGTGACCCCTAGCCTCAAGGGAAGCGCGATCGCTTCCTATCAGCCAAGTTGGGTGGGCAGCCACCTCCATGAACCCTGACTCCATAGAGTGCTTTAACTCCTCTGCGGCTTTGCGTAGGCCTAAGAGAGTCGCGTGTGAATTCCTTCTGAGGGAGAGCATGTGCGCTGTGAGTCCCCGTTTTGTTTTCCGAGCCACACAACACAGGACAGACTGCTGGGGTCAGCTCTTGCTACGCAGAGCGAAGGGCAGTGAACTGCTTCTCGCTTGCAGAGCTTGATGTCTACAGCTGTAAGGCAGCCCCGGGACAAAGTTTTGGCCAGTATTACATTCAGCGTGGCTCTCCCTCTGTGGAGGCCCTCCGAACGGCACTGAGAGAATCCCTGAGCCTAAAGTGCATCCTGGCAACCCTTAACCTGTCATCTCACTATTGTGACGCAAGGTACACTGCAGGTGCAGCCTGACACAAAGTACAGAAAAGCCGGTACGACTCTGAGGCATTTGGACGAGGCAAGGAACCCTCGGCCTGACTAAGTCATTAAGCGGGTGCTGCTCCTCGTGGCACGCAGAACACCCCCCGTCCAACGAAGTGGGATCCTAGAAAGGCCCAGTGTTGCTGAAAGTCTCCAGGTGTCAGTCAGAGAGTGCTGGCAAATGCGTCGTGGGCTCAAGTTGGCACTGGGAGAATGTGGGAGAAGCCCGACTTTCCCCCTTTGGAAAGCCACTTCGTTGCAGCTTCCAAGCAGCCTGCTACTATTCACTCCACAGATTCCTCTGAGGAGCAGTGAGTTTTTCCAAAAGAAACCAGGTGCTTGCGATTCCTTCCGGGGAGCTCACCCCCAGGAGCATACTGTAGCTAAGGTGCCCACTAAATGTGACCTCTAGTCTCGAGGTAAGGTGCACATTTTCCCATTCCCAGAGATAGGGACGCCCCGGTTTCCAGGAGGTCTTAGTCAGTGGATGGCTTTAGCTTTAGTATGCCTCACAGCGCTCAAGACTCTCACGTGGGCACTTCTTTCCAAGGAAGTGCACTGCGTACCCAAAGCCTTCTGAGCACAAGCAAGGGATACACAGCTCTGGGCACATCCCTCCCTATGCAGTTGGAAGGGCCGGGAACTAAGGTGTTCTCTGAGGCGAGCGTTCCACCGCTTTGAAACAGCCTCAGGAACGCGGTTCTTGGCAGGGTTTCGTTCCCTGAGGGTCTGCCACGTTGAGGAAAACTAAGCGGCCCTGAAAGAAACCACCGGGGCTCCAATTCGGTTTGGGGACTCCTGCTCGACGTCTCTCTAAGTGATGCGGAAACTGGACTTTAGGTCCAGCCCGAAGTAATGCAGAGAGTAACCCCGAGCATTGCTAGGCATTGGGAACATCCAAAGTCACCCAGGTAGGCCTGCTGAAGGCAGTTCGGGGTTTGTGCCGTTCACCACATGCAGCACACACTGCATCCAAAAGTTTCATCGCAGAAGGCCGAACTGTGTTCCAAGGGTCTCCCTTGGATTGTCAGAGAAGATAGGTGTATGTGCTGGGTGATCCAGTTGGTAATTGAGAAGCCTGGCAGAAGGCAGTCTTTTCCCCATTTGAAAGGTCGATAGTGGCGGCCTCAAGGCTGACTGAAAGACACTGCCCTTACCCGTCTTCTAGTCACCTCCAGGAGTGCCTCAGTGAAGACAGTGAGTTTTCTCCTACGAATCCAGGTGGTCTCCAGTGCCTTGCTGGGAGCTCATCCCACGCTTGCCCTAGCTAAAGTGTGAAGTCAAAGTGACCCCTAGCCTCAAGGTAAGCGCGAGCGCTTCCTATCAGCCAAATTGGGTGGGCAGCCACCTCCATGAACCCTGACTCCATAGAGTGCTTTAACTCCTCTGCGGCTTTGCGTAGGCCTAAGAGAGTCGCGTGTGAATTCCTTCTGAGGGAGAGCATGTGCGCTGGGAGTCCCCGTTTTGTTTTCCGAGCCACACAACACAGGACAGTCTGCTGGGGTCAGCTCTTGCTACGCAGAGCGAAGGGCAGTGAACTGCTTCTCGCTTGCAGAGCTTGATGTCTAGAGCTGTAATGCAGCCCCGGGACAAAGTTTTGGCCACTATTACATTCAGTGTGGCTCTCCCTCTGTGGAGGCCCTCCGAACGGCACTGAAAGAATCCCTGAGCCTAAAGTGCATCCTGGCAACTCTTAACCTGTCATCTCACTATTGTGACGCAAGGTACACTGCAGGTGAAGCCTGACAGAAAGTACAGAAAAGCTGGTACGACTCTGAGGCATTCGGATGATGCAAGGTCCCCTCGGCCTGACTAATTCATTAAGCGGGTGCTGCTCCTCGTGGCACGCAAAACACCCCCCGTCCAACGAAGTGGGATCCTAGAAAGTCCCAGTGTTGCTGAAAGTCTCCAGGTGTCAGTCAGAGAGTGCTGGCAAATGCGTCGTGGGCTCAAGTTGGCACTGGGAGAATGTGGGAGAAGCCCGACTTTCCCCCTTTGGAAAGCCACTTTGTTGCAGCTTCCAAGCCGCCTGCTACTACTCACTCCACAGATTCCTCTGAGGAGCAGTGAGTTTTTCCAAAAGAAACCAGGTGCTTGCGATTCCTTCCGGGGAGCTCACCCCCAGGAGCATACTGTAGCTAAGGTGCCCACTAAATGTGACCTCTAGTCTCGAGGTAAGGTGCACATTTTCCCATTCCCAGAGATAGGGGCGCCCCGGTTTCCAGGAGGTCTTAGTCAGTGGACGGCTTTAGCTTTAGTATGCCTCACAGCGCTCAAGACTCTCACGTGGGCACTTCTTTCCAAGGAAGTGCACTGCGTACCCAAAGCCTTCTGAGCACAATCAAGGGATACACAGCTCTGGGCACATCCCTCCCTATGCAGTTGGAAGGGCCGGGAACTAAGGTGTTCTCTGAGGCGAGTGTTCCACAGCTTTGAAACAGCCTCAGGAACACGGTTCTTGGCAGGGTTTCGTTCCCTGCGGGTCTGCCACGTTGAGGAAACCTAAGCGGCCATGAAAGAAACCACCGGGGCTCCAATTCGGTTTGGGGACTCCTGCTCGACGTCTCTCTAAGTGATGCGGAAACTGGACTTTAGGTCCAGCCCGAAGTAATGCAGAGAGTAACCCCGAGCATTGCTAGGCATTGGGAACATCCAAAGTCACCCAGGTAGGCCTGCTGAGGGCAGTTCGGGGTTTGTGCCGTTCACCACATGCAGCACACACTGCATCCAAAAGTTTCATCGCAGAAGGCCGAACTGTGTTCCAAGGGTCTCCCTTGGATTGTCAGAGAAGATAGGTGTATGTGCTGGGTGATCCAGTTGGTAATTGAGAAGCCTGGCAGAAGGCAGTCTTTTCCCCATTTGAAAGGTCGATAGTGGCGGCCTCAAGGCTGACTGAAAGACACTGCCCTTACCCGTCTTCTAGTCACCTCCAGGAGTGCCTCAGTGAAGACAGTGAGTTTTCTCCTACGAATCCAGGTGGTCTCCAGTGCCTTGCTGGGAGCTCATCCCACGCTTGCCCTAGCTAAAGTGTGAAGTCAAAGTGACCCCTAGCCTCAAGGGAAGCGCGAGCGCTTCCTATCAGCCAAGTTGGGTGGGCAGCCACCTCCATGAACCCTGACTCCATAGAGTGCTTTAACTCCTCTGTGGCTTTGCGTAGGCCTAAGAGAGTCGCGTGTGAATTCCTTCTGAGGGAGAGCATGTGCGCTGTGAGTCCCCGTTTTGTTTTCCGAGCCACACAACACAGGACAGACTGCTGGGGTCAGCTCTTGCTACGCAGAGCGAAGGGCAGTGAACTGCTTCTCGCTTGCAGAGCTTGATGTCTACAGCTGTAAGGCAGCCCCGGGACAATGTTTTGGCCAGTATTACATTCAGTGTGGCTCTCCCTATGTGCAGGCCCTCTGAACGGCACTGAGAGAATCCCTGAGCCTAAAGTGCATCCTGGCACCTCTTAACCTGTCATCTCACTATTGTGACGCAAGGTACACAGCAGGTGCAGCCTGACAGAAAGTACAGAAAAGCCGGTACGACTCTGAGGCATTTGGACGATGCAAGGTCCCCTCGGCCTGACTAAGTCATTAAGCGGGTGCTGCTCCTCGTGGCACGCCAAACACCCCCCGTCCAACGAAGTGGGATCCTAGAAAGGCCCAGTGTTGCTGAAAGTCTTCAGGTGTCAGTCAGAGAGTGCTGGCAAATGCGTCGTGGGCTCAAGTTGGCACTGGGAGAATGTGGGAGAAGCCCGACTTTCCCCCTTTGGAAAGCCACTTCGTTGCAGCTTCCAAGCCACCTGCTACTATTCACTCCACAGATTCCTCTGAGGAGCAGTGAGTTTTTCCAAAAGAAACCAGGTGCTTGCGATTCCTTCCGGGGAGCTCACCCCCAGGAGCATACTGTAGCTAAGGTGCCCACTAAATGTGACCTCTAGTCTCGAGGTAAGGTGCACATTTTCCCATTCCCAGAGATAGGGGCGCCCCGGTTTCCAGGAGGTCTTAGTCAATGGACGGCTTTAGCTTTAGTATGCCTCACAGCTCTCAAGACTCTCACGTGGGCACTTCTTTCCAACGAAGTGCACTGCGTAACCAAAGCCTTCTGAGCACAATCAAGGGATACACAGCTCTGGGCACATCCCTCCCTATGCAGTTGGAAGTGTCGGGAACTAAGGTGTTCTCTGAGGCGAGCGTTCCACAGCTTTGAAACAGCCTCAGGAACGCGGTTCTTGGCAGGGTTTCGTTCCCTGCGGGTCTGCCACGTTGAGGAAACCTAAGCGGCCCTGAAAGAAACCACCGGGGCTCCAATTCAGTTTGGGGACTCCTGCTCGACGTCTCTCTAAGTGATGCGGAAACTGGACTTTAGGTCCAGCCCGAAGTAATGCAGAGAGTAACCCCGAGCATTGCTAGGCATTGGGAACATCCAAAGTCACCCAGGTAGGCCTGCTGAGGGCAGTTCGGGGTTTGTGCCGTTCACCACATGCAGCACACACTGCATCCAAAAGTTTCATCGCAGAAGGCCGAACTGTGTTCCAAGGGTCTCCCTTGGATTGTCAGAGAAGATAGGTGTATGTGCTGGGTGATCCAGTTGGTAATTGAGAAGCCTGGCAGAAGGCAGTCTTTTCCCCATTTGAAAGGTCGATAGTGGCGGCCTCAAGGCTGACTGAAAGACACTGCCGTTACCCGTCTTCTAGTCACCTCCAGGAGTGCCTCAGTGAAGACAGTGAGTTTTCTCCTACGAATCCAGGTGGTCTCCAGTGCCTTGCTGGGAGCTCATCCCACGCTTGCCCTAGCTAAAGTGTGAAGTCAAAGTGACCCCTAGCCTCAAGGTAAGCGCGAGCGCTTCCTATCAGCCAAGTTTGGTGGGCAGCCACCTCCATGAACCCTGACTCCATAGAGTGCTTTAACTCCTCTGCGGCTTTGCGTAGGCCTAAGAGAGTCGCGTGTGAATTCCTTCTGAGGGAGAGCATGTGCGCTGTGAGTCCCCGTTTTGTTTTCCGAGCCACACAACACAGGACAGACAGCTGGGGTCAGCTCTTGCTACGCAGAGCGAAGGGCAGTGAACTGCTTCTCGCTTGCAGAGCTTGATGTCTACAGCTGTAAGGCAGCCCCGGGACAAAGTTTTGGCCAGTATTACATTCAGCGTGGCTCTCCCTCTGTGGAGGCCCTCTGAACGGCACTGAGAGAATCCCTGAGCCTAAAGTGCATCCTGGCACCTCTTAACCTGTCATCTCACTATTGTGACGCAAGGTACACAGCAGGTGCAGCCTGACAGAAAGTACAGAAAAGCCGGTACGACTCTGAGGCATTTGGACGATGCAAGGTCCCCTCGGCCTGACTAAGTCATTAAGCGGGTGCTGCTCCTCGTGGCACGCCAACCACCCCCCGTCCAACGAAGTGGGATCCTAGAAAGGCCCAGTGTTGCTGAAAGTCTTCAGGTGTCAGTCAGAGAGTGCTGGCAAATGCGTCGTGGGCTCAAGTTGGCACTGGGAGAATGTGGGAGAAGCCCGACTTTCCCCCTTTGGAAAGCCACTTCGTTGCAGCTTCCAAGCCACCTGCTACTATTCACTCCACAGATTCCTCTGAGGAGCAGTGAGTTTTTCCAAAAGAAACCAGGTGCTTGCGATTCCTTCCGGGGAGCTCACCCCCAGGAGCATACTGTAGCTAAGGTGCCCACTAAATGTGACCTCTAGTCTCGAGGTAAGGTGCACATTTTCCCATTCCCAGAGATAGGGACGCCCCGGTTTCCAGGAGGTCTTAGTCAGTGGATGGCTTTAGCTTTAGTATGCCTCACAGCGCTCAAGACTCTCACGTGGGCACTTCTTTCCAAGGAAGTGCACTGCGTACCCAAAGCCTTCTGAGCACAATCAAGGGATACACAGCTCTGGGCACATCCCTCCCTATGCAGTTGGAAGGGCCGGGAACTAAGGTGTTCTCTGAGGCGAGCGTTCCACCGCTTTGAAACAGCCTCAGGAACGCGGTTCTTGGCAGGGTTTCGTTCCCTGAGGGTCTGCCACGTTGAGGAAAACTAAGCGGCCCTGAAAGAAACCACCGGGGCTCCAATTCGGTTTGGGGACTCCTGCTCGACGTCTCTCTAAGTGATGCGGAAACTGGACTTTAGGTCCAGCCCGAAGTAATGCAGAGAGTAACCCCGAGCATTGCTAGGCATTGGGAACATCCAAAGTCACCCAGGTAGGCCTGCTGAAGGCAGTTCGGGGTTTGTGCCGTTCACCACATGCAGCACACACTGCATCCAAAAGTTTCATCGCAGAAGGCCGAACTGTGTTCCAAGGGTCTCCCTTGGATTGTCAGAGAAGATAGGTGTATGTGCTGGGTGATCCAGTTGGTAATTGAGAAGCCTGGCAGAAGGCAGTCTTTTCCCCATTTGAAAGGTCGATAGTGGCGGCCTCAAGGCTGACTGAAAGACACTGCCCTTACCCGTCTTCTAGTCACCTCCAGGAGTGCCTCAGTGAAGACAGTGAGTTTTCTCCTACGAATCCAGGTGGTCTCCAGTGCCTTGCTGGGAGCTCATCCCACGCTTGCCCTAGCTAAAGTGTGAAGTCAAAGTGACCCCTAGCCTCAAGGTAAGCGCGAGCGCTTCCTATCAGCCAAGTTGGGTGGGCAGCCACCTCCATGAACCCTGACTCCATAGAGTGCTTTAACTCCTCTGCGGCTTTGCGTAGGCCTAAGAGAGTCGCGTGTGAATTCCTTCTGAGGGAGAGCATGTGCGCTGGGAGTCCCCGTTTTGTTTTCCGAGCCACACAACACAGGACAGTCTGCTGGGGTCAGCTCTTGCTACGCAGAGCGAAGGGCAGTGAACTGCTTCTCGCTTGCAGAGCTTGATGTCTACAGCTGTAAGGCAGCCCCGGGACAATGTTTTGGCCAGTATTACATTCAGTGTGGCTCTCCCTATGTGGAGGCCCTCTGAACGGCACTGAGAGAATCCCTGAGCCTAAAGTGCATCCTGGCACCTCTTAACCTGTCATCTCACTATTGTGACGCAAGGTACACAGCAGGTGCAGCCTGACAGAAAGTACAGAAAAGCCGGTACGACTCTGAGGCATTTGGACGATGCAAGGTGCCCTCGGCCTGACTAAGTCATTAAGCGGGTGCTGCTCCTCGTGGCACGCCAAACACCCCCCGTCCAACGAAGTGGGATCCTAGAAAGGCCCAGTGTTGCTGAAAGTCTTCAGGTGTCAGTCAGAGAGTGCTGGCAAATGCGTCGTGGGCTCAAGTTGGCACTGGGAGAATGTGGGAGAAGCCCGACTTTCCCCCTTTGGAAAGCCACTTCGTTGCAGCTTCCAAGCTGCCTGCTACTATTCACTCCACAGATTCCTCTGAGGAGCAGTGAGTTTTTCCAAAAGAAACCAGGTGCTTGCGATTCCTTCCGGGGAGCTCACCCCCAGGAGCATACTGTAGCTAAGGTGCCCACTAAATGTGACCTCTAGTCTCGAGGTAAGGTGCACATTTTCCCATTCCCAGAGATAGGGGCGCCCCGGTTTCCAGGAGGTCTTAGTCAATGGACGGCTTTAGCTTTAGTATGCCTCACAGCTCTCAAGACTCTCACGTGGGCACTTCTTTCCAACGAAGTGCACTGCGTAACCAAAGCCTTCTGAGCACAATCAAGGGATACACAGCTCTGGGCACATCCCTCCCTATGCAGTTGGAAGGGTCGGGAACTAAGGTGTTCTCTGAGGCGAGCGTTCCACAGCTTTGAAACAGCCTCAGGAACGCGGTTCTTGGCAGGGTTTCGTTCCCTGCGGGTCTGCCACGTTGAGGAAACCTAAGCGGCCCTGAAAGAAACCACCGGGGCTCCAATTCAGTTTGGGGACTCCTGCTCGACGTCTCTCTAAGTGATGCGGAAACTGGACTTTAGGTCCAGCCCGAAGTAATGCAGAGAGTAACCCCGAGCATTGCTAGGCATTGGGAACATCCAAAGTCACCCAGGTAGGCCTGCTGAGGGCAGTTCGGGGTTTGTGCCGTTCACCACATGCAGCACACACTGCATCCAAAAGTTTCATCGCAGAAGGCCGAACTGTGTTCCAAGGGTCTCCCTTGGATTGTCAGAGAAGATAGGTGTATGTGCTGGGTGATCCAGTTGGTAATTGAGAAGCCTGGCAGAAGGCAGTCTTTTCCCCATTTGAAAGGTCGATAGTGGCGGCCTCAAGGCTGACTGAAAGACACTGCCGTTACCCGTCTTCTAGTCACCTCCAGGAGTGCCTCAGTGAAGACAGTGAGTTTTCTCCTACGAATCCAGGTGGTCTCCAGTGCCTTGCTGGGAGCTCATCCCACGCTTGCCCTAGCTAAAGTGTGAAGTCAAAGTGACCCCTAGCCTCAAGGTAAGCGCGAGCGCTTCCTATCAGCCAAGTTGGGTGGGCAGCCACCTCCATGAACCCTGACTCCATAGAGTGCTTTAACTCCTCTGCGGCTTTGCGTAGGCCTAAGAGAGTCGCGTGTGAATTCCTTCTGAGGGAGAGCATGTGCGCTGTGAGTCCCCGTTTTGTTTTCCGAGCCACACAACACAGGACAGACAGCTGGGGTCAGCTCTTGCTACGCAGAGCGAAGGGCAGTGAACTGCTTCTCGCTTGCAGAGCTTGATGTCTACAGCTGTAAGGCAGCCCCGGGACAAAGTTTTGGCCAGTATTACATTCAGCGTGGCTCTCCCTCTGTGGAGGCCCTCTGAACGGCACTGAGAGAATCCCTGAGCCTAAAGTGCATCCTGGCACCTCTTAACCTGTCATCTCACTATTGTGACGCAAGGTACACAGCAGGTGCAGCCTGACAGAAAGTACAGAAAAGCCGGTACGACTCTGAGGCATTTGGACGATGCAAGGTCCCCTCGGCCTGACTAAGTCATTAAGCGGGTGCTGCTCCTCGTGGCACGCCAACCACCCCCCGTCCAACGAAGTGGGATCCTAGAAAGGCCCAGTGTTGCTGAAAGTCTTCAGGTGTCAGTCAGAGAGTGCTGGCAAATGCGTCGTGGGCTCAAGTTGGCACTGGGAGAATGTGGGAGAAGCCCGACTTTCCCCCTTTGGAAAGCCACTTTGTTGCAGCTTCCAAGCCACCTGCTACTATTCACTCCACAGATTCCTCTGAGGAGCAGTGAGTTTTTCCAAAAGAAACCAGGTGCTTGCGATTCCTTCCGGGGAGCTCACCCCCAGGAGCATACTGTAGCTAAGGTGCCCACTAAATGTGACCTCTAGTCTCGAGGTAAGGTGCACATTTTCCCATTCCCAGAGATAGGGGCGCCCCGGTTTCCAGGAGGTCTTAGTCAGTGGATGGCTTTAGCTTTAGTATGCCTCACAGCGCTCAAGACTCTCACGTGGGCACTTCTTTCCAAGGAAGTGCACTGCGTACCCAAAGCCTTCTGAGCACAAGCAAGGGATACACAGCTCTGGGCACATCCCTCCCTATGCAGTTGGAAGGGCCGGGAACTAAGGTGTTCTCTGAGGCGAGCGTTCCACAGCTTTGAAACAGCCTCAGGAACGCGGTTCTTGGCAGGGTTTCGTTCCCTGCGGGTCTGCCACGTTGAGGAAACCTAAGCGGCCCTGAAAGAAACCACCGGGGCTCCAATTCGGTTTGGGGACTCCTGCTCGACGTCTCTCTAAGTGATGCGGAAACTGGACTTTAGGTCCAGCCCGAAGTAATGCAGAGAGTAACCCCGAGCATTGCTAGGCATTGGGAACATCCAAAGTCACCCAGGTAGGCCTGCTGAGGGCAGTTCGGGGTTTGTGCCGTTCACCACATGCAGCACACACTGCATCCAAAAGTTTCATCGCAGAAGGCCGAACTGTGTTCCAAGGGTCTCCCTTGGATTGTCAGAGAAGATAGGTGTATGTGCTGGGTGATCCAGTTGGTAATTGAGAAGCCTGGCAGAAGACAGTCTTTTCCCCATTTGAAAGGTCGATAGTGGCGGCCTCAAGGCTGACTGAAAGACACTGCCATTACCCGTCTTCTAGTCACCTCCAGGAGTGCCTCAGTGAAGACAGTGAGTTTTCTCCTACGAATCCAGGTGGTCTCCAGTGCCTTGCTGGGAGCTCATCCCACGCTTGCCCTAGCTAAAGTGTGAAGTCAAAGTGACCCCTAGACTCAAGGGAAGCGCGAGCGCTTCCTATCAGCCAAGTTGGGTGGGCAGCCACCTCCATGAACCCTGACTCCATAGAGTGCTTTAACTCCTCTGCGGCTTTGCGTAGGCCTAAGAGAGTCGCGTGTGAATTCCTTCTGAGGGAGAGCATGTGCGCTGGGAGTCCCCGTTTTGTTTTCCGAGCCACACAACACAGGACAGACTGCTGGGGTCAGCTCTTGCTACGCAGAGCGAAGGGCAGTGAACTGCTTCTCGCTTGCAGAGCTTGATGTCTACAGCTGTAAGGCAGCCCCGGGACAAAGTTTTGGCCAGTATTACATTCAGCGTGGCTCTCCCTCTGTGGAGGCCCTCCGAACGGCACTGAGAGAATCCCTGAGCCTAAAGTGCATCCTGGCAACTCTTAACCTGTCATCTCACTATTGTGACGCAAGGTACACTGCAGCTGCAGCCTGACAGAAAGTACAGAAAAGCCGGTACGACTCTGAGGCATTCGGACGATGCAAGGTCCCCTCGGCCTGACTAAGTCATTAAGCGGGTGCTGCTCCTCGTGGCACGCAAAACACCCCCCGTCCAACGAAGTGGGATCCTAGAAAGGCCCAGTGTTGCTGAAAGTCTCCAGGTGTCAGTCAGAGAGTGCTGGCAAATGCGTCGTGGGCTCAAGTTGGCACTGGGAGAATGTGGGAGAAGCCCGACTTTCCCCCTTTGGAAAGCCACTTCGTTGCAGCTTCCAAGCCGCCTGCTACTATTCACTCCACAGATTCCTCTGAGGAGCAGTGAGTTTTTCCAAAAGAAACCAGGTGCTTGCGATTCCTTCCGGGGAGCTCACCCCCAGGAGCATACTGTAGCTAAGGTGCCCACTAAATGTGACCTCTAGTCTCGAGGTAAGGTGCACATTTTCCCATTCCCAGAGATAGGGGCGCCCCGGTTTCCAGGAGGTCTTAGTCAGTGGACGGCTTTAGCTTTAGTATGCCTCACAGCGCTCAAGACTCTCACGTGGGCACTTCTTTCCAAGGAAGTACACTGCGTACTCAAAGCCTTCTGAGCACAAGCAAGGGATACACAGCTCTGGCCACATCCCTCCCTATGCAGTTGGAAGGGCCGGGAACTAAGGTGTTCTCTGAGGAGAGTGTTCCACAGCTTTGAAACAGCCTCAGGAACGCGGTTCTTGGCAGGGTTTCGTTCCCTGAGGGTCTGCCACGTTGAGGATACCTAAGCGGCCCTGAAAGAAACCACCGGGGCTCCAATTCGGTTTGGGGACTCCTGCTCGACGTCTCTCTAAGTGATGCGGAAACTGGACTTTAGGTCCAGCCCGAAGTAATGCAGAGAGTAACCCCGAGCATTGCTAGGCATTGGGAACATCCAAAGTCACCCAGGTAGGCCTGCTGAGGGCAGTTCGGGGTTTGTGCCGTTCACCACATGCAGCACACACTGCATCCAAAAGTTTCATCGCAGAAGGCCGAACTGTGTTCCAAGGGTCTCCCTTGGCTAGGCAGAGAAGATATGTGTATGTGCTGGGTGATCCAGTTGGTAACTGAGAAGCCTGGCAGAAGGCAGTCTTTTCCCCATTTGAAAGGTCGATAGTGGCGGCCTCAAGGCTGACTGAAAGACACTGCCCTTACCCGTCTTCTAGTCACCTCCAGGAGTGCCTCAGTGAAGACAGTGAGTTTTCTCCTATGAATCCAGGTGGTCTCCAGTGCCTTGCTGGGAGCTCATCCCACGCTTGCCCTAGCTAAAGTGTGAAGTCAAAGTGACCCCTAGCCTCAAGGTAAGCGCGAGCGCTTCCTATCAGCCAAGTTGGGTGGGCAGCCACCTCCATGAACCCTGACACCATAGAGTGCTTTAACTCCTCTGCGGCTTTGCGTAGGCCTAAGAGAGTCGCGTGTGAATTCCTTCTGAGGGAGAGCATGTGCGCTGTGAGTCCCCGTTTTGTTTTCCGAGCCACACAACACAGGACAGACTGCTGGGGTCAACTCTTGCTACGCAGAGCGAAGGGCAGTGAACTGCTTCTCGCTTGCAGAGCTTGATGTCTACAGCTGTAAGGCAGCCCCGGGACAAAGTTTTGGCCAGTATTACATTCAGCGTGGCTCTCCCTCTGTGGAGGCCCTCTGAACGGCACTGAGAGAATCCCTGAGCCTAAAGTGCATCCTGGCAACTCTTCACCTGTCATCTCACTATTGTGACGCAAGGTACACTGCAGGTGCAGCCTGACAGAAAGTACAGAAAAGCCGGTACGACTCTGAGGCATTTGGACGATGCAAGGTCCCCTCGGCCTGACTAAGTCATTAAGCGGGTGCTGCTCCTCGTGGCACGCAAAACACCCCCCGTCCAACGAAGTGGGATCCTAGAAAGGCCCAGTGTTGCTGAAAGTCTCCAGGTGTCAGTCAGAGAGTGCTGGCAAATGCGTCGTGGGCTCAAGTTGGCACTGGGAGAATGTGGGAGAAGCCCGGCTTTCCCCCTTTGGAAAGCCACTTCGTTGCAGCTTCCAAGCCACCTGCTACTATTCACTCCACAGATTCCTCTGAGGAGCAGTGAGTTTTTCCAAAAGAAACCAGGTGCTTGCGATTCCTTCCGGGGAGCTCACCCCCAGGAGCATACTGTAGCTAAGGTGCCCACTAAATGTGACCTCTAGTCTCGAGGTAAGGTGCACATTTTCCCATTCCCAGAGATAGGGGCGCCCCGGTTTCCAGGAGGTCTTAGTCAGTGGACGGCTTTAGCTTTAGTATGCCTCACAGCGCTCAAGACTCTCACGTGGGCACTTCTTTCCAAGGAAGTGCACTGCGTACCCAAAGCCTTCTGAGCACAAGCAAGGGATACACAGCTCTGGGCACATCCCTCCCTATGCAGTTGGAAGGGCCGGGAACGAAGTTGTTCTCTGAGGCGAGCGTTCCACAGCTTTGAAACAGCCTCAGGAACGCGGTTCTTGGCAGGGTTTCGTTCCCTGAGGGTCTGCCACGTTGAGGAAAACTAAGCGGCCCTGAAAGAAACCACCGGGGCTCCAATTCGGTTTGGGGACTCCTGCTCGACGTCTCTCTAAGTGATGCGGAAACTGGACTTTAGGTCCAGCCCGAAGTAATGCAGAGAGTAACCCCGAGCATTGCTAGGCATTGGGAACATCCAAAGTCACCCACGTAGGCCTGCTGAGGGCAGTTCGGGGTTTGTGCCGTTCACCACATGCAGCACACACTGCATCCAAAAGTTTCATCGCAGAAGGCCGAACTGTGTTCCAAGGGTCTCCCTTGGCTAGTCAGAGAAGATAGGTGTATGTGCTGGGTGATCCAGTTGGTAATTGAGAAGCCTGGCAGAAGGCAGTCTTTTCCCCATTTGAAAGGTCGATAGTGGCGGCCTCAAGGCTGACTGAAAGACACTGCCGTTACCCGTCTTCTAGTCACCTCCAGGAGTGCCTCAGTGAAGACAGTGAGTTTTCTCCTACGAATCCAGGTGGTCTCCAGTGCCTTGCTGGGAGCTCATCCCACGCTTGCCCTAGCTAAAGTGTGAAGTCAAAGTGACCCCTAGCCTCAAGGTAAGCACGAGCGCTTCCTATCAGCCAAGTTGGGTGGGCAGCCACCTCCATGAACCCTGACTCCATAGAGTGCTTTAACTCCTCTGCGGCTTTGCGTAGGCCTAAGAGAGTCGCGTGTGAATTCCTTCTGAGGGAGAGCATGTGCGCTGTGAGTCCCCGTTTTGTTTTCCGAGCCCCACAACACAGCACACACTGCTGGGGTCAGCTCTTGCTACGCAGAGCGAAGGGCAGTGAACTGCTTCTCGCTTGCAGAGCTTGATGTCTACAGCTGTAAGGCAGCCCCGGGACAAAGTTTTGGCCAGTATTACATTCAGTGTGGCTCTCCCTCTGTGGAGGCCCTCCGAACGGCACTGAAAGAATCCCTGAGCCTAAAGTGCATCCTGGCAACTCTTAACCTGTCATCTCACTATTGTGACGCAAGGTACACTGCAGGTGCAGCCTGACAGAAAGTACAGAAAAGCCGGTACGACTCTGAGGCATTCGGACGATGCAAGGTCCCCTCGGCCTGACTAAGTCATTAAGCGGGTGCTGCTCCTCGTGGCACGCAAAACACCCCCCGTCCAACGAAGTGGGATCCTAGAAAGGCCCAGTGTTGCTGAAAGTCTCCAGGTGTCAGTCAGCGAGTGCTGGCAAATGCGTCGTGGGCTCAAGTTGGCACTGGGAGAATGTGGGAGAAGCCCGACTTTCCCCCTTTGGAAAGCCACTTCGTTGCAGCTTCCAAGCCACCTGCTACTATTCACTCCACAGATTCCTCTGAGGAGCAGTGAGTTTTTCCAAAAGAAACCAGGTGCTTGCGATTCCTTCCGGGGAGCTCACCCCCAGGAGCATACTGTAGCTAAGGTGCCCACTAAATGTGACCTCTAGTCTCGAGGGAAGGTGCACATTTTCCCATTCCCAGAGATAGGGGCGCCCCGGTTTCCAGGAGGTCTTAGTCAGTGGACGGCTTTAGCTTTAGTATGCCTCACAGCGCTCAAGACTCTCACGTGGGCACTTCTTTCCAAGGAAGTACACTGCATACCCAAAGCCTTCTGAGCACAAGCAAGGCATACACAGCTGTGGGCACATCCCTCCCTATGCAGTTGGAAGGGCCGGGAACTAAGTTGTTCTCTGAGGCGAGCGTTCCACAGCTTTGAAATAGCCTCAGGAACGCGGTTCTTGGCAGGGTTTCGTTCCCTGCGGGTCTGCCACGTTGAGGAAAACTAAGCGGCCCTGAAAGAAACCACCGGGGCTCCAATTCAGTTTGGGGACTCCTGCTCGACGTCTGTCTAAGTGATGCGGAAACTGGACTTTAGGTCCAGCCCGAAGTAATGCAGAGAGTAACCCCGAGCATTGCTAGGCATTGGGAACATCCAAAGTCACCCAGGTAGGCCTGCTGAGGGCAGTTCGGGGTTTGTGCCGTTCACCACATGCAGCACACACTGCATCCAAAAGTTTCATCGCAGAAGGCCGAACTGTGTTCCAAGGGTCTCCTTTGGATTGTCAGAGAAGATAGGTGTATGTGCTGGGTGATCCAGTTGGTAATTGAGAAGCCTGGCAGAAGGCAGTCTTTTCCCCATTTGAAAGGTCGATAGTGGCGGCCTCAAGGCTGACTGAAAGACACTGCCCTTACCCGTCTTCTAGTCACCTCCAGGAGTGCCTCAGTGAAGACAGTGAGTTTTCTCCTACGAATCCAGGTGGTCTCCAGTGCCTTGCTGGGAGCTCATCCCACGCTTGCCCTAGCTAAAGTGTGAAGTCAAAGTGACCCCTAGCCTCAAGGGAAGCGCGAGCGCTTCCTATCAGCCAAGTTGGGTGGGCAGCCACCTCCATGAACCCTGACACCATAGAGTGCTTTAACTCCTCTGCGGCTTTGCGTAGGCCTAAGAGAGTCGCGTGTGAATTCCTTCTGAGGGAGAGCATGTGCGCTGGGAGTCCCCGTTTTGTTTTCCGAGCCACACAACACAGGACAGACTGCTGGGATCAACTCTTGCTACGCAGAGCGAAGGGCAGTGAACTGCTTCTTGCTTGCAGAGCTTGATGTCTACAGCTGTAAGGCAGCCCCGGGACAAAGTTTTGGCCAGTATTACATTCAGCGTGGCTCTCCCTCTGTGGAGGCCCTCTGAACGGCACTGAGAGAATCCCTGAGCCTAAAGTGCATCCTGGCAACTCTTAACCTGTCATCTCACTATTGTGACGCAAGGTACACTGCAGGTGCAGCCTGACAGAAAGTACAGAAAAGCCGGTACGACTCTGAGGCATTTGGACGATGCAAGGTCCCCTCGGCCTGACTAAGTCATTAAGCGGGTGCTGCTCCTCGTGGCACGCAAAACACCCCCCGTCCAACGAAGTGGGATCCTAGAAAGGCCCAGTGTTGCTGAAAGTCTCCAGGTGTCAGTCACAGAGTGCTGGCAAATGAGTCGTGGGCTCAAGTTGGCACTGGGAGAATGTGGGAGAAGCCCGACTTTCCCCCTTTGGAAAGCCACTTCGTTGCAGCTTCCAAGCCACCTGCTACTATTCACTCCACAGATTCCTCTGAGGAGCAGTGAGTTTTTCCAATAGAAACCAGGTGCTTGCGATTCCTTCCGGGGAGCTCACCCCCAGGAGCATACTGTAGCTAAGGTGCCCACTAAATGTGACCTCTAGTCTCGAGGTAAGGTGCACATTTTCCCATTCCCAGAGATAGGGGCGCCCCGGTTTCCAGGAGGTCTTAGTCAGTGGACGGCTTTAGCTTTAGTATGCCTCACAGCGCTCAAGACTCTCACGTGGGCACTTCTTTCCAAGGATGTGCACTGCGTACCCAAAGCCTTCTGAGCACAAGCAAGGGATACACAGCTCTGGGCACATCCCTCCCTATGCAGTTGGAAGGGCCGGGAACTAAGGTGTTCTCTGAGGCGAGCGTTCCACAGCTTTGAAGCAGCCTCAGGAACGCGGTTCTTGGCAGGGTTTCGTTCCCTGCGGGTCTGCCACGTTGAGGAAATCTAAGCGGCCCTGAAAGAAACCACCGGGGCTCCAATTCGGTTTGGGGACTCCTGCTCGACGTCTCTCTAGGTGATGCGGAAACTGGACTTTAGGTCCAGCCCGAAGTAATGCAGAGAGTAACCCCGAGCATTGCTAGGCATTGGGAACATCCAAAGTCACCCAGGTAGGCCTGCTGAGGGCAGTTCGGGGTTTGTGCCGTTCACCACATGCAGCACACACTGCATCCAAAAGTTTCATCGCAGAAGGCCGAACTGTGTTCCAAGGGTCTCCCTTGGCTAGTCAGAGAAGATAGGTGTATGTGCTGGGTGATCCAGTTGGTAATTGAGAAGCCTGGCAGAAGGCAGTCTTTTCCCCATTTGAAAGGTCGATAGTGGCGGCCTCAAGGCTGACTGAAAGACACTGCCGTTACCCGTCTTCTAGTCACCTCCAGGAGTGCCTCAGTGAAGACAGTGAGTTTTCTCCTACGAATCCAGGTGGTCTCCAGTGCCTTGCTGGGAGCTCATCCCACGCTTGCCCTAGCTAAAGTGTGAAGTCAAAGTGACCCCTAGCCTCAAGGTAAGCACGAGCGCTTCCTATCAGCCAAGTTGGGTGGGCAGCCACCTCCATGAACCCTGACTCCATAGAGTGCTTTAACTCCTCTGCGGCTTTGCGTAGGCCTAAGAGAGTCGCGTGTGAATTCCTTCTGAGGGAGAGCATGTGCGCTGTGAGTCCCCGTTTTGTTTTCCGAGCCCCACAACACAGCACACACTGCTGGGGTCAGCTCTTGCTACGCAGAGCGAAGGGCAGTGAACTGCTTCTCGCTTGCAGAGCTTGATGTCTACAGCTGTAAGGCAGCCCCGGGACAAAGTTTTGGCCAGTATTACATTCAGCGTGGCTCTCCCTCTGTGGAGGCCCTCCGAACGGCACTGAGAGAATCCCTGAGCCTAAAGTGCATCCTGGCAACTCTTAACCTGTCATCTCACTATTGTGACGCAAGGTACACTGCAGCTGCAGCCTGACAGGAAGTACAGAAAAGCCGGTACGACTCTGAGGCATTCGGACGAGGCAAGGTCCCCTCGGCCTGACTAAGTCATTAAGCGGGTGCTGCTCCTCGTGGCACGCAAAACACCCCCCGTCCAACGAAGTGGGATCCTAGAAAGGCCCAGTGTTGCTGAAAGTCTCCAGGTGTCAGTCAGAGAGTGCTGGCAAATGCGTCGTGGGCTCAAGTTGGCACTGGGAGAATGTGGGAGAAGCCCGACTTTCCCCCTTTGGAAAGCCACTTTTTTGCAGCTTCCAAGCCGCCTGCTACTATTCACTCCACTGATTCCTCTGAGGAGCAGTGAGTTTTTCCAAAAGAAACCAGGTGCTTGCGATTCCTTCCGGGGAGCTCACCCCCAGGAGCATACTGTAGCTAAGGTACCCACTAAATGTGACCTCTAGTCTCGAGGTAAGGTGCACATTTTCCCATTCCCAGAGATAGGGGCGCCCCGGTTTCCAGGAGGTCTTAGTCAGTGGACGGCTTTAGCTTTAGTATGCCTCACAGCGCTCAAGACTCTCACGTGGGCACTTCTTTCCAAGGAAGTGCACTGCGTACCCAAAGCCTTCTGAGCACAATCAAGGGATACACAGCTCTGGGCACATCCCTCCCTATGCAGTTGGAAGGGCCGGGAACTAAGGTGTTCTCTGAGGCGAGCTTTCCACAGCTTTGAAACAGCCTCAGGAACGCGGTTCTTGGCAGGGTTTCGTTCCCTGAGGGTCTGCCACGTTGAGGAAATCTAAGCGGTCCTGAAAGAAACCACCGGGGCTCCAATTCGGTTTGGGGACTCCTGCTCGACGTCTCTCTAAGTGATGCGGAAACTGGACTTTAGGTCCAGCCCGAAGTAATGCAGAGAGTAACCCCGAGCATTGCTAGGCATTGGGAACATCCAAAGTCACCCAGGTAGGCCTGCTGAGGGCAGTTCGGGGTTTGTGCCGTTCACCACATGCAGCACACACTGCATCCAAAAGTTTCATCGCAGAAGGCCGAACTGTGTTCCAAGGGTCTCCCTTGGCTAGTCAGAGAAGATAGGTGTATGTGCTGGGTGATCCAGTTGGTAATTGAGAAGCCTGGCAGAAGGCAGTCTTTTCCCCATTTGAAAGGTCGATAGTGGCGGCCTCAAGGCTGACTGAAAGACACTGCCATTACCCGTCTTCTAGTCACCTCCAGGAGTGCCTCAGTGAAGACAGTGAGTTTTCTCCTACGAATCCAGGTGGTCTCCAGTGCCTTGCTGGGAGCTCATCCCACGCTTGCCCTAGCTAAAGTGTGAAGTCAAAGTGACCCCTAGCCTCAAGGTAAGCGCGAGTGCTTCCTATCAGCCAAGTTGGGTGGGCAGCCACCTCCATGAACCCTGACACCATATAGTGCTTTAACTCCTCTGCGGCTTTGCGTAGGCCTAAGAGAGTCGCGTGTGAATTCCTTCTGAGGGAGAGAATGTGCGCTGTGAGTCCCCGTTTTGTTTTCCGAGCCACACAACACAGGACAGACTGCTGGGGTCAACTCTTGCTACGCAGAGCGAAGGGCAGTGAACTGCTTCTCGCTTGCAGAGCTTGATGTCTACAGCTGTAAGGCAGCCCCGGGACAAAGTTTTGGCCAGTATTACATTCAGCGTGGCTCTCCCTCTGTGGAGGCCCTCCGAACGGCACTGAGAGAATCCCTGAGCCTAAAGTGCATCCTGGCAACCCTTAACCTGTCATCTCACTATTGTGACGCAAGGTACAGTGCAGGTGCAGCCTGACAGAAAGTACAGAAAAGCCGGTACGACTCTGAGGCATTTGGACGATGCAAGGTCCCCTCGGCCTGACTAAGTCATTAAGCGGGTGCTGCTCCTCGTGGCACGCAAAACACCCCCCGTCCAACGAAGTGGGATCCTAGAAAGGCCCAGTGTTGCTGAAAGTCTCCAGGTGTCAGTCAGAGAGTGCTGGCAAATGCGTCGTGGGCTCAAGTTGGCACTGGGAGAATGTGGGAGAAGCCCGACTTTCCCCCTTTGGAAAGCCACTTCGTTGCAGCTTCCAAGCCACCTGCTACTATTCACTCCACAGATTCCTCTGAGGAGCAGTGAGTTTTTCCAAAAGAAACCAGGTGCTTGCGATTCCTTCCGGGGAGCTCACCCCCAGGAGCATACTGTAGCTAAGGTGCCCACTAAATGTGACCTCTAGTCTCGAGGTAAGGTGCACATTTTCCCATTCCCAGAGATAGGGGCGCCCCGGTTTCCAGGAGGTCTTAGTCAGTGGACGGCTTTAGCTTTAGTATGCCTCACAGCGCTCAAGACTCTCACGTGGGCACTTCTTTCCAAGGAAGTGCACTGCGTACCCAAAGCCTTCTGAGCACAAGCAAGGGATACACAGCTCTGGGCACATCCCTCCCTATGCAGTTGGAAGGGCCGGGAACTAAGGTGTTCTCTGAGGCGAGCGTTCCACAGCTTTGAAACAGCCCCAGGAACGCGGTTCTTGGCAGGGTTTCGTTCCCTGCGGGTCTGCCACGTTGAGGAAAACTAAGCGGCCCTGAAAGAAACCACCGGGGCTCCAATTCGGTTTGGGGACTCCTGCTCGACGTCTCTCTAAGTGATGCGGAAACTGGACTTTAGGTCCAGCCCGAAGTAATGCAGAGAGTAACCCCGAGCATTGCTAGGCATTGGGAACATCCGAAGTCACCCAGGTAGGCCTGCTGAGGGCAGTTCGGGGTTTGTGCCGTTCACCACATGCAGCACACACTGCATCCAAAAGTTTCATCGCAGAAGGCCGAACTGTATTCCAAGGGTCTCCCTTGGATTGTCAGAGAAGATAGGTGTATGTGCTGGGTGATCCAGTTGGTAATTGAGAAGCCTGGCAGAAGGCAGTCTTTTCCCCATTTGAAAGGTCGATAGTGGCGGCCTCAAGGCTGACTGAAAGACACTGCCCTTACCCGTCTTCTAGTCACCTCCAGGAGTGCCTCAGTGAAGACAGTGAGTTTTCTCCTACGAATCCAGGTGGTCTCCAGTGCCTTGCTGGGAGCTCATCCCACGCTTGCCCTAGCTAAAGTGTGAAGTCAAAGTGACCCCTAGACTCAAGGTAAGCGCGAGCGCTTCCTATCAGCCAAGTTGGGTGTGCAGCCACCTCCATGAACCCTGACTCCATAGAGTGCTTTAACTCCTCTGCGGCTTTGCGTAGGCCTAAGAGAGTCGCGTGTGAATTCCTTCTGAGGGAGAGCATGTGCGCTGTGAGTCCCCGTTTTGTTTTCCGAGCCACACAACACAGCACACACTGCTGGGGTCAGCTCTTGTTACGCAGAGCGAAGGGCAGTGAACTGCTTCTCGCTTGCTGAGCTTGATTTCTACAGCTGTAAGGCAGCCCCGGGACAAAGTTTTGGCCAGTATTACATTCAGCGTGGCTCTCCCTCTGTGGAGGCCCTCCGAACGGCACTGAAAGAATCCCTGAGCCTAAATTGCATCCTGGCAACTCTTAACCTGTCATCTCACTATTGTGACGCAAGGTACACTGCAGGTGCAGCCTGACAGAAAGTACAGAAAAGCCGGTACAACTCTGAGGCATTCAGACGATGCAAGGTCCCCTCGTGCTGACTAAGTCATTAAGCGGGTGCTGCTCCTCGTGGCACACAAAACACCCCCCGTCCAACGAAGTGGGATCCTAGAAAGTCCCAGTGTTGCTTAAAGTCTCCAGGTGTCAGTCAGAGAGTGCTGGCAAATGCGTCGTGGGCTCAAGTTGGCACTGGGAGAATGTGGGAGAAGCCCGACGTTCCCCCTTTGGAAAGCCACTTTGTTGCAGCTTCCAAGCCACCTGCTACTATTCACTCCACAGATTCCTCTGAGGAGCAGTGAGTTTTTCCAAAAGAAACCAGGTGCTTGCGATTCCTTCCGGGGAGCTCACCCCCAGGAGCATACTGTAGCTAAGGTGCCCACTAAATGTGACCTCTAGTCTCGAGGTAAGGTGCACATTTTCCCATTCCCAGAGATAGGGGCGCCCCGGTTTCCAGGAGGTCTTAGTCAGTGGACGGCTTTAGCTTTAGTATGCCTCACAGCGCTCAAGACTCTCACGTGGGCATTTCTTTCCAAGGAAGTGCACTGCGTACCCAAAGCCTTCTGAGCACAAGCAAGGGATACACAGCTCTGGGCACATCCCTCCCTATGCAGTTGGAAGGGCCGGGAACTAAGTTGTTCTCTGAGTCGAGCGTTCCACAGCTTTGAAACAGCCTCAGGAACGCGGTTCTTGGCAGGGTTTCGTTCCCTGAGGGTCTGCCACGTTGAGGAAAACTAAGCGGCCCTGAAAGAAACCACCGGGGCTCCAATTCGGTTTGGGGACTCCTGCTCGACGTCTGTCTAAGTGATGCGGAAACTGGACTTTAGGTCCAGCCCGAAGTAATGCAGAGAGTAACCCCGAGCATTGCTAGGCATTGGGAACATCCAAAGTCACCCAGGTAGGCCTGCTGAGGGCAGTTCGGGGTTTGTGCCGTTCACCACATGCAGCACACACTGCATCCAAAAGTTTCATCGCAGAAGGCCGAACTGTGTTCCAAGGGTCTCCCTTGGATTGTCAGAGAAGATAGGTGTATGTGCTGGGTGATCCAGTTGGTAATTGAGAAGCCTGGCAGAAGGCAGTCTTTTCCCCATTTGAAAGGTCGATAGTGGCGGCCTCAAGGCTGACTGAAAGACACTGCCCTTACCCGTCTTCTAGTCACCTCCAGGAGTGCCTCAGTGAAGACAGTGAGTTTTCTCCTACGAATCCAGGTGGTCTCCAGTGCCTTGCTGGGAGCTCATCCCACGCTTGCCCTAGCTAAAGTGTGAAGTCAAAGTGACCCCTAGCCTCAAGGTAAGCACGAGCGCTTCCTATCAGCCAAGTTGGGTGGGCAGCCACCTCCATGAACCCTGACTCCATAGAGTGCTTTAACTCCTCTGCGGCTTTGCGTAGGCCTAAGAGAGTCGCGTGTGAATTCCTTCTGAGGGAGAGCATGTGCGCTGTGAGTCCCCGTTTTGTTTTCCGAGCCACACAACACAGCACACACTGCTGGGGTCAGCTCTTGCTACGCAGAGCGAAGGGCAGTGAACTGCTTCTCGCTTGCAGAGCTTGATGTCTACAGCTGTAAGGCAGCCCCGGGACAAAGTTTTGGCCAGTATTACATTCAGCGTGGCTCTCCCTCTGTGGAGGCCCTCCGAACGGCACTGAGAGAATCCCTGAGCCTAAAGTGCATCCTGGCAACTCTTCACCTGTCATCTCACTATTGTGACGCAAGGTACACTGCAGGTGCAGCCTGACAGAAAGTACAGAAAAGCCGGTACGACTCTGAGGCATTTGGACGATGCAAGGTCCCCTCGGCCTGACTAAGTCATTAAGCGGGTGCTGCTCCTCGTGGCACGCAAAACACCCCCCGTCCAACGAAGTGGGATCCTAGAAAGGCCCAGTGTTGCTGAAAGTCTCCAGGTGTCAGTCAGAGAGTGCTGGCAAATGCGTCGTGGCCTCAAGTTGGCACTGGGAGAATGTGGGAGAAGCCCGACTTTCCCCCTTTGGAAAGCCACTTCGTTGCAGCTTCCAAGCCACCTGCTACTATTCACTCCACAGATTCCTCTGAGGAGCAGTGAGTTTTTCCAAAAGAAACCAGGTGCTTGCGATTCCTTCCGGGGAGCTCACCCCCAGGAGCATACTGTAGCTAAGGTGCCCACTAAATGTGACCTCTAGTCTCGAGGTAAGGTGCACATTTTCCCATTCCCAGAGATAGGGGCGCCCCGGTTTCCAGGAGGTCTTAGTCAGTGGACGGCTTTAGCTTTAGTATGCCTCACAGCGCTCAAGACTCTCACGTGGGCACTTCTTTCCAAGGATGTGCACTGCGTACCCAAAGCCTTCTGAGCACAAGCAAGGGATACACAGCTCTGGGCACATCCCTCCCTATGCAGTTGGAAGGGCCGGGAACTAAGGTGTTCTCTGAGGCGAGCGTTCCACAGCTTTGAAGCAGCCTCAGGAACGCGGTTCTTGGCAGGGTTTCGTTCCCTGCGGGTCTGCCACGTTGAGGAAATCTAAGCGGCCCTGAAAGAAACCACCGGGGCTCCAATTCGGTTTGGGGACTCCTGCTCGACGTCTCTCTAGGTGATGCGGAAACTGGACTTTAGGTCCAGCCCGAAGTAATGCAGAGAGTAACCCCGAGCATTGCTAGGCATTGGGAACATCCAAAGTCACCCAGGTAGGCCTGCTGAGGGCAGTTCGGGGTTTGTGCCGTTCACCACATGCAGCACACACTGCATCCAAAAGTTTCATCGCAGAAGGCCGAACTGTGTTCCAAGGGTCTCCCTTGGCTAGTCAGAGAAGATAGGTGTATGTGCTGGGTGATCCAGTTGGTAATTGAGAAGCCTGGCAGAAGGCAGTCTTTTCCCCATTTGAAAGGTCGATAGTGGCGGCCTCAAGGCTGACTGAAAGACACTGCCGTTACCCGTCTTCTAGTCACCTCCAGGAGTGCCTCAGTGAAGACAGTGAGTTTTCTCCTACGAATCCAGGTGGTCTCCAGTGCCTTGCTGGGAGCTCATCCCACGCTTGCCCTAGCTAAAGTGTGAAGTCAAAGTGACCCCTAGCCTCAAGGTAAGCACGAGCGCTTCCTATCAGCCAAGTTGGGTGGGCAGCCACCTCCATGAACCCTGACTCCATAGAGTGCTTTAACTCCTCTGCGGCTTTGCGTAGGCCTAAGAGAGTCGCGTGTGAATTCCTTCTGAGGGAGAGCATGTGCGCTGGGAGTCCCCGTTTTGTTTTCCGAGCCCCACAACACAGCACACACTGCTGGGGTCAGCTCTTGCTACGCAGAGCGAAGGGCAGTGAACTGCTTCTCGCTTGCAGAGCTTGATGTCTACAGCTGTAAGGCAGCCCCGGGACAAAGTTTTGGCCAGTATTACATTCAGCGTGGCTCTCCCTCTGTGGAGGCCCTCCGAACGGCACTGAGAGAATCCCTGAGCCTAAAGTGCATCCTGGCAACTCTTAACCTGTCATCTCACTATTGTGACGCAAGGTACACTGCAGCTGCAGCCTGACAGGAAGTACAGAAAAGCCGGTACGACTCTGAGGCATTCGGACGATGCAAGGTCCCCTCGGCCTGACTAAGTCATTAAGCGGGTGCTGCTCCTCGTGGCACGCAAAACACCCCCCGTCCAACGAAGTGGGATCCTAGAAAGGCCCAGTGTTGCTGAAAGTCTCCAGGTGTCAGTCAGAGAGTGCTGGCAAATGCGTCGTGGGCTCAAGTTGGCACTGGGAGAATGTGGGAGAAGCCCGACTTTCCCCCTTTGGAAAGCCACTTTTTTGCAGCTTCCAAGCCGCCTGCTACTATTCACTCCACTGATTCCTCTGAGGAGCAGTGAGTTTTTCCAAAAGAAACCAGGTGCTTGCGATTCCTTCCGGGGAGCTCACCCCCAGGAGCATACTGTAGCTAAGGTACCCACTAAATGTGACCTCTAGTCTCGAGGTAAGGTGCACATTTTCCCATTCCCAGAGATAGGGGCGCCCCGGTTTCCAGGAGGTCTTAGTCAGTGGACGGCTTTAGCTTTAGTATGCCTCACAGCGCTCAAGACTCTCACGTGGGCACTTCTTTCCAAGGAAGTGCACTGCGTACCCAAAGCCTTCTGAGCACAAGCAAGGGATACACAGCTCTGGGCACATCCCTCCCTATGCAGTTGGAAGGGCCGGGAACTAAGGTGTTCTCTGAGGCGAGCTTTCCACAGCTTTGAAACAGCCTCAGGAACGCGGTTCTTGGCATGGTTTCGTTCCCTGCGGGTCTGCCACGTTGAGGAAATCTAAGCGGCCCTGAAAGAAACCACCGGGGCTCCAATTCGGTTTGGGGACTCCTGCTCGACGTCTCTCTAAGTGATGCGGAAACTGGACTTTAGGTCCAGCCCGAAGTAATGCAGAGAGTAACCCCGAGCATTGCTAGGCATTGGGAACATCCAAAGTCACCCAGGTAGGCCTGCTGAGGGCAGTTCGGGGTTTGTGCCGTTCACCACATGCAGCACACACTGCATCCAAAAGTTTCATCGCAGAAGGCCGAACTGTGTTCCAAGGGTCTCCCTTGGCTAGTCAGAGAAGATAGGTGTATGTGCTGGGTGATCCAGTTGGTAATTGAGAAGCCTGGCAGAAGGCAGTCTTTTCCCCATTTGAAAGGTCGATAGTGGCGGCCTCAAGGCTGACTGAAAGACACTGCCATTACCCGTCTTCTAGTCACCTCCAGGAGTGCCTCAGTGAAGACAGTGAGTTTTCTCCTACGAATCCAGGTGGTCTCCAGTGCCTTGCTGGGAGCTCATCCCACGCTTGCCCTAGCTAAAGTGTGAAGTCAAAGTGACCCCTAGCCTCAAGGTAAGCGCGAGTGCTTCCTATCAGCCAAGTTGGGTGGGCAGCCACCTCCATGAACCCTGACACCATATAGTGCTTTAACTCCTCTGCGGCTTTGCGTAGGCCTAAGAGAGTCGCGTGTGAATTCCTTCTGAGGGAGAGCATGTGCGCTGTGAGTCCCCGTTTTGTTTTCCGAGCCACACAACACAGGACAGACTGCTGGGGTCAACTCTGGCTACGCAGAGCGAAGGGCAGTGAACTGCTTCTCGCTTGCAGAGCTTGATGTCTACAGCTGTAAGGCAGCCCCGGGACAAAGTTTTGGCCAGTATTACATTCAGCGTGGCTCTCCCTCTGTGGAGGCCCTCCGAACGGCACTGAGAGAATCCCTGAGCCTAAAGTGCATCCTGGCAACCCTTAACCTGTCATCTCACTATTGTGACGCAAGGTACAGTGCAGGTGCAGCCTGACAGAAAGTACAGAAAAGCCGGTACGACTCTGAGGCATTTGGACGATGCAAGGTCCCCTCGGCCTGACTAAGTCATTAAGCGGGTGCTGCTCCTCGTGGCACGCAAAACACCCCCCGTCCAACGAAGTGGGATCCTAGAAAGGCCCAGTGTTGCTGAAAGTCTCCAGGTGTCAGTCAGAGAGTGCTGGCAAATGCGTCGTGGGCTCAAGTTGGCACTGGGAGAATGTGGGAGAAGCCCGACTTTCCCCCTTTGGAAAGCCACTTCGTTGCAGCTTCCAAGCCACCTGCTACTATTCACTCCACAGATTCCTCTGAGGAGCAGTGAGTTTTTCCAAAAGAAACCAGGTGCTTGCGATTCCTTCCGGGGAGCTCACCCCCAGGAGCATACTGTAGCTAAGGTGCCCACTAAATGTGACCTCTAGTCTCGAGGTAAGGTGCACATTTTCCCATTCCCAGAGATAGGGGCGCCCCGGTTTCCAGGAGGTCTTAGTCAGTGGACGGCTTTAGCTTTAGTATGCCTCACAGCGCTCAAGACTCTCACGTGGGCACTTCTTTCCAAGGAAGTGCACTGCGTACCCAAAGCCTTCTGAGCACAAGCAAGGGATACACAGCTCTGGGCACATCCCTCCCTATGCAGTTGGAAGGGCCGGGAACTAAGGTGTTCTCTGAGGCGAGCGTTCCACAGCTTTGAAACAGCCCCAGGAACGCGGTTCTTGGCAGGGTTTCGTTCCCTGCGGGTCTGCCACGTTGAGGAAAACTAAGCGGCCCTGAAAGAAACCACCGGGGCTCCAATTCGGTTTGGGGACTCCTGCTCGACGTCTCTCTAAGTGATGCGGAAACTGGACTTTAGGTCCAGCCCGAAGTAATGCAGAGAGTAACCCCGAGCATTGCTAGGCATTGGGAACATCCAAAGTCACCCAGGTAGGCCTGCTGAGGGCAGTTCGGGGTTTGTGCCGTTCACCACATGCAGCACACACTGCATCCAAAAGTTTCATCGCAGAAGGCCGAACTGTGTTCCAAGGGTCTCCCTTGGATTGTCAGAGAAGATAGGTGTATGTGCTGGGTGATCCAGTTGGTAATTGAGAAGCCTGGCAGAAGGCAGTCTTTTCCCCATTTGAAAGGTCGATAGTGGCGGCCTCAAGGCTGACTGAAAGACACTGCCCTTACCCGTCTTCTAGTCACCTCCAGGAGTGCCTCAGTGAAGACAGTGAGTTTTCTCCTACGAATCCAGATGGTCTCCAGTGCCTTGCTGGGAGCTCATCCCACGCTTGCCCTAGCTAAAGTGTGAAGTCAAAGTGACCCCTAGACTCAAGGTAAGCGCGAGCGCTTCCTATCAGCCAAGTTGGGTGTGCAGCCACCTCCATGAACCCTGACTCCATAGAGTGCTTTAACTCCTCTGCGGCTTTGCGTAGGCCTAAGAGAGTCGCGTGTGAATTCCTTCTGAGGGAGAGCATGTGCGCTGTGAGTCCCCGTTTTGTTTTCCGAGCCACACAACACAGCACACACTGCTGGGGTCAGCTCTTGTTACGCAGAGCGAAGGGCAGTGAACTGCTTCTCGCTTGCTGAGCTTGATGTCTACAGCTGTAAGGCAGCCCCGGGACAAAGTTTTGGCCAGTATTACATTCAGCGTGGCTCTCCCTCTGTGGAGGCCCTCCGAACGGCACTGAAAGAATCCCTGAGCCTAAAGTGCATCCTGGCAACTCTTAACCTGTCATCTCACTATTGTGACGCAAGGTACACTGCAGGTGCAGCCTGACAGAAAGTACAGAAAAGCCGGTACGACTCTGAGGCATTCAGACGATGCAAGGTCCCCTCGTGCTGACTAAGTCATTAAGCGGGTGCTGCTCCTCGTGGCACACAAAACACCCCCCGTCCAACGAAGTGGGATCCTAGAAAGTCCCAGTGTTGCTTAAAGTCTCCAGGTGTCAGTCAGAGAGTGCTGGCAAATGCGTCGTGGGCTCAAGTTGGCACTGGGAGAATGTGGGAGAAGCCCGACGTTCCCCCTTTGGAAAGCCACTTTGTTGCAGCTTCCAAGCCACCTGCTACTATTCACTCCACAGATTCCTCTGAGGAGCAGTGAGTTTTTCCAAAAGAAACCAGGTGCTTGCGATTCCTTCCGGGGAGCTCACCCCCAGGAGCATACTGTAGCTAAGGTGCCCACTAAATGTGACCTCTAGTCTCGAGGTAAGGTGCACATTTTCCCATTCCCAGAGATAGGGGCGCCCCGGTTTCCAGGAGGTCTTAGTCAGTGGACGGCTTTAGCTTTAGTATGCCTCACAGCGCTCAAGACTCTCACGTGGGCATTTCTTTCCAAGGAAGTGCACTGCGTACCCAAAGCCTTCTGAGCACAAGCAAGGGATACACAGCTCTGGGCACATCCCTCCCTATGCAGTTGGAAGGGACGGGAACTAAGTTGTTCTCTGAGGCGAGCGTTCCACAGCTTTGAAACAGCCTCAGGAACGCGGTTCTTGGCAGGGTTTCGTTCCCTGAGGGTCTGCCACGTTGAGGAAATCTAAGCGGCCCTGAAAGAAACCACCGGGGCTCCAATTCGGTTTGGGGACTCCTGCTCGACGTCTGTCTAAGTGATGCGGAAACTGGACTTTAGGTCCAGCCCGAAGTAATGCAGAGAGTAACCCCGAGCATTGCTAGGCATTGGGAACATCCAAAGTCACCCAGGTAGGCCTGCTGAGGGCAGTTCGGGGTTTGTGCCGTTCACCACATGCAGCACACACTGCATCCAAAAGTTTCATCGCAGAAGGCCGAACTGTGTTCCAAGGGTCTCCCTTGGATTGTCAGAGAAGATAGGTGTATGTGCTGGGTGATCCAGTTGCTAATTGAGAAGCCTGGCAGAAGGCAGTCTTTTCCCCATTTGAAAGGTCGATAGTGGCGGCCTCAAGGCTGACTGAAAGACACTGCCCTTACCCGTCTTCTAGTCACCTCCAGGAGTGCCTCAGTGAAGACAGTGAGTTTTCTCCTACGAATCCAGGTGGTCTCCAGTGCCTTGCTGGGAGCTCATCCCACGCTTGCCCTAGCTAAAGTGTGAAGTCAAAGTGACCCCTAGCCTCAAGGTAAGCACGAGCGCTTCCTATCAGCCAAGTTGGGTGGGCAGCCACCTCCATGAACCCTGACTCCATAGAGTGCTTTAACTCCTCTGCGGCTTTGCGTAGGCCTAAGAGAGTCGCGTGTGAATTCCTTCTGAGGGAGAGCATGTGCGCTGTGAGTCCCCGTTTTGTTTTCCGAGCCACACAACACAGCACACACTGCTGGGGTCAGCTCTTGCTACGCAGAGCGAAGGGCAGTGAACTGCTTCTCGCTTGCAGAGCTTGATGTCTACAGCTGTAAGGCAGCCCCGGGACAAAGTTTTGGCCAGTATTACATTCAGCGTGGCTCTCCCTCTGTGGAGGCCCTCCGAACGGCACTGAGAGAATCCCTGAGCCTAAAGTGCATCCTGGCAACTCTTCACCTGTCATCTCACTATTGTGACGCAAGGTACACTGCAGGTGCAGCCTGACAGAAAGTACAGAAAAGCCGGTACGACTCTGAGGCATTTGGACGATGCAAGGTCCCCTCGGCCTGACTAAGTCATTAAGCGGGTGCTGCTCCTCGTGGCACGCAAAACACCCCCCGTCCAACGAAGTGGGATCCTAGAAAGGCCCAGTGTTGCTGAAAGTCTCCAGGTGTCAGTCAGAGAGTGCTGGCAAATGCGTCGTGGGCTCAAGTTGGCACTGGGAGAATGTGGGAGAAGCCCGACTTTCCCCCTTTGGAAAGCCACTTCGTTGCAGCTTCCAAGCCACCTGCTACTATTCACTCCACAGATTCCTCTGAGGAGCAGTGAGTTTTTCCAAAAGAAACCAGGTGCTTGCGATTCCTTCCGGGGAGCTCACCCCCAGGAGCATACTGTAGCTAAGGTGCCCACTAAATGTGACCTCTAGTCTCGAGGTAAGGTGCACATTTTCCCATTCCCAGAGATAGGGGCGCCCCGGTTTCCAGGAGGTCTTAGTCAGTGGACGGCTTTAGCTTTAGTATGCCTCACAGCGCTCAAGACTCTCACGTGGGCACTTCTTTCCAAGGATGTGCACTGCGTACCCAAAGCCTTCTGAGCACAAGCAAGGGATACACAGCTCTGGGCACATCCCTCCCTATGCAGTTGGAAGGGCCGGGAACTAAGGTG
This sequence comes from Mesoplodon mirus, assembly GCF_964341445.2. Lineage (NCBI taxonomy): Eukaryota > Metazoa > Chordata > Mammalia > Artiodactyla > Ziphiidae > Mesoplodon > Mesoplodon mirus. The sequence continues at coordinate 86,639,577 of NC_138979.1, read as the reverse complement.
TTCTCTGAGGCGAGCGTTCCACAGCTTTGAAGCAGCCTCAGGAATGCGGTTCTTGGCAGGGTTTCGTTCCCTGCGGGTCTGCCACGTTGAGGAAATCTAAGCGGCCCTGAAAGAAACCACCGGGGCTCCAATTCGGTTTGGGGACTCCTGCTCGACGTCTCTCTAAGTGATGCGGAAACTGGACTTTAGGTTTAGCCTGAAATAATGTAGAGAGTAACCCCGAGCATTGCTAGACATTTGGAACATCCAAAGTCACCTAGGCCTACTGAGGCATTTAGAGGTTTATGCCGTTCACCACATGCAGCACACACTGCATCCAAAAGCTTCATCGCAGAAGGCCGAATTGTGTTCCAAGGGTCTCCCTTGGATTGTCAGAGAAGATAGGTGTATGTGCTGGGTGATCCAGTTGGTAATTGAGAAGCCTGGCAAAAGGCAGTCTTTTCCCCATTTGAAAGGTCGATAGTGGCGGCCTCAAGGCTGAGTGAAAGACACTGCCATTACCCGTCTTCTAGTCACGTCTAGGAATGCCTCAGTGATGAAAGTGAATTTTCTCCTACGAATCCAGGTGGTCTCCAGTGCCTTGCTAGGAGCTCATCCCACGCTTGCCCTAGCTAAAGTACAAAGTAAACGTGACCCCTAGCCTCAAGGTAAGCACGAGTGTTTCCTCTCTGCCAAGTTGTGTGTGCAGCCACCTCCATGAACCCTGACTCCATAGAGTGCTTTAACTCCACTGCGGCTTTGCGTAGGCCTAAGAGAGTCGCCTGTGAATTCCCTTCTGAGCGAGAGCATGTGCGCTGTGAGTCCCCTTTTTGTTTTCCGTGCAATATAAAACAGAACAGACTGTTGGGGTCCACTCTTTCTATGAAGAAGGTGGGGCAATTAGCTGATTCTTGCTTGCAGAGCTTGATGTCTACATCTGTAATGCAGGCGCAGGACATTTTTGCCAGTATTACATTCAATGTGGCTCTCCCTCTGTGGAGGCCCTCTGAAAGGCACTGTAAGAAGCCCTTAGACTAGAGTGCATCCAAGCAAATATTACCTGTCATCTCTCTGTTGTGACACAAGGTACACTGTAGGTCCCGCCTGCCACAAAATACAGAAAAACCGGTAACATTCTGAGGCATTTGGAAGATAAAAATTCACCTATGCCTGACTAAGTCATTAATCGGGTAATGCTATGCATGGCACGCAAAACACCCACTGTCCAATTAAGTGTCATCCTAGAAAGGCCCGGTGTGGCTGAAAGTCTCCACTAGTTAGTCAGAGAGTGCTGGTAAATGCACTGTGGGGTCAAGTTGGAAACTGGAGAATGTGGGAGAAGCCCGACTCTCCCCCTTTGGAAAGCCACTTCGTTGCAGCTTCCAAGCCACCTGAAAACCACACCACCAGGATTCTGTTCATTCCACAGATGCCTCTGAGGAGCAGTGAGTTTTTCCAAAAGAAACCAGGGGCTTGCGATTCCTTTCTGGGTGCTCATAAATTTAGGAGCATACTGTAGCTAAAGTGCCAACTAAATGCGACCTCTAGTTTCGAGGTAAGGTGCACATTTTCCCATTCCCAGAGATAGGGGTGCACCAGTTTCCAGGAAATCTTGGTTAATGGAAAGCTTTAGCTTTAGTATGCCTCATAGCACTCAAGACTCTCACATGGGCACTTCTTTCCAAGGAAGTACACTGTGTACCCAAAATCTTCTGAGCACAATCTAGGGATACACAGCTCTGGGAGCATCCCTCACTATGCAGTTGGAAGGGACGGGAACTAATGTGTTCTCTATTGCTCGCATTCCACAGCTTTTAAACAACCTGAGGAACGCGGTTCATGGCAGGCTTTCATTCCATGCGGGTCGGCCACATTGCGGAAACCTAAGCTGCCCTGAAAGAAACTACTGGGGTTCCAATTCGATTTGGGGACTCCTGCTTGACGTCTCTCTAACTGATGTAGAAACTGGCCTTTAGGTCCAGCCCGAAATAAAGTAGAGATTTACCCTGGACTTTGCTAGGCATTCAGAAAATCCAAAGTCACCTAGGCCTACTGAGGACATTTAGAGGATTGTGCTGTTCACCACAAGCAGAACACACTGAATCCAAAAGTTTCATCACAGAAGGCCGAATTGTGTTCCAAGTGTCTCCCTTGGAATGTCAGAGAAGATGGATATATGTGCTGGGTTATCCAGTTTGTAATCGAGAAGCCTGGAAAAAGGCAGTGTTTTCCCTATTTTAAAGGTAGATCGTGGCGGCCTCAAGACTGACTGAAAGACATTGCTGTTGCCAGTCTTCCAGTCACCTCTAGGAATGCCTCAGTGAAGAAAGTGAGTTTTCTCCTATGAATCCAGGTGGTCTCCAGTGCCTTGCTAGGACCTCATCCCATGATTGCCCTAGCCAAAGTGTGAAGTAAACGTGACCCCTAACCTCAAGGTAAGCACGAGGGTTTCCTCTCAGCAAAGGTTGGTGTGCGGCCATCTCCACGATCCCTGACTTCATAGAGTGCTTTAAATCCTCTACGGCTTGCCATTGGCCTAAGATATTCAAGTATGCATTCCCTCCTGAGGGTGAGCGTGTGTGCTGGGAGTCCACTTTTTGTATTCCAAGGAACAAAACACAGAACAGAGGGTTGGGGTCAACTCTTTCTACACAGAGGTAAGGGCAATGAACTGTTTCTCGCTTGCAGAGCTTGATTTCTACAGCTGTAAGGCATCCCCAGGACAACGTTTTTGCCAGTATGACATTCAACATGGCTCTCCCTCTGTGGAGGCCCTCTGAACGGCACTGAAAGAATCCCTGAGCCTAAAGCACATCCTGGCAACTCTTACCTGTCATCTCTCTGTTGTGACACAAGGTCCACTCTAGGTCCAGCCGATCAGAAAATACAGAATACCCGGCAACATTGTGAGGCATTTGGATGATCAAAATCACCTAGGCATGATAAGTCATTAAGCGGGTATTTCTATTCATGGCGTATAAAACACCCCGCATCCAATGATGTGTGATCATTCATTGGCCCAGTGTGGCTGAAAGTCTCCTGTAGTCAGTCAGACATTGCTGGTAAATATGCTGAGGGGTCAAGTTGGAAAATGGAGAATGTGGGAGAAGCCTGACTCTCCCCCTTTGGAAAGCAAATATGTTGCTGCTTACAAGCCTCCTGAAAACCACACCACCAGGATGGTGTTCACTCCGCAGATGCCTCTGAGGAGCAGTGACGTTTTCCAAAAGAAAGCAGGTGCTTGGGATTCCTTCCAGGGAGCTCACCATTTTTGGCCAACCAAGCAAGCGGGAAATGAAAATCCGCACTACAAGGTATTCTCACTTCCCACCGGTCAAAAGGGAATTCTGAGAGTATTATAGAAACCAGAAAGGCAAGACAGGCTGTGGGGAACGGGGAGCTTTGTTATGCTAAATTGAGGGATGTATATGGCCAAGAGCCACTCTGAAAAAGGGCATGGTGTTTCATAAAACATCTACAAAACAGAGCTACAGAGCCTAGGGCACTTCCACTCATGGGCGTATATATTGGGCAAATTAAAAATCAAGAGGACACTGCCACCCCAAAGTTTACGACTGCTCTGTTTACAAGAACCTTGACTTCGGTACACCTTTAATATCCCAGGAAAGAGAAAAATGGATAGAGAATTTGTGGTACTTATGTACGATGGAATATCCCTGAGCCATGAAATTAATGTCTTAAGGCCAGTAGCAGCATAATGAATGGATTTAGGTACGATGATTCTAAGTGAAATAAGTCACACAGTAAAAGAAACTTATCCTAAGATATCACTTATAAAGGGAAACTAAACAGGGCTACACATGAACTGAATTAGAAAACAAAACAGAGTCTCACCTTTAGAAAACACTCTTATGCCTGCTTAAGGGGAAAGGTGAGGTCGGCTGATGAATAAAACGAGAGTTTGATATTAGCACAGGTATTGTACCATAAAACAAATATGTAATAGACAAGACGTACTCCTTGCTCAGTGAACTGGACTCAACACCCCCTATTCACCGCAGATGAATATATCTGACTAGTAAGAATATTAAAACATATGTATTGATATGTCTCCATAAGGGAATCAAGTGTGTCTAGAGTGGCATAAACACGGCAGTGTAAATCAGCTCAACCCCATTATAAAAATAAATTTCAAACACAATACACAGAAACAGCGAAATTCTTACAAACTTCGTTCAGGGGCTCTGATGCAACCTGGATGACCCCATCTACACCCACAGCTGGATGAGACATAAGGCTGGACACTTGGGGCTGAGACGATTGGTGAGTTTGGGTGAGTAAATACAGACCTCTGAAAGCAATAATGTATGCCACCCATTCCATGGGTCCTAACTCTCCAGGTTTAAGGGAATGTTACTACAGCAAAAAAATGCATGGGAAACCCAGAGAATGGGACACCATGTGATCGGGAAAGGTTTCTAAAACACACCTCATTTTTCCTGTCCTAGTGCTCGGGTTCACCATTCCAGCCACTTTACTATCAATCTCCCAACTTACAGAGTCAGTGCCTATAACCTCCTGTTTCCCACAGTTTGCAATTTGTGCAGAGGATGAATGGGAAGAGGTGGAACCAATGAGAGACTAGCTGTAGGCACTTTGAAGGGCACATGTCACCCTAATTTTCCATCAGGAAGAAGAATTAATCAAAGGCTCAGCCTGCTGCCCCGGAACCACAATAGGTTCTGAAGCAATCCTGCGGTTTTGTGGCCAGATCACAAAAAAGCGAGTTTGAAAATGGAGCTCAGTGGCACAGCAATTCACAAACCTGCAGAGTTTTACAGGACAACTATCATAAAAAATATGTTGAGGGAAGACAATGAGGAGGACTTGAAAGCAAGGCAGAATTGCAGGAAACAGATTTCAAGAGGTAGATTGGAATCACATTTAAAGCACATGAAAAGCAGAAGAATTTCGACAAGGATGCACTTGGCCAAAAACAGCGTATGTGTTTTTCCCTGAATATATTCAGTAAGAAACGCATATGCCCTTTTTGGCCAACCAAGCAAGTCGGAAATGAAAATATGCACTACAAAGTATTCTCATTTCCCACGGTCAAAAGGGAATTCCGAGAGAACTCTAAAAACCAGAAAGGCAAGACAGGCTGTGGGGAACAAGGAGCTGTCTTGTGCTAAAGGGAGGGATGTATATTGCAAAGAGCCACTCTGGAGAAGTGCATGGTGTTTCCTAAAACATCTAAAAAACAGAGCTACAGAGCCTAGGGCACTTCCACTCATGAGCGTATATCTTGGGCAAATTGAATATCAAGAGGACACAGCCACCCCAAAGTTTATGACTTCTCTGCTTACAAGAACCTTGACTTCTGTACAACTTTATTATCACAGGATAGAGAAAAATGGATAGAGATGTTGTGGTTCATACATACGATGGAATATCCCTAGGCCATGAAATAAATGTCATAAGGCCAGTAGCAGCATAATGAATGGATTTAGGTACGATGGTTCTAAGTGAAATATGTCACACAGAAAAAGAAACTTATCCTAAGATATCACTTATAAAGGGAAACTAAACATGGCTACACATGAACTGAATTAGAAAACAGAACAGAGTCTCACTTTTAGAAAACACTCTTATGCCTGCTAAGGGGAAAGGTGAGGTGGGGAGATGAATAAAACCAGAGTTTGATATTAGCACATGTACCGTACCACAGACGAAATATGTAATAGACAAGACCTACTCCTTGCTCAGTGAACTGGACTCAACCACCCCTATTCACAGCAGATGAATATATCTGACTAGTAAGAATCTTAAAACCTATGTATTGAAATGTGTTGGTAAGGGAATCAAGTGTGTCTAGAGTGGCATAAACATGGCAGTGTAAATCAGCTCAACCCCATTATACAAATAAATTTCAAACACAATACACAGAAACCATGAAATTCTTACAAATTTCGTTCAGGGTTTCTGAAGCAACATGGATTGACCGCATCTACACCCAAAGCTGGATGAGACATAAGCCTGGACACTTGGGGCTGAGAGAACTGGTGAGGTTGGGTGAGCCAATGCAGGCCTCTGAAAGCAATAATGTATGCCACCCATTCCATGGGTCCTAACTCTCCACGTTTAAGGGAATGTTACTACAGCAAAAACATGCATGGGAAACACAGAGGATGGGACACCATGTGATCGGGAAAGGTTTCTAAAACGCACTTCATTTTTCCTGTCCTGGTGCTCAGGTTCGCCATTCCAGCCACTTTACTATCAATCTCCCCACTCGCAGAGTCAGCGCATATAAACTCCTGTTTCCCACAGTCTGCAATTTGTGCAGAGGATGAATGGGAAGAGGGGGAACCAATGAGAGACTAGCTGTAGGCACTTGGATGTGCACATGTCACCCTAAATTCCCGTCAGGAAGAAGTATTAATCAAAGACTCAGCCTGCCACCCTGGAAACAGAATAGGGCCTGGAGTAATCCTGCATTTTTTCAGACAACTCACAAAAAACGAGTTTGAAAAATGGAGCTCAGCAGCACAGAAATTCAAAAAGCTGCACAGTTTTACGGGACAACTATCGTAGAAAAATCTGTTGAGGGAAGGCAACGAGGAGGACTTGAAAGCGAGGTAGAATTGCAAGAAACAGATTTCAAGAGGTAGATTGGATTCGCCTTTAAAGCACATGAAAAGCGGCAGAACTTCGACAAGGATGCACTTGGCCAAAAACGGCGTATGCATTCCTTCCTGAATATATTCAGAAAAACACGTATACTCACTTTTTGGCCAACCAAGCAAGTGGGCAGTGAAAATCTGCATTATAAATTATTCACACTTCCCACCAGTCAAAAGGGAATTCCGAGAGGATTCTAAAAATCAGAAAGGCAAGACTGGCTGTGGGGAACAGGGAGCTCTCTTGTGGTAAATGGAGGAATGTATATTTCCAAGAGCCACTGTGGAGAAGTGCATGGTGCTTCCTAAAACATCTAAAAAACAGAACTACAGAGCCTAGGGCACTTCCACTCATGGGCGTATATCTTGGGCAAATTGGAAATCAACAGGACACTGCCACCCCAACATTTACGACTGCTCTGCTTACAGGAACCTTGACTTCGGTACACCTTTATTATCACAGGAAAGAGAAAAATCGATAGAGAAGTTGTGGTACTTACATACGGTAGAATATCCCTGAGCCATGAAATCAATGTCATAAGGCCAGTAGCAGCATAATGAATGGATTTAGGTACAATGATTCTAAGTGAAATAAGTCACACAGAAAAAGAAACTTATCCTAAGATATCACTTATAAAGGGAATCTAAACATGGCTACACATGAACTGAATTAGAAAACAGAACAGAGTCTCACTTTTAGAAAACACTCTTATGCCTTATTAAGGAGAAAGGTGAGGTGAAGTGATGAATAAAACCAGAGTTTGATATTAACACAGTTACCATACCACAGATGAAATATGTAATAGACAAGACCTACTTCTTGCTCAGTGAACTGGACTCAACACCCCCTATTCACCGCAGATGAATATATCTGACTAGTAAGAATATTAAAACATATGTATTGATATGTCTCCGTAAGTGAATCAAGTGTGTCTAGAGTGGCATAAACGTGGCAGTGTAAATCAGCTCAACCCCATTAAAAAAATAAATTTCAAACACAATACACAGAAACCACGAAATTCTTACAAACTTCATTCAGGGGCTCTGATGCAACCTGGATTGATGCCATCTACACCCACAGCTGGACGAGACATAAGGCTGGACACGTGGGGCTGAGAGGATTGGTGAGGTTGCCTGCGCAAATGCAGACCTCTGAAAGCAATAATGTATGCCACCCATTCCATGGGTCCTAACTCTCCAGGTTTAAGGGAATGTTACTACAGCAAAAACATGCATGGGAAACCCAGAGAATGCTACACCGTGTGATTGGGAAAGGTTTCTAAAACGCACCTCATTTTTCCTGTCCTGGTGCTCGGGTTAGCCATTCCAGCCACTTTACTATCAATCTCCCCACTTGCAGGGTCAGCACCTATAACCTCCTTTTTCCCACAGTTTGCAATTTGTGTAGAGATTGAATGGGAAGAGGGGGAACCAATGAGAGACTAGCTCTAGGCACTTGGACTGGCACATATCTCCCGAATTTCCCAACTGGAAGAAGTATTAATCAAAGGCTCAGCCTGCCACCCCAGTACTAGAATAGGGCCTGGAGCAATCCTGCGGTTTTGCGGCCAGCTCACAAAAATCGAGTTTGAAAATGGAGCTCAGCGGCACAGCATTTCACACACCTGCAGAGTTTTACCGGATAACTATCTTTGAAAAATCTGTTAAGGGAAGGCAACGAGGAGGACTTGAAAGCAAGGCAGAATTGCAGGAAACAGATTTCAGGAAGTAGATTGGAATCGCCTTTAAAGCACATGAAAAGCGGCAGAACTTCGACAAGGATGCAAAAAGGGCAAAAGGGCATATGCGTTTCTTCCTGAAGCATACGGCCTTTTTGGCCAACCAAGCAAGCGGGCAATGAAAATCCGCACTACAAAGTATTCTCACTTCCCACCGGTCAAAAGGGAATTCTGAGAGAATTCTAAAAACCAGAAAGGCAAGACAAGCTGTGGGGAACAGGGAGCTTTCTTATGTTAAAGGGAGGCATGTATATTGCCAAGAGCCACTCTGGAGAAGTGCATGGTGTTTCCTAAAATGCCGGAGTCCAGCTCCAGTAGTCCAGGGCTACCCGAGGGATGGATTGCTTCGGTGAAGGAAATAATTCTATTACACTTCTTAAAGTTTCAGCATTGCATGTTTCTCTTTCTCAAGTCTTTATTCTTCATTCTTCTTCTATTGTTTACAATCACAGGTTTATATATTGTAGTTGATTACATTACCAGGTACGTGGCCAAACAATCTTAGCACAATCAAACCTCAAAATATTCTATAAAGATTTAAAAAAATATATTCCCTAGTTTCTAGATGTCCTATTAAAATATTTCCCCAAATTCCCATTAATCACAGGTTATTTCTTAGTAACCAAGCCAAGCAGTTATATGATTATTTTAATTGTAAAAGTTGGAGCTACTTGTTCTTATTTCTCTTCTTGCATGGACAACCTTTTACAATGGTTCCACTTAAATATTTACAGTATACCCTCAAGCACTTTATCATTGTTTCCTTCAACTGAGACAGTGTTTTCTCCCTATCAGAGCAACCAATTCTGCTCTAGTCATTTGCTTTTCTATAATTAATCTTCCTTTATAATAGAACCATAAATTTCCTATGTCATCAGGAACTCCGGCCCATTGCTATAACTCCATACTAGAGGGTGTTTTTCATAAAAACATCCCCTTAGTTCCAGGCTCTTAATTCTTTACCCATTTCCCCGGGGCTTAATGGATACTTCCCATTTTATGGTAGTTTCAGGAGGGGGAGTCCTAGAGGAATTTTTCTTTCACGAGGAGTAACATCCCCCCAAAATTGCCCCTGTATGTAAATTTATTATCATAAAACATAACAACGGAGCTGTAGTCCACCTTCATGGCACGGCACTGCCTTGCCGTTTTGCCTTCCTTTGCTCATGACTTTGTCATGGTTCAATGGCTCCAGTATGGCTTCCGACATCTCCCTCTTTTTATTTTTTAAAAGTGCAGTATGTAGCTCCACAGAAAGTTGTTTGATGCTTTTAATAATTATTGTGACAATGAGTGGAAGTAATAATATCAAAATTAGTACAACCACTGCAATGATTCCTCCATTAATGAGCATTGAGAATAAGGTTTTATGTGACACAAGTGACTTAATACTTTCAAAAAAATTCTGAGCAGTCTGTGCCAGGTATAAGTCTAAGTTTGTATTTCCTATGTCATGAATCTCTGATGTAATTTAGTAAGGTCTAAACTAACATCTGTTTGGTTCCAAACTCCCATAATATGAGTCTGAATTTGTTCCCAAGAATATAGTGATTCATTCACTTTTAGAGGAGTAACACAAATCCATCTATATTTTTTATGACACCTCAAAGCTAATCTTACTTTGAGCACTGTTAATTCCTGCCCTATGTCTAAAATTGCTTCTTCTAAGGCATCCACCTTTGCTTCTAACTTTCTGTCTATAACTTCCTGAGTAGCCAGGGCTAAAGAAACATTTTTTGAAAGCTCATTTACATGTTGAGCTGTATGTACTTGTTGAGCTAAGGAACTTATTGAAAGAGAAAATGATGCTATTACAGCTATAAATGTAGATATTCCTAGAATTAAAGCAGCAACAAATCTCTTTGAACATAATAAAACTTCAGTTTCATGCAAAACTTGTAAGCCATAATCATCATACCAGGCAGAGGAGAATTTTACAGGCAACATAATGTATGGTGGTCATTTAAGAATCATTAAAACTCATACATTCATAGAGGGATTTATACAACTTGTCAAAATACAATCATAGCAATGTGTCCAAAAAGTAGAATCAGAAGTATTATGATAAATATTTAGATCCACATATTTTGGGGCTACCAAGAATACATAAGGTGCTGACACACAAGCCTGCATAGAATAAATGCCCATATTTTTAGGTCTATGAAGAATAACTGGCAATGGTGCAGCAATAGCTTTCCAAAGCTGGGTCTGTTCATAATACATATTATCTTGAGCCATAGTTAGGATAGGAGGCACCCATCCTCCAGTGTGCCATCTATTAACACACATAGAAGCAGAAATGAATGAATTATTCCAATCATAATGTGCATGATGTTGTAAATAAGATCTATAATCCTTAGATGGATCCAGATTACTCCAATCATGCACATTTTTTGTGGTATCCTGTATGGGAATATCAATTCTTGAAGAATATATACAATAATTCCATGTAGGAAATCCTGTATTGGTATCTACAGCATCCCAGTTACTATCCAATTGGTCTTCCGGAGATTGTAATATAGATGATTGTACTCCTGTATGAATACCATAAGGAGGATTACAAGGAGGAAATTTTAAAGGATGAGAGGAAGGTTGATTATAAGTTGGATCTTCTCCGGGTGCTAGATAAATCAAAGACCAAAGAAGTCTCTTATTAGATTGACTCGAAGGAGAAGCAGTAGGCTGTCCTTTAAGAAAAACTGGTATACATCCATCTTTACGAGAGGCTACAGAATTATTAATTGATGGAAATACAAAACATATAAGATGGAACCCTGATTTTCCATGAAAAGTAAAATTATTATTTGTTTTAAATTTATTATATGGATAGGAGCTTATGGCTCCTCCCATTAACCTGGGCATAGTAGTAGATACTGGTATATCCTCATTATCCCAGGCTACAGTTTATAAAATTGGTGGATCAGGGAGATAAGTCCAATAAGATTTACCTAAAGCACTTCCCCTAGTTACCTGGCAGGCCAATATAGCAAACATAGCAACAGAAAGATTTCCAGGTGTTAAGGTAGCTCCCTGGTCTGTTACCACTTTCTTGGCATCATCAGCAATTCGTTTAATCTGACCCCAAGTTGGTGGATTCGAAGTTCTCGTAGAGATGGCTTGTCTCTTGTGAGGTCTTGGGCGCAGATGCGGCAGACAAAGAATTGGTTTCTCTCCAATGGTGAGGTTTTGTATCTGCTGCAGTAGCAGTTCTTTAGCTGATAGTGATTCATCAGCTGACGTCTCTGGCTGTGGTGGCTTCTGCCTGACTGGAAAGTGGTAAGGCGGGGGCGGAGGGCCCGACATGTCTGATGAGATGGTCAGGCACCCACAACGGCGAGTCAGCGTCCTTTGGAAATACACAAGCATACCCTCTGCTGCTGGTTAGTAAAATATCAGGTCCTTTCCATTGACCAGTGAGTAGATCCTTCCATTTCACCCTAGGTTTAGGTTTATTAATATCGGGATTCCAATTCCTCATCATGGCAGTATTACCTTGTGATTCAGTATTCAAATTATTTAATACAAATAGTGCGTGTTGAAGAATGTGATGTGGAGAACTGTACTTGAATTCCCCTTGCTGTATTTTTGTAATTTGAACTTTTAAAGTATGATGGGCTCTTTCCACTATTGCTTGACCCTGAGGATTATAGGGGATTCCCGTAGAATGGGAAATATTAAAATTTTCACAAAAGTCTTTAAAAGCCTTTGAAACATAGGCAGGAGCATTACCAGTTTTTAGAGCCTTTGGAATGCCTAGAAAGGCAAAACAGAAAAATAAGTGTTGCATAACATCCTTAAAAGCTTCTCTGGTTCTTGCTGAGGCAAGAATTACATGAGAATAGTTATCCACTGAAACATGTACATAAGATAGTTTTCCAAAAGTTGGCACATGAGTTACATCCATTTGCCATAACACATTAGGTAATAATCCTCTAGGGTTGACCCCCATGGGCAAACTGGATGAATAACTTGGATAATGTGGACAATTTTTAACTATAGATCTGGCTATCTCCCGAGGCAGTTGAAATTGATATCGCAGAGCTGTGGAATTTTGATGATGCAAATTATGTGAAGCTAGTGCCTCCTCAATACGAGGGAAAGCTACAGTTCATGTCAAAAGGTCAGCTTGGCGATTACCTTCACATATGCTTCCAGGCAAGTTAGAATGTGACCTTACATGACCGACATAATAAGGTAAAGAACGTGCCCAAACTTGTTTTTGTAAACAATTTAAAAGATCAAAAATTGTAGTTTTATGCTCTGGCAAGACTGCAGTTTCCATATGAGGAAATAGCTTAACCACATACTGTGAGTCTGAATATAAATGGAAAGTCTTGTTCTGCAGCTCAGCGAAAGCATGTATTACTGCAATTAATTCCGCTTTTTGAGCAGAAGTTTCCTGAGTTTGAATTACCTTTGGAACATTATTAATAAGTAAAGCAGCTTTTCCATTAGATGATCCATCTGTAAAAACTAAAGCTGCATCTTCTATTGGCTGATTAACATAGCATTTAGGAAATATAACTGGATGTGTAGCAAAAAAATGTAATAGTGGATGTTTTGGCAAATGAAACAAAATTTGTCCAGTATAAGAACTAAGAGCTATTTGCCAGTCTTCATCATTCTTTAATAAAATTTGTAGTTGATCTTTATTATAAGGGATAATTATATTAGTTACATCCTTTCCAAACAATTCCTTACTTCTTTTTCGTCCTTTAGCTATTAAAATTGCTGTTAACATAGGATAGGAACTAACTATTTTCTTTGAAGTAGCTGGTAAATGGATCCATTCCAAAGGTCCTTCCTACCAAAGTATACCCGTAGGTGTGACTGGAGTGTGCAAGATTAGCAAACACCATTCTTTTGTGTAATCTATTCTTTGTAAGAAGCAGTTGTTTAAAGCAGATTCAATAGACTGTAAAGCATTTTCTGCTTCATGAGTCATATTTCTAGATGAGGTTGGATCTGAATTTCCTTGTAAAATGTTAAATAAAGGCTTCAATACTGCTGTAGTTATTTTTTTATTTATTTATTTTTTGAGGGAAGAGAATAGAAATTTTATTTATTTGAAAAAATATGATGGCACGTTAGACAGTTTGGCTAAACTTAATACTATATAGCTTTCCTTAACTTAAATGCCGGGTTAACTTCCACTGTTTACATTCCCAGAGACTAGGGAATAAACAAAGCAAAAAGATTTTTGGTACCACAATTTTGTGTTAATTTCATAAAGATTTCTAACAGACTTTTTAAAAATAATTTTTAAAACAAAAGTCTTGTCTTTAGCTTATTCTCCCTGCATGCTTGCACTTTAGTAAGTTGATAAGTGACATTTAAACTCAATAGTTATGATTAATTCTGTCCCACAATTTTTAAAAGCACTGGGGATTGTGTGCGTGTGCATGCACACACCTTTACAACCAGTAAAATAAAGTTCTTGATCAAAAAACTATTATCATTTAGACTATTGAATAAAATCACATATGATAGAGGGGCCAGCTGTTGGTAGGTTTAACAGTCACCCTAGGTGATTAATTCATGCAGCAGTGTTGCAGATCTCTCTTTAGATGAAGCACTTAGAAATATAACCAAGCATGGCTCTAATTTCATATCTGAGACCTGTTTTATTTAGAGTTCTTTGGCAAGTGCTAGCTCTATGTGTTTTTTTTTATTAGTTTCTGCTTTATAACAAAGTGAATAAGTCATACATATACATCTGTTCCCACATCCCTTCCCTCTTGTGTCTCCCTCCCTCCCACTCTCCCTATCCCAACCCTCCAGGCAGTCACAAAGCACCGAGTTGATCTCCCTGTGCTATGCGGCCACTTCCCACTATCTATCTACCTTACGTTTGGTACTGTATATATGTCCATGCCTCTCTTTCACTTTGTCATAGCTTACCCTTCCCCCTCCCCATATCCTCAAGTCCATTCTCAAGTAGGTCTGTGTCTTTATTCCTGTTTTACCCCTAGGTTCTTCATGACATTTTTTTCTTAAATTCCATATATATGTGTTAGCATATGGTATTTGTCTTTCTCTTTCTGACTTACTTCGGTCTGTATGACAGACTCTAGGTCCATCCACCTCACTACAAATAACTCAATTTTGTTTCTTTTTATGGCTGAGTAATATTCCATTGTATATATGTGCCACATCTTCTTTATCCATTCATCTGATGATGGACACTTAGGTTGTTTCCATCTCTGGGCTATTGTGAATAGAGCTGCAATGAACATTTTGGTACATGTCTCTTTTTGAATTATGTTTTTTTCAGGGTATATGCCCAGTAGTGGGATTGCTGGGTCATGTGGTAGTTCTATTTGTAGTTTTTTAAGGAACCTCCATACCGTTCCCCATAGTGGCTGTACCAATTCACATTCCCACCAGCAGTGCAAGAGTGTTCCCTTTTCTCCACACCCTCTCCAGCATTTATTGTTTCTAGATTTCTTGATGATGGCCATTCTGACTGGTGTGAGATGATATCTCATTGTAGTTTTGATTTGCATTTCTCTAATGATTAATGATGTTGAACATTCTTTCATGTGTTTGTTGGCAGTCTGTATATCTTCTGTGGAGAAATGTCTATTTAAGTCTTCTGCCCATTTTTGGATTGGCTTGTTTGTTTTTTTGCTATTGAGCTGCATGAGCTGCTTATAAATTTTGGAGATTAATCCTTTGTCAGTTGCTTCATTTGCAAATATTTTCTCCCATTCTGAGGGTTGTCTTTTGGTCTTATTTATGGTTTCCTTTGCTGTGCAAACGCTTTTCAGTTTCATTAGGTGCCATTTGTTTATCTTTGTTTTTATTTCCATTTCTCTAAGAGGTGGGTCCAAAAGGATCTTGCTGTGGTTTATGTCATAGAGTGTTCAGCCTATGTTTTCCTCTAAGAGTTTGATAGTTTCTGGCCTTACATTTAGGTCTTTAATCCATTTTGGGCTTATTTTTGTGCATTGTGTTAGGGAATGATCTAATCTCATACTTTTACATGTCCCTGTCCAGTTTTCCCAGCACCACTTATTGAACAGACTGTCCTTTCTCCACTGTACATTCCTGCCTCCTTTATCAAAGATAAGGTGACCATATGTGCGTGGGTTTATCTCTGGGTTTTCTATCCTGTTCCATGGATCTATCTTTCTGTTTTTGTGCCAGTACCACACTGTCTTGATTACTGTAGCTATGTACTATAGTCTGAAGACAGGGAGCCTGATTCCTCCAGCTCCGTTTTTCGTTCTCAAGATTGCTTTGGCTATTCGGGGTCTTTTGTTTTTCCAAACAAATTTTGAAATTTTTTGTCCTAGTTCTGTGAAAAATGCCAGTGTTAGTTTGATAGGGATTGCATTGAATCTGTAGATTGCTTTGCGTAGTAGAGTCATTTTCACAATATTGATTCTTCCAATCCAGGAGCATGGTATATCTCTCCATCTATTTGTATCATCTTTAATTTCTTTCATCAGTGTCTTATAATTTTCTGCATACAGGTCTTTTGTCTCCTTAGGTAGGTTTATTCCTAGATATTTTGTTCTTTTTGTTGCAATGGTAAATGGGAGTGTTTCCTTGATTTCACTTTCAGATTTTTCATCATTAGTATATAGGAATGCCAGAGATTTCTGTGCATTAATTTTGTATCCTGCTACTTTACCAAATTCATTGATTAGCTCTAGTAGTTTTCTGGGAGCATCTTTAGGATTCGCTATGTATAGTATCATGTCATCTGCAAACAGTGCCAGCTTTACTTCTTCTTTTCTGATTTGGATTCCATTTATTTCCTTTTCTTCTCTGATTGCTGTGGCTAAAATTTCCAAAACTATGTTGAATAAGAGTGGTGAGAGTGGCAACCTTGTCTTGTTCCTGATCTTGGTGGAAATGGTTTCAGTTTTTCACCCTTGAGGACGATGCTGGCTGTGGGTTTGTCATATATGGCCTTTATTATGTTGAGGAAATTTCCCTGTATGCCTACTTTCTGCAGGGTTTTTATCATCAATGGGTGTTGAATTTTGTCGAAAGCTTTGTCTGCATCTATTGAGATTATCATATGGTTTTTCTCCTTCAATGTGTTAATATGGTATATCATGCTGATTGATTTGCGTATGTTGAAGAATCCTTGCATTCCTGGAATAAACCCCACTTGATCATGATGTATGATCCTTTGAATGTGCTGTTGGATTCTGTTTGCTAGTATTTTGTTGAGGATTTTTGCATCTATGTTCATCAGTGATATTGGCCTGCAGTTTTCTTTCTTTGTGACATCCTTGTCTGGTTTTGGTATCAAGGTGATGGTGGCCTCGTAGAATGAGTTTGGGAGTGCTCCTCCCTCTGCTATATTTTGGAAGAGTTTGAGAAGGATAGGTGATAGCTCTTCTCTAAATGTTTGATAGAATTCGCCTGTGAAGCCATCTGGTCCTGGGCTTTTGTTTGTTGGAAGATTTTTAATCACAGTTTCAATTTCAGTGCTTGTGATTGGTCTGTTCATATTTTCTATTTCTTCCTGATTTAGTCTTGGCAGGTTGTGCATTTCTAAGAATTTGTCCATTTCTTCCAGGTTGTCCATTTTATTGGCATAGAATTGCTTGTAGTAATCTCTCATGATCTTTTGTATTTCTTCAGTGTCAGTTGTTACTTCTTCTTTTTCATTTCTAATTCTATTGATTTGAGTCTTCTCCCTTTTTTTCTTGATGAGTCTGGTTAATGGTTTATCAATTTTGTTTATCTTCTCAAAGAACCAGCTTTTAGTTTTATTGATCTTTGCTCTCGTTTCCTTCATTTCTTTTTCATTTATTTCAGATCTCATCTTTATGATTTCTTTCCTTCTTCTAATTTTGGGGGGTTTTTTGTTCTTCTTTCTCTAATTGCTTTAGGTGCAGGGTTAGGTTGTTTATTCGAGATGTTTCCTGTTTCTTAAGGTGGGATTGTATTGCTATAAACTTCCCCCTTAGAACTGCTTTTGCTGCATCCCATAGGTTTTGGGTCATCATGTCTCCATTGTCATTTGTTTCTAGGTTTTTTTTTTTATGTTCTCTTTGATTTCTTCAGTGATCACTTCGTTACTGAGTAGTGTATTGTTTAGCTTCCATGTGTTTGTATTTTTTACAGACCTTTTCCTGTAATTGATATCTAGTCTCATAGCATTGTGGTCGGAAAAGATACTTGATACAATTTCAATTTTTTAAAATTTACCAAGGCTTGATTTGTGACCCAAGATATGATCTATCCTGGAGAATGTTCCATGAGCACTTGAGAAAAATGTGTATTCTGTTGTTTTTGGATGGAATGTCCTATAAATATCAATTAAGTCCATCTTGTTTAATGTATCATTTAAAGCTTGGGTTTCCTTATTTATTTTCATTTTGGATAATCTGTCCATTGGTGAAAGTGGGGTGTCAAAGTCCCCTACTATGAGTGTGTTACTGTAGATTTCCCCTTTTATGGCTGTTAGTATTTGCCTTATGTATTGAGGTACTCCTATGTTGGGTGCATAAATATTTACAATTGTTATGTCTTCTTCTTGGATTGATCCCTTGATCATTATGTAGTGTCCTTCTTTGTCTCTTCTAATAGTCTTTATTTTAAAGTCTATTTTGTCTGATATAAGAATTGCTACTCCAGCTTTCTTTTGGTTTCCATTTGCATGGAATATCTTTTTCCATCCCCTTACTTTCAGTCTGTATGTGTCTCTAGGTCTGAAGTGGGTCTCTTGTAGACAGCATATATATGGGTCTTGTTTATGTATCCATTCAGCCAATCTGTGTCTTTTGGTGGGAGCATTGAGTCCATTTACATTTAAGGTAATTATTGATATGTATGTTCCTATTCCCATTTCCTTAATTGTTTGGGGTTCGTTATTGTAGGTATTTTCCTTCTGTTGTGTTTCTTGCCTAGAGAAGTTCCTTTAGTATTTGTTGTAGAGCTGGTTTGGTGGTGCTGAACTCTCTCAGCTTTTGCTTGTCAGTAAATGTTTTAATTTCTCCATCAAATCTGAATGAGATCCTTGCTGGGTAGAGTAATCTTGGTTGCAGGTTTTTCTCCTTCATCACTTTAATTATGTCCTGCCACTCCCTTCTGGCGTGTAGAGTTTCTGCTGAGAGATCAGCTGTTAACCTGATGGGGATTTCCTTGTGTGTTATTTGTTGTTTTTGCCTTGCTGCTTTTAATATGATTTCTTTGAGTTTAATTTTTGACAGTTTGATTAATATGTGTCTTGGCGTATTTTTCCTTGGATTTATTCTGTATGGGACTCCCTGTGCCTCCTGGACTTGATTAACTATTTCCTTTCCTATATTAGGGAAGTTTTCAACTATAATCTCTTCCAATATTTTCTCAGTCCCTTTCTTTTTCTCTTCTTCTTCTGGAAACCCTATAATTCGAATGTTGGTGCGTTTAATGTTGTCCCAGAGGTCTCTGAGACTGTCCTCTGTTCTTTTCATTCTTTTTTCTTTATTTTGCTCTGCAGCAGGTATTTCCACTATTTTATCTTCCACCTCACTTATCCGTTCTTCTGCCTCAGTTATTCTGCTATTGATTCCATCTAGAGTATTTTTCATTTCATTTATTGTGTTTTTAATCGATGCTTGATTCATCTTTAGTTCTGCTATGTCCTTGTTAACTGTTTCTTGCATTTTGTCTATTCTATTTCCAAGATTTTGGATCTTGGAAATAGAATCTTGGATCATCTTTACTATCATTATTCTGAATTTTTTTTCAGGTAGACTGCCTATTTCCTCTTCATTTGTTAGGTCTGGTGGGTTTTTATCTTGTTCCTTCTCCTGCTGTGTGTTTTTCTGTCTTCTCATTTTGCTTATGTTACTGTGTTTGGGGTCTCCTTTTTGCAGGCTGCAGGTTCATAGTTCCCGTTGTTTTTGGTGTCTGTCCCCAGTGGCTAAGGTTGGTTTAGTGAGTTGTGTAGGCTTCTTGGTGGAGGGGACTAGTGCCTGTGTTCTGGTGGATGAGGCTGGATCTTGTCTTTCTGGTGGGCAGGTCCACGTCTGGTGGTGTATTTTGGGGTGTCTGTAGACTTTTTATGATTTTAGGCAGCCTCTCTGCTAATGGGCGGCATTGTGTTCCTGTCTTGCTAGTTGCTTGGCCTA
This sequence comes from Mesoplodon mirus, assembly GCF_964341445.2. Taxonomy (NCBI): domain Eukaryota; kingdom Metazoa; phylum Chordata; class Mammalia; order Artiodactyla; family Ziphiidae; genus Mesoplodon; species Mesoplodon mirus. Next base: position 86,620,137 of record NC_138979.1, on the reverse strand, counting down.
GCGTGTCCAGCACTGTAGCTTGCTGGTCGTTGAGTGAAGCTGGGTGCTGGTGTTGAGATGGAGATCTCTGGAAGATTTTCACCATTTGATATTATGTGGAGCTGGGAGGTCTCTTGTGGACCAGTGTCCTGAAGTTGGCTCTCCCACCTCAGAGGCACAGCACTGACTCCTGTCTCCTCAATTTGGGATGATTCGTGTCTATTCGTGTATTCCACAGATGCAGGGTACATCAAGTTGATTGTGGAGCTTTAATCCACTGCTTCTGAAGCTGCTGGGAGAGATTTCCCTTTCTCTTCTTTGTTCTCACAGCTCCCGGGTCTCAGCTTTGTATTTGGCCCCACCTCTCCATGTAGGTCACTGGAGGGCGTCTGTTCTTCACTCAGACAGGACAGGGTTAAAGGAGCAGCCGCTTTGGGGACTCTGGCTCACTCACGCTGGGGGGAGGGAGGGGCACGGAGTGTGGGTGGAGCCTGCAGCAGCAGAGGCCAGCATGATGTTTCACCAGCCTGAGGTGCACAGTGCGTTCTCCCAGGGAAGCCGTCCCTGTATCCTGGGACCCCCGCAGTGACGGGCTGCACAGGTTCCCTGGAAGGGGGGCGTGGACAGTGACCTGTGCTCACACACAGGCCTCGTGGCAGCAGCAGAAGCCCCAGCATCCCACGCCCGTCTCTGGGGTCCGTGCTTTCAGCCGTGGCTCGCACCAGTCTCTGGAGCTCCTCCAAGCAGCACTCTTAATCCCCTCTCCTCATGCACCAGGAAACCAAGAGGGAAGAAAAAGTCTCTTGCCTCTTCGGCAGGTCCAAACTTTTTCCCGCACTCCCTCCTGGCTAGCGGTGGCACATTAGCCCCTTCAGGCTGTGTTCATGCCGCCAACCCCAGTCCTATTCCTGTGCTCCAACTGAAGCCCAAGCCTCAGCTCCAGCGCCGCCCACACTGGCAGGCGAGCAGACAAGCCTCTCGGGCTGGTGAGTGCCAGTTGGCACTGATCCTCTGTGCGGGAATCTCTCCGCTTTGCCCTACCCAGGTACGTGTGGAGTTTCTTGCCTTTTGGGAGGTCTGAGGTCTTCTGCCAGTGTACAGTAGGTGTTCTGTAGGAGTTGTTCCATGTGTAGCTGTATTTCTGGTGTATCTGTGGGGAGGAAGGTGATCTCCGTGTCTTACTCTTCTGCCATCTTCCCCGGAAGTCCCTGCTGCAGTTATTTTTAAATAAGGTCTAATCCAATTAATATCTCCCAATAGTTTTTGATAGTCATTTAATGTTCGTAAATTATCATTCTGAAGTTTTAATGGTTGATGTGTCACAGTTTGTGTATGTATTATTCTCCCTAAATAATTCATAGGTGGTTCAGTTTGAATCTTTTCTGGAGCTATTTGGAGTCCATTTTTTTGTAATGCCTCTGTCAAATGCTGTAAGACTTCTTGTAAATATCCTCTATCTGAATGGCCAACAATATATCATCCATATAGTGTATCATATATACTTCCAGATTATTAATTCTTATTTCTGTTATAGCCTTATCCACAAATTTTTGACCTAAGGTTTGGACTATTTTTCATTCCCTGAGGTAATACCTTCCATTGATATCTTTGATAAGGTTGTTTAAAGTTAGTAGAGGGTACACTAAAAGCAAATCTTTTTCTATCTTGAGGGTCCAAAGGAATAGTAAAAAAGCAATCTTGTAAATCTATAATAATTATATTATAATTTATTGGAACAGCAATAGGAGAGGGCAATCAAGGCTGTAAAGCTCCCATATCTTCCATAGTATTATTAATTGCCCTTAGATCTTGTAAGAGTCTCCATTTTCCTGATTTTTTCTTTATTACAAAAATTGGTGTATTCCATGGACTGTTAGAACTTTCAGTATGTCCTGCTTCTATTTGCTGTTGTACCAATTGTCTTGCTGCTCACAATTTTCCCATAGTTAATGGCCATTGTTCTACCCATACAGGAAGATCTGATTTCCAAGAAATGGGGTCAGCAGCTTGAGCAATGGCCATATTTATAAATTTGGATAACCCAAACCTTGCCTAAATTTATGTTGTTTAGTTAGTATGGGCAACATATCACCTTGTTGTTCCTTACCTATTCCCTTATTGGGATCATATCTCATATTTAACATTTGAGAAGTAACCTTTTCATCTGGGCTATATAATAGCATTCCCGTTTTTGCTAATATATCTCTTCCCCAAAGGGTAAATGGCAAAGAAGGTATTATATAAGGACAAAATGTACCTGATTGACCTTCCTCATTGGTCCAATGCAATATTTGCAAACTTTTTTGCTACAAATGGAGCTTTTCCCCAAACCTGTAAGCTCATTATGAGTACTTTTAGTTGGCCAGGCTGGAGGCCAATCCTTACCAGCCACACAGGACACATCTGCTCCAGTATCCAATAATCCTATAATCTCTTTTCCATTAACCCTTAGTGCTTTTGTAGGTCTAGACTGGGTAATTTCCTGTACCCAAAAAGCCATATCACTAGATCCAAAACCTCCTTCATTTCTAGGTTCATCAATTACAGATTGTCTCGTTTGATAATATGGGAGCAAAAGCAATTGAGCTATTCTTTGACCTTTAAATATTTGTTGCATTTTTGTAGGGGGAGCCACCATAATTTGTAGTTCTCCTGTATAGTCAGAATCTATAACGCCTGGCAAAACTGTTAATCCTGCAAGAGATGATGAACTTCTTCCCAATATGAGACCCAATACACCTTCTGGCAATGGCCCTTTGATTCCAGTAGGAATTTTTATTGGGTGAGCATCAGGAGTTAATATTGTTGAGGTGGTGGAACACAAGTCCAATCCTGCACTGCCTGGGGTTGCTCTGAAGAGTTCTGAGATGGAACGAAAGGAAGGAAGGGGTTCAGATGTTGAGATGTATTTATTTGTGTTGCCCTTATCACTTTTGGGGCCTGGGGCAGGCCCCGCTGGAAGTTTCCCGAATTCCCTGTGTCAGAATTAGGTGGTAAAAGTTGTCCATTCTTATGAAATTTAGATCTACATTCTTTTGCCCAATGATAACCCTTCTGACACCGTGGACATAAAGTCTTTGGAAGATTGACTTCTGAATTTATAGGTGAAGGAACGGATAGTGGAGGCATGTTAGGTGTTTCTTGTTGGTTATCTGCATTCTTATAAGGACATGCTCTACTAAAATGACCTGGCTTACCACATGCATAACAATAATTTCTGGGAGTACCCCCAGCCATAATGACAGGAGCTCCTTTTTTCTTTATTATATTTTGTACATATTGTGGATACATTTCCCCTTTTAATGCAGCTGCTATAGCAACACCCTGTATAAAGGCAGGTCCTACGTATGCACATTGTTTAATAAAATCAGTTATATTTCCAGTTTTCCTAATAAGTCTCAATAATGCTTGACAGGTACTGTTTGCATTTTCAAATGCCAATTGCTTAACAAGCATATCAGCTGCCTCTTGATTGGTAATTACTCTCTGTAATGCCTCTGTTAATCTTGACACAAAGTCTTCATATGCTTCATCAGCCCTTTGCTTAATTTCCCCCAAGGTAGTTGCTTTCCCAGCCACCAAAGGAAGAGATTTCCAGGCATTAACAGCACAACTAGTGACCTGCATCAAGACTTCCTTATCTAGGTACATTTGACTTTGTGCAGTATCATAATCTCCCTCACCTATTAACATATCCAACAAGATATCAGCTTTCCTTTGTCTTTTATTAATTGCAATTTGTTTTTTAGCTAAGTCTTCATATTCTGTTTTCCACAACAGATATTGCCCACCCGAGAGACAGACTCGAGCCACTTGGACCCAATCATATGGTGTCATCCATCTGTTAGCAAGAGCATCTGGCAAAGTGAGTGTATAGGGAGCTAGTGGTCCATCATCAGCACATGCAGCCTTTAATTCTTTGAGAATCTTATTAGGCAGAGGTTCCCATGTCACCCCATCATCAAAGCCTCCTTCAAAACCTACAGGGAAACAAGTAGCAAATTCTGGATCATCAGAGACCTGCATTCTTCTGGAATGCATTTTTGGCTTAACATTAAATGTATTTTTAATCATTTTGTTAGTTGGAGGAGGTGGAGGTGGTCTCAAAGGCATCTCTGGTTTATAATCTGTAATGCAGGAAAACTAATTTTTGTCAAAGGTGTTTTTCTCTCAGAATTAATAACAGGAAAATCCCAAGGATTTGGCTCTCTATGATAAGCAGCAGCAGCCTCCTCCAGGTCTTTTTGATCCTGAGGGGACAACTCATCATCATCATCATCTATTTCACATTTTTCAAGTGTAGCTGCCAATACTTTCTTAGGAGGTGATTTTGGAGGTATTAAGGGAGTACTTTCATCTGGAGTTCCCATATAAAGTATTCTCTGTCTTTCTTGTACTGTATCTCTAATGAGATTCCATAGAGCAAAAGTATCTACAGGAACTTTTTCAGGACCATGAAGTGAATAATATGTTTTTAATTGATCCCCTACCTTAGCCCATGTATCCAAATTAACTGTACCTTCCTCTGGGAACCATGGACATTGTTCTTGAATAAAGTTTAAAAAGTTATCTAATTGACTAGTAGTTACCTTAATAACTCTTCCAGGTATCATATGTTTAATAATATGAATAAATAATTTTCTCTCTTTAGATTCCTTATGACCCATAGTTAACTTACATTTTATATTACTTATTAGATTATCCACCCTTCACTTACCTTGCCTATACTCTGCAAGGGGGTCTGCAGCACCCTAGGTGGAAGCCTAGCTATCCCAAACTCACTCTATTTACACTTAGCCTTCAGGTCCCTGTTCGGGTGCCACTTGCCGGAGTCCAACTCCAGCGAGTCCAGGGATACCTGAGGGATGGATAGCGTCGGTGAAGGAAATAAATCTATTACACTTCTTAAAGTATCAGCATTGCATGTTTCTCTTTCTCAAGTCTTTATTCTTCATTCTTCTTCTATTGTTTACAATCACAGGTTTATATATTGTAGTTGATTACATTACCAGGTACGTGGCCAAACAATCTTAGCACAATCAAACCTCAAAATATTCTATAAAGATTTTTTAAAAAAATCCCCTAATTTCTAGATGTCCTATTAAAATATTTCCCCAAATTCCCATTAATCACAGGTTATTTCTTAGAAACCAAGCCAAGCAATTATATGATTATTTTAATTGTAAAAGTTGGAGCTACTTGTTCTTATTTCTCTTCTTGCATGGACAACCTTTTACAATGGTTCCATGTAAATATTTACAATATACCCTGCATGCCTTTTCTCGTTGTTTCCTTCAACTGAGACAGTGTTTTCTCCCTATCATAGCAACCAATTCTGCTCTAGTCATTTGCTTTTCTATAATTAATCTTCCTTTATAACAGAACCATAAATTTCCTATGTCATCAGGAACTCTGGCCCATGGCAATAACTCCATACTAGAGGGTGTTTTTCATAAAAATATCCCCATAGTTCCAGGATCTTAATTCTTTACCCATTTCCCCAGGGCTTTAGTGGGTACTTCCCATTCTATGATAGTTTCAGGAAGGGGAGTCCTAGAGGAATTTTTCTTTCACGTGGAGCAAAATACACCCAAAATTGCCCCTGTATGTAAATTTATTATCATAAAACATAACAACGGAACTGTAGTCCACCTTCCTTGTATGGCGCTGCCTTGCAGTTTACCCTTCCGTTGCTCATGACTTTGTCATGGTACAGTGGCTCTAGGATGGCTTCTGACACGAAAACATCTAAAAAACAGAGCTACAGAGGCTAAGGCACTTCCACTCATGGGCGTATATCTTGGACAAATTGAAAATCAAAAAGACACAGCCACCCCAAAGTTTACGACTGCTCTGTTTACAAGAACCTTGACTTTGGTACACCTTTAATATCCCAAGAAAGAGAGAAATGGATAGAGAAGTTGTGGTACTTATGTACAATGGAATATCCCTGAGCCATGAAATCAATGTCATAAGGCCAGTAGCAGCATAATGAATGGATTTAGGTACGATGATTCTAAGTTAATTAAGTCACACAGAAAAAGAAACTTATCCTAAGATATCACTTATAAAGGGAATCTAAACAGGGCTAAACATGAACTGAATTAGAAAACAGAACAGAGTCTCACATTTAGAAAACACTCTTATGCCTGCTTAGGGGGAAAGGTGAGGTGAAGTGATGAATAAAACCAGAGTTTGATATTAGCACATGTACCGTACCACAGACGAAATATGTAATAGACAAGTCCTACTCCTTGCTCAGTGAACTGGACTCAACACCCCCTATTCACCACAGACGAATATATCTCACTAGTAAGAGTCTTAAAACCTATGTATTGATATGTCTCCATAAGGGAATCAAGTGTGTCTAAAGTGGCATAAACACGGCAGTGTAAATCAACTCAACCCCATTATAAAAATAAATTTCAAACACAATACACAGAAACAGTGAAATTCTTACAAACTTCGTTCAGGGGCTCTGATGCAACCTGGATTGATGCCATCTACACCCACAGCTGGATGAGACATAAGCCTGGACACTTGGGGCTGAGAGGACTGGTGAGGCTGGGTGAGCAAATGCAGACCTCTGAAAGCAATAATGTATGCCACCCATTCCATGGGTTCTAATTCTCCAGATTTAAGGGAATGTTACTACAGCAAAAACATGCATGGGAAACCCAGAGGATGGGACACCGTGTTATCGGGAAAGCGTTCTAAAATGCACCTCATTTTTCCTGTACTGGTGCTCGGGTTCACCATTCCAGCCACTTTACTACCAATCTCCCTACTTGCAGAGTCAGTGCCTATAACCTCCTGTTTCCCACAGTTTGCAAATTGTGCAGAGGATGAATGGGAAGAGGGGGAACCAATGAGAGACTAGCTGTAGGCACTTGGACGGGCACATGTCACCCTAATTTTCCGTCAGGAAGAAGTATTATTCAAATGCTCAGCCTGCTGCCCTGGACCCAGAATAGGTCCTGAAGCAATGGTGCGGTTTTGTGGTGAGCTCAAAAAAAAAGCGAGTTTGAAAATGGAGCTCAGCGGCACAACAATTCACAAACCTGCAGAGTTTTACAGGACAACTATCATAGAAAAATCTGTTGAGGGAAGGCAACAAGGAGGACTTGAAAGCGAGGCAGAATTGCAGGAAACAGATTTCAAGAGGTAGATTGGAATCGCCTTTAAAGCACATGAAAAGCGGCAGTACTTCGACAAGGATGCACTTGGCCAAAAAGGGCGTATGCGTTTTTTCCTGAATATATTCAGGAAGAAATGCATACGCCCTTTTTGGTGAACCAAGCAAGCGGGCAATGAAAATCCTCACTACAATGTATTCTCACTACCCACCGGTCAAAAGGGAATTCCGAGAGAATTCTAAAAACCAGAAAGGTAAGACAGGCTGTGGGGAACAGGGAGATTTGTTATGCTAAAGGAAAGGATGTATATTGCCAAGAGCCACTCTGGAGAAGTGCATGGTGTTTCCTAAAACATCTAAAAAACAGAGCTACAGAGTCTAGGGCACTTCCACTCATGGGCGTATATTTTTCAAAAATTGAAAATCAACAGGACAAAGCCACCCCAAAGTTTTTGACTGCTCTGCTTACAAGAACCTTGACTTCAGTACATCTTTATTATCCGAGGAAAGAGAAAAATGGATAGAGAAGTTGTGTTACTTATGTACGATGGAATATCCCTGAGCCATTAAATCAATGTCATAAGGCCAGTAGCGGTATAATGAATGGATTTTGGTACGATGATTCTAAGTGAAATAAGTCACACAGAAAAAGAAACTTATCCTAAGATATCACTTATAAAGGGAATCTAAACGTGGCTACACATGAACTGAATTAGAAAACAGAACAGAGTCTCACATTTAGAAAACACTCTTATGCCTCCTTAAGGGGAAAGGTGAGGTGGGGTGATGAATAAAACCAAAGTTTGATATTAGCACAGGTACCGTACCACAGACAAAATATGTAATAGACAAGTCCTACTCCTTGCTCAGTGAACTGGACTCAACACCCCCTATTCACCACAGATGAATATATCTGACTAGTAAGAATCTTAAAACTTATGCATTGATATGTCTCCGTAAGGGAATCAGATGTGTGTAGAGTTGCATAAACACGTCTGTGTAAATCAGCTCCACCTCATCATAAAAATAAATTTCAAACACAATACACAGAAACAGTGAAATTCTTACAAACTTTGTTCAGGGGCTCTGATGCAACCTGGATTGACCCCATCTATACCCACAGCTGGATGAGACATAAGGCTGGACACTTGGGGCTGAGAGGATTGGTGAGGTTGGGTTAGCAAATGCAGACCTCTGAAAGCAATAATGTATGCCACCCATTGCATGGGCCCTAACTCTATAGGTTTAATGGAATGTTACTATAGCAAAAACATGCATGGGAAACCCAGAGGATGGGACACCCTGTGATCGGGAAAGGTTTCTAAAATGCACCTCACTTTTCCTCTTTTAGTGCTCGGGTTCACCATTCCAGCCGCTTTACTCTCAATCTCCCCAATTGCAGAGTCAGCACCTATAACCTCCTGTTTCCCACAGTTTGCAATTTGTGCAGAGGATGAATGGGAAGAGGGGGAACCAATGAGAGATTAGCTGTAGGCACTTCGACGGGCACATGTCACCCTAATTTCCTGTCAGGAAGAAGAATTAATCAAAGGCTCAGCCTGCCATACCTGAACAAGAATAGGGCCTGAAGCAATCCTGCAGTTTTGCGCCCAGCTCACAAAAAAGCGAGTTTGAAAATGGAGCTCAGTGGCACAGCAATTCACAAACCTGCAGAGTTTTACAGGACAACTATCATCGAAAAATCAGTTGAGGGAAAGCAACGAAGGGGACTTGAATGGAGGTAGAATTGCAGGAAACAGATTTCATGATTTAGATTGGAATCGCCTTTACAGCACATAAAAATTGGCAGAACCTCGACAAGGATGCACTTGGCCAAAAAGGGCGTTTGTGTTTTTTCCTGAATATATTCAGGAAGTAACGCATATGCCCTTTTTGGCCAACCAAGCAAGGGGGCAATGAAAATCCCCACTACAATGTATTCTTACTTCCCACTGGTCGAAAGGGAATTCCGAGAGAATTCTAAAAACCAGAAAGGCAAGACAGGCTGTGGGGAACAAGGAACTTTATTATGCTAAAAGCAGGGATGTATATTGCCAGGAGCCACTCTGGAGAAGTGCATGGTGTTTCCTAGAACGTCTAAAAAACAGAGCTACAGAGCCTAGGGCACTTCCCCTCATGGGCGTATATCTTGGGAAAATTGAAAATCAACAGGACACAGCCACCCCAAAGCTTACAACTGCTCTGTTTACAAGAACCTTGACTACGGTACACCTTTAATATCACAGGAAAGAGAAAAATCGATAGAGAAGTTGTGGTACTTACGTACGGTGGAATATCCCTGAGCCATGAAATCAATGTCATAAGGCCAGTAGCATCATAATGAATGGATTTATGTATGATGATTCTAAGTGAATTAAGTCACACAGAAAAAGAAACTTATCCTAAGATATCACTTATAAAGGGAATCTAAACTGGGCTACACATGAACTGAATTAGAAAACAGAACAGAGTCTCACATTTAGAAAACACTCTTATTCCTGATTAGGGGGAAAGGTGAGGTGGGGTGATGAATAAAACCAGAGTTTGATATTAGCACATGTACCGTACCACCGACAAAATATGTAGTAGACAAAACCTACTCCTTACTCCCTGAACTGGACTCAACACCCCCTATTCACCGCAGATGAATATATCTGACTATTAAGAAGCTTAAAACTTATGTATTGATAAGTCTCTGTAAGGGAGTCAAGTGTGTCTAGAGTTGCATAAACACGTCAGTGTAAATCAGCTCCACCTCATTATAAAAATAAATTTCAAACACAAAACACAGAAACAGTGAAATTCTTACAAACTTCGTTCAGGGGCTCTGATGCAACCTGGATTGACCCCATCTACAACCACAGCTGGATGAGACATAAAGCTGGACACTTGGGGCTGAGAGTATTTGTGAGGTTGGGTGAGCAAATGCAGACACTGTAAAGCAATAATGCTTGCCACCCACTCCATGGTTCCCAATTCTCCAGGTTTAAGGGAATGTTACTACAGCGAAAACATGCATGGGAATTACAGAGGATGGGGCACCGTGTGATCGGGAAATGCTTCTAAAATGCACCTCATTTTTCCTGTCCTGGTGCTCGGGTTCACCATTCCAGCCACTTTACTATCAATCTCCCCACTTGCAGAGTCAGTGCCTTTAACCTCCTGTTTCGCACAGTTTGCAATTTGTGCAGAGGATGAAAGTGATTGGGGGGGAACCAATGAGAGCCTAGCTGTAGGCACTTGGACGGGCACAAGTCACCCTGATTTCCCATCAGGAAGAAAAATTAATCAAAGGCTCAGCCTGCAGTCCCAGAAGCAGAATAGGACCTGAAGCATTTCTGCGGTTTCGTGGCCAGCTCGCAAAAAAGCGAGTTGTAAAGTGGAGCTCAGGAGCACAGCAGTTCACAAACCTGCAGAGCATTTCATTACAGGACAACTATCATAGAAAAATCTGTTGAGGGAAAGCAACGAGGAGGACTTGAAAGCGAGGCAGAATTGCAGGAAACAGATTTCAAGAGGTAGATGGGAATCGCCTTTAAAGCACATGAAAAGTGGCAGAACTTCGACAATGATGCACTTGGCCAAAAAGGGTGTATGCGTTTTTTCAGGAATGCATACACCCTTTTTGGCCAACCAAGCTAGCGGCCAATAAAAATCCGCACTACAAGGAAGTCTCATTTCCCATCGGTCAAAAGGGAATTCTAAAAAGGTCTAAAAACCAGAAAGGCAAGACAGGCTGTGGGGAACAGGGAGCTTAGTTTTGCTAATGGGAGGGATGTAAATTGCCAATAGCCACTCTGGAGAAGTCCATGGTGTTTCCTAAAACATCTAAAAAAGAGAGCTACGGAGCCTAGGGCATTTCTACTCATGGGCGTATATCTTGGGAAAATTGAAAATCAACAAGACACAGCTACCCCAAAGTTTACGACTGTTCTGTTTAGAAGAACCTTGACTTTGGTACACCTTTAATATCCCAGGAAAGAGAGAAATGGATAGAGAAGTTCTGGTACTTACGTACGATGGAATATCCCTGCGCATTGAAATCAATGTTATAAGGCCAGTAGCAGCATAATGAATGGATTTAGGTACGATGATTCTAAGTGAAATAAGTCACACTGAAAAAGAAACTTATCTTAAGATATCACTTATAAAGTGAATGTAAACATGGCTACACATGAACTGAATTAGAAAACTGAATAGAGTCTCACATTTAGAAAACACTCTTATGCCTGCTTAAGGGGAAAGGTGAGGTGGGTGATGAATAAAACCAGAGTTTGATATTAGCACAGGTACCGTACAACAGACGAAATATGTAGTAGACAAGACCTCCTCCTTGCTCTGTGAACGGGACTCAACACCCCCTATTCACAGCAGACGAATATATCTGACTAGTAAGAATCTTAAAACCTATGTATTGATATGTCTCCGTAAGGGAATCAAGTGTGTCTAGAGTGGCATAAACACGGCAGTGTAAATCAGCTCAACCCCATTTTAAAATAAATTTCAAAAACAATACAAATAAACAGCGAAATTCTTACAAACTTCATTCAGGGTCTCTGATGCAACCTGGATTGACCCACTGAAATTGTTCTCTTCTAGACACCACATATATGGATCTTTTTTTTTGCATCCTTTCAGCAAGCCTGTGTCTTTTAGTTGGAGCATTTAATCCATTTTCATTTAAGGTAGTAATTGATATGTATGTTCCTATTACAATTTTCTTAATTGTCTTGGGTTTATTTTTGTAGGTCTTTTCCTTCGCTTGTGTTTCCTGCCTAGAGAACTTCCTTTAGCATTTGTTCTAAAGCTGGTTTGGTGGCGCTGAATTCTCTTTGATTTTGCTTGTCTGTAAAAGTTTTAATTTCTCCATTGAATCTGAATGAGATCCTTGCTGAGTCGAGCAATCTTAGTAGTAGGTTTTTCTCTTTCTTCACTTTAAATCTGTCCTGGCACTCCCTTCTGGCTTGCAGAGTTTTCTGCTGTAAGATCAGCTGTTAACCCTATGGGATTCTCTTGTATGTTATTTGTTGTTTTTCCCTTGCTGTTTTTAATATTTTTTTCTTTATATTTAATTTTTGATAGTTTGATTAATATGTGTCTGGGTGTGTTTATCTTTGGATTTATCCTCTATGGGACTCTCTGTGGTTACTGGAGTTGATTGACTATTTCCTTTCCCATGTTAGGGAAGTTTTCAACTATAATCTCTTCCATATTTCTCAGTCCAGTCCCTTTCTTTTTCTCTTCTTCTTCTGGGACACCTACAATTCGATTTTTGGTACATTTATTGTTGTCCCAGAGGTCTCCGAAACTATCCTCAATTCTTTTCATTCTGTTTTCTTTATTCTGCTCTGAGATAGTTATTTCCACTATTTTATCTTCCAGGTCACTTATCCATTCCTCTGCCTTAGTTATTCTGCTATTGATTCCTTCTAGATAATTTTTTATTTCATTTCCTGTGTTGTTCATGATTGTTTGTTTGCTCTTTAGTTCTTCTAGGTCCTTGTTAAACATTTCTTGTATTTTCTCCATTTCTCCATTATTTCCAAAATTTTGGAACATCTTTACTATCATTACTCTGAATTTTTTTCAGGTAGAATGCTTATTCCCTCTTCATTTGTTTGGTCTGGTTGGTTTTTACCTTGCTCCTTCATCTGCTGTGTATTTCTCTGTCTTCTCTTTTGCTTAACTTACTGTGTTTGGGCTCTCCTTTTTGCAGGCTGCAGGTTCATAGTTCCCGTTGTTTCTGGTTTCTGCCTCCAGGGGCTAAGGTTGGTTCAGTGGGTTTGGTAGGCTTCCTGGTGTAAGGGACTGGTGCCTATGTCTGGTGGATGAGGCTGGATCTTGTCTTTCTGGTGGGCAGGACGGCATCCAGTGGTGTGTTTTGGGGTGTCTGTGACCTTATTATGATTTTAGACCGTCTCTCTGCTAATGTGTGGGGTTGTGTTCCTGTCTTGCTTTTTGTTTGGAATAGGGGGTTCCACACTGTAGCTTGCTGGTCATTGAGTGGAGCTGGGTCTTAGCGTTGAGATGGAGATCTCTGGGAGAGCTTTCGCCATTTGATATTATGTGGAGCCTGGAGGTCTCTGGTGGACCAGTGTCCTCAACTGAGCTCTCCCACCTCAGAGGCACAGGCCTGAACCTGGCTGGAGCACCAAGACCCTGTCAACCACATGGCTCAGAAGAAAAGGGAGAAAGAAAGAAAGAAAAAAGAAAGAAAGAAAGAAAGAAAGAAAAAATAAATTAAATAAAGTTATTATTAAAAATAAAAAAATTAAAAAGTAATTTAAAAAGAAAGAAAGAAGAGAGCAACCGAAGCAAAAAACAAATCCACCAATGATAACCAGTGCTAAAAACTATACTAAAAAAAAAAAGTACAGACAGAACCGTCGGACAAATGGTAAAAGCAAAGCTGTACAGCAAAATCACACAAAGTCCACCGCCTCAATTTTGGGATGATTCATTTTCTATTCATGTATTCCAGAGATGCATGGTACATCAAGTTGATTGTGGAGATTTAATACGCTGCTACTTAAGCTGCTGGGTGAAATTTCCCTTTCTCTTTGTTAACACAGTTCCTGGGGTTCAGCTTTGGATTTGGCCCAGCCTCTGCGTGTAGGTCACCTGAGGGTGTCTTTTTTTTTGCTCAGACAGGACGAGGTTAAAGTAGCAGCTGATTAGGGGATCTGGCTACCTCAGGTCGGTGGGAGGGAGGGGTATGGAATGTGGGGCGAGCCTGCGGCTGCAGAGGCAAGCATGACGTTTCACCAGCCTGAGGCTCCATGTGTTCTCCGAGGGAAGTTGTCCCTGGATCACGGGACCCTGGCAGTGGTGGGCTGCACAGGCTCCTGGCAGGGGAGGTGTGGATAGTGACCTGTGCTTGTACAGAGGGTTTACGGTGGCCGCAGCAGCAGCCTTAGCATCTCATGCCCATCTCTGGTGTCTGAGCTGATAGCCACAGCTCGTGCCCATCTCTGAAGCTGGTTTAGGAAGTGCTCTGTATCCCCTCTCCTCGCACACCCTGAAACAATGGTCTCTTGCCAATTAGGCAGTTCCAGACTTTTTCCTGGACTCCCTCCAGGCTAGCTGTGGTGCTTAGCCCCTTTAGGCTGTGTTCAAGCTGCCAACCCCAGACCTCTCCCTGGGGTCTGGACTCCGAACCCTGAGCCTCAGCTCCCAGCCCCCACCCACCCCTGCAGTTGAGGAGAGAAGCCTCTCATGCTGGTGAGTGCTGGTCGGCAGGTCTCCTGTGTGCGGGAATCTCTCTGCTTTGCCCTCTGCACTCCTATTGCTGGGTTCTCCTCTGTGGGTCTGAAACCACCCCCCATCTCCACCAGTGACGGGGCTTCTAGTGTGTGGAAACCTTTCCTCCTTCACAGCTGCCTCCCACTGGTGCAGGTCCCATCCCTATTCTTTTGTCTCTGGTTTTTCTTTTTTCTTTTGCCCTACCCAGGTACGTGGGGGAATTTCTTGCCTTTTGGGAAGTCTGAGGTCTTCTGCAGTGTTCAGTTTGTGTTCTGTAGGAGCTGTTCCACATGTAGATATGTTTCAGATGCATTTGTGGGGAGGAAAGTGATCTCCACATCTTACTCCTCCGTCATCTTACCAACATCTCTCTCGCTGTTGGTAGTTTGATAGGGATTGCAATGAATCTGTAGATTGCTTTGGGTAGTATAGTCATTTTCACAATGTTGATCCTTCCAATTCAAGACAGGAATTCCATATGTTTTTATCATCTTTGATTTCTTTCATCAGTGTCTTATACTTTTTTGCATACAGGTTTTTTTCCTCCTTAAGTAGGTTTATTCCTAGGTCCTTTTATACTTTTTGTTTCAATGGTGAATGGGAGTGTTTCCTTAATTTCTCTTTCTGAGTTTTCATTGTTATTATAGGAATGCAAGAGATTTCTGTGCATTAATTTTGTATCCTGCTACTTTACCAAATTCATTGATTAGCTCTAGTAGTTTTCTGGTAGCACCTTTAGGATTTTCTATGTATAATATCATGTCATCTGCAAACAGTGACAGTGTTATTTCTTCTTTTCCAGTTTGGATTCCTTTTATTTCTTTTTCTTCTCTGTTTGCCATGGCTTAAACTTCCAAAACTATGTTGAATAATAGTAGTGAATTGGGCACCCTTGTCTTGTTCCTGGTCTTAGAAGAAATGTTTTCAGTTTTTCACCATTGAGAAATCATTCTCATTTGGCTGTGGGTTTGTCATATATGGCTTTTATTATGTTGAGGTAGATTCCCTCTATGCCCACTTTCTGGAGAGTTTTTTATCATAAATCAGTGTTGAATTTTGTCAAAAGCTTTCTCTGCATCTATTGAGATTATCACATGGTTTTTATCCTTCAATTTGTTAATATAGTGTATCACATTGATTATTTTGTGTATATTGAAGATTCCTTGCATTCCTGGGATAAACCCTCTTGATCATGGTGTATGACCCTTTTAATGTTCTGTTCGATTCTGTATGCTAGTATTTTGTTGAGGATTTTTGCATGTATATTTATCAGTGATATTGGCCTGTAATTTTCTTTTTTTGTGACATCTTTGTCTGGTGTTGGTATCAGGGTGATGGTGTCCTTGTAGAATGATTTCGGGAGCGTTCCTCCCTCTGCTACATTTTGGAAGAGTTTGCGAAGGACAGGCACTAGCTCTTCTCTAAATGTTTGATAGAATTCTCCTGTGAAACCATGTGGCCCTGGGCTTTTGTTTCTTGGAAGATTTTTTTTTCAGATAAAATAGACTTTATTTATTTATTTTATTAGTTTCTGCTTTATAACAAAGTGAATCAGTCGTACATATACATCTGTTCCCACATCCCTTCCCTCTTGCATCTCCCTCCCTCCCACCCTCCCTATCACACCCTTCCAGGCGGTCACAAAGCACTGAGCTGATCTCCCTGTGCTATGCGGCTGCTTCCCACTATCTATCTACCTTACGTTTGGTACTGTATATATGTCCATGCCTCTCTTTCGCTTTGTCACAGCTTACCCTTCTCCCTCCCCATATCCTCAAGTCTATTCTCAAGTAGGTCTGTGTCTTTATTACTGTTAACCACAGTTTCAATTTCAGTGTTTGTGATTGGTCTGTTCATATTTTCTGTTTCTTCCTGGTTTAGTCTTGGAAGGTTGTACTTTTCTAAGAATTTGTCCATGTGTTCCAGGTTGTCCATTTTATTGGCATGTAGTTGCTTGTAGTAGTCTCAAATGATCCTTCATATTTCTGCAGTGTCTTTTCCTTTTTCACTTCTAATTCTGTTGATATGAGTCTTCTCCCTTTTTTTCTTGATGAGTCTGGCTAATGGTTTATCAATTTTGCTTATCTTCTCAAAGAACCAGCTTTTAGTTTTATTGATTTTTGCTATTGTTTCCTTCATTTCTTTTTCATTTATTTCTGATCTGATTTTTATGATTTCTTTCCTTCTGCGAACATTGGGTTTTTTTTCCTTATTCTTTCTCTAATTGCTTTAGGTGTAAGGTTAGGTTGTTTATTTGAGATGTTTCTTGTTTCTTAAGGTAGGATGGTATTGCTATAGACTTCCCTCTTTGAACTGATTTTGCTGCATCCCATAGCTTTTGGGTCATCATGTTTTCATTGTCATTTGTTTCTAGGTATTTTTTGCTTTCCTCTTTGATTTCTTCAGTGATCTATTGGTTGTTTAGTAGCATACTGTTTAGCCTCCATGTGTTTGTAATTTTTGCCTTTTTATTTTCCCTGTAATTGATATCTAGTCTCATAGCATTGTGGTCAGAAAAGATGCTTGATATCATTTCAATTTTCTTAAATTTACTGAGGCTTGATTTGACCCAAGATGTGATCTGTCCTGGAGAATGTTCCATGTGCACTTGAGAAGAAATTGTATTTTGTTGTTTTTCAATGGAATGTCCTATAAATATCAATTAAGTCCATCTGGTCTATTGTGTCATTTAAAGTTTGTGTTTCCTTATTTATTTTCCATTGGTATAAGTGGGGTGTTAAATTCCTCTACTATTATTGAAAAGCTTTTGTCTGAGTCCTTAGTCTTGATGATATTGCCCATGTATTTGGAGGTACTACAAAACCAGCTCCCCTTTGCATAGTTTCTGCTTATGAAAAGTCAGGTGGGTGGGGTCCTCCCAGCCTTGACTGCAGTGCTGTGCTCTTGGTTCGCTGGCTCAGGCACTAGCCACCCCTCTGTCACACTCTCTACTGAGTTTTACTAACCAAAGCAGTCTGAGGTCTGGGTTTCCATTTCTTTAGTAAAAACTTCCCACGATTGATGATGATTCCTACAAGATGTCTTTGACAGCATCTGGATAGAGTTGGGAGGAGGGGTACTTTTTCTTTTCTTTTTTTCCCAGGATAAAATGGACAAGTTCCATGCTGGGCACAGGATCTGGTTCAAAGTTTGTACCATATGTCCACAGTTTTTCTTTTCTTTCACTGTGTAGGGGCCATCTCAGTTTCCATTTCTGTTTTCTCCTCTGTCTCTGAAAAATAGTGATTAGTAAGATCCATTTGTCATCCATTTTCCTTGGTAATTGGCTGTGTGTGTGTGTGTCTGCTTTTACCCATCCTCCTATTCCCTCTCCAGCCAGGCAGGAGGCTGGGACGGTACCAGATGGCATTCTGGGCGCCTCTGATCTGCAGGCAATGTGTTCTATCCCTTTTAAAGGTCCTCCTGCTTTATCCACCTGTTATTTAAATAACTCCTTTTCGCTCCACTTTCTGTTTCTGCTGCTACAACTCCACATCCCATGGCCAATTCTAGAGAGGATCTAGGGTTGAATTCTAGGGTTACCTACTTCTTTTTTTCTGGAAACTGTCTTATTTATAGATGGTTTCATCTTGTATATAGAAAGTCTCAATGAATCCACTAAAAAACTATCAGAACTAATAAACAGGTTCTGCAATGTGACCATGGTAAAAGATCAATATTCAAACATCAATTGTATTTCTGTAAACTAGCAAGGAATGGGAAAGATCGCTGAGCCCAGTGTTCCAGGTTCTGCTGGGTGGCTGGCGTAATTGCCAGATGTTGGGGTCAGACAGAGTTGAGGCGATGTTCCAGCTCTGCTGCTTTCTAATATTACTTCAAGTGGGTTAATTTACCTTGAATAGTCCCTTCATCTATAAAATTGGAATTGGTATGGGAAATAAGTTAGCTTATGTTACTTCTCATAGCATGTCACCAAGAAATCCTGTTATTTCCAAATTCAAAACATATCCATGTTCTTCTTGAGAAGATCCCTCTAGTGGTACCCTGAAGAACAGTTTGAAGGGACCTAGAGTGAATATGGATGCATCAGTTTTGGGGCTATAGCAGTAGTTAGGTGACTGCTGACATTTAGGTGATTTCTATTCATTTAGATTTTCTTTAACTTTTTAAAAACAGAGTTTTCTAGCTTTCAGTGTAAAAGGCTTGAGTTTCTTTTATTAAATTTATTACAAGGAATTTTATTCTCTTGTTGCCATTGTAAGTGAGATTGCCATTTTAAATCTCATTTATGAGCTATTCATTGCTAGTTTACAGGAATACAATTGATTTTTAAATATTGATTGCAGAACTTATTATTTCTGATAGCTGTTTAGTGGATTAATTTACTTCTTATATACAAGACCCAACTGTCTATAAATTAGTTTTACTCCCTCTTTTCCAGTCTGCATGCCTTTCCTTCCTCCCTTCTTTCTTTCCTTCCTTCCTTCCTTCCTTCCTTCCTTCCTTCCTTCCTTCCTTCTTTCCTTCCTTCCTTCCTTTTTTCCCTCCTTCCTAAATGCCATGGTTAAAACCTCCAGTACAATGTTGAACAGAGGTGGTGAAAATGGACATCCTTATTTTGTTCCTGTTCATAGAAGGAAAGCTTTCAATCATCTTTCTCCATTAAGTATCATGTTAACTATTGGTTTTAAGTAGATCCCTTTATTGGGTGGAGGAAGTTATCTTCTATCCCTAGTTTGTTGAGTATATTTATCATGAAAGCGTAATGGATTTTATCAAATGTTTTTTCTGTGTCTATTAAAATGATAACATGGTTTTTATTCTTTATTTTATTATTACGGTGGGTTACTACATTGGTTGATTTTCAGATATTCAACCAACCCTGCATTCCTGGGAGAAATCCCACTTGACCATTGTCTATAACATTTTTTACTCATTGCTGTATTTGGTTTGCTCCACAAAGCTCTCTGCTGCTTTCTACTCTGGTCTGTCTCTGGTTTCTACTCTTCCTTCCTTAGAGTCCTTTTCTCTTTTGAAAAATAGAGCAGTCAGAGAAATCTTCTTAAAACATGTTAGATCATTGCTGAAAATCCTGTAGTGAATCCCTCACTTGGAGTGAAAGGAAGGCCTTTAGAGTGCTTACCAGGCTCTACATGAATAGTTCCCTGTTACTGCTCACCCCAGCTCCTGCTCCTCTCCTCTCATCTGTTTTGGCTCCAGCAGCCCTGGCCAACTTGCTCTTCCTTGAACAGGTCAGGCCTATTGTCATTTTAGAGGGTCTGAACATGCTTCCTTCTGATATTCATATAGCAACTTTCTTCCCTCCTTCATGCCTTTGCTCAGAATTTCCCTTCTCCATGAAGCCTACTGTAGCCAAACTTGCAAGCCAGCCCTGTGCATCTTATCTCTTTACCTTGTTCTTACTTTTCTTTTTTTCCCCTCATAACACTGACCACATTTTAGAATGCTAATTTAATGTATTCCTCAAAAATACCGATTACCTATTAACTATTTCTTTCACCCTAACCCTTTTGAGTGCAAGAACCTTTGGTTTATCAGTTTATCCCAGCACATAGTAAGTGCTCAGTAAATATTTGTTGAATGAATAGACAGTGTATATAAAGCTCCTAGGGCCTGATATTTGGAAAAGGTTCAACAAATATTCGATGGTGTTCTGTTTTCAAATACTATTAAATGGTGTGGGTAGAATAAGGCAAAGCAAAATGTTTTCTCTTTTCTGGAGTTTGCAGGCTGAAAGAGGAGACAGACATTAATAAAATAATCATGAAATGAGTGAAGAATTACAAACTAAATTGAGCAATTAAAAAGGGTGGGTTGCAAAGGATGAACACACCAATTAGAGGGCCTGGACCTAGGCTAGGGGTCACAGAAGTCTTTCCTAAGGAAGTGACACCTGAGTTAGGATGTGAAGGAGGAGGGGAAGGTCTAGAGCATTTTAGGCTGTGTCATTAGCAAGGACAAAGGGCAAGTTATGGGAACATGTTCCAAAGCTTGGAAAAAAGCCAGAGGGGCAGAACCACAGAGAGTAAGAGGATGGTATGAAACTAGGCTGGAGCATGTGACAGGAGCCAGGCTTTGTAGGGTCTCCTAGACCATGTTTTAAGATTTGGATTTTTATCCAAGAGTGAAAGGGGGCATGGGAGTGGCAATGTGAGGTTTCCTTAATCAGATGTTCTTGGGAAGATCACTAGTTGCAGCTGAAAGAACAGTTTGAAGGGGTTCTAGAGTTGATATGAACAGATTCATTCTGGAGTTTCACAGTAGTTAGGTGAGAGATATTTGGGTGATTTTAATTTATTCCATTAACTTATGCTCAACTATATTTTCTTTTTCCTTTTAATGTTTGAATTTTATTTTATTTTTTTATATAGCAGGTTCTTATTAGTCATCAGTTTTATACACATCAGTGTATACATGTCAATCCCAATCTCCCAATTCATCCCACCCCCACCCCCACCCCCCTGCCGCTTTCCCCACTTAGTGTCCATTCGTTTGTTCTCTACGTCTGTGTCTCAATTTCTGCCCTGCAAACCGGTTCATCTGTACCATTTTTCTAGGTTCCACATATATGTGTTAATATACGATATATGTTTTTCTGACTTACTTCACTGTGTATGACAGCCTCTAGATCCATCCACGTCTCAATAATGACCCAATTTCGTTCCTTTTTATGGCTGAGCATTATTCCATTGTATATATGTACCACATCTTCTTTATCCATTCGTCTGTTGATGGGCATTTAGGTTGCTTCCATGACCTGGCTATTGTAAATAGTGCTGCAATGAACATTGGAGTGCATGTGTATTTTGGAATTATGGTTTTCTCTTGGTATATGCCCAGTAGTGGGATTGCTGGATCATATGGTAATTCTATTTTTACTTTTTTAAGGAACCTCCATACTGTTCTCCATAGTGGCTGTATCAATTTAAATTCCCACCAACAGTGCAAGAGGGTTCCCTTTTCTCCATACCCTCTCCAGCATTTGTTGTTTGTAGATTTCCTGATGATGCCCATTCTAACTGTTGTGAGGTGATACCTCATTGTAGTTTTGATTTGCATTTCTCTAATAATTAGTGATGTTGAGCAGCTTTTCATGTGCTTCTTGCCCATCTGTATGTCTTCTTTGGAGAAATGTCTATTTAGGTCTTCTGTCCATTTTTGGATTGGGTGGTTTGTTTTTTTAATATTGAGCTGCATGAGCTGTTTATATATTTTGGAGATTAATCCTTTGTCTATTGATTCCTTTGCAAATATTTTCTCCCATTCTGAGGGTTGTCTTTTCATCTTGCTTATGTTTTTCTTTGCTGTGCAACAGCTTTTAAGTTTCATTAGGTCCCATTTGTTTACTTTTGTTTTGATTTCCATTACTCTAGGAGGTGGATCAGAAAAGATCTTGCTGTGATTTATGTCAAAGAGTGTTCTTCCTGTGTTTTCCTCTGAGAGCTTTATAGTGTCCGGTCTTACATTTAGGTCCCTAATCCATTTTGAATTTATTTTTGTGTATGGTGTTAGGGAGTGTTCTAATTTCATTCTTTTACATGTAGCTGTCCAGTTTTCCCAGCACCACTTATTGAAGAGACTGTCTTTTCTCCATTGTATATCCTTGCCTCCTTTGTCATAGATTAGTTGACCATAGGTGCGTGGGTTTACCTCTGGGCTTTCTATCTTGTTCCATTGGTCTATGTTTCTGTTTTTGTGCCAGTACCATATTGTCTTGATTACTGTAGCTTTGTAGTACAGTCTGAAGTCAGGGAGTCTGATTCCTCCAGCTGCGTTTTTTTCCCTCAAGACTGCTTTGGCTATTCGGGGTCTTTTGTGTCTCCATACAAATTTTAAGATCTTTTGTTCTAGTTCTCTAAAAATTGCCGTTGGTAATTTGATAGGGATTGCATTGAATCTGTAGATTGCTTTCGGTAGTATAGTCATTTTCACAATATTGATTCTTCCAATCCAAGAACATGGTATATCTCTCCATCTGTTGGTATCATCTTTAATTTCTTTCATCATTGTCTAATAGTTTTCTGCATACAGGTCTTTTGTCTCCTAGTAGGTTTATTCCTAGGTCTTTTATTCTTTTTGTTGCAATGGTAAATGGGAGTGTTCCCTTAATTTCTCTTTCAGATTTTTCATCATTAGTGTATAGGAATGCAAGAGATTTCTGTGCATTAATTTTGTATCATGCAACTTTACCAAATTCATTGATTAGCTCTAGTAGTTTTCTGGTGGCATCTTTAGGATTCTCTATGTAAAGTTTCAGGTCATCTGCAAACAGTGACGGTTTTACTTCTTCTTTTCCAATTTGTATTATTTTTATTTGTTTTTCTTCTATGATTGCTGTGGCTAGGACTTCCAAAACTATGTTGAATAATAGTGGTGAGAGTGGACATTCTTGTCTTGTTCCTGATCTTACAAGAAATGCTTTCAGTTTTTCACCATTGAGAATGATGTTTGCTGTGGGTTTGTCGTTTATGGCCTTTATTATGTTGAGGTAGGTTCCCTCCATGCCCACTTTCTGGAGAGTTTTTATCATAAATCGGTGTTGGATTTTGTCAAAAGCTTTTTCTGTATCTATTGAGATGATCAGATGGTTTTTATTCTTCAGTTTGTTAATCTGGTATATCATATTGATTGATTTGCATATATTGAAGAATCCTTGCATCTCTGGGATAAATCCCACTTGATTATGGTGTGTGATCCTTTTAATGTGTTATTGGATTCTGTTTGCTAGTATTTTGTTGAGGATTTTTGCACGTATATTCATCAGTGATATTGGTCTGTAATTTTCTTTTTTTGTAGTATCTTTGTCTGGTTTTGGTATCAGGGTGATGGTGGCCTCATATAATGAGTTTGGGAGCATTCCTCCCTCTGCAATTTTGTGGCAGAGTTTGGGAAGGATGGGTGTTAGCTCTTCTCTAAATATTTGATAGAATTCACTTGTGAAGCCATCTGTTCCTGGACTTTTATTTGTTGGAAGATTTTTCATCACAGCTTCAATTTCATTACTTGTGATTGCTCTGTTCATGTTTTCTGTTTCTTCCTGGTTCAGTCTTGAAAGGTTTTACCTTTCTAAGAATTTGTCCATTTCTTCCAGGTTGTCCATTTTATTGGCATAGAGTTTCTTATAGTAGTCTCTTAGGATGCTTTGTATTTCTGCAGTGTCTGTTGTAACTTCTCCTTTTACATTTCTAATTTTGTTGAATTGAGTCTTCTCCCTCTTTTTCTTGATAAGTCTGGCTAATTGTTTATCAGTTTTTTTATCTTCTCAAAGAACCAGCTTTTAGTTTTATTGATCTTTGCTATTGTTTTCTCTGTTTCTATTTCATTTATTTCTACTCTGATCTTTATGATTTCTTTCCTTCTGATAACTTTGGGTTTTGTTTGTTCTTCTTTCTCTAGTTACTTTTGTTGTAAGGTTAGATTGCTTATTTGAGATTTTTCTTGTTTCTTGAGGTAGGCTTGTATAGCTATAAACTTCCCTCTTAGAACTGCTTTTGTTGCATCCCATAGGTTTTAGATCATCGTGTTTTCATTGTCATTTGTCTCTACATATTGTTTGTTTTCCTCTGATTTCTTCAGTGATCTCTTGGTTTTTAGTAACGTATTGTTTAGCCTCCATGTGTTTGTGTTTTTTACACTTTTCCCATAGTAATTCATTTCTAATCTCACAACGTTGTGGTCAGAAAAGATGCTTGATATGATTTCAATTTTCTTAAGTTTACTGAGGCTTGATTCATGACCCAAGATGTGATCTATCCTGGAGAATGTTCCGTGTGCACTTGAGGAGAAAGTGTAGTCTGCTGTTTTTGGATGGAATGTCCTATAAATATGAATTAAATCTATCTGGCTATTGTGTCATTTAAAGCTTGTGTTTCCTTATTAATTTTCTGTTTGGATGATCTGTCCATTGGTGTAAGTGATGTCTTAAAGTCCCCCAGTATTATTGTGTTACTGTCAATTTCCTCTTTTATAGCTGTTAGCAGTTGCCTTATGTATTGAAGTGTTCCTATGTTGGGTGCATATATGTTTATAATTGTTATATCTTCTTCTTGGTTTTATCCCTTGATCATTATGTAGTGTCCTTTCTTGTCTCTTGTAACATTCTTTATTTTAAAGTCTCTTTTACCTGATATGAGTATTGCTTTCTTTTTATTTCCATTTTCATGGAATATGTTTTCCATCCCCACACTTTCAGTCTGTATGTGTCCCTAGGTCTGAAGTGGGTCTCTTCTAGACACCACATATATGGGTCTTGTTTTTGTATCCATTCAGCAAGCCTGTGTCTTTTGGTTGGAGCATTTAATCCATTCACGTTTCAGGTAATTATCGATATGTATGTTCCTATGACCATTTTCTTAATTGTTTTGGGTTTGTTTTTGTAGGTCCTTTCTTCTCTTGTGTTTTGCACTTTGAAAAGTTCCTTTAGCAGTTGTTGTAGAGCTGGTTTGGTGGTGCTGAATTCTCTTAGCTTTTGCTTGTCTGTAACACTTTTGCTTTCTTCATTGAATCTGAATGTGACCCTTGCTGGGTAGAGTAATCTTGGTTGTAGTTTCTTCCCTTTCATCACTTCAAGTATATCATGCCACTCCCTTCTGGCTTGTGGAGTTTCTGCTGAGAAATCAGCTGTTAATCTTATGGGAGTTCTTTGTATCTTACTTGTTGTTTTTCCCTTGCTGCTTTCAATAATTTGTCTTTGTCTTTAATTTTGCCAATTTGATTACTATGTGTCTCAGCGTGTTTCTCCTTGGGTATATCCTGTATGGGACTGTCTGTGCTTTCTGGACTTGGGTGGCTATTTCCTTTCCAATATTAGGGAAGTTTTTGACTCTAATCTCTTCAAATACTTTCTTGGGTCCTTTCTCTCTCTCTTCTCCTTCTGGGACCCCTATAATGTGAATGTTGTTACGTTAACAGCCAGAGGTTTCTTAGGCTGTCTTCATTTCTTTTCATTCTTTTTTCTTTATTCTGTTTCACAGCCTTGAATTCCACCATTCTGTCTTCCAGGTCACTTATCCGTTCTTCCACCTCAGTTATTCTGCTATTGATTCCTTCTACTGTAGTTTTCATTTCAGTTATTGTATTGTTCATCTTGTTTGTTTGTTCTTTAATTCTTCCAGATCTTTGTTAAACATTTCTTGTATCTTCTCAGTCTTAGCCTCCATTCTTTTTCCAAGGTCCTGGATCATCTTCACTATCATGATTCTGAATTCTTTTTCTGGAAGGTTGCCTATCTCCACTTCATTTAGTTGTTTTTCTGGGGTTTTATCTTGTTCCTTCATCTGATACGTAGCCCTCTGCCTTTTCTTCTTGTCTATCTTTCAGTGAATGTGGTTTTTGTTCCACAGACTGCAGGATTGCAGTTCTTTTTGCTTCTCTCCCATCTTTGGCTAATGTGACACTTACCATGTATTTTCTGCTATATCATGTCACTGTTTGGATACATGTTTATTTATTAATTTATCATACTATTAGCTTCCTTCTAGAGGGTTGAGATCTGGGTGTCACCTTGAATCTTCCTTGCAACATCAAAGAGTAACTGAGCCAGATTGACACTGTCCCCTAAACCAGTTATTCTCAAAGGTTCATATGCATATGAATTATCTGCTAGAATAAATATACTGATTCAGCAGGCCGGAGATGGGGCTTGAGAGTCTGCATTTCTATTTGGCTCTCAGGAAATATGAAGCTGCAGGTGGGAGACCCATGCTTTGAGTAGCAAGACTCTAAACTTCCCTTTAACCCCTCTCTCTTCCTTCTTCCTCTACGTCACTCTTTTGGCTGGGGACCCTGTTACCTCAGATCCTCCTAACTGACCTGCCTGAAGCCTGTTCTTCCCCACCACCAGTGTATCCCTTATAAAACTATTATCTAACAGAGCCCTACCTCCATGGTGAACTCATCCAAACAAATGTGCCATGCAAATCGTAAATGCAGAGTTGCCCTAAGTCCTGACCTGTGATCTAAGGACCTGGCTAGGTATTTTGCTTCGGACATCCCCATTCTTCCTTTTCCTGCTTCTGTGGTTTCCTTCTTCTCTGCTAACCTCCTCTGATGAACTCAATATGGCTACTCTGCTTTTCCCCAAAGTACTGATATTCATTTTCTCCCAACCCAAGCCAGGCCCTCTGCACTGTGGCTCACAGATTTTCCACACTGGCTTGGGCTGCCAGCAACACCTTCAACGTGCCCTTTCTTAAATCCACTGTTGCCCCGCTGTTAGGGAACTGTTGGCCAAAACTGCCCACCTTAGCCACGCATGATGATAACCACGTGCATGAATTGTTTTCCAGCAAGAGACAACTTTGTCTCCTTGGACATTTATTTCCAAGTGTTAGACAAGAAGGGGTCCCCTTCTCGGGGCTTTGGAAGAGGTCCTCCTTCCTGCAACAGCACTATGTCATGTTACAAAAGAGAGTAGCTGAGGAAGCTGAAAGTTGATTAGAGGAAATCATGGTTGGGAAGGAGAAATGATGAAGTCTATCGGTGAAAACTAGCCTTGCCTTCTTTATGACTGCCCTGCAGTTGTTTGGTCTCACAGAGCTGGGGATCATCCCAGACATGGGTTTGCATCAGTGAGTTTCAGGCCACTGCTTTGCAGGATTCCCTCATGGGTTATGGGAAGCAATAAGGTTTCAAGTGCCTACTTTCTGTTTTAGTTTATTTTTATTCATTCCTTTGTTATTATTATTATTTTTTTTACTGTCAGCTCTGTTGCTCAATAGTAAATAATATATTGCAAAGAGAATTGTCCCTTATCAACTGGGCAGAGCCCACGGCAAAGAAAGTACCGAGAGAGATTCTGGAGAACAATGCATGTGGAGGAAGAAACAATGGGAAGTGAGATTCCTGGGTTTGGGGCCCCAGTTCTGCTCACATGTCTATATAATCTTGGAAGGGTGATCTAGCCTCTTTGGCCTGTTCCCCCAGTTCTCAGAAGGGTGCTGGGGACATATCACTGTTTAACAGGCCTTAAGCATAAGTTAGTAGGGCTGTGCAAAATACTTCTCTTCTTTAATGAAAAAAAGGACACATTCTCCCTCCCACACTGTTCTCAGTGACATGAAGTTTTCCTCTGCCCTGTAAGTGGGTCTTTGTGTGACCTTCCCAGGCTCAGGGAGTAGACTGAAGGGTCACTAAGACCTGAGCCAAATGCATTTTCATTCTGTATGCCTACCCTCGCTGCAAAGGCTGA
This sequence comes from Mesoplodon mirus, assembly GCF_964341445.2. Lineage (NCBI taxonomy): Eukaryota > Metazoa > Chordata > Mammalia > Artiodactyla > Ziphiidae > Mesoplodon > Mesoplodon mirus. The sequence continues at coordinate 86,592,610 of NC_138979.1, read as the reverse complement.
CAAATTCCTTCATGGAAGAAAACAATGAATTTGGAAGGAAAATGCAATGTAACCATTTTTTACCCTAAGGAACCAGCTTCGCTTTCCAATGTGTGAATGTTTTCTAGTGTGTTCCCAGGGCTGTGATGTCTCAAGAAGTTTGCAGCGCACTGCTGTACTCACTCAACCTCCAAGTCTCACCCCCTCCCAACCCATTCTCCAGAGTCTCCAGGGTTTCCAGGTATAAATCAAGGGACTGCAAGAGCTCTGGCTGTAAGGAACACAGAGTGAGGAAGTTGGTGGAAGGTGGGAGGCAGGAGGGAGAGGGGAAGAGACTTTCAGCGGAGGAAGGGACTCTTGAGACCCATTTGCAAGACAGACACTTCACTCAGCATGATTTCTACATTTTTGCCCCTTTAATGGTCAACAGTAGAATCAATGGAATGCCTACTGCCTGGTTAATATTGGGGCAGTTATGTGGCAGCAATGAGCCGGCCAGCTATGGGATCCATGGGCTGACAAAAAGACCATTGAACATTGACTTTTCCACTTTTCTTTCTGTTTCCCCAGGGCAGCCACAGAAGTTCTGGCAGCACTGCTGAAATCCATTAAGTGCCTCTTTTGAAACATGGTTATTTCTTTTCCCTCTGAGTTCAGTGAAAGATGCTCTTCTGTCTCCATGACTCATTTTCAACCTGGAAGGCAGTAGAGCCATTCCTGGATCTTTGGGGTGAGATGGAGGATATTACGGCAGTTCTAACTCGGGGCTGCAAAGAGAGAGTTAATCTCTCTCTCAGTGGAGGTGCCATTCATAATGCTGCCAAGACAACTGACTCTTAACTGGAGTATGTTGTCTACTGCAGACCCGAGTAACTCTCCAGCTCCTTCTAATTGGACCAGCAGCTTTTAAGGACTGTTGGAATAAACTGCAGGTTCCAGTGAGATTGGCCTATAGAAGAAAAGTTTATGACAGTGGGTGGGAAGCATGAATCTTGCCTTTGATTCACAACTCAGCTAGTGACTATATTCTTGGGCAGATGGGATGTTGGAATTGCTTGGACAGTGTAGATGCTGATAACAAATTTATATTAAAAATTGGCTCTTTCCTCAGTTACTTGAGTGATTGAAAAAGAATAGCTCTGGGAGTCTGAATAATTTGAGAATTGTTTTTGTTTGTTTGCCTTGTAGCTCTGGTCTAATTACATTGGCAGTCAATATCATGTGTGCAATATAGTAGAAGGCACCATACACTTGGGAGTGAAGAAGTTTCAGCTTAATGTTTTTATTTTTTTCCCCTCCTTACCTCTTCATCTATTTTAATTTGGCATCTTGGAAACCAGCTGCTTCAATTGTGATATTCGTTCCTCTATAGGGTGCCTGAGGCATGTGGGTAATAGGTGAACTTTAATAAAACTTACAAATAAATAAATGAAAATCAAAACACCTTCTCCCCCAACCATGTATCTCTGTCAACTCTAAGTGCAGAGAAAGAGTCACATCACATAGTGCTTCCCTTTGTAGACTGAAAAAATAATTGAAGCTTGAATTCATTTGGTTTGTTGGAACTTGATACAGTACACAAGTCTATCCACAGCTGCCTGACCTGCAGGGAGAGTGAAGGTGGTTAGAGCAGGTTGGGGAATGAAGAGTGAGAGGTTAGGAAGCCCTCGAGATAGGAGGGGGGGAGAAAGTGTTACCTGTGGGTTATGGGGAGAGAACGCTTCATTCTCCATACTGAACTTGACTCAGGTTTGGCATCTGGGTTTTCATTATTTACCTGCTCACTCTGTCTGCTCACCTGATTATAACACCAGGTGTTCGAGGAAGCAAGGTGAGGAAGTTCTTGGATTGCAGGAAGTAAAGATGCTGAGAACGGCTGGGTAAGCCAGCCGGCGAGTGCTGTGCCTTAGGAAGTAGCTTTCTCCTGGATCCTCCCTGCCCAGCTTTGGCAGTAGAGGCCTGATGTTTCATGGGGACAGAGCCCTGCTAGTGTTATCAAATGCAGGGGGTGGGGGTCCCGCTGCTTGCTGCTTACAAAATCAATTACATACTCGCAAATATTGGTAGAAATGAAAGATGCCTTTAATCAGAATGCTGGCAATCTGGGGAGATGGTAGACTCAGCCTCCCCCCAAAACCACTTCTGAAGATTCATCCATGATACTTTTAAAGGGAAGGAGGGAAGTAATCTCAGTTAGTCATTGAGATAGGGGGTCAGAATCATCACCATCCCTCACTGTGTGCAGGCTTGTAGACTTCTGGTGATCTTCCTCTAAGATGTTACCTTGTTCATGCAGTTTGGTCACACAGTCCGTTCGGGAGATTACTGACGGGGAAGCTAGGGAAGAGATCTGGTCATCTGTTAATTACTTATTCTTCATTTCTACTTCTTTGATCTGTGGAAAGAACTGATGAGTTAGGCAAGGTATTATGTGATTAAAAGATTTGAAAGGTGCACTTGGGCCAGAGATTGTAGAGAATTGGGGTGTCTGATTTAAAATTAGTTAAATGGTGTAAACGAACTTATTTACAAAAGTGATATAGAGTCACAGATGTAGAAGACAAGCTTATGGTTACCAGCAGCGAAAGGGTTGGGGAGGGATAAATTGGGAGATTGGGACTGACATATACAAACTACTATATATAAAATAGATAACTAATAAGGACATACTGTATAGCACAGGGAACTCAGTAATCTGTAATGACCTATATGGGAAAAGAATCTAAAAGTGTGGATATATGTAGATGTATAACTGATTCACTTTGCTGTACACCTGAAACTAACAACATTGTAAATCAACTGTATTCCAATAAAAATACAAAAAAAAAAAGTTAGTTACAATCTAGCTTTGCTAAAGTGAGGAGAAAGTGGCTTCCTGCTGAGAGCAGTTTCCTGCAAAGAGCTGTTTACACTAGCTGAGAAAGGCTGACTTATTTTTCTACCCATACACACACCCCCCTGAAGCTCAGAGTTGAGTGTCCTGATACACCATGTGTAAAAATCTGAATGTAGTCACATGACAGTTATTAACTATTTCTGTGTAAAACATGATGCATGGGCCCAGGAGAAACCAATAGCCAGTGCAAATACCGTCTGATTCAGGCTTAGAGCCTTAAGTGGGTTTCCAGCGTGCTAGTTGTGCTTAGCACATGGAGTACACTGCACTAGGGGCTCAGTTGTAGAGTTTCTAACTTCTACTCTCCCTCCAGAGCTCAGCTCAGACCTCATTCCCTCTGAAAACACTTTCCCTGGCTACCAAGACCAGGCTGGATGCCCCTCCTCTATGCTCCCATAGGCTCTCCCAACACAATATTGATTATGCTGCATTGAATTTGCTGTTGCCCATCTCTCCCAGCAGATTGCAAACTTTTGAGGGCAAGGGTCATCTTTGCTGATTGTTGTATTACTTGCATGAGCACAATAGAAAGCCTAAAATAAATATTTGTGTACTAAATGTTTAAGTGAATGAATGAGTTATAATATCTACATGTATAAAAAAAGGCAATACCGCCCCCTACTACCCTGTATTCCTGAATCCTATGACCCATGCATAGAACCAGTGATATTAGTTCTAATCTCTGTTTAACTATACAAATAGACTGTCAGGGAAATGATAGCCTGCCATCCTCCACATATAAAACAAGTTTTATTGTCTCATTAGAAGGACATATAGGGTTATTTGCTAATTCTGCTGAGCTGTCCACATAGACATTTGTCTGAGTCTCAGGTTCATCCTAACACGAGAGAGCTGGATGAGAACTTCACTTATGGTCTTTCTACCACTAAATACTCAGCCTTCATGTCTATCAGGGTTTCTCAACCTTAACACCCTTGCATTTTGAACTGGATAATTCTTAGCTGTTGAGGTCTGTCCTGTGCATTTTGGAATGTTTAGCAGCATCCCTGGCCTTTTCTCACCAGGTGACATTGCCAGTTATAATGACTAAGATTTGTCTCTAGACCCTGCTAATTGTCCCCTGGGATGTGAAAATTGCCTCCTTCTGAGAATCACTGTTGCATATTTGATCGCACATTAGCTGAAGCTCATTCAGGGTTTCAGATGATCCCTCCCAAATACTTTTATTGGTATTTCATAGAAATGCTCTTCTTGCATAATTGATCTTAAATTCCCCAGCACTGGTGTCATTCCTGTGGGTTCACATGAAGAAAGAATACGATGGCAGAAAGTCTTTATGAACATGCAGAAGTTACTTGCGAGGGAGGAGTTTCTAGAGATCTAGAGGATCTTAGAACAAGGACAGCAGAAATTTACATTGCAGGGCTTCCCTGGTGGCGCAGTGGTTGAGAGTCCGCCTGCCAATGCAGGGGACACAGGTTCGTGCCCCGGTCCGGGAAGATTCCACATGCTGCGGAGTGGCTGGGCCTGTGAGCCATGGCCACTAAGCCTGCACGTCCAGAGCCTGTGCTCTGCAACAGGAGAGGCCTGCGAACAGCAAAAAAAGAAAAAGAAAAAAAAAGAAAGTTCCATTGCAAGTGCCAACTCCCATGTGTGGGTAGGATTCTGAGATCATATTTGAGCTCAGCAGGCAAGAGGGCTGTTTTTTCTTTTCTAAATTTATTTGTTATTGAAGTATAGTTGATGTACAGTATTATACACATCACAGTTATACAATATAGTGATTCACAATTTTTAAAGGTTATACTCCATTTATAGTTATTATGAAATACTGGCTATATCCCCTGTGTTGTACAATATATCTTTGTAGATTATTTTATACCTAAATATTTGTACCTCTTAATCTCATACCCCTATACTGCCCCTCCCCACTTCCCTCTCCCTACTGGTAACCACTAATTTGTTCTCTATATCTGGGAGTCTGCTTCTTTGTTTTTATATTCACTAGTTTGTTGTATTTTTTTTTTAGATTCCACATATAAGTGATAGCATACAGTATTTGTCTTTCTCTGTCTGACTTATTCATTTAGCATAATGCCCTCCAAGTCCATACAAGGTGCTGCAAATGGCAAATTTTCATTCTTTTTTATGGCTGCATAGTATTCCATTGTATATGTGTATACCACATCTTCTTTATCCATCCATCTGTTGATGGACACTTAGGTTGCTTCCATATCTTGGCAATCATAAATAATGCTGCTATGAACATTGGGATGCATGTATCTTTTTGAATTAGTGCTTTGTTTTCTTTTTGGATATACACCAGGAGTGGAATGGCTGGGTCATATGGTAGTTCTATTTTTAGGTTTTTGAGAAACCTCCATACTGTTTTCCACAGTGGCTGCACCAGTTCCCACAAACAATGTAGGAAGGTTCAAGAATGCTGTGTTTAAATAGCAAAGTCTTTCATGGATTTGGGGAGGAGCAGTTGCCATCTTTGTTCTACCAGCCTAACCAAAGTATTGTGTGACATGTAAGGTCTGGGTATGGATGGTACCACTGCACTTAGGCTGGGGTTGCTGTGGGGGAGATGAATGTCATGGAATTCTCTAGTTGCTTCAAATGCCTTCATGCATAAGGAAGACTTGACATCGAATGTCTGTCAATTTACATCCCAGATGAGTTTGTGTTCACTGAACCTAAATGCAGGAAGTCAGTTTCTGTCTAAAATTCAAACCTTCACCATCTGGCACTGATATCTGGGAATATTTATGTGAACCATTATCTCCTGAAAGCAAACTCTTTTTAGCTGGTGATTATTCTGGCCTTGATACTTATCAGTATAAAAATTGGCCATTTTAGTATATCTCTATAATTGCATTACAAAAGGAGAACATTCCCCAGTTAAAATACAGCCAGAAGGACATAGCTACTCCGTTGGGGGCAGTAAACATGGGTGGGCTTGTGAATCTTAGGTCAACAAGGCCCTATGATGTAGTGGGTGGTGGGAGGCAACCCTCACCAGTAACAGGGAGAGCAGGGCTGAGGGATCTGGGAGCCTTGGAGCTGCCCTCCATAACAGAAAGAAAGGGAAAGAGCACCAGGTTGCATAAGAACAATTTTGTTATTTTGTCTCAGCCCTTTCTTCCATCAAGTAGCTATTGCATGAGAAGCCAATGTAGGAAAGGTAGATGGCGGACAGAGAGAAACGAACCAAAAGACAGCTCTCATCTCTTTCCTTTTCCGAGGAACAGCATGCAAAATAAAGCCTTGGAAGTCCTAGGCCTCTTTTCCAATTATTTCCAAAATTTAGAATCCTAAAAATTAAAGTCATTGCTCATTCAAGGGTCCTTTTTGTATGTATGTTGGCTAGAATGGTCTAATCCAGATTCCATACTTTTATTTTATCAGTTCCCCTCTCTCTACCTACGCATGTGCAAACACTAAATTTTCCTGTATTGAAAGCTTTGCCCTTTTATGCTTTACCCTGCACAAAAACATTTAGCTTTTTATTACCAAAACGTAATAAGGCTTTGATTAATAAATAATGCTTCTATTGCAGGCATTTTTCTCTAATTAATAAAAATAAGACATGGTCCTTTGCCCCTGTCCCTTTTTTAAATAAATTTATTTCTTTATTGAAGTATAGTTGATTTACAATGTGTTAATTTCTGGTGTACAGCAATTTCTGGTGTACTCAGTTATACACATATATACATTCTTTTATTTATTCCTTTCCATTATCGTTTATCCCAGGATATTGAATATAGTTCCCTGTGTAATGCAGTAGGACCTTATTGTTTATCTATCATATATGTAATAATCTGCATCTACTAACCCCAAACTCCCAGTCCATCCCTACCCCAATGCCCCCTCCTCCTTGGTAACAATGTCTGTTCTCTATATCTGTGAGTCTGTTTTTGTTTCATATTTCATTTTATTTTATTTTTAAACCAAGTTTATGTCTAGTTTATTTATATACTTTTAAAATTTTTATTGGACTGTCGTTGATTTACAATGCTCTGTTAGTTTCTGCTGTAAAGCAAAGTGAATCAGTTACACGTACACATATATCCATTCTCTTTTAGATTCTTTTCCCATATAGGTCATTACAGAGTATCGAGTTGAGTTCCCTGTGCTGTACAGCATTTGTGTCATATTTTAGGTTCCACATATAAGTGATCTCATATGGTATCTGTCTTTCTCTTTCTGACTCATTTCACTTAGTATGATAATCTCTAGGTCCACCCATGTGCCCATGTCCCTTTTTCTATCTGCATCCACTCTGCCTTTCTTTCTTTTATCTGTGTCTCTACCTGGACTTCTGTGTCTCTTTTTCCTTTTTTTTCCCCTCATCTTCTTCTCCTTTCTCATTGGCCTCTCCACCTCTCCCTTTTTCTTTCTGCTCCCTAACACCCTTTTGTGAGCATTAGGTATAAATGCAGTTTGGAGAAGTGGTGGCCTGGCAGTGGTGCTTGGAATGAGCGTGCACTGTGGGATTCTGCCTGATCTGTACTGGCTCCAGGGATGAATCTTCATGTAACGCCTTGGTAGTAACCTTGCTGCCCAGCTTTAAAGGTCACATTCTCGCAACAAGGAAAGACCTGAAGCACTTTCTGGTTCAGGCCCTACATCTTAGTAAGAGGATGATGGGTCTACTTCAGACCACTCTCCAACTTCAGCATTAGCATTCAGAGGAGTCTGGGAGTTTGCATAAGTTGGGGCAATGGGGAGGGTGCAGGGAACGGGAAAGTGAGTTAGTAAAGGGAGGGAGACAGAGAAGAAAGAAGGGAGGGAGAGATGCAAGGGAGCTCGTGGGAAGTTTGGCAGGAAGAGGAGGTTCTCTGGTGTCTTCCTCGGTGAGCTCTGCCCGGCTGGCTCACGGGGTCAGCGCAGCCTGTTGCTGGCGGGGGTATAGGAAGGAGGGGACTTCTGGCGCCTAGAGTCCTGATCATGGCCAGACACCTCAAGCTCTCAACGGTCCTCTACTATGGCCTGGCAATCAGCAGTGTAGGGAGTGGAGGACTTGGTGGCCAGATAGTTGCTCTACAGCAAAATGTCAGAGAAGGGGCCATGTTTGAAAAGCCCCAACTGAGGCTTTTGTAGGAATTCTAGGAGCTCTGAGGAGTTCTCAGAATGGCATCAGTGTTTTAGGATGGTTGGCAGTGTGATTCCTTTGAACTTCTGACATACACCAGTAGCCATAGGGTGGCACAGACTTCACAGGGCTCACATGTACAATCTGTGTTCCCACGGGGCCTGGAATCTGTCCTCCTGGCTTCCCAGGCTGCCTGGACAAGCCTGGTGCCCCAGGGTTCTGCCCACGGAGTGTTTCCCCTTCAGTTTCCAGAGGAGGACCATGGAGTCAGACCATCAGAGCTGGAAAAGACCTTTGAGGTTGTTTAGTGCAGTGGTGTTCAAACATTTTTTTCTTTGAGTAGAGAACTCAGAGCCCTGTCTGTCCGTTTCCCAATGATTCTCCCCTAAGGTGGCCTCTGAGACACGTTCACAAAAATATAGGGCTCCCTGAGAACCCAGAAAACTACTAATCTTTCTAAAAATTGAAATATATTTGACACTTAACATTGTGTACATGTAACACATTTACGTTATAGATTTACATTCTAGATTTGCTACATCTATATTGCTGTATTTCTATTAGAGCAATAATTTGCACCTCTGTCACATCACATAATTATCATTTCTTTTTAGTGGTTGGAATAATTAAGATCTAGTCTCTTAGTGAGTTTGATGACTACAATACAAATTGTTGTCTAGATCCCAGAAAAGGGTTGGTCTTATCCACCCCTCTCCGCATTTTCACACAGGGAAACTGAGGACCAGAGAGAGGGAGTGACCCACCCAGATCTCTGAGACTTAGAAGGTTTCTTGTCCAGCTAACACTGGTTCTTTCTTTTGTCTCAGCACAAATGTCTCTGTCAAGGGTATTGACAACCCCCCATCTCTGCCCAGGGTTAGGTTTCCAATTAAACCTTTTCACTATATTTATACTAACTATAAATATACTAACCATAATTAAGAAGTAACTATACTGTAATCAGTGAGTCCTATATTTTTGCATATGTGTTTGTGTGTATGCATTTTTGTGTACGTATGCACGTATTTTCCCTGCAGGGTCTACCTCCATGGGCACTGGGGTCCCTGTCATAGCCCGCACACCTCACATTGAGCTGTACCCAGAGAACCTCTAACACACTAATGTTAACTAAAGAAGGATCCCAGTTTCGTGACTTAAGCCTCATACATTTGTTTCCAATATGCCTTAATGAAGAGGCCAGCCCAATTCCTGTCCCCAGAAAGAATCAAACTGTGGTGTGATTATAGACCCAACGTCCTTTCTGCCATCATAACTTCTGGAGAAACAAGTCCTATATTTCTGTGATGATCCAGAAATCTGCTTCAAGTAATATTGCTAGATTTTTGCATTTGTCACACTGGATGGACTGCTGTGATCGACTTTGTATGAATGCAGACTAGCAAACTACATCCGTCACACGGTGGGATTGAAATGACAATGCACACGTGTACCATTTATCGACTGCTTAGCGTGTCAACCACTGTATATACCACTGCATGTACATGCCTAGTAAGGGGGTATCATCATCACCATTTCACAGGTGTAGGAACTGAGGCCTGGAGAGGTTGGGCTACAGAGCTTACCTGCTGTAGACCCTGGGACCTGAGCTCTGTGCACACCAAGGAGAGATGAACAAGGGTAGGTTTATTTAGCCCAAAGAAGATAAGATCAAAATATGAAAGGAAGCTAAATAAATACTTCCTAAGTATTAGAAGGATTTGTGTGTGTGTGTGTGTGTGTGTGTGTGTTGGGAGCATCTATCATTTAGTTTAGGAAAGAGCATCACACCGTCCATCCCATACAAGCATCTGAAGGGGACCCAGTGAGAAGTGCCAACACACCAACATGGCTGTGCAAAGGGCCAGAGCTTCTGCTGTGAGGCTGAGCATCAGGCAAGGCTGATGAATGACGGGGTGAGTGAGAGGAGAAAGGAACAGGGCCGGGAAGGATTACAGCTGCTAGTTCCCTTTCCCTGCTGGCTTTGTCAGGCCCCCGAGTTGGGGGTGGGTGCTGATCGTCCCTGGCCACAGACCGCAGCTCATGTACTTCCTTTTCCTGCCATGTGGTGGTGCTGTTCTTCTAGTTATCTTGGCCGCGCTAGTCCAATATTTATTTTCGGTGAGTAATTTGTTTATCAGGAGGTTATTTTAATCTAATTTTGGCCATATTTGCTATTCCACACTATCTGTGCTTCCCAGTGTTGGCAGCTTGCATATCTTGAAGGAAATTAGCTGAAGATGGTCCCGGAGGCATTCGCTCAGTCATTATTTAAGGGAGCTGGGAGGAGGCAGGGTGAGCGGAGCCCAAGCCCGGTGTTGGAAAAGTTGCTGGAGTTTGTTGCACTCCCAGTGAGGTTAGCGGGGTTGAGAGGGACTTACCGAGGGTAGGGAGCATCTCGCATCTCGCGCAGCTTTTTTGAGGGCTGCCTCTGGTAGAGAGCAGAGAATCCTGCAGTTACTTTTCCCCATCTCCCCTGATCCCTTGTGATAACCTGTTACCTTCTTCACATTTGCTGCCAAGGCCAAAGGCACGACTTAAGGAAGATGCCCATCTGCCTTCCCATGGTTCACAGGCATCCCACATCCCATTTGATAATATGTTTCATGAACTGTTCTCTGCGATCCCTCAAGGAAGAGGGCAGGAAGGTGGGGAGTGATAAGAGAATTATTGTTTATGAGAGTACCTTCAGGGAATAATGATCATAAGTATTAATTACAGAGCCCTGGCACTTGCCAGGCACGTTATATTCCCATTTTACATACAAGGAAGTTGTAGTTAGGATAGGTTAATCATTTTTTCCCCAAGATCCCATGAATGGTAAGTGGAGAGCTGAAATTCAAACTCCGTTGTGACTGTCTTCAAAGCAGAAAATCTTCCTATTTCAAGGATGAGTCTCACCTTCCACATGGAGTCAGGAAACCTGGACTTGGCTGATGGGCATGGGACCTGAAATTAGTTCTTTGTCATTGTACTTGACTTCAGTTTCGTTTTCCAAAAATGGGAGGGCTGTACAAGTTGAGTGGTTTGAGGGTGCTTTAGTAGAAGAAACTTTTTTTTTTTAAAGAAATCTTCTGAGGAGATGACACATCTAAAGCAGATAAAACGGGAGCAGAAGTGGGAGATCCCAGTGAATCACAGCCTGGCCTTTCCCTTTTCACCTCTTCTTTCCCTGGCTCGTGATTGATGCTGAGAAACTTCCATGGAAGTTCCTCAGGGCTCGAAAGAATCAAGTTTGAAAACCTCTGAAATAAATATTCTCATGGGACACTTTCAGAGCTCAGTAAATTGTCAGAGATTATAATTTAAAGACGGGCTGATGCATCCTTTAGGAGGTTTGGAACACGTGCTCGTTTTTACTGTGTGGTGGTCCTAAGGAAGAGGTAGTCAAGTTTGACTCAGAGAGAGAGGCAAAATTGTTATCTTCATCCTTGAGCCTTAGTCAAGTAACTTTTGAGTCTCTTGGGATTAAGACGCCGAATTAAACAATTAAACTGGACCTAATTAAATGAGAAGGGTCAGTTTTCGGTGGAAATTACAATGGTTGTTACTATAGGCAAGATGGTGAACTACCTTCCCGAGATGGCCAGGATGTTCCCAGGCACCCACATGGGGTCTAACAGAACTGTGGATGGTGGTGGTGTGTTTTCCTTGCCTGACATAAACTGTTATCTGCAAAAAACATTGTTGTAATAAGGTTGCAGCCAATCCTGGTTCTCACAACTAAGCAGGCTGCTGTGTTTCAACCAGGCTATCCTGTTTTCTGGCTCTAAAGACCTGGTTCTATCTCTAGGGCTTTCCCTCTGGCCTGATTATCTATCTGCCTGTAAGTTTGGGCCATGATGTTGCTTTGACAACAGTTTGAATGTGTTCAAGGAAGCTCAGGCTCCTGTGTGAATGTCGTATGTGTTTGCTAAAAGCTCAAACCTCTTACTCTCTAGAAGGTTGATCCACACACACTTACGTACTTTGTTTTCATTCTGGGGAATCAGGGGTTAACATCCAGGATTGCTGAGCTCTAAATGTCATGGATTTCAGAACTTGTGTCACCCTGGCATAATGAGTGACTGGCTATGGATTGACAAAGATAAGGTATCACAAAGATTGAAAGAGATAGACAAAAAGATAAACATCTCAGAGCTCTGAAAGTGCACAGTAGCTTCCTCATCCCATTCAGGATTGACTGTACAATTATTTGTTTATGTCAGGATGTAAGTCAGATGCTTCCAACAGACTTCTAATAATAGCAGTTTGCAGAGCACTTTTTCATATATTATCTCATTTAATGCTCGCCGTAGTCCTGCAAGACAGGTAAATATTTAACTCTTCTAGAGCAGCAGTTCTCAGCGTGAGTGATTTTGTCCCAAGGGAACATTTAACAAGGTCTGGAGACATTTTTCATTGCTACATCTGCAGGGGGTGTGGGCGCTCCTGGCATCATGTGGGTAGAGGGCAGGATGCTGCAAAATATCTTACAATGCACAGGGCAGCTGCCCCCGACCCTACGACCTAATATTCAGCCTCAGATGTCCATAGTTCCAGGCTGGGAAACTGTTCTATACAAAACATTGAGGTTCAGAGAGGTTGGCTGACTTGCCCAAGATTGCATGATGTGTACTTGGCACAGTGGGACTGAAATCCATTCTTTCATTTCACTACCAGAGGGCTTCAAATCTTTTATTTTTATTTTAAAGAAATAAATTGTAGGTATTAAACTTGAAATGAAAACCTTGGCAGAGCCATTGCATGTAAACAGCTGATGGTGGAGCTGCTCTGGTGGCAGCAGGGGTCAGAGACCCTGCTCAGCCTCTTCCTCAGCCCCTCCCCCTAATCCCAGGGACACCCAGGCTGCCTGGCAACTGCTACGCCCATACAAGGAGACCCAGAGAACATTAGGCCCCTGTTGGCATCCACAGATCTTCTGGATTTCCCTGAGCTGTTCCATTTTTCTGAGTAGAGGATGACAGCATCTGAGTGTGTGTTTTAGTGAGAAGTGTTGGGCAGTGGAGGGGAGGCATGCGGGTCAAGTAGGAGGCTGCTGCGAGCACATTCCAGGCGGTAGGGAAGGGGCACTTGGAGGACCACGGGGGATAGGAGTGGAGTTCAAACAAGGAAGCGCAAGGCTCACGCTTGCTTCGGGACTTTTCAGTGCTGTGCTGCCGTATGACATCAGGCCAAAGGACAGCGGGCCAGGAGCACAGAGGCTGAGCTCTTTACCTTGCTCTGCGCATGCTCAAGGCCTGGAAGCATAATGCAGTGTGAACCAATTTGCACGTGATGTTTGCACGTGCAGATTTGTTTTCCTGTAGTCCACACTGCTTGTCTGTACTCTGGCCAGAAGCAGGCAACGCCACTGACGGACAGGTGTCTCCCTCATCCATTGACAGAGAAAGGCAGGCGGGGAAGTGCTCTGTTTTTCTTCTTCCAGGTCTAAATCCTGGCTTTCTTCTTTAAGTGTTGCCTTCTGATGAGTAAACAGTGGAAATGGCAAAATGAAACTAGGAGGAAGGTTCTCTACAATAACCTAGAAGGGACTGGGGCTCGTCTTAGGGCTTAGCAGGTGCTTCTTTCCCTATGAAGAATCTAGACCCAAAAGAAAACTCTGGATGGATAGGAAAACTCCTGGGAAATTTTAGGTCCAGGCAAAGATGATCATTCCTAAGGGCTTTCTTGCAGAGATGTCAAAAACAAATAACAAAAAGGAGAGTGAGAAAATCTGACCGACATATCTGCCCCCCCACCTGATTTTGCACAACCCGCTGTGATGAATATCAAAGCGGTGGGGGTCCCGCATTCTGATCTCTGCCCTACTGCTCTCCCCTCACTTTCTTCACCTGGCTTTAGCTTCCAGACTTTTTGTTATTTGCACTCACCAAATTTGGGCTTTTCTACTTGCTTCGCTCTCCAGATTTCTAGAATTTTCTGTCCCCGGATCTCTGCAGCCTGATTCTTTCCTACATTCTGGTTTCAGTGCTAATGCCCCCTCCTCAAAGAGTTGCCCCAACCACCCAGTCTAAAGTAGCAGCCCCACCAGTCCCTCTAGAATCATTCTTTGATTTTCACTGTAGCACTCGTCATTGTCTGAAGTTACCTAATTTGTGTGTGTGTGTGTGTGTGTGCATCTATTTGGATCTGAGAGTCTCCCCAGCTCCCCCATGGGAATGCAAGCCCCTAAGAGTAGAGACTTTGTGCATCTCATTTCCTGCTCTAATATCCCCAGTGCCTACAATACTGCCTGGCACATACTAGCACGTAGTAGTTGTTAAGTGTGTTTGTTGCAAGAGTGAATGGTGGTTCCTGGAGTTTAGGGGGTATGAGCATGGTTTTAGCTGATAATTCACCGCATACCTAGACACAGCAAGATCTGGCTTTCAGGACAAATTGTCTCTGCTTATTCCCATATGCTGAGCAAACCTCTCAAGCAATCATTTCTTGCTGGAAACAAGCTCCTTTTAGGGAATTTTCAAACTAAATATTGAAAAATTAATCCTACTTCCTCAAATCTAGGATGTCATTGACTATAAGATGCTCCAATTTTTATGTGCCATGAAGAGCGAAAAAATGCTGCCAGTTGTCATTGAAACATTATCATTGTTAAGAAGCATCTTAATTCTGGAAATGCTAAAATGTGAAAAAATATATGCCTTAGAATTGATAAAGTACAAGGTGAGATTGATTCATCATATGGGATGCAGGGAAGTGGCAGGGGGTTCTGGTCTGGAGTATGTCCCTATTTGTTAGTGGTCCCTTCCCCTGTAGCACTGCAGCCTAATACCTTGGACATGGTACTCTCCAAGGACCAGAGGAAGAGCTGGGTGTGTGGAGGAAGAGGCAGATATGGCTTCTGAGGCTTTCTCAAGAGTGGAGAGACTTCTATGGCTTGGGAATGTATCTGTGGAAAGGTATTAGAAGCAGTTGGTGATTCAAAAAAACCCAACCAGCAGTAGGCGAGTCTAGGTTTAAAACAATGCTCTGAAGGATGATTTCTCAGCCTTCTTAGTCACTCTTTCTGAAGCTTAGGAAAAGCATCTTTCATTTTCAAAAGGCAGTCAATGGGAAAACAAGATTTGCTTGAGACCCAAATTTCCTTTAGAGCCAAGTTTACTGAAAAGTATCTATTTTACAAAGAGAAAAAAATACCTGCAAGCTAAGTCCATATCATTATTCTTATTTGAGCTAATGATAATGGAGTGTAATTTCCATTACTGCTGACATTAAGATTAGTTATGTTTCGGTACATACAGCGCGGCTTCTCCCTTGTGAGGAGCGTCGAAGCAGCTGCCGGGGAGGCTGAGAGCGACTCCGCCTCGGCAGCCCTGCAGCCACATACTGGGCCTGACTTCCTGGCTGGCCTCAGGGGTCCCTGCCGGGCGTCAGGAGGGGTCCTGAACATCTCCTCCAGGGAGCCGAGGCACCATCGGCTGTTAATTTGGCTCTTTATTTATTTATTTTTAAATTTATTTATTTATTTATTTATTTTTGGCTGCGTTGGGTCTTCGTTTCTATGCGAGGGCTTTCTCTAGTTGCGGCAAGTGGGGGCCACTCTTCATCGCGGTGCGCGGGCCTCTCACTATCGCGGCCTCTCTTGTTGCGGAGCACAGGCTCCAGACGCGCAGGCTCAGTAGTTGTGGCTCACAGGCTCCAGACGCACAGTCTCAGTAGTTGTGGCGTACGGGCTTAGTTGCTCTGCGGCATGTGGGATCTTCCCGGACCAGGGCTTGAGCCCGTGTCCCCTGCATTGGCAGGCGGATTCTCAATCACTGCGCCACCAGGGAAGCCCTTGGCTCTTTAAACCTCCTTGAGTCTCCTATTAAAAATCAACTTTCGCCACAATTTAGGGGCCTGGGAGGGAGCAGAGAAGACGGAGGAGGGCGACGGAGGGCGACTGGCCAGAGGGACGGTGCCAGGTTCCATTTGGCTGAAAGCCACGCCCCTCAAGCACCTCAGCTGTTCCGCAGACTTCATCTCCTTCAGCCTTTCGGAAACCCTCCTCAAGAAGCTGGTTCTCCTGGTAACCGTTAAAGGTCTTTATCTGAATGCAAAACAGTGTAATCTGTACAAACCGGCACTGGGGATAATGATGTGGGATGTCAGCTTTGGAGGCAGATGGGGGATTCCATTTGAATTCTCCACATGCCATTTATAAGCTCTCAGGACTTGAACAAGTTATTTAACTTCTCTCAGCTTCTGTGTCTTCATTTGTAAGAGGAGGCAAATAATGCTTATCTTCAAGCATTTCCATGAGATAAATGAGATGATCATGTAAAATGATTAGCCCAATGCTGAGCACATAGGAAACATTCAGTAAATAAATACTCAGTAATTGTAACTGGTGTTACAGTGGCAAAACAGGTAGCTTATTGTTCATGTAATATGATTTAGAAGTCTTGGTAAAAGCCTGCTTTGTCCAGAAACATCTTCTAAATTGACTCCCTGAAAAGAGCACTGTTGCAGAGGCCAGTGGATTGTTTGCTGTAGTTAAGGTCACCATTAACCTGGGTTGTAGTATTGTCCCCAAGGGGGGATTTCTAGGGTGGGATATTATACAGTGCGAGTGCTGTGGCTCCAGGTGGGTATTTGCATGTGGAGTCCTGATGAAGATCAGGCAGTGTTTGTGATATAATTGCTCAGCTGGGGGATCCAGTGAGGAGAGGGTTTGGAGGCAAGCCTTGGGGAGGGGTGTTTGATAAGCCCAGCTGAGTGGTCTTCTCTTTTGAGAAGGGGGCCACAGTCCTGAAAACGGCTCACTGAATTGTCAGTAGTTCATATGAATGAATTTTCTTGAAGTTCCTGAAACAGAAGGAAATAAATCTGTTTAATAAAACTATTTAATCTTCCTGGGCAAGAATTTCTTCGGATAGTAATGGCCTACTATGCTATGTGGCTGAAGATGATTTCTGTTCTTAAGAATGATGAGAGCCTCGAATCCTTGTATTTATTCTTACTCGTGTATGTGCTTATCAAAAGCAAGGGTGAGTTATTAAACACTTAACCATTATCAATCAAGAGGACCTTACAGCACTACCCAGTCTTCTAAAAAAGCTTTAGTGTAATGGGACCCAAGTCGGGTAAAGTTGGTCAGAGAGGGGAACTAAAAAGTTCTACATTATGGACATTGTCTGTAAGGGCTCCTGGGATAATGTGGGGGAATGGTCCTCGGTATGTATGTTTGGGGTGTCTAAGGACAGATAGGCAGCTGTGTAAGATGTGTGGGCATTTGGGGTGAGAAGTTGATTCCATTACAGGGGGATTGAAGGACTGTGGTTATAAATTTTACTTATTTTGAAACATTTCCTTGGGCTATTCTCACTAGTGAAGTGAATTTGAAGTTTGAATGTTATCCTTATGGGGAAGGGATTATCATGTATTGAGCACATACTTGATGCCAGCTGCTACACTATGCAATCATTCCTTTTAATGGACTTGTAAAGGTGATGCTTTAGTTATCTCTCTTTTATCTTGCTTTAATATTTGCAGATGATGGAAATGTAGTCCAGGATGGCTTAGTAACTTAAACAAGGTTACACAGCTGATAAATGATAGAGCCAAAATGCAGATCAACAACTATGTGATCCTAGTGCTCCTATTCTTGTGTGAGGCTGTCCAAAGGAATCTCTTCATGTCCTGAGCATTTGGCAGTTTGTTGTCCAAAATTACAGAGGGGGAGTTGGAATAGTAAATAGATGATGCTTATCATGTTGATGATGGCAAGTATAATAAGCGACAGGTATTGAGTGCTTATTACGTTCCAGGCATCAAGCTATCTACTTTATATATATTATCTCATTTAATTTCCTCAACAGTTCCACAAGGAAGGGACTGTTATCAGTTTTGTTTGTTTGTTTGTTTTTTAGATAAAGACTTAGTGACAAGAGCTGTGAAGTAACATGCTCAAGGTCACACAGCTAGAAAGCAGTGGAGGTCACAGCCATGTGCAAGGACTCCAGAAAGAAAGCTGACAGCTGAAGGCTTTGCCCAGCAAGGCAGTGAAGGGTACACGAGGATAGTAAAGATGAGTTTGGAGGTGTGCACTAATTTGTATGTCTCATTCCTAGAGCTGTGGTTGTGAAAGCATCCAGCTCATTCCTCTGCTGCAGGTTCCCACTATTCCTCCACTTTAAGCTATGTCTTTACTCTAAAAGGGGTGATGAAATTCTCAGATATGGGAAACAAAGAGCAGTCATGGAAATTTCCTCTGGTTTTGCCCAATAAAAGTGGCAGAGCGTTGGGTTGCTTGCAGGTATTATAATCTGGGTCACCAAGCACTTCTCCACCAACCTGTCATGGGGCTGGAAATTCCCCATGAGAAATCCAATCTTTGAGTCTTGAAGGTGTCTGGGCTTTCCTGTTAAAAAACAAACATTTTTATAGAGATGATCATGCTCTCAAATACCTTCAGGGGCAAGGTAGGTAATTCACTTTCGAAAGGGATGGGGTAAGGTGAATTGGTTGCTATGGCAACCCGGGGACTTCTTGCCCTGCCCACAGGCATTTACAACATGGCATGGCCTATAGACTACGGACTTCTTGTCAAAGGGTAACCTGTCTTTTTTCTACTTGATTGTCAAAGTTCATTGCAGAGGATGAGGAGAATAAAAACTACAGAAAAGTCTAAGTCCAGTCTAAAAAAACCCAAAGCAAATAGAATCATCAATCTTTTCCTCCCTCATAAGTACTATTGATATCTTGGTATATTCCCTTCCTTTTTTTATTCTTTCTTCCTGAATGTAAAAATCTGCTGCATCAGTGGGGTCTGCACTAAAGAAAACATTTGAACCTCTGTGAAGAAATACGTGGGGTTAAAATAAGGAGAGCGCGAGGTCACATTTTAGACTGAGAATTAGCTACAAATAAGACTTCAGGAGGATAAAATCTGGAAAGGTAGGTAGAAAGAGTAGAACTTAAGAGGATAAATTGGAGGTGAGGACAAGGATGCAGATTTGCCACCGGAAAACTGGCCAGATAAGAACTTCAGCAGGAGGCTGCCAGGGAGGGGCTGATGGAGACAAGGGGGCATGGAGAGTGCCTTTGGATGGGGAAGGGGGTGGAGGTGAGCTGTTAAATTAAAGGTCCTCAGAAGTCCTCTCTGTCCATTCCACCCCATCCTCCAACCAGTTTAACATAAACCAATCTGTTTCGGAAATTAAAAAAAAAAAATTAAGGAACAGGAACTCTTTTTCCAAGGAAATCTTAGGAAGAAGCCATTTCCATAAACAGACTAAAGTACAGCTGGTCTGGGGATCTTCTCTGGCCTCCAAACCCTGAGCCCACCCAAAGGAATGTATGAAACCCCACATCTTCTCCTTCCTATTTGGCCTCCCTGGGAGAAGCACTGTCCTCCCCTCAGATCTTCTCAAACTTCTGCAAGTTGCAGATCCCAGTGACCCTCATTTCATTCTTCAGCTCCCCTCTACATTTGTTCAGCTTGATGGATCTCTTGTCGGGTTTCAGGTGCATATTGACTTTTTGCAAAACTCCCAAGCCGTTCAGGGAGAAAGATTGACTGATTTAGGGTAGGGGTTGGGGGAGGAGGTGTAGCTATTTTCGATGTTAGTAAACATGACAGGTTGTTGAAGATTAACAGGAAATCGTGAATAAAATCATTGGGATCTGATAAGGGATTTTTCTCTCAGACAATTAAAGACTTTTTTCTCATTATCTCCCTCCCCCTCCCCCAGAAGTGGGAGATGAACGTCATGAGGATAACACATTATTAGTCTCATACCCTTAACATAGATAAAAGACAAAAGTTCTTAACCTCCCACTGCCCACGCGGCCTCCATGCACTTTTTTTGCCATTCTGTTCTGTCTTCTTTTCAGCAGGTGATAGTTTCCTTTAATACTTCCTACCTAATCCTCAATTTTCTTTTAAACATCAGATATTGGATAGGCTGGAACCTCATTTAGGCAGTAAAGAAGTCCAGTGCTTTGTGGCTGGGACCAGCCGAGGAGATAAATATTTTTGATACAAAAGAATAATTCATTAAAGGAGGTAATGAAGGTGATTTAAACCTTCCACAAACACATCATGGAGTGAATAAAGCTCATGGCTCTCAATTTAGGGTCATGGCTGAATGAAATGTTGTCAAAAGTGAAAAAAAAAATAAAACTAACTGCACAAATGGGTCAGAAATCTCAGTGGGGCTCAGTCAAGCCTGACAATTTAGAATTTGACAAACAAGTAGAAGAAAAGGAGAATTCCATTAATATTATGAGAAAACCCTTCTGGAATAAAGCACTGAATTTTCATGTTATCGTTTGACTCATGTGCACTTATATGGTCTTAGGAAAAAATCTGACTTGGAGCTGAAATTTTACTTATCCAGTTACAGTTCAGGGGATCTCTCTCTCACATGCTCAGCCAGAAACATAGATTGTCTCATAAACCAGCATGAACAGTATGGATAATGGAGAAATGCAGTCGTGAGAGGGCAGAGCTGCAAGATGTGGGCGTTTGTTCCTGAGAGTCAGCCCGTTAGAGTTCTTCGGGGTACCTAGTCCACAGGGGTAGAGAGGACCAGGATCCAGAGAGTATCTATCTCCCCATCTACTGGGTAGACCTGAACTGGTCTGTCCGCCAACCCTGTAGGTGGAGGAGCTTAACATGAAAAGTGGTGTATGTGGACTGTTGAGAGAGGTATCTTGGACCATTCTTCCCCCTTTCTTTCTTCATAATGGAAAAAGGAAGAAATGATTCACCCATCAGAGGGGTCTCATGGGAGGTCTCACGCAGGGTCATTCAACTAACAAAGGGTAGTCATGGTGTGAAAGAGGGGAAGAGAACTGTAAGAGCATGCTATTACAGCTCCCTGTCAGATGTAAGGAAGCCCTGTCCTCACATCCCTGCTGGGTGGACTTCCAACCTCTTTCTGGATATTTTTGGTGCCACGTTGCTCATTACCACATAGAGACCAGCTCCCTATTGGGTAGCCTTGAGCCTGAGGAGTTCCTTTCCTGGACGGAGCCAACCCCTTGCTGATCTGGCTTCTGTTCTCTTTACGGAAAACACCCAACGCATCTGTTACACATGTCAGCCTTCCTGACATTATGTCTGTCACTCAGGGTCCTCTCCTTTTCAACCTAAGCCTTATAGTTTGCTCAACCCAAATGACAATATCCCAAGTCTACTGAGGCTTAGGAAAGAGGAATGGAAATCCTGTGGATTCCCCCCACCTCCTTTCTTCTCTCTCCCCACACACTATTATCCTTTTTCTGAACTATTTGAGAATGTTATAGACTTTCACAATGGTGAATTTCATAAAAACAAGAATATTCACTTATGTAAACATATAATAGTTTATCAAAATCTGACAATAAACATTTATACAATACTATGGGTTAATCTAAACACTATTCATATTTTACCAATTGCATCACTAATGCCATATGTAGCAAAAGAAAAAAATTGTTTTCTGGTCCAGGATCTAAATTATAATTATATATCATACTGACATGCCATGTCTTTTTAGTCTCTGTTAGCTCAATTCCTGTTTTTTTTTTTGTTTTTTGTTTTTTGTTTTTGCTTTTCATGACCTTGACATTTTTGAAAATTATAGATTGGATATTTTGTATCATGTCCCTCATTTTGGGGTTGCTGATTTTCCTCATAGTAACATTTAGGTTATGCATTTTGGGGCAGGAATATCATAGAAGCGATGCTGAAGGGATGCTAAAGCGATGCTAAAGTGGCGCTTAAGTGATGCTAAAGTGATGGTGTGTCTTTCTCAGGGCATCTTATCTGCTGATGTTGACTTTGGTCACTTGATGAAGGTGATATCTGCCAGTTTTCTCCAATGGAAAGTTATTTTCATTCCCTTTATGATGAATTAGTATCTTGTGGGAGGTACACTGGGACATCCTCAGGCAGGTATGGCCAGCCTGTGATTGACATTGTCTTTTCCCATTGGTTTCAGAGTCTAACAGCCGCAGGGCAGTGAACAGAGGCTATGTCACCATCTTGTTCAGGCTGCATCAGGACTGGCACAGCCATGACACGACCAATTCCTACGTGCTGATCCGCAGGGCGCTTCTGCTTTGCCTCAGGCACATTGCCAACCTCCGGTCTGGCAGGGAGGCCTTCCTGGCAGTTCAGGGCATGGAGATCCTTTTCAGCACCACACAGGTAATCAGCATGGGGATTATCTTTGCAGTTGGATGACATCTGGATGATTCCTGAAGGCCGTCATTTAGGACTCACCTTCACTAAAGTTGGGAAACCTCAATACGTTTCTTGCTTCCTGCCCTGGGCAGATGTTTTGGACTCAAATCCTCATTCCTTCACTCACTCATGTACTGATTGACTCATTTATTCAATACATACTGGTTGGGTACACACTGGGTAGTGCAGTGATTAAGAGTGTTGATTTTCAAGCTAGAGAACCTGGCTTCAGATCCCAGCCCTAGCACCTATAGCTGTGCAACTTTAGAGAAGTCACCCACCTTCTCTGGGACTCAAGTTTCTTCTTCTTAAAAAAAATAGAAATGATAAAATCTAGGTTTTTGCATGGCCTGAATAAGTTAACATAGACATGTCTATGTTAGCAGGGTTCTTGCCATGACTTAACTGCTTTATGAGTGTGAGTGGTTATTGGAATAATGATTAGTTTTGGGGACCTAGTGGTGAATATGATAGACGAGACCCCTGATCTTTTGGGGCAAGCATTCCACCAGAGAGTTGGACACTAAGGAAGCAAAGAATTCAATCTGGAAGATAATTTCATATTGCTCTATGAAATCAACAGAGGAAGGGCACAGGTCTACAGTGACTTTTATATATGCAGGGAGACTTGACCTTCTCTTAGAGAGGTCAAGTCTTCTCTGAGCAGGTGACACCTAAGCTGAGACCTGAATTATTGAAGGAGTCTGTCATGCCAACTTTACGAGGAAGAGCATCCCAGGCACAAGGAGTAGCACCTATAAGGGCTGTCACTTACCTGCACCCCAGTGGAATAAGTGTCTAGGGTTTCCTGGATTTCAACCAAATAATAAATTCCTTAATTTCACTTGCTTAGGGCTAATTTAAACACCATCATGCGAGGCTACCTATACGTTCTCCATGGATGATGTGAGTATCTCCCAAATACCCATCATGTGCTCACCAAACCTCTCCTGGGGCCGAGGCAGCCGTGTTTCACACACATCATGTTCCTTGCTGTCTTCGTATTAGTCAGTCTCTGCACTACTTTCATTGGTCTCGTTGCTTCTCTCTGGACACTCTCCAATTTCTCTGTACCTGAGTACATCTGAGGTAATGAAGCGGTCAACGAGAGTGCCGTTTTCCAACCACGGCATCTGTAGACTAACCATTTTTTTAAAAAAGCTTTTTCCCCTCCTCTAAACAATAACATAATACTGCACTGCAAACCAATATCTAATTTTCTGTCTGCTGTCGCCTCTGGGTTTCTCTCCATCATTACAGCTTTCAGAGCTTCTCGGTCATGAAATAGCTACATTTTCCATTCTATTCCTCTGGACGAGGAAGTGCTTTGAATTTTTTCAAGCTTCACCATCCTTTGTAAGCCTGTGTCCCCCAAATCTTGAATCTCTCCCAGCCTTTGTGAAACTCCCCCCGTATTGCTGATGCCTAGAATCCCCCAACTCTGGCTCGTGTGCTTTAGCCAGCTCCTCTGCCCCCTGCCCTCTGCATTATTGACTGTTTTTCTGATCTGCGTTAAAAAAAAAAAAAAACAATTAAAAGAGTAATACAGGGAAAAGATGGTGATCCCAGAGGTACAGGTCTATGACAAGAAGAGAGTGGAGAAAATACCAAGTGAAGCACAGGCATGAAAGGGGCTGTGAGCCCAGAAGCAGGCTTTTAGAAGCAGTTCCTCAGCAGGACAATAAAGACCTCAACTGCTCAATTAAGCAAATTTACAATGAGCTCCCAGCCTCCAATTACTGTTGGGAATGGAAGCAGGATGTGAGCAGAGGCAGAATCTGCACTTGGTGGCCAGGTTTCTCCTGCCTGAAAAGCTTCCCAGCACCTGGGCTGAGTGCTCTGAGCACAGATGCCCTTGCAGCTGTGCTGGAGTTAGAGCTGCCCATCCATTCTCTCCCCTCTCCTGCCAGAGAAGATGCGTAAGTCACAGGATGGCCAAATGGGGAACCTTGGATCTAGTGATGTCATTTCAGTAGCTCCTGCAAATTATGCTGCTTCTACTGCTGCTGCTGCTGCTGCTGCTGCAACTGATGGAGATGACAGTGAAAATGAAGGAGAAGAGGAGGAGGAAGAAGAAAATAAAGGAGGAGGAGGAAGAGGACGAGGGAATGAGATTTGTCTTGAATGCTTACTATGGCTGAGGGCTGGCATAGCAGTTCATGCAGACTTTCTGATTTCACCATTTCAAAGGATTTGAAACTGACGGTCTTCCTCAACAGTCCGTATTTCTGTCCACTGGACCAGAGGTTCTCTAAGTTAACTGTGATCAAAGCCACCTACATGGCTGCAAGGGCCCCATCCTCAGAGTTTCTGATTCAGTAGGTCTGGGATGACCCTGAGAAGTTGTGTTTCTAACAAATTCCTAAGTGATGTTGATACTGCTGGTCTGGGTCACACTTTGAAAACCACTGTCCTTTACTGTTTTTATCGGTGCTTGTGGTGTAATTGCAAGCCTACTGGGCATGAGAGTGACGGAGAAAGAACTGTTTTTGAGTCCTTCCCACAGACTTCGCCCATCATATTGTTCTTTGCCTTCCTGCTGAGGCCACTGCTTGCCATGATTCTCTCTCAGTAACCCCACCTCTTTGTTTCCTGGGTCCCACAGCCTTGCACAGATCCTCTGAGCATCCTTTAAACGTTCAGAGGATCAGATTGTCTATAATGCATAATAATCCCACACCAAGTAAAACATTACACTGTTACCATTATCAGCAATAGTACCAATGGCAATCATAGACCTGGCTTCCAAAATGCTGGCAGTTTTGACTGAGTTGCCTGGCTTGGACTTGGCTCACTACCTCCTAAGCTTGAAGCTTAGAGCATTATCTCTGATCAGTCATCTACCTTACCATTCTTCATCCTCCATGCTCAGTTCTCTCTTTTCCCAATACTCATACTTTTCAGTAAGCACTTAAAACTATTTGACCAGTCCCAGCGATAAAATAGCCTCAAGGAATTTATTTTCCTTGGAGAGTGTTTCCTGCTGTTGGTTCAGGAGACCTGACTGGTATTATTTGAGTACATGGAAGGGGAAATAACATTCTTTTTTGCGGGGAGGAGGGGGCTAAGTAACATATTTATTTTCCTCTTTTAATAATAACATTTATTTATTTATTTTTAACATCTTTATTGGACTATAATTGCTTTACGATGGTGTTAGTTTCTGCTTTATAACAAAGTGAATACATATACATCTATGCCCATATCTCTTCCCTCTTGCGTCTCCCTCCCTCCCACCCTCCCTATCCCACCCCTCTAGGTGGTCACAAAACACCGAGCTGATCTCCCTGTGCTATTTGGCTTCTTCCCACTAGCTATCGGTTTTACATTTGGTAGTGTATGTATGTACATGACACTCTTACTTTGTCCCAGCTTACCCTTCCCCCTCCCCATATCCTCAAGTCCATTCTCTAGTAGGTCTGCATCTTTATTCCCGTCCTGCCCCTAGGTTCTTCATGACCGTTTTTTTTGTTTGTTTTTTTTTTTTAGATTCCATATATATGTGTTAGCATACGGTATTTGTTTTTCTCTTTCTCACTTCGCTCTGTATGACAGATTCTAGGGGCATCCACCTCACTACAAATAACTCAATTTCGTTTCTTTTTATGGCTGATTAATATTCCATTGTATATATGAGCCACATCTTCTTTAGACATTCATCGGTCGGTGGACACTCAGGTTGCTTCCATGTCCTGGCTATTGTAAATAAAGCTGCAATGAACATTGTGATACATGATTCTCTTTGAATTATGGTTTTATCAGGGTATATGCCCAGAAGTGGGATTGCTGGGTCGTATGGTAGTTCTATTTTTAGTTTTTTGTGGATTTTTTTTTTTTTTTTTTTTTTTTTTTTTTTTTTTGCGGTACGCAGACCCGTCACCCCTGCGTCCTCTCCCGCTGCAGAGCACGGGCTCCGGACACGCAGGCTCAGCAGCCATGGCCCACGGGCCCAGCCTCTCCGCGGCATGCGGAATCCTCCCGGACTGGGGCACAAACCCGTGTCCCCTGCATCGGCAGGCGGACTCTCAACCACTGCGCCACCAGGGAAGCCCTGTTTGTATTTTTTTTGATGATGGCCGTTCTGACAGGAGTGAGGTGATATCTCATTGTAGTTTTGAGTTGCATTTCTCTAATGATTAATGACATTGAGCATTCTTTCATGTGTTTGTTGGCAATCTGTATATCTTCTTTGGAGAAACGTCTACTTAAGTCTCCTGCCCAATTTTGGATGGGTTGCTTGTTTTTTTGATATTGAGCTTCATGAGCTGCTTGTCAATTTTGGAGATTGATCATTTGTCAGTTGCTTCATTTGCAAATATTTTCTCCCATTCTGAGGGCTGTCTTTTCATCTTGCTTATGGTTTCCTTTGGTGTGCAAAAGCTTTTAAGTTTCATTAGGTCCCATTTGTTTATTTTTGTTTTTATTTCCATTTCTCTAGGAGCTGGGTCAAAAAGGATCTTGCTGTGATTTATGTCATAGAGTGTTCTGCCTATGTTTTCCTCTAAGAGTTTTACAGTGTCTGGCCTTACATTGAGGTCTTTAATCCATTTTGAGTCTATTTTTGTGTATGGTGTTAGGGGGTGTTCTAATTTCATTCTTTCACACATAGATGTCCTGTGTTCCTAGCATTACTTATTGCAGAGGCTGTGTTTTCTCCATTGTATATTCTGGCCTCCTTTATCAAAAATAAGGTGACCGTATGTGCATGGGTTTATCTCTTAGCTTTCATCCTGTTCCATTGATTTATATTTCTGTTTTTCTGCCAGTACCATACTATCTTGATACCTGTAGCTTTGTAGTATAGTGTGAAGTCAGGGAGCCTGATTCTTCCAGATCCGTTTTTCTTTCCCAAGATTACTTTGGCTATTTGGGTTTTTTTGTGTTTCCATACAAATTGTGAAATTTTTTATTCTAGTTCTGTGAAAACTGCCAGTGGTAGTTTGATAGAGATTGCACTGAATCTGTAGATTGCTTTGGATAGTATAGTCATTTTCACAATGTTGATTCTTCCAGTCCAAGAATATGGTATATCTCTCCATCTGTTTGTATCATCCTTAATTTCTTTCATCAGTGTCATAGCTTTCTGCATACAGGTCTTTTGTCTCCTTAGGTAGGTTTATTCCTAGGTGTTTTATTCTTTTTGTTGCAATGGTAAATGGGAGTGTTTTCTTCATTTCTCTTTCAGATTTTTCATCATTAGTGTATAGGAATGCCAGAGATTTCTGTGCATTAATTTTGTATCTTGCTACTTTACCACATTCATTGATTAGCTCTAGTAGTTCTCTGGTAGCATCTTTAGGACTCTCTATGTAGAGTATCATGTCATCTGCAAACAGTGACAGCTTTACTTCTTCTTTTCTGATTTGGATTCCTTTTCTTTGCTTTTCTTCTCTGATTGCTGTGGCTAACACTTCCAAAACTATGCTGAATAAGAGTGGTGAGAGTGGGCACCTTGTCTTGTTTCTGATCTTAGAGGAAATGGTTTCAGTTTTTCACCATTGAGGATGATATTGGCTGTGGGTTTGTCATATATGGCCTTTATTATGTTGAGGTAAGTTCCCTCTATGCCTACTTTCTGGAAGGTTTTTATCATAAATGGATGTTGAATTTTGTCAAAAGCTTTTTCTGCCTGTATAGAGGTGATCATGTGGTTTTTATTCTTCAATTTATTAATATGGTGTATCACATTGATTTATTTGTGTATATTGAAGAATCCTTGCATTAGTGGGATAAACCCCACTTGATCATGGTGTATGATCCTTTTAATGTGCTGTTGGATTCTGTTTGCTAGTATTTTGTTGAGGATTTTTGCATCTGTGTTCATCAGTGATATTGGCCTGTAGTTTTATTTCTTTGTGATATCTTTGTCTGGTTTTGGTATCAGGGTGATGGTAGCCTCGTAGAATGTGTTTGGGAGTGTTGCTCCCTCTGCTATATTTTGGAAGAGCTTGAGAAGCATAAGTGTTAACTCTTCTCTAAATGTTTGATAAAATTTGCCTGTGAAGCCATCTGGTCCTGGGCTTTTGTTTGTGGAAGATTTTTAATCACAGTTTCAATTTCAGTGCTTGTCATTGGTCTGTTTATATTTTCTATTTCTTCCTGGTTCAGTCTTGGAAGTTTGTGCATTTCTAAGAATTGGTCCATTTCTTCCAGGTTGTCCATTTTATCGGCATATAGTTGCTTGTAGTAATCTCTCATGATCCTTTGTATTTCTGCAGTGTCAGTTGTTACTTCTCCTTTTTCATTTCTAATTTTATTGATTTGAGTCTTCTACCTTTTTTTCTTGATGAGTCTGGCTAATGGTTTATCAATTTTGTTTACCTTCTCAAAGAACCAGCTTTTAGTTTTATTGACCTTTGCTATTGTTTCCTTCATTTCTTTTTCTGATCTGATCTTTTTGATTTCTTTCCTTCTGCTAACTCTGGGGTTTTTTTGTTCTTCTTTCTCTAATTGCTTTAGGTGTTAGGTTAGGTGGTTTATTTGAGACGTTTCTTGTTTCTTAAGGTAGGATTGTATTGCTCTAAACTTCCCTCTTAGAACTGCTTTTGCTTCATCCCATGGTTTTGGGGTTGTCGTGTTTTCATTGTCCTTTGTTTCTAGGTTTTTTTTGATTTCCTCTTTGATTGTTTCAGTGATCTCTTGGTTATTAAGTAGTGTATTGTTTAGCATCCATGTGTTTGTACTTTGTACAGATTTTTTCCTGTAATTGATATCTACTCTCATACTGTTGTGGTCAGAAAAGGTACTTGATACGATTTTAATTTCCTTAAATTTACCAAGACTTGATTTGTGACCCAAGATATGATCTATCCTGGAGAATGTTCCATGAGCACTTGAGAAGAAAGTGTATTCTGTTGTTTTGGGATGGAATGTCCTATAAATATCAATTACATCCGTCTTTTTTTATGTATCATTTAAAGCCTGTGTTTCCTTATTTATTTTCATTTTGGATGATCTGTCCATTGGTGATAGTGGGGTGCTAACGTCCCCTACTGTGATTGTGTTACTGTCCATTTCCCCTTTTATGGCTGTTAGTATTTGCCTTATGTATTGAGGTGCTCCTATGTTGGGTGCAGAAATATTTACAATTTTTATGTCTTCTTTTTGGATTGATCCCTTGATCATTATGTAGTGTCCTTCTTTGTCTCTTGTAATAGTCTTTGTTTTAAAGTCTGTTTAGTCTTATATGAGAATTGCTACTCCAGCTTTCTTTTGATTTTCTTTTACATGGAATATCTTTTTCCATCCCCTCACTTTCCGTCTGTATGTGACCCTAGGTCTGAAGTGGGTCTCTTGTAGGCAGCATATATATGGGTCTTGTTTTTGTATCCATTCAGCCATTCTATGTCTTTTGGTTGAGCATTTAATCCGTTTACATTTTAGGTAGTTATCTATATGTATGTTCCTATTACCATTTTCTTGGCGTTGTTTTTGTAGGTCTTTTCCTTTTCTTGTGTTTCTTGCTCGAGAAGTTTCTTTAGCATTTGCTGTAATGCTGGTTTGGTGCTGCTGAATTCTCTTAGCTTTTGCTTGTCTGTAAAGGTTTTAATTTCTCCTTTGAATCTGAATGACATCCTTGCCAGGTAGTGTAATCACGGTTGTAGGTTTTTCCCTTTCATCGCTTTAATTATGTTGTGCCACTCCCTTCTGGCTTGCAGAGTTTCTGATGAAAGATCAGCTGTTAACCTTATGAGGATTCCCTTGTATGTTATTTGTTGTTTTTCCCTTGCTGCTTTTAATATTTTTTCCTTGTATTTAATTTTTGAAGGTTTGATTAATATGTGTCTTGGCATGTTTCTCCTTGGATTTAACCTGTATGGGACTCTCTGTGCTTCCTGGACTTGATTAATTATTTCCTTTCCCATATTAGGGAAGTTTTCAACTATAATCTGTTCAAATATTTTCACAGTCTAGTCTCTTTATTTTCTCTTCTTCTTCTGGGACCCATATAATTCGAATGTTGGTGACTTTAATGTTGTCCCAGAGGTCTCTAAGACTGTCGTCAATTCTTTTCATTCTTTTTTCTTTATTCTTCTCTGCAGTAGTTATTTCCACTCTTTTATCTTCCAGGTCACTTATCCATACTTCTGCCTCAGTTATTCTGCTGTTGATCCCTTCTAGAGAATGTTTAGTTTCATTTATTGTGTTGTTCATGATTGTTTGTTTGCTCTTTAGTTCTTCTAGTTCCTTTTTAAACGTTTCTTATATTTTCTCCATTCTATTGCCACGATGTTGGATTATCTTTACTATCCTTATTCTGAAATCCTTTTCAGGTAGGCTGCCTATTTCCTCTTCATTTGTTAGGTCTGGTGGGTTTTTATCTTGCTCCTTCATCTGCTGTGTGTTTGTCTTCTTATTTTGCTTAACTTACTATGTTTCGGGTTTCCTTTTCACAGGCTGCAGGTTCGTAGTTCCCGTTGTTTTTGGTGTCTGCCCCCAGTGGCTAAGGTTGGTTCAGTCGGTTGTGTAGGCTTCCTGGTGGAGGGGACTAGTGCCTGTGTTCTGGTGGATGAGGCTGTATCTTGCTTTTCTGGTGGGCAGGTCTGCGTCCGGCAGTGTGTTTTGGTGTGTCTGTGACCTTATTATGATTTTAGGCTGCCTCTCTGCTAATGTGTGGGGTTGTGGTCCTGTCTTCCTTGTTGTTTGGCATAGGGTGTACAGCACTGTTGCTTGCTGGTCATTGAGTGGAGCTGGGTCTTGGTGTTGAGATGGAGATCTCTTGGAGATCTTCGCCGTTTGATATTATGTGGAGCTGGGAGGTCTTTGGTGGACCAATGTCCTGAACTCGGCTCTCCCACCTCAGAGGCACAGGCCTGATGCCCGGCCAGAACACCAAGACCCTGTCATCCACACGACTCAGAATAAAAGGGAGAAAAAGAGAAAGAAAGAAGGAAAGAAAGAATAAAATAAAATAAAGTAAAAGAAAGTTATTAAAATAAAAAATAAGAAATATTAAAAATAAGAAAAAAAATGTAAAGTAATAAAACAGAAAGAAGAGAGCAACCAAACCAAAAACAAATCCACCAATGATAAGAAGCACTAAAAAGTATAGCAAAACACACAAACACACACACACACACACACACACACCAAAAAATGGACAGACAGAACCCTAGGACAAATGGTAAAAAGCAAAGCTATACTGACAAATTCACAAACAGAAGCATACACATACACACTCAGGAAAACAGAAAAAGAAATATATATATATATATATATATATATATATATATATATATATATATATATATATATATATATATCATTGCTTCCAAAGTCTACTGCCTCAATTTGGGATGATTTGTTCTCTATTCAGGTATTCCAGAGATGCAGGGTTCATCAAGTTGATTGTGGATATTTAATCTGCTGATGCTGAGGCTGCTGGGAGAGATTTCCCTTTCTCTTCTTTTTCGCACAGCTCCCAGGCTTCAGCTTTGGATTTGTCCCCGCCTCTGTGTGTAGGTCGCCTGAGGGCATATTTTCTTCGCTCAGACAGGACAGGGTTAAAGGAGCAGCTGATTTGGGGGCTCTGGCTCACTCCGGCCAGGGTGGGAGGGAAGGGTACGGAGTGAGGGGCGAGCCTGCGACAGCAGAGGCTGGCATGACGTTGCACCAGCCTGAGGCACGCTGTGCGTTCTCTCGGGGAAGTTGTCCCTGGATCACGGGACACTGGCAGTGGCGGGCTGCACAGGCTCCCGGGAGGGGAGGTGTGGAGAGTGACCTGTGCTCGCACACAGGCTTCTTGGTGGTGGCAGCAGCAGCCTTAGCATCTCAAGTCCGTCTCTGGTGTCTGTGCTGTTAGCCGTGGCTCGCACCCGTCTATGGAGCTCCTTTAAGCAGCGCTCTTAATCCCCCCTCCTTGCGCACCAGGAAACAAAGAGGCAAGAAAAAGTCTCTTGCGTCTTTGGCAGCTCCAGACATTTTCCCTGATTCCCTCCCAGCTAGCTGTGGCACACTAGGCCCCTTCAGGCTGTTCATGCAACGAACCCCAGTCCTCTCCCTGGGATCTGACCTCCGAAGCCGGAGCTTCAGCTCACAGCCCCCGTCCACCCCAGCAGAGGAGCAGACAAGCCTCTCAGGCTGGTGAGTGCTGGTTGGCACTGATCCTCTGTGCGGGAATCTCTCCGCTTTGCCCTCCGCACCCCTATTGCTGCGCTCTCCTCCGTGGCTCCGAAGCTTCCCCCCTCCGCCACCCGCAGTCTCTGCCCACGCAGGGGCTTCCTAGTGTGTGGAAACCTTTCCTCCTTCACAGCTCCCTCCCACTGGTGCAGGTCCCGTCCCTATTCTTCTGTTTTCTTTATTCTTTTGCCCTACCCAGGTACGTGGGGAGTTTCTTGCCTTTTGGGAGGTCTGAGTTCTTCTGCCAGCATTCAGTAGGTGTTCTGTGTGAGCTGTTCCACGTGTAGATGTATTTTTGATGTATTTGTGGGGAGGAAGGTGATCTCCGCGTCTTACTCTTCCACCATCTTGAAGCTCCTCCTCGGAAATAGCATTGTTGATTTTATTAAGAAATTTCTGTTTTGAAAGTTGGCTTACATTTTTTTTTACTTTGGAGTCATTTGGGTAGCGTGAATCCATGGCTTAAATTTTATGAAATGTTTTTCCTCCATGTTCTTTCCTGTGGAGCAGCCCATAATGTGGGCCTGGAGGTACCATGCATGGCATAATTGTAGACAGTCACTGCCCTGTGGTATGTTCTAAGCATCCTGCATATCTCCTACTATGACTTCTTGGCCTTAGAGCTTAATGGAGACCCCTTAAGAATACCAAACTGGAGGCTTACATTAGTCAACTTTCTGTATCAAGTCAGTAGACAAAACATTTACTAAGGGACTGCAGAAAATGGCCATATTTTTGCCAAAGACATACTGACTACTCCCAACTCTCTGTCTCTCAATTTAGTAAACTTGTTCTTACATTTTTCACAGTGTCTGAAAAGAAGGGTCTTGTCATGTTCCATCAGTATCAAAATGTTACATCTGCAAACCCAATTTTTCTTTGCTTTGTGTAGATACCAAGAGAGATCACTACTGTGGGCTTTGAGAAGAAGCATGTTATTTGATTTCAGTACTTGGGATTCTCTTAGTCTTCCTTCTGATTTCATATTTTATCTTTTTCCTTGATATTTTTCTCTTCAGATCATAGCGAAAAGAGAAAAGTAAGACTTCTATCAATTCAGCTACTCATTCTCTAATTTAGGCAATAATTCACAACAACACATGGATGGTTGAAGGAAGATGCCATTACCTCCTCTTCCCTCAGCTATTCTGGACCATGTTTTACCTTAGGTGCAGCATCCCTTGAAAGTCTCTGAAGTCTATTTTCAGACTACATTCATTCCAGTAATATATTAGCTGTAAAAGAGAAATAAAAATGCAGATTACACACTGGACCAAAGCAGATCCTGTGTTAGACAAAATTCTACATTAGAATGTTCAGATTAGAAGTTCTACATTAAGGCTATTACTGTCCATTTAGGCTGCGTGTAATCCATTACTTAAAATAACATTATAGCAAAGGGACTCCACACAAGATGTCAGTGTCTGATATGATCTTCTCTTTGTTCAGAACTGCCTGGATGACAAAAGTCTGGAGTCTCTCATCTCCCTTGTGCTTCAGATCCTGAGGCAATGCTACCCTAAGAGTCCACTTCCCTTGGTCACAGCCAGCAGTGCTTATTCCTTCCCAGTCCCTGGGAGCACCACCTCTGAACCTCCACGTGTTCTAACTGAAGATAAAGTATGTGGGTAGTTCTGTACTTATTTTGCTCATAGTTATGAGCTTTATGATGAACTTTTGCATTTGGATACTATTTCAGAGGAATGTGGATGAAAGTAGAATCAATTTTTTTAACAGATCAACGGTGATTATCTAATAAGTAATTAGAGACACGTATGAGAAAGCTAGTTTTTCATAATACCAAGCTTATTAATTTTGTCCTTAATTATTAACTGTTGGCACTTTGCCTGGTAGCTATGGAATGCCTGTAGAGTCATCTCAGCTGATTTTAAAAAATCTATTTGCAATCCCATGATGGAGTCCCTCCACCATACAGACTGGTTCTGGAATTAATTTGCCCTCAGGATGAAATTGAAATCAAACTTTTGCTGTTTTGCCACCCCATGCAAGTCATTTTAGAATACTTGAAAGTATGATTATCCAATCTCCGAGAAGGTTTTGTTGTCAGAAGATACTAGTGCTTTTCAACCTTGTCCTCCTTCCAGGGAACAGATTTTCCACAGGCATCATCTTGTCACAATGACACTGCGTGCTTTCTGTGGACTTTTGTTTTAAATCAGTTCCTTCGTATTAAAATTAGGGAATCAATCAAAGTGCTGTCTACATTACAACAGCTTTGACATCTATGTGATCACTAAACTCTGGCAACATTAGTTGCATAAATACTTCTACATAGTAGTTGCATAAATACTTCTATATTGGGTGAAGGAAGCCAGAATGGTATTCATGTGTCATTTTATTCTGCACTCATTTTGCATTCAGTGTGGGACAGCAGTTTAGACATCATGATATAGTGCTCTCACGTACCTATGTGCTCATGATTTACACATATGATAAGTGTAAGCGTGTTTTGGGATCCTGTACACTTAATAATGGCCCCTTACCTGTGGGAAGTACTAAGCATTGGGTAGCGAGAATCTCAATCCAAGGCAAAGGGGAAGCCTCATCCTTTTCACCTCTGTTTTTTTTTTTCCCACTCAGAAGATTTTGAAGATGATGGAGACGAAGAAGAGGACAAAGACTCAGATTCAGAAGATGTGAAAGAGGAAGTAGGTACACTAGCCCTTGCTTCTAATGATCTCTACATTCATAATTCTACAAAGGAAAATGTCCCTTTCTATGTTCAGCTAAGCCCAGGGTAAAATTTTTTTCAGAATTTTAAATTAATTAATTTATTTATTTATGGTTACTTTGGGTCTTTGTTGCTGCCCTTGGGCTTTCTCTAATTGCAGTGAGCGGGGGCTACTCTTCATTGAGGTGCATGGACTTATCATTGCAGTGGCTTCTCATTGCAGAGCATGGGCTCTAGGCACACGAGCTTCAGTAATTGTGACATGCAGGCTAGGTTGTTGCGGCTCGTGGGTTCTAGAGTGCAGGCTCAGTAGTTGTGGTGCATGGGCTTAGTTGCTCCACGGCATGTGAGATCTTCCCGGGCCATGTCCTTTGGATTGGCAGGCAGTTTCTTAACCACTGTGCCACCAGGGAAGTCCCGCCCAGGGTAAATTTTAAGGATGGACTTTTGCGTTTCCACTTTAAGTCCTGGCAGATACTGATGCTCACTAAATGATGGCTACTGATCTCCAAGTTGTCATTTTTGTCTTGGTAGGCCCAGTACAATCCCATCGTCAAGTCAGAGGCTATCTATTATCAAGGCACTAATATTCCATCAGGATAAGCCTGAGGTAGACATTTAGGGTTGGTGTATTTAATGAATGTGAAGGATATTCAGGCTAAGAGACCATGGAAAGACTTCCTAGGAAACTTTTTCTAGTAGATCTCCACTGTCTTTGTAAGTCACTCTTCTCATCTACCCAATCTATACACAGGACCACTGCATTGTACAATTCCATTTACCTTGGAGTATGTGAACTGTGCTCCTTTGGGTTGTATGGCACGTATCCTGGCCAGCAAGGAAGTAGTGCCTTTTAGTCTCTATCAATAATAACCTATGCTATAGAATGGAGATCAGCCAACTCTCTATGAAAGGTCAGATAATCATTACTCTACGCTTTGTGGACGATACAGTTTCTGTCACAACAACTCAACTTTGCTGGTGTAGCACAAAAGCAACCATAGACAATGTGTAAACAATAGGGCATGACTGTGTTCCACAAAAGCAGACAGTGGGGCATAGTTTACTGACAGCATTTCTAGAAAAAGGTTTCTAAACCTTGGCATTCTGGCTGGATAATTCTTTGTCATGGGGGGTTGTCCTGTGCATTATACGATGTTTAGCAG
This sequence comes from Mesoplodon mirus, assembly GCF_964341445.2. Classification (NCBI taxonomy): domain Eukaryota; kingdom Metazoa; phylum Chordata; class Mammalia; order Artiodactyla; family Ziphiidae; genus Mesoplodon; species Mesoplodon mirus. The sequence goes on along the minus strand of NC_138979.1, from coordinate 86,556,544 downwards.
CACTCCTGACCTCAATCCACAAGATGCTGGTGACATCCACCCCTTTGCCCCCCAGTCATGAATCAAAACTGTCTCTGGGACTTGCCAAATATCCCTGCGGGGCAAAAATCACCCTGTGGTTAAGAACCACTGCTCTAGAATAATGATAATTTATCTACGAGTTATAATTCTGTCCCCATCTCTGTTGGTGGACATCGACTTGGACAAGTCCCTTCAAGTTATAGTTCCTTAGTTTTGACATCTGCAAAATAAGACTGAGAAGTAAATGCTACCTTTTATGACATTCCTGGAGATGAAATCTGGATTAAAAAATCTATCTATCTATCTATCTACTTGTCTATCTATCTACTATCCATCCATCCATCCTCCTCTCCCCCTCCCTCTCTTCCTTTCTTTTTACATACCATTCCATCTACACATCTGCCTAGGGAGAAAGAGACTTTTTGCGTTCTCTCACTCACCTTGCTAATGGTAGTAGCAGACATAGAGGGACTACCTCTTAGCCAGGTCTCTAGGTTAAGGCTGCTGTTGCTATTCTGGTGTGCTCAGGGTTTTGTTGATAAATAGAATCATTTCTGAAGTCATCAGTAGCAAATTGGCTCTTTGCTGTGACTTGCCGATGCAGGCCTGTGGAGAACTTGCTGAATTATTTGAATAATACTGGGCTGCTGCAGTCATTCATCAATGCCACTTTCCCACCCCTCTTGCTGGCTCTTTGATAGCTGAATGTTTGATGTGTAGCATCAGTCACCTCTTGTATCTGATGTGGAGGGACAAGCTGCAGGCTGGTGCTCGACTTCACACAGCATGGGGTCGGGGGAGAGCTTTCAGACCGTCTCCTTACCCCCACTCTGCAGATGATGGTGGGTTGGGGTGGAGAGGAATCTAAACAAATAAATCAATCCAGCTGGGAAGGAAGCATAAGACAAATAAGTGAGGGCCTGGAAATAATTCGTCAAGAGCCTTCGAGCTGAGGAGAAGGTGAGAAGTAAGTGTGCGAGCGTGCCTTATAGAGAAACAGAGGAACATCAGAGTAAGGGCTTGATTCTGGGGTGTAGCAGGAGACAGGGAACCGGGTTTTCCCTTGGAGAACCCAACAGCATTTGCTGCAAGTTATGTGGGCAAGAAGCCAAGAGTATTTATTTCTGGTCAGAGAATGGATGCAGGCCTTTAACTTGTGGCCTTTTCCTTTGAAAATCTTAGTTAACAATTGGGAGAAGCCTCTTAGAAAGAATGATTAAAAGGAACTTATATCTGTAAAGCGTCTTGAGAGTGTATAGTTGGGTGCTGTTCTTTGATTGAAAACTGTGAATGTCATCATAAGGAAAGAGAAACTTATAACGAATATAGACTAGAGGTTAGCCATGTTTGTTTGTTTGTTTTCTTAAGGAACACAGACATTAGATTTGGACAGACTCTGAAGACGAGGAGGACAGAAAGGGTGAATTCAAGCTCTTCCTTGCTTTCTTCCCTCCTTTCCTCCTCTTAAACTTTTTATTTCTTTCAGGTATTTTCTTGGATATGATCCATATGTGAGGCAGCATGCTAAGATCTTAGGGATGTTAATATGATACAAAAGCAAATAAGACATAGTTTTTATCTTCAAAGAATTCAGTCTAGTAAACTTGGGGATTGTCTCTACCAGAGTTTGAATCGGCACCTTCAAAAGGGTGTTGAACTCAAATCTAAGGCTGGGGAAAGTCAATATTGGAAGGGTCGAACCTGAGGAGGGAGGGAGTTATCTGGGTTAGATGGGTACCAAAATCCTAAATGATGAAGCTTCTCTGGGTTGCTGAGAGGACAGAGAAGCTGGTCCACTCCTAAATAAATATAAGCGTATTTATAAAGGGTGTTTATAAAATACAGAAGTAGTTGACAACCTGCTTGAGTGCCTGGAGATTCAGAGGCCAAGGTTCAAACTTTGAGGACCAGAGATGATCTCTGTTACAAGTACTCCACTTTGCTGTTAATACTGAGAAAGCCATCACAGGCAGTATATAAATGAATGGGCATGACTGTGATCCGATAAAACTTTATTTCCAAAAACAAGCAGTGGTCTATAGTTTGCTAACACCTGCTCTAAGGCTGAGTAGGGCACCTAGATAGGCTGAAGCTCATGGGTTACCTGACGCTCCTCATTCCAGACGTACCAACCTTACTTGCTGGTGGGGAGATGCTTCTCAAGGCCTGCCAGGTTGCATTTCTATTGGTGCCACCTTGGGGCATGGCTGAGGCTGTAGCAGAGATGGTGAAGGGAAGGAAGATCTGACAGATGAAGCTGGAAAGGATAAGTGTTGGGATCTCCAATACCAGGCTAAGGAGTTTGGGCCTGGTATGCACTGTATCTGAAAATATCCTTATATCAACCTCATGGGATCTATATTTCTTTTAATTTAAAGCTTGGAGAAAAATTGCAGAAGATGGATGGAATATTGCACTTTTTCCCCTGAATCAGGAATATAACATTTTTTAAAATGATTTTAAAAAAAATTTATGTTAACCCTCTTATTTATTTATTTTTTTGGCTGCATTGGGTCTTCGTTGCTGTGTGCGGGCTTTCTCTAGTTGCGGTGAGCGGGGGCTACTCTTCGTTGCGGTGCACGAGCTTCTCATTGTGGTGGCTTCTCTTGTTGAGGAGCACGGGTTCTAGGTGCGTGGGCTTCAGTAGCTGTGGCTCACAGGCTCTAGGGCACAGGCTCAGTAGTTGTGGCGCACAGACTTAGTTGCTCCGGGGCATGTGGTATATTCCCGGACCAGGGCTCAAAGCCATGTCCCCTGCACTGGCAGGCAGATTCTTAACCACTGCGCCACCAGGGAAACCCAGGAATATAACATTTATTTTCCACATTTATTTGATTTCAGGAATAATAAGCCAGGCTTTCAGGACTATCAGGTTTTTCCTTAACTAACAAAATAGATTCCTAAAATATAGGGTGGATTCCCCCCCCCCCATTTTATTAGGGAAACTTGATCTGGGAGAGGCACAGAAAGATGAAGAGATTGAACTATGTCCTTTCTCTGTAACATTCTATAACATTTGAAAAATACAGAAGTGTTTGGAGGAGAGTCACCGTCACTGTTAATCTATTATGAAATGATGATCTAGAAGAAGAAATAAAAGGTCTGGTATTATTCATCCCAATGAAGAAAAGGCTGATGGTGACTCGGTAAACTTTTAAATGTACAAAGGGATACAGGTATAGTAGGAGGTTACGACCTCCTCCCCAGAGCCTGGAAGGCTCAGCATCATACCTGCGTATGGAATTTTGACTCCTGCAGTCTTCCTCTTATTCTTTATGCTTCAGCCACTTTCTATTTTTTAAAAAAAAATTTTAAATTTATTTTATTGAAGTATAATTGATTTATAATGTGTTAATTTCTGCTATACAACAGTGATTCAGTTATATGTATGAATTCGTGTATATGAGTATATACATTCAGCCACCTTCTTTCTGTAAGCAAATTTAAGTTGCTCTATTTTTTTCTTTTTCTGTTAGTAATTTCTTCCCCCAAGTCTTTGCCTTTTTAGCCGTTATTGTTAAAATGTGTCCTCCGGGCTTCCCTGGTGGCTCAGTGGTTGAGAGTCCGCCTGCCGATGCAGGGGACACAGGTTCGTGCCCTGGTCCAGGAAGATTCCATATGCCACGGAGCAGCTGGGCCCGTGAACCATGGCCACTGAGTCCGTGCGTCCGGAGCCTGTGCTCCGCAATTGGAGAGGCCACAACAGTGAGAGGCCTGCGTACCGCAAAAAAAAAATAAAATAAAAAGTGACCTCCTTAGCTTCTTTGTACCCCAGCCTCACTCACAATCACTTCACCACCTCTCATTCTTCCCATGACATTTATCACTGTTCGAAGTTACCTTGCTCATTTGTTTGCTTTCTTACTGTCTTCCTTTTCTCACTAGAAGGCAAGTTCTATGGAATCATGGACCTTGGTCTGTTCAATTACCAATGAGTCTTTAGTACCTAGGAGAGTGCCCACTCATAGTAGGGGCTCATTAAACGTTTGTGAAAAGAGTGACCTAAATAGGGAGATAGATGAATAGGTACGACAATTACAGTTATGTCAAAGACAGTGGTGATGAGATAAAAACAATTCTTTGGTATTGTGCTTCATTGTTTACATAGTTCATCTCATTTTACATAAATTATTTATGATGAAGGCTGATAAATACTAACATGAACACTGAGAAAAACTATCATCTTTCTTAGTATTTAAAAATACAACCTTACATATTAAATTATCCTTGACTAGGCTAGCACTATAACTTGGAGGCAAGGAAACCGTGTCCCAGGATTCTGAAAAGTCCCATATGTAGCTTGTCTCGATATTTCTCAGGATGGTTCTCCTGATTGTAACATATTTTTTGAATGTGCCATTGTAGGATGATGACTTGGAAACAGATGTGAACAAGCTGAGCTCCAAACCTGGTCTTGATCGACCTGAAGAGGAACTGATGCAATATGAGGCGATGTGTTTTGAGCTCTCCTGCAGTTTTGAGGTAGAATGTATGCCGTGGTTCTACTCCTCGGTGATGCTAATGGGTTCCTTGCAGACCCTGGGAATCCAAACTGGCCTCCAGATGGAAAACATTGCTCATCTTTATCATTCTGCTTCTGGGATCTTTCTGAGAGGGAAGTAAAAGGCTAAACAAAGATATGAGAAGGTGGCAGAGATAGGATGCATGCAAGGGTCCTATCAATACAATCTGACACCCATCACCTCGGAAGGAAGTAGGATGAAGGTTCACATTGCTGCCTGTTGTCTGGTGGGCAAGGTGCCTTACTCTCATGTCCTGGGAAAGCAAGTGAAAATTCATGGTGATTTAATCATTCTCTTGTGAGAGTGGGATGGTTGTATGAGATGGCTTTCTGAAGGTGACCAGCCTGATTCTAGGATTTCTTTGTTAGCAGAAACAAATCAAGCACCTTATACCTGGTCATGTTAATCCAGTGGCTGGTTGCTGTTGCTTCTTCTGCTGTTGCTCCCACCAAAATTTAGACCTGCTTTTGGACCTCCATTATTTTCTTATGATTCTTAATAAACCATGAATTTGGCCATATCTAAGGGTACACGCTAAGTCACTTATAGAAGGGAGCTGACATTGTATTTCACTCTAGAAAGCAGAAAGGCATCGGTGGGTAAAAGTTTCAGGGAAGGAAATTTTAATTCCGAGTAAAAAAGAATTTTTCTTAAACAATGAGAATGATCCTCAAATAAAAGGAACCACCTTGGGATACAGGGAAGTTTCTGTAAATGAGTCATTCATCCAGGCTGTAAATGTTTGGGGGTGTCGTAGGAGGCTTTCATGTACTGCATAGACTCATACTAGACCCACCAAATGCCCCTTCCAAGTGTGCGTTTCTAGGATTCTGCCATTTCTTTGACTCTTGAAGCTTAGTCTTTCCTTGACTGACTTTGGAAAAAGTTTTCCAGTGCACAGGATTTATGCTTAGCTCTGTGCCCAGAGAGTGAGGACAGGGATCAGATTGTATTCTCTACTTGGACAGAAACACTGACGTATTCTTTTCCACTTTTAACCTGAAGGAACTGGAGTCCAAACCTGGAGGTGGTTTGAACTTGGACGAGACTCGGTATGCCAGTCACCACCACATTCTGACTGCTGCCTCCCCAAAAGGGCTTTGCTTGAATAAGGACCAAATCTCCTGGGGACAAGAAAGAGAAGTCCCTGTCCAGACCTCCCTTATGAGCAGAGTGAAGATGGGGAGGTCCAACATACATCTAACGTCCAAAAAAGACCTGGAATGAACCCATACCGAAATGCACAATCCAATGGTCTTGGGATAGGTTCTTCCGGAAGTGAAATCTTAGACGTTCAGGCGTCCTTCAAAGAGGATGCTTGGGACATAGATGCGATTTCCTGCCCAAGGATAAGTGCCTCCTTTTCCAATTCCACTAGACCTAGAGAAGCTACTGAATTAATAGATAAGCTCCTGCAGACACATCGGACGCATATCGCCTTCCATGACCCCTATCTTTGTATGGCCAAAGCTAGAAGAACTAGATCTGTGTCTGACTTCACAATGATGGCATTTCCTGATTTCTGGGGGCATTGTCCACCTCTCTCTGCCCAGTCCGTGTTGGAACGTAAATGTGGAGTCCAAAGGTGATGGTGCTACTAACTTGGGAGCTATATATATTTTTTCTTCTTTAGTATTTTTGTAGGTGGAATGGTTTGTACAGATAATTCTGTTATCTTCAGGAAAGTGAGCATTAGTCAGCAGCATGTTAAAAGCCTTAAGGAGGGCTTCCCCGGTGGCGCAGCGGTTGAGAGTCTGCCTGCCGATGCAGGGGACACGAGTTCATGCCCCGGTCCGGGAAGATCCCACATGCTGCAGAGTGGCTGGGCCCGTGAGCCATGGCCGCTGGGCCTGCACGTCTGGAGCCTGTGCTCCGCAATGGGAGAGGCCACAACAGTGAGAGGCCCGCATACCGCCCCCACCAAAAAAAAAACAAAAAAAAATAAACAAAAAAAAAAACCTTAAGGATATTTTCGCCAAATATACAAGCTTGCCTCCCTACTAGGACATTTCAGAGCCAAGAGTAGGGTGGTGGTAGACATGTGTTTCCACAAAAAGAATTTCTTAGACGATTCTAATGCAACCCCTTACCCCGAATCCATTGCAAATCCTACAAAAGGGAAAGATTATCCAGTTTCTCCAAATACTGGGATCATTCCTTAAGGGAAGGTTCTCAGGAATAAACAAGTATGGATTATTTGGGATCACTTTTCTCATTTACTGCACATTGGAATCTGATCTCTTGTTAATGAGAGGAGGTGGTGGACCTCCATCCCACAGTCCCAACCTTATAGAACCTGACTTGGCTTGGGGAATAGTTTTGCTGCATCACTAAGGATTGTAAGGAAAAAAAAATGCATCCTGCAGGGAAGAAATGTTGTGTGATGGATTATTCCCAGGATGCATGAAATGGAGCTTTGCCTTTGGATAGGCATAACGAGATTAAAAAGAAAATTACTGAACTCAAGGAGAAAACGGTTTTCCCAGAAAATATACTAAGTATGCATACACTAAGTCTATGGAGCAAAGTGTGCATAGCAGTAAGTTTTCTTAACTGTTAGCAAGTTCATCAGCAAATTGATGGTGGACCCCAAGAACTGCTTCCACTTGGTCTCCTGGCTGACATCTCTGACCTCACCCCTCTGACCTTATCTCCATGCTCAAGTTCCTGAGAGACACACCACAGGGGCTGGCCCAGCAACAGCTCCCCACTGGACAGGACATCTTTCCCCTGAGTCTAGGCCTCATTTTGACCTTCCCTCCCCCTTCTCCTACCCCTCCCCGCCCCAGAGAGCTGGATCAGAAATTCAAGGAGGGAATCTGAAATATCCCTTAGGTATCCTTCCTCCCTCTTACTTAAGTCTCCCAGATATTGGTGTTTCTCAGAGAGAAGATTGACCATAGTCTTCTGGAGCAAACAGAACCAAGGACTATAAATGACACAAGAATTCAAAGGCTTATTGGAGCCTCCCAGACCATCAGCAATCCTAATGTCTCCTTCAAAAGTGTCTTAGTGCAGAGGGCCCTCTTATTCACACAACCAGAGGCTTCAAAGTCCCTCAGCCCAAATGCTCTTGACAAAACTCCTTTGAGTAGAGAATCCTCCTAAAATGAAAATCTGACATCACTGCTTCCTACATTCCTACTGTTCAGTGTAGTTTTATTTTTTGATAAAGAAGAAAAGGAAGGAGGGGTGGTGCTTTTTGTACTCATTCAGCTCAAGGTTGGATCATGATTACATTTTTCTTTCATAATTCTCTGATGAGTCCCAAGGCCCTTCCCACATGACCATAGGATGAATGGGGTAAGGAGTGAGGGCCAACCCTTAAAATGTTTTCAATTTTCCTTTCCAGGATCAAAATATTTGAGGATGTCCGGAGGCTCATCCAGCCAAGCGATATTATAAATAAAGTTGTCTTCAGTCTAGATGAGCATTGGTAGGTGGTCTTGAACATCAGTGGAATGAGGGGGGTGGGAGTATAGAATATCCTTTTAATGGCACGAGCATAAGAATATTTTAAGTTAATAATCCATTCCTTCTCCTAAAATCAGCACAGTGAAAATTCGGGTTAAAGATCTGTAAGAGAAAGCTTATCTCTAAGAAATGCTAAACTGTGCCCAAGAATAGCAATAAGTCCTATGTTCAAAGGTTCTCTATTTCATTACAGGCCTTTGCAAGACACCACTTCTGACTGCTTACGGTTCTTCTCCAAGTTTGAGTCTGGAAATCTTCGCAAAGCCATCCAAGTGCGTGAGCAAGTAAGGAAAGCTGCAGGGGCCATACTCAGTATGGCTCAGCCCTGTTTTGTATCCCCCTCCCAGGAGACATTTTCGAAGTTTTCCCTTTTTGGGACGTGGTGAGTGGTAAGTCATTTTTTTTGGTACGTGAAATATTTCAAGGAAGCCCAACATATAACAAATACAAGTGGAGCTGTTTGGTATGGAGAAGGGAAGGGCAGGCATGTTAAGATTCCTCCTCAGCCTCCTTCTCTTTCTTGTTTGCTATCTCAGCTTCTTCTTCCTACAGCTCCCGCTTTTATTATTTATTCTCTTCATTTATCAAGTTCCAAGGATCCAGGAGGGAAGACCTGATTAGGAATCTCCTAGTGGGAAAATGAGCAGTCCAGGATGTGCCTGAGCTCCTGGCCTTACTCAGGTCTTTCTCTTTATATCTGCCTTTGGCCAGAGTGTAGAATCCTAAACTCGTCAGTTGTGGTCTGGGTGACAGAGTCAAATGACAGAAAACAAACCTACTTACAGGCAAGGATTTTTTATGATCACTTTTTAGCGAGAGCATTGTGGGCATAGCAGACAATTGGAGGGTCATAGACTTCCTGGAATTGTTCTCATGGGTGTCCCTATGGTGCCAACTATAGCTTCATTCATTGTATGGTGAGTTCAGTGGTTAGAGTGTGTTGCTTATAGTGACGGTGGGAGGGGTGGGACACCATCTGCTCTGCTACGGCTTCAACAAAGCTCTCCCCTTCCACAAATCTCACTATACAGTGCCATTTAATCAGAGGGCCAGAGTAGGAGAGTATGAACGAATCAGGGCAAAACCATTGCCCTTTCTAGAAGAGCAACTCAAAGAGCATGCCAAGGGGATGGGATAAGAATATTTTTGAAAATGAAATATCCTGATGATATTGTTTAAGTCAAAGCTTTATTGCTAATTCTGCTGCTCAAGCTTGAAAAAGTAATTTTTTGGAGACATAGTGATTGTGTGGGGACACATAAGGACTTTCTGGGGTGCTGGAACTGTTCTACATATTGATCCAGGGAGTTGTCACACAGGTGTACCCAGATGAATTTGCTTAAACTCGTTAAGCTGTACATTTAAGATCTGTGTACTTTACTTCATGTAAACTAAATCAGTTAAAAAGGGAAAAAACAAACAGACAAATCTTTCATTGCTAGTCTAATTCATGTTTGTTGCCTTGCTGGGGATTTACATATATTATACTACTCAATCTTTACAAACAGTACTGCAAGTTTAGGCACCATTTCTTTTTTTTTTAATTAATTAATTTATTTATTTACGGCTGTGTTGGATCTTTGTTGCTGCGTGCGGGCTTTCTCTAGTTGCGGCCAGTGGGAGACTACACTTCATTTCAGTGTGCGGGCTTCTCATTGCGGTGGCTTCTCTTTGTTGTGGAGCATGGGCTCTAGGCGCACGGGCTTCAGTAGTTGTGGCACGCAGGCACAGTAGTTGTGGCTCGCAGGCTCTAGAGCACAGGCTCAGTAGTTGTGGCGCATGGTCTTTGTTGTTCTGTGGCATGTGGGATCTTCCCCGACCAGGGCTCAAACCCATGTCCCCTTCATTGGCAGGCGGATTTTTAACCACTGTGCCACCAGGGAAGTCCCTAGACACTATTTCTATTTTTCATTTGAGGAGACTGATGCTCAGAAGTCATGTCTAACATCAAATAGTAATGGCATATCCAACCAGATGTGACCACATTTTCTCTGGAATATAGCACACTTGCATTTTTCCAGGTGGACAGAAACTATAGTTGTATAACTGACTCTTCTAATACCAGGACACTGCTCCCCCCTCCTTAAATTTCCAAAGCCTCTGTCCAACATTGTGAGATAAGGATGATAACTATAACTTACCAGCCAACCAAGATCCTGGATCTTACATCCATCATCCAGAACCTGAGATGTATAGATTTCTCAGTGTTGGAAGTTCTCTTAAAGGCTTTTAACCCTCTGATCTTGCTTCTGACTTTGCAGGTTGGAGTACGACTTACTGATCAATGCTGATGTGAATAGCACGCAGCACCAGCAGTGGTTCTACTTCAAGGTGAGCGGTATGAGGGATGCGGTCCCTTATCGCGTCAACACTATCAACTGTGAGAAGGCCAACAGCCAGTTCAATTATGGTATGAGCTCTTGGGAAATAGAGACTTTCTCAATAACACCAAAAATGATGTCACTTTTGAGTGCTTGAATTATTATCAGAAGCCCTGCTTGGGTTGCAGAGGGTTTGAAGTTGGGCTGACATGTTTTGGTTGCCAGGTATGGCAAGACGGCCGCCAACCTATGGTAAATTGCTACTATGGGAGGGGAAGCTTGAAACTCTCCCTGTGCTATGAAATGTTAATACCTCACATAACTTTCCGCCGCTTCCTGCCTCCCTTGCCCCACCTTGAACTTTTTGAGGCCAGTGAGCCCTCTCATTTATTCCTTCTCTCCACCTCCTAAAACCCATAGAAGCAAATATACTGATCTGTTGATATTTGTCACAGACAGGCAAATGGCACAATTCCATTGGACAACACCGAGTTACACTCTCAGAAAACTCTGGAGAAAGTTTAAATTCTCCTGAATACCTGTGGCACTTTTAGAGGGGGCGTTCAAGGGACAATGACTGACTAGTAGCCCATATTTATTTTGAATGTTTCTAGAAATGGGAAATTCTGCATGTTATTGCTGGCTCACATACTAATGTATTAGTGGCTCTGAGTAAGGAAAAAATATTCCCCGTAGCTCCAGGTCCAGGCATAGGACATTACCTCTATTTTGTACTGATTAAATAGACTCTTGCTGGTATAGAAAGAGAAAAGGTGAGCCTTGGCTCTTGTATTCACTTGATGCAGCGGCTGTAACAAATTGTCACACATTTTGTGGCTTCAAAGAAGACAAATATATTCTCTTACAGTTCTGGAGTCCACAAGTCCCAAATCAGTTTCACTGGTCTTAAGTCAAGGCGTTGGAAAGGCCATGCTTCCTCTGGACATTCTAGGGGATTATTTGTTTCCTTTCCTTTTCCGGCTTTTAGAGGTATGTTCCTCACATTCCTTGGCTCATGGCCCTTTCCTCCATCTTCAAAGTCAGCTGCATAACATCTTCAAATCTCTCTGCTTCGGCCACATTGCTTTTCCTCTGTAGTCAAACCTCCCTCTACCTCCCTCTTGGAAAGACATGTGTGATTGAATTTAGGGCCCACCAGGATAATCTCCCCATCTCAAGATACTTAATTTAACCATATCTACAAAGTCCCTTTTGTCATATAAGGTTAATATACAGCTTCCATGGATTAAGACCTGGGTATCTTTGAGGGCCATTATTCAACCTACCACAGCTCTCCTTTTCTATTCCCCCCCACCACCCACCTAATGGATTAACTCTGCCTTTATTTTGTGTAGGGATGCAGCCAACTCTGTATTCTGTGAAGGAGGCTCTTCTTGGTAGGCCTGCCTGGGTACGGACAGGCTATGAAATCTGTTATTACAAGTAAGTTAGAGTGTTGTTAGCTTCCTTTGTTCTTCTGTTCTCTCTCAGTTTCCTGCTTCTCCATGTTAATCTTACAAACCTGAGCAATCTGTGCTTGTCTGCTGTACTTGTCACTCTTCCAGTGGCAAACGCTCTGTCCTTCAGAAGCCTAAGCGTGTGAAATGGCACCCACAGTAGACCTCAAGAAATATCTTTTGGTTTTCTGAAAAGTCATCTATTCTTATTTAAACACCTTAAAACCTTTAGACCTTACTGTTGGATATTATTATATAGACTCAACCTATGATTAGTGCATCAAGCTTCAGTTCTTTTCCTGTTTCCATTGGTCCCAGTGAACAAAAAGTGTGAGATATTCTAACTTAATTCTTATCCATCCCATGCTTCAGTTTTCCAAAGCAGATAAACATGAATATGTGAGAAATATACTTAAGTAACTGTTGCTCCACAGAAAGATACATTTTGGAAAAAATAGAAGAGAAAGGTATTTTCAGAATTCATCTTCAACTCTTGATCAGTAGCCACTTCCATCAATGTATCCTGTAAAGGTGTAATGAAAGTTGAATTATCCATATATTTTGATAAAATACATGCATGCATTCCAGACCCATGAATTGCTTATTTGTGCACTTTCCTTTGCTAGAAAATAAAATACAAATTCATAAGGCAAAAAAAGGATAGGGAGTGTGGACAGTTAGAAACTATGTAGTTAATTATTATCTTGTTGCTGGTTTCTTATAAAAAACTGATACGCTAGTACTTATTTTCTTGGATAAAGTAATTTACATCTCTTTCTGAGATGACAGGAGGCCCCTAAAAATATTATCAGGCATTCTTGAGTTCAGGATAGTTGCAAATATCACAAAGAAAGAGTAAAAATGCTTATGCCTCTTGGCTTTTGAGACTATAAGGACAGGAGCATTGACAGATAAGAAGGTCAAGAATCTTGTTGCTCTATCAGACACAAGGGCAATCATCACCATAGAAGTAAGGATAGTCTATAAAGCACAGAGATGGGCTAACAGTTTGTAATGAAAGAGTCAGCAGTCTTTAGTCTTGGATGTATTAGAATATGGACCTGGGTAGTATTTTCATTATATTCTTCAGAACAATAGCAAAGCCATACAATGTTGTTGGTTTTCCATAGCAATGACTTTCTGACCCACCTATCTGCAGACTCTCAGGATCCTCTTATGGTCCAAAGAGATTGAGACTAAAATCATCTCAAGGTGACAGGGGCCACAGCTGTAAGGGAAAATAATGGAAGCATAAATTTGGACTTTGGTGTGTCAAGAATAATTTTTAGCATCCTCGAGAAATAGTAATTCTAAATAAACATGAAAGACCCGGCTTGCAGTGGGCTTGGATCTGGAGGTTAGTAAGAGATTGGACAAACATAACATTCAGCATCCTTTGGGGGGCGGGGCAGCTGTCCCTGGAGGCTGCTTCCTTGGAGGTGGGGGATAAGGCGTGGGCTTAAGGGGATTTAGAATCTGCCAAGAGGAAAAGGAAGAAATCAAACATCCCAAAGCAGAGCCTTGGCCTAAAGAATGACAATGTTAATGTTAATAGCTTTTAGATTCATGAACAAGACAATTGTTATGTGATTAAAGAGTAACAGAGGGGTAACATGAAAACCATGAATGTGTAATGTAATTCGTTTTTCATCTTCTAGCCATGAATACAACAGAGATGAATGGATAAGATTGCTACATTATAACATGGTTTGTTTTACACCAATTCACCGCATTGTGTTAACATATTTCCAATAATGGGATCTAACAACAGGATAGATATGTTATGTGTATCTCTATTCAACTGCAAATCAGAGTGCTTTTCCCTACTGTAGAATGCCTTAGATTATACAATGTATTTATTTCTCTCTTTTACCCATCACAGTCTTTGAGTTGATCTGCTTTTGAAGATTTTTTGGCTTCATCCCTGACTTTATGCTCTCTAATGTATTAATTTGGGAGAACTTTACCTCCTATTTCTTTGTCTCCAATATGTCATCAGGAACTCAGAAGTCTTATTTCTATTACATTCTTATATTTAGTACCATGTTCTAAAGGGGGTGCCAGGGTGCTTATTGTGGAGAGAACCATGAGCCATGGTACCTGAGTATATCTATGGGAGGGTGAAAGAAAAGAGTACTCAGAAAGAATGGGATATCCATTTCCTTCAAAAAGAGATAGCAACAGTGATCAGTTAAGGAGGTGGGCCAACTGCTTTGTGGGTCGGAGCATCATCACTTAGAAAGTGATCTCCAGAGTATTTTGATAAGATATACTAATCCATGTACTTTTAATATAGAATTGTTCATAATTTAAAAAAATCAATTATACATGCCTTACTATACTAATATATTATGCATACTAGAAAACATGCAGAAAGTTTAGAATTTTAAGACATGGGGGAAAGATGAGAAAAATAATTTTCAATTTAAATCTTTAAATTTTAAATGTCAAATTGTTATATATTTTTTTACTATTGGTAACTCAGGGCATCCTATACCCTTAAGGTTTACCGTGAAAAATATAGTTGTAAATTGCCTTTTGGCTAATTTTGAAAAATGGTGGTTAACTTCTCCAATCTAATTAGATAATTTTTACACAAATAAGAATTCTTGAGAAAGAGCTAATATTAAGGTAGGAAGTAGGCCATGTCACTTCTTTCATTTTCTCGGTCATTTGTGTTTAAAATGTAATATTATTATCAATCTCTGAATTCCAAGCAGAATTTATAAAATACTAATTATCTATATTGCAGGGTTTAGTTTAATTTAGATAATATAATCTGTAAATCCACTAGAGAAGTCTTCTGCAAGTTTAAATACCTTGCCAGAAGTTGAAATCTAAAGAATGAGAGAGATGGTGAGCTACTCTCATCCCTCCCTCAGGAAGCCTACTGTACAGCAGTCAATACTAAACTACCTGACCTATGAAAACCATAGATATAAAATGTAATGTATTTTTCATATTCCAGCCCTGGAAAACAACAGAGAAGAATGGATACGACTGCTATAGTGTAATCTAGCTTGTTTTATAATTATTCATCATAGTAGCTTGACTTGGACAGCATAGGGGCAGCGTTGTCCATCCCCATATTAAACCTTAGACAACTTTCTTTCTTCCTTATTAGGTCATAATAAATTTAAAGAGAAATTCTAATATCTTCTCCCTGTGTTCAGTAGATCTGATCTTCTTGCCCCTCCCCTGGGGTACCTGCTCCCCCCCATCCCACCCCCTCGCCCACCCACCTGGCAGATCCCTAAGCTAGAAAATCAAAAGGGATCCTCCAGAGGGAAGAACAGAAATGGGCAGGCTTATTTTTCCATGCCTCTTGTAAAAGTAAGCAAGGACTGTTTTAGTTCCTGCTTTATTGACTTCCCTGCGGTCTGCTCCTCCCTCTAATGTACAGAGCCTCACACCTTTTTGAATTTTCTCCCAGCTCTGGTCTAAAGTAATTTTGGTGCTGAAGGGCAGAGGGAGGGAAGCTGCATGCTCAGAGTGGCCATGTAATACACAACAGCTGATCTCTTCTGACATTTATCTCTGCTCGTGAGAGGAGATGGAACAGCTCACTCATGAAGATGAATGTCATACAAGAGCTCTGCCATCATGCATCCTTCCCAGGGATCTCAGGAGAGAGATTTGGTGCTATACAGAATATTAGAAACTCTGTAGACACAGGGTAGCCTGGTGACTTGACTGCCCTGCCTTATTAGATCCTGTTAAGTGAAATGATGCTCCCATGTTAAACAGAGCCATCGTCATTATAAGTTTATCTAATTCACTCTCTATCTTGGCATTTGCTTCTTTCATGCACACACAGAAAAAAAAAAAAGATAAAATTAAAAGATAAAATTTTAAAAAATGACTTCCCAGCATATTTTAACGTACAAATGGAAGGAGACTGAGTTCATAACCATGCATTTGTGTACTTTGCTCCTTGCTTCATTGAAAGCTTTATGATTTTAAAAGTGCAGACCCTTCCGAGGATAAATTGTTCAGAGAATGGAAAAGCAAAGGGGAGCCTTTTAGCTGTGGAATGGCTCAGCTACCCATATCATCTTTGACCCAACATGCATCTAGGGTCTGGCATATTTGAGAGCACACTTGATTTTCACCAGGCTTCTTCTCCGCCTAGAAGAGCAGATCAAGGAGAGAAAGTTTCTGGAGTGAAACTTCTACCACTCATTAATGATGTGACCTTGGGGCAAATTATTCCAGCCTCTCTCAACTTCAGATTCCTCATCAGTAAAAGGGGATAATAATGGTATCTACCTGATAAATCTGTGCTGAGGATGAAGTGAAATGAGATAAAGCACATGGAAATCTTACAACAGTGTCTGGTGCATAGTGGATGTTCAGTGAGTGTTAGCAATTATTAGTAATTAGTAGAAGCTTCTTAGTGGCATCAAATACCATTGACATAAAGAATCATAGTGGTATGAATAATTTTCTCACTAGCTATCATCTGGATTATTTTACATTCCTTCTGTTATTTTAGACTTCAGGTTTATAGGTATCTCTGATTTATGAAAACCGAAACTTCCAATTCTTGCTTGCTGAAGTAAACCAAAAGACCTCTTGTCCTTTTATCCATTCTTATGAGACAGGTGATAAAATGAAAAATAATCTTGTTTTTGGGGTAAGCCCGCACCTAGGGTTGAATCCTGTTTATTGTGCTTGTTGTGTGGAGTTCCTCAAGACACTTAACATCTCAATTTTCCCAGTCTGTAGAGTGTGCATAATAATACCTTGAAAGGATATAATTAGGATTAGAGATAAGATATGCCAAGTATTCTAATGATTACTTCTAGAGTCTTAGGTCCATTTATTCTACAGGCCTTAGTTGAACAGCTGCTAAGTCCAGGTACTGTGCCAAGCGTGAAGATATACAGACAAATAAGCATAATCCCTGCCATAAAGCATGGGCAGTGAGGGAGAGGCACAATGTGATAAGAATTATGTAAAAGGGTGGATATTGGGGAAGACTTCCTGAAAGAGGAAACACTTGTGTTGAGTCTTGAAGGAGGAAGAAGAGTTGGCTAAATGAGGAAGAAGGAAAGCATTTCCATACAAAGGAAGAACATGGGAACCATTTGAAATATAAAGGATGAATGTTACTGCCTTGCAAACATCCCTCAGTATGTTCATATCATAATTGGGAAAACAAAAAGAACTTGATAGGATCTCACTTTATCATGGACAGATCTAATTCTAGCAAGCCAAGTGTTTCACTTTGGAGATTTATGGAACACTTCACTTTGAAGAAGGTGATCTTGGGAAAGTTTAAAGGTTTCTGAAGAGGAAAACTTTGCTAGAGGTGGAGTCATCTCCAGGACTCTCCCACTACAATGTAGCCACCAGGAGACTCCAGTGGGGAAGCCTGACGTTTGCTTTTGTTTCACCTACAGCGTAGACCCTGGATTAGGGTAGCAAGTGAATCTCCTTTAGCTGAAACTCATCCTAAATGAGGTGATTTTCATTTTTCTTAAATTCCAGCCATCAGCAACCATCCTGAAGAGGGCTGGATTATTAGTGGGGAGCTTTTAGTCTTGCCCATGAAGCTACAGCAAGGGTGTGTGTACAACAGGCGTGTGTGTGTGTGTGTGTGTGTGTGTGTGTGTGTGTGTGTTTTGGGAGGGTGAGGAGGTAGATTTTATAGCCCAAACTACCAACTTTCCTTAAATCACTAGAACCTTGGTCCACAGAAGCTCAAAAGCTAAAAATTATTCTATTTTATTTCTCTCTCTATTTCACTGTAGCTGTTCCCTGCCTGGAGTCCAGTTTTGGTTTGAATGGTGGAAAGAGCCTAGGGATGGGAATTTCATATACTTTTTTTTTTCTTTTTTCAGAGAGAGCAGCAACTAGGGTACATTTATTTCCTCCTGGGCCTGGCAGGCTGGGAGCAGAATACAGACAGAGGCACTGGGGCATGTGGCCTGTTATGGCCTGGAGTTTAGCTGCCTGGGTGGTAACTGAATGGGTGTGCCAGGGTGTGTAGGGACTGGAGTGATCCTCCCAGAACTGAGAGAAGGGCCCTTGGGGTATGCAAGCAACACCAACGTTGGGCTTGGCACAGATGCAAGAGAGGGGTTATGGAGTAGATGTGAGATGGGTGTGCTGGGGCAGGGTGTGTTGAAGCATGTTGGGTCCTGGCTGTTGACTGAGAATCTGAGTGCCAAGGGCTAGGAGAACAGAAAGGCCTGTGGGTCCGCAGGAGCCATGATGTGACTGTAAACAGGATCAAACCTGGGGGAGACCGAAGAGTCCAGGGTGACTCCTACAGCGAGGCGATGAGGGGGCAGGTCTGGGACTCCCATTCAGGAATACATGGTCAGCTGTAGCCACTCCTGGGTGTTCACCTGGATTTGTCCAGTGCCATCTTTGTCAAGAGATTTGAAGGCACGGAACATGGCATCCGGTCTGACCAGGCAGCTGATGAAGTTGTCAAAATCCATGTTCCCTCCCTCATCTGAGTAGTGTTGGATGAGCATGTTGTAGAGATGCTCATTCAGGCGGAATCCTGCTGCCTCAAAGGCCCTTGGGAGTTCACTGCTGTTAATGGTCCCTGAACGGTCAATGTCAAATTGTTTGTATATGGCCTGCCACTTTTTTTTTTTTTTTTGCGGTACGCGGGCCTCTCACTGCTGTGGCCTCTCCCGCTGCAGAGCACAGGCTCCGGACGCGCGGGCTCAGCGGCCATGGCTCACAGGCCCAGCCGCTCTGCCGCATGTGGGATCCTCCCGGACCGGGGCATGAACCCCTGTCCCCTGCATCGGCAGGCGGACTCTCAACCACTGCACCCTCGGGGAAGCCCGGCCTGCCACTTTTTGATGTTCCACAAGTACGTGAATTCCTCGAAGCCCAGCTTGCCGGTCGTGTCACCACCATGCTGTGACATGTGTCAATGCCAATACCATCAGTCTTCAGATCAGAATGTCGGGTCACGACTTTGTTGAGAATGTTCATGAGTTCTATGGCACTGACCTCCATGTCCTCTCTAGCCAGCTGGGCAAAGACCTCCGGAACTGCCGTGCCTTCTCACTCTCATTGGCCTCGATGTTGGAGTAATGGGTGCGAGGGGGCGGGGGCTCTGGGTTGTACTGCGCAGCCGCCTCGCTAACGGCGCTAATGACCCCGCCCAGTATGCGCACGCAGTTCCACGCAGTTCCCCGCAGCCGCCGCTTCCTTTTCTTCTGCCGCCGCCGCCGCCGCCTCGGGCCCACTGACCAGGCCTCCGAGCACATTCCCTAAGGCCCCCGCCCAGGCCCCCGCCTCCTCCGCCGCCTCTTCCACCCTTCCAGACCGAGTTAACCAGGAACATGGCTGTGACTCAAGATTCTGCCTCGCTCGCGCGTCGGCCGGTCAGCTAGTTTCCATATTCTTATTTTTACTCTCTCTTGTTCTCTGTGGTGGCTGGTGGGGTAGCATAGAATTTGCTTAGGATGAATGTGCCTGTGATGTGACTTCAGTGTACTTAGTACAGTGGGAAGCCTAGAGCTAAGCAAGGCTCATGTCAGATGAGACCACCCCCACTGGCCTCGGGGGTATCTTATGAATCTTGAGGAGAGATACAGGCTCTGTCTCCACTGCATGTAGGTGAAAAACTTGGGGATGGCAAGGCACTAGATGTATGTTTCCACCTGCTTTTACCTTCATGAATATATATGTATGGTGTGTGTGTTTTCACACTCATGCATGTGAAGCTCAATTCCACATTCTGATTGGTTGTCAAAATGTTGACCATTTGACCAAAATGTTGACTGGCTCGTTTCACTTAGAAGAGAGGTGTAATTGACTAGGTTCAGCTAGCTGTAAACTGAATGTGTGCTTGCAGTGGAGCCTTGAAATCAGAATGAATAAAGGTAGCACATATGTGGTTTGCATGCTTTCTGAGTTACCATCTGCTGCTTTACATACTTGCTAATAATCAGAGCCTTAGCTCCGGAGAAACTATAGAACTTTGGGGAAATCTGGAGAAAATAGACTGAATTAGGTAGCAAGATCCAGATGGCACCATGGGTAAAGATGCCTTTTTGGGGACTTGCCTGGTGATCCAGTGGTTAAGACTCTGCTTCCACTGAAGCGGGTGCAGGTTCAGTCCCTGGTCAGGGAACTAATACCCTGCATGCAGAGCAGTGCGGTCAAGGAAAAACCAAAAAAAAAGTTGCCTTTTTGAAGTTTCTAGTCCTGTAGTCGCAAAGGATATGGGTCCTATTAATAGGATGCTGAAAAGCTGGTTCATCGTTGGGGATCTCCTTCTTTCCCTAGGATGACCAAGGATCCAGGGTGCCATATTGGCAGAAGCTGATGCAAGAGAAATGTATAGCCTGATAGGTCATAGTCCATGGAACTACCAATTTCTCTTACTCCCATTCTTAGTTTTATGAATATTGAAAAAACCCACAAAACCAGGCAGTAGATTTTCTATTTTGTCCTTTCTTGCTCACTTGATCTTTTTGCTTTGGTGGCAGGTGTCATGAAGGTAGCAAAAAAGGCAGAAAAGAATAATCCCTATTTTTTATATTTGCAAGAACGCACAGAATAATTATCTGCTTTTTCTTCCCTCTCCCCACCCTTTCCCCCAATGAAACCCCAAAGCACAATGGACAAGAAAGCCAACGTTGTAAATGTTCAAAGGTGGAATTACATCTTTTGGTGTCCTGGTGTATTTTGCATTATAATGCAGCCTTGACGATAACATTTCTCAGGAAAGCCTGCACAGCTGTCTCAGTATTAAGAGGCAAGGAGGGAGCGTAACTGGCAGCGTATGGGGAAAATATTGCTTGGAATGTACTTCTGGGTGCAAATTACTTTGATACTGTTCTCTGAAGTATCAACATTGGTGCTTCATCTTTGACAAAGGAAAATGTGGATTGTCAGGCCGTAAGAAGCTGAACCACATTTGGGGTGACAAATGTATTCCTTTGGGAAGAAAGTCTTGTGTAGTGGAAAGAACAAAGGCCTTGCAGGCAGATCTGGGTTTGAGTCCTGTATTGGCCACTTATTAGCCTTTTGACCTTTGACAAATGGATTTTTCTAAGCTTTTGTTCTTTCATCCACACAATGGGTTGTTACAGTGATAACAAGATGACATACATTGTGTTGAGTTGGAACTCTGTATAGGGTAGTGATTGCTAAGAAACCGTCTGGCAGGCAGAAAGGAAAGGAGGAGCTGGACTCTGTGTTATCTGGAGAGAGGCAGGGGTTGAGGAACCCAGATTTGGGTAATAAAATATATGTCTCTAATAAAATCCCAGGAAGAACAGAATTATTCACATTTTCCTCTGTTTTCTAGTTCAGTGACTCTATAGCCTTCATTTTCAGACACAGCAAGGAAAAGACCTATGGCATAGATGCCACAATTAGGAGACACATGGATTAGCCTAGATGTTGGTGATTTGGGCTCATGACCTGGCAGTAAGCTCACTTCTCTATTTCTCCGTTTTCTAAATTTTGCTCACCAGGTGTTTCAAGTGAAGGACGTTTTGCTAGTATATAACACCAAAGGTTTATGGCATCTTGAACCCTAAATGACTGTTTTCCCCACCTTTCCCTCATTCTTGTCTCTTCTCCTTTCTCTTGTAGAAATCATTATCGCCAGAGCGCAGCCATCACAGGGGCAGAGTCTGGGAAGTGCTATTACACCCTCACCTTTGCCGTCACCTTCCCGCATGCCGAGGATGTCTGCTACCTGGCCTACCACTATTCCTACACCTACATCGCCCTCATGGTAACTTCCTCTCTACAGCCTTATGGAGGCCCAACTGAAGGGGCTCTTGGAGGTTTTCCTGGAAACATTCAGGAGACCCTGTCATCCTGGTGGGGACTTCAGCCTTCCAAGGGATCCAGGGTTTGTTGTCACTAACTTGGTGGCTTTCTATTTGTCCCTTTTCCTTCCTTGGACAGAGTTCAAGGCTGAGGTCCTGACCAGTGATATTCTGGAGGCCCCAGTGGCATATAGTGCTCTTCATCTGTAGGTTGAGTGTGGGAGGTGGAGGGCAGGGGGACATTTCTTAGGGGCTCTATCTTTAAAAAGCCCTCAAATTAAGCAAGGATAAATGAGATTGGAATGAGATCATTCTGTTGAAATGGGGTAAAACCATGCAGGTCAGCTGAGATGCAGATTTAAAGGACATAGACACATTGAGAGGAGTGAAGCAGAGGCTGAGGAGGTGAAGCTTGGAAAAACTCCCTGAGTTCACCTGACATCTGCTTCCCCATTTCCAGTGGTTCCCACGGCCACGGGCTGGAGGCTGTTAGCAGGATCCAGGGCAGACAAGAAGGGTGGAACAATAAAGCATTGAATCACTGCAAATGAGGGTCACAATCTTTTTATGAGAGGAGGGTAGTGTCAACCTGTCCAAACTCGAAGTCAGCATTCCGATGTCCTATCAGACCCTGCACAGGGCTCATTTGACCAACCTGAGCAAACTGCTTAAACCATGCAGTTTCCTGTCATTTGAGAAAGTTGGCAAACCATCCCTTTCCCCTAGCTATTTCATGGATATCCTGAGGATTAATGAGCTAAAGTATCTCTTATAAAATACTTTCACCCTCTTCATTAATGCAAAATGTTATTAGCATATTCATAATAATATGTGTATAAGCAAACAGATATATCACTTAGCCTGAAGGATGAGCATTTTCATTGCAAGTCTGTGATGGGAGTTGGAAAAGACGATAACCAAGAACATCTTTCCCCTCAGAAGGAATGTTCAAGTATAAATACAATTTTTTCTGCATTGAGAAGGCGTACCTTCAACCACTTGGCTAACTGCTTCATAAAAGGACATCTGCCCTTCTCTCCATAGGTTGGTTTGCCTAAAGAGAGATTCTTTTTTTTTTTTTTACTATTTCCCAGACTGCAAAAGATATACGACTAGTATTATTTGCGTACAGCACTTAGAGATCTCAAGAACTTAATCCAAGAAATGTGCATCACAACCTTTGCTGTAACAAGGCATGTTGTTGTAAAACATGCTCATTGCCTTTAGGGACTTACAACAGGCAAGATTCATGATCCCCTTCAACAGCTGTTCTTATTGTCTCGCCTGTGAAACCCTGCACGTGAAAAGTCTATTGGGGAAGAGGATTCCTTTTTGAATGCGTGTTTGCCTTTTCCATCCGGGGGAATGATCCATGGTTCCAAGACACTATTCTTTACCCTTGTTAGAATATCTTTGACCTCCTGGAGATTCTCAGTGGCAATTAGTCTAAAAGTTTAGAATACAAAGGGGCTTGGGGAATTGTCTAATTCACCTTTATCATTTATAGATGCAAAAACTGAAGCCTAGAAATCTCACATTTAGCTAGTGGCCAAGCAGGGAACAGAGTACTGGCCTTTGACATCTATTCCTGTCTGAATAGAAAGTCTGAAACTCCTTCAGCTGGCCTTGACTGCATCTGGCTTCTTACTTTGAATTTCAGACTTTGAATCAGCTTGTAGGCACTTAGCAAGGACCCATCAAAGCATCTTGGAATAAAAATGGGATCATGTTTGGGGAACAACACTCTTCTCACCTGAACCACATCCATAGCACCCAGGGTTATAGACAAAAATCTTGGGTTGATGACTTGAACTCAACCATTCGAGGTTATATAATCACACAACCTGATGATTATATGCACCTATAAAAGTGGGCTGCCATTGCCGTAACTACTGTATGTCATAGCTTTTGTCTTTGGGACCACTCAGTACTCTTGTCAGACTAAAGCACAAGGTCTAAAGTTTACAATCAACAAATAGTTTAGGAGCCACTGAGGTCAAGTTGGGGATAATTTCATATTGAGGGGGGACAAAAATTCAAGAAAAGAGGACCCCACCATCACTTGATCTCAGTGAGAGGAAGAGAGAGGTATTGTTCATTGATGCTTATTGGCTTGTTACTTTGCCTACTGACTGAACGTCTTCCCACTAGGAAGAGGAGAGTTAATGAGAAAGAGAGACAGGAAAAGGGTAGCTTTTCATTTCTTCTAAATGAGTAGAACAGAATAAGAAAGATGATTTGTTCCTTGAAGTAAAAAATGTATATACTCAATTTTAGGTTTTACATTTCCAGTAATGCGTGGGCTTTGTGTTCTCCAGGTTTAAGACGATAATTGACTCTGTGACTTCTCTTAAAAAACTCTTCCTCCCATCATGAACAAAATAAGTACATTCTGTAATGCACAGTGGTCATTTTTATTTTTGGACATGTCCTAAGGAGAAACAGTTTTCTTCCAACAGATCAGTGATAAATGTGAATGACACCCCAAGGGCAGAATTAACTGGATGTTACTTGGGGGTTATGCTGAGGGGTGGAAAATATATTTCTGTGTGGAATTCACAATTGTGTAAACTTTTATAGCAGAGGACATGTATTTTGGAGGTTTTTCAACATGAATATAATTTTGCACCTTAAAAGTTTTATTATTCTCTTGTAATAAGGGAATTAGTATTTGGATCTTTCAAATTGCTATCTTCCAGATGCTTGCCAGGAACTCTGTTGGATAATTGTCCAAATTATAGTATTAAAATAAAGCTGAAAGAAAGAAATACAATATTATTGTAATTATGAAGCAAGCAAAAGGAGTTCTATTTAATCATCCATCTCAAGGTATCAATAATTGCAGTGATTGTTAAAGTGTTGTTAGCAATACTTGTTAAAGTATTTGGATTATGTTCTGGATTGCCCCTAGGTAGCCAGGAGTATTGGTTGAAAATGGCGCCCCAAGAGAGTTTCTGATGGACATTTTAGAGAGTAAGAAAATGGGACCTCACTGAGAACTTATAACTACATGAGTTGGCAAGAGATAAGAAAAGTGATCAGAAGTAGGATCCATGTGTTGGGAGAGCTTAAGGCTTTTGGAGGGTAGAGTAGGGTTTTCACCAGACGCATATACCCACTGTGGTAGATGCTACCAGCATGATCTTTAGAGATAAAATGGAGTGTACTGTGGGGAGAGTAAGGGAGGGGAGGGGGAGAGAGGGAGAGAAAAAGAAAGAATTGAGAATTAGAATGCCATATTCACAGTCTCTTCTAAAGGGCTCACGTTTAAAATGTGTCCAGTAGGAAATATCGACTTACATGTGGTAGATCAAAGATGCAATGAGCAAGTCATAAATCAGTGTTGTCACTTAATCAATAGACAGACACCTATCTTTGTATGGGCAAAAGGAAAGGACAGGCACCAGTAAAGGGTCCTGATGTTGAGGAGTTGAACACAAAGAGCCATTCTGGAGGAGCTGAGGTGTGTGTGGATGGATGGTGAAGTCACTGACCACAGGAACCCCTGAATTCCAGGGTTTTGAGCACAATGTAAGAACAAGTTTTGGAGTCAGGCAGGCCTGGATTTGGGTCTAAGCTCTGTATTGTCTTGCAGTGTAGTCATGGACAAGCTGTTTAACTTCTTTCAGCCTCAGTTTTTACATCTGTAAAATTGGAACCATTGAAGTGGTTATTCTACGGGTTATCAAGATTACATGACTTGATACATAGCAAGTGTTAGCCAAGTGCCTACAACTAGTAAACAATATTAGGTGGTGACCCTTAGAATGTTTATTCTTTTTTTAATGAATTTATTTTTATTAATTAATTTATTCTTTTGGCTGCATTGGGTCTTTGTTGCTGCACACGGGCTTTCTCTAGTTGCGGCGAGTGGGGGTTACTCTTCATTGTGGTGCATGGGCTTCTCACTGCGGTAGCTCCTCTTGTTGCAGAGCACGGGCTCTAGGTGTGCGGGCTTCAGTAGTTGTGGCTTGCGGGCTGTAGAGAGCAGGCTCAGTAGTTGTAGTGCACAGGCTTAGTTGCTCTGCGACATGTGGGATCTTCCTGGACCAGGGATCAAACCCATGTCCCCTGCACTGGCAGGTGGATTATTCACCACTGCACAACCAGCGAAGTCCCTATTATTCTCTCTTTTATGATGATGCGTGATTATTTTCTCTGTTGGACAGATTGGAAGATACCCATTCACAATACATAATAAAATTAAAATTATGTAAAAAAAAATCCCAATAAAGGACCCCAAAAAATAAATACAAGATCTACTGATGGTTTTCTTAGGGTGGTTGATTATAATTATTTTTTCTTTGCTCTCTTTTCCAAATCATCAGCAATAGAACTTGGTTTATTTTTAGTGGAAAAAGGGTATTAAAGTCACTAATCAGCAAATCTGTGAATACACATCTAGAGACTAATCACTTCTCTCAGTCTCAAAGTCAATCTATGTAACTTAGGGAGAATGGTATTGGCAGACTGGGGCAGTTTGAGAAAGCTCATTAGAACCTGCTTACAGGATGTTCTCTTGTTTTTTATTTAACTTAAAGGTGTCTTTTGTTCTCTTGTGATGAGAAGCCTTCGGTTCTCTGATGAGTGTGTTTAAGTGACAAGAGAGAACTAGGCAGTATGCAAATAAAATAGGCCATCTCCTTAGGGGTGAGCTTTCTTCGGAATTAGTGGGGACAGGGAGTGTAGCAGTTTAGGGGATAACAATGAGAAACAAAACGATTTTTGAGTGTATAGTGCTTCTTACTTTATCAGTAGCCACCAGCAGGGTAACCTGCTGAGGTCAAGTGAAGCCTTTTATGGAAGTTTTAAGGGAGTAGCTGATAAAGCAGAGGGGGCAGAAGACTCCTGCCAGGAGGCACCCGTGAGGCTGCGGGCTGAGTTATCAGCCGGATGTCTTTCATGGGTAGGTAGGATTTTCTTTTAAGACAGCCTCTCTGGGAGTTTCCATAATTGCCTTGAACTCATTCCCATTTTTATAAAGAAACCCACCCCTGTGGCTTCGCAGGGCTGTTATTACGGTTGGTTGTTGGCACACACATTCAGAAGCCCTGCTTCTCTCATCAGTGATCCCAACAATATCCAATTAGACACAGCCTTGCTGGACCTGAGATGGGAGCATTCACCTAAAAATCATCTTCAGGAGAACAATACAAAGCCATTTTCGCAAAAGGCAGACCAACGGAAGTTTATAATTGGTTTACTTCTGGAAGTTGTCTGTGTGACTGGAGCTAGACTAATGCACTAAGCACAGAGGTGTTATGTATTTGGTGGCAGGTGGAATGGTCAAAGGGACAGAGATTTCATTGAGGGGCACAGGGAGATGGCTGCATAAGCAATTACAGAAAATGGGCTTAAGCTAAAAGATATTAGGCATTTGTTGAATTGTAATATTTATAGTAATCATGAAAAGTGTCATAATAAGAAATTAATAAAGAGCTCATAGGAGAAGAAAACTTTCAAACTTTGCTTCCTCCAGCATTGCCCGTTAACGTGACAGTGTTTTAAAGCAGTGGTCCCCAACCTTTTTGGCGCCAGGGACCAGTTCCGTGGAAAACAATTTTTCAATGGGCTGGGGGCGTGGGGATGGTTTCGGGATGATTCAAGCACATTACATTTATTGTGCACTTTATTTCTATTGTTATTACACTGTAATATATAATGAAATAATTATACAGCTCACCACAGTGGTGACAGGAGGCGGAGCTCAGGCTGTAATGCAAGGGATGGGGAGCTGTTTTAATACAGATGAAGCTTCGCTGGCTCACCCTGCCGCTCACCTCCTGCTGTGTGGCCCGGTTCCTACCAGGCCACAGACCCGGTAGCAGTCCATGGCCCTGGGGTTGGGGACCCCTGTTTTAAAGGACAATGTACGTGGGCAAAAGATGGTTTTTCTTTTTTTTTACTTTTTTCTTTTGTATCTAATTGTGTTGGATGACTTCTACAGACAAAACTGCTTCCAAGCCTCCTCCCCTTATCTGATTTATAGAATCTAGATTTTATTTTTTTTCAAGATTTGGCAAGAAGAGCTACGGCCTGTTTGTAACTTCTGTGACATCACAGAATGATGGCCAGTACTTTTCTGGAGAAGTGTCTCTATCTCTCCCCCATCTCCCCCACATCTTGTAGCCATAATAAAATGTGAAACAAATAGCTTTGATGGCAAGAACAAAAGAAACAAAACAAAGCAAAACCCCTCAATTCAGCAGACAGTGTTTCCCAAAGCGTATTCTGCAACACTCCACGATCCTGAGATCTTTAGAGAAAGAGGGTTGAAGAGTCACATAAATTCTTGAAACACTGTTTGCTCGTTTTTCTTCTAAGAGTTCAAAGTGTGTATTGGCATGTTAAAGAATCTGAACAATTCTGCAGCCATGAAAATGTTTTCATTTTCTTTAATTCACCATATTCCAGGTGCCTTGGCTATGAATCTCCACCCCTCTGTACCTCAGCACTTAATAACATCCTGAAGATTACATTTTGGGAAATGCTTCAGGAAAGGGTATTGATTTCCTAGTTTGGGGGCCTGGAATCTTGATAGTAATTGTGAGGCAGAGTCTACTCAGTTCAGATTTCAATAATTAATATTGGGAGCAACTTTCACCCAGAAATGTATGGAAGTGATTAAAATAATTTGTTTACGATCACAGAGTATCATTTAAATCCAGGGTGATCTTGACTCTTTATGAGGGTGCTGGAATTTCCTTTTACCAGCGTGGCTGAGACAGTCCAACTTTCTGAAGGGATCATTTTCATTCTTGTCCTGTGCCTTCTCTCCTGGGATGCCAGATGGACACTTCTTCTATTAGCGCTTTCATTACACTGATTTAATATTTATTTTCTTTTTAATATATGAGTTTCTTTCATGAGCTTCTTTTAGGAGGATGTTTTTCTTTTCCTTAATGGTTTTATTTTTCCTGTTTTTAAAACCATTTTAAGTCTAATTTCATTCAATTATTGTCAGAAAATGTGGCTTGTATAATATCTGCTTTTTCAAAAAAATTTAGTGAATATTTTTTATAGTCCTGCATATGATTAATTTTTGTTATAGTTCCCTGAACGTTTGAGAAAAAATAAAGGATGCTCTCTGTAAAGACAGCTTGACATATATCTATAAAAAACAATATTGTTGGGGCTTCCCTGGTGGCGCAGTGGTTGAGAGTCTGCCTGCCAATGCAGAGGACACGGGTTCGAGCCCTGGTCTGGGAAGAGCCCACATGCCGCGGAGCAATTAGCCCCGTGAGCCACAATTGCTGAGCCTGCGCGTCTGGAGCCTGTGCTCCGCAACAAGAGAGGCCACGATAGTGAGAGGCCTGCGCACCGCGATGAAGAGCGGCCCCCACTTGCCACAACTAGAGAAAGCCCTCGCGCAGAAATGAAGACCCAACACAGCCATAAATAAATAAATAAATAAATAAATAAAAGAACATAGGGGTTAACATAATTTAAAAAAAAAAAAACAATATTGTTCAAATACTCTATATCATTTTTTTTGCAATTGGTTTATTCAAGACTGAGGTACTGTTTTAAAGCCTCCCACTCTTAGTACAATTATTTCCCTTTCTGCCATTTTTGTGCTGTACATTTCAATTCTGTGTTATTTGATTCTTAAGATTTATGAGCTTTTTATGTTCATTGTGAATTGTGCCCTTTATCAAAATAAGATCTTTAAATCCCATTTAATGCACTTGGTCTTGACTATGACTTTGTCATAGATCAGTATTGCCAGGCCTGCTTTAATTTATGTTTGCTTAACCATTTAGCTTCAATATTTCCCTTTTAAAATATTTTAGTGGAGGCAAACAGAACAAGAAGATAATTCAGGAGTGTTTTTCATACACATCATGGGTCTTTCTTTAATTCTCTTTGAAAGTTCCTTTTATATACAATAGGCAGTGGGATTTTAAAAAAACTAATCTGAAAGTTTTTGTCATTTAATAAGGCTGTTTAACCTATTTATACTCAAGACAATTTTTGGTGTTACTTCTGTCATTTTGGTTTTGTGCTATTTTCCATGCTTCACTGCTTTTCTTTCTTTTTTTCTCTCCCCCTTCCCCCATCCTTCCCTTCTTTCCTTCCTTCCTTCCTTCCTTCTTTCCTTCTTTCTTTCCTTCCTTCCCTTTCTCTCTCTTTTATGCAACATGGAGTGACCATATTTTCTTTGATTTCTTTTTCTACAGTGTTTATAATTCTACTAGTGTTTCCCTTTTAGTTCTTAAAAAAAATTTGAACCTACATTTCCTCATCAAAAGTAACAGCTACCACAATCAACTTGATGTACCCTGCATCTGTGGAATACATGAATAGACAACACATCATCCCAAATTGAGGAGCCCGGAGTCAGTGCTGTGCCTCTGAGGTGGGAGAGCCAACTTCAGGACACTGGTCCACAAGAGACCTCCCAGCTCCACATAATATCAAACGGCGAAAATCTTC
This sequence comes from Mesoplodon mirus, assembly GCF_964341445.2. Classification (NCBI taxonomy): domain Eukaryota; kingdom Metazoa; phylum Chordata; class Mammalia; order Artiodactyla; family Ziphiidae; genus Mesoplodon; species Mesoplodon mirus. The sequence goes on along the minus strand of NC_138979.1, from coordinate 86,526,548 downwards.
CAGAGATCTCCATCTCAACACCAGCACCCAGCTTCACTCAACGACCAGCAGGCTACAGTGCTGGACACCCTAAGCCAAACAACTAGCAAGACAGGAACACAACGCCACACATTAGCAGAGAGGTGGCCTAAAATCATAAAAAGTCCACAGACACCCCAAAACACACCACCAGACGTGGACCTGCCCACCAGAAAGACAAGATCCAGCCTCATCCACCAGAACACAGGCACTAGTCCCCTCCACCAGGAAGCCTACACAACCCACTAAACCAACCTTAGCCACTGGGGACAGACACCAAAAACAACAGGAACTACGAACCTGCAGCCTGCAAAAAGGAGACCCCAAACACAGTAACATAAGCAAAATGAGAAGACAGAAAAACACACAGCAGGAGAAGGAGCAAGATAAAAACCCACCAGACCTAACAAATGAAGAGGTAATAGGCACTCTACCTGAAAAAGAATTCAGAATAATGATGGTAAAGATGATCCAAGATTCTATTTCCCAGATCCAAAATCTTGGAAATAGAATAGACAAAATGCAAGAAACAGTTAACAAGGACCTAGAAGAACTAAAGATGAATCAAGCATCGATTAAAAACACAATACATGAAATAAAAAATACTCTAGATGGGATCAATAGCAGAATAACTGAGGCAGAAGAACGGATAAGTGAGGTGGAAGATAAAATAGTGGAAATAACTGCTGCAGAGCAAAATAAAGAAAAAAGAATGAAAAGAACAGAGGACAGTCTCAGAGACCTCTGGGACAACATTAAACGCACCAACATTCGAATTATAGGGGTTCCAGAAGAAGAAGAGAAAAAGAAAGGGACTGAGAAAATATTTGAAGAGATTATAGTTGAAAACTTCCCTAATATGGGAAAGGAAATAGTTAATCAAGTCCAGGAGGCACAGAGAGTCCCATACAGAATAAATCCAAGGAGAAATACGCCAAGACACATATTAATCAAACTGTCAAAAATTAAACACAAAGAAATCATATTAAAAGCAGCAAGGCAAAAACAACAAATAACACACAAGGGAATCCCCATCAGGTTAACAGCTGATCTCTCAGCAGAAACTCTACAAGCCAGAAGGGAGTGGCAGGACATACTTAAAGTGATGAAGGAGAAAAACCTGCAACCAAGATTACTCTACCCAGCAAGGATCTCATTCAGATTTGATGGAGAAATTAAAACGTTTACAGACAAGCAAAAGCTGAGAGAGTTCAGCACCACCAAACCAGCTTTACAACAAATGCTAAAGGAACTTCTCTAGGCAAGAAACACAACAGAAGTAAAAGACCTACAATAATGAACCCAAAACAATTAAGAAAATGGGAATAGGAACATACATATCGATAATTACCTTAAACGTAAATGGACTAAATGCTCCCACCAAAAGACACAGAGTGGCTGAATGGATACAAAAACAAGACCCATCTATATGCTGTCTACAAGAGACCCACTTCAGACCTAGAGACACATACAGACTGAAAGTAAGGGGATGGAAAAAGATATTCCATGCAAATGGAAACCAAAAGAAAGCTGGAGTAGCAATTCTCATATCAGACAAAATAGACTTTAAAATAAGGACTACTAGAAGAGACAAAGAAGGACACTACATAATGATCAAGGGATCGATCCAAGAAGAAGATATAACAATTGTAAATATTTATGCACCCAACATAGGAGCACCTCAATACATAAGGCAAATACTAACAGCCATAAAAGGAGAAATCGACAGTAACACACTCATAGTAGGGGACTTTAACACCCCACTTTCACCAATGGACAGATCATCCAAAATGAAAATAAATAAGGAAACACAAGCTTTAAATGATACATTAAACAAGATGGACTTAATTGATATTTATAGGACATTCCATCCAAAAACAACAGAATACACATTTTTCTCAAGTGCTCATGGAACATTCTCCAGGATAGATCATATCTTGGGTCACAAATCAAGCCTTGGTAAATTTAAGAAAATTGAAATTGTATCAAGTATCTTTTCCGACCACAATGCTATGAGACTAGATATCAATTACAGGAAAAGAGCTGTAAAAAATACAAACACATGGAGGCTAAACAATACACTACTTAATAACGAAGTGATCACTGAAGGAATCAAAGAGGAAATTAAAAAATACCTAGAAACAAATGACAATGGAGACACGACGACCCAAAACCTATGGGATGCAGCAAAAGCAGTTCTAAGAGGGAAGTTTATAGCAATACAATCCCACCTTAAGAAACAGGAAACATCTCGAATAAACAACCTAACCTTGCACCTAAAGCAATTAGAGAAAGAAGAACAAAAACATCCCAAAGTTAGCAGAAGGAAAGAAATCATAAAAATCAGATCAGAAATAAATGAAAAAGAGATGAAGGAAACGATAGCAAAGATCAATAAAACTAAAAGCTGGTTCTTTGAGAAGATAAACAAAATTGATAAACCATTAGCCAGACTCATCAAGAAAAAAAGGGAGAAGACTCAAATCAATAGAATTAGAAATGAAAAAGGAGAAGTAACAACTGACACTGCAGAAATACAAAAGATCATGAGAGATTACTATAAGCAACTCTATGCCAATAAAATGGACAACCTGGAAGAAATGGACAAATTCTTAGAAATGCACAACCTGCCAAGACTGAATCAGGAAGAAATAGAAAATATGAACAGACCAATCACAAGCACTGAAATTGAAACTGTGATAAAAAATCTTCCAACAAACAAAAGCCCAGGACCAGATGGCTTCACAGGCGAATTCTATCAAGCATTTAGAGAAGAGCTAACACCTATCCTTCTGAAACTCTTCCAAAATATAGCAGAGGGAGGAACACTCCCAAACTCATTCTACGAGGCCACCATCACCTTGATACCAAAACCAGGCAAGGATGTCACAAAGAAAGAAAACTACAGGCCAATATCACTGATGAACATAGATGCAAAAATCCTCAACAAAATACTAGCAAACAGAATCCAACAGCACATTAAAAGGATCCTACACCATGATCAAGTGGGGTTTATTCCAGGAATGCAAGGATTCTTCAATATACGCAAATCAATCAACGTGATACACCATATTAACAAACTGAAGGAGAAAAACCATATGATCATCTCAATAGATGCAGAGAAAGCTTTCGACAAAATTCAACACCCATTTATGATAAAAACCCTGCAGAAAGTAGGCATAGAGGGAACTTTCCTCAACATAATAAAGGCCATATATGACAAACCCACAGCCAGCATCGTCCTCAATGGTGAAAAACTGAAACCATTTCCACTAAGATCAGGAACTAGACAAGGTTGCCCACTTTCACCACTCTTATTCAACCTAGTTTTGGAAGTTTTAGCCACAGAAATCAGAGAAGAAAAGGAAATAAAAGGAATCCAAATTGGAAAAGAAGAAGTAAAGCTGTCACTGTTTGCAGATGACATGATACTATACATAGAGAATCCTAAAGATGCTACCAGAAAACTACTAGAGTTAATCAATGACTTTGGTAAAGTTGCAGGATACAAAATTAATGCACAGAAATCTCTGGCATTCCTATATACTGATGATGAAAAATCTGAAAGTGAAATCAAGGAAACACTCCCATTTACCATTGCAACAAAAAGAATAAAATATCTTGGAATAAACCTACCTAAGGAGACAAAAGACCTGTATGCAGAAAATTATAAGACACTGATGAAAGAAATTAAAGATGATACAAATAGATGGAGAGATGTACCATGTTCTTGGATTGGAAGAATCAACATTGTGAAAATGACTCTACTACCCAAAGCAATCTACAGATTCAATGCAATCCCTATCAAACTACCACTGGCATTTTTCACAGAACTAGAACAAAAAATTTCACCATTTCTATGGAAACACAAAAGACCCCGAATAGCCAAAACAATCTTGAGAACGAAAAATGGAGCTGGAGGAATCAGGCTCCCTGACTTCAGACTATACTACAAAGCTACAGTAATCAAGACAGTATGGTACTGGCACAAAAACAGAAAGATAGATCAATGGAACAGGATAGAAAGCCCAGAGTTAAACCCACGGACATATGGTCACCTTATCTTTGATAAAGGAGGCAGGAATGTACAGTGGAGAAAGGACAGTCTCTTCAATAAGTGGTGCTGGGAAAACTGGATAGGGACATGTAAAAGTATGAGATTAGATCATTCCCTAACACCATACACAAAAATAAGCTCAAAATGGATTAAAGACCTAAATGTAAGGCCAGACACTATCAAACTCTTAGAGGAAAACATAGGCAGAACACTCTATGACATAAATCACAGCAAGATCCTTTTGGACCCACCTCCTAGAGAAATGGAAATAAAGACAAAAATAAACACATGGGACCTAATGAAACTTAAAAGCTTTTGCACAGCAAAGGAAACCATAAACAAGACCAAAAGACAACCCTCAGAATGGGAGAAAATATTTGCAAATGAAGCAACTGACAAAGGATTAATCTCCAAAATTTATAAGCAGCTCATGCAGCTCAATAACAAAAAAACAAACAACCCAATCCAAAAATGGGCAGAAGACCTAAATAGACATTTCTCCACAGAAGATATACAGACTGCCAACAAACACATGAAAGGATGCTCAACATCTTTACTCAGAGAAATGCAAATCAAAACTACAATGAGATATCATCTCACACCAGTCAGAATGGCCATCATCAAAAAATCTAGAAACAATAAATGCTGGAGAGGGTGTGGAAAAAAGGGAACACTCTTGCACTGCTGGTGGGAATGTGAATTGGTACAGCCGCTATGGAGAACGGTATGGAGGTTCCTTAAAAAACTACAAATAGAACTACCATATGACCCAGCAATCCCACTACTGGGCATATACCCTGAGAAAACCATAATTCAAAAAGAGACATGTACCAAAATGTTCATAGCAGCCCTATTTACAATAGCCCGGAGATGGAAACAACCTAAGTGTCCATCATCGGATGAATGGGTAAAGAAGATGTGGCACATATATACAATGGAATATTACTCAGCCATAAAAAGAAATGAAATTGAGCTATTTGTAATGAGGTGGATAGACCTAGAGTCTGTCATACAGAGTGAAGTAAGTCAGAAAGAGAAAGACAAATACTGTATGCTAACACATATATATGGAATTTAAGAAAAAAAAATGTCATGAAGAACATAGGGATAAGACAGGAATAAAGACACAGACCTACTAGAGAATGGACTTGAGGATATGGGGAGGGGGAAGGGTAAGCTGTGACAAAGTGAAAGAGCGGCATGGACATATATACACTACCAAACGTGAGGTCGATAGCTAGTGGGAAGCAGCCGCATAGCACAGGGAGATCAGCTCGGTACTTTGTGACCGCCTGGAGGGGTGGGATAGGGAGGGTGGGAGGGAGACGCAAAAGGGAGGGGATATGGAAACATATGTATATGTATAACTGATTAAATTTGTTATAAAGCAAAAAAAATAAAATAAAATAAAATTAAAAAAAAAAAAAAAAAGTAACAGCTAATATTGAGTGTTTCCTGTATGACAGCACTTCTCATACACAATAAACTGCTAAATTATAGCAATCATTGAGTGACATAGGTAATGCCATTTTATATACATTTTAAAGATGAGAAAACTGAGTTACAGAGAGGTTAAGTACAGAATTTCCACGACTCTTCTAGAATCCACAACCAAACTTTGAACCCAGGCAGTCTGATTCCAGAGCCTGCCCACTTAGTCATCTTGCTATTCTGCCTTTCCATTTTCAAGAATTAAATAATATTAATGTTCATGTAAGTTGAAAAGTTAGTATTTTGTTTTACTTTATTCCTTACTTACACATTTCTTTTTACTTTCATTTTAGAACCAGATGATGAGATTAACATTTGATAATATGTGTTTTCTCCCTCAAAAATTATTTTTTATATTTGTATTATGTAGTAGCTGTGTTTTCCAATAGCCATTTAGACAAAACTTGTTTAACTGAACTGTCCCTTGATACCATTCTTTAGTTGGATTTGGGGCAGCTGAAATTTGTCTTCAAGTTATTATTGTCAATAAAGATAAGATGATATGTTTTCTGAGCTCTTGCCTAACTGAGCATGTATGAGCAGAAATTCATGAGCAAAACCTTGGCTGGTTATAGGTTTACTTGATTATAATCCTGTGTACTTTCAAACTCTAAGCAGGGCCTTTGTGTTTGTGTGTATACCCTTAGTTAGCCTCCTTGTCTCCTCAGGGGTGTGAGACCTACCACCTGATCTCCAGTGCTGTTGCATCACAGCAATGTGTGGCATTCATTAGCACTTGACAAACAACCAGAAGACTGAAGTACAAAGGTTTGGTCCGATAAATGGGCCTTTGCTGAATCTCATCTTGAACCTGGGGTAGCCATGATCCTTCTAATTCCTTTTCTTAGTATTGTGTCAAATGCTGGCTCCAAGAAATACCACCAGAACAACCTGTTTCTAACATAGACCTAAGTGTATTGTGTACCTTGGTGTTTTAGATAGAATAGTGCCCACCGCCCACCCCAAGATGTTCATATTCTAATCCCTGGAACCTGTGAGGATGTTACTTTATGTGGCACAAAGGACTTTGCAGATGTGATTAAGTTAAGCCTCTTGAGATGGGGAGAGATTATGTTGAACTATTGGACTGGGTCCAATGTAATCACAAGGGTCCTTAGCCATGAAGGAGTGAGACAAAAGAGTCAGAGTCAGAGAAGGAGATTTGACCACGGAAGCCAGGGTAGGAATGATGTGATTGCTGGCTTTGAATGTGGAGGCAGACACCATGGGATAAGGAAAGCAGCTGACCTCCAGAAGCTGGAAAAGGCAAGAAAATGAATTACCTTATAGAGCCTCCAGAAGGAGCGCAGTCCTGCCAAGACCTTGGATTTTTGCACAGTAAAACCCATTTTGGACTTTTGACCTCTGGAACTGTAATACGATAAACTCGTGTTGTCTTCATCCACCAAATTTGTGGTAATTTGTTACAGAAGTGATAGGAAACTAATCTATTTGATAAGGGAGAATGTGATAGAGTCTTGATAGTGTCTCAAAGGGGGAAGGGCAAAGCTGGAGTATTTATTAAGACTTTAAAGTTCTGTTAAGGTCAGGTATTTTAATGTAGGGGCTTGATTAGCATTGGGTAAAGATCATGATATAATGGTTAAAGATTGGTGGACACTGTAAGGCAAGAATCTTGAGGAGAGGGGTTCAGAGGGTCTTGGATCAATTCATTGATACTTTCTATTGAAGAGTTGATGAGATGTTCCTGAAAAATAATAAATTTATGAAAAATAGATTTATTTGTAATTTCTATTTTCCTGGGCAAGAGTTTCCTAGGACATTAAACTTATGTTGATGAAGACAGGGAATAATAAATTCATATTAATCTAGGAAACAGGCTGTGTGGAGGCAGATGATTTGGGGTCTCAGTTGTAAGGAGGATATGATTCAGGGTCAAATTTTCAGGTATCCCTGAAGCTGTAGGAAAGGCCACAGAATCATCTGGTAATCTTTTCTTTCCTTGGAACTTTTTCGTTTTCCTTGTAAGTCAAACATTTCAATAGCATACAAGTAGATTTTAGTCTATTCCTACCCAGATGCTAAGATTTTTACTTAACTTAGGAAATTCTTTCTCTTATTTCCCAGTGTATTGGTTTTCTATTGCTGCGGTAAGAAATTATCACAAATTTGGTAGCTTAAACAATTAAAAAAATTAACTTACAGCTCTTTTGGTGAGAAGTTCAACATGGATAAAAATCACTGGTCAAAAATCAAGGTATTGGGGCTGTGTTCCTTCTGGAGGATGGTGGAGGAGAATCTATTTCCTTGCCTTTTCCAGCTTTTAGAGGACACGGCATTCCTCAACTTTTTACCCCTTTACCCCCCAGCATGGCAGGCTGAGTCCTTTGCATGTAGTTCTGGTCCTTTGTGGCTGGGGAATGTTCTCTGCTTTTAAGTACTTTTGATTAGATTGGCCCCAACTGGTTAATGCAGGGTAATCCCCCAACGTCAGATAGACCTCAGTCTTAAACACATCTGTGAAGTCCCTTTTGCCATGTAAGGTAACATATTGACAGGGTCTGAAGATTAGGGCATGGACATCTTTGGGGGAGCCATTTATTCTGCCTAGCACCTCTGTAGTACATCTTTTTCACATGTAAACACTTCCTCTACCTTTTGAAGGCATTACTCCATTTTTCATAAAATATATTATGAATTTTTTATAAATATTTTCATAGGAGCCATGTTTGTTTCATTTGTCTAGCAGACATGTTATTTGTTAAATAACAAGGTGGGCAGTTTTTCCTCGGCCCTCTTAATACCTATTTGAATATGTTAATACCTATTTGATCTTTAGCTGGAAGGACTATTGTGTGCACTGGCGTTCTTGTGTTAGAGAAGGACCGCTTCCCTTTCACTGGTTACTGAAGTCACCGAGTCCCTGTTGTTAGGGTATGCAGTGTGGTTGGGAGGCAATCTCTTAACACCTTTATGACTAATTCCACTGTTTGGGTTATGGAAAGTATCTTCAGAGGTCTTAAAGATTGTTGGCCAAGAACCCTATTTTCAGTGGTTACCCCATTTTGGTATCTTTCTGCATTTTAAATGAGTGTTTAAATGGGAAGGTAGGGTAGGGAAAATCAGTTGCTACCAGTTAGTGGTTCTCTTTGCTTAGCATTCTCCCTGGATCAATTGCTTTCTATTTTCCTTCAATATGCTCCCAGCTCTCCTTATATTGCTTGATTCTAAAGTAATCTGCACTGCTGAAGCTCTGTCTCATGTTCCCGAGTGTCCTGCATGTACTCTGTCTTCATGGTAATAGCATTCTTTACATGCAAGTGTCATGGGAAGAATGTTGTCTGCCCCTGTTCTTTTGCTTTCAGTGCAACTTGAAAACAGATATTCTACTGTGCAGACATAGGCAGGCATGCTGCTTCCTGTTCAGCCTCACTGAACTTCTTCCGGGGAGTAGGAAGAGCACGCTTTTAAACCACTTAATGCCCACGGTCAGGCAGATTAGGTTAACAAAAATACTTCTAGGGGCTTCCCTGGTGGCGCAGTGGTTGAGAGTCCGCCTGCCGATGCAGGGGACACGGGTTCATACCCCGGTCCGAGAAGATCCCACATGCCGCGGAGCAGCTGGGCCCGTGAGTCATGGCCACTGAGCCTGCGTGTCCGGAGCCTGTGCTCCGCAGCGGGAGAGGCCACAACAGTAAGAGGCCCACGTACGGCAAAAACAAACAAACAAACTTCTAAACTATAAGGAGTTAAATGAATATAAGCTTTGCTGCTGTTTTCACCTATTGTTATTATCAAAAATCTTAATATGCACTTCTGTTTCATCTGTGCTCCAGACTCACCTTGACGTTCTGGAAAAAAGCGTGAACCCCAAGCAGGTCTACTTCCGTCAGGAGGTTCTCTGCCAGACACTAGGAGGGAATTCACGTCTATTGGTGACCGTCACTGCCATGCCCGAATCTAACAGCACTGACCACCTGGAGCAGCTCCGTGAGTAAACGGCAGACCCTCTTCTTTGAAGATTTGGTGGTGAGGGTGGGGGTCCTCAGAGTCTTGGAAGCACTCTGTCCCTTGGAGATCAGAAGCTCCATAAAGCGTTGGGGACTGGTCTACCTTGATAGAAACCCAACTCTTCTTGATATGACAAAAGGGTAAATATTCATGTTGCTCTGTTATCAAAGGGAGAAAACAATAAATTGCAAATTGTCAGAAAGATGAAATGACTTGTTGGAATTGAGAGCAGTTTACAAGTGACAGTCACTTCTGCTAAAACAGAATCAGGACTGGAAAATGAATCACATTTTGCAACTTCTAATCCAGGGACTTTTCTCACCATGCTCACTCCCATTATACTACGCTCACGGTCAGTCAAGGTTAGGAAAGGAAGGAAGTTGAGGGTTGGAGGACTGGCTGAAGAATTCCCTTGATGACCTGGATTACAGTTTGGATCAGAAGAGCTGACAGTGTGGAGGAGGCTCTAGCCAAGAACTGTAAAACCAAACCAAAACACACAGGCATACACACACACACACAGACACACTCTCACAGACACACAAATGCCCATTTAATATTAGAGTCCTGAGCACAAATGTGATTTGCTTGTAACCAACCAGCTTTTTCTTTTTTTAAAACATCTTTATTGGAGTAAAATTGCTTGACAATGTTGTGTTAGTTTCTGCTGTATAACAAAGTGAATCAGCTATATGTGTACATATATCCCCATATCCCCTCCCTCTTGCGTCTCCCTCCCACACTCCCTATCCCACCCCTCTAGGTGGTCATAAAGCACCGAGCTGCTCTCCCTGTGCTATGCAGCTGCTTCCCACTAGCTCTCTGTTTTACATTTCATAGTGTATATATGACAGTGCTACTCTCTCACTTCGTCCCAGCTTACCCTTCTCCCTCCCCGTGTCCTCAAGTCCATTCTCTACGTCTGTGTCTTTATTCCTGTCCTGCCCCTAGGTTCATCAGAACCAGGTGGGGTTTTTTTGTTTTTTTTATTGCAGATATGTGTGTTAGCATACGGTACTTGTTTTTCTCTTTCTGGCTTACTTCACTCTGTATGACAGACTCTCAGTCCATCCACCTCACTACAGATAGTTCAATTTTGTTTCTTTTTCTGGATGAGTAATATTCCATTGTATATATGTACCACATCTTCTTTATCCATTCATATGTTGATGGACACTTAGGTTGCTTCCATATCCTGTATATTGTAAATAGTGCTGCAATGAACATTGTGGAACATGTCTCTTTTTGAATTATGGTATTCTCAGAGTATATGCCCAGTAGTGGGATTGCTGGATCATATGGTAGTTCTATTTTTAGTTTTTTAAGGAACCTCCATACTGTTCTCCATAGTGGCTATATCAATTTACATTCCTACCAACAGTGCAAGAGGGTTCCCTTTTCTCCACACCCTCGCCAGCATTTATTGTTTGTAGATTTTTTGATGATGACCATTCTGACCGGTGTGAGGTGATACCTCATTGTAGTTTTGATTTGCATTTCTCTAATGATTAGTGATGTTGAGCATCCTTTCATGTGTTTGTTGGCAATCTGTATATCTTCTTTGGAGAAATGTCTATTTAGGTCTTCTGCCCACTTTTGGATTGGCTTGTTTGCTTTTTGATATTGAGCTGCATGAGCTGCTTCTATATTTTGGAGATTAATCCTTTGTCAGTTGCTTCGTTTGCAAATATTATCTCCCATTCTGAAGGTTGTCTTTTCATCTTGTTTATGGTTTCCTTTGCTGTGCAAAAGCTTTTAAGTTTCATTAGGTCCCATTTGTTTATTTTTTATTTTATTTCCATTTCTCTAGGAGGTGGGTCAAAAAGGATCTTGCTGTGATTTATGTCACACAGTGTTCTACCTATGTAATCCTCTAAGAGTTTGATAGTGTCTGGCCTTACATTTAGGTCTTTAATCCATTTTGACTTTATTTTTGTATCTGTGTCAGGGAGTGTTCTAATTTCATTCTTTTACATGTAGCTGTACCGTTTTCCCAACACCAGTTATTGAAGAGGCTGTCTTTTGTCCATTGTATATTCTTGCCTCCTTTATCAAAGATAAGGAGACCATATGTGTGTAGGTTTATCTCTGGGATTTCTATCCTGTTCCATTGATCTATATTTCTGTTTTTGTGCCAGTACCATACTGTCCTGATACCTGTAGCTTTGTAGTATAGTCTGAAGTCAGGGAACCTGATTCCACCAGCTCCGTTTTTCTTTCCCAAGATCGCTTTAGCTATTCGGAATCTTTTGTGTTTCCATACAAATTGTGAATTTTTTTGTTCTAGTTCTGTGAAAAATGCCATTGCTAATTTGATAGGGATTGCATTGAATCTGTAGATTGCTTTGGGTAGTAGAGTCATTTTCACAATGTTGATTCTTCCAATCCAAGAACATGGTATATCTCTCCATCTGTTTGTATCATCTTTAATTTCTTTCAACAGTGTCTTAGTTTTCTGCATACAGGTCTTTTGTCTCCTTAGGTAGGTTTATTCCTAGGTATTTTATTCTTTTTGTTGCAATGGTAAATGGGGGTGTTTCCTTAATTTCTCTTTCAGATTTTTCATCATTAGTGTATAGGGATGCGAGAGATTTCTGTACATTTATTTTGTATCCTGCTACTTTACCAAATTCATTGATTAGCTCTAGTAGTTTTCTGGTAACATCTTTAGGATTCTCTATGTATAGTACCATGTCATCTGCAAACAGTGACACTTTAACTTCTTTCACGAGTTGGATTCCTTTCTTTTCTTTTTCTTCTCTGATTGCTGTGGCTATAACTTCCAAAACTAGTTGAATAATAGAGGTGAGAATGGGCAACCTTGTTCCTGATTTTATAGTAAATGGTTTCAGTTTTTCACAATTGAGAACAATGTTGGCTGTGGGTTTGTCATATATGGCCTGTATTATGTTGAGGTAGGTTCCCTCTATGCCTACTTTCTGGAGAGTTTTTATCATAAATAGGTGTTGATTTTTGTCAAAAGCTTTTTCTGCATCTATTGAGATGATTACATGGTTGTTATCCTGTAGTGTATTAATATGGTGTATCACATTGATTGATTTGCATATTGAAGAATCCTTGCATTTTGGGGATAAACCCCACTTGATCATGGTGTATGATCCTTTGAATGTGCTGTTGGATTCTATCTGCTTGTGTTTTGTTGAGGATATTTACATCTATATTCATTAATGATATTGGCCTGTAGTTTTCTTTTTTGTGACATCTTTGTCCCGTTTTGGTGTCAGGGTGATGGTGGCCTCCTAGATGAGTTGGGGGTGTTCCTCCCTCTGCTATATTTTGGAAGAGTTTGAGAAGGATAGGTGTTGACTCTTCTCTCAGTGTTTGATAGAATTTGCCTCTGAAGCCTCTGGACCTGTTCTTTCGTTTGTTGGAAAATTTTAAATCCCAGTTTCCATTTCACTGCTTGTGATTGATCTATTTATATTTTCTGTTTCTTCCTGGTTCAGTCGGAAGGTTGTGCTTTTCTAAGAATTTGTCCATTTCTTCTAGGTTGTCCATTTTATTGGCATATAGTTGCTTGTAGTAATCTCTCATGATCCTTTGTATTTCTGCAGTGTCAGTTGTTACTTCTCCTTTTTCATTTCTAATTCTGTTGATTTGAGTCTTCTCCCTTTTTTTCTTGATGAGTCTGGCTAATGGTTTATCAATTTTGTTTATATTCTCAAAGAACCAGCTTTTGGATTTATGGAACTTTGCTGTTGTTTCCTTCATTTCTTTCTCATTTATTTCTGATCTGATCTTTATGATTTCTTCCCTTCTGCTAACTTTGGGGTTGTTTTGTTCTTTCTCTAATTGCTTTAGGTGTAAGGTTAGATTGTTTATTTCAGATGTTTCTTGTTTCCTGAGGTAGAATTGTATTGCTATAAACTTCCCTCTTAGAACTGCTTTTGCTGCATCCCATAGGTTTTGGGTTGTCATGTTTTCATTGTCACTTGTTTCTTGGTATTTTTTGATTTCCCCTTTGATTTCTTCAGTAATCTCTTGGTTAATAAGTAGCATATTGTTTAGCCTCCATGTGTCTGAATTTTTTACAGATGTTTTCCTGGAATTGATATCTAGTCTTATAGCATTGTGTTTGGAAAAGATACTTGCGATGATTTCAGTGTTCTTAAATTTACCATGGCTTGATTTGTGACCCAAGATATGATCTATCCTGGAGAATGTTCCATGAGCACTTGAGAAGAATGTGTATTCTGTTGTTTTTGGATGGAATGTCCTATAAATATCCATTAAGTCCATCGTGTTTAATGTATCATTTACAGCTTGTTTTTTCTTATTTATTTTCATTTTGGATGATCTGTCCATTGGTAAAAGTGGGGTGTTAAAGTCCCCTACTATGATTGTGTTACTGTCAATGTTCCCTTTTATGGCTGTTAGCATTTGCTTTACGTGCTGAGGTGCTCCTATGTTGGGTGCATAAATATTTACAATTGTTATATCTTCTTCGTAGGTTGATCCCTTGATCATTATGTAGTGTCCTTCTTTGTCTCTTGTAATAGTCTTTATTTTAAAGTCTATTTAGTCTGATATGGGACTTGCTACTCCAGGTTTCTTTTGATTTCCATTTTCATGGAATATCTTTTTCCATCCCCTCACTTTCAGTCTGTATGTGTCCCTAGGTCTGAAATGGGTCTCTTGTAGGCAGCATATATATGGGTCTTGTTTTTGTATTCATTCAACCAGTCTGTCTTTGGATTGGAGCATTTAATCCTTTTACATTTAAGGTACTTATCAACATGTATGTTACTATTATGATTTTCTTAATTGTTTTGGGTTTGTTATTGTAGGTCTTTTCCTTCTGTTGTGTTTCCTGCCTAGAGAAGTTCCTTTAGTATTTGTTGTAAACCTGGTTTGGTGGTGCTGAATTCTCCTAACTTTTGCTTGTCTGTAAAGGTTTTAATTTCTCTGTTGAGTCTGAATGACATCCTTGCTGGGTAGGGTAATCTTGGTTGTAGATTTTTCCCTTTCATCACTTTAAATATGTCCTGCCACTCCCTTCTGGCTTGCAGAGCTACTGCTGATAGATCAGCTGTTAACCTTGTGGGGGTTCCCTTGTATGTTATTTGTTACTGTTCCCTTGCTGCTTTTAATATTTTTTCTTTGTATTTAATTTTTGATAGCTTGATTAATATGTGTCTTGACATGTTTCTTCTTGGATTTATCCTGTATGGGACTCTCTGCACTTCTTGGACTTGATTGACTATTTCCTTTCCCATGTTAGGGAAGTTTTCAACTATGATCTCTTCAAATATTTTCGCAGACTCTTTTTGTGTTCCTTTTCTGGGACCCCTATAATTTGAATGTTGTTTTTTGTTTGTTTGTTTGCTTTTTTTTGCGGTACGCAGGCCTCTCACTGTTGTGGCCTCCCCCATTGTGGAGCACAGGCTCTGGACGCACAGGCTCAGTGGCCATGGCCCATGGGCCCAGCCACCCTGCGGCATGTGGGATCTTCCCAGACCGGGGCACGAACCCTTGTCCCCTGCATCGGCAGGTGGACTCCCAACCACTGTGCCACCAGGGAAGCCCAGCTGGTGTGTTTAATGTTGTCCCAGAGGTCTCTGAGACTGTCCTCAATTCTTCTCATTCTTTTTTCTTTATTCTGCTCTGCAGTGGTTATTTCCACTATTTTCTCTTCTACGTCACTTACCGGTTCTTCTGCCTCAGTTATTCTGCTATTAATTGCTTCTAGAGAATTTTTTATTTCATTTATTGTGTTGTTCATCATTGTTTATTTGCTCTTTAGTTCTTCTAGGTCCTTGTTAAACATTTCTTGTATTTTCCGCATTCTATTTCCAAGATTTTGTATCCTCTTTACTATCATTACTCTGAATTCTTTTTCAGGTAGGCTGCCTATTTCGTCTTCATTTGTTTGTTCTGGTGGGTTTTTACCTTGGTCCTTCATCTGCTGCATATTTCCTTGTCTTGTCATTTTGTTTAATTTACTGTGTTTGGGGTCTCCTTTTTACAGGTTGCAGGGTCTTAGTTTCCATTGTTTTCTGTGTCTGACCCCAGTGGGTGAGGTTGGTTCAGTGGCTTGTGTAGGCTTCCTGGTGGAGGGGACTGATGCCTGTGTTCTGATGGGTGGGGCTGGATCTTGTTTTTCTGGTGGGCAGGGCCACATCTTGTGATGTGTTTTGGGGTGTCTGTGAACTTAGTATGATTTTAGGCTGCATCTTTGCTAATGGCTGGGCTTGTGTTCCTGTCTTGCTAGTTGAGTGTCATGGGGTGTCCAGCACTGTAATTTGCTGGCCTTTGGGTGGAGCTGGGTCTTAGCGTTGAGATGGAGATCTCTGGGAGAGCTTTCACAGATTGATATTACATGGGGCTGGGATGTCTCTGGTAGTCCAATGTACTGTACTCCGCTCTCCCACCTTAGAGGCTCAGGCCTGACATCAAACCGGAGCACCAAGACCCTGTCAGACACACGGCTCAGAAGGAAAGGGAGAAAAAAAGAAAAAAAAATATTTAAAAAAATAATAATAAAAATTTAAAAAAGGAGAGAGCAACCAAACCAATAAACAAATCCACCAGTGATAACAAGCACTAAAAACTATAGTAAGATAAACATAAAAATCAGGAACAAATCAGTCATAGACAGCAGACCCCAAGTCTGCAGTTGCTCCCAAAGTCTACCGCCTCAATTTTGGGATGATTTGTTGTCCATTCAGGTCTTCCACAGATGCAGGCTATATCAAGTTGATTGTGGGGATTTAATCTGCTGCTTCTAAGGCTGCACAGAGAAATTTCCCTTTTTCTTCTTTGTTCACACAGCTCCTGGGGTTCAGCTTTGGTTTGCCCCAACCTCTGCATGTAGGTCACCCTCAGGCATCTATTCCCACCCATACAGGATGGGATTAAAACAGCGGCTGACTATGGGGCTCTGGCTCACTTATGCCAGGGTGAAGGAGGGGTATGGTATTTATAATTGTTATGTGTGGCGAGCCTGTGGCATAAAAGACCAGCGTGACGTGGCAACAGCCTGAGGCGCAGTGTGTGTTCTGCTGGGGAAGTTGTCCCTTGATCATGGGACCTTGGCAGTGGCGGGCTGCACAGGCTCCTGGGGTGGGGGTGGGGGTGTGTGGATAGTGACCTGTGCTTGCACACAGGATTCTTGGTGGCTGCAGCAGCAGTGTTAGCATTTCATGCCCGTCTCTGGGGTCCAAGCTGATAACCATGGCTTGCGCCCACCTCTGGATCTCATTTAGGTGGTGCTCTGCCTTCTGTGGGCAGACAGGGAAGGAATCCCCTGTCCTTGTGCACCCCGAAACAATGGTCTCTTGCCTCTTAGGCAGTTCCAGGCTTTTTCCCAGACTCCCTCCCGGCTAGCTGTGGCACACTAGCCCCCTTCAGGCTGTGTTCACCCAGCCAACCCCCGTCCTGTCCCTGGGATCTGACCTCCAAAGACTGAGCCTCAGCTCTCAGCCCCCACCCACCCCAGCAGGTGAGCAGACAAGCCTCTCGGACTGGTGAGTGCTGGTCAGCCCCGATCCTCTGTACGGGAATCTCTCCGCTTTGCTCTCTGCACCCCTGTTGCTGCACTCTCCTCCATGGCTCCAAAGCTTCCCCCCACCGCCACCCCCTGTCTCTGCCAGTGAAGGGGCTTCCTACTGTGTGGAAACTTTTCCTCCTTCTAGCTCTCTCCCAGAGGTGCAGGTCCCATCCCTATTCTTTTGTCTCTGTTTTTTCTTTTTTCCTACCGAGGTACGTGGGGATTTTCTTGCCTTTTGTGACGTCTGAGGTCTTCTGCCAGCGTTCAGTAGGTGTTCTGTAGGAGTTGTTCCACATGTAGATGTATTTCTGATGTATTTGTGGGGAGAGTGGTGATCTCCGCATCTTACTCCTCCATGTTGAAGGTCCCCCTGCTAGCCAGCTTTTAAAGTTGGCTCCTGATGTAGTTTTCGACCAAGCAGAATAAGGAATACTTTTCATTAAGGAAAAGTTTGGGAGATGAAAGAAAAGACTGGGGAATAAAAATCTAGCTAATTTTTCCAGATGCAGCCTTACCTGATGAAGTGCTAACTGCATTAGGTGAGTCTTTGGTGGCTAGGAAATGTAATTTCTCACAGTTCATCAGCATATGACAATGAATGCTTAACTATCCGGCTAATCAACAACCGATTATCCCATCTGAATTAATAAGGCCTTAAAATGCTTTAATGAATGATAATGGGATTTTCTAAAAATTCTCTTATGTGTTTTATGCTTTTGAGAGCAATTTCTGTAATCGTTGCCAAGTCCTTCCCTTGCAAATGAGAAGTTCTTGGAAGTTAGAGACAGTAATCCTTCCAGGGCAACCTTCATAGAACAGTAATTTATTTAAGAAAGTAGATCTATGTATGTCTTCATTGTGCAGGCTCAGTTTCTGAATAGGAGCTGAGTGGTACCCAGTGTGTAATTATGACATGGAGCTGCCTCTGCTTTTGCATTTTTATTTATGCCGACACTGGTGCTTTTGTTGATATTATAACCACAGAGATCATTCTTACTCTAAGGAGAGGACTTGAAACAGAGTAAAAGCCCCTAAATAATTTGGCACTCCAAAATAGTTCACTTAAAAAAAAGAGAAAAAATATCTCTTAGCACACCTTCATATGAATCAAAGGAGGCTGTTTTCTGCTTATGGTCTAAGATTGGTAATAATAAATATATACTCTTGATTCTGGTGTGGTGATTCTGGGTGGTGGTGGTGAGGGGGCTGGAAGCAGGACCTTGGTTCTTGTCATCTTTGAAGAAATAATTCAGTAAAGAGACCAAGATTGTGAAACAGATAAAGCACTTATTAGAAGCAAACCACACGGGCAAACTCGAGGAGTGAGTTGCTCCCAATAATGGTGGCTTAGATCGCTTATATGGGGGCAGTCTTATGGGTTTGTCTCTGGCCAACCATCTTGCTTGTGCCCATATTTGGCCCGACTCGGGGTCCTTCCTGGTGGCATACACATCTCTCAGCCAAGATGGATTCCAGCATGAAGGTTTCTGGGGGGTTTGACAGGAGGTGTTGAGGACTGGTGTTTCTTTCTCCCTTTGACCCCTTCGCTAGACTGAGGACCTTCTCTGTGCATGTGCAAGCTGGGAAATTCCCTTGACCACAAGAATGAAAAAAATGTGGTCGATTTGTCTTTCACCCAGTCAAGACCTGATGCTCCTGCTAGTATCTTATCTCGAAGTGTCAACAGGGGACCGGTTGCAGCTGCTCAGCCTGGGGCCCACCTATCTTCTACCTCCTTCTCATGCATCATTACAGTGTTCTGTCTTAAACGTGTGCCAACATGTCAGCAGTTGTTCATCTCAAGATGGGCAGGCATGGAGAGGACCCAGAAAGTGGTGAAATGAATGCTGTTCATTTTCTTTTGGGCATAATTGACTTGCAAGTGACAATCGTTGAGCTGAATCCTGAGGAGAAAAGACTAATGAGGGATGTCATTATAGGTGTTTCAACTGTACAGTTGCACAGGTCTGATGCTTAGAAGGGCCTTGAACTTCGTTTAATGTTCTTCTGTCACCAACTTGAAAATCTTAGAAGTTTTGAAGGAGGCTTTGCATTTTCATTTTGCATTGGGCCCTCACATTGAGTAGCTGGTCCTGGGACTAATCTAAGGTCATTTAGCTAAAAAGTGAAAAGGCTAGTGCCCTTCCCATGCTACTATCCTTTACTGCTAAGTATACAGGAAGAGTTCCAACCTATTTTGCACATACTCTGAAAGTCTTATGTGTTATCGGTTATGTAGCTGATTGGTATCTTTCATAATGGGGCTGAATTCAGGACTCTCCGTTTTTACAAATGAGGTAAGTGGGGCTCAGGGAGGTTAAATACCACAGTCAGTGGTGGTGCCTGATTTCTGATTTTCTTTTTCTGATTCCTGGGTCCATACACACAAGAAATGTGCTAACGCAATCATCAGAACAAGTATTCAGCATCACTATTCAGGCTCCTCTGTAATCCAGAACTTCCTCTCCTCCCTGTTCTGTGTCCTCACACTATTGCAAGCTAGTTGAGTTGTTAAAGCAACTCACACTAAATTGACCACAAATGAATGTATTACCCTCTTCTTGCTCACAGTGAATTTTATTTTCCTCTCCTAACCCAAAGGAAGCATTTTCATGGTGGATGTTTCAGACACTGTGGCAGGAAGGAAAGAGGGAGGGAAGGTTCAGAACCTCCAGACCTCTCAGATCCCAGCACAGAGCTGAGATTGCATGTCTTGGCCCGTCCCAGACGGGCTGCAGAATCAAAAATTTGTTTAGCAGGTTTCAATACATACCTGAACCCAGGCCATTGCTGTGTTTCTTTTAAATAAATAAATAAATAGATAGATAGATAAATAAATAAATATAAAAAAACACACAACATGAACATCACCTACCCTCCAAAATGCAATTATACATGCCTATAAATCAGAAATGAAACCACTTAAGTTTCTTCAAACCACAAAATATGATGCATTGTTTTAGGACAAGAAAATAGCAAATGAGCCAGCAGCTCAAGACTCTCCTGCCTCCAAGCTTCCCTGCAGGTGAACTTCAATTGTCTTACCCACTTCCTCCCTCCTAGGGACCAGGCCAGCTTCAGTTTGCAGTTGTATTTAGCCATGATTTGGCTAGTTTCCGACTCAGTGGCTGCCACTCACCCCTCATAAGGAGGTTTTGTTCACTGAAGGACTTTCTTTCCACTGTGCAGGATTATCACTTCAGTTTTATTTTAGAACCCCAGGAGATAAGAGCATGGCTACGGGGCCCTGGGAGAAAGCCCCTGCTGGAGACTGATTCCCTAGTGGTCTGGCCTAAAGTCTGACCAGGGGATTGTTCAGAACAGTTTATTGATTACTTTTAGTCCTTCCTAGGGTCTGGGCTCCAGAGAGTCTCCTGGAAGGATTCATTTGGTTTGATTGATTTTTCAAAAGCATTTTAAAAAAAAGATATTTTCCTGGAAACATTTAGCCTTACCTTCTTGATAAATATGTTTCCGGTTCAGTAGTACCCAGATTTGCCTGGCGTATGCTTTATTGTTCTCCCGAGAATTGAGGGCGGGTACCTTCTCACAATGGTCCCAAGAGAGAAGGCACACTTTACACTTGGAGATCTGAGCCCTCAGCGCCAAAATGCTGGCAGGTCACCAAGAGCAGAGTCACTTTCTGCCCTTTTCAGCGGGACAGTGAAAAGGGCATTTCTCTGAGAGATCGTCATTGATGGCATAATGGAAGAAACATGATAAAAGGGAGCTGTTACCAAAGGATAAACGGCTCATCCTAGTCTCAGAGACTCTCAGTGGATGAGGCGTTGAGGAATTAGAAAGTCCAGGCCCTTCTTAACCGGTAGGATTCCAGAAGTCAAAGGAACCCTGGACTTTTGAAGTTTGCAGAGCAGAGAGTAAGTGAGGAGTGAATAGAATCCAGGAAGATGGGATACAGGCTCCAACAGGTTGGAATAGAAGGCAACGGATGAGCAGGTCTGGGTGTAGGTTTTGTGGGCAAGATCCATCCAGGATGTGGATTCTAGTGCTACTACTAGACGACGCTCCATTGGTTAATGGTGTTCTGGCATAATTGCACTTAGCCTAGTTAAGTCCTTTCACACGTTGTATGTCAAGAGGTACTTTGATTAGCAGAGCCTTTGAATATGCAACTTGCAAGTAAAGAGTTGAGAAGTCATATTTTCTTTAGTTTGTGTACTCTTCAGGAATGGTGTATGTTTGTGTGTGTGTGTATGCACGTGTGTGCTTTTTGGATTTGAACTGAGAAAAGATACTGAATTTACACAGAACTAGAGAACAATTCAGAAAGAAAAAAAAGCCTTGGAGTGGGGAGCATTGTTTCCTTAAACCCTAGTGGAGGTGGATGAAAACCCTAGAAGGGAGAGTAGTTCTACCTTTACCAAGGCTCAGCCATTCTCCAGCTCAGGCCTGCTTCCTGCTTTTGGCACAAGTGCTGCCTTTGCTGTCATGGGCCTCCATGTACTTGTCATTATCTCCAGTTTGCACGTGGCCAAGGTAAGCTTCACTAAGGGTAAATAACCAGCCTGAGGCCCCATGGTAAGTGATTACTCGAGGAGGAGACCCCAGGTCTCCACCCCACAGTTCCAGAATGTCCCCCTCCTTAGGGTCTGCTCTCACTGGGAAATTCCCCAGAAATGCACACAGTGCAAACACACAGCTTATTAAAGACCATCATCATTGTGTTAAATTTTCTATTTTCTCCACATTTCCCCCATCACCTCACATTTTCTGTTTTTTTTTTTAATCTTTTAAAAATTTGGGTTTGTTTTTTTGGCCACGCTCTGCGGCATGCAGGATTCTAGTTCCCCGAACAGGGATCAAACCTGCGCCCCCTGCAGTGGAAGCATGGAGTCTTAACCCCTGGACCACCAGCGAGGTCCTTCACAATTTCAGTAACCATTTCAGTCCAGGGAAAGTTGAGTTCCTTTTTAGTCTGGGGAACTACATCTCTGTGATGGATGCTTCACTTTTTTCTCAGGAGCATTTTTTGCTCATTCTTTTCCCCTTTGGATATCTATCCATCCAGACCCTGTAGCAGTATTGTCTTGACCATCCTCAAGAACGACCTGAGAGGGGAGCTAATTTGTGGGAATTTTCTGACGGCAAATGTCATTCTCTTGTTAGAAACTCTCATTCTCCAGGTGAAGAGTGGCTGACCGACTCACTGACGGGTGAGAAGCCAAGAAACAACAAAGGTGGATGGAAGGGGGCTGGGTCTGCTGCTTTTGCCCTCAGAGACACCTCCACCCTGCATTTACTGTAACCTGAAGGAGCAGAGTGTAACCTTCCTGTGTCTCAGGAGGTGAGGTGATCTCATGGCACTGCCTCAGCCTCCTGTGGCTCACATGCTGTTCTTTTCCAGGGGGCCTGAGGTGGAGGAAGCAAGAGGCTGTGTTTGCAGTTGTGAAAGAATACCTTTCTCTTGTTCTTTTTCTTAAAAATATTCTTAGGAAAGCAGTGTTCTATTCAGCTTGACATTATGCTAAAAGCTTTTCCTTGGAAGACAATAGCTGTTCTCAGAAAAAAAGATTTACATGGAGTCCCAAGGGTGTAATGAGCTACCCCACGGCACCTGCCTCGGGTTGGGAGTTGTCACTTAAGTGGTTTTAAATTAAAACGGAATGGAAATATACACAGTTACAGAATTCCCCTTTTGGCTTCTTTGCGAATCATTTTCCATCCTCTCTGGCCTTTGTCTGTTTCTGAGACACCTGATCAGGTATGAAGAACAGAGCTTTCCCGTGGCGAGAGGGTGAAGGGACAGTAGTGATCCAAGGAAAACAGAAAGCCAAAGTGGAAACCGCTCACTCCTGGGAATTCCTGTTTCTTTTATGCCCCCACCCCCAGAGGCACGTGGAGCCAAGTATTATTAAGGGATCATTGAATTCTAGAGCTTAAACATCTGTGAAGACTATGGAGTCCAGATTCCTCAATTGCTAGTGAGGGATTGAAGGTCAGGAGCATGAACTGACCTGTCTCGGTCACCTTGCTGATTGATGGCAGATGGGGTTCTAGACCTCAGACTTCTCGTCTCCTGGTTAAATCATGTGCTTCTCTTTTTTTTGTAAAGCACTGCTTCTGAGAAATGTTACAACTAAAAAAAAAAAGAAAGAACTACAACAGTATGAAAAGACCTCTCTATGGAAATTTTTAATAGAAGGATTTAGAATTAGAAAAACTGAATTGTACCCTTTTCTTGTTTTGAGATTTCCATCTCTTCAGGCAACCAGGGCTAGGAACCATGGTAGATATTAGGAATACAGAGATGAATAATATGTGATCTTAGTCATTGAGACACCCATGATTGACATTGCGTGTGTGTGTGTATTTGTGTGTGACAGTCATGTTAACAGGTCATTATGGTACAGCAAGTTATACCAGAACAAAGTTCAGTGGTAGCACAGAAAAGAGAGCATTTGTCTTCATGGTAGAATCAAAGGGGAACTGGTAACCACGAGGGGAAGCTGTGTAAATCCCATGTGCACAATGATGCTATATTGACAGCTTTGCTTTCAGAGAAACCTCAGTGGAGAATCCCAAAACCATTTAAAGAACGATTTGAATCTTTCTTCAGAAAACATGAAAGGGGGAGTATGTAAAACCCATTCAAACCATCGTAAATTCACCTTTCCTCCTCCTCTATCTTACTGTTATCCATCTGCACACACAAATAGTGGTTCACAGTAATCCCACCTTTTTTCAGTACAACCCCTCAGAGCTATGACATTTAGACCAGTTGAGTACCTCCTTTTTACTTCCCATTTTGGCCCAGTCACTCCAAGAAAAGGAAGGTTAAGAATTCTTTCTCCTTCCAAGGCTGGTTGGAGGGGATGGGAAAAACTGTAAAACCTTACAGTTGAATAGTTTTGCTTATACCCAATCACGTAGTTTATTCTTACAAAGTTTTTACATAATATATCATTTTGTCCTTATAGTTCCCTTGTGAGTTGAGGAAGAGTGTAATTATGACGCCCATTTTATAATGATGAAACTGAGATTCAGTGCCAATGCCATATGATTTTCTTGTTGAAGTCAGACTGCTACGTGCAGAGAAATGGAAGAGTGTCTTTTCCAGTAGGAAAATAGCTTTTGCAGAGACAGGGAGACCTGGAAATGATGCTGTGAACATCTCAGGGTGCCAGGACTACAGGATGGTAGATTGATTATAGGGTCAGACCATAAGGTGGGAAACGTAATTTGGGCTGAGTGGTAAAGAACCTTATTTTTCATGTTACTTTCTCCTGAAGGTAGTGATGAGCTAACAGGATGTTATTAAAAGCAGAGAAGTGACAAGGTCAAATTTGTTTTGGAGGAAGATTTTATGGCAGTAATGTGGGGGAAGTCTGGAGTGAGAACATGGTGACATGTTGCCCAGCACAGAGGAGTTCTTAAGTGCTTAGCCCCTAGATTCAGACTCACTGGGGTTCTAATCTTGACTCTGCCATTTAGCAGCTTCATGACCTTGGAAAAGATGCTTCAGTACTACACACCTAGGTTTCCCCATTTATAAATTGCAGATAACAATAGTACCTTCTTCATGGGGCACTCTGAAGCTTATAGAGGACTTAGAACAGTGCCTGGCACATAGCTGATTCACTTTGTTATACAGCAGAAACTAACACAACACTGTAAAGCAATTATACTCCAATAAAGGTGTTAAAAAAAAGAAAAAAAAATGGTAACAACTGTTAGTCCTCTATCTGGACGATGAGGTTCCCAAGGAAGATAAGTCTATGGAAATGGGAGGGAAGGGTCTAAATATAGGTGACATGTCTAAGTTACAAGTGAGAGGTCTTGGCGATTGATTGCGTGTACAGATAAAGGGGAAGGAGTTGAAGTATTTCTCCTTTGGGTGATGGGTGCACGGTTTCATGCCAACAGAAGAATATATGAGAGAGTAAGACTGTGGGGGACAGATACTGAGTTCAGTTTCGGGAATGTTCATTTCCAGAGGCCTGCAAATTATATAAGAACTCAGGCTAAACATAATTATAAAGCCAATATCCTATAAAATATAATCTATTTCAGAGGGAAATAAAGTTTGCACTACCTGAATAATTTTCTCAATTAACAAGGACACTAAAAATTGACTATAAGTGGTTACTGTAGCAGAAACATGTAATATATGTCATCAGAGTCAATGCCAAACATTCTGTCCTATAAATATGTTCATGAGATATAACAATTTATATCTTTTTAAGGGAATTAACTGTTTACAGAGTGTTTACATGTGATTAACTGTTCCACACAACAACTCTGAGGTAAAGGAAAAAAAAGAATTGCGTTTATGGTCTCCAATATTCGATGATAAAATTGAAGCCCTAAAAATTCCTATGGTTAGTAAGAGTAAAGCTCAGATTTATCCCCAAACTCTCTGAATCTTAAGCCTCATAATCCTAACCCCCAAATTCTGTGACCTCTTTCAGCTGTGTAGTAATGAGAGAAAATCCTTTATCTTCGAGATGCAATTCCCTATATGTAAAAATATTTCTTTATACTACAAGTAATACATTCTAGGCTTCTCCAATGTGTGAGTACACATGTGGTCATGTTAGTATTAATAACCCTTGTAATTTTAGTAAAATCTAAATCTTACTGCCTCTGCAAGACCCTGCATGCCCCTCTGTTTTGTATCTTACCCCTTTAGCACTTTGTACCCTCAACCACACTAATCTTCTTTCTATTCCTTGAACATGGCAAATTTATTATATCCCCTGGGCCTCTGCATTTGCTGTTCCCTCGAGTGGAATACTTGTCTTCCATAACTTGGCATGGTTGATTTCTTCTTGTTGTGTATTATCCTAGCTCAGATTGAGGAAGCCTTCCCGGGTCACCATATGTAATATTCCCTCACTCAGAACCTCATTATCACATACCTTGTTCTGTTTTCTTCATAGCCCCTATTACTGGGCTCCATGAGGGCACAGATTATATGCTGTATTTTTTCACTCTTCTATCTCTGGGAACGAACAGTTCCTGCGCAAAACTGGTGCACACTCAATATTTATTGAGCAAATAAATGAAAACTTTGCATCTATTCCTGCTTCTACTCACAATTCAGGGCCTTTAAACTTCTCTTGAAAAGTTACTTCTTTCCTAGGTATCTCTTGGGGTACCCACGCGTAGCCTCAATTGTACTCATAAAGTAGCCATTGGTTACAGTCACCCTTATGGGCCAGTCCATTCTTCCCTGACGCTTAGGCTTCTTTTGGTGGTTGTCTGCTGTCCTTGCAGCTACTAAAAGGACTCTTGCTACTGCCATTGCTGGGTTTTCAGAGAGTTGCTGGATTTCATGTAAAGATGGGGGGGGTGGATTAGCATTCTCCAAAACTCTGTACCACACCTCAGTGTTGCTTGGCACCAAAGCTCCCTAAGTTTCCTATGAAAGAAGCTCCTTCTTCACAGCCTGGGCAGGGACCAGATGACAACCCATGTCTCCGTTGTTCCGATGTTTTTCTCTCTCAGAGTCCCTGCAACTAAGACATGAAAACCTAACCCAAACTCCTCACTTGTCCTCTAGCCTCAGATGCAAAGGCTTCTCTACCTACCAACACATGCTCTCAAGTGTGGGTCACCACCAACCTGCCAGTTCCAAAAATAGTCAAACTCAGATTACCAGGCTGTGCTAACCAGATTGTACTCTGATTCATATATTTCATGGAAGCCTCACAACATGAATATGAATTTGTTATTAAAATTACCTATCATTTTAATATAACAGGACAATACATTTTCTTGTTTATGGATACTTAACGTGTATAGAAAAAGGATAAAACCGTGCTGAAAAAAGATAACACCAGATTCAAAATAGTGATTCTGTCTGAAGATGGAGGAGCAGAAAGGGAAATGGGTTTTAGATCTTTTGGGGAGTTTGTATTTCTTAAAGAAAAAGAGTTCTAGGGAAAATACAACCAAAAGTTAACAACGTTTAAATCTGGATGGGTAGGTACCTGAGTCTGTCCTATTATTTTTTGAGCGTCTCCAACTATATTCGTAATTCATGAGTCTTCCTACCCATGAACATGATATACCTCTCCATTTTTTTAGGCCTTATTTAATTTTTCCCTTTAGTGTTACGCAGTGTTTAGTGTAAACTTCTTATAGGTAATCTTTAGATGTACCCCATGTATTTCACTTTTTATTTATTTATTTGGTTGTGTGGGGTCTTAGTTGCAACACGTGGCCTCCTTAGTTGCAGCAGGCAGGCTCCTTAGTTGCGGCTCATGGGCTCCTTAGTTGTAGGTCACCGGCTCCTTAGTTATGGCATGCAAACTCTTAGTTGCAGCATGCATGTGGGATCTAGTTCCCAGACCAGGGATCGAACCCAGGCCCCCTGCATTGGGAGCAAGGGGTCTTTTTTTCTTTTGAATTTTTGAATTTTATTTTATTTATTTTTTATACAGCAGGTTCTTATTAGTTATCCATTTTATACATATTAGTGTATACATGTCAGTCCCAATCTCCCAATTCATCACACCACCACCACCCCCCCACCACTTTCCCCCCTTGGTGTCCATGCGTTTGTGCTCTACATGTGTATCTCTATTTCTGCCCTGCAAACTGGTTCGTCTGTACCATTTTTCTAGGTTCCACATATATGCATTAATATACGATGTTTGTTTTTCTCTTTCTGACTGACTTCACTCTTATGACAGTCTCTAGATTCATCCACCTCTCTACAAATGATCCAGTTTCGTTCCTTTTTATGGCTGAGTAATATTCCATTGTATATATGTACCACATCTTCTTTATCCATTCGTCTGTCGATGGGCATTTAGATTGCGTCCATGACCTGGCTATTTGTAAATGGTGCTGCAATGAGCATTGGGGGGAGCACGGGGTCTTAACCATTGTGCCACCAGGGAAGTCCCCCATGTATTTCACTTTCTGATGCTATGGTAAATGATAATTTTAAATTTCATTTTTTATTGCTAGTATATGAAAATACAATTGATTTTTGTGTTATCAACTTTGAGTTCCATGACTTTGCCGTAAGTTTTACTTCTAGTAGCTTTTCTCGTGTTTCTTTCTTTTTCTTTCTTAATTTTAGCAAATAACTTATGCAAGTTCTCTGTGAATAAAGACAGGGATTTTTGCTTGTTTGCTTTACATTTTGTATCTTTTTCTTTTTTTGCCTTATAATACTACCCAGGAACTCTTAATATATTATTGAATAGAAGTGGTAAGAGGAGATATTATTTACCCAGTTTTTGATTTCCCTGGAGAGTCTCTCGTGCTGCCATTGGTAAATGGATGTCTCTTCTGATGGTTTAACATCAGAAAAATGACCAGACAGTGAATTTCACTTGGGGTGGAGCTAGAAGAGCTTAGCTAGATAGAAGGCTTGGTAGGCCCGAGAGTAAAAGGCCCAGAATACTTCACCCCACCCCACTTCCAGACAAGTTCCCGCTCTGGGCCATCCTGTCAACAAAAGTAGAGTTGCTCCCTATCGCCTCTTTTATGGAAATAGCTTCAGCCAAGATTTCTCCACTTGGAACTTTCCCTAACCATTCCCTGAAGGATGGGTCTGTCCTAGTGATAATTCAGATGACTAAGTTGAAAACTCTTCTGCAACATGAACCTTATAGAACAATCTAGTGGATTTACTTGGAAAATTATCTCTTTCTTCAAGAGATGTAGCCTAAGGAGTCTTACAGGATCACAGAGAAAAGGAACTTGGGGAAAGATGTGGTACTTCCTTTCATTTTATAGTTCTGAGGAAACTGAGGCCTATAGAGAAGGAACTCGCATAGGGTAACGTTAACTAATTAGGAGAGCCAGGACCTAAATCACGTTTAGTGTGATGGTTGTTCTTCTAGTACTCCTTTTAGTGTTGATAAGATATTTGACATGCTGTAACCTAGGTTGTGTCAGGGCACTTGGCTTTTGGATAAGATAGACATAAGATCTCAAACAGACGTTTGAGTAGGTGGCATGAGCCAGGCATTATGCTAGGGAGACCTAATTAAGGATTCGGCAGTAGATGAAGGGACCCTGCCCTAGAGGAGCACTCAGTGGAGGAGAAAACCATAAGATTATCCAACGCATTGTGACTGGTGGTGTTAGGGAAGAGACCTGTGAACCGAGTGGGCATTGAGGAAGGAATGGGGAAAAGCCTCTGGGGTCTGGGGTTCTGGCAGTCTCCATTCTAGTATCCTCGTAATCCATACGTAGGAACCAGGAGAGCATCCTGGCCCATGATTCGTGGGTTACCATAGGCAGGACCTATGGTGCTTCCTGAATCCGGGTGTGAAGCGTTGCCTGATGGGTGGTATCTGTTGATTTTCTCAGGCAGTCCTTTCCTGGAGAGATGCTCGACCTCTGACCTCCTGGCATAGTTCTGCTTTATGACTTGATAGCAGCAGTACAAGCTGATGATGACCCTTGTGAGGCAGAGAGTGGGGGGGGGTGTTTACATAAGTGGCCCTTGTGGGTCAAGGAGTGAGAAATGAGTTGAAATAAGTTCGTGTCCTTGGAGGATTATGGGCTGTGCTCCATCTTTCTGGAAATGTCCGTTCATCTTCAGGAAGTCTCCTACTTCCTCTCGAGTCAGGGCTTCCAGAGGTACTTTATTAGGGTGGTTCTGATGACCTTTCTTCTGCGGCTCTTGACTCAGTCGGGGTGTTGCAAAAAGTTCAGGGTAGTTAGGTTTCCAAGTCAAAGGACATAAATAGGTAGATTTTCAGATTCACATTCCACCTTTGACACAGCCATACAGATTTCACAGCCCCTGTTAAGGGGCTGTATTTATGTATTATTTGTGGGTGTTATTAAACGTATATGTAAATGTCTATATATGTAAATACATATCATTTATGTATTGTTTGTGACTTAGACTCACATATTGACAGCAGACGCTTTCACTTTAGTTTTGTAGCCTCTCAGCTTCCTGCCCGAGAAGATTCAGATTTCTAGTTTTTATTAATCAGAAATCACATCTGCTCTTGTTTCTCCTCCTCCAAATGACATCGCACGCCTGCTTCCTAGAAGAGGGCTGCAGTCTGTAATTTCGGCTAGTCACATTCTGACCTGTGAGCGACTTCACCTGGCAGTCTGTCGGTTGCTGGGGCAGTGGAAAAATCAGTCTGGGGGATCTGTTTGCTGTGTATTAATGTCACCTGGGGTTTTGCTCTCTTTTCAGGTTGTAGTGCTTTTGTCCACAAAGGCCGTAGAGAAAGTCTGGCCTCCTGTGCAAAGGTCAAAATGAAGGTAAGACACTTCTGGCTAAACCAATAAGATCTTCAGAGGTGGGAGATTTGGGGTTGTAGTTTTTGTTTATTTTCATCATTTGGTACCTACTTTGAGACTAAAATAACCAAAAATGATTTTTCTCTTCTTAACACACTCGAGAATTTGTGGCTTTTGGAAGGTAAAATGATTTCAGAGCTTCTCCATGTTAAATGCACATTTCTCTGTGATTTTAATCTGTGTCGCCGTTGAAGTGGTTTTTTTCTTAACTGTGTCTGCAGACCTCCTCTGCCTTTCACATGCCTGGCTTCCTTCTTCAGGACCATGAGGGCAGCAGGTGGAAATCAGGGGCTCTGACACGCTGATGGGCTGGGGAGTGTCAGGGTTAAACGGGCCTGTCTGGCAGCACTTTTCTCCACAGGCTCGTGTGGATCACATGACAGGAGCAGGAAGTGTATGATGGTACGTGCTCTGAGTATGCAGCTGTGTGATAACAGGCACTGCATATCAGAGCCCTTAAAGAGTACGAGGCTGGGGGCAGATGGGCGTTTAGGTGGCCTGTGTGGTTTTCAGTGTTGTAGTCACTCATAAATGTCTTTGTTCCTTGTCAGAAGAGTGCTCTCCAGCTCCATCTACACAGATGCTCAGCATGCTGTGTGCTTCCAGTAACCAAACACATTTATCTAGTGCAGTGGCCTCAAACTGGAGTGTGCATTAGAATCACCTGGGGGGCTTGTTATAAGGTGACAGTGGGCCCCACTCCCAGAGCTTCCAATTTGGTGGGTGGGGAGGGGGCAGGAACTTGCCTTTCTAATAAGTTCCCAGATGATGCTAATGCTGCTAGTCCGAGGACCACACTTTGAGAAGCACTGAACTCTAGTGTAAAGATGACAGACCTCTGTACCCCAGATCTTATTCAGTCCATGGACATAAATTTTGTTTGGCTCATGGAGTAATTTTTTTTTTATTTGAGTTAGTGTATTTATTGAAAAATCGTATTTCACACCAGTTTGGATTTCTGATTTCTCCTGAAGAAATGGAAGATCTCACAGCCCTGGTATTTCCCCTTACCCAGCATTCCCAATTCCCCCCTTGCTCTTTTTCTTTTTTTCCATAGTACTACTTATCACCTTCTTAGGGTCTACTTAACAACTGTATTTATTGTATTACATTTACTTTTAATGTTCTGTACCTTCCCCCCACTAGAATGTAAGCACTCAACTTGCCAAGTGATCCATCAATAGCTCCTGAGCACGTAGAACAGTATCTGGCCTGTAGTTCCTTAAATGTTGGAGAGGTGGGTGGTGGGTGATAATCTACTGGGGCTGAGTGACTGCTGCCTCCTCTAGACAAGATATACAAGCCCCAGCCTGCCACTCCCCCCCTCCTCCAACTCGCCTCTGTCCTTTGTTACCTGCCCGACCCCACAGGCATTTGAGTTTGTGATCTCTGGTAAGACTGCTGTTACTGTGAATGTGCTATAGAGAAGGAGAATGATAGGGATACAGCATATCCCATAGAAAAGAATGTAACCTGAAAGGGGGAGTTCCATTTTAAATGGACCCTTTTTCACTAATGATTTATCTCAGACTAATTGCTTCAGTCTGTAATTTCTCACACAGTGTCTCTGTTCCATGCTACAACAAAAGTCTTAAAATTAGCACTTTACCTAAGAATTATTTAACACCTTATAAATGCGAGTCACTGGAGAAAGAGAAACAAAAAAGGCACAGATGCCGCTCTTAAGGAATCGGCATTCTGGTGGGGAAGATGGACAAGCAGACGATGACCATAAATAAGGAAAAAACTAGGTGGGGGCACATGCAGGATTCTAAGGGGTGCCAGTCACTGCCTTGGGTGAGGAGAAGAAAGAAGCTAACAGATGGCTCTACCAAGGAGGGATTATCTTGAAATAGAAGAATGCCATGCCTGTGAAGGTGAAGAGAGCATTCCAGGCAGAAGAGACGGCATTTGCAGGATCACAGTGCTTGGCGGGTTCAGAGGGGAGCCAGAGTGGGTGGCTTAGGACTAGGGTGCTGAGGACCATTGGCAGGAATAGAGCAGGGAAGTAGGAGCAGCTGGCTTCCTGCTCTAAGCCTCTTGAAACTTGACAGAAGATAAATTGTAAATGCAGGGTTCACTCAGGCTTTCTTTTCCTTTCAGCAGCCCAAAGGGAGCCTTCAAGCACATGACACATCTTCGCTGCCCACGGTCATTATGAGAAACAAGTGTAAGTAGCTCGGCCCACGTCTCATGATTCCTTTTCGCCTCTCTGGTTCAGGACTTACCCATACTTCTGTAGTATTTACTTGTTATTCTTAAGCAAGATTTGAATACCTATTTTGAATACTTAGAGAAGGCTGCAGTTTCATTGACCAAAAGCTTACCATTCTACCATCAAACTCTCTGGAAGGTTCTAGAATAGTGTGTGTCTTCGCTTAAAAGGCAGCACCTTAGCCCTGTGTGTCTTGAAATTTCTCTTGCGTGAGTCGACAGTGAAACTCGCTTTTAGCAGCGGTACAGTTGCATCAGATGAGATCTTGCTTATAAACTTCTTGACAAACTGTGGAGTTATGAAAATCTTTTTTTCCCCAAGGACTTCAGTGGTACACAAATTGGATAAATCACACCTCTCCCATTCACATCAACCTGTCTTCTCCAGTCTGTGCAAAGCTTCACTTTGGTTTTACTTAATATTTTCCCCATTTCATTCTTCATTCCCTATCTCATTCCTTTCCCCTCCTCGGCACGCACTGCAGTATACTTCATGTAAACCTCTCTAATCTGCCGTATCTTTAGACATATGTGTACCTCTGGAAATATCTCTTATGATTTTGTGCGTTAAATGTAAATTAGATGATAGGACTTGCTTATCCATTCTGCTGGGGTTTTTTCCACTCAATATGGTTTTGAGATCTATGCGTGTTACTATATGTAAGCTATTGTCTCAGATCGCTGCATGGTGTTCTTTCATAAATATATACCACATTATAATTATCAGTTCCCCCAAAGATGGTTGTCTGAGTTGTTTCCAACCCCTGTCATAAAGATGCAGTAATGAATATCACCTAAATTTGCTCTATGGGAGCCCATGTGAAACTTACCCTCAGGCCGTGTTTTTCAAAGGGTAGATCCTGGATCAATTAGAAGTGCCAATTCTTGGGCCCTCCCCAAACCTACTACGTCAGAGATTCCAGAGGCGGAGCCCAGTGATCTGTGTTTTAGTAGATGTTCCAGGTGACGGTGATGCACACACTCGAGCTTGAGGACCACTGCTCTGTGCCCGACTGCTCTGAGTGCTTCCAGATGGCCCCGGAATGGCTGTAGAGACTGTGCCACCAGGAGGGTGTGGAGTCCCTTTAGACAGAAGTCCAATTATTGCCCATCTTTGCATGTGGATTCCTAGAAGAAAAGTTGTGCCAGACAGTCACCCACTTTAACCAATGATCCAACCCATTCCAACACCTTTTACAAGTCTAATCTTCCTTAAACTTTTGTTCTGTGACATTATCCCTTATTTCAGAAACCTTTTTTTTTTCTTTCAAATCAGATAAAATAGCATTTTTCCAAAAAATACCTATTAGGTCTGACCCCCGCATGTATTCTTATTCCTGTTTTACCCGTTTTATTCCTGAGGTAACGTAGCGGTAAGAGTACAGATTGTGGATTCAAGTTGGATGGGTCTGAGTCCCAGCATCCCACTTAATAGCCGCATAACCTCGGACGTTTACTAAATCCCCTGTACCTCGTTTTCCTCCTCTGTGAAAGGATGGTAATAGTATCAGCAGGTGGTCATCGGGTTTAAGTGAGATCACACCAGTGAAGTACTTGGTGAGAGGCCTCCTTCAGTGTTTGCTTTCACCACTACCATCACCATCACAATTAAGGATGCTGAGGCTCAGAGAGTAGTTAGCAACTTCCCTGAGTGGAGTGGACTGGTTTCAACAAAGGAAAGTTGTTGTTTTCAACCCCCTATGCTGCCTTTTAGATGCAGGTTGTTCTTGATAATGTTCAGGGCTCTGCATGACATGACTTCGTTCTGCTTCTCCAGCCGTTTCACTGATCCCTTATATACGCCCCTCTACTTACTTCCTCTTCTGCTTGTTTTCTCCCTTTCACATTAATAGAGTGTTTCTGCCTTCCTTCATGTAATTCTCCTCATCAGAATGTCCCCTTTTTCTGTTGACTTACCCACATCCTACTGTTCTTCAAGAACGGGTGTTTCTTCCTTCATCAGATTTTATCTGCTCAGCAGCTTCCCTTCTGAGACACTGAGGATGTGCTCCAGGCTCTTGAACACTTGAGCATGTTCTCTTCCCTGCCAGTTGCCCTTCTTCCCTGTTGGTGTGGGACCCACATCTCCTAGTTTCCTGTGTGCTTCCTGCAGGAAGGGTCTGGTCGTGTTATAGGGTAGCATGTTTCTGGTGTTTATTATATCACCTTCTTCTAAACAGAATTTGAATTGGAAATTAATGGTTTTATTAATTTTATTAAGTCAGAAACATCCTGTAATACTGTGAAGCCATAACAGCTGCCCCAGTCTTATTTCCTTCAGCTCCTGATGCTCCTGGGGATGGACAGGTAATACAGCAGTTTAGTTAGCTACCAAGGAAAAATAATTTGCTACCCAGATGGCAGTGTGACTACTTTAGCATGAAATTAGAGCTCCAGTTTCCTCTTTGGTCAAGTTCAAGAGAAGTATGCAGTATGAGGACAAATTAGCTATGTGACCTCAAACACATGTTGCATTTTCCTCATCTGTAAATTAAAGGAATTGGTCAAAACCTGTGTTCTCAGACATTGTACAGAAGAATCGCTTGGGGAGCTAGTAAATGTGTAGGCTCCCAGGTCCCACCTGCACAGAACAAGGAGGGCTGGGAATTTGCATATCTCACCAGCCCCTGACACGTTTCTTGGTAGGTCCTCCCAAAGAACACCAGCCTGTTATCTCTGAGGCTCCTTTTATCCTTAAAATTCTCTCGGTCTCCTTTTCTCTTACTTTGAATTAGTTTAAATTTTTAAATATATGATTCTTTATCCTCACTGCCATCACACCCCACAGGTGAACCGCTTTTTTTTAGTTTTATATTTATCTTCCTTAAGTTTCTTTATCATAATGAAGCAAATACCAATTTGGATTATTAATTATGTTTTTAAAACATAAAAGGTGGTCTGTTGCACACTTTATTCTGCACCTTGATTTTTTTTTTTTTTTTTTTTTTTGCGGTACACGGGCCTCTCCCTGTTGTGGCCTCTCCCGTTGCGGAGCACAGGCTCTGGACGCGCAGGCTCAGCGGCCATGGCTCACGGGCCCAGCCACTTCGCGGCATGTGGGATCTTCCCTGACCGGGGCTCGAACCCACGTCCCCTGCATCGGCAGGCAGACTCTCAACCACTGCGCCAACAGGGAAGCCCTGCACCTTGGTTTTTTTCCCCCTTAATATGTTATCTGCAGATCTGTGTCAGTTCATGGAGAGTGTCCTCATTTTTTTTTAAAGCTTCATAGTATTCACATGTAGGCTGTACAATGATTGATTAACTGATCTTCTTTTGATACTCAGTTTGCTTTTACCAAACTTTGCATTGAATAACTTTGGACATATGTCATTTCAAATATAAACAAGTAAATCTTGTAGAATAAACATATCCTAAATGGAATTACTGGATCAAAGATAGGCATTTACAGTTTCAACAGCTATTGCCAAGTTGTCTTCCATAGAGTTTTTGTACCTATTTACACTCCCAGGGTAAATCTCTTTTAAAGCAGTTTGCTTCTATTTGGCATTCATCAGGTGAGTCAGTGCTGGTGGGCATGTGTCGGTGATACTTCATTTGGTGTCCTTTCGTTCTTTACAGCCTCCCAGCCCAAGGAGCGCCCTCAGTCCGCATTCCTCCTGGCCCATGAAACCACTGCCGCCCCCATGTTTGCTAACAGACGGTCCCAGCAGAGTGTGTCGCTCTCCAAAAGTGTCTCCATTCAGAACATTGCTGGGTGAGTGGGGATGTAAAGCTAACACAGTTGACATCTAGGTGACAGAGCATAATAATTTATACCATTTGACAAAAAGATTGTTTTAGAAAGAAATGTATAACGTAATGGGTTAGTGCTACAGCTGAGTGGGGTGAGGATTACACTTTGATGCACCATCATGATCGCCATTTTGTAGCAAGGATCCCCTTTAAACACCATTTTTAGGCCAGTTGTCCTCTGCTTTTTTACATGATCAGCCCTGCTTTTCAAGAACCTGCCTTCTAAAAGGATGATTTTCAGATCAAAATAAGAAGTGGGAATAGGAAAAAAGATTTAATTCTGAATGTTTGGTTTCTATCACTTGTATTTTCATATGTCACACTTTTCTGTTGGTCAGATGAACCTGGGGGGAGGGGGTAACTGTGTTCTGTTTCGCTTTTTTTTTTTTTTTTTTTAAACTTGCCTCTTGACTCTTAAGTCATGGGAGTGAATAATGGGCCGGGTACTACAGTAGGTTCCCCATCCCTCATCTGCACTGAGTTCCTTTTATGGTCCCTCCAGAAGTTGCTGTGGCCCCTGATTGTTCAGGCCTCGGCTGTCTGTGATTAGCACGGGGCCAATTATGATGTTGCTGGCTGTTTGGGGTAAGATGCCTGCCTTCCCATCCAGTAAAGAAGTCATCTCAAATGTAGGACTCAAAACATCTCTTGCAGCTCTCTTAACCTAGGCTGGAGGAAAATTCCCAACTGAAGGATGCAAATCTCCTTTTGTCTGTGTTTCCTAACCTCTGTGCTGGCTAATGTTTCCTCCTCATTAAAAACAAAGTTTCAGGGATTTTTATGTCGTTTTGTCTTTCTATTGTAATTAACCAAAGGCTTTCTTTTCCAAGTTCTTATGTTATCCAAATGAGTTTATATTATGACTTTTAAAAGTTGGCCTTTAAATAAAATTTAGTTTTAAATGACTCTGGCTTACTTTTGTGTTGTACCACAAACATCTACTGGGTGCCTAATGTGCTAGCTGGTGAGTTGGGCTCAAGAAAAGTTGGAAGAATATGGTTTAATATAAGGGCTTGGTCTATAGTTATTTAGGGAACACAGGGAAAAAGTGTAGTGGTTAGACATGAGTTTCAAACAGAAAAATTTCTTATATAATGTGCATGCAGTTTGAAGGAAGAGCATTCTCCTTGCTACCTATCGTTAAAAAAAAAATCCAAGGCTCAAAAAGTTCATGCTTGCAGTGATGTTAAATGCCTCCAACCTTCCTTAATAGTTTGTGTTGCATATTGCTGGGTACCTGACCTAAGTAATTTGTCTTCCATCATTGTAGTACTTGCAGCCAGCTGTCACTTTCTAGTTTGTCAGATCTTCACTTAAGACCGGAAACTGTGGCTTCTCAGAATGTATCTGACGGTATGTGTTTCCTTTTGCCCCCAGAGTTGGCAATGCTGAGAACATATCAAACACCTGGAAATTCCTGTCTCATTCAACAGACTCACGAAATAAAATCAGCAAGGTCAATGAGTCAACAGAGTCCCTTACTGATGAGGGTAAGCAGAAATCACGGCATGTATTGTGTGTGTCTGCAGAGACTTTGTGCCATCTCCTAGAATGCAAGAACTAACGCATCTCCTGCCTCTTCCTTACTCCTGTGAAACTTCTCTGAACTGTCTGTAAAGCATCACATGCTTTATAATGAGTTGGTAAACCCACTTACCCTGTTGTTAGATGGTTGTCCACTGAAGGATGTCATTGATTTTAATGTGGTCAGATTCTAGTACAAACGCTTCTCCTTCCCCTAGACTTTGGTACACGTTCAGTTCTAGCTCTCTTGGCACAGCTGTAAGCCTACTCTCTTAAACAAGTCAAGTCACCAGGACCCTGATCATGTCTTAATCACCTTTGATTTATGTGACGGTTATCACCCTTAATCAATGTCTTGAATATAGAGTATGTCACTCTGGAACAGAAAATGATCTTTTCTAATAGAATATATATTCTATGAACATCCCTGTATTAGTGTAGAGTGTTTATGTCTCAGGAAATTATCACCATGAGGAACGTCCAGCAGAGGTTTTTTTTAGAGGTCACAGATGCAGGATTCTGATATTGATTTTTTTTTTGTATTTTGAGGAGTAGGTACAGACATGAATGAAGGGCAGCTAATGGGAGACTTTGAGATTGAGTCCAAACAGCTGGAAGCAGAGTGCTGGAGTCAGATAGTGGACAGCCAGTTTCTGAAACAGCAAAAGAAAGATGTGGTCATACGGCAAGAAGTGATTTATGGTGAGACTCTTCATGTGCTCTGCTAATATTTGATGTGCATTGTCTGGCATTGTTTATTAGGGGATTTATTGGGCTATGTCAAGTCAATTTTCAAGTATGTAGCATCTCAAAGATTTTCTTTTGAAAACTTTGAGGTAGAGAGACATCTTATTTCTATCCTTTACTCTCTCTGTAAAATTATATTCTTTAATTTTATTGGACATTTTATTTAATATGAGTGCTTATTTTGTGATAGTCCTAAAAAGAGATCTCTTGTGACAGTACAGTTTAATTCCTCAGCTACAGTAGAAACTAGACTAAATACAAGTCATTTCTGGGAAATAGGAACGTAGTAAATTATGAAGGGTCTTGAATCCCAATGAAGACCACATTGGAAACCACCACTTAAGAGTGATGGAATCCAGTACACCTGTCAGAAAATAGTGTGAGGTCCCGTCAAAAATCGAGGAATAGGATGAAAACACCTTAGGGAAAAGACAGCTGTTGACTCAGTTTTAAAGTTTAAATTGGGCCGTAAATAGCCTTAAGACAAAATTGGGCTGTTAGTAGCAGCAGACACGCTTTGCAGGAGAATCCTCCAGGAGAGCATTCCTGACCACTGAGCCTTGTCCCTCCCCCAGAGCTGATGCAGACGGAGTTCCATCACCTCCGCACACTCAAGATCATGAGCGACGTGTACAGCCGTGGCATGACGGCCGACCTGCTCTTCAAGCAGCAGTTGGTGGAGAAGCTCTTCCCCTGTTTGGATGAGCTGATCAGTATCCACAGCCAGTTCTTTCAGAGGATCCTGGAGCGGAAGAAGGACTCTCTGGTGGATAAAAGTGAAAAGAACTTTCTCATCAAGAGGATTGGGGATGTGCTTGTGCACCAGGTGAGCAGCGGGTGGGCGCCTGGTGCCTCTCACACGCACTGGGGGCCCCGTAGCTGTGCATTCACATCCTGGCTGGACTGCTCACGATCTCTGTGAGCTTAGGCAAGTGATTGCAGCTCTCCGACCCTCAGTTTCTTCTTCTGTAATTGAGGACAGTAGATTTTCTCTTTTAATGCTATTTTAAAATTTAAGAGGTAATGTATATATAAAGTACCCAGCATACATGGTAGATACGCGGTAAAAGCCAGTTTTTCTTCCTCAGAGTCTGTACCAACATCAGAGATACTATAGTTTAAGAGATCAAAAAATAGTTTTTGGAAGTCTCAACTTCAACTTGTGCCTCAAATCAAAAGGCTCGTTTATCTAAAAACCACCTGAGACTACAAACTTGACTAAGAAACTAAGAAACTGTAAAATAATTCATAAAATATTTCTTGCTAATATTTTCATCAGGGTATGGTATGGTTTCAATCCTACGTCAAAAGCAATTTAGCTAAAAGTTGTTTTGATACTTTCAGATGTATATGTCATAGGCAGTTTCTAAATGTTTCTTTTTTAAAACGTTCTTTTTGAAAGATGAATAATGCTAGTATAACCTTTATAGGCAGAGGGGATCGCATCACATCTGACTAGCTCTTTCTCACCGGCAAGTCTCTGCCTCCTTGTGGAAGCAGAGGCTTACTTGCTGGAACATTTGCCTGAGAATTGGAAATATTGTCCTTTCGTTGTCCTTCCTTGAGTCTGTACCCCTTGCCCTATTAATTCATTGGTGCCTTCATTCATTCATTTTTCATGTATTCACTGGGGATTTACTCAATACCATGTGGAACCACAAAGGTAAGTATAGTGTAGACCTCTGCTTCATGGAACTCATGTTCTAGGAGTGAAGGATAGGCATGTCGTGAAGTAAATGCAGATGCAGTGTAGTGAATGCGTTCACACTGGTGGTCAGGGCCTCAAAGTGGGCACGGTCAGCTCTGCAAGTGAGGACCCTTCCTCCCCAAACATCCCCCTCCTGTCCTTTTCCATGTTTCTCCCTCTGCCCCTCCTCTCCACCCTCAGACCTGCACTGGTACTTCCTCTGACCTTGTAGCTCCTTGTATTTGTGCATGTTCTCTAGTAAGATGTTAGCCCCATGGTGTCCATTTGTTGGTTCTGAGCGCCAGTGCCAGAGTCACCCTTTTAGGGCACTTGCTTTGTGATGGGAGCCGATCACTTAAAAATCTCTCTGCCTCAGCTCCTCTGTTGGTAAAGGGGGAAAGGAAAGGCTATGCTGAACGTTTTTTCAAGTTTTGGGGTAAGGATCAAGCTGTGTTGCCTCCAGAGATTGTTAGTCCAGCGGGAATTGATGCTTAGCACGTGTCTTGTGGACCACATACAGAAACTCAGCGGTTACCCCACAGTGAACGTAGCTTCAGATGAGTGGTTGAGATTGCACACGCTTGGGAATGAGGTAAGGGCCATGCAGAATTGTTAGGCCTGCTGGCCTGAGGTAAGTAGGATAAACAGATCCCTAGGTAATGACGGCCGTTTCTGATGTCTTGCTGACTTATCAGGATGACTTCTTTGAGAGTGCTACCTCATGAAAGACTTCTAGTGAGTCTCTCTGTTTTATTACTGTGTTACGACAAATTGGAGTTAAAACACATCTTGCATTTCTTACGTGCACAGTACATAGATATCTCTGTATTTATTATTTTTTAAATATATATAACAGCTTTATTGAAATGTAATTCATATGCCATGTGATCCACCCATTTAAAGTGCACAGTTCAGTGGTTTTCAGTATATCCGTGACTCTTGTGCAGCCGTCGCCACGGTCCGTTGTAGAGCATTTTTATCATCGTCACCCCCACCAACTTCCCCAGCCCTAGGCAACCACTGATCTACTTTCTCTGTGGGGTTGCCTATTCTGCACATTTTATATAAATGGAATAAAGCAATATGTTGTCCTTTGTGATTGGCTTTTTTCATTCATACGTTATCCATTTATCCTCTGATGAACACTTGGGTTATTTCCACTCTGGGGCTGTTGTGAATAATGCTGCTGTGAACATTCATATACAGGTTTTTGTGTGGACATATGTTTTTATGTCCCGGAGTGGAATTGCTGGGTCATATGGTAACTCTATATTTACCTTTTTGAGGAACTGCTAAACTGTTTTCCAAAGCTCCTGTACCATTTTAATCTTTCAGTCTTTGGAGGGAGCTCTCTTGGGTTTCACAAGTAGACTGGAAACTTTGGACAAAATGGTAATAGGAGTTTAGCACCCTGAGTTATGGCATAACCTCTGTTCTCTTTCCTCTGCAGTTTTCAGGAGAGAATGCAGAACGCTTAAAGAAGACATACGGCAAGTTTTGTGGGCAGCACAACCAGTCTGTAAACTACTTCAAAGACCTCTATACCAAGGATAAGCATTTTCAGGCCTTTGTGAAGGTATCGATGTGAAACGGTGGGGATTTCCCTGTTGTCCAGAGCCTTGTGTCACTGTCAGTTTTGGCTCGAGCCTTCTCCCTTGGGTAGATCCTGACACTTGGTTTACTTCCTTGCAGAAGAAGATGAGCAGTTCAGTCGTACGGAGGCTTGGAATCCCAGAGTGTATATTGCTTGTAACCCAACGGATCACCCAATACCCGGTTTTGTTCCAAAGAATATTGCAGTGTACCAAAGGTGCGTCTCTCTCTGGACTCAGTCTTGTTTGCCAGTGGACTGTTCCAGTCTGTCCAACAGCACTGGAGACCCCGTAGAAGAACTCTTTTACGTCGAGAAGGTCTAAAAGAGAGCCTGTGTTTTATCTGAAAGACAGTTTTCTTGAGTGGAAACATAAAGTGTTATATCAGCAGACTTAGGGTGAATGAGAGCAAGAAGGGACGGAACCACTTAGTGATCCCAGTGAGAGTTCAGTGACCTAAGCAACTTGTTGCTTGTCCCTAGACTGGGAGGTGATTCCACCTACAAGTTGTAGAATCACCACTGTTTCTCGTTTAATCACTACTTCGTAGTTTCTCTCTCAGCTAATCCTGCTCCTGGGCAGTTACATTAAGGATTAGGTAAAATAAAGACATAAATAAAAAACTGGTTGCTCCTCTCCCTCCCTAAAAATGTTGGGTTCCTTCCACTTTAGAACGTGGCATATAACTGCATGTCATCTGTATCTTTGAAACATCTAACTTGATTTAAACTCTGACAGAGCGAGGGGTAGGCACGTGCCCTTCGACGTGTTGGCTTCGCTCTGCCAGCGTGCCCACAGAGGGAGGACAGTGATGTGGAGCAAGAAGGCAGGGTCCTGGGGCTCCCCTGGTGGCGCAGTGGTTGGGAGTCCGCCTGCCAATGCAGGGGACGCGGGTTCGTGCCCCGGTCCGGGAAGATCCCACATGCCGTGGAGCGGCTGGGCCCGTGAGCCATGGCCACTGAGCCTGCGTGTCCAGAGCCTGTGCTCCGCAACGGGAGAGGCCACAACAGTGAGAGGCCCGCGTACCGCAAAAAAAAAAAAAAAAAGAAGGCAGGGTGCCCCTCCTTCTGCCCAGTAGAGACAGTTATTCTTTCATTCTCAGACAGTGAAGTGGAACAGGAAGATCTAGCTCAGTCCCTGGGCCTGGTGAAGGGTGTGATTGGAGCTGTGGACAGCAAAGTGGCGAGTTATGAAAAGAAGGTCCGTCTCAATGAAATTTATACAAAGACAGATAGCAAGTCGATCATGAGAATGAAGAGTGGTCAGGTGTTTGCCAAGGAGGATCTGAAGTGGAAGAAGCTCGTGCGGGATGGGAGCGTGTTTCTGAAGAGCACAACAGGGAGGTTGAAAGGTGAGGCTCACTCTCGTCAGAGTCTTAAGCGTGTGCCAGAGGGCAGCGGGCAGAATCCAGATGTCACCAGGTTGTTCCCAGGGACCCATGTCCAGATGCCACACAGGAGCAGCAGGCATTTAATTGATCTTAATCTTGTATCAGAAAAGACTGGTTTGAGATGGCTTACAAAACCATATAGAATACAGTAAGAGAACGAGGAAATGATGCAGTCGGGAAATGAAAAAAAAAATTTTTTTTTAAAGAACAAAGCAAAGGGTAAGATTCATACAAAAAAGCAAGGTGTTAAGGAAGACGTATTTTCCCTATGAAAGAGGGGCAACACATTTGGGGTCAGGGTCTCTGGCAAAACAATTGCTAGGAGGGAAATACCATCAGTTGCACAATTCATAGATTCTCTGAGATTAAATATACATCACTCGTTCCTAAGAGATAGCAGAGGAATTTTCAGCTCCTGAGACCTTAGAGAAACGAAAGTTTAACTCACAGCAACTAGATTTATTATTAAACTTTGTTTTTCATCTTTTATCTTTCTCTAAGCAAAAGAGGTCATAAAAGATACTCACTTTCTGTTTGATTTTAGTTTTTACCTTTTAAATGATCAGCCCCATCAAGTGAAAGAAGTTAGGAGGTTTGTTCATTCATCTGTGCATCTGGTTTGTTTGTTTTTTTTGGGTTTTTTTTGTTTTTAAAGAAGATGTTGGGGGTAGGAGTTTTTATTAATTTATTTATTTTTGCTGTGTTGCGTCTTCGTTTCTGTGCGAGGGCTTTCTCTAGTTGTGGCAAGCGGGGGCCACTCTTCATCGCGGTGCGCGGGCCTCTCACTATCGCGGCCTCTTGTTGCGGAGCACAGGCTCCAGACGCGCAGGCTCAGTAGTCGTGGCTCACGGGCCCAGTCGCTCCGCGGCACGTGGGATCCTCCCAGACCAGGGCTCGAACCCGTGTCCCCTGCATTAGCAGGCAGATTCTCAACCACTGCACCACCAGGGAAGCCCCTGTTTGTTTTTAATAATTGTTTTCATCAAACCTGTATCCTCTGGGCCTATATGGTAACTCTAACCTCAGCAGTAGCCTTGAGTATACCCAGCCCACCTCCCTGGCCTCGGTGAGCTGAGCACACAAAGCAGCCGAGTGCCATCAGCCCCGCTGACATAAAACTCAGGTGAGTGAAAATGTGTGCTTCTCTCATCGCCGAGGTATAAGTAATGCTATAGGTAGCTGCTCTGGGAGAATTCCCAGGACTCCTTAGCTAGGGTCTCACCATGCTCAGACCACATAGTAAAGAAATCCCAGGCATTCAGCTGCTCTCAAAGGTGAATGTCGCAGGACACCCTGCATGAGAAGTTGGGCTGAGAATGAAG
Organism: Mesoplodon mirus; assembly: GCF_964341445.2. Lineage (NCBI taxonomy): Eukaryota > Metazoa > Chordata > Mammalia > Artiodactyla > Ziphiidae > Mesoplodon > Mesoplodon mirus. The sequence goes on along the minus strand of NC_138979.1, from coordinate 86,482,017 downwards.
AGACTTGTAAAGAGGTTCTTGCTCTGCAGTATGACGGTTGCCAGAATAGAGAGGGTTGCCAGAATAGAGAGGCGTGAACTGAGGACAAGAGGAGGGAGCCAGGCAGAAGGGAGGAGGAAGCGTGGAAGCGTGGAGCTGAAGGGTCTGGCCCGTCGGGAAGGGTGGGCAGTCGGGGTCTCTGGCAGCAGAGTGAGGCAGGAAATATGGCTGAAGAATCGGCCGGGGGCCAGGTTGGGGTGGGTGCGTGCTCCAGACTAGGGAGCTGACAGGGATGCTGGTGATGGGAGTGAGCGAAGAATGGGCTCAGAATGGAGGGTTTGAGCAGGAAAGGGGTGAGTGAGTTAGAGTGTGTGTAGTTCAGCTGCTAGGGGCAGGGTAGTGGACAGCAGGGGTGCGGAGGTACCAGTGACGGAGACGAGGGCGGTTGTTGTCGCAGGGATCCGGGAAGGGCTCCTCCGGGCAGGGTCATCTCAGAGAGAAGAAATACCCCTTCCTGCCACCAGCCAGCTGTGCCTCTCACTGTTCCATGATGAACTTGAATTGTGCAATCCCTGCAACTCCTTCCTTCCAGCCCTGATGCTCTGTGATGTCCTGAGACCACAGTTGAGGGCTCTGGCCTCACCGCCACTGTGAGGCCGTGTCGGAGGTAGCCTGATGGTAGAGAAGTACCTGCCCTCTCTTGTAAGGATGGGTTTCCTAGAGTTGCTGCCAGTGCTGTATTTTCTTTACACAGCAGTTTATTTATTCATTCCCGAAATAAAAACTAATAGATTCCAGCTGTTGGAATAATGTTGCGGTCAAAGCAATGGCACAACGACAGGTTTTGTGGCCTAAAATGTCTCCAGTGGAGATAAGAGTTTGGTGTTTAGTCATTTTCACCCCCAAGTGAAAATGACTTGTGCCAAGAACAGCCAGTCCTGTGTCGGGTAACCCTTGAAAGGGGTAGGATTGTTTTTCTCTGATCTACTGACGCCGTGATCACGTAAACTTCAGGATTCAATAAAGTTGAAACTTATGTTTTAGAGCTCTTTTTTTTTTTTTTTTGGCAGACACCTGAACTATTTAAAAGTAAAGTTTAAGAAAAAAAAAAACCTGTCAAAACTAATGGTAGTGCATGGAAAATTACTGTGGTCTAGGCTGAAAAACTAGACCACCCTAGGAATCAGACATCCTTGCTTCTGTTTTTCCTCATAGCTTTGCAATGAATTACACAGAGAGGGCACCCCAGTTTTGGCAGTAGTGGTAGAAAAGGCCAAGAGGGTCCTGCCCACCCAGGAGGCGGCTGCATAAGTCAGCCCGTTGTTTTCCCAGAGATTTGTAGGCTCCCCTTTCCAGAGTGAAGGTGGTACAGAGGGACCTGTTAGGTGTCAGTAGACGGCTCACCTCCAGGGAGGTCCCACTTTGTCCTTAAGGGAATAATGGGAAATGTCACTTCATACTCCTAGAGGATTAGAGCAAGAGTTTGTGGCATTCTTTTGATTCCTGGATCCAACTAGAGATGTTAATTTGGCTTTTGTTTTGTCTTAATTGAGAAGAAGAGAAGGCTGTTTCCACGGTGCAGAGGGGTTGAGGTTGACTGTGCTGTGTTGGAGCTGGGAGCGGAGCCACTGTACTCCGTGTACCTGTGACGGCAGCGGGTGTTGTCTAGCCATCCGTGTCCTCTAGGATGTGTGGATGAAGCCTGCCTTTCATTAGACTGAGATATTCTTGTACATCACCTTCTGGCAGCCTTCCTGTCTGCTGTCCGGCGCCTTTTTCCCATTACTGTGATCAGAAGTTGAGAAATACTATGACCTGAGTATTATGACCTGTAGAATGTGTTGCTATTTTGCATCTGTTAAAGTCCTGCTTTCCAGCTTTACTCTTAAAGTATTTATTCTTAAAAATCTTGCCTTGTGGGATATATCTTTCCAGCACTGAGTGCTTAAGCCTTCCCAAGACAAGGCTTTGGTGACAAGTTCCATCTTAAAATGCCTCTAAAAATCTAATGACCATATCTGGACCCTGCAGAAATGTCAAGCCCTTGCCTTGGGGGAGTGTAATAATGTGCTGTGCGGGTGTGTTGCTGAGTTTTCCTCTAATGAAGTGCCCTGAAGGTGCTTCACCGTTCAGTGGCCATTGTTCTCTCTTCCCTTCCCCCGTCTACAGAGGTTCAAGCGGTCCTGCTTACTGACATTTTAGTTTTCCTTCAAGAAAAATACCAGAAATACGTCTTTGCGTCATTGGTAAGCTGAATTGTTTGTCTCTGCTGTTTGTAATTAATAGTATTCAAACGCGTGATGGTAGGTGGTGAGTGTTAACACTGTATTACTGCTCTCCCACCTTCTTAAAATTGGCTCAGGACAGATGCCTCCGAGTCATTTCTTACATACCCTTGCAGTTTTCTGCCCACCTCCCTCCCCACCAATTATTTTTCTGTTCCCTCATAATCCTTTTGAGAGCCTTTGGCATTTGATCTAAAAAGAAATCTGTCACTGGAGTATGTCTCACACATTACGTATTACAAATCTTGCCAATTTATAACATTGCCAACCAGATTCTGTGACGAACCGGAAAGGACTCATCGTGCAGAAAACAGGACTCGAACCTTGATAACCTTAAATTTTCGTTTCCTTTTTGGAAATCTTTTTCTGTTGCATAAAATGTGAGTGAGCCGTATGCTTTTAAAAGGCATCTAGTCTTACCTTAGACGGAGGTTGTTTTAAGAGCTAGAATGTTGTATCCGTGTCTTAACGTCTGCGCTCTCCCCCATTTTCCAGGACCAGAAGTCAACGGTGATCTCCCTAAAGAAGCTGATTGTAAGAGAGGTAGCACACGAGGAGAAAGGTTTGTTCCTAATCAGTATGGGGATGAAAGATCCAGAGATGGTGGAAGTCCATGCCAGCTCCAAAGAGGAGCGGAACAGCTGGATTCAGATCATCCAGGACACGATCAGCACCCTGTGAGTCACACACCCTGGCCCACCCCTGCCTCCTGGTACCTCTGTGGTTTCATAATGGTTGGGCTGCCATCAGACTAATCGACATCTTCAGAATGTGTTGTTTTGTTGTGGTTGTATTGGGAACAGAGATGAAGATGAAGGAATTCCTAGTGAAACTGAGGAAGAAAAGAAGATGTTGGACCCCAAAGCTCGGGAGTTAAAAGGTAAAGCTGGCGGAAGCGGTCTGAGGCCCTGTCTGGGGGCGTCTGCAGTCCCATGGAGTCCCCGCTGCTCCTCTATCCCAGAGCCATCCCGGCAGGCATGTCAACCGAGGAGGGGAATAGCTCCTAACAAAAGAGAGACCAAATCTGAGCTGGCACAGGTCCTGGTGAACAATGGCTGTAGGAATGTGTCTGATACTAGATCGAGGGGATGTTGGGTCTCTCGTCTCGGTATCAGTGTCCTTGGACCCTGGTGACGGTCTTTGTACTTTGTCACAGAAGAATCTGCCAGAATTCATGGTCACATCTAAGATTAAAACAAGGAGAGAAAGGTACTTGCAGAAAAGAATTTTCCAGTTGATCCATTTGTCAGTTACCCCCGCCACTGTGCCCTGCGTTCCAAATCCGTCATGAGGTGGTTTGGGGAGAAGTGTGCCTATGGGTTACGTTTGACCACTCTCTGTCAAGGCCCTACTGTTTCATGTAGTCTTGTTGGCATCCCTGCAAGCCCTGTATTGCAGTCCCCACTGTGTAGGTGAGAAAGCTGAGGCCCATGAAGGCCAAGCAAGCCAGGGTCACACACACACAGTTCATGGCAGAGCCAGGGCTGTGCTCCCTGTCTGCTCAACTGCAGGGCGCAGTGCTCGTGTCCCTTTGCCGGTGCTTGCTGAGTGTTCTGAAGTAAATACGTGTTGTGCTTTGGGTAGAAGTAAGGCCCAGAGTCAAGTAAATATAGGCGCCCAAGGAGTTTACTTATTACTTCATTCTGTTTCAATGGGGAGAAAAACAAAAAAAGAGATGGACAGATTTAGACTGGAGCCAGTATCACACTTTTTAATCTCTGCCTGTGATTAGGATGGCAGAGATAAGAACTGCCTTCTTTTCACATGTATGAAGCACCTGGCCAGGCATAACGCTAGGTGCTAGGGGTGCAACGAGCCCTAAAGCACTGTCCCTGCCATCGGGAAACCCACACTCTGGCAAGGGAGATGTACATAAATGACAGGCCATCTAGACCACAGACACATGTAAAGTGTGTAGGACCCACGAATCCTGCCTGTGGTGAGTCTCACAGAGAAGATGACACATGAGCTACATCTGAAAAAAATTACCTCACCAGATGAAGAATAGTTAGGTGAAAAGTGAAAAAGGACTTGACGTGTCTGCCAAGGAATGAAGGTTTGGTATGTCTGGAGAGTCAGGGCTGAGTGATGGGAGATTAAGCCAGGAAGCCACCACATCTTGAAAGGCAACAAAGGGAATGATACAATTTCTTTAGCAAAATTTAGACTTAACTTTTTTAATTGGTATTGACACCAGTTGGGAGAATTGCTTGGGGGGCTGGGGGAGCCCACTGGGAGTGGAAAAGCCAGTTGGGGGACTCTTGGGGTAAATTTGGTGAGAAATGGGCTGGAGGGGGGATGGACATGAGTAAGAAATAAGGAACCACTGTGGTGGGTGGTGGGACAGAGGGAGGAGACAAAACCGCTCCCAGGTTTCCAGCTGGGTAACTGGGGAATGACAATGTTGTTGCCTGAGGAAGAGGCCACAGGCTACCAGGAGGAGGCAAGAGGGGTGGCAAGAAGGGAGAACAGAGGTTTCTGACCTGCGGAGAACAAGGCGTCTAGGTGGAGAGAGCCTCCTGACAGTGGGACTCAGCGGTCTGGTGCTCAAAGAGTGGGTAGGATTTGGGGTGCCTTTTGTGAGTTATCAGCACATAAGAGGTAACTGAAGCCATGGGAGTGACTGAGGTCCCGAGAGGAAAGCATGTAAAGTATAGAAAGGAGTTTAGGATGGAGCCCAGGGCTGGGGGGTGGGGGGAGCCCAGATACTCATTCATGGCAGGTGGCAGGTCTGGTCTGTAAAGTGCTGGAGTAAGAGTGGTAGGAAGAGAGAACCAGCAGTGTCCTCAAAAGCGGATGGGGAGGGAAACAGTTTTATTTTATTTTATTATTCATTCATTCATTCGTTCATTTTGGGCTGCCTTGGGTCTTCGCTGCTGTACGCAGACTTTCTCTAGTTGTGGCTAGTGGGGGCTTCTCATTGCAGTGGCTTCTCTTGTTGCAGAGTATGGGCTCTAGGCGCGCACAGGCTTCAGTAGTTGTGGCTCGCAGGCTGTAGAGCGCAGGCTCAGCAGTTGTGGCACACGGGCTTAGTTGCTCCACGGCATGTGGGATCTTCCCGGACCAGGGCTCGAACCCGTGTCCCCTGCATTGGCAGGCGGATTCTTAACCACTGCACCACCAGGGAAGTCCGGGAAACAGTTTTAAATGGAGGAAGTCATCCATGCTGGAAAAGATGAAATGAAAGACTTCACTGGATTCAGCAGTGAAGGGTAACCTTGGAAAGAGCAGAGGCAGAGTGATGGGCAGAAGCCAGAGAAGAGTGTGTGGGTTGAGAAATAAACAGGAGGCAGGAGAATGGAACAGAGTGCAAGTTCGTTATGTCAGAAATTCTGGTATTTGCCTAGAAAGACCCAGGATAGTTTTCCAGGTAGACATTACAGATCAAAAGCTTGATACTGCCTTCATGATGAAAAAGAAAGTGGGGCAAGCTATGTTCCTTGTGGTTCCGTGCGTTACCACAAGGTGGTGCTCATGTCTTAGTCATCTCATCATAGTGAACAGTCAAGTCACCAGATCTCTTCTCTGTGCACCTGCAGAACAACTTCAGCAAAAGGACCAGCAGATCCTACTCTTACTGGAAGAGAAGGAGATGATTTTCCGGGACACGACTGAGTGCAGCACTCCCTTGCCAGAGGATTGCTCCCCAACTCAAAGCTCTAGGATCCTCTTCCGATCCAACACAGAAGAGGCTCTCAAAGGAGGGCCTTTAATGAAAAGTGCCATAAATGAGGGTAATTTACATTCAGCATCGCCCCCCTCTTTGTCTCCTCCCACAGT